>NC_135497.1:95152473-96352473 GCF_052857255.1 Amblyomma americanum | reverse complement strand
AGAACGTGGCTTTCAGGTCTTGAAAAAAGTCCCCAAGAAAAATATATATTTTTTCAATCATTGTACATTCGAGCTTATTTATAATGATCCTGGCGGTAGCACGGATTGAGTTTGTTGTATCCGAGGTTTTTAAGTGGACTACTCATGTTACAGCCAAAAATACAAAGTCCGAGAGTGCGAGTCCAGCATGCACGCCTGCTTATTCAAACCAGACCCTATTATGGCGCTTTCAAAGCTCTCCAGCACGGTCACGTGCTCTTCGCCGATATCCTTTTGCCAACAAGCTGGTTAAGGGACACGATATAACTAATCGCGGTGGAAGCACTCATGCATGATAGCAGGTGGTAGATAGACCTCCTTGTCATTGTCCTCATCAGATTCCTGGCAGTGCAAGAGTTCTTGTACTTCATGTACTATTATTTTCGTCACTGTATGGCTTTGCACTGTCGGTGTCATCATCCGCACCAATAAAGTCGTCCCTCCCTGGCGACATCAGGTCAGGCCAGCTCCGCATCGACGACGCGTTGCCATAAATCCTCATGCGTCCGCAAAGGTGTTGCTCAACAGCGTCCTCCATCGCTCCTGGGGTCTGCAAACACTGCTTTACGGATGCAGGATTTCGCAGTAGCTTCCAAACCACTGTGCCCTGCGAGTCTTCCTGATGACAAACGTCGACTGTGCATGCCAATTGCTGCCGTCATGCTTGTGCACAGAAAGCCCCTAACGCAAACATTACTGCACTTTCCACCAGCACTAGGAGTTACCTTTTGAGGTGTGCATTTTGGATGGCCGCATCTGGTAAGAAGTTTTGCCAGAGTACCATACGTCCTCTACTTCTTATTTCTTATTACTGTTTTTGCTATTTATGGATCGCCACATTACTGCCATAGGAAGTGGGGGGGGGGGGGGGGGGGGGGGGGGGGGGGGGGGGGGCGGACACACGGATGCTAGGCGATGCTCTTTGCTCCTGCCATAAGCAGTGGTTGCCATAGGTGTTCGTTTTATCCGAGACACAATGCCATTGCCCTAATATATACTTTGAAAGCAGCACCGCCCCCATTTAATAACAGCATTCGTAACTGCGGCAGTACGATAGACCGTATTCATTTATGAAGTGCGTCTCTTTTTCTACGCAGTCCCGAACTTTCACTGCCGACATCCACTGAGAAGTATTAAAAAAAATTTGTATTGTGTACCACAATGGTGCTGCTGGGGAAACACTTGAAAGATTGGAGTCTTTCTTTGTTCCGTATTTTGGACTAGCTGTTCACATTGTGCAACAGAATTCTTTGACTGTTTTGTCTATTTGGCCCAGTTTGTTTTGTTACACTCACAGAACTCCGCTATATGCGATGACAATCTTGGTTTTCATTTTGATTGTAGATTTTTTGGCGCAACATCTTTTTTTACAGTTCAGACATGTCTACGCCACTGAAGTAGAATCGACACTTGAGCTAGTTGGTATAGCATCATGGAAAAAATAAAGCGCACTCGGGACAACGGACAAGGAAGACCAAACAACTGGCCGCTGCCTTAATCTGCACCTGCAAGAGCATTTTTTGTCCTTGAAAAAGTCACCTTCATCCAATCTTGCTAAGCACTGTTCAAAATGCAGTGGTTGCAAGCCTTTCCTTGATCAAACCAAAATCTTGTTTCGACACCCTAATCAGCTAACGAGAGAGGTTTCAGAGGCCTATCACATCTGCAAGAATGAGCACACGTGCTGCTGACCCCATGGTGTGGTTCTACATGAAAAGGGGTTCTCTTATCTTGATGCACCTGCATGAACACTTATCCTGATGCTTTTGTTTTGTTTGTGGTTTCTTTCTCTCTTTCTGCATTTTTTTTAATAAACACCCAATTGCAAGTAAGCGCTTGTGTTATTTGGTCTTCCTTGTCTGTTGTCCTGAGTGCGCTTTATTTTTTCCATGATGTCTATGCCAGATGCTTTGTAAAAATGAAAACAAATATTGCATGGTGAAAAATAAAAATCTAAGATTGTCATCACATGTACTGTGCATTCAGATATGCAAATCAGTCTTCTACTACATTTTGTTGAGTCTTCAGACTTTCCACAAGGTGCAGAAGAGAAAAAATTTGTAGAAAGAAAAGTTTGTCAGATATAATGCTAAATTTTGTGCACTTAAGTTTGAAAGCACAGCCAACATGAAAAAAAATTTAATCAAAATCCACTTTAAAAAAAATAAGATGGTGTTGAAAGCCACATTCCCCCTTGAAGTTCAAAAGGCATCTATGCATCCAGAATTGAATAAAGAAGGAACAAAGAATAAGGAAAAAACAAAACTTGTCCCTTTTCTATATGTGGGGTATGTTCAGGGGCCTGCACTTTAGAGTAAAACCCATTTTTCCATAATCATGCATCCCAACCAATTGTTAAACACACATCTGCAAGTTTCGAACAACATGAATTAGACAATTTTTATCCCAAAACTTGCTTTTCTAAAAATACAGCTTGCCAGCACAAACTGCTGTAGGCATTGTAAGGGAACTATCTGATGTCTATGACTTGCCCATGCATAATAGTGTACATTAGGAAATAAAAAGTAATTGCTTGCCAGAGCAAAACTCGTCCTGTCAGTGCTCTACAGTGCCTAGGATATTTATCTCGGCAATTAACAATTCTGCTGGGACTGTTCCAAATAGTGAAAAAGGACCATTTGAAACAGTAATATACTTGGCAATGGTATTCCCTTAGTTCATGCAGTAGAAGTGAAAATGTGGCATCATCGGTAAACCACTCTCAGGGGGACAAGCTCAGCTGGTTTAGCCAGCTAAGTGGGCCAGTACTGCCATTTACAAAGATGAATGGAGCCTCAAAGGCTGGTAGCGGGGTTGTTCACTCCATCTTCTCAGCACATGGTGCCACCAGTCCACGAACCTGGCTACGCTTGTTTTTCAATAGGCTAGCCTCCAGCGACAAATGCATTGCTACACAAGCTAGGCGACAAAATCTGACTGTACAGAAATTTCAGTGTGAACAAACTAGCATTTAAGAGAAAAAGCAACCCAGTTATTTGTACACTCTAACCCACCTGCAGGTAAATTAGAAAAAAAAAAATACCAGAGAAAAGTGAGAGCATTAGCTCAAGATGAAAGTAATGCATAGCAGATTTTTTGAACAAACAAAACACACCATTGAAAGTGATCTTCTCAACGGACAGCAGTTCAAATATGGTGTTGTACAGCATTTGCTCCTTGAGCATCTGCTGATCGATGAGCTCCAAGGCTTCCATCACTTCTCCGCCCGATTTGTGAGGATGAGAGCACACTTGGGAGTGCACCTCCAGCTCATGATATGGTCCTCGCCACTGGCAACCAATTCGACTGTACTGGCAGCGTGTCAACCTGCGTTTACATATGCCTCTCTTACAAAATAAGCACAGGTCAGCCAAGGTGCAAGCTTAGCACTTGCACATCACAAATAATTCAGAACTTCCATAATGCTAAGACCATTTCCAGAAAACCAGCCATTAATAAAAAAAGTGCCGACTGTACACCAGGCCACATTTTGTCTCTCAGCACACCACAATAAAGAAACGTCGGGAAGCAAGCATAACTTTCTCCCCAAAAAACCAATTTTGTACAAGAACAGCATTTCATCATTTGTTTACATACCTACATACCCACTGGGGCATTATTGCAGAGGTAGCATATTACAAGCGAAATATGAAAAAGGCAACATACCAATAAGTACCCCACAAAAGATATCACCATTTCAGTATAGGGATACTTTGCATTGCAGGTAAGCTGCGAAATTGGCTCTAGACCAGCACCCCCTGGTATAGAGACAGTATAAGCAAACATGATGAATACAAGCTGTGCTGTCGTTTTGGTCAGCCTTTGTGTAAAACTTCATTTATATCGGTGCAATTAAGCAAGTCAGCTCCTAGCAGGCAGGTTTCCTTCAAGTCAGCCTGCTATGTTAGGCACAATCGAAAAGGTCTAAGACAGGCCATTTGCACAATAAAATAGCCAAACCTCACAACAGAGCAGAAGAGCAGAACCTGAAGCAAAATGCATTCATTATATTTGGTACTCGACATAGAAAGTAGCACACACAAACCTGCAAAAGACACTCAAATGCTAAACAGCACTGTGGTCTCCAATTATGTGCATGCAAAACTTGCACCCCAGAGTAACCCTGTCTAACTCTTAACTTTCACCACAGAAGCAATTATAAAATTTGGAGCACCTGTTCACAGACAGACTGCACAAGTGAGATAACTGATGTTCGGGAGCTTGTGCTCATATTTACAAGAACTGAACAAAAGCAAACCACCTCCACTGTAACCAAAAAAGCATCAGACCACACAATACTGGATTCATTCTAGGACACCCACTGATATGAAGCATGGCCAACCAAACTTTACTCCTACTTAGTGATGTCTGGCTATTTTGCTACATTAGTTTTCATTGTAGCAACGTTCAAATCTGCTTTCGGTACTAGTTTCTACAAATTTCTTCAAAGTTCCCTTGAGCACCATTACAGACCTCCCAACACAATCGAAAAATTTGAAAAACCTCTCTAGAAGTTGCATGCTGTAAGCGTCGTGTATGATTTACACAAAATTTTTAGACAGTTTGCAAATGCTGACCTTTCACTTTCAGATTTACCATTAACACTAAGCCAATACAGCTGTAAATGGAAGAAGGTTAAACACACATTTTTCAAAGTTTTAATGATGTACCATCACAAAGGAGAGTGGGAAATCTCAGTGCCGCATTGTACACTGATTACAAGGAATGTCTCTTTTTTTTTATTTCCTTTTTTAGCCTATCTGCAACAATAAAAGAAAGGCCGAGGTAAAAGGTCCCACTGCACAGCTTATAGGGTGCTCCGGCCGCTTTTATACATTAGAGTCAAAGTGGCACACACAAAATTTAGATGAGAAACCGGGCATAGGTAACAGCTGAATTAAATAATCAACTGTTAATGTAATATCCCGTAATGGTGCCTTTCAGGTATCAATAAATAAATAAATAAAAGTTGCACATCACTTTGCCTCTCAAATAAAAACAAGACAAGCTGAAAATAATATGGCAGCACTATACGACGGATCACACGTGAGAAATTTCAATGCCATCATAACTTGAATGTCAATGCTGGCGTCCAGGTGGGTGCTGGTTTTTTCCCAGACAGTTGAACATTAGTTTAGTTTCCTCCATATTAATATTTAGTCCCACTATTAAAGCTTTGAGAGGTTAAGTCCTCTATCATGGTCTGCAATTCAACCTCAGAGCTACAGAGCAAGGCTGTGTTATCAGCAAATCAGAGATTACCAGGTATTCTCTAATAGTTTTTCCCGATTCAACCCTTTGAATACCTCTCGTGACCATGTGGTGAATAGCACTTCCGAGATTTTCTCCTTGCCCAACACCCTTCCTGACTGGTATTTTATCACTTTTCCTATTTTCTAGTATCTTTACATGTGCCCCTTACACACCCTTGTTATGCAATGCCTGCATGACTGCTGGTGTTTCTATTGAATCAAATACTTTCTCGTGATCTATGAAGGCCATGTGCAGAAGTTTGTTGTATTCTGCACATTTAGCTGTTACCTGATAGATGGCAGGAATGTGGTTCATTGTCAAGTACCTTTTCCAGGAACCAGCCTGTCCAAAGTCTGAGGTTATGAATACCTTTTAAACAACAGACATTAAGCTAATCAGTCCATAATTTTCAAGTCGTTCACATTCAGTTTCTTGTGGACTAGAATAATGTTGGCATTCGTCAGTGTTTCTGGTACGCTTAAGGCTGCGTTGCTTGCAAGCCTTTCCAACTTTCTGCATTTGTCAACTGTGGGATATCCATTTCTGGACAAGTAGCATCATGCATTGCACAGCTCAAAAACTGCTGCTTCACTTTCAGTCTTGTTCACTGTTCTCCACCACACGGCATGGTACCAGGAAGCAGCGCCTTTGAAGATAACACAGTTAGGTGCTGGAATTTACGTTTTTAACCGAAAAAATACCTATAGTACGACGAGTTCAATTCCCAAAATTCAGTTTTAACAAAAAAAAAGGTTAGTATTCGAGACATGCACAACACACCTTGCTAGCTACTGAGTAGAAGTTACACTCAGTCAAAAAAATAAAATAAGGCACAGAAGCCACGGGCATGGTGAAACTGTGATACTACTGGATTAAGTAGCACAGTTATATGCTTTCAGACACTGTTTTGCTGTCTTGCATGCCTCTACAGACTGGGAGGCTCCACTCTTCACCAAAAAAAAACATAGTGCTCTTTATTGTCATGCTTAGTTACTTAGCTAAGCGGGTTTCTCCACTGCATAGGTACATCATGCATAAGCACCACCAGAAAGTGTAGTCTTGTCTACTGCAACCATTCAGCGGCAGTTCCATCACTGCAGTCAGCATGCAGACTACGTGATGCCCCGCCCCCTCGCTCAACAACCCAACAATAACAACAACCAAGTTTCAGAAGAAAACTTCAATTTGTGTTTGTCTGATGGTTCCATCATTTAGCTGCGCTGCTTTTTAAATGGCGATACCATCTCCTTCAGGAAGCACATGCAGCTGTAAGCACGACCATTTGTGCATTAACTACTGGTAGATCGACTGCTTATGCTAACAAATAGGCCAAGATACGCTTTGACTTTTGACTGCACAGGAATACCACATTATATCACCAAAAAAAGAAAGGTGATTGAATCATCTGTAGAAAATAATATTCACAAAAAAAAAAAGTGTACTCCAATATCAACACCGAAAAAATATGCTGAATTTTCAAAAAAAAACTTAAAAAGTCCAACTCCTACACAGAGTGCAAATACTGCAAAGTAACGAGTGCTAATCTTGTATTACAGTTACTCAAAAGTAGTTTCTTCACATCAGATAAGCCAGGACTTATTAGATGGTGCTCGATAATTTGATCTTAGTCTAAATGGCATTTCCAGAACCCCTGACAGATGCTCAGCAATGAGCACTGTTTTAGCATTTCAGCTATTAAAGAAATCCCGAAATGATTTTGGCGGCCATATCCTAATGCAAAAAATCTATAGTGGTAGTATTTGCGAGTATTCAAGTCAAATTTAAAAGCTCCGAGTGCAGCCTATAACTTATAATTTTTAAAAATTGTTGCTCACAACCGAGTAGGGCAACACCTCGTTGCCCGTTCTTAGCCACCTATACCCCACCCCCTCAATTAGAGTGGGGAATTTGGGCGAGCTTTCTCCAAGTGATATGGGCAAGATGGGGTGCAGCTGTGTGCAGTCCCAACCCGTTTTTTTATTGCCAGGTTGGCAAGTATGATTTGAGGGGGGAGAGGAGAAACATCTTTTCAATCGCTCATATCCGTGGTGCTCATGAAGCTGCTGCAAATATCTTCGGTGCAGCGGTTGCAGATATTTTTGCAGCACGGTGATGGAATACTGATTGCTCTTGCGCCTTTCCTTAGCTCAGTAAATACCATTTCATGGTCCCTTTAACTCTTTCCCTACCTTCATCTAAAAAAAAAAGCGCAAACCAGACGACCACAAAAAGGAAAGGAAGACTTGTGTCGCTTGTGAGGCCGCCTTTCTTCCCTTTTTTTGTGGTTGTTTGCATCTGGTTTCGGTTTCCCTTTAGAGATGAATAACATAAAACGTCCAACTCACCTACTTTCCCTACCGCAGCCATTTCGCATTGTTTGCACATTAATGATGACTTTGCGCACCGAATTTGGAACCTTCTGCGTTGCTTACAGGCATGCTGTGCGTCTGGCTTGTAGTTAGAGAACTGAGGTTTCATTAGCGATGCAGTTTTTTTTTTTCCTACAAAGTGGAACTCTTTCAATGTGCTCTGAAGACACAGTAGTGTCACTTGGAAGTCTTCACATGCGCAACGTATGCTCCAAAACGTCACGCTCCTGTGCCCAAATATAGGTTTTCCAGTTATTGTTCTGTAGTAAGAAAAGAATTCAAGATGGAGCTTTAATTTTTTCATAAGCAATGGCCAATAGAATGCTAAACCTTCATGTTTCAGAAAATTCTTAACATTTTTTTTCTTTTTAGATACAAGGGTGTCTTTCTAAGTTTTGTTAAATTTTTCCTGAACTCTCGGTTTTGGCAAATAAAATTTTCTATTGCAACAATTTTTTTATTTAAACTTTTATGCCCAAAAAGCACTTATTTAGCTTTGTTTGCATATACTGCATAAAATTTTAAATGAAATAGTTTTTACAGAAAAAAATACAGCTGGAACCTATAAAACATGGCTATTTTCCCCACAGTAGAGAGAGAGTTAATGTTACGCTATACATTTTTGTTGTATGTGCACGACACTACGCACAACCGTTATCGTGCACTGTATCTGCATGCGCACTGTTCTGCTATCGCTCGTCTGACAGCCTGTGCTAGCTTTAAAAGACTGCTTATACGGGGCCACTGCACTCAGTAAGTTAACCTGTTTTGTGGCCTGCCAAGTAGCAGGAATAAACATTCCTTGATGTTTCATCTACATCGCCCAGTTCCTGCATGCCAAACATGACAATTTTATTTGTCTTAAAAGTGATTTGCTTTTTCTCCTTATGGTCTCAACAACAGGTGACCTGCTCAATTAGCTAAATACATACATTGTATGAAGTTAGAGCTCAAAGAAGAGATTGGAGTTCACTCTCATCTGCAGTAAGACTTGTTAAATGTTTTTGGAATACTATGTTTACTATAAGTTGCGACAGCAAAGTATTTTCTATGGGACATACCAGAATGAGCTTCTCAAGTTCACAATAGACAGCTGCAAATGCTTAGCTAAGTTGCTTTACAGCAAAACAGCAGCTGATCGAGCATATCTTCAACTTTCGAGAGTGGCCGTGTACCGCCTTTGTCCAACTAATTGTACCACACCCAGAAGAAAAAAAATGTAGATCCAAGAAAATTTTACCTATATTACAAGAAAATATAAATGAAGTACACAGCAAGCATTATTGTGCACAGGGCAAACCTCTGCTTCACCATTCCGTGTAAATGCCTTGCCCTATGACACAAGTATCACTAATGCTGACTTCATGGCCGACGCACAAAGAATGGAATATATTTTCCATGTGGTCCGGTAAACGCACATAATCATATACCAGGTTTTTCGTGGAAGGTGATCACTAATTTTTGAAAGTAAGGTTTTTGAGGTAACGAGAAGCAATTTGCGGCATAGTAATATAAGTGTTGGCGGACGTCAGAAAACAGGTGAATCATCTTAACTAGCTAAGGATTAACTCAATTCTAACAGTTAACTTGTTAACTATTACCAATAGCACCTGACCGCAATTAGAGATTTGTAGCCGGCCGTTAATAATAGCCACATCAGTTTTTAGAATTTCGAAAACGCATTACTCTCCCCGCTGTGGAACGACAAAATTTGGCTATTTCGACTAGTTACGACCACTGGTTGCTTTGCCTGCATACTTTTCGAAAGCGCATGTATTTTAGCACGATGTAGCCCAATTTTGGTGTGCCACAGCAGCTAGAATATATATATATATATATATATATATATATATATATATATATATATATATATATATATATATATATATATATATATTAAGGAAGCCAACCGTCACCGAAACCAAGGTGCATAGGGGAATGTTTGTAATTTTTTTTGTAGTGCCAATCAATCGGTTTTAAAGAAAATTACTTAAAAAGCAGCAGAAAAAAACAACCATGCCTCCGTGGGATCTGAACCCACAACCTCCGAATATCGCGTCCGGTGCTCTTACCAACTGAGCTACGGCGACGGCTGTCCAATCTGCTGCTTTCGTGGGTATTTATGTTTACTGGGTGTAAGCGAACCTTGAGAGTGTTCACCAGTGCCACCCTCGTCCATAGCGGTGGACGTAGCACGTCCTGTAATACCGCGAGTGTGACGTAGAACGTCATCTAACGGCGAGGGCGGAAACTGCGAGAGCCCTCTTATGCTACCTATGGCAACAAGACTGCCAGAACCGAGACCCCTGTTAAGCTATTAGCAGATAAGGTAAAGGAAATGAGGGGCTCGTTTGACAAACATATTAAGGAAGCCAACAGTCACCGAAACCAAGGTGCATGGGGAATGTTTGTAATATTTTTTTTGTAGTGCCAATCAATCGGTTTTAAAGAAAATTACTTATAAAGCAGCAGAACAAACAACCATGCCGCCGGTGGGATCCGAACCCACGACCTCCGAATATCACGTCCGGTGCTCTTACCAACTCAGCTACGGCGACGGCTGTCCATTCTGCTGCTTTCGTGGGTATTTATGTTTACTGGGTGTAAGCGAACCTTGAGAGTGTTCTCCAGCATGGTTGTTTTTTCTGCTGCTTTATAAGTAATTTTCTTTAAAACCCGATTGATTGGCAATACAAAAAAAAAATACAAACATTCCCCTATGCACCTTGGTTTCGGTAAGTGTTGGCTTCCTTAATATGTTTGTCAAACGAGCCCCTCATTTCCTTTACCTTGTCTGCTAATAGCTTAACAGGGGTCTCGGTTCTGGCAGTCTTGTTGCCATAGGTAGCATAAGAGGGCTCTCGCACAGTTTCCGCCCTCGCCGTTAGATGACTTTCTACGTCACACTCGCGGTATTACAGGACGTGCTACGTCCACCGCTATGGACGAGGGTGGCGCTGGTGAACACTCTCAAGGTTCGCTTACACCCAGTAAACATAAATACCCGCGAAAGCAGCAGATTGGACAGCCGTCGCCGTAGCTCAGTTGGTAAGAGCACCGGACGCGATATTCGGAGGTCGTGGGTTCAGATCCCACCGGCGGCATGATTGTTTTTTTCAGCTGCTTTTTAAGTAATTTTCTTTAAAACCGATTGATTGGCACTACAAAAAAAAATTACAAACATTGCCCTATGCACCTTGGTTTCGGTGATTGTTGGCTTCCTTAATATGTTTGTCAAACGAGCCCCTCATTTCCTTTACCTTGTCAGCTAATATATATATATATATATATATTGTAGATTTTGTTTTGCCACAGCACAGCTCAGGTAAGAGAGAAATGATCCCTCTTTGGAATGTTGTTTCTTCTGTTTGTTCCAGATTTCATGAACAAATATTTTAATGTTCCATCACTAATCAATGGCAGTGTTTTAATGAATAGTCTAAGCTGGACAATACAGAACAATGTATTTATTATACCTAGTAGTTTCATTAAAGAAGTACCAAGAAACTAATCAGTACGCAGGAGCACCCATTGCTTGGCTGACATGGCCATGTACATGTAGCACTGATCTGTATCACACTGCCACAAATGGCACGCTCCCACTATGCAGCACAAAAATGCAAGGGCCTCACTGAAAAAACTTCAATGCCAACAATGCATGTACACCACAGAATGTTCCTCTCAAACCCAGGACCGTAAAAAAAAAAGACACATAAGCACAGTTTGTGTGTCCTTTTTTTTCCATCCCCCTTCCATCACACATTGCACTTATAACCACAAACTAAAGCCAACTAGCCTGACATTGGTTTTTAGACTATCACAACGGATACCACCCCGAACTTTCTCATGAAAGTTTAAAGCACCATGAACACAAATGGGCACAGCAGAGGTGCTTTACTGATGAAGGAAATGTGCCTAAATGGGTATAAAAAGCAGTGAATACAGTTGAGACACTATTACCGAATCACCAGCCTCAGAAAGAAAATTAACAATGTATAAAACAGTCTTCAGTGTCCCTTTATGATCTCGTGTTCCAACTAAAAACAATTCCATTACGTAGTTGTAATGAACCTGTAAATGCAGGCAGTGGTTTTGTACCATTAACTGTATGAGAGAGGTTTTCTGAGCTCACGACATAACTGCTAGTGTCAGTAATCAAAAACTCAGTGACGTCATCTTGTGAGCACCCTTCTGATGAGCAGTCGGTTGAAAGCAGCATGAATATGGCAATGTTAAAACGTTGCACGACCACCTGTAGACCTAAAAAAAAACAGTGTATAGATGGGTGTGCTTTTTCCAGCCAATCAGTGTGTGCACGATGATTGGCACTCGAATATGACAACCATTATCATAGAAATACTGGATCTATTCACTGCGTGGCACCTTGCATGGAAGAGGTGATATAATTATCAGGCATTACCTGGGCAGTCTCAATCGTCATTGAGCCAATGGCAATCCAGCTCATTGTGAATCGACCACTGATATTTTTTTTTCAATGGCTACAAAGTTTGATAACTGTCACCACAATGAGGGTTTGTGAAAGACCTTAGAGATTTCACAGGCCACTGAAAGCAGCACTGGACTCACTACATATAAAGAAAAATAAAATATAAAAACTCAGAGGGCAAAAATTTACTTACATTATAGCTGTAGTAAATGTGCACTCATTCAAATTCTTCAGAAATGACTGCTTTGCAAGATGTCAAATTAAATGCGCAGTATCACATGCACACTGCCAAAGGACTACTGGAATCCATCATGTGGTAGTGACATGCACGGACAATCTTTAAAAAATTTGAAGTCCACAGGCCTCACTTGAGCCTCTATATGAGAATGGGGTATTATACACACTTACTGTTCAATGCATATTTTCCTGCAAAGAAACAGCATGTACAGGCTGTTTCACACTTGGAGGGAAAGTTGGAGCGCAAGGCTACCGTACTTTGCGTAGCGCTGCCACCGATGGCTGGCAAAATTGGCAAGAAAGGCGCATGCACAATAAGCATGGCCTTCTGTCACCCATTCTCGCCGGATCTCAGCAGCAGCGGTTCTCAAAGCACGGCAGCAATGTGCTCCCAGTTTTTCTCAAAGTATGAAACAGCCTGAACATGCAGCATATAAAAGAGAAAACTCTTGAACTTTTCCCCTGCCTCGGGCGCTCCCCCACACCCGCTCAGTAAAAGTACCACAGATAGCGCATTTCCAAGAACACCAACTTCCCAGTCCACATGTCCCTTATGAAACAGGCCTGCTTCGATGATGCCCAACTTAGCCAGCAGAAGAAAGGGGAAGTTTCCTGCACCAACAGCAATGCTGATGCAAATACCCGAGAAAAAGACCCTTGTACAGCTATATCTCCAAAGGAGTCATAATATGAACACAATACTAGTGTGACTAAAGGATTTTTAGCTGTTACACGCAGTGAAACCTTGTCACAATACCATAACTACAACCATTAATGGCCCCCTCCCCCACCACTTATTTTTCTTGGCAGTCATATGCTGCAAATCAGGTCCCAACACCAGCCTTAGAACAAAATGGGGGAAAAAGAGAAATGAATACGCTTTCTTTAGACGCACCGTTCTTCGCAGAGTTCAGCTTCGTGGCGCTCAATCTGTGCCCTTGGAAGTTCACTGCCGCAGAACACACATTCCGTGGGCAGTTCACAGACTGCCTTCTCAACAGCGAGGTTGCGTGAGCAGAGCTCACGGCTGATGACTGTCCTGCAGTTGGGGCAGGTGGCGGTCTCGTCACGGAGACGCGCATCTGCCAGGAGGTGAGTAAAACAACCGGCACACATCAAGTGGCCGTTGGTGCACTGCAAAACCACAGCAGGGAGACGAGAATCACCATTGGTGCTCAAGCAGCAGAACTCTCTCCTTCTGGGAACCTGTTAGAATACCTTGCAAGGGGGAAAAAAACTGCAGCAAGAGGCAGGACAATTGCACAATGAAGCCCACCAACCAGCCTGGGGCACTTACCGCACCCAAATGCAGCACCATAACACTCGGAACACAAATGCACCACAGACTAAAAAGATAACACACACACACAACATGTCAAAATTATTGATGAACATAATCAAGTCCTGGGAGAAAGGCTGCGGCAACACTTATAGCATACTGGCTGCCAACAGTCAATTGGGTTAGTGTCACAGGCGCGCAGACACATGCAAGCTCCCCAGCTGGGGTAAGTGCGCTCGACTGGATCTTCTTGCCTACAAACCTGAAAGAGGCAGAAAAATAAGAGAAAGCTGAATTACTAGGAGTGCACATGAAAACTGTCATTGCAGCTTCATGACTTACCTATGCCATGTTACCTGAACACACAAAATGTAAAAAAAAGGGGGTCCCAAAGCCTGGCCATGCTATTCAGCCCCTTACAATGCTCCTTGACACAAAGAAATTGTGCCACTTGCAACATTCCAGTATTCAGCCTGATCTTGCTCTTCATATCAGTCCTCAAAATAAGCCTTTGATTCTGCATATTCCAAACAAATATCTCAATGTTCATGCTACCTCAATGCCAAGAAATCATCTTGCAAGAAATGTCCAGGACTTGGCAGAGGTCTTGTGGCTTCCATTCTTTACATGCCTGTTAGACATGTGGTCATTTTATTCATGGCACATTGACAGCCGTTACCATCTTCAAGGGGCTTCAACACTGCTTTGATGTGGATGCCGCTGGCTGTTTTTCCAATGCTTGTACAGTAAACATTAGAAACCACAGCAGTTGAACACTACCCTAGGTGGCTTCACGTTATTATTCAACTGCATATGTTCAATAGCTGAACCCGAAACAGATTGCTGGCTGTCATTCTACTGTTATGACGCTGAGCAAATAGGCACACACACCACAAATCTTTATCTTGCTTACAGCAGCAGCCAGAGCAGAATTCTCAGAGGCACACAGGTATCCTTCCTGGGCAAAATTCCATGCTGGTCATGTTCCAGTGTGTTCACCTTAGACAACTTTTCTCCTCGCATTAAATGTTCTTAATTTCCCCAGCGCAGACAATACTTACCATTTCAGGTGAGGCATCAACCTCAATGAATTCAAATATTTTAAGCTTTCCAATGGAAGCACATGAATGAAATGTCCCCAAGTATACTACTCACAAATGAACCACAGTCATCAGATCACAATGCAAACAGTGTATGCCAATAAATTCATGTGTGCCATATTTGATGGGGCTTTATGGAAATGACTACAGTCTTGTTGTATGGTATGGTGTCGCGAATGCTGCCTTCTTTTGCTAAGGCAGCATCGCATAGGCAGCCTATGCAACAGAATCAACACCGAGTGTATGCTTTGGTTGTGTTTATTGCAGCACCACTAATAACTTTACAGTTTTGTACATACAATCCGTGTGTGTAATAGCTGCAACCATGGGAAGCATAAATCTTCATGTAGGCCAGTGCATCTTCGTCTTCTGAATAGATGGGAGTGCTTGTGATGGCAGAAGTCCGATGCATACCCGCTAGACAAGGTCCTCCAGTCCACGCAGATTTTCAGCACACAGAACTCAACACCGAGCGCAGAATCAAGTCACTGCTAAAATTGGAGTGCCAGCAATTCTACAAACTTAGCCACGTGCAGCCTGGTTCGCACAACGGCAGAGAGATTCTGCGGCTATAGTTATGACAACAGCGTGTCGAACATTGTACGCTGCCACGAAAGACAATGCGTTGACATTAAATGCTGTCAAACATTAACACCATATTACAAAAAAGTGTTCCCCAACTCACATCAGCGATGTCAAAACTCATTTATAGTACGCAAAAATACTAAGCGTGGCTGTATTTCGTACGATGTGAATGAACAGCAAAGAAGCGTAATGCAAGTCGTCAACACTCAAACGTGCGTACGTCAAGACAAAATACAGGGAGGCATGAGGGGAAAAAAAAAAAGACCCAATACATATATATCTACACACGTATATACATAAATACACAGCGAGACATCTGATCACCTCTACAATGCAACGCTAATATGCCGCCCCATTCTGGAGAACACATAATACACTTCGTCGAATGAGCGAACGTGGAGCGCGGCGCTTATTCGGCCGCGACGTTCACAAGGGCGGGCGGAAGCTGTTACCAAGCCCGGGATTGGATCTGCGATCAGCTGATCTCCCACGTACCTGATAAATGGCGGAGCGGGGCAGGTCCAAGCAGACGGCGCAGCAAAGAATGCCGCCCAGCCTGTGCTCCAATTTGTCAGACTTGCCAAGCAGCCTTTCGCCTGCCTTGAAGCGCTTCTTGGCGGGTCCTTCAGCTTCGCCCAGGCACTCGTCGCTGGTCGATTCTGCCAGCTCGGAGCCTGAAACGGAGCTACCAGTTTCGTCAGCCATCTTGCCTGTCTCCTGCGGGGATGCCGTTTGTTTTGATCGAGACCCTGATCGAGACGGCCGAAACGACGGAACCAGCTGTTCTATTACGTCACAATTGTGCCGTCCAATAGAACCGCCGAGAGTGTATCACGTGGCTTCGCTCAGCCAGTGATGGACAGGCTGGAAGAATTGCACAAGGTCTTCCCTCCCCGCCGCCCTTTTACTGATGTCGCTGATGTTCCTGCACTTCAGGGCGGGTCCAGACGAGTTGCCGTGCGCGCGCGCTGTGTTACAGGCAACGCGATTGTCAGTTCGCGGATGAGAGTGACTGATCTGAATAATTGTGGCAACGATACAGAGAGTTCCATGTAATTTTTAATTCTCATTTCCTCTGCGACGAACTCGGACTGCTCGAATTAAAAATGCGTTTTCCAGAAGAGTCATGCAGTTTTAAGGTAGTTTGCCAAGCGGTGGCTCTCGCGGTTGCAGATGCAGTAATTGGGTCATTCTTTAAATATACTAGCGCGCATACACGCTTGCAAAATTCAATATCAGAGGCACGCTCGAAAATTAACGCCACTATCAGCTGATAAGAGCAAGCCAAAAAAAAAAAGGACTACCTATTATGCATTGTTTCAGCGCATTGCGCTAATGCTCTTAAGAATGCGCTTTATGTAAGAAGCAAGAACGGCAGCACAAACCATAAGTGCGCTGTCTGTGTCCTTTGGCTGGACCTACCCACGCACGCCGTACCTGTACTTCGTTTTCTCTCCCGATCGTTTCATCCCTTCCCTTGCGGTACGGATCAGGTGTCTACCTAGAGAGAGACTGTCGTCACGTATTTCCTTTCTTCCTAACCTCCTCTCCCTCCTTGCTTCCGGTTCTCCTGGCCGCTCTTGTTTCTTGAAAAACGAGCCAACAAGCCCAGCAACACGTACAGCTAAGAATGCAAAGGTTGTCATTCCACCGCTGAGCACACAACTACATCCAATGTGTCACGAAGCGCAATAGCTCAGGGTTTTTTAATTTGATCCATTGTGCAGCAATGGTGGTGGTGGTGTAAACTTTATTACATACAGGGGAGTTTAGGACGCACAGGTCCTTGGGCCCCTGCTCTTTTTGGGCTAGTTGGTGCGTACTTGAATTGGAGAAGAAAAAGAGAACCACAAGAGAAGAACGAAGACGAGACACAAGCGCTAAAATTCTTCTCTTGTGGTTTGCATGGTTTGGCGCTAGTGCTTCTCTAATTCAAGCAATAATCGTATTATGAACAAGGAAAACAAAAAGACTAGATAAGCATAAACTTTTAGCGGCACAGGTTTATGGAAAAAAAAAAAAAACATTTCGTGGACATATGAACAGCATCAAGTTTTCCCGGCCAATCATTTAATAGTATCACGCGAATATGGAACAGACAGCTGCACAAAGCACTTGGTGTTTACAGCCCATTTCGTCACTCTGCTTTGCACAAGCACTAAACAGCAATATATGACTGCTTGTTCAGGCTCATGTGATAGTGTAAAGAATTGGGTGGGTGTACAAGAAAATATGACAAAAGTAACTTACTAAAAAGCAGCAGTTATGGAATGCAGTATGTAGTGTCAGCTTGCCAGACCCATCAACTTCCTATCATGCAATGGGTTTTGCGCAGGACGGGTATGGGTCTCCCTTCCCTGAGAACTCCTTTCCTGCTTACCTGGTGAGCTCCTGGAACACAGCCGACAATGATAAAATGACTACTTTTTCAAAACAGGGTTGCACCCATATGCAGCGCAGAATTCTGCTGGATGCAATGAGAAGAGCCAAAAAGGAACTGTAGTTCATCTTTGCGTGCTAATGTCATGACATGGAGCTTCCTTTGCACCATGCAGTTATTACAGATCAACATCCTAGGTAAGCAATGCCAGGGGGCTGAAAGTTTGATTTATGAAGAGTTTAAATAGCAGCAAGCCTTCTCAACACCCTAATGGATATGTTTTTTTTCTTTGAAAATGGTACCAAAACGGTCATTTACTACCAGTGCTGCAATCTGTACGCAACAAAAAATGCTTTAGACGAGCCCTATTCACCCTAAACCGGACACAGAACACCAGAAAACACAATAAAAGCTGGAGTCGATATGAGCCAGAAATGAGTCGATTTACGACGAACCTGGCTCGTCCGCTGTCCACTAGGGGGTTCCCAGGACCACGAAAAAAATCTGCGGTGTGATTCAAGAGAATTCAAATTAATCAGACTCCACACTCTGACACATATTCGTGATAGTTTATCAAGTGAAAAAATGCTTGATAGGGAAAACTGGAGGGATTGAGCACCAAACCAACATGAAAAATGGAAATATCTGAGTTATTTTGAATAGCACATTACCAAACTCGTGCCATGTTAGATTCGCTTTCTTCACTGAATACCAGCGAGAAGCAGTGACTATATTGCAGTTTTTTTCATGCCTGACCTATACTAAGCTTCAACACCACAGCCATCATACGGCTGTTGAAAAAACCGAAACAGCATGAGAGAAGGAATTCAATCATAAATTATGTACCAGTCGCAGGCAAGTACCACATGGTGATCCATGTATGGTAATATTTTATGCATCATTACAAAGAAGTAAATGTGCAACCAAAATTTGGTGCCTATGCTCCTTTAAAAACAGAGTTATGGCAAACATTTCACAAAATTTAGTCCTCTGTGCTTATGCTCAGACCCAGAGATTTCTGCACAAAATTATGACATCACCATAAAATCTGTTACCACACATGTGGACACTCCTAGCTTGAGTACCATTCCTGCATGCTTTAACAGAAGCAGACACTTATAGTGATACCAAAAGCCTTTCGAACTGAGTTTTTCTGTTCCGATTCAAGTTAAACAAGTGATAGAGACGAAATCAGAAACTCATAATGCAGAAGCAACAAGAAAGCACCAAAGGTTTAAAGGCCAACTCCAGAAGCTTTTTGAGGTTCATGTACCTTAGAGAAATTTTTCCTGAAAATTCACCTCTATCAAGATCATATACACCAAATTGCACTGCATGCAGCACTTAGTTTCTGCAAAAATCGTTTTAAGGGTGCCCATACTGTCGCCTCATGAGGAGAGATTTCCATGGGCAATTATAAACTTTCCTCAGCCAGTGCTAACTCTCTGCACAAAAATTTCTGCACTGATTTTAGTCACTATAGGCATTTCATGAATTTAGTCATCATCACTCGCAAGTTTAGCTCTTCACAGGCATCATCATCACCAGTAGTGTCTCCGAGGTCACTGGTCCACTACTCAAAATGCTGCATTTGGCAGCACCACCCAGTTTTGGTTTCCTCCCTTTTGTTATTTTAAAATTGCTAATCCCAGCACATAGAACAGCCATTTATAGCAAAAAAGAGAGAAATCCATTGACAACGTGGATTGAACAATTAATAACACATCATTTGCCACTGAAATGCTTGTTTATGAACCTGCATCACACTATATGTTGCCACAAAGAGTATTAAGAGACCATCGAAGCACAAATCCAAGTGGCTCAAAACAAACCTTAATTTTCATTCACGAAGCAAAATTTTGTGATGTGACACGCATAAAACACAGGCACACTTTGGTGTAGAGTAAGGAGTGACATTTTTCCAAACAAAGAACACTTTTATTTTGAAAACCAAAATAATGTATGGATAAACACTGTTTATTGATGGCATGCTAAAATGTCACAACCGTCACAGGCAAGCAACAAACTGCATGTCCATGAAGACTTCAAAAAACTAGAGTAGCAAGAACTTTCCCCAATGCTGTAGCAGTGCTTCCTATTGCCAGGTGCGGAAAGAGGGGGCAGGTTCAAACATCCTGATCCTTGCTCCCTTAAACTTCTTCCTTAAAGCGCACCACAATTCAGCAGGTGTGGTTCATTCTGTGCGCTGCCAGGAGCAGCGTTCCTGACCAGTCACAAAGAAAGGAGCTTGAAACACGGGTCTTCACTGCTGTCATCTTGTCTTAATTGGCTCATCAATGTAATGCAACTTACAAATTACCACAGCAGATAGTGATATGACTAACTTCACAGAGATACCAATTATGACTACCCAGGTGAATGTCTTTTACGAAGACTCAAACTGCAGACACCTATTCAAACTTCTGTTTAAAAACTGGTGAAAAAAAAACTTTGGAGAGCAGCCCTTAAATGCAGCCTGCATTTAGAAAACTAGAGCTCGCTGGTCCATAATGCAACACAAAAATACAAAAGAACTGCCATACCTCAGGCACATGTCAAAATTATCTTATGATTCATGACTACGAAACTTTCAGGTATTTTCACACAAAATAGCATAAATCACCCTTGTCTATCAGAACACATGCTGTTAATGAGTTCCCAAAAGGTATCAAGGAATGACAGGATGTGGTGCATAACCTGGTGACAGTGTAAAAGCAAGTTGAGTTTTTTTCATAAATGAGGTAATTTCACTCATTCTTTGCAATACCACTCAAACAGAGCCAAGTCATGCCAGTCCAGATGCAGCCATGATTCACACATCTATTTAAGAGTATTGCTGCTTGGCAAAATAAATAAATAAATAAACTGAAGTTCTTAAATAATAAGCATAAAGAAATATCATTGAGCTCACAAGTGAACAAATTTCCTGAAAAAAATTGCCCTCCAACCATAGTCATTCTCATTACAATGCCACACCATTCAGACTACATTAGGCAGATATCACACACATGACACATTACAACTAGGATTCACTTCACGCTTAAGTTTAGCACCATTGCTGACAGCAGAGGCCATCACAAACTTTCTGTCTATAATAAAGACAAAAGAAAAGTCCAGGGCTAGAACATTAAACACTACAAAAAATGAACTGACACGTGATACATCTTTTCCAGATGGCAAAATGACTTATGTGTCAGTCGATATGTTACCTGAATGCCCTTCCATAACACTACTTCACCTTATAACTGTGGTTTTGCAATGCGAAATAGGAGATACATGGACAATGTTAATATGCAATGCTTTGACAGGACATATTCAAATCACTTCGGCTGCAGTGAAACTTTAAAAAAATAAGTCAACTCCAAAGTACAAATACAGCTCAACTGAACACCTCAAAATATCCGTAAGATACGAGGCAACAACATGAATTCTAATCACCTGAATTCATGCACTGCCATTAACTTAAACAAAGTGCATATATTAATGATGCCATGAAGTACACTCTCAGCACCCAACACATCACTAATCTAACATGGTGCCATGAAACTGATGAAGTATTCAGTGGTGGGAATAGCCAAGAGCAATTAGAAGCAAGCTTTATAGGAGGCGAAAATTCATTTTGGAGCAGCTTCCTCATGTTCTGTAGCAAGAGCTCAATATTGAGAAATAATTTAATATTGCGAACATCTGATTTCGACGAAAGTAATAATGTCAGCTAGTTGTGGGCACGGTTCATCCAGATGTGTCAATATTGTTTAAATGCCTCTATGCCAGATAAGAGCAAAAAAAAGTGAATAAACGCACGCCTTGGACGACTCGCAAAGGTTATTCACCTCAAGTGAAAAACAGTGAAACATTCCACCGTAAAAACAATGACTAAAACTTCCGTAAGGCTAGTCACACTGGCAAAAACACCAAGTTTAGAAAAGTGCATTTGAAGTACACGCGCCAGCCATTCAGAGGTCATTGTAGAGGCCTCAGAAAATAGCAACATGCGGATGTTCCAAGAGGATTTCACAGTAGTGAATAATACCGGTATGTAGAGAACACCACCAGCTTTTTAACAAGACCAAGATGGTGGCCCCCGGGAACAAGGCATGGGAAGCGATGGGCACGAAGTTCTGTTCCATTCTGCTTTGAATTGGCCATTTTGGAGCTTCAAAGACATCAAATGCACCGTTTTTTGGTAGTTCGAGGTCGAATTAGACCTTGAAACTTTGTAGGTAGGTACTTTAAGAGTATATTTCATTTTTGAAAAATAAAAACTCATTTTTTTTTACTATATTTTAACACCCGCGTCTCCCCTTAAGGAGCAGTGCAATTTTCCTCCGATCATGGTCTCGGCATTGCTGTGTGCTGCGCTGCTTCATCTTCAAGTTTTTGCGAAAAACAGACTCGGTTCAAATGGTTTACTTGCACTCCAATTGAAGCTCGCGTGGCGAAAAAAGTCTGGCAATGACACTAGCTCGATATCATGCGCACGCAACGTGGCCAAGCCGTGGAGAATGTTACCCATCATTAGAAGTGGTTCAATGTTTTTCGTACCTTGATTTAATCGAACCAACTTTACACTCAGAATGTTAGAATTAGCGAGGTTCTACTGCACAAACAAGCCAGAAGATCAAATACTGAAGGCCCTTTTATAATGAGCGCAATGTCCCTGAAACCATTGAGCCATCAGCTGTAACATGTAAAAAGCATTCCTTGTGATAATGCACTGAGCCAATTGAACATGTGACAGTGCTGCGGAAAAGCTCGATAAACCTCACGGAACCGATATTTAGCATTGTTTAAGCCCCTTGTACTGTTCCCTTTGCATGTGCACTCGGCAGGTTCGTTTCGGACAGTGTTGGCAGAACGTCAAACGTGCTTCGTTTGCCTCGACGAGGCAAAATGCCTGTGCATCATGCGATAATTTAGGTGGTAAAGGGCTAGAAGGAGAAACGTGGTGGGGCTGTGTTCTATCGGGATGGCACGCATCAAGAGGAGAAACCTGAATCATGCCCATGCACATTAGGCTGCAACCTCCACCACCTCATAATTCACCTCACAGCTCTTGGTTGATGGAACAGTACGTATTCTGAAGCAGCATTGTAATTTCATCAAAAATTGCCCATCTGTAGCAGCATGTAGCAAGTTTAATCCAATGGCGCAGGTTGGCGCAGGTTGGTGCAGTTCGCACAGCATTCCCACCACTGAGTACTATGCCTTGTGCAATACCACAGTTCAGGCATATGGCCTTGTATGAATAGGTCCTATAGCCCTGTGCAGCTTTTTCATTATCTCAGCCTTCATGCATCAATTGCATATACATAAACACAAAAAGCATAAAGAGGGTTAGTATTGGTACACTATCACAACAGCGCACTATGACCATGCATAGTGATGCATCTTTAAAATGTTACCCTATGTTGGCACACATTTGTAGGCAGTGTACGCAACAACTGGTACAACCACACTGGGGTTGGATGTGTAACATACAGTGAGTGGCTTCTGGCACAACCACTGCAACTTAGGATGCAATCATGGGCATGTGGGTTTAAGTATAACACTGATGTTTTCTGACTGTTGCTATGTAAATCAGTACTGCTCAGTCATCAAGGTAACACTATCTCAGCTCATTCATTTATTTGTTGCATACACACTCTGAGGTAGTGGCACAGCACCAAGCTGGTGAGTCAATTCATAGAATAATGATCCAGAAGAATAAGGGTTGGACACAAATCATTGCCTCCATGACTGCAGACTAGGTATTACTGACTGTGCTGAAAGCCACATCCTCCGACATCTGCATTTGATGATGGTATGACTATACATGACATAGGTGTCAAGGTTAGTGCAATATGGCACCAGCAGTCAATGCCAGACATTACGAAGCTCAAAGAAAGTAAGCACATGAAAAAAAAAGAAAAAGGAGAGAAGAGAGACAAGATGAAACAAAGAAAGCCAATTTCCTGAACAGCAGCATGCAACAAAGAAAAAGCAGTGACTGGTTCATAAAACTACCAGTCAGTGATCATATTACTAATGCCAGAAATTATGTCACACACCTGAGTATGATGCACTCAGCATTAAACAAGCACGTTTTGTTTTGAAATGAGCTGAAATTGCATGCCATCATAAGGCTCCTACCTATAGCTCACTGCCATAAATGGCTGCCTAGAAAATGTCAAACATTAGTAGTCTACTGCTGAGCAACTTTTAACATTTATGTGCCTAAGAATGCCTACACATAGCCATATTGCCCCTACAAGGGTTTACAGTAGAGAGATCCTATAACATAGCTGCTCAGCAAGTGGTGCTAAGCTATCAGGTAACAATGCATATGAAAATACAGAAGACTTACTAAATATACAGCATGATACTCTGCGTAACAATTGCTAATCATTACGTGGGCATTTCAAATCTGGGCCACCCACCCACAGTTTACAAACATCACATCTCAGGTCCCTGGACCAAGACAAACGTGTGGGGCCTGCATTTTTTTGTTACCTTAGTGACCGTCATCTCAACAACAGTGATGAAAATGCCTCAAACTGTCACTGCAACTATGATAAGTAAATATAGCTCTGCAGCGGCCACCACATTTATTATTTCAAAGATAAGCAACAAATAATTTATGATACTAACAGGTTCAGTATCAAAGAAAAATTTTGAAAAATTCAACTGCATGGCACTCATGAAGAAAGCCCTCGGGACAAGAACTGTATAGGCACGATCTTATCAAAGATAACATCAACTCCTTTCAGAAGCTCCACAGATTACCAAGAGGTTTCTTTTGACGATTTGAGGCAGAAGTAATGGTCTCCAGCTGTAGCCACAGCACAGCCACCCACTGTTCATTGTGGGCGTGGCGAGTGATAACACAGGTACTCCTTGAGCTTCCGTGGAAGCGGTAAAGTCCGCACAGCACAGCTTGAAATATGTTGGAGGATAGCATCACGGCAGGCACTCTGCAAAGAAGCCACCACTGTGGCCAGCAAGTGATTAGCACAACCCATCATACTTATAAATAGTTTAAAACAGCACTGCATGAGTCAATATAGGAGCCATTAAAGGGAATTAAAAAATGTCAGGAATGTGCACCACCAAGTCTAACATGATGTACTATTCATCCTAACAAAACCAAAACGCAACCTGAACGAAAATGGGAACAGGCGACTAAGTGTTAATGAAAGCAATTGGGAAAAACTCTAGCAAATATTTACAAGCGAGCCAGCAGCAAATCGCATTGCCTTCATAAAATTAAAGCTGTTCTAAAGGACACTAAAAAGGAATACTAAGTGCAGCTACACTGAAAGATTAGTGTCCAAAGACTGAAAAATATGCCATTTTTGTTACGGACAGTTTGGATAAGTAAAAAAATTGCGCAAAAAGGAAGAAATGCAGCGACCCCCCTTGCACATTCTGGTACCTACGCCTCTCAAGTGAATTCCTCACTGCCCACAATTATATAATTCGTTTTACACACAACACTACTTCATTTGGAGGAAAGCAGCACAGCGAGTGCCGCTGTGGTACAAGATTATGAAGCGTTGCTTTGTTTACATGCCACCCAATCAATCTGCATAAAGCCATTGTGCATAGCAACTTTACAAGTGCACACCGTGCAAAAAGTTTCGCGATCATTTGTGCTCCTTCCAAATGGAGAGGCTGCCATACCATCAGAGGGTGGCTTCACAGCATGCATGGCAGTATACTCGGATGATGTGATGCACTGGCATAGAGTTACCCTAAGGCATACAGTAAGGTAGAACCACCTGTGCATAAATATCACTACAAAGGGCTGTCCAACCACAGAGCGAGCCGAGTGGTTTTATTTTCGTTAATTTCCTCTGATCCACCTAAAGCTTCAGGGTTCACATGCCATAAATAATTATTTAACTCGACTCGCACTGCGCAAATCAGGGAGGAAACTATGTTCCACTCAATGCCTGTGAATGAAACCTGCTTGAAAGCACCCCTGAGAAAACAAATAATATCCTTTGTTAGTCACTGAAATTTTGAGAGAAACAAGATGCTATGCTAGACAGAGATAATATTTTGGTCACTGTCATGCCAATGCTCTTCCATATATCAGTTACCTTTTTCTTTTTTTGGCAAGTTTGCTAAAACACTAAGCTAGTAAATTTTGGCATCAAGTGAGTGTAAAAGATGTCAAAATTATCTAAATATCGAGTTATCAAACGGCTACCAAAAAACTACCGAAAACCACTTGCATCATGGCAAATTTATCTGGTGAAAAACCAGGCAATGGTCATCTCCTTTTTTGAGAAAAAATGACAGGATAAGCCAAAAGTTAATCAGCAGCTTGGCTCGGCTACCTGGCTGATATGCAGCCTGTAGCTACTGCTGCCACGGACATGGCGGCAAAACTCCAAAAAAGAAACTATTTGGCCAGCCTATTTCTCAGTCTAGCAACAGGGGCTTTCCTATTGTCATTATGACGGCCGCTGCACACATACCGCTGCACACATGTCACAGTTGCACGGGGAACAGTGTAAAATGCAATTCAGTCCTGAGGATGGATATTTTGACGATCACTAGGCAAACAAGTCATATCTCTACAGAGTGCCGCTTCTGGAAGCCTGTCCGAATTGACAGTGTGAGCCCTGCAGTGTCCAAATCAACAATCATCCAACACCATAGACTTATCTGGGCTTTGGGAGGGAACCCCGTGGCAGTTTGAATTATCCAAATTTCCGAATTAGCAGGCGTCAAATTAACGGGGTGTTTCTGTAATAAGGTTCGCACTTTATTTTCCAACTTCTCACACACTAAACTCACAACCTGATTTCAAAAAAGATCTGCCATTTGTTTTTATTTTTTTCTCAAAGCTTGATTTTGGTTCATTCTTACCAGTGGAAATGCAGACAACTTATTTACAAAATGAATATGATACAGTGGGCTCTGTTTAGTACAAACTTTAAAGACCAACAATGCACAATGGCCGTTCAGTTCCCCGTGGAAACAATGCAGAAAAAAAAAAAAAAAATTCGGCCAGTAATACCCCTGTCACACGGGACTTCTTCTCGGCCTTTGCCGTAAAGTTGTCTTATTGCACTAAAGGAGGTAAACCGAAAAGGAGCAGCGATGCTGCTACACGGAAAATCCAAAGGAGCTAGAACGCGGCCTCCGTGAATGCCAAAAGTCACCGCTGTGTGTGAAGCGGCGCTAGTAACATTATGAAATTAAAGCAGACGGTAGCACTTCAGCTAAGAGTGCATTCGTTTATGTTGGAAAAAGTAGGTATCACGATAATAAACGAGCGTTCTGACGGTGAGAAACGGATATTTTGAAACAAGGTTTCTTTTTTTTTCATCGTTTTCGGTCCGACCACGGTAGGCACACTTTTCCGTTCAGCTCCTCGTTGTGTTCGAGAAGCGTGCTTTGTTGCTTGTGTCTTTGTGCACACAAGCAAACTCAAAACACGCATACAACAAAGAGCAAACGAAGAAAAAACAGCAAAGCGAGATGCGCAAGCACGTGTGTGTCGATGCGGCTGCTGAAAAGCGTTCAAGTCCTTTCTTAGCAGTGTGGATGTCTTTAGTCATAGCCTCCTCTACAGTTAAGTGCACTGTAACGCAAAATTAACCATTGAATAAGATAAATTAGATATTTCATACGGTTTCAAAACAAAAAATTGTGTAAATTTTTTATTCTTTGAGCTCGCTAGCTGGTGCTGCCGTCTGGGTTGCTCCTTTAAGCAACTTTAAGGCCGCTGACGGCCTCCTTTATTGCTACGGAACTTTATCACAAAGGTCTCGACGCTTTGCCGTGTAGATGCGCGTCACACGCCTTTGGGGCAAAGGACCTTAATTTCTAAGGCCTTACTAGTGCCCGTGTGACAGGGGTATTAAAGCATTCAGATAAAGTCAAGCCCGGATAAATCGAAACCAAATATTTTAAACTGTTGGATATATCGAACCCATAGATTATCCCTTTGAAAACCTGTCCAAAAGTATATAGGAAAGTCATGCAATAACTCTTTTTTTTCCCAGTTGTTGGTAACAGCACTCTGCACTCCTGCAAGTGGCACTTCTCCTAACAAGCACAATTATTACCTTTTGATATTTTATATTACTAAAAATGACAGCTGAAAATGTTCCCTTTTGAGCCAAGGATTTGTATCTGAATCATGAAAATTCATACTACAAACATATGCACAGCATATTTTCGAAAGTTTCCTTCACATGCGCGTACAACTTAGTACGCACCTGAAGCATTAAATAACTTGAGACAAAAGTCCATTCAGTTCCTATTCTGCAGCTCACCACTTACTTAAAACCAAAATGTACATATGCACTTAATACAACCTCTGTCCGTAAAGCTTTGAGACTGATTTATTTTCTTCTCTAGAAATGATTCCCCAAAACAAATGTTGGTACGTATGTGTAGCGCCATCTTTTCGGGCTAACCTGAGCTATTTATGTTCATTGCTGTGGCAGCCGCTAGATGGCACTACATGTAGAAAAATACGTTGTCACTAGTCTGCGCATTCTACAGTGAGTGAATGTGGAGAGATGGACGTCAACCCTTGAACAGCGTGTAAACAAAAAATTCTGTGTGAAGCTTGGCAAGACAGCCACATAGCTCCTTCGTGACACTTACGGCAACGAGACATTATCGCGGGCGAAAGTTTTCGTGTGGCACACGAGGTTCGTTTTGGGGGAGAACGTCGGTGGAAGACGACACAAGGCAGGGGCGCCCTTCAGCCTCACGGAATGAAAACAATGTGGCTCGGATCAGAGATCGTACAGCAAGACTGCACCATTGCAGCCCACATGCTATCAGGTGCTCTCGACATTAGTAAGACAACATGCCACCAAATTTTGCGTCAGAACTTAGGAAAACGAAAGCTGAATGCCAGACTTGTGCCACACTCCATCACACAGGACCAGAAGGACACGCAGGCATCAGTGAGCGCTGATTTGCTCTCCAAGGCTGAGAAGGATGCTGCATTCGTCGACAGCATCACTGCTGAAGACGAAACATGGTGTTTTCAATAGGATCCTCAAACAAAGAGGCAGAGCGCCGAATGGCGGTCCACAAACTCTCCGGCGTCAAGGAAGGTGCGGCGACAGAAGACTAAAACAAAGACGATGCTGCGGACGACGTTCAAGAACCGTACGAATTCGAAACCAAGCAGGCGCAATGTGCCGAATCGTGCAGAATTTCAATATCGCAAGAGGGCCCCTTTAAGCTTGAATTTCGTTTTATTTGATCAAGTTCTTGATCTCTCCTGCAGTTTGAAGTAATGAGGTTCCACTGTACACATTATATGGCGGCTTGGGTATTGGCAGCGAGTGCGACCGAAAAATCGAGCAGTCAGTTGCGGTGCATCTGAAATTTCAGGCGCTCTTATACATTGGCTCTATGGGCCATGTCGCGGTGCCGCGAAAAAGTCCGAATAATCAAGCATGTCCGAAAAATCAGGCGTCTGAATTTTCGGTTGTCAGCTGTACTTCCCCATCTGCCATATCGCTTGACCTCTCCCCATGCGATTTTTTCCTGTTTCCTCATGTGAAGAGAGCCCTGAAAGGTCGCTGGATGGGGAGCGTGGAGGCCATTCAAGACGCCACGACAAAGGAGCTGACAGCCCTGCCAAAAGAAGCATTTTCCAACTGCTTCCAAGACCTCAAGAAGCGTTGGAAGCTGTGCATAGACGGCAAGGGAGACAATTTCGAAGGGGTGCTGCAGAAATGATTTCGATGTTAAACGCATTTTTTTTTATGGATTCAGTCTCTGAACTTTACGGACAAAGGTTGTATGTGTGAAAGTCTGCACTTCCTGCACTCCATCTATCCAGTGCTTTTTAATGCATTGGCATTAAAACCCTCATGTTGGAAAAATTTGTCCATCAGTTGAAGCCCTGGTTGGCAGGAGGCAAAGTGGACAGAGGGATAACCCCTTCTCCACTTTCAAAGGGGAGGGAAGACAAAAAGATGGGAGGCAACAGGTGGAGAAGAGTGGAAATGCGACTACTTGATTGGATTGGGAGAATGGAGCGGGGATAAGGCATGTCAACACGCCACCCGTGCAGGTGGTCTGAACCTGTTAGCGGCAGCAGCTGCTCTATCCAGAGAGAACAGTAACACTAACGCATACTCTGCAACATCAACTGCATTGACCGTTTTTAATTTAACTACTGTGCCATGCGGCAGCATAGTTTAAAGACCAACCGCAATGAGAATTTTTGACCCCGTAAAGACGTTTTTCTAGTTCTATGTCAACAGAGAGCTGTAAGTGAACACATCAGGATTGCTCACAAAAATCCGTTTTTAAAATCAAAACTCAAAAAACGGCCACCATTATCAATGCTGGAAATGATGCAGAAATGGACCACTCAGTTCAAGAAGGTGCTGCTCAACCCCGTGGTGGTGGGGTTTCGGAGGCTTACTGCTTCCCGCAGAAACTACAGCAAGCTGGCATGCGTTCCAAACGTGCATTGTAAGGGATGAAAATGCTGATCGTAAGAATATATAGCGCTGCGAATGAACACATACAACTGGACACCACCATCTGTTTTGGTTGCCTGCTATCACTGTGCTGTCACCAAAGGGAAGTAGCGCTGCTAGTACAAGTTTTGTAACAGCCTTCTTTAATGACTGAAATTGCAGCAGATGATGTGGAATTTTGATTAATTTTAACCAATTCAGGCCAGGACCTCAACAGATTGCCATGTGGAAGAAAACAGCCATATGCCGCCCAACGTGCACAGTTTGCCATACTACAGGAACGCATGCGGCGTGAGCCTTCATGCGCAGCATGCGCGTACATGCCCCTGATGGCTACACAGAGCTTCAACATAGTAATCTTGTCTGAAATTTCGTAACATTTTTTTCCACACTACCACAATAGGACTACCAACCCGCATTTCAGCCACCAACCTTTCAATCGGTGTTGTAGGCTTTACGGAAAAAAGGAACTAAATACGTTTCCCGTTACGCTAAAACAAAAGGAATGCATTATGACCCCACGTTAGCTACAAAAAAGAGTAACGCATTACCGTCATCGTTATCGAAAAAAAGTGCTGCATGTTACTTGGCCGTTATTCCATAGCCATAAATTTTAATCAGTGCATCTGCAATGCAAGAACTCGCTCTAACAATTTTATAAAGCTCATATTTCACAAAAGTTCTAGCCCAACCAACGATTTTACACAAAATACTGATTTAATGTGAATACTTTGCACAAATGTGCAGGAGCTTAGCAGTGGCCTAAAGTTGCCTGTAGAGTTACATGTGACGGCTTCTAACTCTGTGGCACATGGTGAAGCCATTTTCTGAATGTGACATTAAACACAAAATGACACTTCTCATCAATTCCAACTACACACAGAAAGCATTCCTGAAGTCTAAACAAATTTACAGTCATTCTGAAAAATGTGATGCTCCAAAATGCTCGGCATGCTTCCACTCTTTAGAAAGTTTTGTGTGCGAGTAGTTTGGGAAGGGGAGGTAGGTGAAGGCAAGAGTGTGAATGTTTTCGTTCACATGTTTCGTGCTTTATGGGTATTCTGTCTTATTCTTTTAGTTGGGTGCGTCGTCAAAGGCAGGTGTTTTCTGGCATGCGTGCGAGCCGCAACAAGGGTTGTCGAGAGCACCTGTACATTTTGTGTATTTGCAACATCACTTTAGGTGCTCTGTAATTTCTTTTTTTTTTCTCAAAAAGGGGGCGAGGACAATTGGAATAAAAATAACTAGCAACGTAACACCTCACATTACCGAAAAATGTTAACGTAAGTACATTACCCGTCATAGTTCCGAAATGGTAATGAGTACGTTACTAAGCTACCGAAAAATGTAACGCGTTACCACCAACAGTGCTTTCAATCCATGCCGTCCGTATTCCATTCATTCCCAATGGGTCCAGCTTGAGGAAGGTTCTTTGTGGTCAATACGTCATGTCTGGTAAGTTACCTAACTACACGATATGCCGCCAGATGCACGCATCGTCTGCTCTTGAGTTTCTAAACGCTTATAACAACAGAACTGGCCATCTAAGAAGCCCAGAACTTTGTCACGGTTGGTGTAATGACGTACCTGACATATTAAGAGGCATTCCAGCCAAAGTTAAATTTTGTTGCAGTTTGCCGTTAAGTACTTTAAAGGTCCCACTAAAGCACTAAAATAGTTTCAATTGACTGCAAATATGAACTACTGAATTTGACTCTTTGCTAGCCCACCGTATTTTTATTTGTAATGCGATAGCCTTAGAACCCCCATGTCGGCAAAATCTGTCTGTCCATCCATCTGAAGCCTCGGTTGGTAGGTGACAAAGTGGAAGCAGAACTCTCCCCCTCCACATTTAGAAGGGAGGGAAAGATGAAAACAGGGTGAAAATGACTGGTGGGGGAGAGTCGAGAGGGGGTATGGTGTGTCACACAGTGACTGACGGACTGCATCACGCCAACTAAGACCTAGACAACTAAGTCCGGTTGATCGACCGGGCATGCACTGCAGCAGTATTCGACGTCGAATACTCTCGAGAGCCAATGAAGTTTTTCACCCATTTACGCCACCTGATCGCACAGTCTGAACCTGTCAGAGGCATTGGCTGCTCTGTCCGGCACGAACACACATGCTAACGCATACACTGCTACACAAAATGCATTGATTGTCTACAATTTTTTTACTGTTAAGTTTGTGAGGGTTGTGAAGTCTACGCTAACTATACACCATTTTAGTTTATAGCACTTGAATCAGTATACAGGGTGTTTCAGCCAATTTGTGCCAGGCTTTAAAGACCAACAATGCACAATAAAGAAAATCTACTAATACACAGCTCTAGGCAGTCATCTTGAGCAGGTCACCATATTTTAACCGTATCTGGTTTGCTAATTAAAGATTAACTAGCCAACATTTTTATCAAAAAGATTAGTGCAAAATTTTCACCATACAAATTGAAGAACATGCAGAGAAATGGCCATTTCAGCCGTTTTATTTAAGGCAACTTTAGCGTGGTCCCTCTTTTGGAGGGCTTAAAAATAAAGCCCGTGAAGTTTAAAAATTGTAATGTGACTACACTCTCCCACATCACGATGTTAGCACCCCCAAGCACGTCCCAACTGAAAGGACTTGGTTACACAGAACTGCTACGTACAAACAGCACACTGGTCACAGCGATGGTTGTGCAATAAGCATAGGCACTTCACTTTTTTTAGAATTAGGATGCTTCAGCAGGCAAGTACAAATAATTTCTTGCAACAAAAGGACGCTGTGCCTATGCTGCAGCACAATGATTCGAGCAAAATGAAGCACCCCTGCTTGTCGCAGAACCATGGCCTCTTTGTTCACAGCAACTTTGTTTCAATCTGGGTTTGTTTGAGGGTGCTAACATCATGTTGTGGGAGTGCAGTATCATGTGACAATTTTTAAACCTTGTGGGCTTTATTTTTCAGCCCCCCACAAAAAAGGAACCATGCTAAAATTACTTTAAACAAAACAACTGAGATGGACATTTTACAACATGCTTTACAACTTGTACGAACATTGAAAACTTTGCACTAAAGTTTGCGATAAAAAGTTAGCCAATTTTTGCCAATTAGCAAATCAGATGCATTTTAAAAAATATGCTAACCTTGCCAAGATGACTGCCTACAACCTATAACCCTGCACACGTCAAACCTTCGTACAATGCATCGGTGCTTTTTTCAAGCTTGGCACAGCTTAGCTGAAACACCGTACATCTATGACACTGTGAATTGGCTCGCTCTCCTGCACTTCACAGGCAATGAACGCTGGCATAAAAATTCATGTTTAGTGTATTTTCCAACACCGAAACACTTCAACCAGAAGTGCCTCTTTGTCACTGATGACGCGTGGCACAAGATACACAGAACATGTACTTACCACCATAAAGCTGCACAATGCGAACATGCTTGGTCGTGCCGTAGACATCTACAACAGCATAAAGAGGTTTATCCTGATGAGGAATGTCTGTTGCATACAGCTGGTCCTCCCCATTTATGATGAAATGCATGTCAGCCGACTGACCCCTTGTTACATACATGACACCAATGCGGCTTCCCACATCAGTCGGGAGAATGCTTGACCTGCAGCAGCAGTAAAAAGAGTGCAAACACAGTAAACAACTATAAGACACCCTTGACTATTACTGATGTAAATCTTTTGCAATAGCAACTGATTTAGCAATAGCATTTCTGAATATGCCTTAGTTTAGCTTCTACAAGTGCTCAGTGTGTACGTGTTCCAATTTCTGTACCATATGCAACAATCCTGGACAAAAGCATTTTTGAGCGGGAAACTGTTTATGAGCACTATCTTTTCATATAATTCAAGATTTCAAAATAACAATCTATATATCCGCAGATTACCCGACAGCAGTCTTGCACTTTTTTTCAATTAACGTTTCTGCTATCATTAAAAGCGTTCCCCATTGGTTTGCGATGGCAGTCTTAACTGTTCTGTGATAAGTGGAAACATTTTAAAAGAAAGATTTTGCTACATCGACCATTACCTTCAATATTTCCATAAAAGTATCTTACAATATTCCAATTTTCAAAATTGTTGTCCGAGAATGTTAGACATACCTCACTTCTGGCCATCCCACTCTATCGCCAAGCCGCATTTTCAGCTTAACAGCAGTCAGTAACGCATTACACTACAGCCATAATGTCTCACATTTCACTTCCAAGCACTAACAAGCATCCTCCCACTGCAGTTTTTCACTGCCTGACAACTCTCAACACTGATAACTATTTAAATACTGATGCTCAGCCTCCCCCACTGGCCTTCATGCAACTTGACGCTGAAGATTATGGCACCTACTCATCATCATTTAAACACTTTGCTGCACTTTGTTGTGTGCGCCTTTCCTTGTGCATCATCGCTGCGTGCTGGTCCTCTGCCATGAATCCTTACCAATTTTCCTAGATAGCAGTTCCAGCACTTTGATGAGAGCACGATAAACTGATTGTTGTTACTTGAACTCCCAGAATGATTGGCTTTGAAGCACTACTCTCCATGTCACTATGGCTCAACAATGAAGAACAACATGTGGCACAGACATCATACCATGAAACACGTTCAGGACATGATGGTTTATGGTTTATGAGGGTTTAACGTCCCAAAGCGACTCAGGCTATGAGGGATGCCGTAGTGGAGGGCTCCGGAAATTTCGACCACCTGGGGTTCTTTTACGTGCACTGACATCGCACAGCACACTGGCCTCTAGAATTTCGCCTCCATCGAAATTCGACCGCCGCTGCCGGGATCGAACCCGCGTCTTTCGGGCCGGCAGCCGAGCGCCATAACCACTCAGCCACCGCGGCGGCTTGTTCAGAACATGATGTCAATCACCTTCTTCAAGGACCTACTGCAGACTACTTAGCTAATCTTGCAAGCCACAAAACATGTCACAGCTCCCTTTTTCAGCAACAAATCCATGTTTCAAATTCCACATTTTAAGTTTGCTTTTCACACACCTTGAATTTAGTGCATAATAATGCATTTCTTTGTGTGGAAATGGCACGCGTATTGAGCAACCTTGCAGGCCTCTCTGCCACAGTAGAGTTTACCCTCGCGTGTTCTGGCCTTCACAGACACAATATTTCATCACAATATAATCAAAAAAGCCCACAAGACGAGCTATACACAGTGTTGCGGGTAATGTGACAAATGGTCAACCCAGGTCTCCCCAGTCCCATGCATGAAAACTAGTCTTGAACAATGAAACCACTTCGAGCTATCTTTATTTTTAGCTGTTTTGATGGCGTTTGTACTGAGCACTCCATTAGTCATACACCATTCAAGCACTAAGTATCTTAGTATTCTATCTTGTTTTATCACTCTTCAGAGTTGCAATTTTTCAGAAGCTATTTACAAGATACACCCAATGAAATTTCTTGTGTCGCATGGTGATGATGACACATAATGGTTACATGTCTCAAAATCATCACCATTCGTGTGGAAAGGGTATGGTGTGTTACCATGACTGCCAGAGTTTTAAACCAATTTTGCACTTAACAAAGCCGCCTTTCATAAAGCCTGCATTTTAACATCAGCCTAGGTGCATGTTACATTGGAGTTTATAGTTCTTAAATAAAGGCCTTTGCCACCACCAATAAGGCATGCCAATTGCTGAGCTTGACATGCCCATTTGCGGCTTCAGACTGTTTGATACTGTCAGGTGGCTGTGATTTACGCTTGTGTTCTATTTATGTTCAGTTGCGTCAGCAGCTGGCAGGCAGCCACTATGCTCACAAGGAGCAATTTAACGCCAAACTTCCAAAAAGACCAGCACAGCGTGTAGTACAAATTATGAAGGAACACGGCGCAAAAGAACAGACACACATGAGAACAGACACAAGAGTGTGTGTCTGTTCTCCTGTCCAGTATTTTTTTTTTTCACCATGTTCCTTCATAATGATCACTCACCAACTCGTCCACCAACCTACCTTAATGCAGTATAAACTCAAACTGGGCTGAAAGGCAGAGTGAAATTTCACTTTCCTGATGATGCTTAACTTGGACCCCATTTTAGAAAACAGAAAGCTGGACACCTCTCAACTCTCCCTCTCTCTTCCTCGGTGCAGGAAAAATGCTGCAGACCTAGTCAGTCTGGACTGATATGTGGAGATATCAAATTTCTCTTGGTTTTGTAAATAAACTTCTGACTGCACCTGTAAATAAATTAAATCAATTTGCCTTATTTCATTCTGAACATTAACCATATTTGTCGCCTTCTATTCCATTTCTTACAGCACAGAGTTAAAAGTATCTAAAAAGCATGGCTGTTCCTGAGAAATGTTGCAGGCACTATTAAATTATTACGGTACAAACCCCATTTCATTTGTAGATTGGTTGGCTTGGTTTATTAGGGCTTAACGTCCCAAAGCAACTCAGGCTGTGAGGGACACCATAGTGAACAGCTCCGGAAATTTCAACCACCTGGGGTTCTTTAACGTGCACTGACATCGCATAGTACACGGGCCTCTAGAATACCGTCTGACGGCTACATACTGATGATTGAACCCTTAAGTTCAGCAGCTTGTTTTTCATAAAGCCAACAACAAACATTGTTAGCTTTTTTTTTTAATTTAGACTCTTGTGACGTTTTACCTTGATACTACATAACTCTTACACGACACATCAAATAAAGAGCAGACAAGAGAAGGGAAAATATGGGCTCGATATGACACACATGACGAAAGCCAACAGTCCCCGGAACCAAAGAGCATAGACTTTTTTTTTTTCCTTTAATTTTTGGTCTCCATCAACGGGAGATTAATAAGGTAATTATTTAAAGATAACTGACTAGAAAGCAGACGAAAAACAACCACATGCCACTGGCGGGATCCAAAACCACGACCTCCGAATTCCGCGTCCGGTGCTCTACCAACAGAGCTACAACGATGGCCGTACAATCTTCTGCTTTCGGGGGTATTCATGTGTAGTGTAAGCTAACCTTGAGAGTGTCCACCACTGCCACCCGCTTCCATAGCGGCAGATGTAGTGTGCCCTGTATTACCGCAAGTGCTACCCTTAACGATCAAACGTTAAGGGTGGAAGCTCTGCGAGAACCCCCTTAATGCTACCTAAGGCATCAAAACTGCCATAATCGAGGCCCTAGTTAGCTAATGAGCAGACAAGGGAAGGAAAAAGAGGGGTTCATTATGACAGTACATGACGGAAGCCAACAGTTCCCGAAAATATTGAGCGAAAGGGATGTTTTTCTTCTTTTATCTGTGATGTTCATTAATAGGAGATTAATAGGTTAATTATTTGAAGATAACTACCATTAAATATAATATTTAAAGGGCATGATGCGACAGCGTTAATGGGTTAATGCCCATATATGTGGAATTGGTCATTCTCGAGTTTAAATTCATAGATTCCTGGGAGACATCATACCACTCCTAGCGCAGTAGTGTAGCGGCAATGGCAGGTGCTGCTATCAGGGGTGCTTGTGCAACCCATCGCGACCAATCATTAATTTAACTGCCACAATGGTGAGTTTGCTCACAATCTCGGATGGTGGGTAGATTGTGACGACGCCACAAGGTCACGTGACCTAGGTGGACCATCTAAGTTGGTCCTCTAAGAATTTTTTGCTCACAACGGTGACGATGACACCGCCAGATCTTCTGCAGAATGGGAGCCTTAACGCTGTCACGTTAAAAACACTGTACCATATTGCAATATGACCACTGTCAACCTCTGGCCAAGAAAGGATGAGTACCCAGTCCTGTGATCGACAAAGCAGCCCCATCAACCACCACTACGTCCAAGCCTGCCAAACACCCCCCCATCTCCTTTCGCACCCTCTTGTACCTGATGGGGCTGTCATTTGAATCTCAATGTGAGCACTGAATATGAAGTGCACTTACACTGCGTTGCACAGATGGGCTTTTATACGTACAGTAGTCAACGCCTTATCAGAAGCCTCCGCTCCACGCTTCACCTGGCTTTGCATTCAATAATACAGCATGGGTGGTCCACTGTGCACCAGAAAACTGCCAATGACGCACACCAATTGCAGAAGCTGACTAAGTGGCTTTGCAGAGAGACGAGATTTCATTCTCTGCCTGAAGAGCCGTATTGGCTTGAAGACACAGAGTTCCTTCTTACCTTAATATGTACATTTTTTAGATGAAAGAAAAATTTTAAATACATACTGTATTTCCTTGCACATTGGTTGATACATCGCATAGCTCAATCCCGTAGCATCAGAAATAAAATAAAAAGATCTTGGGGACCGCCTTAACCACATTCTTGTAGAAAATGCGATAGCATTTAGTATAATTTTCTGTCTGATATTAGTCTTATGTCGTTCTTGTAATTTTCCAGCCAAAGCTCCGGTTGGAACTGGCTCTACTGCCCTTATATGGTATGCACCAGTCAATGGATTATCATATAAGATTATACTAATTTGACCCACTAATCCACCTTAATCCATTTTCTGTGATGGGCTAACATCAAATTTTGGGGGTCCTCACATTTTAAAATTGGGCAGCGGCCTATGACTGGTCCACTAGTGGTCACGAGGTGTTGATGATGTCACAACCCTCTCAATCATATTCATAGATCGCAGGGAGTCCTCATACCCATACTGGAGCAATACTGTAAGTGATCTGCCACTGCCGCAGCAGGTGGCTTTTTCAAGCATAGCCACCGGTGGGGCTTGAGACAAAGGTTGCTCTTCCTGACCTCCCGTCAGGCTCATGCGCAGCGCCCTGGTGGGCAGGTTGCCACCTTCCACACTGGGCAGGTTGTGATGATGTCACAAGATCATGAGACCTTTCTCAACCAATCAGAGAATTTCATGGACAATTTCAAATTTTGTGGTGCACTCCAATTGGTGAGCTGGGGTCACGCTGATCTGATGTCATCGGGGAATTTCATTACGGAGAAGCCAAAAATTGTTTGTGAGACGACAGTTTAAATGTTATCATATTAAAAGCTTTAATGTCATCTAGGTCAACCAACAGAAACTCCAAGCCACCAACACAGTGCCATGAGAACACCACCACCTGAGACGGCACACTGCATTTGTGAACCTATGTATACTGAGGCAGTAGTCCTCCAAAGCTGCACACAGAGCTTGGTGTTATAGCATGTGAAAAGGTGCTCTAAAAGGTGAAAAACGTGTCAAACACACTTTTCTGCTACATCAAACTTGCATGCTGCTGCTCAGTTTTTTAAGGTGTCCTTACTAGCTCCACTGAGTGAATACGCATCTCTCTCTCTCTCTCTCTCTGTGGTGTGTGCGTGCAAGTTGACACTCGATGCTACCCATAAAAAATGGCGCCCTCATGTAACCTGGCAGGTGGCAGATAAATCATGATTGGTTGCACGAGGTTGCTCTGGACAACCTGGATTGCACAAGTCCCACCGGTGGCAGCACCTGCCATCCTAGGGCAGTGGCGCACCACGTAACCGCTGCATCAGGAGGCATATGAGGACTCCCAAGGGTCTATGAATGTTAAGTACAGAAAGACCAATTCTACATATATGGGCATTCTCGCGGTATGGCAGCGACTGCCTTCACAAAGTTAGCGCGCAGATCAGATGGAGTGCGGCAGCGTCGTAGCAGCGGCTATGTAGAGCTATGCAGAGGTAGAATTGCCAGCTATGTGGCATCGGGTTACATCACACCGCAGTGTGCGGCAACTGCGTTCACAAAGTGAGCGGGCGGGCTAAACGCCTTCTCACACGTAAGCAGTCTTAAGTGTCTCTGCAGACTGTTATGCTCTGAGAATGTTCACCCACATTCACGAAGTGTGGTTCACCACATGGCTGAGCGACTGGGAGAAGTTTTGTTCTCATAATGAGGCCTCAAAACCACATGGTCTGCACGGTTATGGCGTGGTGGGACTCTGTTTATCTTCATATCGGCCTTATCTGATGATCTTATGTGCGGCTCTCTTGAAAGAGAAAAGGCACGTCAACCTTTGCACATTAATGGTGGTAACAATGACCTTAGTTTGTGATGGCTCGAAGGCAGCAGTCAAAACAAAGGACATTCTGCCGTAGCTTCAATGGGTGTCGTTATCTCACTTTCTTTTCTACATTTGTAACCTGTGTTGCAACGCACCCCGGCTGCCATTCACATATTTTCCGAACCTTGAATTTGCAGCACACAATTTTGAAAAAAATAATAACAATAAAATTGTTTTAAAATGCAGTAAGGCAGTATTATATAAAGGACTTTAGTGCTAGGCTATGTCTGAAAGATTGCAGAGATTATAGGTGGTGTCACTTGAATAAGCCCCAATGACAGAGCTCACTGAAGTGACTTCAGTCATCCACTTGATGTCCCATGGGTAGAGATGACTAAAAATGTGCACAGCAGTGCCACCACGATTGGCTGAGCACTGCAATTCTTAAAAATTTGTAAATTAAGCTCATGCAGAGCTCTTAAACTTGAATGCTTGAAGGATTGAACAATCACAATAGTCTCCTCTATTGGTTAAATGCATTATATCAATTTTTAAGGCCCCTTCAACAGCGGCCAACTTACTTTCCACAACTGCCAGTGCCAGAGTTGAAGGAACCATCGCCAGAAAAACCTGCGACACTGTCTTCGCCACCAACTGGTGTCCCCATGATGGCCGTCCTGGGTCGCTTTTTTGGAAGCAACATGCTTCGAGGGACAACACCACGGCTTGTATAAATGTGCTCGCCAGTGCCTGCATGAACAGTATTCAAGTAGAAGGGCAAGCTGTAAAAGAAAAATGTCATCAGGAGAGGGAGATTTGTACACAGCTACTATATTACCTTTTTAATTTGTGCCATTTGTGCAAAGAAAAATACGGAAATAGCTTGGGGGATTTTCTTTTCGTTTACAAATCAGTGCACAGTGTTTGGTAGCCCACAGAAATCCTGAAAGCAGCAATTACTGATGAAGAATAAGAAACATTATGGATTCCTCGCACAGTACCAACCGGATAGCCATAATTGTTCACAGAACTATTACTGCATAAAAACTGAATAGAATGCGCCACTCAAGAAGTGACATTAAAGCTAACTTAAATCAGAAGAAACTTTAACTTTTTACACTTAGTTCTGTAGAAATTGATCTAAAATGGTTAAGGTTGGAATCTGAATATTGAAAGTTCTGTGGAATACCAATCTACACAAAAAGGAACATTTCATCTCTCAAAGATCAGTTTTCTACCCTTTTCAATTGACCTTAGAGTTGCACACTGCACATAATCTGTGCCCCATGTACTACTGGAAATGACAGGGAGGCTTCCTGGAAGATGGGATCTGCGAAATTCCTTTACCAGCAACAAACTTCAGGTAACACGCACAAAATGTTTCTTTTAAAAGCACCATACAATTCCAACCATTCAAATTCAAAATGAATGGAAGGTGGTAGTATGCATTCAGAGTTTGAATCATCTAATGTCCTGTTTGACATAAGCAGTGTATAGCTCTAAAACAGTTGTGGGTGCTCAAGAAGTTGAAGAATTCATTGAATATGAGTTGGCTATGAGCAAGTATCACCAATGTAGGCTGATTTTTGCTCTCCCTACTTTCTCATGAACACACAGAGGGCTTGAAATAATATGTTGTCTACCATAACTGATAACCACAAAATATTCCTCCTTTTATACAGGCTGCCATTTTCATGCTAAGTGCACTTTCTCCCCTTCCTACATGGTATAGTTATTAGCTACCATTAAACGACACCATAATGCAGGTACTTGCTAACAACCGTATTGCCCATATAAATGAACAAGCGAATGAGTGAGATGTTTCTGCACAGGCAAACTTTTTTTTTTTACAATTAATTGACTTCGGCAGCTTGCTCGCTCAGGATGTCCATCCGATGTACACATTTATTCATGCTGGCTCAAATCACACTGCCTCTAATGTAGAAAGGAACCGGAAGAAATTGATTGCTCTTGCGAGCCAGTTTGCTTTACTTCATGGCAGCAGCTTCACTGGCCAGTGCCATCACAACATGCAGGAACCCTTCTCAGGCAAAACAGCGCTCTTTCCAGGGCAGGCTCCAGCAAACCCTGGCCACATGTATGCACTGTAGGTAAGGGCCATAAGACTGCCAGCACCCCTATGACGTCTTAACCAACACAAATCACTAAAGCGACTGCAGGCTGAAAGCCAAGCTTCACGGTGGATAGCAGTCAATGTTCTATGCTGGCTTTTTTGCAGTACTCATCATCCAAACTGAATTATGGTTTAAAAGAACTTCTTGTTGGGCTAGTTCGTAACTGACAAAAAAAAAAGTTTTCGAGTGATGCTTATCATGTATGACTTGATGTGTGAATATGTTCCTTGCGTATGCATTGGCTGACTGTATATGTATGTATGTGGCTTCTGCAAATCAAACCAGTTGTGAGTGGCACTCTGTCCCATTCTCTTCTCTCGTGTGTGCATATGTGTGGTTTTGGCACCTATTAATTACAATGAACTATGGTTATATGGAATCACCCTCAGAATCCTGGCTACTTCTATATTTTCTTATTTAACCTTCCTTAGGTTTTTATTTTTACTTTTAAACATTTATTTCAATATCAAAAATGCTTGCAGGAGGGCCCAGGTATTAGGGTCTGCCATGCTCACAAAACAAAAGTTGCACACTGTGCCCTTTGGACCCGCACCAAAACTCACCACTTCAAAAGTGACAGTTTACTTCCTCAACTATGTAACTGATGGCATAACAAGCCATAAAATGCACAGGAAGCTCTGAAACAGAGCTACACTTTTAGGGACTACCAGTGACCCATGCATCATCGGCATGGCAAGGAAAAAGTTAAGATGGCAAGCAAGTCAGTCCTGAAATAAGAAATCAAATGAAGAAAAGACCCAACACAAAGTGATGGAAAGACTGAGCTGGCCCATCAAATGAAAAGAACATGCCTAACACTGATGTGGATGTGTCAAGCCGCTGGTAGGGGGAGCTGCCAGGATGCTCAGAGTCTGTTTCCGAGTTATGAATGGCAAAGACCCAGGACCGGCCCATGTTGGCCAGATCTGGCAAAGCATATTGGGGTAGCGGGAAGTGGCAACCAGGGTCGTGCTGTGTAAGTCCCAGTCGCATGTGGCCACTCCATCCTCGTTCATTCTGAGCGATCTCGAGGAGGAAAATTTCGCCTGGAAGCAACGGTTGCTCAGAGAAGGCCAGGGCATGGGCAAAGCTTTTCTTTCGGTAGGCCACCATGTTGTTGTCACACAGAATAAGGTTCCGCCCATGATAGCTGTGAAACCGGCTAGAAGGAACAGATGTGCTGCCTGATGCATCTTTCCATTTGTGCACCACCTGGATGTGCAGGAAAGGCATACAGCACCAAAACAGCACTTCAGCATAACTGTACATTCCAACAATGAAGACTCATAAGACACAGCAATCAGAAATTACAAAAAAGATATAAGCCTAGATTACTGATAGCTGCACTTCCGGCCACAGCAGCCTACAAGAATGATTGAGGATGTGTAAATGATACGTGGGAACACAACATGAAACACGCAACATAAGGACTGACAACTGCTGATCAAACAGTTGTCTGCCACCCTTCTTTTCTTGAGTTCCATGTTTCGTGCTGGTTTTTACTGCCATGAAGTACTAGCTAAGCCATTACGCCGTTGTGATGATATGTGGGTCTTAACTTAAAGGGACATCACAATGTGTTCATCAGTGGCAATTAATGTGATTAAATGGATTCCTCATGCATTCCAGAAGGCAGTGCAAAATGAAATATTGAAATCAGAGCATGCAAACGAAAGTTAATTCATTTAAAAAGTTCAAAACAAAAATATCAGACTAAAACGCGTTTCACTTGCCCAGTGCTGCAACAGGGCGGGACGACTAACTTAACAAAGGAAGCCCCTTGATGTTTCTTTGTTGGTAGGACTGGATGATAAACACTGGTCCCCCTCCAACCTTGCCTCCTGTCTGGCTTCTCTCTTCACATTTTTAGGCAAGGTGTGTCGACCAACCAGATTTTCGTTTTTTTTTTTCCTACATTCTTGGTGTGGCTTGAACAACAAAGCTCACCTCCATGAAAATATGAAACAAAATGGGAAGTTTAGCCCCTAACATTTTGTTTTTTTCTTTTTGTGGCATGCGAAAAGCTCATGGCATTCAAGGTAATCCATTTCGCAAGTATAAAGGAACTAGGTTCCAACTGGACACCCAACCAAACAGAAAGGCAGCACACACTCTAGATGCAACCTCATTACTGTTGAATATGGTTACTGCACTCTAACACCATTGGCTCGAAACAAGCATTCTGGAGAAGATTAAATTATTCAATATTATGATTTTTGGCAATCTCCTTGGGCATTCAGGCATCACAATGTTGTTTACTTTGCATATGAAGAATGAAGACCTCATGCCGGATTTATGTCTCAGGGCCCCTTTAACACCCTGAAGTGGCACGTGGGCTATGAGGGACACCGTAGAGGAGGGCTTTAAACTGCACTGACACTGCACAGTACACAGATGTTTTTGCATTTCGCCTGTATCAAAATGCAGCTGCCAAGGCCTGGATTCTGCACCACGACCTTGGGCTCAGCAGCTGAACACCTTAGCCACAAAGCTATAGCAGCAGTTAGTGAGCTACTTGCTGCTACTTGAGCAGCTGGCATCAATACAACATTCATCAAGTACGTGGTTCCAATGCTTCTGAATAGCGGAGCTCCTCCTCAACTGCCCTGCTTATAGTTATTAAAATCACTCCTTAACAATGCTGTTATAAGAAATGTCAACTATTTATTGTTAACCTTTCATGCACCATTTATGATTTTGATTCAAAACAAATATTTTTCTGCTAAATAATACATCCCAGCCTCAATTAATCCGATTTTTTAGTTTTCCAACAGAACACACCAATGGTTAATTTTTTTACGTGCATGTACAGAATTTCTCACAAATTGTCAAAATAGATTGGAAAGTGTAATTAGAAAACACTCGGATTTATGAAATAAATACCATAGGGATCGTATAATCATTTTCCTTTTGAAAGATGTACACAATGTTAGAGATTTCAAAATACAAATTGACCTTGTACTGGTCGCAAAGCCTGTCTGAAAGAAAATTGCAAAAGACTTGCTACCACGCTCAACGTTATTAAAATTATTTGCTACGTTCGCAAGCTGGCATAAAAACGCACCCTATTTGTAATATGAAGGGTGCTAAAATCATCTGAAAAAAAAAGAAATCAATGCTAGGTACACCACACTAGAAGAAAAAGCTGCGAGTTCGCAATATACACAATTGTATATAAAGAACCTTAAAGGGTTAAGTAGCAGGATAGCTAATCAGACACTTATTAAAGGGTAACCACTCTTATGTGCAAGGAGTGTTTATTCTACTTCAAGCACATCAAAAAGGCGCACAATTTTTTACGTTTTAACTTTTCAAACTCTAATGACTGTGAAACGCCAGAACAGACAAGGTATGGTAAAACAAGTAAACACTTCGTAAAGTTCACATCTGCTATGCAGCTGATTAATCCTGTCTGAACCACATGATGCCAGAAAAAATTAAATTGTAAATTAAGCGTTCAAACTCCAGAAGCGACACATGGGTTGTGAGGGACGCCGTAGCGAAAAGCTCCGGATTAATTTAGAACACCCGAGGTTCTTTAATATGCGCCGACATCGCAAACCACACGGGGCGCTTTTGTTCGAAACAATCACTTAATTATCCTGCGGCCTTGTCAGAGGAATGAAAACATAACACATGAAGCAAAATGCAAATATTGGCCGGTTATCCATATCAGCGTCTCTACGGCACGCTGCGACAGCTGTCACATGCCAAACAAAAAAGCATTCAATAGACGAAGCCCTAATGCGTGCACAATTAACTTGTGTAGCTTTTCAGAGCCTAAAAACGAAGATTTACTCGTAAGAGCCATTGGAAATATACAAATCGCACAAAAGAACTGCAAACTGCTGTTCCAAGAACCTAGATCAAGAGATTGTTCAAATGGCACGAGATGCGCTTGGTAACAATAGTTTCACGCAAAAGGGGCTCCCTAAAGCATGAGATAAATATCTTATGTGTAATATTTCACTCAATAAAGAAGACACCTACTTCGTTTCTTGTAGTCACGTTCATGGTCCCGCCGAACGACCCGTCGTTGCTGCTGAGACAGACATGCATTTCGGAACTGTACGGCTGGAACGCGCGTCACGCCTGTCAGAAGTCCAGTTCAGCCACATATAAAACGGCTTTGCATTAACATCGCCCGCTTGTACGAGCTGCCCATCACGTTAACGCACAGGTAGTGAACAGCAGCGAAGATAAAAGGACAACACCACAACGCCAACAACGCGAACCTTTGAACACCATCCGAACGCGGCCAACGCAGGCAGCCGCAGCGCCTTGAAGGCTGAGCTCAAGCCAGAGCCAGAGCCGCAAGCGCGCTAGGAAGAGAAGGGGGGGTTCTATTTCAAGCTTCGGCGTTCGGTGGCATTTAGCCATTTGACCAATTTGGCGGTCTATTTTCTTCCTTCAGATTCCTTCAGGTTCAGGAATTTGCTGCCTCGGCTCTTACATCATCTCTCGATTATCAGCATCTTCTGCATCCTTGGAGTAGCAAAGACTGGCGCTCGCACAGACTAGAGGTCTCTTTCACGCGTTTGCGTTGCCGGGTCCCCCTTCTAAATTTCTACGTTCACAGATCTGGCCTGGCGGCTTCCCCATTGTGCCCTTTTTGTGCCGAACCCGAGACAATAGATCACTTCCTGCTGTCCTGCCGCCGCTTCTCTCATTTGAGGAAGCGTCTTTTGCAAATTCCATTTCATCAACTGGGCTTGCCTGTGTCCTCCGCGGTTGTTCTTTCCATTGGCGCTTCTTTGCTTGGACGAAGCGACAGGAGTATGCGCTCTGCTGTGCAAAATTTTCTTTAAGAAACGCAGCGACTCCCATTCTAATTTCTTCTTCCCGCTCTCAGTCAGTACGAAATTGAAACATTACACGCATTGTATACTGTTATGCACATTAAGTCGTTGTCCCGTCCTCGATCTCCAAGTTAACAGGACCCCTGTCCTCCGTCTTCCAATCAATCAGACTACATACTATTTCCTCTCCTTTTCCCGTCAAAACTTTCCTGTATCCAGCAATTAACCGCCTGTCTCTTGGCCAGCTCCCCCGTAGTGGGTATGTGCCAGCAACGTCTGAGGCCTTCCTTCCTTCCTCTTCCTGCATGGGAGGAAAGCGCCAGCCTACTTGAATTCTCTGAGCTAACGTGGTTCACCGAGGCCAGCGCGCAACCTGCGTTCAAACGTGAGCATAGCCCCCTTGGAGACGTTAGACCAGCTGTTCCCAAAACTTAACCCAGTGATATAGTATTCTGGTTCAATACCCAGTGACAACACCAGGTATCTGGGATATCTGAATCACAGCCAAATATCCCAACACCTTTCAGTACTTGCGAGGGATGTCCGCGACAAATCCGTGTTTTAGATGTCCTCGCACGTTATTCGGTGGATATGCCGCTCCGGTGATATTAGACATTTGTTTGAATCACGTCTCATTAAGTTTGCATAATGTTTGCAACAAAGATGGCAGAGTGAGTTAACGTTTTTTTATTTTTTATAATATAGAAAATTGACGTGGTCCGCTCATTTTCATTTCTTGTGCCATCACAAACTCATTCAGAATGAAACTTCACGTGCAAGTGCCACTTGCTCCAAAAGGAGGGTTTTACATTAAGTGTGTATATGTTTGTTGAAATACTTCGTTCTGTGGACGTATGTGGTGCCGCAAGACTAATTCCGTAGCCTGATCTGCGTTTTACATATGCTTGTTACATATGACAGCCTGAGATGCTTTGCAGATTTCACCCTTGCTATCAGCTGCAATCATTTCTTCATGTCTAAATCGCAGAAAATGTAAATTAGGCTGTGCAAATAATTTTCACGTGCACCGAGCAAGGTTTTCTCTTGCGCCTATAAAAATACTCAAGGAAATTTACCATTATTTGACCAATAACCATACGTCCTTGTCAAGGCCTATGAAAATCCTCAGGGACTTCCCTTGGATACAGAAAGTGTGGCCAAAAGGATACGCGAGGGATGTCCGTAGGAGTTTCTCTGCACTTCCAGGGGATATCCGCACATCCTTTAAAGATTTCGCAGGGACATCCCTTGGATGTCAGTATTGTCACGTGGAAGCCATTACCCTCTATAAGCCGTGGACCAACGCCAGCCCTAGCTGTCAAACTGCCGCATGGGCAGCTTGCTTCGTACCCACTTCGGCCTCGACCACGAACTTTCCACATTCTCTTACTCCTACATCTGGGCACGCCAAGAGTGATCCCACGCATCAGGCAGCTAACTCTGTCCAGTATCACCTCCCCCAAACATCTCAAACCCGAAGCCACCACCTACATTATCCCAGCCTCGCAATGTCCACAGACTGTTTTAGCATTTAGCTGCGCGTTCCAAAACAATCGAGGCATTAAAGGACACTGCTTTATTGCATGTTTTCTTATTTACAATGATGAGCTACATTAGACTACATGAATCACCACTCAGCATTTGCCTGCGACCACTAAATAATTTATAATTGAATTTCATCTCATGCTGTTTCGTTAACCTAGTGATGGCTGTGACATGCATTTAAGCTTTAGGTCACGTGAGGCACGGAAAACTGCAATATAAACACTGAAACCTAGTTTAGCTCATTACAGCACTTAAATCACCCTTTTTCAAAAGCTAGAATTACAACAAACAATGTATCAGCAGCAATACTGCAGTTTTTTGTGCCACACATGACCTAAAGTTGAACTACACGTCACAGCCATCGTTCGGTTAATGAAGCTGAAACAGCGTCAAGAATAATTTCGATTCAGGTGATTCACTAAAAGTAAACCTTCATTATCGCCCAGAAAAAACATCCATCAGATGTCCCATCACCATACAATCTGGGCCGTGGACATTTGGATCTAAATGGGATGTCCAGCAGATATTTGTGGTCCATTGGGAAGAAACACAAGAGGCCAGTAATACCCCATTTGGTTTAATCAACCACTCTTCTACATGAAATTAGCAATACAAAGTCATTGTTCTTTAAAAAGCTCGCTTTTGCAAGTCAGCACTTTGTACAGGTGCATTTGTGATCAAAGGCATCAGGCAGGAACACCAGGTTTAGTCACACTTATTTTGCATAGTGCAGCTTCTGTCATCAGTGCAATATCCACAAGGGCAATCATCTGCCACATGACTGTTCCATGTCCGCAGCAAATGCAGCCTTTGCTTTAGGTATGAGCACATCTGGGTTGAGCAAAATGTCAAGACAAGCCAGGGCCATAGCTTTTGCAGCAACTAGTGTCGGTTCCTGAGCACATGGATGGCCTGCAGCATCCGTAAACTCCTTTGTATGGTTTGGTCCGGCCGTGTCAATGCGGTAAATGGGGTGAATGCTAGGCACTGTGTGACATACATCCCCCATGTCAGATGAAGCCACAAAAAGAGTTGCCTTGGGGTTGGCATCATCAAATTCAACACCTGCCAAAAGAACAAAAAATGTAACGCTGTTAGGGCAAACACACATAACTAGAAATGACAGCACCCAGTCAGAGCTGCAGAATGGCATCCTAAATAAATAGCTTGCATAGTCAGTCACAAGGTTTCTTTCCATTAGTACAGCTTACATTTCACTTGACTGCACTGGCTGTGTCCACATATATTTGGTTTGGTTTATGGGGGTTTAACGTCCCAAAGCGACTCAGGCTATGAGGAACGCCATAGTGAAGGGCTCCGAAAATTTTGACCACCTGGGGTTCCTTAACATGCATTGACAGCACACAGTACATGGGCCTCTAGCATTTCGCCTCCATCGAAATGCGACCGCTGCAGCCGGGATCGAACCCACGTCTTTCGGGTCAGCAGCCGAGCACCATAACCACACTGAGCCACCCCGGCGGCTGTGTCCGCATATGTAGCTATGACCTGGACATTCAAATCTCGCTTATAAAAGGGGCAATTTACACAAATCTGCACACAAAATATATTGAGCCATGCATGCAAAACGAATGGAGGAATGTGTGTTTTTTAATGGATAGCTCAGTGTTTTATGGTAGCTTTGGTATAGCTTTGGTGTCAATTTTTGTTTGCTTGAATTGCAAGCATGAAGGCTTTAAAATGCCTAAAATGTGTTGATTGATTTGTGTTCATAACGCCTTATTGCAACAGGAATGAGTCTAAAGTGTAATTGATATCTTGAGAATAGTGTTGAATCACTGTGTATATATACGAGGACCCATGAGAAATTGCATAATTACTTATGAGGGAGGTTGAAATTTTTTCTGTGCAATCCTGGCATGCTCCTAACAAAAGTCAAACTACAAGCCGTCCCTCTTATCAGAATTACCTGAAGTGGGTACGTATAATGCCTTGCTTGGTAGCATTGTGACTAGTCTTTGCAACTGACATGCTCGACCTCATGTTAGACAAGAGGGGTCATCTCGTGAAAAGCAAATTGCAGGCTCTTTTGAGCACTTTATATGCATTTTGTTACCTCGAATACATGGTGCAGTGGCCGTAATAATGATTTCTAAACTTCCCCACAAGTTTGTTCGGAGTCGGGAAATAGGCAAATTTTGCATATTCACCCATACGAGGAATTTGAAGCAGCAAGGCACTGACGCAGGCCAATATTCTGGAATTTCCTACTGAATACCTCATGTTTATGGAGGGAAGCTTCAGCAACTCCTATCACTTGAAAGCCAAAAATGTGGATATCTGATGTAAAGCTCATTACATACCATGTCACAAAATTTTGTGCGTGCCAACTCCAAGCATTCTGGAACAATACCTCTTACTGCAGCTTGACTTACTGCAATTTGTGACTGCGGTAACTCAAAATGCGGAAGCTTTTCTACTTTTCTTTTGCATTAGGCAGATAATGAGGTAGTCTGTGTGACAAGGGGTAATCGAATAAACCACATGCTGCAAAACTTACCAAGTGCCTCAGCATGCTTCTTGTACAGCTGTGCAATAACGGAGTTAGTAACAATAGGCTTGAAGCTGAAGGACCGAGTTATTTCCATGGAGCAACCTGTAGCTTCAGCGCCAGCAGAAATGCAGGACATAACCTTCTTGCGCAGTTCTTCCATCATTGCCACGGTGGGAGCGCGGTATAAGATGTCCATGGCTGAACGCTCTGGGATGATGTTGGCTGCTGCGCCCCCGTTAGTAAATATCGCTGCAAGCAAAAACAAATACCAATAACGAGTTTTTCTTTTTACACAATCAGCGCCAGAATGTGAATAAGTTAGAAACATAGCACAGTGCTGTGGCTCGGCTTTGGCCAAACCTTGCTGTCATCAAACTGAAAGCTCCTTCCAGGCACAGGTTGTCCGAGTGATAAAAGCAGGTTTTCCTGATGACATACTGGCCTCAGTGTTACAGAAGGTGCTAAAAGGGATGAAGCTGACCATTTGTGGTTTACCACTGACTTCAAAGAAATGAAAATCAGAAAAAAAAGAATGGCAATTCAGTAAGTTCAATACTTGTTCAATTGCTAATATGACTAGCAGCCTGTGGGCCACCATTGAAAGGGCCAACAAGGAAGACGAACAATAATATATAAGTGACACATTCCAAATAGTTCATGAATAGTTCATGCTTTTTCTCGATTATGCTGCTTATTGTATTTTGTTCACGTGATAGGCAGAAGTTACATAGGCCGAATTGGAAGATATGAACACATTCACCAATGAGAACATAGCCGACTTAAAGCCGCCTTGTCATCACGCATGTCCTGTCACTGCCAAGGTTGCGGCTGCATAACAGTTTGCAAAAACTTATATTTTGCAAAAAAAAATAGGGGAAAGCCTACAAGTGAGACAGTAGAAGCACTGCAAATAAAGGGAAATGCAGAAACATGTGTGAGCGTGCCGTCTATCACTCTGCTTGACTTTGAAGCTGCATATATATCAGCAACGTTTTAAATTTCTTCCATCTCCTCACACTGGCAGTATTTTTTGTTGTATTTTTTATGCTTTCACCAGGCATATGTGTCGATGTCGTTATTTATTGTCTCTTTTCATTAAATATTTGGCTGTCAGTCAACATCAATGCCTTTCATTTCCTTCTTGTGTTTCCGTTCATAGGTAAGTACTATGCAGTTTGGATTTAATACAAACTCGCCCAATTCACCACCTTCCGGTGATGGTAGTAAAGCATCACAGGGGGTGAAAACTTACTGTATCAAGTTAAAAGTAATCTGTCAACTTTTGAACAACTAACCACACAGCTAAAGCATTATGAAACCTGAACGCAGTATTTTAGAAAGGCTAGACTTTGTGTGGCTCTTTCTTAAAACATATTTTGCTTGCACAGATAAACCTAGGCTACATACCAGAGTAAAAAGCCCTGGACTAATTTCAACCAATTTCATCTTCACCGAAATCTTGGTGCAACGGCACTTTTACAGAACTGGCTACAACACTGGGATTGGACCAATGTACTTGTGCTCAGATAGAAAACACCCTAGCCACTGAGCCATCACAGCATGTAACGTCAAAGATTTACTATGCGATTATCTGCATGCTTCAATAGCAGCAGTTTCAAATGGACAATGAAAGAATGAGGTCAACCTGACCTCTGGCGTGCTTTGTGTGACAAGGCTTTGCACTTCTTTTGACACCCTATGGTCATTAGCTGGGCCACTGCCCAGCACTTAGAATGGTAGTTACCGTCAAATGTAGTGGAGTGCCCACGCCAGGCTCTTTTCTACTAATTCAGCCTCTAAACTCCTAATCTATTTTGCTTTCCTTGCTTAATTCATGGTACCATCTATTGAAGACTTTACCAACATTAATTTTATGCTTTTTTTATCCCAGAAGAAAAAATAAAGTCAGTTGGTAAACTCTGGCACAGTAGCCACCTGTGCCAATGTTTTCAATGCTTCCATTCTGTGAAATCAACTTGCACAAGTTCAACGACAGTCGAAATTAATTTTAAAGGAAGACAATCCTGTTGCTCCATCAGATGGCCATACGACACCAGTTAAGATAAATGTTTCAGGAAGTATACCAGGTATTTCAGGGAAGACCACCGGTAATTTTTAAAAAACAGTGTTTTTGAGTTACAGAAGCTTTCTGCAGCATAGTAATAGTATAGTATAGGAATTCTAATAGTTTTTAACCTGACTGAAGTTAGAGATTTGACTTTGGCCGTTAAGAATAGCCGTATCAGTTTTTAGAATCTCGAAAACGTGATTACCCTCGCCACTGTGGCTCAACAAATTTGGGCCATTTCTCACGCGCCAGAGTGGAGTGAAAAGCGACGTCCATCAAATCGTGACATCCATGGCAACTTACCACACGACAATCGCTGCCCTGCCTACACTGGAGCAGCGAAGTAGCAAGGAGTGAAGGGCACCGCAGTGCGAGCAGGGCAGTGATTGTCACGTGGTACGTCACCATGGAGTGTCACGATTTGATGGACATCGTTTTGCACTCTCCTCTGGCGCACCATTAAAAAAAAGCACGAGAAATAGCCCAAATTTGCTGAGCCACAGCAGTGAGCGTTATCGAGTTTTCGAAGTTCTGAAAACTGATATGGCTATTAATGGCCGGCTACAAAAATCTCTAATTACAGTGAGATGCCTACTGGCAAGAGTTAAGAAGGTAACTATTAGAATTTAGTTGATCAGTTTACTAGTTAGCATGCTGTCTGATTTTTGACATCCGGAACATTGGTATTATACGCCACAAAAGAGCCCCTTTTTACCTCAAAAACCCTATTTGAAGTTTGTGATGGGCTTCCGTTAAATGCGTGGTATACGTTTCAATGCAAGATATGTTGCAAAAACACTGACCTCAGCACATAATGCCTTCAGCCCTTGCACACAAGTCAAATTATCAGTGAGGACTGAAAGTTGCAACGATGTGGTACAAATAATCTTTTGGCTAAGCGTTCATGCACAGTAGCGGGTTTCCATTCAATGTTTTAAATTTGCAAACCTCAAAATTACTCTGAAGATAGCAAAAGTTAATGTCTGTAAAAGACTAAATTAATGAGTTTTAAACAGTCACAACTACAAAATGGGCTACAAGCAGAGGGCTCCAAATTAATTCTGACCCTTGGGGTTCCTTGATATCCATCAGGACCTCAGTATTCCAGTGTTTCTGCATTTTGCTTCCACCAAAACATGGCTGCCAAGATCAGGAGCAAACCCATGAGTACCAGAATGCCATAGCAAGACACTAGCTGGTTTGTGCATTTTTAGTGCGCTAGCACCAAGGCTTCGAATCTCGAAAAAAACCCGTTCTCTTTGTCTGAAGCCAGCTAGGCCTGCAGAAATAAAATAAATATGGCTGCGACTGCACCGCACCTGGATTTCGAACTGTCGGCGCATGAGAGCACTACGCTATCGCCAAAGCCTATCACCCCTTGTGTTTAATTGCCACACACTCGCACTGTGCAATGCATGTCGTCATTGTCATCAACTGCTATCCGTGCGCAATGAATACAGAACGATACCGTTATCGCAGTGCTCTCTTATGGTGTGTTTAACGGTCCCAAAATTTTATATTGCCCTACCAATAAGGTCCCCATTGACCAATCTTTGCCTGAAGCCTGATCTTGAAACACTAGCCTCGAACTGAAAGCGAAATAAAATGCAACGTGCTAGCACTCATAATTTGCATTTGGCAAAGTAAGCTAAATAGTCTGTTTTTTTTTTCTTCAAAAGAAGTGCCATGCCAAGACAGTGCATAACCATTCGCAATCTGATAAACTAGCACAAAATCCACCAATAGAAAATGATAAACTGGGCCAAAAATAATTCAAACCTCATTGGCGAGGTTTTGCTTATTTTTCTCGATGCTCCCTGCAAATTTCTGATACCTTGACCATAATTATTTACCAAAAACTTGGCAGGTAAGTGTTATTTGATTGATATGAAGTAATGAAAACAGCACTAGGACACATCACTGATAAGAACAAACAGTCCCATTAGGTGAAGCTCTCTATTTTTCAAAATTCTATCAGGTTTAGAGGAAATTGTACTTTGCATGCAACAAGCAGTTTTCATCATAAGGATCAGAAGTCATTCACCTTGAGCAGGAAACTGTGGAGTAATAAAATGGAACTACTTGCCTCCTACACGGCAATGTGGCTTGATGTGCTGCCGAAGATATGAGAGCCCATTGTAACACATTACTGCTGCATCCACAGCATTAACCCCGTCCCAAGGGGCACCTGATGAGTGTGCAGCCTTCCCATGGTACTCTACGCTGATCTAGAAAAAAAACATTGTTCTTGATATGAGTAAAAAAGTAAAACTACTGAAAGATGAGCCATGCAATCAGGCTAGGTATTCTGCTACTGCATTTTGTACGCAGTTGAATTCTCCAGAGTGGCACGATTGACATTTTGCAACAGCACCAACAAATATTGCTAGTTATGAAAACCAAAATTATGGCTGGCAAAACTATTATTTTGGCAGCATAAAGCTCATAGGTCAGAGGGTACAGCGGAATCGAAATGGCCTTCCTACAATGAAGTCAATTTTGGCAATGCAGAGATCTTTACTTCTACAAGCAGTAGGATGGAAAATTAGGCTAGTTGGTAAAGGTGCATTTTGGGTGGAACAGCGCAAATAGACAAAGGGCAGAAAGGGAACAAGGAACATGCAGACAAGCACAGTCTGTGTGTTTATAAGCCTTATTAACAATCATCAGCATAATTAGAAAATGATAAAGCAAGGTTATGGACCAAGTACAGTTCCAGCTACGTGGTCACAAGCCTCACTCAACAGCACCGTTCAGAAATCCAACCACAAAACATTGCCAATTGCCCATTTCTGTATCATCTTCCAGGTAACATATTTTAGCTAAAGTCAGAAGCAGCATAGGAGTTTCAGATCCCTTTATTTACACTTTTCTTGTGAACAAAATATAAAAGGCACGATTTTTTAGTAACATAGTCATTGTTTGCAAGCAGAATCACTCAACTGGTTGAAGTCCTCATCGGTTTTGCATCTCATCTGGACTAATTTATCACTTTTTATCAAGATATACAAGACATATACACTGGTTCACACACCTGCCCCAAAATACACATTGTGCACTGGCCTGCCAGCAGTCATTTAACAAACTGAGCAAAAAGATGTTATGTGCACACACTATTATAGCTCAATACTGCCAAAGTAACAAAGAAATGGAGATAATGCGCATACACCTTTCCAAAGATATTTCCTTCTAAAAATTCCTCACTTTCCACCGTCAACCAGTCACTGGGACAGAGCACCAGGGTGAAATGAAGCTTAAGAAACAAAACTAAAAACTGCAGTTTCAATTAGCCGCACACTGCAATATTCTTAAAATGGATATGATTAAAAAAAAATGACACGCTGAAAGTGTTACTGAAGTAAAAGAAGCACCCAGAGTAATATCTGCCCACTCATTTTCCTACAAGTCTGCATCGGACCATATACTGCAGCTTCAAAGCAGCAACTTCAAGATTTTACTTTTCCTGAGAAACATAAATTAGTTAAGAAGTGAGCACCTCCAGCAGAAAATATCAGGGCTGTGCAAAGTTTTGCAAAGCCTCAGTCGCTTGTGATCACTGAAGGTCAAAAAGCCAGTAAAGCAGGAATCACGAAGCGGTTAAAACTCGCAAGCAGGTAAAAAGCATGACACGGTACGTCCCATTGGCCCCGCAGGGCAAACGAAAATTGGCCCACAAGATCCACACTGCCTCATCAAACTGAGAGAAATGAGGGCAAGGAATGACTGCTCACCAGAACTGCCCATGTAAGCACTAAGCTCTTTCACAATGGGCCGGATCAATTTAAATAACCATACTTGACTGGCATCAATGTTTCCATCATGATCATGTTTCCTCATTCAAATAAAGAGTAAGCATGTTGCAAGCACTGCTGCACAAAATTCACTTAACGGAACAGTTTTGAGGAAGGCATTCAAGATGGTTTTGAGGCACATTTTTCAGCCTATCTCACTACAAGACAATAACATTGATTCCAGTCATTTTATTCTGGTCTTGTCATAGGTCTGCCAAGCATCTGTTTTCTTTTTTGTTCAGTTGCATTCGTTAACTTGCTGTGTGTAGGACTGTGGCCTTAAGACTAACAAATCAATTACAATTGGTACAGAATTGCAGCGCATATTCTATACTGTTACTGCCATGCCAGCGTAACTGCAATGAAAAGTACTCTGAACCTTCCCAGTCTTTCTTTATGTAAGAATGAGAATGGGATTTTCTTTTCGAGCCATCATTCACCATCAGCCTGCACCGATCGTTGTCTTAAGGTAGCATTTCATACTGCCAGACAAATTCATTTTCTAAAGGAGATTAGACACCTAACTTCTGGGTGTGTTTTTCCTTGTTTGTAATATTGCGTTAGGCATTATTAAACATGGATTACCGCGTGGTATTCTCCTAAGATCGCTAAATAATTTATAATCGAATTTTTCTCGTGCAATTTCAGTTTCAACAGCCGAACGAGGAATGTGACGTAAAAATGTGGTTATAGGTCACGTGAAGGCTACAGGTTAAGAGCTCTCATCCTCATGCCGGCAAACCTTTGGAGTTTCACAGATGCTGGAAGTGCCTAACTACACAGCTCTGTAGCAAACCCTGCAGCCAGGGGGTCTGTGGCCAAGGCTGTACAACACTGATTTTACAAATATACAACCAGCATGTTAGAAAAGTGCCTCAGTCAAAGTAACACAAAACTTAAGGATGACATCAAGTTTGATCAGATGTTGCTTGCTTAACTCATAAAATTTTCACAAGTCTCATTATGATTGAGATGCACTGGTCACGCACCAAATAAAAAATCAGCAAAAGCCATGCCATTTTTATTTAAGCTTGCATATTTTCTGAAGTTAATAATAATTGGTTTTTTGGGGAAAGGAAATGGTGCAGTATCTGTCTCATATATCATTGGACACAAAGAACCAACCGCGTCCTAAGGGAAGGGATAAAGGAGGGAGCGAAAGAAGAAAGGAATCAAGAGGTGCCGTAGTGGAGGGCTCCGGAATAATTTCGATCACCTGGGGATCTTTAACATGTACTGACATCGCACAGCACACGGGCGCCTTAGCATTTTTCTTCCATAAAAACGCAGCCGCCGCGGTCGGGTTCGAACCCGGGAACTCCGGATCAGTAGGGCGCGGCGGGTGTTTTTTTTTTTTTTTCTGAAGTTCTCGAATTTGAAAAAACGAAACGCTGCAGTAACAATGTGCACACGGTGTTAGTATTTGACCCTGACCACATGCATATGCTAATATAGCACACAAAACGTAACAGTACAACAACTGAAGTGACATTTACACTCACAATTAGGAATACCTTTCCTTGGGTCATGGACAATACGTTTTAATTGTAAGCATTTGTGAGAGCACTGGCACAAATGTAGTTTTATGCATATCAGCTTTCGATCTAGATAACAGTTCTGTATTCTGGGACTCAGCACCTTACCAAATCATGTTTCCACTGTGATTACTTACATGGCCAACACCAATAAACAGTGGAGCCAGTTCATTGCTTCTGCTGGGATGAACCATCATGGCGACATCTATATCTGCAAATGCACCTGCATTAATCAAGTCAATTTTTCCACCTCCGCTTTCTTCGGCTGGTGTTCCAAGGACAACAACCTGGAACATTCGAAGTAAAATTATTTCTAGGTTTGTTTGTAGCATCTCAAGCAGCCCTGCAACCAACACTGCAGTCAGCAGCACAATAAAATAAAGGTAGCAGCATCAATAACCCACACACAAAGCCTGAAGCAGCATATATCTGTTTTACACTACTGCAGTTGCAAGGTACAATACACCTAATATGAGGCTTTTTTTTTTGTTCCTTGAAAACAACTATATGTCGCTGGAAGCAACAGCACGAGTATTATACCAACATTGTTTATGCAAAAAATAACACGGTATCGCGGTGGTTTTCTTCCGACAGGCATCAACGAGAACTCGGCACAGAAAGAACTGAGACAACTGCACACTCGGAGAAATGCATTCTTTACATTAAACACGTTGCCTTTGCGAAAATTTCTCTATAACGCCAAAAGGTAGATCAGCTCACATATCTAGCGGCAAACAGCTAAAAAAGCCAAAACAATCACGTTCGAAACGCCGCGCAGACAGAAAAGCAGAAGAAACGCAAGGGCGCCCCACGAAAGGCGCGCAGTGAGCGTGGGTGGTACCTTGCCCTTCAGCTTCGGATCGGACCGCAACGCTTCCTTCACGGCCACTCCAGCGGCAAACCCCGCTTCAGCTATTAAGTTGTGCCCACAGGCGTGTCCAATTACAGGCAGCGCATCGTATTCGCATATGATGCATATCACGGGCCCACCTGTATTGCACGCACACACACACAGAGGGCAAAACAGGGTTATGACGGAATGCATTCAGCAGCAGTGCTTCGCCTTCGTGACAGCGACGCACTATTAAAGCATTGCTGGCTAATGTCACTAAATGGAATAACAACCGCATAGCGTTACAGACCTAGCACGTTGGAATATTCAGCCCTGAAAGCGGTATCCAGGTGGTACTTCCGCTGCACCTGAAAGCCTTCGTCTTCAAGTGCTTGCGACAGATAGTCATGGGCTTTCACTTCTCTGTAGTACAACTCTGGATTTTTCCAAATTGTTTGGCTCACTAAGTTTAGTTTCTCGCGGTACTTATCAATGGTGCTAACAATGAACTCAGACATGTCGGACATGGCAGCGGTACAAACGCTACAACACTGCAAATCCTATAAGCTGCTCCGGCTGCTCCTAGAAATACAGCACATGCCGGAGAGAGATAATTTTGCACCCGGCACTACACAACTGCTGCTCAGGTCAACGCCTCTTATTCAGTGACCTTCGTACCGCGCCGTTAGCGCCGTCGTCTGCGCGCTCCATGTCTGCGCGCCACGGCTACCACGGCGCCATGTCCAAGGTAGATCAACTGGCGTGATGAGTGAGTCACTGAGCGAGGCACGAGTTTCGTGGCGCCACCTGGGAGAGGTGCTGTTTTCGAGCAACAAATAAACAGCTGTGACATCATAATTACGTTTTTGTGGCGCGGGTTTTGAATGTTTTCTTTTTCTAGGCAAAAGACACGGCCAAAAACACCGAAGACTGAACGGTGCACGGACAAGTCGGCAAATAATTGACACCATAACTTTTAAGCCAGTTTTGGCAATACTTTTTGGCTTTCAAGTTAAGTCAACTCATAAGTTGCGGTGTAGCCGACTTTCGATAGCCATGGTGGTAAATAAATCTGCGTAGGAAATATGTAGCGGCTTTTTCAGCTGTGTCAACCCTAATGCGTCTGAATCAACGGCAATAGCTCTGGCCATAACTCACGGGTAGCGACTCAAACAAGCCTCAAGATTGTAATATACTCCATGAAGGCATGTCGATACTTTGTGTCAGAGCGGGTCGACAGAGATATGCGTTCAAAATTATGGCATTATGAAGACAGGCAAACCTAAATTATATCTCGGTTACCATACAGTGGATGCCGACGCACGAAGCACTCTCCGGGAACGAGGCTGCGGACCGGCTCGCTCGAGCGTACACCCACCGAGCGACACCCACGCTTCCCTCGAACCTAGGATTCGAGACCTTCTCCGATATTTTAGAACAATTCCGCAGCGAATGTAGGGCTTACGCGGCACCGCACGAAAGCCTATAAACGGGTCCCAATCCACAGATTGGAGAAAAATGCAAGCAGGAGTATATTCCAATCTCATCCTCTGCAAACGCAGGTCGCCGACCAGGTACAAGGACTCGTGCTCATGGTGCAACAGCCAGCATCCTACGCTAACCCACTGCACATGCGAATGCGAGGTCAGATATGCAAGTCTTCACAGGAGTATAGTGCCTAGAATATCTTACTAGTGTGTCGAGCGGAGCGCTCTCCCAATGGGAGAGGGTGGTAGCGCGCGCGATTCCTTCCAACTTTGGCCGCGAGGGGAGCTGCTCGTCGTAAAGGTGCCGTCGCTGCCGGACATGCCGCAGTCGCTGCAGTTGCATTGGTCGTGCGCGGTGTGGATAATAGCAGTTTGGTCGCATCTACGCTTTTTTTCTGTTGTTCTGTCCGTGCTGTTCCAGGTGAGAGAAAACCACAGCGACTAATACTGGTAAATTCGAAGCATCAAGGCCGGGAAAAAAAACATATTTCGTGCCGCTCTGTCGGAGTGGCTACCCGTCGAGTCCGGGCAAGGTTTCCATGTTCCGTGTGTCCTCGGACCCAACACGGCTTGCGGAGTGGGAGCGGCTGATCAAAACACAGGACCGCAAGTTGACTCCAGCGTGTGTTGTCTGCGACAAACATTTTGAAGACTGCCACATCGAGAGACGGTGAACGGTGTCGTCAACGAGCTCGCCAGAGATAGACCCCATCTCATGCCCGATGTCATGCCAGCAGTATTCGACAACTATCCGAAATACCTCCTGCCTAAGAAGACATCGAAAAGAAAAGTGAGGAGCCTGTGTGACCAACCTGCCGCTAAAGGGCACACGCGCAGTGCCGGTGCAGGCGTCAGCCATGGACCGTCAAGCACGCTCGACGATGTTTCCGACGAGCCGGCAGCAACAGAGGAGCCGACTGAGAGCTCATGCCCGCAGCAGCAGATGGGCTGTATTGCTGTTGAAGATCAGCATCCGTTGGACTCAATTTGTATCCCTGCAACCCGGACCAAAATATCTGTAGCACCTGCTGGCTCTGTAGCCTACGCGCGTTATGGAGCGGAGAAAAACAACTTTGCCACTTTTTATATAGAAAGAATGCTAACATTTGGAAGCTTGATGCCAGAACGCAGCCTTGTAGTCGCTACAGTGTATTTTCTCGGAAAAGAACAAAGCAAGCGCGTGCTTACAACAAGCTCTGTTTTTTATCTGTTTTTACTGTATTCCAGATTTGTAAATAAGAATCAATATGGTACAATCACCATTTTCTTTTGTTCTAGTTACAAAGGGAAGCGCAAGCTCATACACACCTGCATAAGTTGTATGAAGCAAGCTGTGATTAGCAAATCAAACACACCTATTCCAACTGCTTGTGTTGATCGTCGCATGCGATCTTTGAAGACGGAACCCGTGGTGGGAAAGAGCGACAGAGTCCCGCTTTTCTTTTACCTATATGCGATGCCATTCCCGGTTAGATGATCTGCTCGCCGTTGAGAATGGGGGCCACGACTCGGTCTTTCCACCTGGACAGAGCTAGCCGAGCGCTCACTCAGCATGAAGGTGCATACGATATCCTTCACCCGCGATCGCGATGCGTGGATCGCAATCGACTGGCCCCTAGTCGAATAAGATCTCGATCGGATGTTTCCATGTAGCAACAATGAGTCCGGACCATACTCGATCGTTCAATCACAACGCAATGCGGCCAACGCATCAACTTTCGTTGCTTATTTCCAGTCCTTCCGCGGTTCACCACAAAGAATAAACGAATAAAAATCGAGCAGACTGGACCTGGTGGTACGTGTCAAACGCTTCGGCGAGCGCTGTTTCAGTCCAGGATTTTCTCCTGGTAATGCCAGGCCGGTTATATTGTCCACAGCCAGTAGTGTTTTTATGCAAAAAGTGCTCTCAAAGTGTTCAGAGACAGGCTACCGTAGCGAAAAGCGCAGCGCACCTACGCAGCCTCGGCAGCGAACGCGGCGTGGTGGCACCTTAGCGAATGGCAGCGCCGCCACGCGGTGGCCGCAGGAAGGCATCACCGCAGCGGCCACGCGAGCGCGCTCCCTCGGCACACTAGCAAGTATATTCTAGGCACTATAACAGGAGCAGTGAGAATCCCGGCTGACTCTGACCCCTGCCTTCAGCTTCAGCTGATGAGCACGAGAGTGGCGTAGCCAGAAATATTTTTGAAGGGGTGCTATACACCGCCGGTAAAAAAAAAATACTAAAGATAGCCTGCGCCGAAACAATATCTTAGTATTTTTTCTGCTTTAATAAAGCTGAAGGGACAATTACAAAAAAGAAAAGTTTTATTTTTTTGTAATTGTCGAGTTTAACGTCTCGAACCGACACATGGGGTATGAGGAACACCGTAGTGGAGGGCTGCAGAATAATTTAGCCCAAATGGGGATCTTTAACATGCGCCACTTGTCGCTGCAGCACACGGGTATTTTTGTATTACGCCTCCATCGAAATATGGCCGCAGGCCGCCGCAGGAATCCAACTGGCGACCTTGGTATCAGCAGACGACCACCAAAGGCACTGCGGCGTCTCCGATATGGGGTTCATCGTGTAAACAGACCTTAACATAACGTAAGAGGAACAAAACTGGAGCCTTCCTCAATAGCCATGGATATCCGCATACCTAGTGTGCAAAATTAAGCGAAAAATGGTTGCATTTGCGCCTTCTCCGTGCTGTGCATCAAAACAGGTGTTTAAAATAACTTCCTGTGAATTAAACATCAGGCCCCAGCAGCCAAACAGACAATTCCTTACCAGCATTTGTAACGGTGGCAAGCTGAGTGCGATTTGGTACGGGCCTCCTCACGCTCGAAATTGTTCATTAACTGGATTAAATATGCTGAGGATTTTTTTTTTGAGAACATGACTCTGACCCGTATCTCGCGAAATTCAGTACATACAATTTTAACAGCTTTTCAGAGTATGTTGCACAGCTTGCGCATTGCTTCCCGCGTTAAGGCTTCCAAGATGCCCGCAGCATCGAGCAGGCGTTTCCATTACGCTCGTCCAACGAGGATCAGTTGTAACGATACTCACGCATTGTAAAAACGAAGTGAGTACACAAAAAGAGACGCGACTACCGTGAGGAGAGCAATGGATTTGTCGTAATGTCTTCCCTTCTGCCGTAACATGGGCTTACGTTTTGCGCTGGTATATTTACAAATGCGACACCTACCCCAAACCCGATCTGCGCTGAATAATCATAATTGGTTTTTTTTGGGAAAGGAAATGGCGCAGTATCTGTCTCATATATCATTGGACACCTGAACCGCGCCGTAAGGGAAGGAACAAAGGAGGGAGTGGAAGAAGAAATGAATAGGTGCCGTAGTGGAGGGCTCCGGAATAATTTCGACCACCTGGGGATCTTTAACGTGCACTGACATCGCACAGCACACGGGCGCCTTAGCGTTTTTCCTCCATAAAAACGCAGCCGCCGCGGTCGGTTTCGAACCCGGGAACTCCGGATCAGTAGTCGAGCGCCCTAACCACTGAGCCACCGCGTCGGGAATCTGCACGGAAGGAGTAGGTGATTTGTGGTCAACCGTCTTTGGTTGTCGTTGGTCTCGCAAGGTTAATGACTCACTCCCATAAAGAGGGATCAGCTCAGAATCCGGCGAAGGCCAAGAAGTGCGTAAAAAGTGTACCTTATATTATTTAAAGGAAATTTGAGTTTTTAGAGATGAACACATCGCGGAACGTCGCAAACCTCGTCTTCCTCATCTTTGGGTGAATCATGAGCTTTCCGTTAAAAAATATAAACACTGATCGAACTGTTCGTTAATGCGGTTGAATGTAAGTAAATAAATGTTATTTGACTCATTCATTCGTTGTGCTTACCCAAATGAAGCTTTAGAATTTGCATACGCTCGGAGTGCTTTGTGCTTGTCAGTGAATGGAACGAGGAAAACGCTACGGACGAGGATGATGAGTGCAGTGTAGGTCGTAATTTCTAATCTGTAGCATATTTCCTTGCCATGAGATGCCTAGCATTTCCTGTATACTGAGAAAGAATTTTATATATATATATATATATATATATATATATATATATATATATATATATATATAGCAAGCGGCTCTTTTAGGGGGAGGGGCAGAAATTCTGTAACATATACTATTGTTTCTGGTATACAGTCTGCGAGTTATACATGCTAAAAAATTTATATTTTGCGCTTTGCGGACCATCTGTATATATGCACTGCACAGCATTTTTTCTTTTTCAGCATCGCTGAATGTGGCACAAAGTTCGCGAAGCTTACTCTATTGCCACGTTTTGTGATACTTGAACTGCGACAAATATAATTTTATGTGCTGTTCGCACGCCTGGTTCTGATAGTGTATGTAACGAGTGCGGAAAGTCTAGAATTTTTTTTTCTTGGCAGCCGTCTCCAGACTCATACATTCCAGAATCCAGTTATGTGTAGTCTTGATTATCCGTCACAATATTCAAATGTGTGCAAGCTATGTCACCACATCGCGGATCTCAACCATATATATTGGAAATACCCTTTTGCCCCCCTGGAGGGAAAAAAAATTCTGTCGCTTGACCAATGGGAGGCTCTCCTATTCAGCACCGATCTGATGATTCAGACAAAGGTCGTACAACTGGCCGAACACGCCGCCACAAGCCAGGACATTCTGGCTGTCGTTTAGGCGAGGGGCCTAAAGCTTCTCAAACTGTTGGAAATAAAAGTTTTACGATCCATATGCAGCCAAAATTGTGCGTTGCGGACTATACACTGCGTGCGGACTGTGTACCGGATATTACGGTAAGGCGATAAAAATGCAACGAGTTCCAATCCAGTAGCGCACGAGTTGTCGCCGAATTTCGCGTTACACTGCCGCGACCTGGATGCTATTTGACCACGAAAATCCTCGCAGTCGCCGACGGCAACAGATGGCACAGATCCTTGACAGTAACCTCGACTCGCAGACAATCAGTCGTAATTACACCAGCGGTAGCCCCATCGAGAAGGCTTCCCAAATATTCTGCCATGGGGGTACCAGCTGAGAACCACTTACCATGACATGGGCTCTACACACCGGGAATCAAATCACGAACGCCACAGCTCGCGGTCATAAAACCAAGCGGTAGTCGACGAAGTGGGAACCTATCCTGTAATGCAAACGTACTACGGAGACATACTTGAGCCCCCCAGGGACATCAGGAAGCGCTTTCCTACCTGCCATGCAAAACTTGGAAGGATCACTTAAGCTCCGCCCTAAGGGTATAACGCGGTAGCGCAATCGGTTAATTACCATATATGCAAACGGTCGTTCTCTACTCTACATCCAAAAATACCTGGGCATTAAATACCTGGGCAACCAAGAGCTTGCAATTTTTCACTCAACACCGAAAACACGAACATCGGCACTGGATTTTCGGGTGAACGGGGCCTTTACCGCTATCGCGTTAAGAGCTGGTGATGCTGACGCTAAACTGCTATAGAGACAAAGAGCTGTTTACCCCAGGCCCTCGCCGGAAATATCGCTCCCGCCTCCAACCATAGGGCTTTCAGATCACGAAAGCTCGCGTGGCTTCCAAAGCACCTACCCTCCGTTTCTGTTGACACCACGCTAAGGGATTCTGAATCAATAGCGCAGAATTCTACACGGGCAATGTTCGTTGAGTATTAAGGGTTGAGGGCTCCTCGCAGTGGCGACTCGCCAAAGCCTTTGGCGACGAACCTTTCTGCGCTGCGTCCCGGGTTAGGGCTATGCCGCTCACAGAAGGACGAGATGGTTCGATCACTACAGGTTCAGCAGCCCCGAGGAGCTCGACTATCGCTGAACAATGTATTGGTGAAGCTGCAGCCTCAAATGCTACTTGATGTCCTGTCGGCGTCTTCTCAACGTGTTTTCCTTCCCTCAAGTAAAAGAGCCTCTCAAGGAAAGTGATTCGATCGTCCTAGTATTGACGAAGATCCCGTCACTGAAATTTGTTAAAAATCGTAAAAATATGAGACAAAAGATGATGGCTAGATAATACGCCAAAAAACTCAGTCAAGTAACACCGAGAATAATAAGCAAAATGTATTCTCCGTAGCGATGTTCTAAAAACCGGCTCGTCTCATATCAGTTTCGACAGCACAGAGAATTTGCCACATCATCAGACAGGAAGTATCCGAGACCAATAATAGCTCATCAAAACTTGTTTTCCTTAAGATCACCTTGCGTTCGCTCTAAAAGTGGTTCGATGAGAAGATTTTAACAGATTTTAGAGTTTCGTCAAAATGCCGAAAACGCCGGTCACACGGCTATTTACAGATGTGCGCACATTGCAATACAGTAAGGTTTAGCTGCTTTGCGTGACCATCCTTGTGACGCAGTCCGGGCCTACGACATACTGAAGTGCCCAAGCGCCTGGCTCAAAAAGAAGGATCCATGACAAACACTTTATTGTAAAGCGAAAGAAAAAAATCACTGCACACTAAAACTAGGCCTCTGCCTGGGTCTCCTCGAATTCCCCCTCATCCTCATCTGTGGCCTCCTGGTACTGTTGGTATTCTGACACCAGTTCGTTCAAGTTGTACTCTGCCTCGGTGAACTCCAACTCGTCCATGCCCTCTCCGGTGTACCAGTGCAGAAAGGCCTTGCGGCGGAACATAGCTGCAAAAAAAAAATATATCAAGCAGGCGGGGTCACACTCCTAGAACTGTCCCCGAAAATGCGCTGTTCCAGAAAATCTACAGCAATGGGTACCTACAATGAAAGCATGTGCTTTTAAGAAGCACTTTCAAATCAAACACGATGGTCACCTGTAAACTGCTCGGAGATCCGCTTGAAAAGCTCTTGAATGGCTGTGCTGTTCGCAATGAAAGTAGCAGACATCTTCAGACCTCGAGGCGGTATGTCACAGACAGCTGTCTTTACGTTGTTCGGGATCCATTCAACGAAGTAACTCGAGTCCTTGTTCTGGATGTTGAGCATCTGGTCATCGACTTCTCGCATGCTCATTCGGCCTCTGAAGACTGCAGCAACTGTCAGGTAACGACCGTGGCGGGGGTCGCAAGCAGCCATCATGTTTTTGGCATCGAACATCTGTTGCGTCAGCTCCGGCACAGTAAGAGCCCGGTACTCCTGGCAGCCGCGGGACGTGAGTGGAGCAAAGCCAGTCATGAAGAAGTGGAGGCGAGGGAAGGGCACCATGTTAACGGCCAGCTTGCGAAGATCAGCATTCAGCTGCCCAGGAAATCTGTGAGGAATGGGACGGTGCTTGATTAGAAGCCCGCTTAATTCACAAGGGGAGAGAGAATTTACAGAGCTATGTTGGGCGCTCTTGTTTGGGAGCAGTCAGAACAAGATTGTGGTAAGATTATGGAGCAGCTACAACGGTCAGTGGAGGCATCTTGTAGAATGTCGCGATTGTTGCCGCTGTTCATTCAAAGCTTTTGAATATCGGGTCATCAAATTTGAAATTCAGTTCTCTTCACGCCAGTTAAGCCAACGAAGCCCAATGAAAGAACGAACTCATGGAAATTTCAGACGTGACATAGTTTACACTTTGCCAGTCTGTTCTAGAGAACATTAAAACTGCATGCCTGTTATTTGCCTCAAATTACAACGGCGGAGAAACAAAGCAGCTTCAGTAAGATAACATGATTTCTTCTGTTGCTGGTTTCGATTCATTGGCAAAATCACAAAAAATAAAAATGGATTCTTCACGTGGTCACTGCTTCGTATCCAGCTTCAAAGGTAATACAAATTACTACATTAGGAGAACATCGATGGCTATTAACTTCACCGGTCTGCAGGTTGTCGTGGCACTTTAAAATTATGTGATCGTTCTCCAGGCCCTAAAACACCATCCCCCAAAAATGGCAACCAGTATTTATTCCATACTGACTGCTCAGCAGGCTAATGTGGTACTCTGCTCCCAACTTCCTCAGGAAGTGCCACTATTTATCGAAGAAAAACTTCCATACCAAAACGTGGGAATTTGTATTCCCTTTTCCCGAAGAGAAAACGGGGATAACTGATTTCACTGTACGTGAGGCTTTATATGGAGGTCCTGTACGCTAGGATTAAGGAGCTGAACGAGATAAATGTGCGCTTTATAAAGGAGAAACAGTTCAAAAAGCATTCTCCAGTGACACACACCTAAATTATTTTGAAGAGATTTGAGATGTTTGCTTTTTGAACAGAGTAGTTTTTCATCATTTACAGCGCGAGGCCTTTATTTACCTTTTCGCCTCATGAGTTTTCTGAGGTACAGTGGTTAAACAAGGCCATTTTATTCCTATTGTGTGCAATTGCATGCCGTAGATTAGGCGCCGCTCCATTATTCCCGACGACAGCCGCCTTCTCGTTATTGCTGCCGCTGCCGCTGCCGAATTCACTTTCCTTGAAGTGATTTTCAAAGCTTCCCTGAGCAGCTGCTTTGCTGGCTATAGCAGGTGCGGTGTTTGTTAGTTTTTATGCGGACGGTGAGGGTGCTTTTATTTGCTTTCTTGCTCGTCATTGTATTTTCTGAAAATATTGCCACCACATGCACTTTATACATGGAGAATAGCTGTAGTGTATTACTCTAAATATTTTGTAAAAGACCTTGGCGACCGCAGTCTTTGCAGTGCTTGTTCCATAATGAGCCGATCACTGCCGTCGGAACTAGCAATTCGGCGGATGGTGTCGACCTCTTTGGGCTCTTCATGAGCATGCATGAGGCGCTTAAGTGACCCCTTGAACGAAGCTGCGAAATACTTACCTCAGGCATGTGGTCACACCCGACATCGTTGCAGAAACCAAGTGGTTAAGGTCTCCGTAGGTGGGAGTAGTGAGCTTCAGCGTCCGGAAGCAGATGTCGTAGAGTGCTTCGTTGTCGATGCAGAAGGTCTCGTCGGTGTTCTCCACAAGCTGATGCAACGACAAAGTAGCATTGTAGGGCTCGACGACAGTGTCCGAAACCTAGAGGTAGCCGCAGGAAGAGAATGAGAACTTTGTGCATAACGACTGATCAAAATTCAAGGAAGACGCCTTATAAAGCAAGGCCGAAATGTCATGTTTGATTTGTTTCAAAGATGCTGAAATTGGGTCCTGCAGATAATGGCACACACCTTTGGAGAGGGCACTACACTGTAGGTGTTCATGATGCGATCTCGAGATGAGCAGTGTGCCCATGCCAGATCCAGTACCACCGCCCAGGGAGTGGGTCAGCTGGAATCCCTGCATGCAGTCGCAGGATTCCGCTTCCTTGCGCACAACGTCGAGCACCGAGTCCACCAGTTCAGCACCCTCGGTGTAGTGGCCCTTGGCCCAGTTGTTGCCAGCACCACTCTGACCTGAAGGGGCAGGTCGTGAAAGGCGTATACTTGCACAAACTGTATCCTGAAGAAAATCAGTACTGGAATATGCAATAAAGGAAAGCCACTATCCAAACACACTTCACACAGCAGCCAGAAAGGCAACAAAAATTGACTTAAGTGGCCTGATGGCCGTAGCCAATAGGGGGATAAACACCGCATTTCATAGGTAAAGTTAAGTTTGGATAATATTAGGATGCTGTTACGTGTGAATTAATTTAATTAGTTTTCAGGCATGTAAATACTATAAAAAGTGATGGCTATGTTTCACTCGGCCTTCAGAACTCAATCTCGGCACTAAGTCACTCTGGTAAAAGAGCTATGTGGCAGACAAGACGAGGAGGCTCCCTGCAGGACCCATCTTTTATCGCTGTCCTAATTTTTTTTTGCACTCTGCCAGATTTCTCCCGCTGAGGACTACATCCAGTCATTAATTAATATGTCACATACCCGCTTTGCTGGAGTGATGTGGGGCGTTGTGTTCTGCGGTGTACCAACTGCGGATAGAATCTTATTTTGGAAAAAGCACATATATTGCCACTCTCGTACTTACGCCCGTTTCGCTGCACATTAAAGTCGTGTTGAACCTTCAAGCTTACGCGTGAGTATTGGGGACCCTTCTAACGGAACTTATAAAAATGACTTCATATTCAACTCAAAGGCACTTGATTTCGTGGCTGCATGAAACTGACTGGCACTTGGACTGGATTGAACTCAACAAGGGTACGCAGTGCGTACAGAGATATGGGCACAAAGTTTAGCCAGTTCTGCGCATTATAGTTTAGTCTATATCGTGCGCTTTTGTGAGTGTGCTGATTTAGTGTGCTTTAAGATGAAATGGTGCAAAATTAAATATGTTGCTTCAGGAAATGACGAGCAACCCCTTACCGAACACGAAGTTGTCCGGCCGGAAGAGTGGTCCGAAGGGCCCCGAGCGGACGGCCTCCATGGTTCCCGGCTCCAGGTCAACCAAGATGGCCCGAGGCACGTATTTACCTCCTCAAACAAAAAAATAAATATCACTTAGGTGCAACAAAAGTACGTTTGTGTGGTTACAAGAAATACGTGCATCACAAAGAAATAAGCAAAAGAAGCAAAGAAAAGAGATCCTGCTAACAATAAAGTTGTGACAGCTGATAAAAGCAGCACTTTAATAGCCCTAGACCCCCTCCCCACCCTCCAATCCTTAAACAGCAGCTTCAACAATATTTATTAAATTTGGTTGGAGTAGCAAAACCACTTACATTGTGATTAGGAAAATTTAAATGCATTAAAATATAGTTACTGCAATTAACGTTGCTTTAAGCCATTCTGTTCTCTATTACTAAACGTTTAATGCGGTACATGGTATTATAATTGGGAAGGCGCTACTGGGTTATCAGAGGGGCAGTAATGCAGGCGTACGGACTACTTTGGTCCACTTGGGGCTGTTTCACGTGCGATAACATCACCGAGCACATGTCTTAACATTTAGCCTACATCGAAATGCGGCCGCTGCCGCAAGATTCGATCCCACGATGACGCTAAAGCCGAACGCCATAGTCACTGAAGCACAACAACGTTACTGTTGCCAAACATGGCGTTAAAACTTTTATCCCACCCACGACAACACGGGGAAACTTTGTCGAGGTGAGACTAACGGTATGTCATCGTCAAACCTGACCAGGTTATGATTCATGACTCCGTCAGCGGCATTGTGAACAATCCTGATTTGTAAGAAAAAAAAATCGTTTTTGATGAAGAACGTTCGAAGTGAACCTAGGTGTGCTGAAAACAATGTGGCCTGAACAACTGCGCTGGCATAACATGCCGCAAGCAGAAGAGGCCATGACGCGTTCAGTGCGACTAATCAAAATCATCCGCGATCGGTTTTACGGTGTAAAACTCGCCAGGGCGTGCCGCTCAAGATGCTCCGCTGAGAGGCCAGGGGTCAGTTTAACAGCGTTTAAGAGCAAAGCGCTCTCTACGGTACGAGAAAGTTCCAAAGTGAAATTATCAACCGAAATACAGGAAGACGTGTACCGGAGGCCTCGTTGTAGTAGACATTGATGCGCTCCAACTGGAGGTCCGAATCCCCATAGTACGCTCCGCTTGGATCGATGCCGTGCTCATCGGAAATGACCTCCCAAAACTGCAAACGTGTAAAGACATCGGTACTCATCATGGTGTCACAGTGAGCAGCGACCACTATCAAAGCACATTTAGAGGCATGAATTCGCTTCTAACACGAAATAACTCCAAACACCTTAAACATCATAGCTGAAACCGGTTCAGGTGGCATTCTGGGGCTCATAATCATCAGCCTTCCTGATGGCGAAAAACTGGCAGAGCCTAAAGCACTTCAGTCCATTGAATAGCGTCAGGCGCGAAACCTAGACGATACGGGAAAAAATCCCATTAAAGAATCCCCGGCCTCCGCCTGATCCCTTTTGAGGCAGTCAGTGGGCCTAAGACTGCTACATGTCTCCTCTCCGCCAAGAACGACGGTAAAGGCTCAGGTAGGTGACATAAACCAACAAGAAACTCAAATAGCGAGCGGCAAGTAAAATGTCAACTCGAAAACAAAGGTCAAGAACCAGAGATTCCACTTGCGCCGGGGCGCAACGTGCTACGCACAGAAGGCACGACTAAGTACAAAAGCAGTGCGGCTACTACCAGCCATGACTTTTTTACAAGTTAAGTACTTAAACCCTTAGCCTGAAACTACATCCTAGAGTACGGTGTTAAGGTCGCAACGCAATCGCTAGCGGTAAACGCTTCGGAACAGGCACTGAGGTCGTAAGAAAGTCGCGACAGCTCCAGCCACGAAATATCCCGAGGCGAAAGAGGCGGCTTACCTTCGCTCCAATCTGGTTTCCGCATTGGCCTGTCTGGATGTAGACTATCTCGCGCATGTTGTATGCCACTCCGCGACTCGGCTGCCAAGGTGCCGACTGCCAGCTTGGGTCAGGGGTCCACGTATCTGTAGCCTTGCGCCGCAACGTCGCTAACTTCTTCTTCAACTGTTTTCCTATGTTTACACGTGGCAACTTGATAGCACCTAAGAAAGCGCTACAGGCTGTTTCTCCCAAGGTAAATGTGCCTTTGAGCCCGTATGTAAGACTTTCAGTTCACGTAATAGATGCCGTGTAGAGCATATGCGCAGTACAATACGAACTTTATCTCGTTGCGGATATCATCCGGCCAGACGGGGTGCTCACACCTGGCTGCAGGGGCGAACGCGCTGGCACGCGTCATGGCCAGCTTTTACTTTCTTTTCTCAGTGCTCGAGAGGTAGAAAAGAAGAGAAAGAGGCTGGCCTGAAAAATAAATATCTGGCCTGCTACTCTGCACTGGGGAACGGGAAGAGGAGAAAAAAGAGGGTCACGACGGGACATGATGATGATGGGAGGAGGCAGATGGAAAAATACAAGGGAGAGAAGAAACTTTATTAGGATCGTATGGCGGGACTTCCCTTAAGCTCGGTGGGTAGTTTGCTCATTTCAGGATTCGACTGGCCTTGGCCGCCGGGCGAACTTGTTGGATGAGTTCCTGCTGGCCTCCAGGATATACAGGGTAGCTGTTGTTGTTGCCCTTACAAAAGATGGCCCGTACCCGCACTAGAGGATCGGCTAAAAATAGGAAGGCAAAGATATCAGTTGTTGTTGTTGGCCTGATAAAAATCGCGCATACTCACAAGAGGCATTGGCCATGACCAGGCGGTGACTACCACTTTTGTAGATTGCATTTGGCAGAAATGAGACGATATTCCAAATTTGAGCAACTCAGTTTCTCTCAGAGATGGTTGAGGGTGGTAAGAAAAGAAAAACAGCAATAGGAATCTAATAAAATGAGAAGACCGAAATAAATGGATAAAAGGTGTAAAACTACAGATCATGATGGCAGTCGTTTAAATAATAATAATTTGTTTGGGGGGAAAGGAAATGGCGCAGTATCTGTCTCATATATCGTTGGACACCTGAACCGCGCCGCAAGGGAAGGGATAAAGGAGGGAGTGAAAGAATAAAGGAAGAGAGAGGCGCCGTAGTGGAGGGCTCCGGAATAATTTCGACCACCTGGGGATCTTTAACGTGAACTGACATCGCACAGCACACGGGCGCCTTAGCGTTTTTCCTCCATAAAAACGCAGCCGCCGCGGTCGGGTTCGAACCCGGGAACTCCGGATCAGTAGCCGAGCGCCCTAGTCACTGAGCCACCGCGGCGGGTTTTGAGTATAGAAAATTTTGAATGGCGAAGCAACAATAGCTAAAATTCGGGCGAGCTAGCTCTCATACCCTAATATATCATGATCACACGCCCCAATAAACTTTTTAGATAGTAGCAAAGGGCTGACAATTTGTAAAGTTGCTCCACGACAAGCATATGTATGAACAGCCGCGTGTACTTTATGTAGCTGCGTTAATGCATGGTCATCGTAACAACCTTCTATATTTAAAGCTCCGGTCGAGACACTGCGCTCGAGCTCTGACATGTGTTCTTGTCTGCAAGGCAAAAGTCACACGATAAAAAGGTAAGCGTCGAAATGGACGCAACTTCAGCAGTCCGAACCATTTCTGCAGCGTAACTCGCTACCGGGCGCCATCTTTCATATTTTAGGCAATATCAGGTTTCAATCAAAAGGCCTCAGGAAGCTTCTTGATCAAAGCTATGCCAGATCGTTGCACACCATTTTAAACACCATATATTTGGGTGTCTAAAACCGGGAAGCATTTTCGATATCTATCCGTGTTACGGTGCTATACCCTTTCAAAGTCTGGAAGAATGCCAAAACTTTGGCCCCCTCCCGTAGGCAGCATCGTATAATATTCAAACGCGCTGTGAAGCTCGTGTATTAATAGCACAGGACTGAAACTTCGGCACATTCCTCAGCTAAGTGTATATTACACAAATCCCCGAAGCATTTTTTGTAGGTGCTTTTGTTCACGTTTTACGATTTTTTTTGTGCCCCTTCCCATTCAGTTACGCTCCCTGTCGCCGCCACTGCCGGTAGATGGCGCAAGTAGTAGATGTCCCAGAAAGCTGGGCGTGAAACGGACAAACGAAATCCACAGATGATGCGAAAAGTTAAACTACCCAATATCCGAGAGTGTTGGGAAACGCCGTGTGCAACGGGCTTTTAATGAGCAAGGTCGGTCAAATTGGCAATTGATGTCCTCGTAATTTTCGTATTCGCATGATAATTTTCATCATGATGCTAACTGTTACAATAAACGGCAAATTTTTTTGCGGTTTTAAAGGCTAATGAATAATCAAACGTGTTCCTGATTGCGCATTTATGGTTCTGAAGAAACAGAGCCTTTTACTTGCATTGGTTTTGCTGCTTCGCTATGTAAAGGACAAAGTTTATGAGAAATTTGTATCCATAAAGTTTAATAATTGGTTTCTGAGGAAAGGAAAATGGCGCAGTATCTGTCTAATATATCGTTGGACACCTGAACCGCGCCGTAAGGAAAGGGATAAGGGTGGGAGTGAAAGAAGAAAGGAAGAAGGAGGTGCCGTAGTGGAGGGCTCCGGAATAATTTCGACCACCTGGGGTTCATTAACGTGCACTGACATCGCACAGCACACGAGCGTCATAAAGTTTGGGAATTAAAATCCATGTGATCCGTAGATTCCGCGACTGCCGCGAGATGCCGCCACGAGCCTTCCCGTCATCGAAACGCCCTTTAAACTGTGTGCTCGGATGGGGCTCCTTGCATTATGTGACTCCAGGTGCACGGGCATTAATTGCCACGAAATCCAGCCCGAGTTCGCAATGTTGGCACCGAAATGTCTTTTCGAGCGTGAGAAAGACATTGTAGACAAAATCCAGCATGATTTCCAGTGCCCTGCGGTGGTTGTTTTGTTCGGCGGCGCATAACAGTACGAAAAAAATTCGAGGGCCGGGGCTGAAGCCCCTTAAGCTACCCCCCTGGCTACGCCCCTGCTACTGCGTCCCCCATTGCCCATGTATTGCTTCTAGATGTTACAGCATACATTTTGCAATATTTTCTGATTTTCTAGTCTACAAAGCTTTCATGTGCACTGCATCGAAGCTGCAAGGGTTTCTTGCCACGCGGTAGCACCGGAGCTGCGTTGCCTGCAAGCAAGGTAGACCGCGTTTTAGTTGCGCTAAAATTGGCACATGCGGCCCGTTGAGCTCCTCCCAAAAATCTGTACTTATAGATGCTTTACAACCTTAGCAGATGTGCACAATCTGTTTTACTGTCATGTTCTTGGCAGCTCAACTGCTTTTGTCTAGTATTTGTTATATGGCTTATGGAATAATTACTGCATTAGCTGGCATGCATAACAACTGTCTCAAGCAACTGAATTTCAGTTCGTCTGTAATGCAAAAACGCAACTGCATGACAAATGTGTTGCATTTTCTGCACTACTGTATTCTTTTCGCCAGTACGAATTGCACCGAGAATGCGCTTAGACTTTGTGGCTGAAAACCTCTGCTAATGTGCGTCAAGGGCATGGATAGGCAAGCGACATAGCAGCTATTCCAGCACTGCGAGAGGTGCGCCCATTTACTGAGGCTTTGGTACGTGCACAAGAACCTCACTCACACACAAAGTTAACCACGCAATGCATTTCACAGCCTGCATGGTAGTGTAGGACATTACATGCCATTTACATATAACTTGCAGCTCTGAATGTTAAGAATTCCTGTGCTTGATTTCCCAGTGTTGGTTGCTGCTTTATGTCCATGAAAAAGAAGTACTAAAATAAATGCTTTGTTTTGTGGCATCTCTTAAATGTTCACTAGCTTCAGATTGTAAATAAATGCGGCTTCCCATCAATGCAGAGGTGAGCCTGTAGCCATTTTGCTGTCGTGTACTTAGTGCTCGGAGCCTGGTCGAAGAAGTAACACCAGCCAATGTACGGACAGATGTCCCAATGGCGGGCACGTCAGCTGCTGATGCATATGTACAGAAATGTGGAAATATAAAACTTATGCATTGTATGCAAAGTGTTCAAGGTAAGGTAAGGTAAGTAAGTAATAACATAAGCAGCTAGGCAGATGATTAGCTTGCCTTGTGTTTTTCTTAATGAAGACACCAAGTCAAAACAAAAGATCAAAGCCTGCTGCACAGCTTTGCTACAGGCACCACAACGTAAACAAAGTCAGGCACAAAAACAAAACAGAAAGCAGACCGCAGCCAAAAGCAGAACTTACTCTTCACGTAGGCAGCTTTACTGTTTAACTGCAAAATGAGAAAGTTCCTCAGCTGTTAACTGGAAACTCCTCGTGTGATGTGGGTAATAACATCTGATATAACCTTTGTCTTGCAAAAACTTTTGCAGGGAGATTTTATACAGTATGTACAGCACGTAATAAATGAGTTTAATTCAGGAGATCTGAGTGACAAATAGTAAATTATAATAAATAACATGGTAGAGCGTAAAAAAAATAATGTTTCGGCCTTTCCAAGACACACAGCAGCTTGATCCGAGTTGTTTTCAGCGTTTTCTATAAGTTCATTTGACTAAGTCTTGTGTGATGTTGAACGAAAGGCATTCCCATCCAGTTTTAGTTTTGGCGTGAACACTGCGGCATAGCTTGTATGTTAACTGACCTTGGTAAACCGTTCCTAAGACCCTGATGATACCAAAAAATCTGGAATGTCTGTGAACACAATGTGTTCCTTGGCCCTTCAAAAGCAGCAATTTTATAGCATGTTTATTACTCTTTGTCCTTACGGATAATGGACCCAACGACCACTAGACCAGCCTCTGCCGTCCTTGCTGCATTTCGCATTTCTTGGAATCATCAACGTCCCCCTCAATTAGTCAACCATTCAGTGCAGTATTCCTATATGCAATCATGTAATGCATCACACGTAAGCTAGAGACGCAGACATTTATCTACTTCAAATGCATGTTCAGAGCCTAGACAGTTTTCAAATGGTGCTTTGCTGCACAGCGACAGCTCAGTATTATAACATTTATCTCAGATGTCAATTTTCCTACATGCTGTACAATGAAAGGTCAGTGAGTGAGTGAAAACTTTTATTGATACAGTCAAGAGATTCGCGGATTCAAAAGCTCCGTCGTCTTCGTTCTTGGCGCTGGCGATCGGAGTCTTCTCTTCAGCATGAAAGGTGAAAAACAGCTAGACTATGTTGACTGCTAAATTTTTTTTAGGTTCGATTATCCTGAAGTGAAGCTTCTCATAACTTACTGCCTCAGAGTATGAAAAGAATAGTGGTGAATAATTCTTATCACTTTGCAATGTGATCAGCTTGTCTGTCACCTTCCCTCTGCGCACACAGGAAACGGAAAAACATAACTGCAACATGCGGGTCTACACAAACGGGTAACTTTAACGTAACAGCTCGCCTATTATAATTTCTCCACACCTGCTGTGTGCTCATGTCGATCGACTGCTCTGCCGGTGAAAATGTTTCATTCTGGGCATGAAGTTGGGAAACATGTTCTTATAAAACAATCTATAAATCCTAAATGTGCTCGTAAACATATGCTGCGACTAGCAATGTCAGGCAACGGGACCCCGCCGTGGCCGGTGTCGCCGTTCCGGCAGCTGACGGTTGCGGTCGCATAAGCCTAAAGTGTTAAATTCGAGCAACTCGCATGCAGCACAAATTCCTGAGGAATAAATCATTCTGTCCTTTAACATCTTGTCCAGCTGTAATGACGGAGGCCGAACAGCACACATATATAGACCGCGCGGTGCTGCCGCCGTCATGCGAGAACGGCTGTGTCCGACGTTGTCCGAGCGAGAAATTGGTGCTGCTCAAGGAGAGAGCCTACTTAACCAAATCCATAAACTTCCACAACGCTCTCAAAACGTTTGCCGCCAACAAAATGCTCAAAGCAAAGCCAAGGGTTGTCCGTGAAGCTCGTAGCAGGCAGTCTGCCACCGGATCGCAACGGCGTACTGTTTTCGCCGTTCACTACTTGACGGCACTCGGAACATGTTGCATTCCGTTGCTCTGAAGTTGCTGCAGTTTGAGGCAACGCACAACACCCTTTTTTCAGCGATGAGAGCATTGGTATTAAGGAAAGAAAGGTCGAAACCGCACGTCTGCAAGCAATGCCTATACAAACGAAACCGCAGGAACGAACCGGAAGCAGGGACTCCGAAACAGGGGGGGGGAGGTTGCTTCTCCAACATTTCTCCAGAGGGGGCAGTGCTCACCCCCCCCCATGTCTCCAGCTTCTTGCACTCAGATCAGATACCTGACAAGCGCTTCAATTTTAGGACGTTATAAACGTAAAGCACAGTGGGGCTGAGCTCGTTGGCTTCACAGCCAGCCTTAAAACGTTTAATTTCAGCAGCCTAAACCAATCATATCCCAACAGAAATTGTTAATTGACTGAGCTCTGTTCATGAGCATGATTACTAGCATTGAAACAGTATGAACAAACTTTTTTACTGCAGTCGATCATTCCTCGTGTGTACGGCTCTTTTACACTTAAAAGGGAAACTGGGAGCGCGTGGCCGCCGCGCTTCGAGTAACGCTGCGGGCGAGAGGCTGTGAGGATTGGTGCCTCAATGCGCATGCGCGGAAAGACCAACCGGTCATGCTTGTTTGGCGCATGCGTCTTTGCAGCCGAAGTACACTTTTGAAGAGCGAAACATGAAAATATAAACAAAAAGTAAATAAGATTGAATAAACTGTAAGGCGGGGGTTCATTTAAAAGAGCTGGGAGGAAGGGAGCAGCGGCGAGAACAATCCGAGGGCGAACAGGTCGGGCACAGACACCCGTGGCGATAGCAATACGGCTGACGCCCAGGGCCACCTTCTTCGTTTTCACGAGTCGTCTCCTTTGTCTGAGTCATCATCATCTTCACAAAACATTTAAATAAAACATTAATTAAATAAATAAACAACTAAAAAACTTTAAGACCTGCCTCCCCACCCGAAAAACGTTCCGGAGTCCCTGCCCGGAAGTCCAAATTCACGTGACAGAGCTTAGCCGTGACGCAATGTCCGCCTTATTTTGGACACAACCTATTCAAAAAAAAAAAAACTGAAAATGATGGAACCGTCAGACAAATGCAAATTGAAGTTTTTTTTAAAGACTTCCTCGTCATGTTAACGTTGCCGCTGCTCCCAAAGCGGAGAAATCCTTGAAAACTCCAGGTGCGCTATTCAATTCAACAGTAACCCCGTCTCACCTCGCCCCTAGCTTCAATACAGTTAAATGGGAGATTTTTCTCTTCTGCTGTCCCGATTCAGCCGGACCACAACGAGAATTGCCTAATACAGTTTCTTTTTTACATCCATGTGCAACTGGGGTACAACAATTGCGCAATACTGACCTTGCAGACGGTGCAGATCAAAAACGGCTATGCCGAGTGAACTTAGCAGCCATTTATGGCCCTTCTGAACGAGGTTGGGAATTACGTCTTCCGTAAGCTTCGCTTATCTAGAAACCCGTGCTTTGAGTGTAAGCCACTACTCTAGTACACTTTTTTTTTCCAGGGACGGCGCTAGTGAATTTGCAGTGGAGTGGCGCGTAGAAAGGGGGGGGGGGGGGGGGGTGAATTAAGTTTTAGATAGGTATGATGCCTCTGTGGCATTACTGCTTATAATTATAAAACAAATAAAGTTAACAAAATGCTGCGTTGGGAGGTTCATGCTCTCGCCCTCCAGCCAGGGGGCCTAATACAGGCTGCATCGCCAGGTAACGTCTCCGCTGTCAGTTTCCATACTTCATCTCACGAGTAGCACTGTGAAGGCTGCAGTGATCTGAGCCACTCAGAACAGCGTGCGCTGCAAAACGTGTTCCTCTGACCTCCTCACCCTGCGACTGGTGGCTCTATCCCTGGGAAGGGTAGAGCACCAATGTCCAGCTGCTGCGCGCAGGGGACGTGGCCGACTTGGCGGATGCCATGTTTATGAATGGTGGCCCACCACTTCTCAGCAGGCCTCCACAGTGCTGTGTTATTGAGGAGTTTCGTTGCTAATTTAACCAGTGAATGAAACGCTATCTGTGCTTTCAAAACACCACCCTGAACTACATTTGCAATTATTGCAGTGTTTGTGAGGAAAATATTCACAATACTGCTCAAATATTTGAGGGACTATTTGTCGTTTTCATTGGCCCTGATGGACGAGAGAGCTTCACCTTTCACAGTGCTGCAAACAACTTGTGAGATGAAATATAAACGCAGTACTCGGCCACTTTTTTATGCGATAGAAAAAACCTGGAGCAAAAACTAGGCGCCGTCCGGCGTCGTGCAGAAAAATACTGATTGGTTGGCGGGCATTGACGTCACCAGTGACGTCAGCAAAGCGGAGAAGTCCCGTTTGCTGCAGGAACGTGACCACACTGTAGAGTGCCCATTGGCTGGGGAAATGACGTAACCAGACCAGGTTCGACTGTGGGAAGACTCCACTTGCCAACCGCAGGTGGTGCACGGGAAGAACAGCCTGAGTCTCATAAGCACCACCAGTCACTGTCGGCAAACGCGTCAACAGCTTCGAATGCTACCACATTACCAACACACAAAAAAGGTGTCCCTGTTTTCTATGTAGGCCGGCAAATTTTTGGGGCGACGGTCGCCACCTCTCGCCTCCCCTTGGCTCCATCACTGTCTTTTCGGCCCATTAATTGCTACTTCGGGTAAAGAACAGATCACAAGGTCCAGCGCACACGGACTGACAAGCAACTTCATAGATTAAATCAACTCTGCGGGCCTGTCGCCCCTGACGACGGCTCCAACGCTGAGACCATAAAAGTAATCCCTGCTGCGATTCTCGATACCGCATCACTATCTCCGATCGTCATCGCGACATGAGGGCAGCAGACACACGTCGCCTACTTCAATCATTTTGCATATGCAGAATTACCTACTCCATCCCTTACCTCTACCTCACACCAACGGAGACCGAGCAACTCAATCAACTCATCTGCACAGCCTACAAACCTGCTCTCCTTCTCCCTATATCAAAGCCCCCAGAGAAACTCCTCAGTCGACTAGGGGTGCACAACACCCTGGGAGAGCTGTTAGAAGCGCACCTCATAGGTCAGTACCATAGGCTCTCACATACCGAAAATGGTCAAATACTCCTGCATGCGCCGACTCGACATCAACCTTCCTGGCCACACCACTGCCACGCGCTCTCCTCCCACTGCCGTCAGTAATAACCTCTACAACCCGCCACTTCCCAAAAACACCCACCCGGAGCATGGTCGAGAGAGAAGGGAAGCTAGAACCAAGGCTCTGCACAAACACTGCCCTCATCACACTCCGGCAGTTCACGTAGACGCAGCCGAATATTCAGATCTGCCAGCTTTCGCATTAGCCGCCGTAGACGGAGTCCAAAACCCGATTGTCAGCGCGTCCATTCCAAATTTGACACATTCCGTGGAAGCGAAAGAGGCAGCAGTTGCCTTAGCAATCGCACACTCCTCCGCCAAGCATACCTCCGCAGATTCCAAAACAGCAGTCAGTGATTATGCTAAACACAAAATTCACTCACAGGCTTCTTAAACCCTAGACTCATCCCCCCCCCCCCCCCCCCCCACCTGGGTCCCTGCACACAGCGAACACCCAGACAACACCGCCGCTCCCACTTAAGACCGAACACTCGTCAACCAGGCCGAAAGAGACCCAGCTGCCTTCGTCTCGCAGTGCCAGAGATATCGACTTCTCAACTACTACGACCTCACCCTGTTTTACAGAAATTCTCGCCTAATGTACCCTCCACCGCATAAATCCCTTCCCAAAAGCGACCAGGTTTTGTGACACAGAACGGCCATAGTAACGACCCCTTTCCTGCTCTCAATTATAACCGGCGGTGAAACTTCTCACTGCCACTTGTGTCCTAGCACCAGAGCTGACTTTAATCACATCTTTCTGAATTGCTCGAACAAACACAAGCCCCCGTGGCAAGGGTGAGAACATCAGGAGCGATGGGAGGCTGCTCTGCGCAGCTCGCAGCCGGAGCTAAAGCTTCGGACAGTGGTCTGGGCCCGAGGGGTCGCCGAAGCACAAAAGGTGCCCGGCCATCTAGGGCGACCCTCGGGCCCGTCATCGTCCTGCTTCCCCTATTCCCTACCTCTTCACTTGATTTTCTCACGAGTCAATAAAGCTGCCTGCCTGCCTGCCCCTGGTTGTCTTGCCCCCGCAACGCTGCACAAGCAGGCGATTTCACTTCAGAGCAGCGATAGACGGAGTAGCGATGCAGTGGGGGTATTTAAAGGGACCACCACCCCCCAAGTGAGACATTTTATGTAGGAGAACCATGCTTAACCTCATTTTTTTTCGACGAAAAAGTCCACACCCCCCCCCCCCCAAAAAAAATGCATGTTCTGACACCCTTCCCCTCCCCCTCCGCCCTCTCCAAGGGTGACCCATAATGGCGATTGAAAATACGAAAATCCTGCACAGGCTATGCCAACAGCAGTAGATTCAGTGAGTCAATGATAGACAAAGAGAGAGAGAGAGAGAGAGAAAGAGAGAGAGAGATTTGAATGAATACAGGAGAGAAGTGAATGATAGACAGCCCTGCCAAAAAAACGTGCACAGGGTGCCTAATGAACGTGCGTCTCGCCACGGCCTATCGTTATAGTGCTCTAGATACTACCGTGGCTAACCAGCTCTAGCAATAGAGTTTCTAAATATTACCCAGAAGGGAAAGCTGGCGCCACCGTCTATGCGAGTTTCTGAAATAGCCATGAAAGAGCACTTCATCCACCGTGGGAATGCCGGGAAGACAGCAAGGCGCACTTGGCTGGGCCCTGAAATATGACTACGAGTGCGGAAATACAAATTTTCGCAAATTATATGTTGCAAGGAAGCCCTGGTTTGCAATCAATATTGACACGTGTCATTTATCTTTATCAGGCGACCACGTTTCGCCGCCTAACAAGTGTTATCGCACAGCGCGGGACGCGCCTGCATCTATCCGAAGTTTCTGGCAAGTCATCGATGCTTCTGTTCGCTGTCTGTTGTAGACGAACCTTGTTACCTGATTTCATCGCCTGACGCGAATGGTGTAGAACTTTGTGGAAGCACGCGGGTCCCAACGATTAGTCTGGAACATTCGACGACTGCTATATAACAGCCGACGCGCTTGACCCGCGGAGCAGATTTTCGACGATCGCCGACCGTGCTCGCCGACGATCGCTGACAATCCTGTGTGACCGCCCGTTACGCTGCCCATCGCCTTCTTAGGCCCTGCTGCCCGTGCCCCGGCGCCCGGCCTGCTGCCGCGGTGTCCATGGCTTGGTGAAGATGGACCTTCCGCCGCCTGCGACGCGCCCCACAAAGGCGCAATGCTTCAACTTTAACGTACCGGTACCCGTGCCGGCGGACGACCTGATCGATGCCATCGAGGAGGTCGTTGGTGTCGGGGGGCTGCAGTATTTGCAGCACCTCGGCGGAACTAAGTTCCTGGCAGCTGTCAGTTCGATGGCGCAAGCCACGAAAATGTTGGCCGCGGGCTCTCTGCTCGTGGCCGGTCATCAAGTGCCGCTGGTTCAGCTTGCTGCGCCAGTGGTGTTTGTAACGGTCCGGCGACTTCCACCAAGCGTGAGCGACGACGCGCTCGCAGCCGCCCTGAGCCCCTTTGGCAAGGTCAGGGCAGTCACGGAACCCGTTTTCAAGTCAAGGAGCCACGTTCGCAGCGGCGCTCGTCTGGTGAAGCTCGACATGCAGCGGGCGCCACCGAATTTCATCACCGTCGCGGGTCACCGCGCTATGTTGGAATACCGTGGAATGAGGAAGGTGTGCGCCCGTTGCGGCGTGGAAGGTCACCTCGGTGCCGCCTGCACCGCCCCGCGCTGCGGCCGCTGTGCTGCGTACGGTCACGAGGCGGACTCGTGCCAAGCAGCCTGCGAGCGGTGTGGCGGGAATCACGTCACGTCAGACTGCATCGCGCCGCGTTCCTACGCGGCCGCCCTCGCAGCTCCGAGGAGTACGCCGCAAGTCCCGCTCGGGGCAACCCCGGCTCCACGCCGGGACGAAGTGGACGACACCAGGTCCACAACCACCCTCGCTGAGGACTCGGGAGAGCCCAGGTCGCCTGGCACTCCATTGACTGACGAGACAGACCAAACTTCTACCGAAGAGGGTTCGAAGGACTCTACGTCGTCAGATGGCCTGTCTGACCTGGAAAAACTGGAAGCTGCCTTGTTGCACGCGCAGCCAACTCCATCTGAGAGACAGCAGAGCGCTACGGAGTCCGAGTTGGAGGCTCCTGAGGTAGCGGACATACCGAGGGTAACCAATGAGCCCCAGAGCGCTAGCCCCGAAGCCCTGGCTCAGGTAAGCACCAGTGTCCCAAAGACGCAACGCGCGAGCCCCCGAAAGACTAGCGTCTGCCTGTCTCATAAGGGGCGAGAGCCCGATGAACCGAAGCGTCAGCGCTCCTCGTCGGACAGCGGTCACTCTGCGACAGTTACCGCTGCCCCAAAGAAAAAAGTAAAAAAGACGGCAGAGGATGGAGCGGAGATGGATTTCTCCGATTTCGACGATTAGCGGCCATGGCTTCACCGAAGAATTTCCCCGGCCGCCTCGGCCCCGCCCTTATCGCGGCGGCCGAATTAGCGCCGCGCACCCGGCCAGCGCCGATAGCGACCCGCTCCCGTCGACACCAGTAGAAATTCCACGCGCCTTCGACGATGGACGTGATAAGGTGCCGATGCTGTGTCACGCGGCGGGCCATAGACGACTGTGTCGATGTGTCCCTGCTGCATGTGTTTTCGCCACAAGTTCATCGGTTGGTGCAAGCACTGTTGGTGGCGGCAAGCCCAGGTGTGAGTGGTATGTGTTGTGTGTTCACCATGAACCAGAGCGCCCTGCGCTCCACACGAACCATGCGTGCCACGGACGCCTTTTACGGCAGAGTCAGGGAAAGACACTTCGCGGACCACAACCACGTAGCCTGTGCTATAGCGTCTACAGGGACTTACCTACTATGGCAGCATCCTCGAGGCTCCCAGGTCCATCGCCCGTTCTGCGACCACCGCCGCACCACACGACTTGTGAGTCGGTCAACGCTGCTCTTTTGTTGGTTGTACTATTTCCCAAGTGTTAATGGTTTTGTTCCTTTGGCAAAATATGGCTGAGATTCATTTCATTACCTTCAATGTCAGAGGTTTTCGAGCTCTAACCAAGCAGCTAGAAGTTATGCACCTCGCTCGCTCAGTAGGCGCAGATTTACTTTTCTTGCAAGAATGCAATTTTCGTACCCCAGCAGATGTGTCAGCATTTCGTAGGCGATTCCATGTCGACGCTTTTTTTTCGTTGACCACCTCTCAACCATGTGGGGTTGGTGTGGTTTTTATTACAAACACCTACAGGACGAGCGCACATTGCACTTTCGGTCTTGATGGTCGCGCCATAATTACTGATATATTCATGGACAATCAGAAAACTCTTTTCATTAACGTATACGCGCCGGCCAGACGCAGTCTGACGAATGATTTTTTTAAAACAATTGGTACCTATATCGACCAGAACGTGCAGTGTGTGCTCATCGGCGACTTTAATTGTGTACTAGACTCTTGGCGAGATCTACGCGGCCCAGGCCAAGGTTCCTCAAACTACAATGCCAGGGAACTCGAGGGTTTAGTGAGACGCTTTAAGCTAACAGATGCATGGGTTGCCCTTAATGACGATGACTTTGTGGCCACGTGGAAGCGAGGCCGCTCTGCTAGCCGTCTTGATCGAGTTTATCTCCCTCCTGCCCTCGTACCACTTCTCCGCGCATGCGAGACTGTAAGCCCGTCGCCAGGCGTCCAGGGCATCAGTGACCACGCATTTGTGTCAGTACGCGTGAACGCATAGCCCGGAAGGTCGGCCGACCAGAGTAGGTGGAAAATGGACCCCGCGCTTCTGCACGTTGAAGTTAGTTTGGCCTCCATTCGCCAAGCACTAGCAGAGACCCTCCCAAAGGTCGAAGACCTGACGCCGGACGAGTGGGACGAACTAAAAACCAGTTGGCGTGAGATTCTAGTAAGGGAAGGCAAAGCCAGGAGCATTAGAATAACTGCCGAACTTAACTACTTGGTTTGATAGTTTGATTTGAAGCAGCGCAAGGCCGAAAGCCAAAGAAGAGAGCCGAGAAAGAAACGGACGACACAGCGCTGAACTAACAACTGACATTTATTTGGCACGCTGCACGTATAAATACATTCAGGCACCAAAAAGGAAAACAAAGCAAAGAGCTCATTCATGCACTGGGATTCTGCAAGCCAACACAAGCTAAAATGTGCGATTCAGGAAGCGAAGTTCTTTTTGAGATAAAGACACTGATGGAGCGCTTACACATGTGTCACCATACGTCTTGATGTTCGAAGCCTCGATTATTTCGTGGCACAGCTTATCTCTGTTCCTATCCACAACTCTGCAAAATTCAAACTGTGGGGTGCACTCGCACTCACGACAGTGCATGCTGAGGTTACGGGACTCTTTATTATCTACATTGTTGCGGTGCTGCCTGAGCCTATCATTTAAGCACTGTCCTGTCTGCCCAATATAAAACCTATTACAAGTCAGTGGAATAGAATACACGACATTTTTTTGACACTTCCCGAATTTGCGCTCATGATTTTTCGTGCAAACGGGGATAGTTTTCCCTGGATTGTTGACACGCATGCACGAACTTGACAACTTAATGGGAGCCGAAAAAACAACATCCACTCCGACTCTTTTACCAACACTTTCCAAATTATGTGATATCTTGTGGATGTAGGGAATAGCTGCTACTGGCTTACTTGTTTGACATTCAGGACTCGGGGAGCATTTCAGTTTCTTCAACAAAACATCGGCCACAGAAGAAAGAACATGAAGCGGATAGCCACAAGCAGTAAGCCTCCTTACTTGGTTGCTAAAGCTGCGTGCGGTTTTATGTCGACAGGATTTTGTAAGTGCACTCCTGAAGCTTGACATGACAATTCCTCTTTTAACAAGCTTCGAGTGCGCGGAACTATAAGGTAGCAACGGTTTATTAGCCCTAGGCTCGAAAGACCAGCACACACTGCAAGGTGAAAACTGCAGGCTCAAGGCTAGAAATCTGATTGTGTCCTCTACAGGAACTTCATGAGTTACTTCCAAAGGGGCAAGAACATCAGAAAATACACCTCGAACTTTGGACACTTCCCTACTAAAGGCTTCGCGCCCACAGGTGAGCAAAACTAGATAGTCATCCACAAAGCGAGAAACAGCTGCAACAGCTGTGCCATTTAAGCGGTCATTTAGTTCTCTATCATGCATAGCTAAAAAGAAATCACTCAAAATTGGGGCAATGCAGGAACCTTTACAAATGCCCTTCTGAATAAAAATTCGACCTTCCCACTCTGTATACGTGGATTCAAGGTAGGCTAATAACAATTCTAAAAAGTTCTCCACCGACATGCCGGCTGCGTTCTGAAAGCGAACGGCACCATAATTGTCAATGACGTCCCTAATGCACAAAAGGAGACTGTCATGCGGAATGGAGTAGTAAAGGTCCTTTACGTCAATAGAAAAAGCGCACAGTTGCTTGTCATGGTAGTAGTCTAGGGTGCTAATCACGTCGAGGGAATTCTTAACCTGGAAGGGATTGTCAACTGGTCAACTGGTAGTTTTGTTAGCTTTTCTTTCAGAAACTGTCCTAAACATTTTTGCCAGGAACCTTTTTCGGAAACAATAACGCGGAACGGCACGTCGGTTTTATGAGTCTTAACAGTAAAAAACATGGTCAAGCTAGGCTTTTTACAGTTATTTATAGACGTAAACAGCTTGTCTAAGTTATTCTGCTTACACAACTTATGCACCTTGCATTTAGACTTCGCAAGACTTGTTATTCTCCCCTCCTTACATACAGACTGGACGGCATCCATAGCTTTTTCATTGAAACTATCCTTAGACAGAACGACAAAACCCTCCTCCTTATCCGCCGTCAGCAGGACCAAAGAATTGTCACGTAGATAGTGCACAGACTTATTGATGGGTAGCTTCTTAGACTGATTCCTAGGGCGGGAGAGAACATCGACACCTTCTGAGATGCATCTGCTGGCCTCAGGAGCTGGAGCATATCCGGATATATGCCTTACCATAGCAAGAAGCTCTGGTGCACTTTTTCGGGGCTCAACAGCGAACTTTGGGCCAAGATCGAGGACTTGACGCACATGGGCCGGAAGCGGGGCGCCGCTCATGTTGTGAACCTGGCCAACGGACCCACGATGTTTCTTCGGAACGAGGTCACGAAGCGTGGGAAGCTGCTGCTGCCATAAGACGTCTGTGGTGGTGTGGACAAGGCGCGTTAGTTCCCGCCACTGATTCTTCCAACCAGCTGGCTGATTGTAGAGTTGAAGAACAATCCGCAGGTGATCCTGGCACAACCTGGCCTGTCGTAGCCACTCCGCTCTCAAAAATTTGCACATCCTTGTGCCATGGCTGACTGAGGGCAAGAAGCCCCCAAACAAAGCCAGCACTTCGGATGGAAGAAACTTTTTCCGAATGCAGAATCCTAACATTCTGGACTTGCAGATAGCCACAGCGACATTCGCTGTGGCGCATTCGCATCGTTGAGGCCGGAGGCACTCTGACGCTCTTCATGAGCGAGCACCTTGAATCGCAGCGCGTGCGATATTACTCGAGTAATTCGCCCGACCCAACAACGTCCCCTCGAGTAGCGGCAGAAGAACTCCGTCGCGCCCGAGAGAGGGAACACGACAACAAAGGCCTTTCACGAATTGAAGGCGTGATCTTGCCAGGCGGCCGGCACTCCAGTGCCCATTCAGATATTGATCAAGTGTTCACGGCCCACTACGCCTCGTTGTTCTCCTCTGAGCACGCCAGCAGAAATGCGGATTTAAGGAGCAGGGTTCGGGACTTGTGTGGGCGATACACGTGCCCGGAAATAAATGAAGCAGCGCTCTGCGGCCCAGTCAGTATGGAAGAAGTGCGAGCGGCGCTAGCTCGTATGAGGGCGTCCGCAGCTCCCGGCCCAGACGGAATTCTTGCCGGGTTCCACTCGACGTTCTTCGAGATTCTCGGCGAGCACTTGACAGCCATAGTGAATTCAGTGCTTCTGGAGGGTGTGAAGCCGTCGTCCTTTTCATTGGGGCACGTGGTTCTCATCCCCAAGCCAGATAAGCCCCTCTCAGACCCAAGTTCGTGGAGACCAATAACGCTCATCAACACAGACTACAAAGTTGTCGCTACGGTTTTAACAGACCGCTTGAAGCCGTGCTTAGGCGATGTGGTCAGCCCTCTCCAGAGCTCGTCAGTCTTGGGTAGATCAATCTTCACTTCACTGGCTCTCACACGTGACCTTTTTGCGTACGCTCAGGCAAAAAAACTGCACGGTTGTTTCATCTCCCTCGATCAAAGCAAAGCCTTCGATAGAGTCGAGCATGACTACTTGTTGAGTCTTGTCATGTCTGCGCCTTCCGGACAAATTTACTAACTTAGTAGGTGCTCTATATTCGGGGCTGTCTAGTCAGCTGGTTTTAAATGGGGCGTTGAGCGGGGAAATTTGTGTGACGCGAGGAGTTCGACAAGGTTGTCCCCTCTCTCCCGCTCTCTTCGTGCTCTCGCTGGACCCTCTGCTCCGTGCAGTTGAAGACCACCCAGCTATCCGAGGTTTTCCCCTTCTGGGGCAGGAAAGAGTTTCTGTGTCTGCTTATGCGGGCGACATCTCGCTTTTCTTGCGAGATGCGGACAGTTTCCTTGCTTTCTGGCAAGTTTTCAACGAGTATGCAGCCCTCTCAGGGGCGCAATTGAACACCACAAAGAGCCAAGCCCTGAGCTTTGGCACGTTTCAGGACCCCTTGCCGGGTGGAATCCAGTTCGTCGATGGTGTGCGAGTTTTAGGAATCGTGTTCACGCCAGCAGGTGTGTCACCGAGAACGTGGGACGACGCTATCACTCGAGCGCGACGGGCCATAGATTCGATTGCACACCTAGAACTTTGAACGCCAAGGCACTATTCTTCCGTACGTGCGCAGCTGCGTACGCTTGCTTCGTTGCGCGTGTTGCTCCACTGCCGCGTCGCGTGGCAGGGAAGCTGAACTCACTCGCAGGACAAGTCCTGTTGAACGGAAAGCCGGCCCCAGTGTCCCGTCAAATGTTGGCCGCGGAACGCGATAGAGGAGGTTTGAACCTGTGGCAGGCAACAGCGAGAGCTTTCGCCACCAAAGCAGTTCTCGACCTACTAGCGACCCAAATGTACAGAGGTCGATCACTAGTCCTGTATTGGTTGGGTACTGGGAGTCAACTGTTCTAACGCAGCGACACACGGGGTCTCAAGCAGAGCAACGTATGCCCATTTACAAAGTGGCAACTGACTTTTTCCGGTTCTGGCTAAGCCAGTTCCCGGACACGGATATACGCGAAACACCAGTGGCACGCGTTAGTGCGGCGGTTGCTGTTTTGGATTTCAGTATTGATCAGGCAGAAAAAACTTCTCCTAGAAAATGGCAGGCCTTTGCATCGAGCCTGTTGCCAAAAGAAGTACAAGACTTCGAATGGCGTCGCCGTTGGCAAGCACTGCCGACGAGAGAGCGTCTCGAAAGATGGGGCATCGTGCCAAACGCGCGCTGCACCAACTGCGGCGCTGTTGAGACACAGCGGCACGCCCTGGAAGACTGCGTCGTAGCGCGTACTTTGTGGCTCCTGATCTACAGGATGTTTAGGGTGCGCCCGCGTCAGCGCAACTCGCGAAGGCGCTCATCCTTTGAGCGCCTTGTGATAGCAGTGGTTTTTTACGCGCTTTGGAAGCAGCGAGGCTTGGCCGAAGTGCGCGGAAGACGGCAACGCGCCATATTTCCGCTCTTGAGGAGGGTGCGCCTCATTATGTGACAATTTCTAGAGGAAGAACTAACAGTGGGCGGCGAAGCGCTGTTCTTGCGGCGCTGGTCGACCCACTTTATTTCTGTACATTCTAACAAAGTGGTGCTCCCAATCATGCAATACTAGTCGATACTCGCTGAGTTTGCCCTGGGTTGGTCGTGGTAACGGGTATCATCCCCTTACCCAGTTATGTACACATCTGGGAACAAGAGTTGTACGCGCATGGCAACTTTCCCCCTCCCTTTACCTCCCCCCCCCAACCTTCCCCTCTTTTAAACCATCGCGTACTGAGATGCATGTTTAATTTGGAAACATGCCGCGCCATGGTATTCATTGTATATAGATTGTTGGCCTGTTCCGTTTCTGTTTGTATCTGTGCATATTGGTGACTCGTTTGCGCATATTTTGCTTCTTTTTGAAATTACATTATGTACTGTTCGTGACTGCCAGTGTTCTTATGTAAATGTGGCCTGGTGTACCAATAAATTCTCTTTATACCGTTGTGCTGTAAGTGTAGCCTCTTTCGTGGGCACAGGTTCGCCCAATAAAAGTTAGTTTTGTCTTTCACAGTATTGCTACTGTGTTCTTCAACGTCCCCACCACGTGACATCTGGTGGAGGTGCTTCTTTTTTGTTTTGTTCATGTACCGGACGCCCCCGACAAGCCGTGATCCAAGCCCGGACCGCAAAGAGAACACCAACGTAGTCCCGGACAATCGAGCAAGCCGCCGTCTTCAACAGCTGCCCCCGGAGCACGGACTTCTACCTAAGAAGACCAAGAAGATTGTGGCCGAGGCAATCCCAATGGCAGCCCCAGCGTCCCCCATCGTGCTGCAGCAGCCCAGGGAACCACCGACGTTCCGCGGTTCCACATTTCAGGACCCGGAAAGCTGGCTGGAAACGTATGAGAGGGTCGCTACGTTTAACAGCTGGGCAAGCGACGACAAGCTGCGACATGTCTATTTCGCATTGGAGGACGCCGCCAGGACGTGGTTCGAGAATCGAGAAGCCACCTTGACGACGTGGGACCTGTTCCGAAGCAGCTTCCTGCAAACATTTACAAGCGTCCTGCGTAAAGAGCGAGCCCAAGTTCTACTGGAGACCAGAGCGCAGCTGCCGAATTAGACGATCGCAATCTTCACTGAGGAAATGAGCCGTCTGTTCCGGCACGCCGACCCGGAAATGTCCGAAGAGAAGAAAGTCCGCCTACTGATGCGTGGTGTAAAGGAGGAACTTTTCGGCGCAATGACACGAAGCCCACCGACGACCGTAGAAGAGTTCCTTCGCGAGGCCACCAGCATTGAGAAGACCCTCGAAATGCGGAACCGACAATACAACCGCCGCACGAACTCGACAAACTACGCTGGAGTTCAGTCACTGGCCACCGACGACCTGCGCGAGACCATCAGGGCAGTCGTACGAGAGGAGCTTCAAAGGATCTTCCCTTCATCGCAACTTCAAGTGGCCTCAGTCGCCGAAATTGTCAAAGAAGTCCAGCGATCGCTGGGAGTTCGCGAGGTACAACCACAATCATCGCAGCCCCAGCCAGAAGCGATGACCTACTCCGCCGTCGCCCGCCGTCAAGGTCCCCCTCCACGACCGCGCCAGGACCATGTAACGCCGCAATTCCGTCGACCACCGCCGCCGCCACCAGCACGCCCACCCGTCGACCAGCGCAGCTACCCGAGGAAGACAGACGTTTGGCGCGCTCCTGACCACCGCCCGCTCTGCTACCACTGCGGGGAAGCCGGCCATGTGTACCGCCGATGCCCATACCGTGACCTGGGATTGCGAGGGTTCGCCGTCGACGCACCGCGCCCTCGGGGAGGCGAACGCCCTCGTGACATCGCCGACTACCTCGCCGCTACTCAGTGGAGCCCTCGACGGCCATCCCGGTCGCCGTCACCAGGCCGCTACCTGTCGCCGCAGCGCCGTCCATACACTGGCCCAGCACGGGGCCGCTCTGCGAGCCCATATCCGGAAAACTAAAAGCAGCAACCGATGGAGATGCGGTTGCTGTTCGTCGAACTGACGAAGATCCTCCGCCGCCGACGAAGACGGCGCAGAGACCACCTCGACGACATAATAACGACACGCCGCCGTCCCGACGAAGTCAGGAAGCCACGAATACACCGACGAAATACGACTTGACGACGCGACGTTCCAACTTCAGTTCAACACGACGCAGCCGTGATCCGGCGCCAAGACCTAACGGCAACGCCAGACAAAGAACCACCGACCTCTACGTGATTCTCGACGGCCACGCAGTTACCGCCTTAGTGGACACAGGGGCTGATTACTCCGTAATGAGTGGACACATCGCCGCCCAGTTGAAGAAAGTTAAGACCGCATGGGAAGGCCCTCAAATTCGGACCGCTGGAGGACACCTCATCACGCCGACTGGAATCTGCACGGCAAGAATAACCATTCATGACCGCACTTACCCTGCCACCTTCGTTATCCTCCAACAGTGTTCACGAGACGTCATTCTCGGTATGGACTTCCTGAACCAGCACAGCGCAATCATCGACCTGAAGTCGAAGCCAGTAACGCTGTCGGAAGATAAAGCGTCACCGCCGGAGAGCCCTCGTAGTCACCACGCCTTGAGTGTGCTCGAAGATCAAGTGAGCATCCCGCCTCGCTCCAGCATTGTTTCGGTCGGCACCGAAATACCCGCTGACGTAGAAGGTGTCATCGAAGGCGTCCAACGTCTACTGCTAGACCGTGAAATTTGCGTCGCAAGAGGGATCGCTCGACTGCATGGAGGGAAAACTGAAGTGTTGCTGACAAACTTCAGCCAGGAGTTCAAGCACATCAACAAGGGCACGACGATCGCATACATCGAGAAAATTCTGGAAACCAGTAATGCGTTTGTCCTCTCGGATTCCGCCTGATCTACCACGACGACCATGGTTCCCGAACCAGACTACAACATTAATCCAAGTCTCCCCGTGATTAAGCAACAGCAGCTCAGAAGTCTGCTCCGACGATACAAAGGCTGCTTTTCGACGTCATCGAGGATTCGACAAACACCAGTCGCCAAGCATCGCATAATCACCGAGGAGTGCGCTCGACCACTCCGGCAGAGCCCTTACCGAATTTCGCCGCGTGAACGTGAAGCGATAAGAGAGCAAGTCGACGAAATGCTGCGCGACAACATCATCCAGCCGTCGAAAAGCCCGTGGGCATCCCCTGTTGTCCTGGTGAAGAAAAAGGACGGAACCCTCCGTTTCTGCGTCGATTATCGCCGTCTGAACAAGATCACGAAGAAGGACGAATACCCCCTCCCACGGATAGACGACGCATTGTATCGGCTCTGCAGCTCAAAATACTTCTCGTCGATGGACCTCAAGTCTGGCTATTGGCAAATAGAAGTCGACGAAAAAGATCGCGAAAAGACCGCCTTCATCACCCCAGACGGCCTCTACGAGTTCAAGGTTATGCCATTTGGACTGTGCTCGGCGCCTGCAACGTTCCAGCGCGTGATGGACACGGTTTTAGCAGGATTGAAGTGGCAGACCTGTCTCGTTTACTTGGATGACGTCGTTGTCTTCGCCGAAAATTTCGACGATCACCTTAGGCGACTTGCCACAGTACTAGAGGCCATGAAGTCATCAGGGCTCACTCTGAAGCCAGAAAAGTGCCGCTTCACTTACGGTGAGCTTCTGTTCTTAGGCCACATCATCAGCAAGTCTGGAGTCCACCCTGACCCACAGAATACAGCTGCCATCGCACAGTTCCCGCAGCCCATCGACAAGAAGGCAGTGCGTAGATTTCTTGGCATGTGTGCCTACTACAGGCGATTTGTCAAGGACTTTTCACGCATCGCTGAGCCGCTGACACAGCTCACTAAATGTGACGTCGAGTTCAAGTGGGAAACGCCGCCGGCCGACGCATTTCAAGAACTCAAACGATGCATGCAGTCGCCGTCCGTACTTGCGCACTTCGACGAGCACGCCGATACCGAAATCCACACTGACGCCAGTAGCCTAGGCCTCGGTGCCGTCCTAGTCCAGAGAAAAGATGGGCATGAACACGTGATAGCTTACGCTAGCCGGTCGTTATCAAAAGCGGAAGGCAATTTTTCTACAACCGAAAAGGAATGCCTCGTCATCGTTTGGGCCACAGCGAAATTTCGCCCTTACCTATATGGCAGGCCATTCAAAGTGGTCTGCGACCATCACGCATTGTGTTGGCTAGCTAACTTAAAGGACCCTTCAGGACGGCTGGCACGGTGGAGCCTCAGACTACAAGAATACGACATCACTGTAACCTACAAGTCCGGACGAAAACACTAAGATGCCGATTGCCAATCACGCGCCCCCATTGACCCGCCGCCGCAAGATGACGAGGATGACGACGCCTACCTTGGAATAATAAGCGCAGAAGACTTCGCCGAACAGCAACGAGGAGACCCGGAGCTAAAAGCCCTAGTCGATTATTTGGAGGGGCACACCGACGTTGTCCCTAGGGCATTTAAGCGTGGATTGTCTTCGTTCACGCTTCAAAACAACCTACTCGTGAAGAACTTCTCACCAGTCCGCGCCAACTATCTTCTTGTTGTTCCGTCGGCGCTGCGTCCAGAAGTACTGCACGCCCTACATGACGATCCGGCCGCTGGGCACCTCGGTTTCTCCCGGACGCTATCAAGGATACAAGAAAGATATTACTGGCCGCACCTAACCGCCGATGTCGCCCGTTACGTCAAGACATGCCGAGACTGTCAGCGACGCAAGACACTACCGACAAGGCCAGCGGGATTACTACAGCCGATCAAGCCTCCTTACCGACCTTTTCAGCAGATCGGGATGGACTTGTTGGGACCGTTTCCGACATCAACTTCCGGAAATAAGTGGATCGTCGAGGCGACGGACTATCTCACCCGCTTCGCTGAAACAAATTTTTCGTCGAGAACATCCTGCTGCGACATGGTGCTCCAAAAGTCCTCATCACCGACAGAGGAACGGCTTTTACAGCAGAGCTCACGCAAGCCATTCTGCAATACAGCCAGACAAGTCACAGGAGGACAACTGCCTACCATCCGCAGACGAATGGTCTCACGGAGCGCCTGAACAAGACCCTCGCCGACATGCTAGCAATGTACGTCGACGTCGAGCACAAGACATGGGATGCGGTCCTGCCGTACCTAACATTCGCTTACAACACGGCGGTGCAAGAAACAACACAGATCACGCCATTTAAGTTGGTTTACGGCAGGAACCCGACGATGACGCTCGACGCCATGCTGCCGCACGTCACTGACGAGGAAAATCTTGACGTCGCTATCTATCTCCAGCGCGCCGAAGAAGCTTGACAGCTCACCCGCCTACGGATCCAGAACCAGCAGCGTACCGACAGCCGACACTACAACCTGCGACGACGCTTCGTCGAGTACCAGCCCGGCGACCGTGTTTGGGTATGGACCCCGATACGCCGACGAGGGCTCAGTGAGAAACTATTGCGACGCTATTTCGGACCTTACAAGGTCATTCGACGTATTGGCTCACTGGACTACGAGGTCGTGCCAGACGGCATTTCGCATTCACAGCGGCGCCGCGCACGATCTGAAGTGGTCCACGTGGTGCGCCTTAAACCATTTTACGGACGCTGACGAACTTCCTTATTTTTGTTGTTTTCTTTGCTACGAGTGCTTTTCTTTATTCGTTTGTTTGCAGCACCGGGTCGATGCTTTTCAAGAGGGGGGGGGGGGGGTAACGACACGTGTCATTTATCTTTATCGGGCGACCACGTTTCGCCGCCTAACAAGTGTTATCGCACAGCGCGGGACGCGCCTGCATCTATCCGAAGTTTCTGGCAAGTCATCGATGCTTCTGTTCGCTGTCTGTTGTAGACGAACCTTGTTATCTGATTTCATCGCCTGACGCGAATGGTGTAGGTAAACTCTTTTATTGCGCCCAAAAACAGGGGACCAGTCAAAGGACCGGTTGCGCTGACTTAGAGGAGGTCGGCGGGGATCCTTTGGGATGCCGCGGCCTCCACCGCGCGCTGGATAAGCCAGCGTTGGTCTGCTGGCTTGGAAGTACACAGGAGAGACTCCCACGTCTCTGGGGTGTTTGCGTTGTCTCTGTTGTAATGTGGACAAGTCCACACCATGTGTATGAGTGTGGCCGGAGTTGAGCAGTGTTTACACATGGGGGCTATCTGTTCCGGAAAGATCCTGCTGTATAAGAGGGGGTGTGGGAAGCTGCCAGTTTGTAGTTTGCGCCATTGGACGGCCTCGCGTCTTGTTAGATCGCGGTGTGCGGGAGGATATGTGCACCTTTGGAGTCGGTAGTGCTGGAGTATGTCCGTGTAAGTGGTGAGTAGAGATAGTGAAGCGCGTGGGATATTAGTGTCAGCGGAAGCAGGGTGGCTGATCACACTCTCGGCTCGGCAGCTGAGATCTCGAGCGAGAGTGTGTGCCTGGGCGTTTCCGCTGAGCGACTCGTGGGCTGGAGCCCAAAGAAGTAAGCGAGATGTGGAAGAGGGTGCTGTAGAACGTAGAATGTGTAACGCCTGGCAAGAGATACGGCCAGCATCGTAATTGCGAATAGCCTGTTGAGAGTCACTGATGACGACTTTGGTATTAGGGTCGGCTAGCGCGAGCGCAATGGCAACCTCCTCAGCTGCGGTGACTGTTTCTGCATTGCGAATGCTGCAGGCTGTGTACCAGCTGCGGTGAGGGGCGAGAGCTACCGCCACCATCGCTGGCCTCGATGGATGGTAAGAGGCGTCCGTATACGTGACGTCCGGACGTCCGCTGAAGCGTTTCTCGAACTGACGAGCCCGGTCGGCCCGTCTCTCGGCGTGGTGTTCCGGGTGCATCCGTTTGGGAATGGGAGGAATGCGGAGATTTAGGCGATATTCCGATGTAAGTTCAGCGTAACTTGGGGCCGATCTCGGCGGGGAGATCCCAACTTGCTGCAGTACCGCTCGGCCAGCGTGTGTGAGTGAGAGCCGCTCATACTGGGCGGTGAGGGTTGCTTCGATCAGTTCGCTCACGGTATTGGAGATTCCGAGAGCCATGAGCTTATGGGTAGCTGTGGACATGGGAAGACCTAGGGCCGTCTTGTATGCTTTTCGAAGTGACGCGTCTAGCCGTTCGCTTTCGGCACGAGTGAGACGTAAGTAGGGTCCAGAGTAGGTGATGCGGGAGCAGACGAAAGCTTGAACGAGGCGCAGGAGGTTGGACTCTCGCATGCCATGATGCTTGTTGGAGATTCGCTTAAGGAGGCGTCCGATCTGCACAACCGACTGGTCGATGCGTTGGATCGTGATGTTGTTGCTGCCGTTGGCCTGTAGATGCAAGCGAATGGTGTAGAACTTTGTGGAAGGCACGCGGGTCCCAACGATTAGTCTGGAACATTCGACGACTGCCTAGCCGACGCGCTTGACCCACGGATCAGATTTTCGACCCCCTTCCCGTCTGGACCTCCGAGGAGTGCGGATGTGTCCTACCTCTCCTCTCGAGACGTACTCGTTGTTTTTGACGACTACGCCTCGCCTCCGCCGCGCCCGGCGCACCCTCCTGCCCGCTCCTTGGACGATCGCAAGGAGCTCCGAGCGCGGCCAGCGCCGTCCGGCGCCCATCCCAAGAAGCCACTAGGCCTTCCCGCCGACTCGTCGCCCGCGTAGGGCCCCGTCGTCCTACTCCTAGTAGGCCTACCCGCCCGGCGGCCGCTTCGGCGGCCGGGTAACCCTCGCCCGCCGGGAGAGCCTCTTCGGGCCGTCGTCGTCAGCTGCAGCGGCGGCGGCCCATGTTTCCTGTGAACCCCCAGCAGCCGGCGCACCTGATGACGGCGGCGGCTTGATCGCCTCCCTGACTCCGGCTGTGCTGCCCCGGACGGAGCGCGGCTTCCCTACTGCCCTCCGCCCTCCCCGCGCGCACTCGTGCGTGAGGGGCCCCGACGCGCCGTCCTCATGGCGGTTCCCAGCGTCACCTCCCCCTGCTGCTGTCCTGACGCAGCTCCCGGCGTGAACTAGAACATCTCCGCCGGTCCCTGGTCGCCAGTCTACTGACGCCCTGCTGTTACTACAGCCCCTGCGCGCCGCCGGCAACGGCGGTTCCCAGCGCACCCCGCCGCGCTGCCTCACAGCAGTCTACCAGCGGTCCCCTACCGGCCACCCTTCGGTGGCTCTCTGCAGGCAGCCTCGGCTACCTGCAGCCTTCGCCTGCCCTGGCCGGCTCTCCGGCTGCTCCGGGGTCACGGCTCCCTGCCTCCGGCAGGCCCCCGACGACGCACGCCACTCCCAGCGCGCGCCGTTCATCTCCCCCTCCCCAGCGAGTCGGCTGCTTGCTGCGTGCCTGGTGCCTCGGGTGCTGTCTCCGGTGTCTTGTGAAGTGTGTAGTGCTGTCCCTGTCCCGTGTCACCACCCCAATCCCCCTCCCCTCCCCCACATCCCAATCCCCTTCCCCTGGCCCCTAAGAGTGATGCCCACGAGGCCAACATAAGTTGGGGCCAGTATCCCCCTCCCCAGAATATCCCATAGTACCAACCACCACCACCACCCATTTTCGACGATCGCCGACCGTGCTCGCCGCTACCGTTGTGCTGTAAGTGTAGCCTCTTTTGTGGGCACAGGTTCGCCAATAAAAGTTAGTTTTGTCTTTCACAGTATTGCTACTGTGTTCTTCAACGTCACCACCACGTGACAATATGTCCTGTAATACGATATGGTAACTGTACATCGTAATAAATGAACAGAAAAGCAGACAAGCACCGAATTTGCCCATGACGAGAGAGGGCTTTCTCTTCATGCCGCCAAACATAGCTAACCATGGAAAATAATTTTTTTTTTGCGTTTAACAGACATGATTTTAAGAGCAAATAGCCTTTCAAAACAATTGTTAAATCTTCAAATACTACACCTTGGGAGCTTCTTTTTTCGCATTGTGAAAAATAGAAACGTTTCATTGGTGTAGTCTGCTACTGCGAGGCGTGTCCGTGCATAGGATATGTTCGTGGCGCGAGAAACTTTCCCGAGCCCCAGCTCTTCCTATGAGAAACTAGTATGCGCGCACTAAATGCCGGCTCTCGCCATGTCCTGGCGCTGCGCTCACAATTGTTGCGAAGAAAAACATCAATTAGGAAGCGAAACCTCTCCTACCACAAGTAAGAGACGGCCGTGTTCATGCTGACAAGTGCAACGTACAAGTATTTGTGTGAATTATTTCATGAAGTGGGAGGCGTTCCTGCATGCAATTCGCGGCCACCGCCAGTCTTCGAAATGAATCAAAAGCAATCCCCGGCGAGTGCGGTTATCAGCGCTTGTCGAAGTTTGAAAGTGCCCACGAGACCCCTACGAGAAATGTGCAGAGTGGTCACAGCAGCGGACTGTTGCGTGGCCAGTTCACACACACAAAAAAGAAAACTTGTTCCTTTCTTTGCACAGGTTCCCGCAGAGAAAAACCGAGCTTACTGCATAAATGGCTCGCAGTGAGGGGGCAAACGGAATTTAGGCCTAGCAGGCACCCGACACTGTGCTCAGCTCACTTCGAGTTAAGCGACTTCGGATGCTTAACTCAACCGTGCAGCTGCACTACTCAACCACAAAGTGCACAAAACATCAGTAAAAATTGCAATGATGAAAACGAAACTGAACAACCGAAAAAAATCCAATCCGTAGCACAGTCAACAAGCCACTAGATCTCAATCCAGTTTGCTGCCTTCCCAGCATGCCTCGGGCGTCCGGGGTGGATATAGTGGTGGATGAAGTGAAAAGCTGCCAGCTTTCCTTCTAGTACCTCTAGGGTTCACTGGAACTATATGGCTGAAAAGGAAAGTGCACGGGCCTGCCCACTGGCTCCAGCTGAGCCACAATCGCTGCCACGTGCAGACAGTGGAAGAGTTGAAAGGGATATGAGAGGAAAGATTGAAAGAAAGGACGCGCGTCGCAACAAACGCGTCATCTGTAGCGATAACGACGGTTTAGCAACAGATACCCCCCCGTTGACAAGGAGCCCTCACCACATGTGTGAGAGCCCGCAGATCCTGCCCCGTAAGGCTAGAAAGCCACCGCCCGCCTCCCTTCTATCCCCTCTAGCCATAGAGTATCTTACTATTAACTAGAGGAAAAGCTGGCGGCACTGCACCTGAACCTCCGTGGGCGCGCAAAGCATCATGGGGCGATGAGCTACTTGGTGCAGGACAGTAGGTTTTTTTTTTCAGGAACACAGAGTGGCGTTACAGAGATGTCCCATTCCGTATCCACGGCGCGCTCCGCGCGCAGACGACTTCGGCGTAAAAGTAGTGCGCAAAAGCCATAGTAGCGAGAACGCAACAGCACACGACGCCAATAAAAGCTTTTTTGTTTTCCGAAATGCTGTGGAAAAACCTTTCAAAATGTTGAAGCGACAACATTTTTTTTTCAAAAACATATCTCTTTTAAAAGTGCGCCTGTTAAGCACTAAATATTGGCTTTTGTGGTCTGCAATGCTTGGCCAATAGGAGAGCAAGCCATCGCTTATTTTGAGCAAACTTTGTATTTACATGCTTTTCTGCTCGTTTGTTGCGATTTATAGACACAATATTGAATGATAGGACATTCTAGATTATCGAACAACGTTTTCTTTATTATTTTCTGGCCAAAAGTTGTGGTTCTGCAGTCGGTAGCTCTCCGCCCCATGATGCTAAGAGTGCCCATGGTTGTATAGGTTACAGTGATCTAGAAGGTTTTTGTCACGGAGCAAGACTATATAGAACCTCCCGTCAGCGCGAGCGAGCGCAGGCGACCAGATAGACACAATTGTATGCGCCGACGGGGCCGTATGCAGTGGCGGCGCCATGCGGCGCCTCGTAGAAGCCGCAGCGAAAAAAAAAAGAAATGCAGCGCGCGGGTAGAGGGACCACAGGGCAGGCGGCTCCGGCGGCGCGCGCTCAAAGCAGACAACACGGGTGTTTGCTTCAGCGGGCACGCTGTTACGTTGAATTTCTGCGCCCTTAAAGGGACACTGAGGAGAAATTGAAGTTGGCTTGTATCGATAGAATACCAGCTCCTGATCACAAAAACGCCGCTCTTACTGAAAACAAAGCTCTTGTAAGGTAGAAAAAAGCAAGAACCAAAATACAAGTATCTCCGCCACAGTCCAAACTCGCAAGTACAAGCGTGGTGACGTCGTAGGACAAGAGACGCCACCTTGGAGGGATTTTCCTTTCTACCTGATGCGCGAATCTCTGAGGCTGACAAAGGTAGGTTGCGCAGATCAATATTGAAGTAAGTTTCGTTTTAAAACCAATAGTGCACTTTTATCACACAAGGAAGGCAGGCAAAAGACAACCTGAATGTTGGAAGCAAAGAAAACGGATGCTTGGCGGCGCCACAGGCGGCCAGGAGAGTTTCGATTTGTTATGGCGCTTCGCGTCTATGAGCTTTGCGTGCCCCGTGGTTTTGTTTTTGACGCGCCTCGATTTACAAGCGCCGAACAGCAGAGGAACTCCAAGTGCCGCTTCAAGTGCTAGTTAACCTTTTAAGGAGCCTGTTAAGGCTTGTCAGATGATCGCCACGGTCGATGAAAAGCTATGATGGCACGATGGTCGGTGATTGTACAAGGCAGCACTTGTGTATTCGCACGCTTGCCCGGCGAAACATTCTCGGCTGTGCCAGTCAACTTCAAACTACTTAACAGAAATCGTTTATTGGGGACGGGAGACAAGGTACAAGGCTGACCACTGCGGCCATGAAGAATCAATTGGCCATATATTGTGCTCCTGCCCGCAGTACAGTCCACAGAGGGCATGCCTTAGCCACGAACTTGACCAACTGGACGACCAACCACTATCCGAAAAAAGAATTCTACAACATCGAAAGGACCTACCGTCGCAGAAGAAGGCCGTGCAAGCGCTTTTGCGCTTCTTGCAATCTACCGGTCTGTGTGAAAGACTTAACTGGAACACCTTGTGTGTGTGTGTCTCCATGTGTGCACGTTCCTTTTTTTTCCTCTCTCTCATCTTTCAAACCCCTATCCCCCATCCCCAGTGTAGGGTAGCAAACCGGAGACTCACATCTGGTTAACCTCCCTACCTTTCCTTTTCATTCTCTCTCTCTCTCTCTTTGCTGATGGCCTAGCTCTGTTAGGCCAGGATATACCTAGCGAAAGCGCGGAGATTTCTGCATCAGAAGATTGCATTCACTAGATGCGCCTTTATTGATGGCTGTAACTTGAGCCGTCGTGGCGGAGCGGCAGCGCTTCCGCCTCAAACGCCGAAGGCCCTGGTTCGATTCCGAACCTCGGCACCGGATTTCCTTTCTTTTATTTAGTGAGTGGGCGGGGGGTTTCAGTGGCTCCCATGGATGCCGCCGCTGAATACGTTGGTTAGCGGTTAAGCGCAGGCTCTGTTAAGGCGCGTTTATGCTGCGGCAAGGCGCGCGCGCGCCCTGCACGGCGAAGTCACGTCGGTCAAAGCGAGACCCTCTATACTCCAACTGCGCTTGACCGCCGCCGCGTTCGGCGGCTTCGGCGCACTCTGACCGCATTGGCAGGGAGATTGGATCGTGTATCTATTTCGCGCCGAGTGCGTCAGCCGCCGCCGGCCCGGCCAGACTGATTTGGCTCCGCGGCGAGGTGCGCGTTATATTCAATAGCTGTGGCAGTTCGGCGGAGCTGTTCTTTTCGAGCTCGGCTATTTTAATCTATTCACAGTACATATCTGAAGGTACATGCAAGTTGGCGAGAGAGCCAGATCCAGTGGACCCGTTGGATCTAGCGCAAGCCGTTGAAGCGTCGTGCGCCGGCTTTGGTTTCAAGCCGCCGACTTTAATCGCGACCGCCCTCGAGCACCCATTTGTTTTTTTGTGGCAAAAAAATAAATAAATAACTTGGCCCCTGCAACCGTGGGAGACCTCGACGCTGCCTGCTGCGCCGTGCAACAGCTCCGTTCAAGGAATCACAATCTGTTGGCCCCAAAGCCCCGGCCAGCCTCCGATGGGCGCAACGCACCCCTCGCGACTCCCCGCACTGAGGTTATGATATTTAGTTTGCAACGGATGCTCTCTGAGGAAGGGGGAAACCACCCGCCGGCGCCTAACCTAACCGTGCTCCCTCAAAAGCATCGCGCGCTCTGTGGGGCTGGGGTCGCTGAAATACAGGCCAGAGTTTTTGCGAGAACTACGTCGTCGGGTTCGGGAACGGGATCCATCGTAACGCTGGCAAGACGCCGGTGCAAACGTAAACGAAGCGACGGTGGCGACCCCCGATAGATGCCTTCAACGTGCGGCGGCGGTAGCTTTCATTTCGGCAGCTGCTAGACCGCACCGCTAGCGACCAGAAATCGCGGAGTCTCCGTTTACGTCACGTTTCACGTCACTCCGTTCTGTGTCGTCATAAGAGTTCTCCGTGTCGTCATAAGAGTTCTCGAGTTTGAATCGGAGCGTCGGGAAAAAATTTTTCAACCTCGAATCCAAATTTCTTTGAAATAAATGCATCTTTCGCTCCCAGACAAGCGTCAACAAAGCCATGAAATGCCGAACTGTCAGATATTGCTAACAAAAAAAATTTTATAGGGTTCTCCTCAGTGTCCCTTTAAGTCAAACAGCAACAGTTCTTGTCGGTGTCTGTGCTCAAATGGTTGAAGAGTAGCACCAGTTGCTCTTCGGGCTACCAGCGGTAAAGAAGCGCGCGAGAGTTCCCTCAATTGAAGTCAGGCGCGCGCGGCCGAACGGGAGCAACACGCTCGACAAAGCTTGGCAACCGAAACGGCAGTAGTTTCTTTCCAGGCCGCCAGGCGCCGCCAGCATGATAGTGGCGCCGCGGGCATGTGACCTTTTCTGGTCGCCGCAGAGAGCGGAGTTTCCACTCCTACATAGTCTTCCTCCGTGGTTTTGTAGTGGCAAAAGCGGCGCTTTCCCCGTGAGGCTTTAGAAGCGGTTGCCGCGGCGCGGCGCTGGCGTAGGCTCCTGGAGCGCGGCTACGAGTGGCCGACAGGACAGTCGCGCTGTTTTTTTTATGGCGTTATCACATCAGTATCCCATTTTTTTTAATGCATCACCGCTTGGCTGCCAATGAAGATAAAAAGCGAATGGATAATTATTTTTTTAACCTTTCAAAGGGAAATCAGTGGCTGTATTTCAGTGACGGCGCCAACGGGAGGCAGGGATGGCGGCCGCTACTTCGAAAATTTGCCCGGCGCTCCTTTCTGTCACTGGAGGAATTGATTTTGTTCGCCCACAAGCACCTAAGCGGCTTAATCTTTGCGTTGCGTTATGTGAAACCAATATATCGCTGTCTCAATGCCGCAATTTGTTCTTTTTATTTTGCAACTCCCCCTTCGACCTACGCCACCCCCAGGATATCCTGGCCAGCCCTTGGAATGGTAAAACCATAAGCTGAAACTTTTGGCTGCAAGTTTGTTCTATTTGAAAAAATGCAACTGCCAATCTTGGTGTTTCCGGGGTTTTGTTTCATTATTTTTTTTTCAACAACGTCAGGTGGAATATCTTCCACACGAAACAGGGTAGCGCTTAAACGATGAGTCCTCAAGTGTCCTTTACTGTTTTGCTCACTCGTTGAGGATCAGAACACATGACGCCGGATCCTTGATTTTTTTCCTACGCAATAATTCACCACCGTTCTGACTGTAGTTTTATTAGTGAAAATTTTATAATGCTGTTAAAATATCATGCGCTCAAGGCGTTCTTATAACGCTACTAGGAGATTTTACAGCTACCCTTCCATAATTGGACATTTCATGACTGATGTAACGGGCGGATGTAGCATCAGCTGCATGGGATTACGGCGCCCACTATTTAATGAAGGCCATTCAAGCATTCGTGCAAATCGCCTTATAGTGCGCGATTTTCTACCCATGGTGTCAGTGCTTATTAATTGTTCAAGTCACTTAAATTGGTTGCGCCCTTAATTATAATGGCCAACCCCGTACTGTTGCTGGTTCTTCTAATACGCGCTTCTCAAAGCTTTGTTTTTCAAATTAATTCAGCCCTTATAATTGAGTTCCATGTCGCTCCTGCCTATTCTTAGAAATGACTGTTTTCCAAATTTAAGTTTAACGTTAACGTAACCACGAGCCAAATAAATGCAATTTTAGAATTATAAAATGCTAATTTTGATGTAATTAACAACGCAACGAACTTCCGCTTTCAATAGAACATTCATTTGGGGCTTGGACGTACATTCTCATATGGGACATATTCACTAATAAAATAGCAGCAGTTATGTTCGCATGATACATATATGCAGAAAACTGCCCCGTTCCCACTTTGTACTGGTGCTCAAGCGATGGAAAGAGTGATTCAAGGGTACAGTGGCGGACGCCTTAATGGTCTCACTGCAGGGACTGCGGCTGCCTGCAAGTCTTTGAGAGCTGCTCAGTGATCACTAATAGTGGCCGCCTTACCAAAGCAATAACTGAAACCTTTCAAATTACTTCTGCCGCATCTGCGAACCCTCTCTCATTCTCACAGAAAGGGAAATGTTGTTTCTGTCCGCGTCGGTGGACGTAGGTCTCTAAACTGTTTGTCTCTTCCCATAGTTTTATTTATTGCGTTCTTTTTCCTGTTTAATGAGCACTTGCTTTACTGTATTTTTCGCGCTCCCGTTTTCTTTCGCCGTCGTGATGACTGATCAATGGCTGTAGTGCGCGCTCGGCTGCTGGCCCGAAAGATTCGGGCTGGATCCCGGCCGCAGTGGTCGCATTTAGATGGAGGCGAAGTGCTATAAAGGCACGCGTGTACTGTGCGATGTCAGTGCACATTAAAGAACGTACCCCAGGGGTTCGAAAATATCCAGAGTGGCTATGGCGTCCTTCGTAACCCGAGTCACTTGTCCCAATAGCGACTCAGGTTACGAGGTTAAACCCCATATTGAACCCATGAAACCGATCCAAACGTTTGACTTTATCTTATCCAACACCTCCGTTAGTTCCTTTTACTCTTCGTCCGCACCCTTTCATTCTTGCTTTACCGTTGTTTCGTGCTATTGGCGAGTTGTTTCACCTTTATTTCATTTAGCCTATCTTCTTTCGCCTCCTCCTCGAGCTTCACTGCTCATCGCTTGTAAATGTTCGTCAACTTTGCCCACGTTCGCTGGCCGCCAACTTGCTCGAGCAGTGCACTTTCCCAGCCCCAGGAGGTTTTCTGCTCTATGTGCCTTTGGTTCATCCTCAGGGTGCCCCACTCAGGCGAAATGTTCGCGGTCGGCTGGGTGTGGAGTAGTTTAGGAGAGTTAACTGCTGGGCTAGTTGGTGTTGCATACTGAAAGAAAGATTTTGCGCCTAACACACACCACACACAGAAAGACGACGACACCACGGGCGCACACTTCAACTGTTTATTGAGGGTGAAGCACTCGACATATATAGGCCACGAAACAAAACACCGCGCATGCGTACAAGGTAACATGAAAAAAACACACTAGCTGATTAGGCGCGATAAAAACTTGCGCTCAGCCTCATAAAGAAAAACCGATGTATCACTAACACAGTCAGGGCCCCCTTTCTTGATGTAGAACGCTTCCAGAGTTTCTCGGGATGTCTGACACCTGCCTCTACCCAAAATCCTCGCCTCACGGAACCGTGGGAAGCAATCGGTGCAGGCTCTGCAGTGAACCACAAGTCGCTCACCTTCGTTATTTTTTATATCTAGTGCATGCTCCCTAAGCCGGTCATTGACACACCGCCCCGTCTGTCCAATATAGGATTTTCCGCAGGACAGAGGAATTTCATAAACCACTTTTGTGGCATGGGGGTTTAAGGATAGTGAAGGGAAAGTAAATTTTAAGCGGGTAGAAGTAACCAAGCGAAGGTTATATGATTGGTGGCTAAAAACAAAACAGGAGTAAAATTTCACAAGCCATGGCTAGGTGGCTTGAGCCACCGCCCGATTTAAAGGGTTCAGCCGTATTCATCCATCCCATAACTACATGTTAACAGCAATAAGAAACTCTATCGGCTCGAAGCGGTACCGCCATCTGACGGACAATATTGGCGCAAGCTTTCACATATGTTTTTCATAGCAAAGCCGTCTATCCCACTGCTCGAACAGAATTTCAGATTGTTTTATTTATATATAAAGGAAGTGGTTTTGCCGTGCATCTTTCTAAAACCCACTCTACCCTGCTTCTACCCTGATGCTTCTTGCTTCTTATGCCATACCTCTACAGCAAACGTTCAGTCATCACTATGAGTATCTCTCCTCTTGGCTGCAGCTCCAGCGGCTCTGCAGGCAAACAATGCTTTGCCGTGAAGTTCGCGCTATGTTTTTTACTTACTGATTTTTGCGTGTATTTCCAGCCCTCACACTCCTATGTTATTTCTTGAGGTGACGTGAAACGTTATCAGTGCTTAGACTTCCGGCTTTGTCATTCGTCAGAAGTTCGATGTGAGTAGCGCATGCTACCTTCGTATTATCGTAACCTTCTGCGACATTGCTGCACAACTGGCTTAACATTTTGAAAAAGCACGTGAAGTAACGCTTCTCACATTCTTGTAGTCCTTGATAAGTATCTTTTAAAAAGAAGTTACTTCTGTTTTAGCGTATACATCTAAGATAACTACAGTCCTTGAAATGGCGGGGTTGCATTCGGAAAGGCGTGCTCCTGGTTTTCCACATCATTACTAGGATGTGTGGATTAGGTATGTTGTACTAAAGGATTATTCCCTAAGCATTTACTCAGAGGTTTTATGCCGGACCTTGTACAATTATCCCGCGCTTCTAATCTTGCTATCCAAGCTGGGTACCTCTTCTGCGGTTCACAGGAAACCGTTACTTTTTCGAAGTACAGTCGTGAGCAAAAGCGGTATACTCCGCTCGGTTCGTGGCGGAGCGAGCGGAAACTGCATCGCAATGCAATCTACAGGCGACGTCTGAGGTCGAGACAGACGATCGGGCACCCTTCCTAATCTGCAGGCATGTCGCCTGACTCACTTGGTTGCAACGCCCTGCAGCGCGCCGAAATGCCGAGCATCGCCGCTGTAGGAGCGATCCAAGGATCTTCCGCTTAGTTTTATTTTTGTTTTCGCTGCGCTTTCGGTAGATATGTGCTGGCGCGCCGCTCCATGACTTCACAAAATTTGTGCGCCCGATTAACCCGTCTTGAAGTAACTGATATCTTGAACTGCGTTCTCGACAGACCGCAATAACTTAATAACTTTTAGCATCGCTGTCGCCTGGCCGAATGTATTAAAAGCGTTACCGAAGTTTACTGCTCTCCCTTTCCCACTTGATTAAATGGTATTTATGGTGTCAGTGAACTCGAGATGGCTTTTCGAGCTTAATATAGAGGTTATGTCGCATTTTATACTTATTGCCTTATTTTAGAAGTTAGAAGATTGTCGATCGTGCGCGTATGGCTGACATTGCGCGAAAATCATTCGTATAACGTTATTTTGGGAGTGAGACTTCTGCAAAAGTTATTTCACCGTAAATTTTCTCCCCACTAAAATTTTCGTAATAGCACTGACATAGTTCAAAATTCCTTGTGTACTTCGCGTACGATTCTTAAAAAGAAACATCTTACGACAATAGGCAGACGCTATAGCTGCCTGTGGGTGTGGGTGATATAATTTTTCGATTTTAGTGCAATGCTTGTTCAAGAAAGAAGAGAAACCACTGGGACTAGTTGGTAAATATAATGCTAGGGGTTGGTAAGCTCTAAACACAGACGAGGAGGGACGCAACACCCTTCCATTCCCTCCCCCCTTCGTTATGTGTAGTGTCCCTCCTAGTCTGCAGTTCGCGCTTTCAAACCCTTAGCATGTTTGTTCAAGTAACCAGGCTGTTTTAATTCCTATGTGAGCTTTTAAGATTATAGAAATGAATTTATTTACATTGAAATGAACGCGTAAGTTGGCCACCTTAGTTGTGGTCAAAGAATCAGTATTTCGTGAAATTGTCGGCATGTCTCGTCATCGAGTCGTAGAGGGCGGTGATAAGGTCAGTTCGCGCTCGTAGTTCTTCCCACTCTGTCTTAACTGCAGACCATAGGACATCGGCACTGGAGTTTCCTAGGCGGCGAGCCGCTAAACGGTTCTTCATAAGGCCCAAAACGTTCTCAATTGGATTGAGATCTGCACCCACTGGTGGCCATTCCACAGTCCGGATGCAGAGTTCTTCCAGCAGGGAGGTAACCGAGCGCGCTCTGTGCACAGGGCTTGCAACAGAAAACAACCGTCTTGAAATGGTTCGTCCAGCAAATGAGGGAGCAGCTCATCACGTAGTATCGCTCGATACGCCTCGGCCGCAAACCTCCCTTCAATGCGCACGATTGGACCCAAACCATCTTTAGTAACTGCGCCTCACACGTTGACTGCGCACCGTCCACTTGAAACGACGTCACGTATCCACGGGGGCAGATACCTGTTATCACAATTAAAAAGAAGGGAGGCTATTAGCATTCGTAGAATGCTGTAGTAAAAAAAAGAATACGAAGCTCTGAACATTTTACAAAGCCCTGTCGAACCCCGTTGTAAACGTTGTAACCGTAATCTGTTTCAGTTGGATTGGCGAAAGTTTTCAGAAGTTTTTAGTGCTGCTTGCGGATAAGAATGCGCAGTTTCAGTAAATGTCCAAAATATTTATGGCGCGAGGCGTTTGCCAACACAAGAATAGGCTATTTTGAGTTGATACACATCTCCTAAATATTCTCCTAATGACAGACCTATCTAGGAGACATATAACGCAAAAATGTGGCTATTATAATTTGTCATTTATCAGAACTCTCTCAAATATCAAAAGACACAGGCAGCGAAAGAAGATGTGACCTGTGCATCTCAGGGTTACACAAGCTGAAAAATATTGGTATTGCGGCCACTTTTGACCATATCTTGTGCCTGCGTGCAGTTGTTAGATAACACAAAATATTCATTGTATGCCTGCAGCTGACGGGGTGCCACACACGTTGCTGCTGGTCCCATCTGCTTGAAAATGTGCATTCATCCGTGAAGACGATTTCTTTCCAATCCTGCGCAGTCCAGTCTTTGACTATCTATGCGAACTCTAGTCTTTGACTTCTTTGTCTGTCAGTTAAACGAGACTTCTGTGCAGCCACGCAGCTGCTGAGCCCCGCCTCTCTCAGCCGCCTTCGAATTGTTGAGCAGGACATGTTCAAACCTAGGGAGTCTCTAATATCTTTCGCGGAGCTGAAAGGATCCGCCACCACAGCAGCGACAATCAGCCGGTCTGTCTCGTCTTCACTACATCTGGGTCGTCCACACCGCTCCGCATCATTTAGTCGTCCTTGCTCATCCCTGTAGGCCCTTATTATCCGGCCCACTGCTTTTCGACTTCTTCCTGTCGGGCGACAAATCATCCGCTGAGGCATTCCTTGAATGCTCATGTCGACAATGCGCCTCCGCTCGTTAACTGGAACAACCGGAGCCATTTTATTCTGTACGAAAGCGAACTCGGAAGGGAGACTGATGCACCGCTATTGTTAAATTCATCCAGCCGAAAGGTCAAGCCAAGATTGTAATCATACAAGTTATTGCGGTCTGTGGAGAATGCTGTTCAAGATATCAGTTACTTCCACAACAGGTTAATCGGGCGAAAAAATTTTGTGCAGTCATGGAGCGGCGCGCCAGCACATATCTATCGAAAACGCAGCGAAAACAAAAAGAAAACTAAGCGGAAGATCCCTGGATTGCTATTTCGGCGTGCTGCAGGGCGTTGCAACCAAGCGAGTCAAGCGACATGCCTGCAGATTAGGAAGGGTTCCTGATCACCTGTCTCGACCACAGACGTCGCCTGTAGATGGCATTGCGATGCAGTTTTCGCTCGCTCCGCCACGCGCCGAGCGGAGTATACCACTCTTGCTCACGATTGTACCTTTGATAGTATGTATGTTATCGGAGTAGTTTTGGAAAACACGTTAATTCTTGAATAAAAATGGTCCAGGACGTCATCTTATATGTCGTAAATGGGAGCTTGCTGCAAGTCTATTGAACAATGCTTTGTGCTGTGTGCTAGTAATTGTTGTCCGATTTTGAAGTCCCCAGCCTTAGCAATATAGCTGCCTGCTGTCTCTCTCCCTCTGACAGTTATGAAACATTTTTTTTGTAAATTTAAGTTCTTATTAAGCGAATTTAAGAGAATCTTTCTGTTCTTTTTTTTTCCTGTGTAGATATTAACTTGCTTATTTGTCTTGACACCCTTCAGAAATTCTCACTCCTGTACAGATTGTTGCCTATTTGATGGCACTTTGTAATGAATAGGGCAGTGCGTTTGGAATCACTGCTTGCTTGGTTTGTGCTGCAGAAACTTAAAATTCAGCCAGCCAATTAAACTTGTACAAGGGTTGCTCTAATTTTGGTGGTTGTGGCTGGCATGGTACATATGGCAATGCCAGTCTAGCAGGCTGACAGAGCTCTCTCTTGAAAACGCTCAGCTAGTAGTTCGGGGACAGCTTTTCATTTCTGCAGCATGAACCATGCAGGCATCAAGACTGAATGCACTACTATGCGAAGGAGACTACGAAATGTGATCTCTTAGCAAAATTTGAGTCTACAAGTGCTGTCAAAATAAAATGGAAGGCAATAATAGGAAAAAAATTTAATTTCATTACCCTCATTTCATGCTTCCTTATGCAGATATATGCAGCCGAATTGTGATTGTGCGAATCACACAGTGCACTAATAAATTACGCTTTAGATCCAAAGGAAATAAACTTTTTCGACAGAGTCGCCTACCACTTACTTTTGGCTGCAGGTGTACAAACTGGAATTGTTTGCGTCCTACATTCCCAATGGCTGTGCAAAAATGCTGGCCAGCAGTGCCCTCTGTGTTGAGTTTATTGGTTTTGAGTAACACAGGAACTGAGAGCCTGCAGGTGAAAGCATGAAGCGGGAATGCATTAGCCACCTTCACTTGTGCAGTGTTAGAAATTGCAGTAAATTTCAGATCTGCAAAGCTTTTCGAAGCCGGCTATGCTGCACTGAGGAAGATGGCCTGTGCCAGATACATCGGTGGCAGTGCCTATGCAATTCTAGCGCAGAGCACAACTTTGCAGGTTTGGTCCCAGTCATGGCAGCTACATTTGAATGGAGACAGAATTAAAAAGTACCTGCCACTGTGGTTTAAATACATGTTAAAAAGAAGCCTCAAGCACTTAAAATTAGTCTGGAGCTCTCTATTATAACCCTTGCCATTGGGCGAGGGAGATGTCGAAACTCTTCCTCTCTGGGCTGTTGCGAACCGGTTCCACCGCGCTAGCACTGGGTGTACACAACAACCCAGCGAACAATGTGGCGACTCCTAGGGAGCCATTATTGGAAAGGTCTATAGTACGATCCGTAGCCCAAGGTGTCATCGTTAGCCATAAAAAGCTTGCAGTGCACTAGCATTTATAGTGGCCATACCCTCCATTTAGTTGTGTGTTTGCTTGCCTAAAGCCTGCTTCTTGCAGGTGTTTACATAGACACACACCTGGTAGATTGTGATGGCGTCACAAGGTCACGTGACCTAGGTGGCAGGTGAGCCACCTGCTTTTCCGCTGACAACACCGCCGAGGACGATGTCAGTGGATCTTCTGAAAAAGGGAGCTGTGACTGGTATGCATGCATAGAACGGCTGTTATAAACAATGTGTCTTGTAACTACTGTGCTTCATCCGTGCCATGCAAACACACACAACACACAGAGTACACTCGATGTGCCACTTTAACCAGATAGCAATATCGAACAACAAAGCTAAACCAGGATAAACAATGCAAAACAGTGGCCACACAGCTCTAGCACACCTAATCCGGATTTGGCCTAACTACACAAATCGACCATCATTTTTTACTGTACGTTACATATGCAGTGGGTAGAGGTTGAAAATGTCAAGTTCTCTCTGTTCATTCCTTTTCCCTTGCGCTGTGTTTCTGTTGTGTCATCATATAACCTAATTTAGTTGGCATTGAACTATTGCAGTGAGCACTTGCATTTTCTATTGTTTTTTCTTGAATTTGTCTGATTGCACTCAGCACACCAATCTGCCAGGTATTATCATCACTGCAATTAAACTGTGCAGGCACTTTCAACTGCATCAAGTGTCAATACCCTTTTTGCAAGGAGCATGCAATCCATGGCCTTGCTGCATAATCACTTCTGCTGCCAGAGCAACATTTGTTATGTCACTAACAGGAAGTGATGGAACCTGACTTAGGCACTTTTACTGCGTTGCTCATGGCATTTATAGTTCAACAGCAGCCACAGTGATTTCAAAGACTTAGTTGCGAAGCCTCATCACACTTCTAGCTTGATTTCACACAAGATGAAGCAGCTGCTTTCGACAGTGAAGGCTCAAAGTAACTCGCAGGCAGTTGGAATCATTTCTTTTAGGGAAAGACTCAGATGTCCACAAGAACACAAAATTGCAATATAGATGGTGCTAAATTGTTGTGGTGTCATTACCGAATGCACTGAGTTACTATGCTTTGTGATACCCAGCTAATTCCAATCCTTGTCATATGGTCACTCTGCAATTCATTCAAAACTACTGTACAGGAGGCATAGGAAGGAGAATTTCTGGAAGGTGTCACTACTGATAAGTATGTACTCTTGCTAGCATGGCTTGCTAGTTGAACAGCACATCCAGAATTTAATGTAAGGTTCCTTTCTTTCACTGCAGTAGTGCTAACAACATTGGAGTAACCTCATGTGGAAGGTTGCATACCATGATGTGCTGTAGATCACTGTGCTTATTAATAAAGTGGACCTCTGCCATGCAGATGACTCTCACATCCAAGGTTCACATCCTGGTGACTGGCTGCAAAGCAAAAAGGTTGAAAAACCTTTCAAGCCTTGCACACCGCTCTGTAAATGGGCAAGTGCAATCAAGTGACAAGGACGGAGCACTGTTAAGGCTGACTGGGTTTCGACCTGCAATATTATGGCTTCGGCCCGCATCAACAACCACCAACAAGAACACCAGTGCACTCTCTGAGGCCAAAGATACAGAGGGTGGGCAACTGACTTTAGGCCAGAAAGGTAATTATGCAGATCTGTGAAGCTGCTGTTCCTCTTTTTTTTTTCCCCTGCTTTTCATCCATACCTCATTTTTAATGACTTCATGTTGGTTAGTTAAAAAAGTTATCGATGTGCTTGCTTCATTACTCTTGGTGCACAAGTCTGGTTGTTAGATGCTCACAGTTTAGTTTCCTGCATGTCATCTTTTGGTGGTTTTTAATATAACTGTGTGCCGTAAATCTTATCTACCAACTTCCCAAATTGCATATGGTATGTGAGGAGAGAGGAGCGGTAAAGATCTGCAAAACTGCATTGCAAATCGGCAGTTTGGGACAGCTATCCCCAAAAATTATTTAAACAAGCTCAATTCTATGACCTGAATAACTAGGTTTCTGCTTAATACATAGTTGCAGCATTTGGTGTGTGCAGTACTGAGTATTTAAGTCTTGCATAGTGCTTGTACAATAGCACCGAACATTTTTTGTTTCTTGTTTCTCATTTGCTACACCATTAATGGGGCAGCCTTTTAATTTCTTACAGTGAAGCAGAGTACAAAGGATGCAAGTTACTTAGGCGTGATACTTGCAGGGCTTGGAGTTACAGGTGAGCCTATTCTTGATGAGCTATATCTTCTGACATGCACATTTTGTTTGTTTATTTATTTATTTAATTACCCACAGTGTCAACAGGCAGTACCTGGGGGAGGGTATACAAAAAGACTAGAGAAAACAGTGTCAGCGACATAACTATATTAATGCAAGGATCGATGACAAAAAACAATTAATGCAGCAGTCACAAAATACACATAGCATCGGAAAACTTATAAGTGGTCATTGTAACAGAGACAAGAAAACATCTTTTTACAAAATACAGGTAGCGTTTGAAGGTCATTTGTTCCGGTTGTGGATTGTTCTTGGGGAAAAAAAGACCATCAAAGCACATCAGTCTTAGATGTGATCTGCCATACCTTGAGCATGTAGCCTACATGGTCTTAGATGTAGTTTCCCCCATCGGGCAAGGGGTAAACATTAGAGCACTGAATGAGCTCTTGCCTAGTTAGAAAAGAGGAAAAAATGACATTTCGGGGCCCACACGATGCCGTACAAATGTCACCTCCTTTGTCTATCCGCCGCCATTGTGAAGAAGGGACCCGTGTGGTCCCCGAAGCGTCTTTTTTTTCCCTTTTTAGTACATTGGCGAGTGCTCATTTATTGCTGTTAGGTCTGAGACAGTGAAGTGAATAAGTACTGACATAGCAATGATAAACCACATCAAAACTTCAATTGCAACTTGTATCGGCAGTTTTCCAAATGCCCCGAATGCACACTTTCTTTCTAAGTCTTGGACCAATATCTCTATTGTAAACCCCCTCACACAAATCAGGCAGCCAAATTCTGGACCCTTTCCAGTTTCTCTTTGTCTCTCATCGCTGGAGGTTCCCGTGAACTGTGCAGGCATATTCAAGAATGGATGCCACATTGGTCTTGTACAATAATTCTTTAGTAGAAGGAAAAGTTTGGCATTTCAATGCATAAAGCCCAAAGCTTTCCCAGCTCTCGCTGGAACACAATTAGGGGTTGGACTTTTTTTTAAAATTTGGCTGATTCTTTTTGGTGTTTATTTCAGAACGTGTTTTTTTTTTCCCCCGGCGATATATTGTGGTGCTCTTGTGCAGTCGAAGGTCACCTCGAATTTCTCTTGGCCTTTTTGGCAGCCTGATAATTACCGCAAAAAGGGTCATACTTAGAGCTGTGCTTATAGAAGGAAATGCCATTGCCATTAAAAAAGAAATGGAAGGAACTGTAAGACAAAAACACATGTGAAAGTTGACTACAACGAGCTGGGAATTGTCATGCTAATGTTGAGGTTCTGCACTGGGTGGAGCAAGAGGTCGGGCGGCTTCATGTGGTCTGTATATCGACGACAGCAACAAAACTGCCGCTTAAATGTCAAGGTGGCCAGAAAATGACACTTTTTCATGGCTCTTGTGTATAGCTTCGCTTGAGTGTCATTACGTGCAGTGTACGAACTTAACTAAGCAACTGCCGTAAGTGCGTGATGGCAGTTAAGGACAATGTACAGCACAGTCTGTGGACAGCTTATTCACAAATCAACCAAGGTAATCGCTGTCATGCAAAGCGATCAGGAACGTCGGGCCAGAGCTCGTCGCTCCTCATGAAACCCTGTCAGCTAGACTGACCTAACTAGCGCAAAAGCATAGCAGTTCCTCATTCTTCACACCGCACCAGCACAAAGCTTGGTCTTGTCCTCTCTCTCCGTCACCCCACCAGGGGCAGAGTGGAGTCCCCCCTTTTGGCACCAAAAAGTCACCTTACCGGCAGCACACCAGTGCCCATGATAATGTTTACTCGCAAGCACGGCGTGCATTTTTGAAGCCTTAACACACTTATCTTTTGTATTCCAGTATCACTACCTGCAAGCCCTTCAGGGTTCATAAATCCTGTCACATTCTTTTGTCCACAAAGCAGTGTACAGATATGCAGCCTAGCTTTCTTTTTTTCCCAACAATGAGAAGCTATTTAAGAGACTTATCTGGGGTAATCGTCAGTGTAATCAGTCGCTTCATAATGAGGAGGAGCAGGTGAAGGAGATGAAGGAACAAAAGAAAAGAAGAACCTTAGATTTACTATCAGTATACAAGTGGTTTGTCTAACGTAAAAACCCAGCAGCAGCCAACTCGGATGCCAAGCTTACATCCCTATGATAGCATCTCGCTGAATTAACCACATCAAGCCGTAGCTGAACACCCCCCCCCCCCCCCCCCCTTTTTTTCTCTGACACATTTATATGCCGTGTGGCAATGGCAAGTTGCAGGAGTCGGCAAAACAGTCGGTGTGCATTTTTCATGCAAATGTTAGTCTGTGCCACACTTCCCGCCCCCCGCTAATTGTTGCCTGAAGCTACATCATCACCGAGGACCTGCAGGTAGCACCAATGTCGCAATTGGTGGAAGTGTCGTTGCTTTGCCATCAGCCACATTTTGCAGCTATGCCAACCTAGTCCTACATGTCTTGCTGGAGAGCACTGCAGTTGTAGCAAGCAGACATGTTTGCTATAATTTTCGAACTGCAGTACTGGGTATAAACTTAGTAATAAAAATTTTCTTAAATATATTTTAATCGTTTAATTAAACTCTGCAAAAATACTGCGAAGCGTACAACATGGCTTTAAATCAAATGCAACGGAATCTCAATTTAAACCCACTTGAACTTTTGAACTTTTGGTTTATTCAAACTGATTTAAGCATTGCTTCAAAAAATAATGCGCTACTACTTTTGTGGTAGTATATGCAAGTGAAATGATAGTAAACATCGCTTGTCAGCAATATTTCTGAGTATCATTATTGCAAATAGTATAGACAGCCACCCAGTGACACAAAGTATTCTGAAATAGTTGCTGTTGGCAAACAAGAGTAGTACTTAACGACAAACTCCAATTCAGAATTCATGCTTGTGCACAGTAAACAAATTCTCATCCTCATTGAACACAGTGTGGAACATTTACTGCTTGTTTTATCTTTTCACTTTAAAAGAGGCTTGTATATAGTATGGCCTGCATTATGGGTCACATTTGTTACCATAATGAGCCCTTTGTGGTTATGCTTGTTTATGCAGGGCTCATGTTCTACACGATTTTCCATGAGCTCTTCTCGGGGCACAGTCCCAACTCTGTGTATTCACGAGCTCTGGAGCGCTGCCGAGCTGACCCTAGATTGAAGGCGGCACTTGGTGAACCTTTGCAGGGCCATGGTGAAACGACAAGTCGTGGACGCCGCAGGCATGTTATGTTTTTGGTGGGGAATGCTTTTTCATTGCTAAGAAAAACCAGCAAAAGCGAAAGAGCCACAGCCATCGTGCTCATATACTAAGAAACGGCAAGTAACCGCTGCTGGCACTGCCTTAACGCGTGGGCTCAACTTTGTGGCTACAGGGGTAAAAAAAATTGGTATCTACCTGTACGTAATTCACACCCTAGTTAGTTTGATATCATTGTTAATTTGCAACATACAGACATTGCAGCAAACACTAATAGATTCATTTATATTCCTGTATACCTGTTACTGCTGCATAGATGAATTGTAATAATTGCAGTAAATTGTACTAGAGCTTGTAGTGATTAGCAGAACTGATTGTAGAATTACATGGTTTTCAATCGCAGCTGAAGAGGTTTTAGAATTCAACGAGATTAAAGGGGTCAAATGTTTGTGAAACTTGCAGAAAAAGCATTCAAAACTCTTTTATGCTAGCATTTGAAATGGTGACATAATCACAGAATAAATCCGCTATGGCATTCAGGCTTCTACGCAGTGCACGCCACCAGATAGGGGGCCCGATGATGACGTCATCTATGGCGGTGGTACATTTTTAACGCAGAAATGCTTGCTCAAAGGAAGAAAACCAATGCCACCAAGAGCAGAGCCCATGGAGTGTTTTTTGGCGGCATCCAGTAACCTATGGCAGGATGTGGGTGAAGACGGCAGAAATCTGAAATCTCACCATATGTGCCGGCATTACCGAGCTTCTCTGCACTTCTCTGTGAACATTGTCACAGCTTTATTCGGCGATTCCATTACCATTTTAAAAGCTAGTGTGAAAAAATTTTATATGCTTTACCTACAAGCTTCATACATTCGAATCCTTGAATTTGGCTTAATTCCTAAAAACTGCTTCAGCTTGCTTTTAAGGGGGAGCGTGGCTTTGAAATGCCAAAAAAATGACCAAAAAATTTATTTTTGTAAATTGTTTTGAATACCTCATTTTTTATGCCATCCCAAATTTTCATTGCTGAAACCAACCGGGAAGTACCGTAAAAAAACTTTCATGAATCATGGCAGCTCTGCGTTGCATGGCGTGCAATGGCCGTTCTCCTGCATTTACAGTTTTCTGCCTAGATACACATTTTGCAGAGCACATTTCTTCACGACTGTTTTATCTGTTTTGACCATGTTTGTTTTTTTGCACTCCTAAGACCACAGTGCAGGTGAAGACATTCATTGTTTTTCAAGTTTTTGAATTTTAAATCTCTTGTATGGAATTTTCTTCTTATTCTTGATATATCAACGAACACTGCATGCAAAAATTCAAAAGCAAAATTTGTGCTTCGCGAAAAAAAGTTCTAATGATGTCTTGACCTGTAGCACGCCAGTAGGAACACAGTGAATTTTGAACCAGCCTCCTGCCACATTTTCTTAACTCTGGAGCTTTGTTGCGACACTCAGAGAAAAATATATATTAGAAAACAATTTTACAGAGATATAACAGTCAAATTTTGTGAGAGTATTCATAAAATTATTTCTGTATGCTCAAAAAATTTAATATAGACCAAGAAATTTAAAAATTTTTGTTGAATGCTGTGTCCCCCGTTAAGGCTAATGAATTGGAGATATTGGTGTGATCTTAACAATAGTTCTTTTCGGTAGAGTGGACTAGTTAACCATCCACTGATATTTTGCATATTTTGACAGATTGTTGTGTGGATATGCATCTTATAATTAAACATTTTTTGGAACACTGAGGCCAAGAAGCTTCAAAAGCTCTGTCAATATTAGATGCATTCCCCCCCCCCCCCCCTTTTTTTTTGCCATAATGAAAGTTTATTCACTCCTTTGTGATAATCTACCTGTACAGTCAATATTTAATCATCCCCACCAAGGCTCATTTGATGGAAGTTGAATAAGCAGCCTAGAAGCCTATCCAATAGATTAGGTTACATAACTGTCATTTTCATTACCTTTAATTTAAAACACTTTTTTTGCCTCCAGATTACATTATTTACAACCTGTCCCTTGGAGAGGCCAGTTGTGAAAACCATTCATGTGTTTATTTTTTTGCCAGGCATGTTAGCCACATGGAGTATATTAAGGATGGCATCAACTACATGCGCATGAAGTTCTATATCAAGGGACCCAGCAGGTCTGGTACTGTACATCTTGAAGTAAAAGAGGTAATGTTTTGCTCAGGTATGCTTAAAGCACCAATCTGTTCTGCCTTGCACTATCTGCTACACTTGCAAACTTTAGCCACCAGCTTTCATTATGCTTTATGCACCCAGCAAAGTAATACAGTTGATGCCCCATGACATATGCTGCATGAAAATAAACTACTTGAAGTCTTAGGCCATCTACAGCTGTTGGCCTAAATTTTTTATTTATTAACAGGACAGTCACAAGAATTACGAGTACCGCTACCTGTTTGTTGATCTTGATGGCTACCCGAAGCGGACAATCATTCTTGAAGACAACAGGGAAATCAAAGGCCCCAGCAACACATTTGATGTTCTCTAGTGTGTGCAGTACATGATCCAGACAGTGCTCGTGTAATTCTAAGGCAAATAAAATAAAAAAATTCTTTTCATATCTTTTCTTTTCTCATGCAGCTTTAGCATAATTATTTGTCTTGTTCACTGTGCTCATACCTGTCACTGCAGTGGTTTTTTTTTTTTGTCCACTCTCGTGAACCAGAGGTAGTAGTCTAATTCATGCTACCTTGCTTTTTGCTACCTTTTTTCCCAATACAAGAATGATACGAGGGTGAATCGAGACTTCGCCCCCTATTTTTATCAGGCAAAATAAGGTACATACAGGTAATTACAAATATACTTACTAGTCTACATGCCTTACACTATTCTTCCACATGGTCCCCACACCGCTCCAGACATTTGTCCTATTGCAGCACTAAATTTGAGATGCCCCTGTGATAGAATTCGTCCAGCTGACTGTGGAACCACCATCGGACTGCTGTCTTGGCTTCGTTGCACATGAATCGCTATCCTGCCAGGAACTCCTTCAGCAAACCGAAAACGCGGAAATCACTAGGGGCGAGGTCCGGACTGTATGGTGGGTGGTCCAGACTCTCTCACTGAAATGAACGGAGCTTGTTGGCAGTTCTAATTGCCGCATGGCGTCGCATTGTTGTGGAGGATAACCGTGTTGTCCACATCAAGAATCCCTTGGCATTTTTGCCTGATGGCAGCCAGCAGACGTGACAGTTTGGAACAATAACTGTTGGCATTGATGATTGCACCTTGTGGCATGAAATCCAGCAGGAGTGGTCCTCAGCGATCCCAGAAGACTGTTAACATAATTTTCCCAACAGATGGCACTGAACGGAATTTTTTTGTCTCAGATGAACCTGGACGTTTCCACATCATGCTCTGCTGCTTCGATTCCAGCGTGAAATGTAGTATCCATGTTTCATCGCCAGTAACAATGCGGTCCAGGAAATTTTCACCGTCTTTGACATATGTAGCAGATTATTTAGTGAAGCAATCATTCGCTTGCTTTTCATCATGTCATCCAACTGCTTAGGCACCTACCGATGTGAAACCTTCCGGTACGGTACCCTAAGGACCCATGAACGATGTCATAAACACTACCATACGAATGCCAAGCTCCCGGGAAATGTCCTCGAGGTGCACGCGCCAATCCACTTTCACCATTGCATCACACGGGAAATGTCCTCAGTCAGTGATGCACGTGGCCTCCTCAAACTCATTGTCATGCAAGTCTTTATGGCCTTTTATGAACTCAAAACACCACCTCACACTTCTCAAAGTGTGACACCTTTCCCCATACGCGGGCTGCATTTCCCTGTGGATTTTGATGAGCATTCGTTCCTTGCGCCATAGAAAACGAGTCGCACTTCGTTGCTCGTACGCAGTGGACTTGTGAAGCACAACCGCGATCTCCAACAACTGACAGCAGCGCCGTGCCGCTGAGCTACCGGCAGATAAGGCCGGGCCAGTCCAAGAAAGGTCCACCGCTGGGATTGAATATGTTGACTGCATTTACAGCCGTAATTTGGCTAAAAAAAGTACCAAAGATTTTATAATTCTCACATGAAACCTATTAGAGAATACCACTAGATGAAGTGCCTTGTAGGAACAAGGAAATTTGTTTACCACCACTTGAAACTGTCTGACACTTTAGCATATTCTCACAGTTAGGTTTGAGTAGCGAAACACATTGAGGAAATATGTTACGAGTGCCACAGAGAAGCTACGATCACAGCTACACCAGACATTGCACTGACTTGTGGTATGTTGGTATGCTTCAACAGTATATTAGTACGCTAGCTGCCTTAGCCTACTTCCTCCAGTTTCACATTGTCATCGTCGTCGTCCTATCCACATGTCCTCCTCCCCTCTCCCAGGTGGTGATAGAGAAGAAAGAGGAAGCGCTGAGGGAGGGAAGTGGAGAAGAGGACCAAAAGGGAAGGTGCCAACAAGTGAGGACGCATAGTGGCATGCGGGGAGAGTGGTTGTGCGTGCACAGAGGTGGTCCCGGGGGGAGGCTGTTCTTCCGCCTTGAGTGGCATGATTTGGTAGCACCACGTGTGATTAACAGCTGTATCTTAAAAGAATGTCTTGCTGGGCAAGTTGGTAATTGTACATCTCTAGTTACAGGCGCGAAAAACAGACAACACAAGGCAGAAAGACGGGAGGAAGCGCCACTCAACTGATTTATTTGAAGGCAACATGGACAAATATATATACCATCTTACACACAAGGAATGCTATCTTCAAAGTTGATATGATAGCGAATGAGTGAAAAAATTGTTCTCAGCCTTGTGCAAAGATATGGACGTGTCGCTGATGCACATGCTTCCTTTCTTTGCAATAAAAAAGCTTAGATTAATTCTCTGGCTTTTTATCTTTGCTTTTTGATAGGATTCGCGCACCAGAAAAACATGGCTCAATAGAGCGTGACGGGCAGGACCTTATATGCTTAGGCATATTTGGGCCTTTTTTTATCTTGCTCAATGTTGCTTTCATGTTCCCTGATTCGCTCGTTAACGCAGCACCCAGTTTGCCCTATATGGGAGCGGCCGCACGAGAGGGGAATTTTGTAGACGACACCTTCGGCGCACTTCATGAACGATCTCCCATGTTTGTGCCACACCCTCTCTCTTTTCGTTCTCTTTCAATACAAGAGCAAAGGCTTCCGAGCTTCTCTGGGGCTGAAAAAACAAGCGGCACACCATGCCTGCTCGCAACCTTTTTCAAGTTGTGGGCTAACTTGTGCACGTAGGGCACCACCACAAGTCGTACCACCTCTTCTCGAGGGACGTGAGAGCTGGGGAAGATAAGAAGAAAAGTGCAAGACACAAGACCCTAAATGAACAACCTCTCTCCCAATTCCTTAATGGTTTTCGTGACTGCAAGGGGAAAGACTGCAGGTCCAGATTACCGCACGTTTAATGGTAGAAGAAATAGGCCAGGCGGCATGTGGGAAAAAAAACAAACTAAGCCTTGAGAGGAAAGGATTCACGAATACATGAACAGGAAAGCAAACAAACAAAAACAACACTTGCAGAAGGCAAAGAAGAGCCTGAGAAAAAAAAAAGTTCGCTCAGCATTCAATGTTCGGCGAAAGTATGAGCTTGGTAGATTGTGTATCAGGAGAGGAGGAGTGGCGGGGCTCAGTGCAGTCGGTGGGCTATGGTCAATGCCCTGATAGAAGCGTCAGCTGGATGGTGGTGGTGGAGAATGGATGGAGGTCTCCACGGCAGGCCTCAGCACTGCCGTAGGAATCCGCCTCACCTGTGGAACGCAGGCGCGGCCCCCCAGGTCAGGTAGCCCGGGGAAGCAGCGGGGCGATGGAGGCGGCCCGCGTTCAGAGGCTGCCGGCCACGTGAAAAGCAGGAAGCAGCGGTGCCTGGGTCTGGTGGCTCAGGCTGTCGACGGCGGACTGTCTAGGTCTGGCAGCCCGGACTTCTGCAGCTGAGGCCCAAGCCTGGGAACTCGGGGAGCCAGCAGCCAGAGTCCACGTTCGTCGCCGACTGCGTTCCTCCTGTTCTGCCCCAGCACGCGCTATAAGCCATGTCTCACTTCTCCTCCTCTTCTCGTCACGAGTGTCTTCGCCAGCCGCAATGTGGTGCCGGTGCCTTACAGAAGCCCCCCCCCCCCCCACGAAGAGTTTTTTCCAGGGAAAAGAAACTTTATAAGGTTTTATGGTTTTGTGGGGGTTTAACATCCCAAAGCGACTCAGGCTATGAGGGACGCCGTAGTGAAGGTCTCCGGAAATTTCGACCACCTGGGGTTCTTTAACGTGCACTGACATCGCACAGTACACGGGCCTCTAGAATTTAGCCTCCATCGAAATTCGACCGCCGCGGCCGGGATTGAACCCGCGTCTTTCGGGCCGGCAGCCGAGCGCCGTAACCACTCAGCCACCGCGTCGGCAAGAAACTTTATAAGAACGGCGGCGCACTCTTGATGGTTGATGAGTCGCTGACAAGCTGGAGCCATTTCACTGCACAAGGTACACCCCACAAGACACCCCACGCACCACCCGCTGGGTCACGCTGGTCCACGGTTCACCCCACATGCGCTTGATATGCAGTATACATACAAAAGAAGTGAACGAAGCAGTCAACAAAGCAGGCGGCCAAAAAGCGTTCAAGACCTTATGCACAATATCACACTGGTGTTGTGCCTAATGTAACACCTCCATGTTCACAGCTGGCTCAAATAACCCGCGCCAACATTTGTGGATCCCTTACTATGCTCAACTTGGAACAAATACTTCTGGAGCACGAGGCTCCATCGGAACACACGGCTGTTAAAATGTTTGGCCTGGGACTAATACTTGAGCGACTGATGGTCGGTTTGGATCCTAAAGGTTTGTCCATAGAGAAAAATACGGTTACCTATCCCTTCCGGTAGTGCTTCCCTTTACACGAGGATGGGGATGAACGCCCGATAACGTCGACTGCCACTCGCTCAAATGGTATAGAAGTGAGAGGGGTTCGGCCCAGTGGAGCGATGCTCGGCTTCCCCTTTGGCGCACATCACAAGACATGACATCTTTTGATGTCAGCCTGGACCCTGGTCCAATAAAAATCACTGAGTACCCTAGCTGTAGTTTTTCTTATGCCCTGATGGTTGGAGAGTGCACTCTCATGTGCCAGCATGAGGACGTGAGTGCGCAAGCACTTCAGTACCACTGCTTGCTTGATCACTTGGCTGGGACACACTTGGTATGATCGAAAAGGACGCCGTTCTCTAGATAAAAGGTATGGGCGGTCTGTCCCTTTCCAGGATAGGTTTGCCCTAGATTCCTCCGACAGACCTCTAATGTAGGGTCCTCCTCTTCCTTCAGACGAAACTATGGCTGTGACAAGTGGAGCGCGTTACGAGTGGGGCTTTTGCTACACTCCAAAACGTTCGTCGTCACGGTAAGGGCGATATCAGCCAAGCCTGTGAAGTGTCTCGTGGACACAGGTTCCAAAGTCAGCCTGTTAAAGCGCAGCGCACTGACAGGTATAAACTCAAACTGGGAGAAGGTGTTCTAAAGGTGCGAGAGCCAGATAACCCTTATCGGCATCACCGGAGACTGCAAAGGCACGTTCAGCATCTACCGCATACCTTTGGCGCTTGGCAGCCACGTGTTCATTGGCAGTTTTTTTTGTGTGCGATGACAGTGTCGTGCTTCCTGTAGCCGGCATCATCAGACAAGACACCTTAAGAGACCAACGGATCGACAGGCTGTTCAGCCAGGGCATGATTCTGGTAGGCGGAGCTTATATCCCAATCAATAACTGGGTGCGCAATAGGCCGGCGATACTGGATCACGCATGTGGTGGGCCCAAAGGGAACATACCAGTCACACTAATCGAGACTACGGTGCTTCCGGCGATAAGTGAGTGCCTTCTGGCTTGTAGGCCTTTGTCGCCGTATCAAGCGGACAGATGGTGGTGATAGAGATGTCTGGACTGGAGGTAAATGGAGTTGTGGGAACGCCCGCCCTCATTACAACACGCGAAGATGAAACTATCCCCGTCAGGGTGGCCAACATAACCCTTCAGAACATACGCCTCAGGAAAAACAAGGTACTCGGGGATTTGATAAGACGTGGCGGTAGACAAGCCGATTCTAAACATTAACTCTAAAGAAACGGGAGATTCACGGCATAATTTGCTGAGGATGTTTGAGCTCTCGCACACTGAGGAACCACAGAGGATCGAAAGTCTGATTTTGGAGAATAGCTCAATATTCTGAACCAGCAGAACTAACCTCGAGCTTTGCCAGGCCATTAAGCAGCGAGTACCCACTGGGGACGCTCCTCCTGTCTGCTGTCGAGCCTATAGGATCCCTTTCGCTAAAAGGGAGATGGAAGCGCAGATAGGAGACTTGCTTAGGGCCGGTGTCATCGAACATTCTACGTCGCCATAGGGTGCACCAGCCTTACTGGTAGCGAAACCCGATGGAAGCTACCGTTTCGTGGTGGACTATAGAGACCATAGAGGGTCACTAGGGTGGACCCCTATCCATTGCCAAACATTCACGAGACCCTGTTGCAGTTTGGGAAAGCAAAGTATTTCACTGTGGTGGACATGGCGAGTGGATACTGGCAGATAGAGATGGATACCTGTGACAGAAAAAACAGCTTTCAACACTCTTTTCGGGCACTATGATTGGAACCGTATGCCGATGGGACTCGTAAACAGTGCGGCAGTATGGCAGAGAACGGCTGACGTCATACTAGCAGGCCTACTGGGCAAGCTTTGTCGTGTACCTCGATGACATCATTATTTACAGCAAGTCCTTTGAGAGCCACTTGCGCGATGGGAAGAAGGTGTTCAGTACTATTAGCGAGGTGGGCCTTAAAGGGGCTGCAAAACACCGTTTGAACAGATGCCAGTTACACTTCAGATGGATTCTTTGTCACACAGATGCTGACTCAAAAAGAATTACGAGAATTGATGCATAGGAATGGGAGTTATTCAATGAAGAAATTTCAAAATACAAGCAAACAAAATGATGCCCTCAACTCGATTTTCGCGCAGCTTCCCATTCCCATTTCACTCTCCCAATGACGATACTTAGTGCGGCCAATCAAAACAGCCTATCTGAGCACATGGCGGAAGTTTGCACTCTATGGTTGCCTGTTCTCTGTAATTCGTTCATGCCAAGGCTGGCAGCGCTGTTTGCATGGTTACAACAACCATGTGAACGCCCAGCTGACCCAGCGATGCTTCACCGTCACGTCGACGGCGCAGAAGGGAACACTGATAGTGACGTTCCCTTACTTATGGATCCGAACTCGAGCGCGAGATACTGCGATGGTGTGAAAGCCTGCGCAAGATATCAAGACACATTTAGCACAGCGCGTACCGCTACTGCTTACCGCCAACCATCGCCCGTCGCTCCTAGCGTGCTGGTTGGTCACGGCGAGCAAGAAGCGCGCGCTGTTGACGGGAACGTGGCGCCATCTGGCGCCGCGGCCCGGTGATCCTACACAAGCCGACGATGCGAACTGCCTGCTAAATGTGAAACGAACGCATCCTTCCTTGGGACCTAAACAAACGCTTATAGAGTGCAATGGCTCGATGGGACCGATTCCGCAAAGCCTCTCTCAGATACATAGAGAGTAGCCATAAGTGTTCAGTGCTAGGTCGTAGGATGCTTACAGAGAGGTGGAAAGTCCTTCGATGCAAAAAGTATCCAGAGCCTCTGGTGGTGTATTTTTGTTTTACTTTCTTTACAAAGCTTTGTCTAGGGCAAAGAAGTTGGTTTTGTTAATGTAATATAAAACACAAAAACTTGACAAAACGTATCTCTAGTTATTAATACAATTTGCAGTATATTTACTCTTTGTCCAATCATCAAGCTCCCACTAAGTGATGTCATATCCGCTGCTAAAAACCGCCACTGTATGGTGACACCGTCAGTGCCACGAATTTGTTTTTGCGAGCTAATTAAAATATTAAAAACTGCAGTATACGCCGTACGAACGATGCTAATAGCATCAATATAACTCATTCTATGCAACCAACAGGCAAAACAATGCTCTGAAAATGTGTTTCGGGGCCCCTTTAAGCTGAAACCGGCCAAGTGCCAGTTCTCGAAACCACAGGTTAGGTACCTAGGATGTGCTGTTTTGGCCACAGGTGTCTGGCCTGATCCAGAGAAGTTGCAGCGGGTGAGGAGTTTTCCGTGACCGAAGAGCGAAACCGAAGTCTGCCAGTCCTTGGTCTTGCCACCTATAATAGATGTCGCATTCTCAGTTTCGCTGCAGTAGCCAAGCCACTGACCGCACTAACGAGCAAACAACCTTTTCTGTGTTTTCTGTGTTCTTCTCAGGCTGAGAGAGCTTTTTGCAAACTAAAGGAAAAACTTGTGAAAGTGCCTGTTCTTCGCTTCCCAGATTTCAGCCAGCCGTTCATACTAGCCACTGATGCATCTAAGCATGCTCTAGGCACAGTCCTGTCACAGATGCACGACAGCGAGGAACATCCGGTAGCTTACATGAGTAGACAGCTTAACGTGGCTGAGCAGAATTACGGTGCAACCGAACAAAAATGCCTAGCAGTGGTGTGGGAAGTGCGCCACTTTCGTTGCTACCTCTTCGGACGCCCTTTCAAAATTATTACCGACTGCCAACCCCTGAAGTGGCTAATGAATGTCCGAGACCCGAACTCTAGACTGGCTCGCTGGAACCTGCTGCTCCGGGAATATAGCTTTGAAGTTCTTCATTGCCCGGGCACGACAAATCAGAACACTGATGTGCTCAGCCGCTCTGCTGTAACTTGCATAACAATTTTTCCCCTCGGTGGAGTGGGCCCAGCCACACGATGAGCAGAGGGGGGACCAGTCAATTAGGAAAATTGTAAACAGGTGTGAGAACTCTGAAGGAAAGGATGCTGGCCGATTTTGTCTGGATCAGCAAGGTTTAGAATTAAAGTTCAAGGAGAGGGCACATGACACGGGTTGGAGCATTGTTGTGTCGTCTGTATACGAGAGGGGAAATCCTGTGGCTGCATCACACAGCGCAGGCCACCTACGCTTCCGAAAAACCTGTCAGAGGGTCAGCAAAGGGTATTTCTGGCCTGGCATGAGGAAGGACATTGCTGAGTATTGTAGAAACTGTGAATCCTGCATGCTTCCAAAAATCCCCGAAAGGAAGGAAACCCGCTCCACTGCAGGTTTTTCAGGACGTACACGGACCGTTCGAGAGGACTGCCATGGATATCATACGGCCTTTGCCGAGCACGACTTCCGGCAAGTGCTACATTCTCGTATTTCTGGATCAATCCCCTGACTCGGTATGCCGAAACGTTCGCTCTGGAGAACCAAAAGGCTGAGACTGTTGTGAGGGAATTTGTCGAAGGGGTGGTATTGCGTCACGGAGTTCCGTCACAGCTACTCACCAACCAAGGAACTAATTTAATCAGAAAGCTGATGCAAGCTGTTCTGAATGCAACGGGGCCGTCGAAAGGTTGAACCAAATGATGATTAAGATCCTTTCGCACTATGTGCACAGAGATCAATGTGATTGGGATCTTTGGCTGCCGTTCGCAACATCAGTGTACAATTTTGCCGTGCACGATGGAACTCAGGAAAGCCCCTTCTTTCTACTTTACAAAAGGCAACCAGTGCTCCTTGGGGCTGCACCCCAAGGAGCACCCTAAACGACTACCGAGCTGAGCTCACGCAAAGGTTAAGTGACACACACACAAGACGCGAGAGGGTCCCTCCGGTCGGCCGCAGAGTCACAAGTAAAGCGTCTAGAAAATGGTAGCAAGCAGGTAGATTTCAAGGCAGGTGATAGAGTATCTGCGTGCTCAGGTCCCATCAAAATGGCTCGCGAGGAAGTTGCCACCGCAGTGGGTCGGTCCATATTGAATAGTGGAGAACCTGTCCAACATGACCGCTTTCATCCGCTACACGCAGTCTGGAGATGAGAAGATAGTCTATGTTAATAAGCCGTGTCATGCCAGAGGTGCCGAAGCCTCCCCCAGTGTGCTAGGGATTAAGTTTGGCGCGACCACGCCTGACGGTGAATTTCTGGTCTCTACCACCCGATGTCTCCGAAAATGGTTTGCAGAGCGTCACACCAGAGGTATTGTCTGAGCTCACCACACCAATCGAGATGAGACTCTCACTTCGAGGATACCTCTGCCAACCCACGACTACGCCCTAAGAAGTCGCGGGCGGCCTATATACCCTCCATAATCACTTATAAACTCAGTAATACGTTTTAGGGATCTAGCATATTCCTATGAGCTGCTGCGATCATTTTTTTTTTAATGCTAATAGCCAGGTCTTGCAAAAAAAAAGAGAATGAAGAAGAGCGTTTACTTTTACCTCTTCGCATGAGTTTTCTGCGGTTGCATGTTTTACGTGAAGGGCAGAGTTGTCCGCCGTGTGAAATTTACTCCTCTGCCTGGGGTGGACTGAGGGTCCGCCCACATTGTGCCGTGCCGTGCAACTGGTGCCACTTCAGCGCGAGGATGATGTCTAGCAGTTTTGATGTACTCGCACTGTGACTATTGCTAAAAGATTGAGTTGCAAACTTTTCATCGTACTGCCGGTTGTGAAAGTGAGGTGTCCATGAATTTTTCTTAGAAAATTTCTCTATAAGAAGAGGGGGTTGTGAAGGGCTGCATACGGGAGGCCCAAGCATTGCTAAAAAAAAAACTCACTCCGCCGACTAGTGCCAAAGACATTTTGCCGGTCTTCAAATTTATCAACCTAGACACGTCGGCAAAGACGGTGGTGTGGAATGCGGTGGGCGCTACAGAAGACAGACGTGCAGAGACAGCCAGACGGCTAAAGGGGAGAGGCCGCGCGCAGTGCCCAACGCAATTAAAGACTTCCCTGCGGCCTGTTGTGCAGTGCCCCCCCACCGGCGCACGCTGACGGGCACATTAGTGCATTTGTGTGTGCAGGCTGACAGGCGGCCTTACTAGCAGCAGACACGACAGGCTGCGTAAAGGCTGGAAGTGGCGGGGGAGGCCGGCGGCTGGCACCAGACGGGCTGACATCAGGAAAGCGTTGCCCTCCGAGGGACACCTGATCCCCTTCAACACATCCCCAATGAGGTCATCGGCCTTCCCATCGTAAGGGCCATGTGTTCCTAGGAATTTGGCGGGTGCCCTTGGTCAGCTGCATGAGCAGCGACGGCGAAAAACCATTGGGCAAGGATTACCCGAGAAAAAGGGAATTCCCGGAGAGACGCGGCGGAGGCAGAAGGGACAATGGAAAAAAGGTCAAGCAGAGACGGGCGAGGCGAACGGACGCAAGATCGTGCTGGTCTACAGTCAGTGAAGCCGGACCTCAGGGACCGTAGCAAACTGACCGCCATCTGAGACACCCAAGAATCCTGAGGCCTCGACCCGTCACAGCACTGCCAGCCGAGACACCGTGAAGAGAGGCAGACCACGGGAGAGCCGAAGCACCCTCGGCCCGCCGACGCAAGACAAGCGGAGTGGAGCCCCGACCTCCCGGACCGACAGCCAGCTCTTCTAAAAGCCAGCGGTGAGTGGGCCACCAGTTTTGCCTTCAGGCAGAGAGGAATAAATGTTTTGCCGGGTTACCGCCTTGTTGGCTCAGTTCTCGCTTTAGCAAGACACGTAGATTGTGTGACTGACCCCCGACAGGCGGGAACGTCACATGGGCATTACACTACTTTTCTTTTCAATATACGTTTTCCAACTACGGTAACCATTGTTTCTCTTCTTTTGGGGTTTATCCCTAAGGAATCACTTGGCTGATGTTGTGGGGCCTTGTTGTTGCATGTTTTGGCATTTTTCCCTCTAGCTTCTCGAAGAACTAGGAGTTCCTTTTATTATTTTTTCATCTGAACTGTTAATGCTATGCTGTTCTCTTTTCTTGCTTCTTTCTGTACAGCCAGCACACTGCAGGTTATATACTTGGCGTTGTAACCTGGAGAGTCGCAGCGCCCATCTCCTACGAGGTCTATTTACATGCCGACAAGGCTACTGGCAAGTTCTGCCTACTTTTGCTGGAAAAGCTGAAAAGAAGATTATGTACACTTTATATGCTACACACTTCACAGTACTGTATTTGCCTTAAAGCATATTAGCATGAGGTATAGTTTCAGCTCTCAGTGTTTCTTCAGGTACTTCATTACCTTTGAAATTTCTCTCAGCACACTTTCTGGACAATGATTACACTGCAAAAATGCCGATTACTTCAATACTACACGATGCAGTTATGTCTAAAGGCAAAACCCATGCAATGTATGTGCCGCACCAGTGGCACTGCTCTGCGTTTTTCCAGTTCTCATTATGAAGGGATACACCAAGGTGCAGACGTGAATCACACGTAATTTCACTTATTGTATGTGAGACATCATTATTGCCAAACCTCATTTATAGCAGGGAGCAAGTATGCACGTTGATACTTGTAGTAGGTCCTCTGCGTGATGCCTTGTACTCCAATGGATTGCAGGAACGGAATCACTGAGGCGACCCCGCAGCCAGAAAACAAGATGCCTGCAGCCAGGAGGATGTTGCCCGCTGCTTCGTCTGCGACCAGTGGTTGGCTTTTCCAGATAAAGAAGTGCTGCAGTGAGCATTTTCCCTTCACAATGAGAAAGCTCCCCACCACGCTGAGCTGAACACTTCTTGTTCGGCCGCACACCGTGCAGGTCTCAAGCAGCTGCCACAGGCAGCCCTCAAACACGAGGAACTTCCGTTCCTTGTGGAAGCTAGCCTCAGTCAGTGACTGACCCACTCCTTGATGGTCACTGGCAAAAAAGAGCACTTATATCAACAATTGATAGCGTGCAATTGTTACTTTTGTGCCAGTAAGTGGCAGCAGTAAATGTTTGCGTCATAATGTAGCAGTAAAAAGGTGTGCTAAATAAAGCTGCTGTGAAAGTACGGAGTTGGCATGCAATTTTTTCCTCCTTTTAACAACAGGAAAGATAAAATACCCTAGCAAAGTAATACACAAAAGGGGTGTGCAAATATTTTTCTTCAAAACCAAGCTGAATAATCTTAGCGCATTCACAGCTTGGCCAAATATTTGTGCGAAACAAACAGCAAAGTGGTAACTATGGCTGTGCTTTTTAAAAACCATTTGTAAATTACAGGTTCATCGCAGAGCTATCAAACTTGACTGAAGCACTCACAAAAACCACATCTACAAATTTTTTTTTTTTGCATTGGAATGTGACCATCCAATTCATCTAAGGTTCCCTTTAAACAATGTGATGCATTCAGAGCAGTGCTATGAATACCTGTAAAAGCTGTTGTCAGATGATAGCACATAGCTGATGTCTTTTTCTGTAGTTGGCTGGTCCTGGTCGTCTTCAGTGCAGTGGGACTCATCCACTTTCAATTGGATGGTTGTTGAGCCACGAGGAGATTTAAAACTTGCTGGCAGAGGCGGTAGCGGATCAGATATCGCTGCAGCTGGATGTGCTCTCTCAGCCTCTTGGTTGGCTTGTATTCCTGCTTCTTTTGTGGTAGCCTTCTCTGTCTGCACCTTTGCAGAAACAAGAGATTTCACCCCAAGGCTCACCTGTGTAGTTGACAAAATTACTTATAGTTAGCAGGGGACAAATCCACTTATGGGTTAGCAGTTTCTAACCTTTCTTTAATTGTAAGTTGTATTTTAAAAGCAAAATACATTTTTGCAACACTTTAGCTTTCTCACTGACCACTTACCAACTAACTGGTGTTCCCATGTCGTCTGTGTTGCCACACTATGTCTGCCAGGAGCTGCGAGGCATGCTTGTGCTGCTTCCTAGATAAGGATGGTCATGAAAATATTGAACGTTACATATTTACTTTTCATGCTTCTGGTGTCAGGTACTCTAGAGAGTGAACTGAAAAGTCAGACCATTCTAATCTGGCTAAAAAACATGCACTCACAAAACTGTTGTCAATTTCTTTCTCGTGCCCCTAGTATCCTCTAGGGGTTAAGACATTCGCAATAAAACACTCAAGTCGGCATTCAAAGGCATATTAGCAGCACAAACAATAGACAACGATGAGGGACAACAGATTGCTCTGTTCCATTTGCCAATCCAGCAACTTACATTAAACTTTATGCCTGCGTGTTAATGCAGCTACTACTATTGGCATATTTTCTGAGGTTTTCTTCTCTTAGTGTGGCAGTGCACACTATATACCTTGCATCATTCGCAGGCCAAAACAAACTAAAAAAACTTTTTAACTTCGAAAATGTACTCGCTTCTCTAGGAAGAGCTACTGCATCCAGACAACTTCCAGCACATCCAAGTGAAGTCTCAACATACAGCTGCCTGAAACCACAACATGAAGACAAATAGTTGTTTTACTAATTTCTTTAAAACAGGTCATCGCTAAAAAAAGAAACACACGGCAAGAGAACGATGACATGACAGAGATGAGCGCTACTAACAACTGGTTTTATTTTTTCACTCCAGGGAACATATTTAAAGCCTTGTCACATCGCATGATGTGCACAACCAGGGGGCTTCAACATTTATCATATCAAAAGTTAAGATACATATCTTGAGCATCACGTAACAGCAAGCCAAAAAGAATGAAAAGGAACACCAGTAATCGACGCAATGAATCAGAGAAAAAAAAGAAACTGAAGAAAAACAAAATGCGCTCAGTTCTTTCTTAAACGCGTCTCAAGAAATGCCCGCTCCGCAGAATATAACGTTAATGAAGCATCGCTTACGCACTGCTCTCATTCTTTACTTATGTGGAAGGCCTCCAGCAAGATTCTGGAGACTCTACTTGCGCTTCTGCCTAGAACCTTAGCTTCGGTCAACCGTGGCACACATTTGCACTCTAAAACATGTGAAACTAAGTTCGCAAGCTTGTCTTTCACCCTCAAGTTTTTTGCGTGCTCCCTTAAACGATTGTTAAGGCAACGCCCCGTCTCCCTGATATATCACCTTCCGCAGGAAAGGGGGATCTTATACACCACTCCTAGCGCACATCCGACATAGGCTACTTCATGCTGAGTTTTGCAACCTCGCTCATGTTCGCCGCAGATGCGCGGGCACAGCTTCGCCAGCTTATTTGACGCCGAGAGCACAAGTGGCACGTTGTGCCTGCTGGCCACTTTCTTGAGGTTATGCGACACCTTACGTACATAAGGCATCACCTCGGGCATCATCTTAGCGCGTTCCGTGACAGCCATTTTTTGTCGGGGACCAAACTTCTTTAGGAGGGTTTCAGCAATAGCCATTAGGATCGAGCAAGGGAAGCCTGCAGCCAAAAGGCAGTTTACCTGATTATTAAAGCTAGCATGCATTTGGTGTGGACACGACCTACGAAGCGCAGATTCCATACAGAGCGAAGCAATAGATCTTTTTTGACAGTCTTAGATTGGGATGAGCCAAAGGGCAAAAGCTCTTCGTTAGTACACGGGAAATAATCCCAGCAGGTATGTCCTTTGCACAAACTCAGCCTCAGATCCAAGAAACGTATTTTGTTGTTCCGAATTTCATGGGTAAAAACAGGCCTTTACCATGCATTTCAAATGTTCTTAGGACCTGTTGGACGGAGTCTGCGAACGTGCAGTCATTAGTGGCTTTTAAAAGGATTAAAAAATCGTCTACGTATCTAAAAACCTTTAAAACTGGGCCACAGATAAAATCTTGATCCAAAAGGCAATCAATGCATGCTAAAAAAATGACACAAAATAGGTGCCACACATGAACCTATACAAACACCATTGCGCTGCAGAAAAGGCTACTTGTTAAAATAGATAAGTGATGCTGAGATAAAATTCTAAAAGCTTTAAAAATTGTCGAGGGACATACCAGCTGAAGACTGAAAGGAAATTCCGCCAGTATGCTGCATGCTAGCTGCATGAGAGCTTTAATAATCAGGTAAACCACCTTTTGGCTGCAGGCTTCCCTTGCTCGATCCTAATGGCTATTGCTGAAACCCTCCTAAAGAAGTTTGGTCCCTGACAAAAAATGGCTGTCACGGAACGCGTGCGAAGATGATGCCTGAGGTGATGCCTTATGTACATAAGGTATCGCATAACCTCTAGAAAGTGGCCAGCAGGCACAACGCGCCACTTGTGTTCTCGACGACAAATAAACTGGCGAAGCTGTGCCCACGCATCTGCGGCGAACATGAGCAAGGTTGCAAAACTCAACATGAAGTAGCCTATGTCAGATGTGCACTAAGAGTGGTGTATAAGGTCACCCAATCCTGCAGAAGGTGCTATATCGGCAGACGGGTGTTGCCTTAACGATCGTTTAAGGGAGCACGCAAAAAACTTGAGGGTGAAAGACAAGCTTGCGAACTTAATTTTGCATGTTTTAGAGTGCAAATGTGTGCCACGGTTGACCGAAGCTAAGGTTCTAGGCAGAAGCGCAAATAGAGTTTCCAGAATCTTGCTGGAGGCCTTCCACATAAGTAAAGAATGAGAGCAGTGCGTAAGCGATTCTTCATTAACGTTATATTCTGCGGAGCGGGCATTTCTTAATTGAGACGCGTTTAAGAAAGAACTGAGCACGTTTTGTTTTTCTTCCGTTTCTTTTTATTTCTGATTCATTGCATCGATTACTGGTGTTCCTTTTCATTCTTTTTGGCTTGCTGTTACGTGATGCTCAAGATATGTATCTTAACTTTTGATATCATATATATGTTGAAGCCCCCTGGTTGTGCACATGATGCATGTTGTTGCACATGATGTTGTCGCATGATGCTATGTGGCAAGGCTTTAAATATGTTCCCTGGAGCGAAAAATAAAACCAGTTGTTAGTAGCGCTCATCTCTGTCATGTCGTCGTTCTCTTGCCGTGTGTTTGTCTTTTTTTAGCGCTGACCTGTTTCAAAGAAATGCTTAACCAACTAGCCCAGCATCAAGTTTTACTAAGTCCCATATCTTATGCTCCAGCAATACAGTCACCTTATGCAGCATATAGTGCAGTGCTGTTTAGTACTACAGCTTACTCTTGAGGATGTACATAAGCTAGGAATGCGTGCAAACTGGTCACAGTGCTAACCTGTCCAGCGAGAACTTGTGTAGTGCTGCTGTCCTTCAGGCCTCTTGGTGAAGACTCACCCTGGCAGGAAAGGAAATTTTTGTGCAATCAACGCGCAGACACAAAATTTCATTTTCTGTACTTTCGCTATCTAAAAGTGCAACAAAACAAAAATAGCGCAATCGCAACGATCACAGCAAGGCTTGATGACACAGCGCACTTGACAAATGACATGTATAGAGATGTTAAAAAATGGCAAAGAACTAAGCTTGTTGTAGTGCTTAAACTTCAAGAGTAGACTGTACTGAACGCACGCAGTGTAGATTCAGAAGCTACATATTTTGTTTTTTTTGGATGTCTATTATAAGTGCACTGTGCCACCAAGCTGCCCAATTACTGCGATTCGTTGCGGTCGCGTTATGCGTGCCATTGTATGTTCAAGCTGCCATGTGCAGCTTGCATCATTCTATTTTTTTCTTTTCTGCACCATGAACTTTCAGAATGCGCCAGCGATCTGGCGACTTTGGAGCGAAGCCGAAAATCCGCGCTCCGAGTTCTCTTACCAGACCGTACACCAGGGCGCGGGCTAGCTTTATACATTTTCACCTAATTTGTTGTTTTTGTGCTCGTGTGATATGAGCCGCAAAACTCATTCTGGCTCTGTCATTAACTGCTGTCAATACATCCTGAAAGCAGTTCCACGTATAAAATGTGCGCGAGGTATGCGGTCGGAAAACATGGGTACGGCTCATTTACTCTTACTGCCCACTGAACACCGTGTCATCTTACAGACGACTAGAAGTAATCTTGGCAAGATGTCCAGCCCGTCTTGAAGACGTCCTAAATGGATCTTCGAACAGTTTATAAACGTTTGGAAAATGTCTTGGCAAGACATCTAACAAATGGCTTGCAAAATATTTCCAGATACCTTTCAGACGTTCTGTAAATGTCCTCTAGCTCAGCTAATGCTCCACCTATTTGAACTACAAAATGTCTTTAGAGGACGTTTCGTAGTTGACCCAAGATAACTTTAGACATCCACAAAAGTTTGGCAGACATTTCATAACCATCTAGATAAACTGTCTTATAGACATGTCAGCTGGCCTCTGAGACAGTTACTAAACGTTTGCAAAATGTTGATATATTGTCATCTGCTGCAAAAAATATTTAGACATCTTGATACATCTTGTACCTATCTTCTAGCTCAGCTAGGGCTCCCGCGAGACATGTAGTCTCAACTGGCAAAGATTTTTTATGTACTGCTTAATAAAAGCCGCCACAGTCATCCATACAAGCACACGAAACATCGAATACAAACCCTGCAGCACTCACCTTATACTACCAGGAAACCTTAGCTAATTATCCTTATATACCCCACTCCAATGACCTCCGCAATGTGCATAAGGAGAACTGCCGATCTACAAAGTTACTGAAGATATTTTCGTGTTTGTTAATTTATCCTTGGTGCATTAGAATTAGTCTGGTTTAAGTGCGACGTTCTGTTAGTTGCAAACCTTGATTCATACCACAAAAGAAAAATAAACTCAAAAATGTAGCTAATTTATGAGCACGCACACGCATTCGACATAAAAAAGGTAAAATAGAAGCGTCCTGTAGACGTCTGTGAAAGATGTCTAAACTTTTACTGAAACATCACTATTAGATTTTGGAGTCTTTAAGACGTACCGTGCTCAGTGAGCGGCCAGGCAGTATAATTTCGGGGACAGCTCAAAATGAGTTCGAGACTTCTGATTGTCATGCATGTTTCCTGTTGTAGACTGTCACTCAAGCCAGTGTACACCTCTAGAATTTGTCTTTGAGAGATCTACAAGAAGTCTTGCAAAAACTCTTGTAGCTCAAAAAAAAACGGGAGCATTAGCTGAGCTAGGTGTCTACAGAATGTTTCAAGATGCCTAGAATCGCCTTGTAATCATCTGCAAGATGTCTTGGTCAAGACGTCTAAGAAATATCCAATACCTGTCTCAGAGGTCAGTTGAGATGCCTTAATAAGATTGTTAATCTTGAAAAAATGCATTATATCTGTTTAGTAGATGGATTGGGGCTCAGTGGGCAGGGAGTTGTCACGCATGTGCCACAGGAATCGGAATAGCATGTCCGGGGCAATAAAATATTCCTGCCATATGCAGTCATGCACGTGTGTACGTGTTGGCAAGATGCGAATTGAACTCTTTTCTATTTTCATGTTTCTGATGGCCACGTGTCTCTCTAGGTGTTTCCTATTTAAACGTAAATATTGCACTGCAGCTATACATAAGTCACGTCGTAAAACATCTTGTGAGGAAGCCCTCCAGGCTTCTGAAGCAGAATGCCTTGAAGACAACTTGCTTAAGCGGATTAGTAAGCGTCTTGCGCAGCTGCTGAAAGCGTAAAAATTCTTCCTGAGACAGCTTACGGACATCTTGGCTAAATATCTTCTAGACAAGTATTAAACAGCGTCTTGTAGATATCTTTTGTAGTCCAAGATGTCTATGACCATTACAGACATTTCAAGACGTCTACAAGATATTCTGTGCTCAGTGGGCTGCATGCAAAATTCCTAGACTTCAAAAAACTCGCTTGGGTACAGTTCCTGAGCTCTATTTGTGACACATGCGGGAAGTAGTCGCGAGCAAACAATAGCTGCACGTGTGTGCACAACTCGCCATAGCTAAGAAACCTACCATTCGGGGGAGAAACAGCGTCGGCAACGCGTCGGATTTGAGGCGCAGTTGCTTCATATAGACGCCAGATTGCTGCAGTAAGCTGGGATTATAGCTGTACGCATCGGCGGAAAAGTGGCGGCTGCAAACCCTTAGATTGCGGCGATTGTCCAATGTTGACAGCCTGATGCGTTGCAGCCAACCTGCTCGGTTGTGTCCTTCTCTTGGGACACGATGCCTAGTTGCGATACCTCACCTATCCTTGGCTTTACAGCTGACCACACAGCAATTATGGTCCATTTCAGACGAGAAAGAAGCGCTAACTGCAGGAAGCTCAAAATTGGGCGGCAGCATTCGGCGGGAACAAGTGCGCAGACGGATTTTACCCTACGCCGGAAGTGTGTTGCATTGCGTTTAAGTAACGTGCTGAATTCTTACCTCCGTAAATGTGCCCTTTAGAAAACAATAATGAGTAACTAAAATAGCATTACAAGGAAAATTAGTAATCAGTTTTGTATAAATAATTGCGAAAATGGCATGTGACGTTATTGGGGCATGGCCAATGAAAAGGCTCGACCAAAGAGCCATAAGTAAATCATGGGCTTCACGCAGAGCTTTATTTATATGACTAATGCTCGCAAAGACCATCTCTACAGATCTGTTGCGTTTGATATGACCATTAAAAACCTTTTCAGGGGCCCTTTAACAATGGCCTACTTTTTTGTCGTGGAGGAATTTCGTGCGGCGGCCCTGAATGTGGGTGGAGCTTCACTGCAGACTTAAGTTGTATCCGACTATACGCACTTGTTCTTGCATACAAATGACAAAAAAAAAGCTTTGCCAAAGCCAACCTCCGGGAGAAAAGGCATAGCAATCTTAGAAGACTGGTGCCACAACAAAACATGACCATTTATTGGCGGTCCTCTGCCACAGTCAATGCCTAATCACATCAGACACCCTGAGGTACTTGGTGATCTCAGGCCAGCAGTCATTATTCAAACAGTCAACTTGCGTCTGTCCACTAGGGTAGCAGCAGATGCCCCGAATCACCACCCCAGTTATGAAAAGATAGTTACTCCTTATGAAATGCTTTGCACATTCCACCATTGCTGCAGCTTCTGCCAGAGATTTTCCAGAGGCTGCTGCAACACGCTGAAGGAAGCAAGGCATTCCTTGCAATGATTCAAAAGTCTCTGCTCGCCGTCTGCTGATGCAGGCCTCAAGCACAAACTGCACTGCACAGTTCCAACTGCTCAGGTTCCGGTCCACGCATTCATCAACAGCTATGGTTGAGCGACTGGCATCATCCCTTTCATCAAAAATGGAAAAATGAGTTAAAGTACGGTTTTCCTTAAGCCCCCTGGCAATGACATTCACACACCATAGATCTACATGATTGCAGTTGAGCAGCAGCTTCTCTAGAGTCTGGTTCTTGGACAAGATCTCTGAAAGAGTCTCTGCTGCACCGGTGCGCAAATCGTTGATTCTCAAGGAAAGTTTTGTTACTGTTTTGTTCTCTAACAAAGCTTTGGCCACAAAGATGCAAGCTCCAGAGGAGATCCCATCTTCTTGCAAGCTGAGGCTCACAATGGACTGGTTCTGGCGGATTGCTTCGTGCACATGATGTCTTGCCTCGTTGAGGTTGGAATCAATGAATGTCACCGAGATTGACTTCACGGTGCTCAGTACGAGCGCGGAGCACACCTGTGACAGTGACATAATCGAGAAACGACTGGAGTCAATATGGCATTCTGGTGGGCAAAGTGACGGCTGCTTCAGCGCATTTACAAAGTTCTGCATGCTGGTCTCGTCCCAGCGCATTCCCACACGGTGGTAACAGTTGGCTGCTGCCACCTGCTTGGAAAACCTGACCCTGCAAGGAGAAGCATTTGTGCACCAATTAGTTTTTTGTTCACAAGCAGTGTGCACTTAGTACAGCTCTGGCACTGAATAACAGGAGGGAAGCTCTCTAAATGTTCAGTTTAGTTTTATGTGAATTTAGTGAGCAAACCAAGTAATCTTGTCATCAAAGACAATGTGCCTTCTACACTCGTTAAAGGGACACTGAGCAGAAATTGAAGTTGGCTTGTATCGATAGAATACCAGCTCCTGATCACAAAAACGCCGCTCTTACTGAACACAGAGCTCTTGTAAGGTAGAAAATAGCAAGAAACAAAATACAGGTATCGCAGCCACAGGCCAATCTCGCAAGTACAAGCGTGGCGACGTCATAGGACAAGAGACGCCACCCTGGAGGAATTTCCCTTCCTACATGGGGTCACGAATCTCTGAGGCTGACCAAGGAAAGTTACGCGGTTAAATATTGAAGTAAGTTTTGTTTTAAAACCGATAGTGCACTTTTAGCACACAAGGAAGGCAGACAAAAAACAACCTGAATGTCGGAAGCAAAGAAAACCGATACTTGGCGGCGCCACAGGCGGTCAGGAGAGTTTCGGTTTTTTATCTATGAGCTTTGCATGCCCAGTGGTTTTGTTTTTGACGCGCTTCGATGTACAAGTGCCGTACAGCAGAGGAACTCCAAGTGCCGCTTCAAGTGCTAGTTAAACTTAGAAGGAGCCTGTTAAGGCTGGTCAGATAATCGCCACAGTCGATGAAAAACTATGATGGCACGATGGTCGGTGATCGTACAAGGCAGTTTGCAGTATAAAGAGCACTTGTGTCTACGCACGATCCCCCGGCGAAACATTCCCGGCTGTGCCAATCAACTTCAAACTACTTAACGGAAATCGTTTATTAGGGACGGGAGACAAGGTACAAGGAAGTTAAGAAAAATTGCTTATGACCTAGCTCTGTTAGGCCAGGATATACGTAGCGAAAGCACGGAGACTTCTGCATCGGAAGAGTGCATGCACTAGATGCGCCTTTATTAACGGCTGCACCTCGAGCCGTCGTGGCGGAGTGGTAGCGTCTCCGCCCGAAACGCCAATGGCCCTGGTTCGATTCCGAGCCTCGGCACACGATATTTTTTATTCAGTGAGTGGGCGGGGGGTGTCAGTGGCTCCCATAGATGCCGCCACTGAATACGTTGGTTAGCGGTTAAGCCAGGCTCTGTTAAGGCGCGTTTATGCTCCGCCGTAACGCGCGCGCGCTGAACGGCGATGTCACGTCGGCCAAAGCGAGACCCTCTATACTCCAACTGCGCTTGACCGCCGGCGCGTTCGGCGGCTTCGGCGCACTCTGACCGCACTGCGGAGACTTGGAGCACGTCTCGATTTCGCGCCGAGTGTGCCAGCCACCGCCGGCCCGGCCAGACTGATTCGGCCCCGCGGCGAGGTGCGCGTTGTGACGTAATTCAATAGCTTCGGCAGTTGGGCGGAGCTGTTCTTTTCGAGCTCTCGGCTAATTTAATCCATTCACAGTACAAGTCTGAAGGTACATGCAAGTGGGCGAGAGAGCCCGATCCAGTGGACCCGTTGGATCTAGTGGAAGCCGTCGTGCGTCGGCTTTAGTTTCAAGCCGCCAACGTTAAACGCGACCGCCCTTGAGCACCCATCAATTTTTTGTGGCAAAAAAAAAATAATAACTTCGGCTTTTAACCGTGGCAGACCCCGAAACGCGCCTGCTGCACCGTGCAACCGCGCCGTTCAAGCAATCACAATCCGTTCGCCCCAAAGCCCCGGCCAGCCTCCGATGGGTGCAGCGCGCCGACCTTGTCCTGGCCCCTCGCGACTCCCCGCACTGGGGTTATGATATCTGATTAGCAACAGCTGCTCACTGAGGAAGGGGGAAACGACCCGCCGGCGCCTAACCTGACTGTGCTCCCTCAAAAGCATCGCACGCTCTCTGGGGCTGAGGTCGCTGAAATGCAGGCCGGAGTTTTTGCGAGAACTTCGTCGTCGGGTTCGGGAACGGCATCTATCGTAACGCTGGAAAGACGCCGGTGCAAACATAAACGAAGCAACGGTAGCGACCCCCGATAGATGCCTACAATGTGCGACGGCGGTAGCTTTCATTTCGGCAGCTGCTAGACCGCACCGCTAGCGGCCAGAAATCACGGAGTCTGCGTTTACGTCATGTTTCACGTCACTCCGTCCTTCGACGTCATAAGAGTTCTCAAGTTTGAATCGGAGCGGCGGGAAAAATTTTTTCAACTTCGAATCCAAATTTCTTTTAAATAAATGCATCTTTCGCTCCCAGACAAGCGACAACAAAGCCATGAAATGCCGAACTATCAGATTTTGCTAAGAAAAAAAAATTGCTAGAGTTCTCCTCAGTGTCCCTTTAAAACACCAGAAACCTTCATCAACACAAAGTCAGACATGTGTCTTCCATAAAAAGCTTAAGGGGACACTGACGCAATAGCATTAATGAGTCCCTTCAGCGGCCTCTTTCAGGGTCCTCTTTGTACATCACTTCGCCTAAGTTCAGCTTACATGCCCATATATGCAGCATTGGTCATTCTTTACAATACATTCACAGATCGGGTGGGTCCTCATCCTACTACTGGAGCAGTGGTGCAGCGGTTAAGCGTTGTGCTACTGGCCCAGCAGGTGGCTCTTTCAAACACAGCCACCAGTGAGGCTTGCAAGACCCAGGCTGCTCTTCCTGAGCAACTTCTCACGATCAAACATTACTTTAACTGCCACCTGCCCTGGTGGGTAGTTTGCTCAAAATCTGGTAGGCACGTTGTGATGATGTACAAGCTCATGGGACCTAGGTGGTAGATGGGCAACCTACTTTCTGCTCACTAGGTCACTGCCGCTGATGAATTTTCTGCAGAACAGCAGCCCTAACACGATCACATTAAAACTGTGTCCTTCCAGCAGATGAGGCTCAAAATGGCAAGTTTTCCATTATTGTTGTTAGTAAAAGTGAATCCTAGCAATGAATTACCTAAAGGGTTGGCCTGCATGATAGAGAAGGTCTTGACTCCTACTAGGCACAAGGGGTGCGGAAGAGGGAATGAAAGATGTAAAATTGCCGAATTCGTATTCAGGACTAGAGAATGTGACAGTACGAGGTTCTGGATATTACTCCTGCAACACTAAGTAAGCCATGGAGTCCTTCAGAGTGCTAGTTCAGAGACCAATGTGAACGACAGAGTCACTAATCTTTGTGCTATGTTTCCAGGCATGCATTTCCAAAGAAGGCACCATATTTGGATCTGTCAGCTAGATTTTAAAAATGCAAGTGCTGCAGTGAAATAATGCATTGAACTAGGCCAACTGCAGAAGTGCTGCCTGAGTGCAAGCAAGCCATAATTTTAGCTAGAAGAACCACTAACATATTGCTACACATTAGTTTAACATTTGGTACTTTGACTGTACCTATTAAACTGGACTACACCAAGTTGTTGGGGGGTCGTCAGCTGTTTTCATTTGCAAAGGAGGTATGAGGGTACCAACAGCAAAAAAAATATACCAGCAACATACTAAAAGCAAATTCTCAGAGTCCTGTGTACCAGGCTAATAGATCATGAAGTGCACAGAATTAGTAACCCAGAAGCAATTACTTGTGATAAATTAACGCATTCATTCTGAAAAGTAAGACTTTTGATAAGATGACATAGAGAAAAGAGTTAGCAGCTGAGATGTTGAGAAACAGCTTTAAAACCTACATCGTACATATGAGCCTTATTTGCAATGCTTGTCTGTGAGAATGGAACCTCATGCATGAATGAGGCTCATTTCAACTTATCCTGCCAGCATTTTCATTGCTGCCGGCATTCTTCTGTTTGCCACAGCTATTAATACAAAAATGAACCTCCACTGTATCCATGGCTTGAAAAACTGAGAATCGTTTCAAGTTCAACTTATAAATGAACAAAATTGTGACTCGTGGTTGAACTCTGTAATGTTATAGCACACTGTATACATACCGTTCAGAAATGGCTTCTCCATCGGGGTCAAGCACCACCACGTGTAAAGTGCGATTAGTGTAAAGTACACGGCACAATGCTGATGCCACATCAAAGTTAACTCTGCAATGAGAGAGATCAAAACGTTCCAAGGAGGTGTTAAGGGCTAGCCCAGCTGAAATATCTTCAACAGCTAACTCGCTGAAGGTGCAGTGAGAAATCACCAAGCTCCGAAGACCAGAATTCGTTGCCAATGCCGCCCCTAAGGCTGCACCATGTTCCCTTCCAAATGTTTTTTGGTTGTGTTTGTAGCCACTCAAAACAAGGTGCTTTAAGGTGCGGTTGAACTTCAGTGCATCCAGCAGTTGTATGACGTCCAAGCTTAGACTTTTATAATGTAGCTCCGTCAGCGACGCATTAGTTTCGACAAAACTTCTGAGGGCCCCCAGAAGTGCTCGCCTGCATTCGGCTCCAAACTGGTCCCGAAGTGAGAGCTTCTGAATATTCTCGCATGGCAGTAGCAATCGACCCAAATCGTAAACACCGGTTCTCGTCAAGTGGCAATCAAATGAAAGCTCAGTGAGATGTGTGCAATTTGAGATAGCTCTGATCAGCCTGTCGGAGGCTTCGGCGGTTTGCGTCCGACTTGCGGAAATCACAAGTTTCTGCAGGCTCCCTGAATTCGCTGCGAGGAGTTGATCGAGTTTCGAGACGTAATTGTTGTCGACGATGGCGCGTTCAATGATCAAGCCTTTCAGTGCGCTGACGCGACCCAGGCCGCACAAGAGAATGTCCCATTCGACATCGACGATGCTGGAAATCTCGAGGTACTGCACGTTGCATTCTGGCTGTTGTGGCCACCAATCAGCTCCGAGGAGGAGCCTTACTGGGGCTGGCTGATGAGGCAAATGCTCCCGATGAAGGCTTATCCTTCTGATGCACTTGTGTAGCCGAGGGAGGTAGGCCAGCAAGAAAGCCGCGCTGTGGACTGGTGCTTTGTCCCTGGGTTCATCGTCAACGGCAAAGAAGGCACCGCGCAAAGACTGCAGGCACAACTCCCCAGGCTCCTCCTCCCTCAAGTTGAGACGGCAGTATTGTAAAGCACTGTTCCAGCTTGTCAACACATCACACAGCCAGCAGTCGTTTGACGAAGAGGCCGTGCAAGCTCTTCTGAAGCCTGGCAGATTCGCGTACAGCGGATACGGGTGTGGTGCCATCCTATGGTAGTAGGTAGTGGGGTACGCCATGACTGACTACGTTCACAGCAAGTTCACCCGGAATCACCACGCGTTACCTTACGACCCGCTCTCTCTACACGTTTGACACGTTCTGCACTCCTGAAGGCAGCGAACCAAGTCCGTCATGGAAGTTTATCCAGCTTTGTTCGCGTCATGCAAGAAGTCATGCGGCTTCGGCGAACGAAACAAATTTATAAAAAGCTTGGGGCAAATTTTAACTGATTAGTTGACGTGTGCTGCGTTGACATGAAACACGTAGAACGCGGTTCCGGTAGCTCCGGCGTTCTAACGGCGCGCTTAGGAAAAAAAAAAAAAGCATAGAGAATTCCAAGCTAGCCAAGCCAAGTCTACAATGAATCCGTCGGGCAAGGTTACAGTACAGTGCCTAGAATATACTGGTATATATTCTAGGCACTGCATTTACAGTGTTCTAGAAGGAGTTGTGCTGGCAAGAGCGAAGCGGGTTTCAATGGGAGGCGCTGAACCAAAAAAAAAAAAAAATCGGTCGGCCGCGCGTGGCGCTGCCGTCGAATTTATTCCAGAGCCCTCCACTACGGTATAGTGGGGCTAGTGGGGTCAGGGAGAGCCCGCGGGTGCGGCATCTCACGTCGACAGCGTGAGATGGCGCCACCGGAGCACTGGCTGTAAAGAAAACGCGACATACCCGCGATACGCGCTGCATTCGCAGCGCTGAGGAAGCTGTGTGCATCTGGTGTAACACCGAAAATCGGACGTCTGCAGCTCTAATGCATATTTTCTTAAAACCTACCTCTGAAGGCAAAGAGCCCAGAAAAGGTGGACATGCCACAAGTTTGGTAAGATAAAGCCGACCCGACGAAGAGAGAGAACCGCCGTACGACGATCCGGTTGCATTTCTAAACGCAGAGCTCACAAACAGGGCAGAAGTAAAATAGTGGATGACTAAATCGCTTATTTTCAATCAAAATTTTCGATGCACGTTCAAGCGCAATCACATTCACTGTTAAAGTTAGCCAAACAATTGCGGCACGCGCACTTATGCATCCTGAACAGAGATATCCCGAATCGACGAGGCTTTATTTAATCAAATTCAGCTTTTATTTTCCAAAGTACGCATTCACTAAAATCTAGAAAGATAATTCCTGCCACGGTGATGCAATTAGTAGGCGGTCACGGCGGTTCCTAAAATGCGCGAAATTTCGTAATACACCTGCAAAAAAAAAAGTAGGGGAACGTACACCAGTTGGTTTCAAGTGGTTGCCCAAGCAAACCAAATGGTACACCAGTTGGTTTTAATTGGTTGCAGCTTTTCTTCAGATGTGGTATCTGGCCTTTCTCCAATCATGCAAGCATTGGCCACTGATGATTTGCCTTGCTTGGGCCAATAACATTCTGCTGCCTGGTACTTTTCCTGGATATAAACAGTCCAGTGCTCGTTCGACTTTTAATGAGGTGTCAATGCATTAGTTACAACCGCCGGCTGGTGGCTATTTATTTTGCACGGCCATGGCCACGTGAACAAAGGAATTTGAATCGTGCCGTATGATGGAATGCTGCAGAGTTTTAATATTGTGGGCACGATTTCTCGAGAGGTTTATTTAAACGTTTCAACCTTAATATTGCTTTCCACTGGGACTGCACCAAAAAATTTTATTGGTACAACAAACGGGCAGCCACCTCCTTCTCAAGGCACTGCTTACGGCTGCTACGAGAGAGGCACTATGAACAACGGCCTTGTTCGTAGCCTTGTTCGTAGCTGCCTTGTTCGTAGGCACCATCGTAACATCTGGCTGTATGACTGCCTTGGCGAGAGGAGCGGAGCTGTTTTATACAGCTGGTGTGACGTCACTCTGACCGTAGCGCCCCTGGTGAGAGGAGCGGGAGTTAGCCCGCTGTTGGTGGCTACCGCCTCGCCTCGCGACGGCGTGAGATGGGGCCCCGTTTTTACGCAGCTGGTGTGACGTCACTCTAGGTCTCATGTTGTGACGTCACGCAGCGAGGTCACGCTAAAGGTCAATGGAGCCTACCACCGCCTCGCCACGGAACGGGCTGAAGTGCGACCTAAAGTAGTATTGCTTCGCAATAAAAGCTCGACTATAGCGACTACAGCGCCACTAGTTCCCACGACCACCGCTTCAGCCGCCTTCAGAGCGGAGCCAGCGGAGTGGAGCGCCGAGCTGTGAAACCCACGTGGTGAAACCTATTGGTGAAACGCATGCGCTACTGACTTTCCGAAAACGTTGGCGGGCAGGTGGTCTGATGTGGCGCAGCAACCGTTGCTGTTGCTGCAAGTGGCGTGCGTCGTCACGCTTTATGACGGCCGTGCAGCGGTCTTTCGACCAGCAGATTCTCTGCTATGAGACGCGACCGTGGTCGCGTTTTGTTTACGTGAGAACTTCAATAAAGGAAAGAGGCATTACTTGGATGGATAGATGGATGGATGGATACGGCTGAACCCTTTACATCGGGCGGTGGCTAAAGCCACCTAGCCATGTCTTGTGAAATTTTACTCCTGTCTTGCTTTTAGCCACCAATCAGATAACCTTCGCTTGGTTACTTCTAACCTCTTAAAATCCACTTTCCCTTCACTATCCCTAAACCCCAATGCCTTGGGTAAGACAGCCCCGCTGCTTTCCACTGTAGGGTGAAGCCCTTTACAGAAAAGTATCAAGTGTCAGCCGTTTCCTCCTCCTCTCCGCACGCAATGCACAAAGTGTCTATCTCCTGGTACCTGACTCTATACGTCTTAGTCCGCAAAACTCCAATCCTGGCTTCAAACAAGAAAGAACTTCCCCTACAATTATCATAGATATTTTCTTTGACAATTTCCTGTTTAAAGGTCCGGTATGTTCCCAGTGCCGATTTCGTTAGCATCCCTGTTTTCCACAAAGCTCTTTCTGTTTCTTTAACCTTTTTCTTAACCGATAATTGCTGATTTGCCCCCTTACTGCTGTCCAGCTATTTGCTTGTCAATTTTCTAGTTCGCTTTCTCCATTTCGTGCCAACATTCTTTATATACAGGTATCTGAAAACATTCCTAGCCCACCGCTTTTCCTCCATCTTTCTCAATCGTTCTTCAAATGCTATCTTACTGCTAGCCTCTCTGCTCTCGAAAGACGCCAATCCTATATCACCCTGTGCCCCCTGATTTGGTGTATTGCCATGTGCTCCCAAAGCTAACCTCCCTACTCCCCGTTGCTTAATTTCCAGCCTTGCTTGAACATCTGGCCTCATACACAGGACCGCATTACCGAAGGTCAGGCTAGGGACCATCACCCTTTTCCAGATCCCTCTTACCACCTCATACCTATTGTAATTCCACAGTGCCCTATTTTTCATGACAGCTGCATTCGTACTAGCTTTATTCATTACATATTTTTCATGCTCTGTCAGATACTCAACACTGTTATTTATCCACACCCCAAGATACTTGTACTCATTCACTACATTTAGCAGGAACTCCTGTATTCTATGCTCGCCGCCCTCTTCATTAAATATCATGACTGCAGATTTTTCCTTACTATACTTGAAGCCTAATCTATCTCCCTTTGTACTGCATATGTCTAACAACTTCTGCAGGTCTTCCTTGTTGTCAGCCATTATCACTATATCGTCCGCGTATATTAGTCCTAGTAATGTCTGTTTAATCAATTCCCCTTGCTTGAAAAAAGATAGGTTGAAGCCTAGTCCGCTCCCCTCTAGCTTGGTCTCCAACCCTTGCAGGTACAACATGAACAACAAAGGGGACAGAGGACATCCTTGTCTAAGCCCCCGCTGTATCTCTACAGGCCCTGATACATTTTTTTCCCATTTTATGAGCACTCTGTTACCTCTATATATATATATCTTTTAAAAGATTAATTACTCCATTTTCCACATCCAATGTGCCCAGTATGTCCCACAAATGCTCCTGAGTAACGTTGTCATAGGCTCCCCTAATATCCAGAAATGCTAGCCATAAGGGCCTATGTTCCTTTTCCGCAATTTCTATACACTGTGTCAATGAAAATAGATTGTCCTCCAACCTCCTTTGTTTCCAGAACCCATTCTGTAGTTCCCCTAACACCCCCTCGTTCTCCACCCAAGCCTGCAGTCTATCCTTTATAATTTGCATCACCACCCTGTAAACCACAGATGTCACTGTTATGGGACGATAGTTACGTCTGCTTTGTCCCCCTTTCCCTTATATATCATGTTCATTCTATTTAATCACTATTCATCGGGGACTTTCTCATCCACTATCATTTTGTTCACTACCTGTATTAATGTTTGCTTGGATTTTGGTCCTAACATTCTTTATCAACATAATCGGGATACCATCTGGTCCTGTTGATGTGCCACTAGGAACCTTCTTCTCTGCCCTTTCCCACTCTCCTTGCTCAAGTGAAGCTATTGCTGTAACCGGTCTATCCTCCTTCGATAAATTATGTACCACGTGCTTTGCTGAAAATTTTTCCGTCATCCTTGTTCCTATGTGTTTTATTGCTTCATCCCCTTCTAGTCGAATACCCTCATCTGTAACAATAAACCTTTGTTCTAGCCTAGTTTTATTACTCATTGCATTTAGATGTTTCCAGAATTTTTGGGCTGCTTTTATATCCTTTTTATTTACTTTTGACATTCATTGGGCACCCTTTCTTCTAATTTTCTCATTAATCAAATAGGATGCGTCCCTTCTACACTTTATGAAGGTATCCCATTTTCTGTCTACTTCGGGTTTTGGTTCCCCCCTCTTCTTGGAATATCTGTGTTCCCTGGATGCTTCCTGGCGCTTTTCTATTGCCCTCTTGACCTCCTCATCCCACCAACTCTTGGGTTTGCATCTTTTCCCTTTTAGCTTTACTCGCACCTTAGCTAGCTCTAGCTCCAGTAATCGAGTTAATTTGGTATAAGTCCATTCTGTTTCACTATCCTCAAAAATTACTTTCTCGATTTGTTTGGCTGCTGCTTCCAATTGCTTTTCTGAGTAAAAATTCCCCCCTGATTGTTCATCTCGCTTCAGTCCTACATTGCTTTTTCTTCTGAAGCTCAACTTGATACGCTTGTGGTCATTACCTAGACTTCTGGAACCATCTTCATCTATGTTCATTACCCCTAATCTATTATACATCCTCTGTGACATTAGTGCATAATCTACCGTCGAGTGCAGACTCCCCGCCTCCCATGTTATGAGCCCTTCACACTTCTCGGTGCTGTTGCATACAACTAAATCATGCCTGTCACACATGTCCTGCAGCATGCTTCCTGTCGAATCCGTGTACCCATCCAGGTCTTCTATGTGTGCATTCATGTCGCCTAATATAATTATCTCGCCCTGTCCTCCTAGCGCATCAATGTCGCTTGCAATACATTCTAACATTTTCCTGTTTTCCTCTTTGGCATTGACCCCTGTCCACAGGTATACAAAGCCAAGGAGTGTTTGCTTGCCTGCCACTGTTCCTTTTAGCCATAAATGTTCCCTGCATCCCAGTCTAACCCTTTGAAAATTCATACTTTTATGAATGAATGCCCCAATTCCACCTCCCTTTCTGCTGCCCTCTGTTCTATTGCCATATTCCCATGCGTAGTCTGGGTTACAGGGTGGTTGCTCCATGTCTCTAAGATGTGTTTCCACTAAACCATATACCATTAATTCCTCCTGCCTTAACTGTTCTTCTATTTCCTCCCATTGCAGTTTATTCCTGCCACCTTGCATGTTAATGAAACCTATATCTGAATTAACTTGGCCCTGGCGCTTGCGTCTCTTTCTTCACCTATGGTTCCATTGTCCGTTTGATCTTAATTCTTCCTTCTCTACACTGGTTCCTTCAGAGCTCTGGGTCCCCCCAAAAAAGCTGTTGCCTGGCGACCTATCCTACTACCCACCTTCTTGCCAGTGGCACCACCGTAGTGGATGCAATCCTGTGCAAAAGGGTGGGGCCTAACCTCGTACACTTCCCTGTTGACCTCCATCACCTCGTATCTTAGTCGTTGACTCAATAGCCTAATTACCCGATTAGCCTCAACGACCCTCCTTTCCGTTTCGCGAGCCTGCCTCTGGACCTCTGGGATTGTGCATATGGTCACATGCACACTCTCAGAGGCCTCTCTAAGCCTACACATCCCCACCTCCAACTGCGTCTCAAGATTCAGTTGTTTACGTTCTCTGTTTACACAAGGAATTTTTCTCAATGGTTGCTTTTCTCATCATTGCCCATGATATAATCGTGACATGCCATTTTACGTGCACGCCTTGCCGCGCATATCCGGATCACTTCTGTAAATTTCTGTAGCTACGCTAGTGCTGTGGGGCGCACGGCACCCACCGTGTTCCGCTGTGCATGCTCTTTTCGTCGTTTTTGTCCACATGTTGACATCAGTTTTGCATCTATAAATGATCCTACATGTCATTCGACGGGTGTCCTTTCGGCCGTCTTCGTACTTCCTGGTGCGTTTGTATTCCTCGTGCCTTAGCGTGGGCGAGAGAACTGTGACGCTTGAGTTAATTGCTGGGTTTTACCGCAGCTTCCTTTACGTGGAGTGGCTTCGCCCGGTGCTTGTGATGTCTGGGGCATCCCAGGATCGTCTGACATGGCACCACACAAGCCCCCAAATGTGCTCATTTTCACAAATGAAGATGGATCGCGCCAACCTCGTTTTCATGCTGTAAAGGAAACGCTAGGCATGTGTCTCAGCCCCGATCACTATGTCATTTATTCACTCTCGGAGCACCAGGTTTGTATGTACCTTATCACCCTTGGTCAGTGTCCTTCGAGAGTTCTGACATAGGCACAGGAAACATTCTCTTTCCTTGTTTCTGTATATTGCTGGTGTAGCACAATTTTAGCACGAAACGCGCAGAGTATATCTCTCGGGGTCAGGAGGAACGCTGCGTACTGAAAACGTAACACCCAAGAAACAGCCGTTCCACAAACACAGGAGAGTTCAGGGAATCAGTTTTTCTACTTAAAAAAAAAAGCACAAAGGACGGGACAAGAAAGAGACAACAGGACGAGCGCTGCTTGTCCCGTTCTTCGAGCTGTTGAAATTTCAAGATAAACCCACGCCAACTAGACGAAATGGCTGCCCTTTTGCAACTTTTCTACTTCGTTATACTTCCAGAAATCATTCTTTCCCCCGCAGGTTGGTAGCTGTTGTAGGCTAAGGGTTTCGCTAATAACTTTTAGCCATTTAACGTTAAAAATTGCACTGCCCTTATTTATGCTACAGACTCTACAGGACTTGTACAACATTGTGCATCTGAGCTTAATATTTATTGCTGGCTATAGAAGCAAACTGCTTGTTAGCCATTGTCAGTTGTTTGATTTGTGTCTACCTTTTGCAGGTCAAAAGCACTCCTTGGTTAGCCAATACTAAACTCCTTACTGTTGCATGCACCGACATGAGCAGCACAACAAGACGGATCTTCACAGAATATTTTTTTCGTGGAGGGAATCTTCTTGTCATGGCTGCAAAGCTGGATTTGCCTGGTGTTCGGAACATGGAACACTCTTTAGGACCCGAAGCTTTTGCTACAGTAGTACATGAAGCAGCAGAAGACATTGCAGTGCTGAGAGGTCAAGTACTATACCAGTTTGACCAGAATTGCAGGGTTAAAACTGTCGCACGTGACCAAGAGGGTTTGAGCTTCGAGGAAGTAGCAACGGAGGATTGGCACTTTTGTCTGAGGCAAGTGGTTCTATCTCTGTGGACATGAATACTTTGACCAAGATAGTCGCGGCAAACAAATCTTGCAGCTTTCCATTGCGCAGATTTAATTTTATCTGCGCTACGGAAAGCTGCAAGATTTGTTTACCGCAGCTGTGACTATCATTTTCACCCTCATCTGGCATGTTCCCCCTAAACTCAAGTCCGCTGTCAACCCGCCGGAAAGCTTATTCCTTAAAGGTTCTCCAATCTATAGTGCACTCTCCTTGCTGCCTTTCAGATGGTAACCATATCTTGTTTTCACAACCATCTGCAACTAGTAGCCATCATAATCTTAATATCCAACCTTTTTTTGCACATATATATTAATGCTTTCAAATACAGCAGCTTCTTTCCACATACTGTGGAGGGTTAAAACTTTTTACATGGCAACATTTGATCATTATCGATTTCTGAGTTGTGTCTGCAATTAAGTCGTCGTGACATGCGGAGGCATTGTGTTTATATTTTATTGTGGCCATGTGCTCTTGGTGCGTGAAATTGTATTTTAATATATTTTATGTAGCCCACTTCTGCTATAGGCCCTGCATGGGGCTGCGGTATTTTCAAATAAAATAAATAAAATTTGATTTTATTAATCAGTACGCTATAATTAGTGGAGCAGTAGTGAAACATGCCGACATTATTAAACACCATCTGGGCTGCTTTTGTAGGAGCAAGCTGCATCGGGTTGAAGATAAGCTGGAAATGTCTGCTAATATGGTTTCCCATTATACATATCTCCTTTAGCTATGGCTAGACTTGTAGTTGCATTATACATAAAATTTAATGTGTAGGTACTGCATGTTAGCCAAAAATTAACCAAAGAGGTTACTGTTTACCTCGTAGGTCTTGTATGTCCTAGGTGCGTGCCTTAAGGCAGGGACTTGAGCCACATTCTGTGCTACACAGTGCCTCATATATGTCTGATGGTTATTTTCGTGCCTATTTTTTTCTGTGCCTTACATTTGATAACCAGATTTAGGTGGGCCCATGCCCATATGACGCTGTGTTCTATTTGACATCTGTCAAAACTTCTTATGAATGCGTAGGTGAACATTACTTATCTGTTCCTAACTGTTGCATCGTGTAATAGTCTTTATGCCATTTTTTTTTCTCCTTGTAGTTTAAAGTGTAACTTGTTTATAGTACAAAGTGATTTAGATTAAAATATAAATGACAGTATAAAGAAAGAATCTCAATAGCCACTTGATCAGGAAAAATTTCTCTGTACGCAGTATATCTTTCAAATATAACTTAGTGTGTTTTAGGTGAGGATCTGAACATATCTCCTAAGCAGAAAGGGAGGTGCACAAAAAATTGATCTGAGTTTAGTTATCAAATCCAACTAACGTTGCATCCGTGTCGGGAAAGCTTCATGCTTAGCCACGTTAACTAGACTGGAAATTCACTTCAGCAACTGTGGCTGCGTCCTCCTGCTCTTTTAAATGGCGAAGTTTAATGAGGCTTATTGTTTAAGTATGCAACACAATGAAAAAGGAGGACATGAGACAGCCAATGTCCATGTCATTTTCAAAGAGTCAAATCGCATTTGTCGGTGAAGGGTTATTGCTACAGGCAGCATACAGGCACAAAAAAACCCCTAAATGGGCAGGCATTTAAGCTCTGAAAAATCATGTAACAGGCGCTTAAGATCCAAAAGTGAGTGACATGTAATAATTTTTATTGCTTAATAGCAATTGAGATAATAAAAATCTAAAATTTTCTATTGTTGACCCCATCATACTGCTGTTATTAAGGAACAGCATACAATCTGGTCACATTAGTAGGGCACAGACAGCTTCCACTCTTGGTTGCACACAGCGATAAACAGCATACTTAGGTTCTGATACTTGGCGGTTCACTTGTTTTCCACAGTAAAGGCCTTATACTTTGAACAACTTCTTGGCATGTCACTTGAGGCCAGTAGTGTGAAATAAAAAAGAGAGAATTCACGGGGGCTGAGCTTATCACTTCATGGAGCCGAAGCACACGTCTGATGTCCAAAACAATCACATTGACTTTACCCTTTCCCCGAATAAAGTCCCAGTCTACAGAGTGCTGCAGTTGTGTAGTTAACGTCTTGACATGCAAAGATGCCTTCGCCTGCATGCCACCTGAATGCAATGTAGCATTTACTTGCTACTGAGTCGGTTGCTCCCTTCACACTTATCTATATCAAGATCGTTCTTATCATGCTCATCCAAAATGGGCAGCTAAACAAGGACTCACATAATCACAACCACACCCATGAAGAATCAAAGGGATTACCTGTAGACCTGGGCTCACAAGAATGGATGGAAACGAGCTGAAACATCGGCTCTCCTGCGAACCATTTTAAGATGGATCATGCTTGCTGTGGCCAGATACCAAGAAATTCAGCCACTTGATGGCATATCCCAATAGTGGAGATAACGTAAAACTTTTCCACACAGCTTCAGAACCAGTACCGCTTCCTCCCCCAACCCTCCTAACTTTCCCTGAGGGAAGCACAATTCCCCGCTAAGCACAAACACCCCATTTGCAACACACGTACCCTCTACAATCCGGGACAAATGGCACTGTACAAAATCTTCAACTAACACGGCTTACCAGCTGTCTTGTACCTTATGGCCAGTTTTTAAGGGGTTGTTCTTTAAACAAAGTCATCCAGTTTTTGGTACTTTGTTGTTGTCTTCATTGCTTTCTGTCTAGGAGGGGGAGGAATTTTTCTCATAAATTTGCCAAAATGGACATATTTAGCATAAAACCTGCAGAAAGGCAGGCAAGTGCCAGAATACCACATTTAGGCATTTACAGGCATTTTTAGACAAATGTCTAAACTTCCAGGCCTGAATTATCACATTTTGTGTTTATCTTAACATTTTCTTTCTGCTATTTTGCTTTTAGTTTAAGTTATCTCATATGCATACTGAACGGGAGTTACGATAATGTGGTCTCGGTATCCCTTAGCTTGTCAGATCCCTTTTTGGCCTGCGTCGTTCGCAGGCCAAAACAAACAAAAAAAACTTCTTTTAACTGCGAAAATATACTCGCTTCTCTAGGAAGAGCTACTGCATCCAGACAACTTCCAGCACATCCAAGTGAAGTCTCAACATACAGCTGCATGAAACCACAACATGAAGACAAATAGTTGTTTTACTGATTTCTTTAAAACAGGTCAGCGCTAAAAAAAGAAACACACGGCAAGAGAATGACGACACGACAGAGATGAGCGCTACTAACAACTGGTTTTATTTTTCGCTGCAGGGAACATATTTAAAGCCTTGTCACATCGCATCATGTGCACAACCAGGGGGCTTCAACATTTATCATATTAAATGTTAAGATACATATCTTGAGCATCACGTAACAGCAAGCCAAAAAGAATGAAAAGGAACACCAGTAATCGACGCAATGAATCAGAGAAAAAAAAGAAACTGAAGAAAAACAAAATGCGCTCAGTTCTTTCTTAAACGCGTCTCAAGAAATGCCCGCTCCGCAGAATATAACGTTATGGAAGCATCGCTTACGCACTGCTCTCATTCTTTACTTATGTGGAAGGCCTCCAGCAAGATTCTGGAGACTCTACTTGCGCTTCTGCCTAGAACCTTAGCTTCGGTCAACCGTGGCACACATTTGCACACTAAAACATGCGAAACTAAGTTCGCAAGCTTGTCTTTCACCCTCAAGTTTTTTGCGTGCTCCCTTAAACGATCGTTAAGGCAACGCCCGTCTGCCCGATATAGCACGTTCTGCAGGAAAGGGTGACCTTATACACCACTCCTAGTGCACATCTGACATAGGCTACTTCATGTTGAGTTTTGCAACCTCGCTCATGTTCGCCGCAGATGCGTGGGCACAGCTTCGCCAGCTTATTTGTCGTCGAGAACACAAGTGGCGCGTTGTGCCTGCTGGCCACTTTCTAGAGGTTATGCGATACCTTATGTACATAAGGCATCACCTCAGGCATCATCTTCGCACGCGTTCCGTGACAGCCATTTTTTGTCAGGGACCAAACTTCTTTAGGAGGGTTTCAGCAATAGCCATTAGGATCGAGCAAGGGAAGCCTGCAGCCAAAAGGTGGTTTACCTGATTATTAAAGCTCTCATGCAGCTAGCATGCAGCATACTGGCGGAATTTCCTTTCAGTCTTCAGCTGGTATGTCCCTCGACAATTTTTTAAAGCTTTTAGAATTTTATCTCAGCATCACTTATCTATTTTAACAAGTAGCCTTTTCTGCAGCGCAATGGTGTTTGTATAGGTTCATGTGTGGCACCTATTTTGTGTCATTTTTTTAGCATGCATTGATTGCCTTTTGGATCAAGATTTTATCTGTGGCCCAGTTTTAAAGGTTTTTAGATACGTAGACGATTTTTTAATCCTTTTAAAAGCCACTAATGACTGCACGTTCGCAGACTCCGTCCAACAGGTCCTAAGAACACTTGAAATGCATGGTAAAGGCCCGTTTTTTACCCATGAAATTCGGAACAACGAAATACGTTTCTTGGATCTGAGGCTGAGTTTGTGCAAAGGACATACCTGCTGGGATTATTTCCCGTGTACTAACGAAGAGCTTTTGCCCTTTGGCTCATCCCAATCTAAGACTGTCAAAAAAGATCTATTGCTTCGCTCTGTATGGAATCTGCGCTTCGTAGGGCGTGTCCACACCAAATGCATGCTAGCTTTAATAATCAGGTAAACTGCCTTTTGGCTGCAGGCTTCCCTTGCTCGATCCTAATGGCTATTGCTGAAACCCTCCTAAAGAAGTTCGGTCCCCGACAAAAAATGGCTGTCACGGAACGCGTGCGAAGATGATGCTTGAGGTGATGCCTTATGTACATAAGGTGTCGCATAACCTCAAGAAAGTGGCCAGCAGGCACAACGTGCCACTTGTGCTCTCGGCGCCAAATAAGCTGGCGAAGCTGTGCCCGCGCATCTGCGGCGAACATGAGCGAGGTTGCAAAACTCAGCATGAAGTAGCCTATGTCGGATGTGCGCTAGGAGTGGTGTATAAGGTCACCCTTTCCTGCAGAAGGTGCTATATCGGGCAGACGGGGCGTTGCCTTAACGATCGTTTAAGGGAGCACGCAAAAAACTTGAGGGTGAAAGACAAGCTTGCGAACTTAGTTTCGCATGTTTTAGAGTGCAAATGTGTGCCACGGTTGACCGAAGCTAAGGTTCTAGGCAGAAGCGCAAGTAGAGTCTCCAGAATCTTGCTGGAGGCCTTCCACATAAGTAAAGAATGAGAGCAGTGCGTAAGCGATGCTTCCATAACGTTATATTCTGCGGAGCGGGCATTTCTTAATTGACATGCGTTTAAGAAAGAACTGAGCACATTTTGTTTTTCTTCCGTTTCTTTTTTTTCTCTGATTCATTGCGTCGATTACTGGTGTTCCTTTTCATTCTTCTTGGCTTGCTGTTACGTGATGCTCAAGATATGTATCTTAACTTTTAATATGATAAATGTTGAAGCCCCCTGGTTGTGCACATGATGCGATGTGACAAGGCTTTAAATATGTTCCCTGCAGCGAAAAATAAAACCAGTTGTTAGTAGCGCTCACCTCTGTCGTGTCGTCGTTCCCTTGCCGTGTGTTTGTCTTCTTTTAGCGCTGACCTGTTTCAAAGAAATGCTTAACCAACTAGCCCAGCACCAAGTTTTACCAAGTCCCATATCTTATGCTCCAGCAATACAGTCATCTTATGCAGCATATAGTGCAGTGCTGTTTAGTACTACAGCATACTCTTGAGGATGTACATAAGCTAGGAATGCGTGCAAACTGGTCACAGTGCTAACTTGTCCAGCGAGCACTTGTGTAGTGCTGCTATCCTTCAGGCCTCTTGGTGAAGATGACTCACCCTGGCAGGAAAAGAAATTTTTGTGCAATCAACGCGCAGACACAAAATTTCATTTTCTGTACTTTCGCTATCTAAAAGTGCATAGTGAACAAAAAACAAAAATAGCGCAATCGCAACGATCACAGCAAGGCTTGATGACACAGCGCACTTGACAAATGACATGTATAGAGATGTTAAAAAATGGCAAAGAACTAAGCTTGTTGTAGTGCTTAAACTTCAAGAGTAGACTGTACTGAACGCACGCAGTGTAGATTCAGAAGCTACATATTTTGTTTTTTTTGGAGGTCTATTATAAGTGCACTGTGCCACCAAGCTGCCCAATTACTGCGATTCGTTGCGGTCGCGTTATGCGTGCCATTGTATGTTCAAGCTGCCATGTGCAGCTTGCATCATTCTATTTTTTTCTTTTCTGCACCATGAACTTTCAGAATGCGCCAGCGATCTGGCGACTTTGGAGCGAAGCCGAAAATCCGCGCTCCGAGTTCTCTTACCAGACCGTACACCAGGGCGCGGGCTAGCTTTATACATTTTCACCTAATTTGTTGTTGTTGTGCTCGTGTGATATGAGCCGCAAAACTCATTCTGGCTCTGTCATTAACTGCTGTCAATACATCCTGAAAGCAGTTCCACGTATAAAATGTGCGCAAGGTATGCGGTCGGAAAACATGGGTACGGCTCATTTACTCTTACTGCCCACTGAACACCGTGTCATCTTACAGACGAATAGAAGTAATCTTGGCAAGATGTCCAGCCAGTCTTGAAGACGTCCTAAATAGATCTTCGAACAGTTTATAAACGTTTGGAAAATGTCTTGGCAAGACATCTAACAAATGGCTTGCAAAATATTTCCAGATACCTTTCAAACGTTCTGTAAATGTCCTCTAGCTCAGCTAATGCTCCACCTATTTGAACTACAAAATGTCTTTAGAGGACGTTTCGTAGCTGACCCAAGATAACTTTAGACACCCACAAAAGTTTGGCAGACATTTCATAACCATCTAGATAAACTGTCTTATAGACATGTCAGCTGGCCTCCGAGACAGATACTAAACGTTTGTAAAATGTTGACATATTGTCGTCTGCTGCAAAAAATATTTAGACATCTTGATACATCTTGTACCTATCTTCTAGCTCAGCTAGGGCTCCCACGAGATATGTAGTCTAACTGGCGAAGATTTTTTATGTACTGCTTAATAAAAGCCACCACAGTCGTCCATACAAGCACACGAAACATTGAATACAAACCCTGCAGCACTCACCTTATACTACCAGGAAGCCTTAGCTAATTATCCTTATATACCCCACTCCAATGACCTCCGCAATGTGCATAAGAAGAACTGCCGATCTACAAAGTTACTGAAGATATTTTCGTGTTTAATTTATCCTAGGTGCATTAGAATTAGTCTGGTTTAAGTGCGACGTTCTGTTAGTTGCAAGTCTTGATTCATACCACAAAAGAAAAATAAACTAAAAAATGTAGCTAATTTATGAGCACGCACACGCATTCGACATAAAAAAGGTAAAATAGAAGCGTCTTGTAGACGTCTGTGAAAGATGTCTAAACTTTTACTGAAACATCACTATTAGATTTTGGAGTCTTTAAGACGTACCGTGCTCAGTGAGCGGCCAGGCAGTATAATTTCGGGGACAGCTCAAAATGAGTTCTTGAGACTTCTGATTGTCATGCATGTTTCCTGTTGTAGACTGTCACTCAAGCCAGTGTACACCTCTCGAATTTGTCTTTGAGAGATCTACAAGAAGTCTTGCAAAAACTCTTGTAGCTCAAAAAAAGCGGGAGCATTAGCTGAGCTAGAAGGTGTCTACAGAATGTTTCAAGATCCCTAGAATCGCCTTGTAATCATCTGCAAGATGCCTTGGTCAAGACGTCTAAGAAATATCCAATACCTGTCTCAGAGGTCAGTTGAGATGCCTTAACAAGATTGTTCATCTTGGAAAAACGCATTATATCTGTTTAGTAGATAGATTGGGGCTCAGTGAGCAGGGAGTTGTCATGCATGTGCCACAGGAATCGGAATAGCATGTCCGGGGCAATAAAATATTCCTGCCATATGCAGTCATGCACGTGTGTACGTGTTGGCAAGATGCGAATTGAACTCTTTTCTATTTTCATGTTTATGATGGCCACGTGTCTCTCTAGGTGTTTCCTATTTAAACGTAAATATTGCACTGCAGCTATACATAAGTCACGTCGTAAAACGTCTTGTGAGGAAGCCCTCCAGGCTTCTGAAGCAGAATGCCTTGAAGACAACTTGCTTAAGCGGATTAGTAAGCGTCTTGCGCAGCTGCTGAAAGCGTAAAAATTCTTCCTGAGACAGCTTACGGACATCTTGGCTAAATATCTTCTAGACAAGTATTAAACAGCGTCTTGTAGATATCTTTTGTAGTCCAAGATGTCTATGACCATTACAGACATTTCAAGACATCTACAAGATATTCTGTGCTCAGTGGGCTGCATGCAAAATTCCTAGACTTCAAAAAACTCGCTTGGGTACAGTTCCTGAGCTCTATTTGTGACACATGCGGGAAGTAGTCGCGAGCAAACAATAGCTGCACGTGTGTGCACAACTCGCCATAGCTAAGAAACCTACCATTCGGGGGAGAAACAGCGTCGGCAACGCGTCGGATTTGAGGCGCAGTTGCTTCATATAGACGCCAGATTGCTGCAGTAAGCTGGGATTATAGCTGTACGCATCGGCGGAAAAGTGGCGGCTGCAAACCCTTAGATTGCGGCGATTGTCCAATGTTGACAGCCTGATGCGTTGCAGCCAACCTGCTCGGTTGTGTCCTTCTCTTGGGACACGATGCCTAGTTGCAATACCTCACCTATCCTTGGTTTTACAGCTGACCACACAGCAATTATGGTCCATTTCAGACGAGAAAGAAGCGCTAACTGCAGGAAGCTCAAAATTGGGCGGCAGTATTCGGCGGGAACAAGTGCGCAGACGGATTTTACCCTACGCCGGAAGTGTGTTGCATTGCGTTTAAGTAACGTGCTGAATTCTTACCTCCGTAAATGTGCCCTTTAGAAAACAATAATGAGTAACTAAAATAGCATTACAAGGAAAATTAGTAATCAGTTTTGTATAAATAATTGCGAAAATGGCATGTGACGTTATTGGGGCATGGCCAATGAAAAGGCTCGACCAAAGAGCCATTAGTAAATCATGGGCTTCACGCAGAGCTTTATTTATATGACTAATGCTCGCAAAGACCATCTCTACAGATCTGTTGCGTTTGATATGACCATTAAAAACCTTTTCAGGGGCCCTTTAACAATGGCCTACTTTTTTGTCGTGGAGGAATTTCGTGCGGCGGCCCCGAATGTGGGTGGAGCTTCACTGCAGACTTAAGTTGTATCCGGCTATAAGCACTTGTTCTTGCATACAAATGACAAAAAAAGAAAGCTTTGCCAAAGCCAACCTCTGGGAGAAAAGGCATAGCAATCTTAGAAGACTGGTACCACAACAAAACATGACCATTTATTGGCGGTCCTCTGCCACAGTCAATGCCTAATCACATCAGACACCCTGAGGTACTTGGTGATCTCAGTCCAGCAGTCATTAATCAAACAGTCAACTTGCGTCTGTCCACTAGGGTAGCAGCAGATGCCCCGAATCACCACCCCAGTTATGAAAAGATAGTTACTCCTTATGAAATGCTTTGCACATTCCACCATTGCTGCAGCTTCTGCCAGAGATTTTCCAGAGGCTGCTGCAACACGCTGAAGGAAGCAAGGCATTCCTTGCAATGATTCAAAAGTCTCTGCTCGCCGTCTGCTGATGCAGGCCTCAAGAACAAACTGCACTGCACAGTTCCAACTGCTCAGGTTCCGGTCCACGCATTCATAAACAGTTATGATTGAGCGACTGGCATCATCCCTTTCATCAAAAATGGAAAAATGAGTTAAAGTACGGTTTTCCTTAAGCCCCCTGGCAATGATATTCACACACCATAGATCTACATGATTGCAGTTGAGCAGCAGCTTCTCTAGAGTCTGGTTCTTGGACAAGATCTCTGAAAGAGTCTCTGCTGCACCGGTGCGCAAATCGTTGATTCTCAAGGAAAGTTTTGTTACTGTTTTGTTCTCTAACAAAGCTTTGGCCACAAAGATGCAAGCTCCAGAGGAGATCCCATCTTCTTGCAAGCTGAGGCTCACAATGGACTGGTTCTGGCGGATTGCTTCGTGCACATGATGTCTTGCCTCGTTGAGGTTGGAATCAATGAATGTCACCGAGATTGACTTCACGGTGCTCAGTACGAGCGCGGAGCACACCTGTGACAGTGACATAATCGAGAAACGACTGGAGTCAATATGGCATTCTGGTGGGCAAAGTGACGGCTGCTTCAGCGCATTTACAAAGTTCTGCATGCTGGTCTCGTCCCAGCGCATTCCCACACGGTGGTAACAGTTGGCTGCTGCCACCTGCTTGGAAAACCTGACCCTGCAAGGAGAAGCATTTGTGCACCAATTAGTTTTTTGTTCACAAGCAGTGTGCACTTAGTACAGCTCTGGCACTGAATAACAGGAGGGAAGCTCTCTAAATGTTCAGTTTAGTTTTATGTGAATTTAGTGAGCAAACCAAGTAATCTTGTCATCAAAAACAATGTGCCTTCTATACTCGTTAAAGGGACACTGAGGAGAAATTGAAGTTGGCTTGTATCGATAGAATACCAGCTCCTGATCACAAAAACGCCGCTCTTACTGAACACAGAGCTCTTGTAAGGTAGAAAATAGCAAGAAACAAAATACAGGTATCGCCGCCTCAGGCCAATCTCGCAAGTACAAGCGTGGCGACGTCATAGGACAAGAGACGCCACCCTGGAGGAATTTCCCTTCCTACATGGGGTCACGAATCTCTGAGGCTGACCAAGGAAAGTTACGCGGTTAAATATTGAAGTAAGTTTTGTTTTAAAACCGATAGTGCACTTTTAGCACACAAGGCAGGCAGACAAAAAACAACCTGAATGTCGGAAGCAAAGAAAACCGATACTTGGCGGCGCCACAGGCGGTCAGGAGAGTTTCGGTTTTTTATCTATGAGCTTTGCATGCCCAGTGGTTTTGTTTTTGACGCGCTTCGATGTACAAGTGCCGTACAGCAGAGGAACTCCAAGTGCCGCTTCAAGTGCTAGTTAAACTTAGAAGGAGCCTGTTAAGGCTGGTCAGATAATCGCCACAGTCGATGAAAAACTATGATGGCACGATGGTCGGTGATCGTACAAGGCAGTTTGCAGTATAAAGAGCACTTGTGTCTACGCACGATCCCCCGGCGAAACATTCCCGGCTGTGCCAATCAACTTCAAACTACTTAACGGAAATCGTTTATTGGGGACGGGAGACAAGGTACAAGGAAGTCAAGAAAAATTGCTTATGACCTAGCTCTGTTAGGCCAGGATATACGTAGCGAAAGCACGGAGACTTCTGCATCGCAAGAGTGCATGCACTAGATGCGCCTTTATTAACGGCTGCACCTCGAGCCGTCGTGGCGAAGTGGTAGCGTCTCCGCCTGAAACGCCAATGGCCCTGGTTCGATTCCGAGCCTCGGCACACGATATTTTTTATTCAGTGAGTGGGCGGGGGGTGTCAGTGGCTCCCATAGATGCCGCCACTGAATACGTTGGTTAGCGGTTAAGCCAGGCTCTGTTAAGGCGCGTTTATGCTCCGCCGTAACGCGCGCGCGCTGAACGGCGACGTCACGTCGGCCAAAGCGAGACCCTCTATACTCCAACTGCGCTTGACCGCCGACGCGTTCGGCGGCTTCGGCGCACTCTGACCGCACTGCGGAGACTTGGAGCATGTCTCGATTTCGCGCCGAGTATGCCAGCCGCCCCCGGCCCGGCCACACTGATTCGGCCCCGCGGCAAGGTGCGCGTTGTGACGTAATTCAATAGCTTCGGCAGTTGGGCGGAGCTGTTCTTTTCGAGCTCTCGGCTAATTTAATCCATTCACAGTACAAGTCTGAAGGTACATGCAAGTGGGCGAGAGAGCCCGATCCAGTGGACCTGTTGGATCTAGCGGATGCCGTCGTGCGTCGGCTTTAGTTTCAAGCCGCCAACTTTAATCGCGACCGCCCTTGAGCATCCATCCGTTTTTTGTGGCAAAAAAAAAATAATAACTTCGCCTTTTAACCGTGGCAGACCTCGACGCCGCGCCTGCTGCACCGTGCAACCGCGCCGTTCAAGCAATCACAATCCGTTGGCCCCAAAGCCCCAGCCAGCCTCCGATGGGCGCAGCGCGCCGACCTTGTCCTGGCCCCTCGCGACTCCCCGCACTGGGGTTATGATATCTGATTAGCAACAGCTGCTCACTGAGGAAGGGGGAAACGACCCGCCGGCGCCTAACCTGACTGTGCTCCCTCAAAAGCATCGCACGCTCTCTGGGGCTGAGGTCGCTGAAATGCAGGACGGAGTTTTTGCGAGAACTTCGTCGTAGGGTTTGGGAACGGCATCTATCGTAACGCTGGAAAGACGCCGGTGCAAACGTAAACAAAGTGACAGTAGCGACCCCCGATAGACGCCTACAACGTGCGACGGCGGTAGCTTTCATTTCGGCAGCTGCTAGACCGCACCGCGAGTGGCCAGAAATCACGGAGTCTGCGTTTACGTCATGTTTCACGTCACTCCGTCCTTCGACGTCATAAGAGTTCTCGAGTTTGAATCGGAGCGGCGGGAAAAACTTTTCCAACTTCGAATCCAAGTTTCTTTTAAATAAATGCATCTTTCGCTCCCAGACAAGCGACAACAAAGCCATGAAATGCCGAACTATCAGATTTTGCTAAGAAAAAAAAATTGATAGAGTTCTCCTCAGTGTCCCTTTAAAACACCAGAAACCTTCATCAACACAAAGTCACACATGTGTCTTCCATAAAAAGCTTAAGGGGACACTGACGCAATAGCATTAATGAGTCCCTTCAGCGGCCTCTTTCAGGGTCCTCTTTGTACATCACTTCGCCTAAGTTCAGCTTACATGCCCATATATGCAGCATTGGTCATTCTTTACAATACATTCACAGATCGGGTGGGTCCTCATCCTACTACTGGAGCAGTGGTGCAGCGGTTAAGCGTTGTGCTACTGGCCCAGCAGGTGGCTCTTTCAAACACAGCCACCAGTGAGGCTTGCAAGACCCAGGCTGCTCTTCCTGAGCAACTTCTCGCGATCAAACATTACTTTAACTGCCACCTGCCCTGGTGGGTAGTTTGCTCAAAATCTGGTAGGCACGTTGTGATGATGTACAAGCTCATGGGACCTAGGTGGTAGATGGGCAACCTACTTTCTGCTCACTAGGTCACTGCCGCTGATGAATTTTCTGCAGAACGGCAGCCCTAACACGATCACATTAAAACTCTGTGTCCTTCCAGCAGATGAGGCTCAAAATGGCAAGTTTTCCATTATTGTTGTTAGTAAAAGTGAATCCTAGCAATGAATTACCTAAAGGGTTGGCCTGCATGATAGAGAAGGTCTTGACTCCTACTAGGCACAAGGGGTGCGGAAGAGGGAATGAAAGATGTAAAATTGCCGAATTCGTATTCAGGACTAGAGAATGTGACAGTACGAGGTTCTGGATATTACTCCTGCAACACTAAGTAAGCCATGGAGTCCTTCGGAGTGCTAGTTCAGAGACCAATGTGAACGACAGAGTCACTAATCTTTGTGCTATGTTTCCAGGCATGCATTTCCAAAGAAGGCACCATATTTGGATCTGTCAGCTAGATTTTAAAAATGCAAGTGCTGCAGTGAAATGATGCATTGAACTAGACCAACTGCAGAAGTGCTGCCTGAGTGCAAGCAAGCCATAATTTTAGCTAGAAGAACCACTAACATATTGCTACACATTAGTTTAACATTTGGTACTTTGACTGTACCTATTAAACTGGAGTGCACCAAGTTGTTGGGGGGTCGTCAGCTGTTTTCATTTGCAAAGGAGGTATGAGGGTACCAACAGCAAAAAAAATATACCAGCAACACACTAAAAGCAAATTCTCCGAGTCCTGTGTACCAGGCTAATAGATCATGAAGTGCACAGAATTAGTAACCCAGAAGCAACTACTTGTGATAAATTAACGCATTCATTCTGAAAAGTAAGACTTTTGATAAGATGACATAGAGAAAAGAGTTAGCAGCTGAGATGTTGAGAAACAGCTTTAAAACCTACATCGTACATACGAGCCTTATTTGCAATGCTTGTCTGTGAGTATGGAACCTCATGCATGAATGAGGCTCATTTCAACTTATCCTGCCAGGATTTTCACTGCTGCCGGCATTCTTCTGTTTGCCACAGCTATTAATACAAAAATGAACCTCCACTGTATCCATGGCTTGAAAAACAGAATCATTTCAAGTTCAACTTATAAATGAACAAAATTGTGACTCGTGGTTGAACTCTAATGTTATAGCACACTGTATACATACCGTTCAGAAATGGCTTCTCCATCGGGGTCAAGCACCACCATGTGTAAAGTGCGATTAGTGTAAAGTACACGGCACAATGCTGATGCCACATCAAAGTTAACTCTGCAATGAGAGAGATCAAAACGTTCCAAGGAGGTGTTAAGGGCTAGCCCAGCTGAAATATCTTCAACAGCTAACTCGCTGAAGGTGCAGTGAGAAATCACCAAGCTCCGAAGACCAGAATTCGTTGCCAATGCCGCCCCTAAGGCTGCACCATGTTCCCTTCCAAATGTTTTTTGGTTGTGTTTGTAGCCACTCAAAACAAGGTGCTTTAAGGTGCGGTTGAACTTCAGTGCATCCAGCAGTTGTATGACGTCCAAGCTTTGACTTTTATAATGTAGCTCCGTCAGCGACGCATTAGTTTCGACAAAACTGCTGAGGGCCCCCAAAAGTGCTCGCCTGCGTTCGGCTCCAAACTGGTCCCGAAGTGAGAGCTTCTGAATATTCTCGCATGGCAGTAGCAATCGACCCAAATCGTAAACACCGGTTGTCGTCAAGTGGCAATCAAATGAAAGCTCAGTGAGATGTGTGCAATTTGAGATAGCTCTGATCAGCCTGTCGGAGGCTTCGGCGGTTTGCGTCCGACTTGCGGAAATCACAAGTTTCTGCAGGCTCCCTGAATTCGCTGCGAGGAGTTGATCGAGTTTCGAGACGTAATTGTTGTCGAGGATGGCGCGTTCAATGATCAAGCCTTTCAGTGCGCTGACACGACCCAGGCCGCACAAGAGAATGTCCCATTCGACATCGACGATGCTGGAAATCTCGAGGTACTGCACGTTGCATTCTGGCTGTTGTGGCCACCAATCAGCTCCGAGAAGGAGCCTTACTGGGGCTGGCTGATGAGGCAAATGCTCCCGATGAAGGCTTATCCTTCTGATGCACTTGTGTAGCCGAGGGAGGTAGGCCAGCAAGAAAGCCGCGCTGTGGACTGGTGCTTTGTCCCTGGGTTCATCGTAAACGGCAAAGAAGGTACCGCGCAAGGACTGCAGGCACAACTCCCCAGGCTCCTCCTCCCTCAAGTTGAGACGGCAGTATCGCAAAGCACTGTTCCAGCTTGTCAACACATCACACAGCCAGCAGTCGTTTGACGAAGAGGCCGTGCAAGCTCTTCTGAAGCCTGGCAGATTCGCGTACAGCGGATACGGGTGTGGTGCCATCCTATGGTAGTAGGTAGTGGGGTACGCCATGACTGACTACGTTCACAGCAAGTTCACCCGGAATCACCACGCGTTACCTTACGACCCGCTCTCTCTACACGTTTGACACGTTCTGCACTCCTGAAGGCAGCGAACCAAGTCCGTCCGGTAGCTCCGGCGTTCTAACGGCGCGCTTTGGAAAAAAAAAAAAAGCATAGAGAATTCCAAGCTAGCCAAGCCAAGTCTACAATGAATCCGTCGGGCAAGGTTACAGTACAGTGCCTAGAATATACTGGTATATATTCTAGGCACTGCATTTACAGTGTTCTAGAAGGAGTTGTGCTGGCAAGAGCGAAGCGGGTTTCAATGGGAAGCGCTGAACCAAAAAAAAAAAAAAATCGGTCGGCCGCGCGTGGCGCTGCCGTCGAATTTATTCCAGAGCCTTCCACTACGGTATAGTGGGGCTAGTGGGGTCAAGGAGAGCCCGCGGGTGCGGCATCTCACGTCGACAGCGTGAGATGGCGCCACCGGAGCACTGGCTGTAAAGAAAACGCGACATACCCGCGATACGCGCTGCATTCGCAGCGCTGAGAAAGCTGTGTGCATCTGGTGTAACACCGAAAATCGGACGTCTGCAGCTCTAATGCATATTTTCTTAAAACCTACCTCTGAAGGCAAAGAGCCCAGAAAAGGTGGACATGCCACAAGTTTGGTAAGATAAAGCCGACCCGACGAAGAGAGAGAACCGCCGTACGACGATCCGGTTGCATTTCTAAACGCAGAGCTCACAAACAGGGCAGAAGTAAAATAGTGGATGACTAAATCGCTTATTTTCAATCAAAATTTTCGATGCACGTTCAAGCGCAATCACATTCACTGTTAAAGTTAGCCAAACAATTGCGGCACGCGCACTTATGCATCCTGAACAGAGATATCCCGAATCGACGAGGCTTTATTTAATCAAATTCAGCTTTTATTTTCCAAAGTACGCATTCACTGAAATCTAGAAAGATAATTCCTGCCACGGTGATGCAATTAGTAGGCGGTCACGGCGGTTCCTAAAATGCGCGAAATTTCGTAATACACCTGCAAAAAAAAAAAGTAGGGGAACGTACACCAGTTGGTTTCAAGTGGTTGCCCAAGCAAACCAAATGGTACACCAGTTGGTTTTAATTGGTTGCAGCTTTTCTTCAGATGTGGTATCTGGCCTTTCTCCAATCATGCAAGCATTGGCCACTGATGATTTGCCTTGCTTGGGCCAATAACATTCTGCTGCCTGGTACTTTTCCTGGATATAAACAGTCCAGTGCTCGTTCGACTTTTAATGAGGTGTCAATGCATTAGTTACAACCGCCGGCTGGTGGCTATTTATTTTGCACGGCCATGGCCACGGGAACAAAGGAATTTGAATCGTGCCGTATGATGGAATGCTGCAGAGTTTTAATATTGTGGGCACGATTTCTCGAGAGGTTTATTTAAACGTTTCAACCTTAATATTGCTTTCCACTGGGACTGCACCAAAAAATTTTATTGGTACAACAAACGGGCAGCCACCTCCTTCTCAAGGCACTGCTTACGGCTGCTACGAGAGAGGCACTATGAACAACGGCTTATCTTCGTGCGTAATTTCTTTTTCCGCCGTTCTTGTCGCGATTGGTTCAGCCCTTTTACATAAAAGTGCAGCCTTGTCAGCACATAGAACATCAACTCTGCAGTTGTGAGCTCATCTGCGTGCTGGCTGTAACCTAAGGCATAACCAAAATTTGCCTTCACAAGCAGCATTACATCTACTATGCTCTCACTGCAGAGTTACTCGCGACTGAAGAAAACAGTGAATATATCCTCTAACTTCTTCACCGCCCGGAAAAGTTCTTGCGAAGGATACAAAAACCCTCCCTTGCCACACATCATTGAACTCAGAATTTCTGCCTTCCTTATGGGAGCTTTCCAATAGACTTTGCAGTGCGTGCAGTGGTAATGTGTCAAACTTTCGGGCAACATACCCGGCCATATAATGTATAAGGCGGTCGTCGCTCTTCTGCTCTAGATACTCTCTGTGCTAAGCAGGAATACTCTGAAGCATGCGCTCGGCTGAAGCTATGTTGCCCTTCTCGATTAGCTGGTCGATTGCACCAACCCTGTCTTCTTGAGCAGGAGCATCGCACGCACCCAGGAGAGAACTTATTTCTCCGCTACCTCCATTAAGGTCAGCATTGCCTGAGCGCACTGTCTTGGCCAGATTGTAAAACGACAAGCAGTTGACGACAATTAGAAACTGTGTCGGTGTTGGGTGGTCGTTGGACCCGCACGATTGCCTGAATATGCGAAATAAATTTTCCAGTTGATCCTGGCTCAATCTGGATGTCATGATGTACTGGCAAATTCGGCGTCTTTCCTCATCTTTCGGCACGGTAAACAACGACGGCTGCTTTCCTTTAGTCCACTTGTAGCCGGTTTGACACCCTGGAGCAAAGCAGTGTCGTTGCCGCTGACGGTTCCAACTTTTCACGAATGAAGAAGGCAGCCAGCGAAACAAACTAAAATGATACGCTGAAAAAACGGAGAACAGCGGCGTCTGAGTTTTTTTTTTTTTGAGGAAAAACGCTAAGGCGCCCGTGTGCTGTGCGGTGTCAGTGCACGTTAAAGATCCCCAGGTAGTCGAAATTATTCCAGGGCCCTCCACTACGTCACCTCTTCTTCCTTTCTTCTTTCACTCCCTCCTTTATCCCTTCCCTTACGGCGTGGTTCACGTGTCCAATGATATATGAGACAGATACTGCGCCATTTCCTTTCCCAAAAAACAATTATTATTATTACTAAGCCGCAAACCATGCGTGAACAAACGTGCGAGAGGCAGCACATGGGCGCCACCATCAGTCAGCCCACGCGACTACAGCGCCGCCGCTAACATCCAGGTTGTCCAGGTCCCGTCCGCGCTCGCCGCCTCCCCGCAATGCATGGGACGCGCCGGCTGCTGAACCCACTACCCCCTTCTAGAACACTATAACTACGGCACCTCTTTCTTCTCTCAGTACCTCCTTTATCCCCTCCCTTACTGCTCAGTTCAGATGTACGCCGATATGTAAGACTGAGCCATTTCCTTTCCCCAAAAACCAATTTTCAATTTACTAAAAAAAAAAGACAAAGTGACCTGCCGCGGTGGCTCATTGGTTAGGCGCTCGGCTACTAATCCGGAATTCCAGAGTTCGAACCCGACCGCGGCGGCTGCGTTTAGATGGAGGCGAAACGCTAAGGCGCCCGTGTGCTGTGCGATGTCAGTGCACGTTAAAGATCCCCAGGTTGTCGAAAAATTCCCGGAGACCTCTACTGCGGCACCTCTTTCTTCCTTTCTTCTTTCACTCCCTCATTTATCCATTTCCTTACGGCGCGGTTCAGGTGTCCAACGTTATACAGTATTGTCCGTTTTTATCGTGAAGACTTTCAAAAATTTCCCTGCCTCAACCGCTGGCTCATTAGCAGTGAAACTGCACACAGAGCATGCGTATTATGGTAACTTTTGTATCGTAGCAAGTTTGACAACGGTACTTGCTGAGTTGAGCCGTGCATGATGTGAAAACGTAATTGTCTACGTAGAGATCGGCGAACCAAAACCCGCAGACGACGTTTTTTTTTTTTTTTCGCTGAATGGCGGCTGTGGCGTCATCTCTTTTCGGCAGTAGAAAGCGTAACAACAAGGCCGCCGAGACGAGCGTTGCAAACAATATTATTTGAAAGGTAAAGCCTCGTTAAATCAGTTTAGATATTTTTTACGCTCAATTAGCCGAAAATGTTGTAAGCGCTTCAGTTGAAGCAGACGAAACGGCCGGAACGGCATAATCAAAGGGCCCGCGCTTCTTGCAACGCTCGCCTCGGCGGCCTTGTCGCGAACTGTCTTATAGACATGTCAGCTGGCCTCCGAGACAGATACTAAACGTTTGTAAAATGTCGATATATTGTCGTCTGCTGCAAAAAATATTTAGACATCTTGATACATCTTGTACCTATCTTCTAGCTCAGCTAGGGCTCCCACGAGATATGTAGTCTAACTGGCGAAGATTTTTTATGTACTGCTTAATAAAAGCCACCACAGTCGTCCATACAAGCACACGAAACATTGAATACAAACCCTGCAGCACTCACCTTATACTACCAGGAAGCCTTAGCTAATTATCCTTATATACCCCACTCCAATGACCTCCGCAATGTGCATAAGAAGAACTGCCGATCTACAAAGTTACTGAAGATATTTTCGTGTTTAATTTATCCTAGGTGCATTAGAATTAGTCTGGTTTAAGTGCGACGTTCTGTTAGTTGCAAGTCTTGATTCATACCACAAAAGAAAAATAAACTAAAAAATGTAGCTAATTTATGAGCACGCACACGCATTCGACATAAAAAAGGTAAAATAGAAGCGTCTTGTAGACGTCTGTGAAAGATGTCTAAACTTTTACTGAAACATCACTATTAGATTTTGGAGTCTTTAAGACGTACCGTGCTCAGTGAGCGGCCAGGCAGTATAATTTCGGGGACAGCTCAAAATGAGTTCTTGAGACTTCTGATTGTCATGCATGTTTCCTGTTGTAGACTGTCACTCAAGCCAGTGTACACCTCTCGAATTTGTCTTTGAGAGATCTACAAGAAGTCTTGCAAAAACTCTTGTAGCTCAAAAAAAGCGGGAGCATTAGCTGAGCTAGAAGGTGTCTACAGAATGTTTCAAGATCCCTAGAATCGCCTTGTAATCATCTGCAAGATGCCTTGGTCAAGACGTCTAAGAAATATCCAATACCTGTCTCAGAGGTCAGTTGAGATGCCTTAACAAGATTGTTCATCTTGGAAAAACGCATTATATCTGTTTAGTAGATAGATTGGGGCTCAGTGGGCAGGGAGTTGTCATGCATGTGCCACAGTAATCGGAATAGCATGTCCGGGGCAATAAAATATTCCTGCCATATGCAGTCATGCACGTGTGTACGTGTTGGCAAGATGCGAATTGAACCCTTTTCTATTGTTGTTTCTGATGGCCACATGTCTCTCTAGGTGTTTCCTATTTAAACGTAAATATTGCATTGCAGCTATACATAAGTCAAGCCGTAAAACGTCTTGTGAGGAAGCCCTCCAGGCTTCTGAAGCAGAATGCCTTGAAGACAACTTGCTTAAGCGGATTAGTAAGCGTCTTGTGTAGCTGCTGAAAGCGTAAAAATTCTTCCTAAGACATCTTCCGGACATCTTGGCTAAATATCTTCTAGACAAGTATTAAACAGCGTCTTGTAGATATCTTTTGTAGTCCAAGATGTCTATGACCATTACAGACATTTCAAGACGTCTACAAGATATTCTGTGCTCAGTGGGCTGCATGCAAAATTCCTAGACTTCAAAAAACTCGCTTGGGTACAGTTCCTGAGCTCTATTTGTGACACATGCGGGAAGTAGTCGCGAGCAAACAATAGCTGCACGTGTGTGCACAACTCGCCATAGCTAAGAAACCTACCATTCGGGGGAGAAACAGCGTCGGCAACGCGTCGGATTTGAGGCGCAGTTGCTTCATATAGACGCCAGATTGCTGCAGTAAGCTGGGATTATAGCTGTACGCATCGGCGGAAAAGTGGCGGCTGCAAACCCTTAGATTGCGGCGATTGTCCAATGTTGACAGCCTGATGCGTTGCAGCCAACCTGCTCGGTTGTGTCCTTCTCTTGGGACACGATGCCTAGTTGCGATACCTCACCTATCCTTGGCTTTACAGCTGACCACACAGCAATTATGGTCCATTTCAGACGAGAAAGAAGCGCTAACTGCAGGAAGCTCAAAATTGGGCGGCAGCATTCGGCGGGAACAAGTGCGCAGACGGATTTTACCCTACGCCGGAAGTGTGTTGCATTGCGTTTAAGTAACGTGCTGAATTCTTACCTCCGTAAATGTGCCCTTTAGAAAACAATAATGAGTAACTAAAATAGCATTACAAGGAAAATTAGTAATCAGTTTTGTATAAATAATTGCGAAAATGGCATGTGACGTTATTGGGGCATGGCCAATGAAAAGGCTCGACCAAAGAGCCATAAGTAAATCATGGGCTTCACGCAGAGCTTTATTTATATGACTAATGCTCGCAAAGACCATCTCTACAGATCTGTTGCGTTTGATATGACCATTAAAAACCTTTTCAGGGGCCCTTTAACAATGGCCTACTTTTTTGTCGTGGAGGAATTTCGTGCGGCGGCCCTGAATGTGGGTGGAGCTTCACTGCAGACTTAAGTTGTATCCGACTATACGCACTTGTTCTTGCATACAAATGACAAAAAAAAAGCTTTGCCAAAGCCAACCTCCGGGAGAAAAGGCATAGCAATCTTAGAAGACTGGTGCCACAACAAAACATGACCATTTATTGGCGGTCCTCTGCCACAGTCAATGCCTAATCACATCAGACACCCTGAGGTACTTGGTGATCTCAGTCCAGCAGTCATTATTCAAACAGTCAACTTGCGTCTGTCCACTAGGGTAGCAGCAGATGCCCCGAATCACCACCCCAGTTATGAAAAGATAGTTACTCCTTATGAAATGCTTTGCACATTCCACCATTGCTGCAGCTTCTGCCAGAGATTTTCCAGAGGCTGCTGCAACACGCTGAAGGAAGCAAGGCATTCCTTGCAATGATTCAAAAGTCTCTGCTCGCCGTCTGCTGATGCAGGCCTTAAGCACAAACTGCACTGCACAGTTCCAACTGCTCAGGTTCCGGTCCACGCATTCATCAACAGTTATGATTGAGCGACTGGCATCATCCCTTTCATCAAAAATGGAAAAATGAGTTAAAGTACGGTTTTCCTTAAGCCCCCTGGCAATGACATTCACACACCATAGATCTACATTATTGCAGTTGAGCAGCAGCTTCTCTAGAGTCTGGTTCTTGGACAAGATCTCTGAAAGAGTCTGTGCTGCACCAGTGTACAAATCGTTGATTCTCAAGGAAAGTTTTGTTACTGTTTTGTTCTCTAACAAAGCTTTGGCCACAAAGATGCAAGCTCCAGAGGAGATCCTATCTTCTTGCAAGCTGAGGCTCACAATGGACTGGTTCTTGCGGATTGCTTCGTGCACATGATGTCTTGCCTCGTTGAGGTTGGAATCAATGAATGTCACCGAGATTGACTTCACGCTGCTCGAGACGAGTGCTGAGCACACCTGTGACAGTGACGTAATCGAGAAACGACTGGAGTCAATATGACATTCTGGTGGGCAAAGTGACGGCTGCTTCAGCACATTTACAATGTTCTGCATGCTGGTCTCGTCCCAGCGCATTCCCACACGGTGGTAACAGTTGGCTGCTGCCACCTGCTTGGAAAATCTGACCCTGCAAGGAGAAGCATTTGTGCACCAATTAGTTTTTTGTTCACAAGCAGTGTGCACTTAGTACAGCTCTGGCACTGAATAACAGGAGGGAAGCTCTCTAAATGTTCAGTTTAGTTTTATGTGAATTTAGTGAGCAAACCAAGTAATCTTGTCATCAAAAACAATGTGCCTTCTATACTCGTTAAAGGGACACTGAGGAGAAATTGAAGTTGGCTTGTATCGATAGAATACCAGCTCCTGATCACAAAAACGCCGCTCTTACTGAACACAGAGCTCTTGTAAGGTAGAAAATAGCAAGAAACAAAATACAGGTATCGCCGCCTCAGGCCAATCTCGCAAGTACAAGCGTGGCGACGTCATAGGACAAGAGACGCCACCCTGGAGGAATTTCCCTTCCTACATGGGGTCACGAATCTCTGAGGCTGACCAAGGAAAGTTACGCGGTTAAATATTGAAGTAAGTTTTGTTTTAAAACCGATAGTGCACTTTTAGCACACAAGGAAGGCAGACAAAAAACAACCTGCATGTCGGAAGCAAAGAAAACCGATGCTTGGCGGCGCCACAGGTGGTCAGGAGAGTTTCGCTTTTTTATCTATGAGCTTTGCGTGCCCAGTGGTTTTGTTTTTGACGCGCCTCGATGTACAAGTGCCGTACAGCAGAGGAACTCCAAGTGCCGCTTCAAGTGCTAGTTAAACTTTGAAGGAGCCTGTTAAGGCTGGTCAGATAATCGCCACAGTCGATGAAAAACTATGATGGCACGATGGTCGGTGATCGTACAAGGCAGTTTGCAGTATAAAGAGCACTTGTGTCTACGCACGATCCCCCGGCGAAACATTCCCGGCTGTGCCAATCAACTTCAAACTACTTAACGGAAATAGTTTATTGGGGACGGGAGACAAGGTACAAGGAAGTCAAGAAAAATTGCTTATGACCTAGCTCTGTTAGGCCAGGATATACGTAGCGAAAGCACGGAGACTTCTGCATCGCAAGAGTGCATGCACTAGATGCGCCTTTATTAACGGCTGCACCTCAAGCCGTCGTGGCGGAGTGGTAGCGTCTACGCCTGAAACGCCAATGGCCCTGGTTCGATTCCGAGCCTCGGCACACGATATTTTTTATTCAGTGAGTGGGCGGGGGATGTCAGTGGCTCCCATAGATGCCGCCATCGAATACGTTGGTTAATGGTTAAGCCAGGCTCTGTTAAGGCGCGTTTATGCTCCGCCGTAACGCGCGCGTGCTGAACGGCGACGTCACGTCGGCCAAAGCGAGACCCTCTATACTCCAACTGCGCTTGACCGCCGACGCGTTCGGCGGCTTCGGCGCACTCTGACCGCACTGCGGAGACTTGGAGCATGTCTCGATTTCGCGCCGAGTGTGCCAGCTGCCACCGGCCCGGCCACACTAATTCGGCCCCGCGGCGAGGTGCGCGTTGTGACGTAATTCAATAGCTTCGGCAGTTGGGCGGAGCTGTTCTTTTCGAGCTCTCGGCTAATTTAATCCATTCACAGTACAAGTCTGAAGGTACATGCAAGTGGGCGAGAGAGCCCGATCCAGTGGACCTGCTGGATCTAGCGGATGCCGTCGTGCGTCGGCTTTAGTTTCAAGCCGCCAACTTTAATCGCGACCGCCCTTGAGCATCCATCCGTTTTTTGTGGCAAAAAAAAAAATAATAACTTCGCCTTTTAACCGTGGCAGACCTCGACGCCGCGCCTGCTGCACCATGCAACCGCGCCGTTCAAGCAATCACAATCCGTTGGCCCCAAAGCCCCGGCCAGCCTCCGATGGGCGCAGCGCGCCGACCTTATCCTGGCCCCTCGCGACTCCCCGCACTGGGGTTATGATATCTGATTAGCAACAGCTGCTCACTGAGGAAGGGGGAAACGACCCGCCGGCGCCTAACCTGACTGTGCTCCCTCAAAAGCATCGCACGCTCTCTGGGGCTGAGGTCGCTGAAATGCAGGCCGGAGTTTTTGCGAGAACTTCGTCGCAGGGTTCGGGAACGGCATCTATCGTAACGCTGGAAAGACGCCGGTGCAAACGTAAACGAAGTGACGGTAGCGACCCCCGATAGACGCCTACAACGTGCGACGGCGGTAGCTTTCATTTCGGCAGCTGCTAGACCGCACCGCGAGTGGCCAGAAATCACGGAGTCTGCGTTTACGTCATGTTTCACGTCACTCCGTCCTTCGACGTCATAAGAGTTCTCGAGTTTGAATCGGAGCGGCGGGAAAAACTTTTCCAACTTCGAATCCAAATTTCTTTTAAATAAATGCATCTTTCGCTCCCAGACAAGCGACAACAAAGCCATGAAATGCCGAAATATCAGATTTTGCTAAGAAAAAAAAATTGCTAGAGTTCTCCCCAGTGTCCCTTTAAAACACCAGAAACCTTCATCAACACAAAGTCAGACATGTGTCTTCCATAAAAAGCTTAAGGGGACACTGACGCAATAGCATTAATGAGTACCTTCAGCGGCCTCTTTCAGGGTCCTCTTTGTACATCACTTCGCCTAAGTTCAGCTTACATGCCCATATATGCAGCATTGGTCATTCTTTACAATACATTCACAGATCGGGTGGGTCCTCATCCTACTACTGGAGCAGTGGTGCAGCGGTTAAGCGTTGTGCTACTGGCCCAGCAGGTGGCTCTTTCAAACACAGCCACCAGTGAGGCTTGCAAGACCCAGGCTGCTCTTCCTGAGCAACTTCTCGCGATCAAACATTACTTTAACTGCCACCTGCCCTGGTGGGTAGTTTGCTCAAAATCTGGTAGGCACGTTGTGATTATGTACAAGCTCATGGGACCTAGGTGGTAGATGGGCAACCTACTTTCTGCTCACTAGGTCACTGCCGCTGATGAATTTTCTGCAGAACGGCAGCCCTAACACGATCACATTAAAACTCTGTGTCCTTCCAGCAGATGAGGCTCAAAATGGCAAGTTTTCTATTATTGTTGTTAGTAAAAGTGAATCCTAGCAATGAATTACCTAAAGGGTTGGCCTGCATGATAGAGAAGGTCTTGACTCCTACTAGGCACAAGGGGTGCGGAAGAGGGAATGAAAGATGTAAAATTGCCGAATTCGTATTCAGGACTAGAGAATGTGACAGTACGAGGTTCTGGATATTACTCCTGCAACACTAAGTAAGCCATGGCGTCCTTCGCAGTGCTAGTTCAGAGACCAATGTGAACGACAGAGTCACTAATCATTGTGCTATGTTTCCAGGCATGCATTTTCAAAGAAGGCACCATATTTGGATCTGTCAGCTAGATTTTAAAAATGCAAGTGCTGCAGTGAAATGATGCATTGAACTAGACCAACTGCAGAAGTGCTGCCTGAGTGCAAGCAAGCCATAATTTTAGCTAGAAGAACCACTAACATATTGCTACACATTAGTTTAACATTTGGTACTTTGTCTGTACCTATTAAACTGGAGTGCATCAAGTTGTTGGGGGGTCGTCAGCTGTTTTCATTTGCAAAGGAGGTATGAGGGTACCAACAGCAAAAAAAATATACCAGCAACACACTAAAAGCAAATTCTCCGATTCCTGTGTACCAGGCTAATAGATCATGAAGTGCACAGAATTAGTAACTCAGAAGTAATTACTTGTGATAAATGAAAGTTTTCATTCTGAAAAGTAAGACTTTTGATAAGATGACTTAGAGAAAAGAGCTAGCAGTCGAGATGTTGAGAAACAGCTTTACAGCCTACATCGTACATATGAGCCTTATTTGCATTGCTTGTTTGTGAGAACGGAACTTCAAGCATGAACGAGGCTCGTTTCAACTTTTCCTGCCAGAATTTTCATTGCTGCCGGCATTCTTCTGTTTGCCACAGCTATTAATACAAAAATGAACCTCCACTGTATCCATGGCTTGAAAAACAGAATCATTTCAAGTTCAACTTATAAATGAACAAAATTGTGACTCGTGGTTGAACTCTGTAATGTTATAGCACACTCTATACATACCATTCAGAAATGGCTTCTCCATCGGGGTCAAGCACCACCATGTGTAAAGTGCGATTAGTGTAAAGTACACGGCACAATGCTGATGCCACATCAAAGTTAACTCTGCAATGAGAGAGATCAAAACGTTCCAAGGAGGTGTTAAGGGCTAGCCCAGCTGAAATATCTTCAACAGCTAACTCGCTGAAGGTGCAGTGAGAAATCACCAAGCTCCGAAGACCAGAATTCGTTGCCAATGCCGCCCCTAAGGCTGCACCATGTTCCCTTCCAAATGTTTTTTGGTTGTGTTTGTAGCCACTCAAAACAAGGTGCTTTAAGGTGCGGTTGAACTTCAGTGCATCCAGCAGTTGTATGACGTCCAAGCTTAGACTTTTATAATGTAGCTCCGTCAGCGACGCATTAGTTTCGACAAAACTTCTGAGGGCCCCCAGAAGTGCTCGCCTGCATTCGGCTCCAAACTGGTCCCGAAGTGAGAGCTTCTGAATATTCTCGCATGGCAGTAGCAATCGACCCAAATCGTAAACACCGGTTCTCGTCAAGTGGCAATCAAATGAAAGCTCAGTGAGATGTGTGCAATTTGAGATAGCTCTGATCAGCCTGTCGGAGGCTTCGGCGGTTTGCGTCCGACTTGCGGAAATCACAAGTTTCTGCAGGCTCCCTGAATTCGCTGCGAGGAGTTGATCGAGTTTCGAGACGTAATTGTTGCCGAGGATGGCGCGTTCAATGATCAAGCATTTCAGTGCGCTGACGCGACCCAGGCCGCACAAGAAAATGTCCCATTCGGCATCGACGATGCTGGAAATCTCGAGGTACTGCACGTTGCATTCTGGCTGTTGTGGCCACCAATCAGCTCCGAGCAGGAGCCTTACTGGGGCTGGCTGACGAGGCAAATGCTGCCGATGAAGGCTTATCCTTCTGATGCACTTGTGTAGCCGAGGGAGGTAGGCCAGCAAGAAAGCCGCGCTGTGGACTGGTGCTTTGTCCCTGGGTTCATCTTCAACGGCAAAGAAGGTACCGCGCAAGGACTGCAGGCACAACACCCCAGGCTCCTCCTCCCTCAAGTTGAGACGGCAGTATCGCAAAGTACTGTTCCAGCTTTGCAACACATCACACAGCCAGCAGTCGTTTGACGAAGAGGCCGTGCAAGCTCTTCTGAAGCCTGGCAGATTCGCGTACAGCGGATACGGGTGTGGTGCCATCCTATGGTAGTAGTTAGTGGGGTACGCCATGCCTGACTACGTTCACAGCCAGTTCACCCGGAATCACCACGCGCTTGACACGTTCTGCACTCCTGAAGGCAGCGAACCAAGTCCGTCATGGAAGTTTATCCAGCTTTGTTCGCGTCTTGCAAGAAGTCATGCGGCTTCGGCGAACGAAACAAATTTATAAAAAGCTTGGGGCAAACTTTAACTGATTAGTTGACGTGTGCTGCGTTGACATGAAACACGTAAACGCGGTTCCGGTAGCTCCGGCGTTCTGGCGGCGCGCTTTGAAAAAAAAAAAAAAGCTTAGAGAATTTCAAACTAGCCAAGCCAAGTCTACAATGAATCCGTCGGGGCTAGGCAAGTTCACTATAGGCAAGGTTACAGTACAGTGCCTAAAATATACTGGTATATATTCTAGGCACTGCATTTACAGTGTTCTAGAAGGAGTTGTGCTGGCAAGAGCGAAGCGGGTTTCAATGGGAGGCGCTGAACCAAAAAAAAAAAAAGCGGTCGGCCGCGCGTGGCGCTGCCGTCGAATTTATTCCAGAGGCCTCCACTACGGCACCTCTTTCTTCCTTTCTTTCTTCTCTCAGTACCACCTTTATCCCCTCCCTTACTGCTCAGTTCAGATGTACGCCGATATTTGAGACTGAGCCATATCCTTTCCCCCTAAACCAATTTTCAATTTACTAAAAAAAAAGACAAAGTGACCTGCCGCGGTGGCTCATTGGTTAGGCGCTCGGCTACTAATCCGGAATTCCCGAGTTCGAACCCGACCGCGGCGGCTGCGTTTCGATGGAGGCGAAACGCTGAGGCGCCCGTGTGCTGTGCGATGTAAGTGCACGTTAAAGATCCCCAGGTTGTCGAAAATTTCCCGGAGACCTCCACTGCGGCACCTCTTTCTTCTTTCACTCCCTCATTTATTCATTCCCTTACGGCGCGGTTCAGGTGTCCAACGTTATACAGTATTGTGCGTTTTTATCGTGAAGACTTTCAAAAATTTCCCTGCCTCAACCGCTAGCTCATTAGCAGTGAAACTGCACACAGAGCATGCGTACTATGGTAACTTTTGTATCGTAGCAAGTTTGACAACGGTACTTGCTGAGTTGAGCCGTGCATGACGTGAAAACGTAATTGTCTACGTAGAGATCGGCGAACCAAATCTCGTAGACGACGTTTTTTCGCTGAATGGCGGCTGTGTCGCCGTCTCTTTTCGGCAGTGGAAAGCGTCACAACAAGGCCGCCGAGACGAGCGTTGCAAACAATATTATTTGAAAGGTAAGGCCTCGTTAAATCAGTTGTTCTGATATTTTTGCCGCTCAATTAGCCGAAAATCTTGTAAGCGCTTCAGTTGAAGCAGACGAAACGGCCGGAACGGCATAATCAAAGGGCCCGCGCTTCTTGCAACGCTCGCCTCGGCGGCCTTCTCGGGACGCTTTCTACTGCCGAAAACAGATGTCGCCACTGCCGCCATTCAGCGAAAAAACGTCGTCTGCGGGTTTTGGTTCGCCGATCTCTACGTAGACGATTACGTTTTCGCATCATGCACGGCTCAACTCAGTAAGTACCGTTGTCAAACTTGCCACGATACAAAAGTTACCATAATACACAAGCTCTGTGTGCAGTTTCATCGCAATTGAGCCAGCGGTTGAGGCGTGGAAACTTTTGAGTCTTCACGATAAAAACGCACAATACTGTATGAGACAGATACTGCGCCATTTCCTTTCCCCAAAACCAATTATTATTATTAATACTCGACAATACTGTTGTTATTGCAGCGAACGAAACTGCTGCGCCGGCAGACGATGTAGAAAAGCTCGACTATAGCGACTACAGCGCCACTAGTTCCCACGACCACCGCTTCAGCCGCCTTCCGAGCGGAGCCAGCGGAGTGGATCGCTGAGCTGTGAAACCCACGTGGTGAAACCTATTGGTGAAACGCATGCGCTACTGACTTTCCGAAAACGTTGGCGGGCAGGTGGTCTGATGTGGCGCAGCAACCGTTGCTGTTGCTGCAAGTGGCTTGCGTCGTCACGCTTTATGACGGCCGTGCAGCGGTCTTTCGACCAGCAGATTCTCTGCTATGAGATGCGACCGTGGTCGCGTTTTGTTTACGTGAAAACTTCAATAAAGGAAAGAGGCATTACTCACAAGGAACCGAATGCAGCGCCACGGTGTTGTGATTTCAGTTGTTTACGTTCTCTGCTTACACAAGGAATTTTTCTCAATGGTTGCTTTTCTCATCATTGCCCATGATATAATCGTGATGTGCCATTTTACGTGCACGCCTTGCCGCGCATATCCGGATCACTTCTGTAAATTTCTGTAGCTCCGCTAGTGCTGTGGGGCGCACGGCGCCCACCGTGTTCCGCTGTGCTTGCTCTTTTCGTCGTTTTTGTCCACATGTTGACATCAGTTTTGCATCTATAAATGATCCTACATGTCATTCGACGGGTGTCCTTTCGGCCGTCTTCGTACTTCCTGGTGCGTTTGTATTCCTCGTGCCTTAGCGTGGGCGAGAGAACTGTGACGCTTGAGTTAATTGCTGGGTTTTACCGCAGCTTCCTTTACGTGGAGTGGCTTCGCCCGGTGCTTGCGATGTCTCGGGCATCCTAGGATCGTCTGGCATGGCACCACACAAGCCCCCAAATGTGCTCATTTTCACAAATGAAGATGGATCGCGCCAACCTCGTTTTCATGCTGTAAAGGAAACGCTAGGCATGTGTCTCAGCCCCGATCACTATGTCATTTATTCACTCTCGGAGCACCAGGTTTGTATGTGCCTTATCACCCTTGGTCAGTGTCCTTCGAGAGTTCTGACATATGCACCAGGAAACGTTCTCTTTCCTTGTTTCTGTATATTGCTGGTGTAGCACAATTTTAGCACGAAACGCGCAGAGTATATCTCTCGGGGTCAGGAGGAACGCTGCGTACTGAAAACGTAACACCCAAGAAACAGCCGTTCCACAAGCACAGGAGAGTTCAGGGAATCAGTTTTTCTACTTAAAAAAAAAAGCACAAAGGACGGGACAAGAAAGAGACAACAGGACGAGCGCTGCTTGTCCCGTTCTTCGAGCTGTTGAAATTTCAAGATAAACCCACGCCAACTGGACGAAATGGCTGCCCTTTTGCAACTTTTCTACTTCGTTATACTTCTAGAAATCATTCTTTCCCCCGCAGGTTGGTAGCTGTTGTAGGCTAAGGGTTTCGCTAATAACTTTTTGCCCTTTAACGTTAAAAATTGCACTGCCCTTATTTATGCTACAGACTCTACAGGACTTGTACAACATTGTGCATCTGAGCTTAATATTTATTGCTGGCTTAGAAGCAAACTGCTTGTTAGCCATTGTCAGTTGTTTGATTTGTGTCTACCTTTTGCAGGTCAAAAGCACTCCTTGGTTAGCCAATACTAAACTCCTTATTGTTGCATGCACCGACATGAGCAGCACAACAAGACGGATCTTCACAGAATATTTTTTTCGTGGAGGGAATCTTCTTGTCATGGCTGCAAAGCTGGATTTGCCTGGTGTTCGGTACATGGAACACTCTTTAGGACCCGAAGCCATTGCTACAGTAGTACATGAAGCAGCAGAAGACATTGCAGTGCTGAGAGGTCAAGTACTATACCAGTTTGACCAGAATTGCAGGGTTAAAACTGTCGCACTTGACCAAGAGGGTGCAGGCCTTGTGTTTGAGCTTCGAGGAAGTAGCAACGGAGGATTGGCACTTTTGTCTGAGGCAAGTGGTTCTATTTCTGTGGACATGAATACTTTGACCAAGATAGTCGCGGCAAATAAATCTTGCAGCTTTCCATTGCGCAGATTTAATTTTATCTGCGCTACGGAAAGCTGCAAGATTTGTTTACCGCCGCTGTGACTATCATTTTCACCCTCATCTGGCATGTTCCCCCTAAACTCAAGTCCGCTGTCAACCCGCCGGAAAGCTTATTCCTTAAAGGTTCTCCAATCTATAGTGCACTCTCCTTGCTGCCTTTCAGATGGTAACCATATCTTGTTTTCACAACCATCTGCAACTAGTAGCCATCATAATCTTAATATCCAACCTTTTTTTGCACATATATATTAATGCTTTCAAATACAGCAGCTTCTTTCCACATACTGTGGAGGGTTAAAACTTTTTACATGGCAACATTTGATCATTATCGATTTCTGAGTTGTGTCTGCAATTAAGTCGTCGTGACATGCGGAGGCATTGTGTTTATATTTTATTGTGGCCATGTGCTCTTGGTGCGTGAAATTGTATTTTAATATATTTTATGTAGCCCACTTCTGCTATAGGCCCTGCATGGGGCTGCGGTATTTTCAAATAAAATAAATAAAATTTGATTTTATTAATCAGTACGCTATAATTAGTGGAGCAGTAGTGAAACATGCCGACATTATTAAACACCATCTGGGCTGGTTTTGTAGGAGCAAGCTGCATCGGGTTGAAGATAAGCTGGAAATGTCTGCTAATTTGGTTTCCCATTATACATATCTCCTTTAGCTATGGCTAGACTTGTAGTTGCATTATACGTAAAATTTAATGTGTAGGTACTGCATGTTAGCCAAAAATTAACCAAAGAGGTTACTGTTTACCTCGTAGGTCTTGTATGTCCTTGGTGCGTGCCTTAAGGCAGGGACTTGAGCCACATTCTGTGCTACACAGTGCCTCATATATGTCTGATGGTTATTTTCGTGCCTATTTTTTTTCTGTGCCTTACATTTGATAACCAGATTTAGGTGGGCCCATGCCCATATGACGCTGTGTTCTATTTGACATCTGTCAAAACTTCTTATGAATGCGTAGGTGAACATTACTTATCTGTTCCTAACTGTTGCATCGTGTAATAGTCTTTATGCCATTTTTTTTTCTCCTTGTAGTTTAAAGTGTAACTTGTTTATAGTACAAAGTGATTTAGATTAAAATATAAATGACAGTATAAAGAAAGAATCTCAATAGCCACTTGATCAGGAAAAATTTCTCTGTACGCAGTATATCTTTCAAATATAACTTGGTGTGTTTTAGGTGAGGATCTGAACATATCTCCTAAGCAGAAAGGGAGGTGCACAAAAAATTGATCTGAGTTTAGTTATCAAATCCAACTAACGTTGCATCCGTGTCGGGAAAGCTTCATGCTTAGCCACGTTAACTAGACTGGAAATTCACTTCAGCAACTGTGGCTGCGTCCTCCTGCTCTTTTAAATGGCGAAGTTTAATGAGGCTTATTGTTTAAGTATGCAACACAATGAAAAAGGAGGACATGAGACAGCCAATGTCCATGTCATTTTCAGAGTCAAATCGCATTTGTCGGTGAAAGGTTATTGCTACAGGCAGCATACAGGCACAAAAAAACCCCTAAATGGGCAGGCATTTAAGCTCTGAAAAATCATGTAACAGGCGCTTAAGATCCAAAAGTAAGTGACATGTAATAATTTTTATTGCTTAATAGCAATTGAGATAATAAAAATCTAAAATTTGCTATTGTTGACCCCATCATACTGCTGTTATAAAGGAACAGCATACAACCTGGTCACATTAGTAGGGCACAGACAGCTTCCACTCTTGGTTGCACACAGCGATAAACAGCATACTTAGCTGTGGTGTCTTGTCTCGCTTCGTCCCCGTCTTTATTCGCGCTGTATCGCATTATGGAAGCATACTTAGGTTCTGATACTTGGCGGTTCATTTGTTTTCCACAGTAAAGGCCTTATACTTTGAACAACTTCTTAACATGTCACTTGAGGCCAGTAGTGTGAAATAAAAATGAGAGAATTCACGGGGGCTGAGCTTATCACTTCATGGAGCCGAAGCACACGTCTGATGTCCGAAACAATCACATTGACTTTACCCTTTCCCCGAATAAAGTACCAGTCTACAGAGTGCTGCAGTTGTGTAGTTAACGTCTTGACATGCAAAGCTGCCTTCGCCTGCATGCCACCTGAATGCAATGTAGCATTTACTTGCTACTGAGTTGGTTGCTCCCTCCACACTTATCTATATCAAGATCGTTCTTATCATGCTCATCCAAAATGGGCAGCTAAACAAGGACTCACATAATCACAACCACACCCATGAAGAATCAAAGGGATTACCTGTAGACCTGGGCTCACAAGAATGGATGGAAACGAGCTGAAACATCGGCTCTCCTGCGAACCATTTTAAGACGGATCATGCTTGCTGTGGCCAGATACCGAGAAATTCAGCCACTTGATGGCATATCCCCATAGTGGAGATAACGTAAAACTTTTCCACACAGCTTCAGAACCAGTACCGCTTCCTCCCCCAACACTCCTAACTTTCCCTGAGAGAAGCACAATTCCCCGCTAAGCACAAACACCCCATTTGCAATTCTACAATCCGGGACAAATGGCACTGTACAAAATCTTCAACTAACACGGCTTACCAGCTGTCTTGTACCTTATGGCCAGTTTTTAAGGGGTTGTTCTTTAAACAAAGTCATCCGGTTTTTGGTACTTTGTTGTTGTCTTCATTGCTTTCTGTCTAGGAGGGGGAGGAATTTTTCTCATAAGTTTGCCAAAATGGACATATTTAACATAAAACCTGCAGAAAGGCAGGCAAGTGCCAGAATAACATATTTAGGCATTTACAGGCATTTTTAGACAAGTGTCTAAACTTCCAGGCCTGAGTTATCACATTTTGTATTTATCTTAACATTTCCTTTTTGCTATTTTGCTTTTAGTTTAAGTTATCTCATATGCATACTCAACGGGAGTTATGATAATGTGGTCTTGGTATCCATTAGCTTGTCAGATCCCTTATGCATGTGATCTAAGATGCAAAGCTTAGGTGCATATTTGTGTGGGAGAATCTCATTAAACCTATGTTCAGGGCATGGGTTGTTCATTTTCATTGTATTTGATTCTACAGGGCTAGTAGAATATGAAACTTCCAACTGCTTGATATGAACTAAGCTCAAAAACAGAGGGTGTTGCCTACAGTACTTCCTTTTAAAGTCGTATTTTGCTAAGCAGTTGGTAGTTCAAAACCTTGGTTATTTGTGTGCAGAGCATTCTATGTGTATATGCTTTTCAGATTCACTTGGAACTTGACCCAGTGTTCTTTGGTACATCCGAAGATGTGTTTGCGCTCCTAAAGAAGGCAAATGAGGGCAGGATATCAATGTTGCGAAACATATTATCAAAACACTTTCGCTTAAACTGCAGCCTCAATGCATCTCACAAGTTGTCCACAGGAAATATCTTCACAGCAACAAAGGTCAGTCTACATTGTTGACATGAATGTATAAAGTCATGACTTAACGGTACGGACACTTTGGTTCCTGAGCAAAACTGCCCATTAAACAAACAAGTTGTCCGTAATAACATTTGTTTTGAAGGAAAAACAGCACGAAGAGGGTGTTCGACGAATAACGAGAAGCAGACACTACAAGCGCTTTAATGTAGCACATGTAAGGTGTACTTCTCATTCTTCATCCAACGTCCCTGTTTGCACAGTGTTTTTCCTTCAAAGTAAGCGTCACCCAACTAGCCCAACTTTCTCTGCTAGTCCGTAACAACGAATTGCGAAGAAAAAGTAAAAAAAAAAACATTATGAATAAGGCATGCTTGTGTGCATACTGGTCAGCAGTGAAGTGGAAAATAATCAAATTCTTGGCAGCTTCAAGTGTGTTATTCTCGTAGCTGTTATCTTTAAAATATTGTAGTGCAGTCTGGGACACCTAGCGGTCCATGAGATGCATGATGACATATCTCTTGCTATGGTTTTTCACATCCCATGAACAGTTAGTACATATCTGTACTCATTCGGTTCTCAACTTTGTGTAAGCAGCAGAGAGCATTTCCTTCACAGCCATTTATGCAGTAGAACAAATAGCAATGCAGAATAACTGAGCACCTTGGCAGTGTTAAGCATGAAACCACAAAAAAATATGCTTTTGTGCATTCGAGCTCCCTTTCTCTGGTGTTCTGTGCTCAAAATACAGGAAACGAAATATCCGGTTGGGGCAGTTGAGGTGTGTTCTCATTGCTGTCCACATTAACGTGACAAAAATACATAGGCCCGAATGACCTTTGTGCTGTTTCACCCTGTCCATTGTTCGGACAGCAAGTTTTCTTATTAACGAGGGGCTAATGCATTGAAAACGTTACAAATTATGCCTGATTCAATTCGTCGATATTACGGGGATCGTATTAGCAGGGCACAGATGTATTTAGGAATTGTATAGTGTTCAGTTGTGGTTTTGGATTCTGCCACGTTTTTTGTGACCTTTACTGTTGGAGTAAAAACTGCTCTGTCCTCATCCCGTTTGTCATGCAGGAAGTGCTTCAGGATTTTTTGTCTAGACCACAGACTGCATCTGGTGTATTCGTGGATGGCAATGTCAGCTTTTGCTATGTCACAGAAGACAAGGCTGCATCCATGACGGCTACAGTTGACTGCCTACCTGTGATCATTCCATCTGGTGATACATTTTTCTGCAGCCCAGCTTTCAACAGTGCTATCTACTTCTCAGCATTGAGGACACACAGCTTGGGCCGGCTAGCCCTTTTTGTTGAGAATGCGACAACCACCATGACAGCTATAAAAGCGTGAGATAACATTTCTTTTTTAGTTGTACTACATGTGCTTCGGCTTTTCAAAATGCTGTTTCGCCTGTCATGTGCTGTTGCTTTTGGTGTGGTGGCTTGTGAAGAGTCTGTCACTTTAATCAGTTTTATCACCTATTTTGAAGCCTTGCACTGGCCATTTCTGATTTGGTTTGGTCTATGAGGGTTTAACGCCCCAAAGCGACCCAGGCTATGAGAGACGCCGTAGTGGAGGGCTCCGGAAATTTCGGCCACCTGGGGTTCTTTAATGTGAACTGATGTCGCACAGGGCACGGGCCTCTAGAATTTTGCCTCCATTGAAATGCGACCGCCATGGCTGGGATCGAACCCGCGTCTTTCGGGTCAGCAGCCGAGCGCCGTAACCACTCGGCCACCATGGTGGCTCCGGCCATTTCTGGTAGTAGAAAAATGAACAAACAACTAAATGTGAAGGGTAGTTGTTTTTTTTTTGCAAATGAAAAGCATAGCATATAATTGACTTGAGGGAACGCAGCCTCGTTGTTTTTGTGAAGGTTATTGCATGGGTGCAAAAAGAAGTCGAGCACATTGTAGCAGTTCAGCTCCGCTAAAATTGGCTAGCAAACATTGGGAAGTAGTGTATGTGTGTGCATGACAGTGTTGGTGGTACATTTGCACATGCCATTACTCCTCTGCTATGTCTCATGTGAATGCATTCAGAACAGCAATGTGTTTTCTGCCTACTTCTGTCTATGCGTGTCTACGTGAGCCAAGTTTTTAAGGAAGCTTTTTAATGTTTTAGGTTGCTTCTCATATTGATAGATTGCCTATTAAGGAATGATAGCCAGGATGTACTGTCTTTGGCAGAACATGTAATGAAATTCACATAGTTGCAGAAAATGGTGCTGTAACATAGCCGGCAATTTAGTCCTAAAATCTTGGAAATAACCATAGCAGGTTCTGTTTAGTGCTTGTGACACACGAAGCCAGAGCATCTGACTAGTAAGATTTGTGTAGATTTTTATTCCCTTCCTTTCTGTTCAGTTTGCAGTCCATCCATGGATCTGTTGCAATCGCCACACGCCAGCTGAATGGTGTAGGTAGGTATATTTATGAGAAGTGATTACTAGAACCATTGTATAGATGCATTTATCACTTGTAAAAGCTATCCAGCTGTGTTTGTTAACTTTTGTAAAAAATGATAGCTTCTGTTTATTTGTTCAGATGCGTGGTACAGTGAGTTTGTGGTCACATACTTGGAAAGGGCATTTTTTAGCAGCAGAACATTTTTTGAAATGAAAACTAATTTTTGTTTTATAAAGTCTACAATGAACTTCTTGAAATTTTTTTATTGTCAAATTTAATTGCTATAAAATAGGCTATGTTTGCCAGGGTACCTTCTTTCCTCTTCAGCCCAGTTCTAGCATTGGTGGTTTTTTTCCTGTTCTATTTCAGTCATAATTCATTATTCAGTATTGCCACTGTCCTTTAGGTATAGCATAGCAACTCGCAGCATAGAAGTATGAACCAGCTAGATACCTTTCTGCAGGGTCAGCCTACTCTTGTCACTAAAAAGTCAGCTAAGTAAACAGTTCTTTAAAACTCAAAAAAAAAAGAACTAAAATATGACTTTGAACCCGATTTCTCTGCACTGTGCACAAACCATCAGTCAGCCACTGATCCGAGCTAACAGTGTAGAGTGTTACGTTTCGCCTACGACGCGCGGTATAGCCGGCGCGGATGCAACGGACGCCGGGGCTTCGTTCAAAGTGGCGGTCATTTTGGGCCCGTTCAGTGCTGCCGTAACGCCTCCCGCCAAGCGCGTCCAGGCAGGTTTCGATGCCACGTGTCGTCGTGTGTGCATGTGTGTGTGTGCATGTTGGTTCCCACGCTTGTCAAAGCGCGGCAGCCGGGGAGAGGAGCTCCCCAACTGGGAGGCGAGGAGGTCTGACCGGCGCCGGCCCGGCGGACGCGTCACTTCACGTCTCAACATGTCCGTGCGTCGCCGTCTCGTGCGACTCATCCCTAGCCGTTCCTTCTTGCCCTCGACTCCGAGGGTATAAAAAGCAGCTGCCCCGGACGCCGAAGAGGGACTTCGATTTCTTCCTTCGAGTAACGTGGTCGCCCTGACCGGCTGCTCTTTTGCGATGCCAGAATAAACAAGTTGTTCTGTTGCCAGTCGACTCATCCTTTGCCGGGACCTTCGGATGTTTCCAGCTGTGCCCCAGGCCGCCAGGCCAACGCTACCCTTGGGGCTTGCAACCCATTTGCAACAACTGGTTGCCAGCGGTGAGATCGCGACAACGGAGGCCAGCAGCGAAGATATGCGGTCAACTGTATGCTGAGCAGCTCAACGACCATCCGGGAGCAGTGCAACGAGCCCTGTGTGATGACTGGTTGCCTGCAGCGGAACGACTGCGCTGAATTCTTGGCTGCGAGGTTTGGTGAGTGCGGGACTTTCTTCTTCTGAGTTTTGCCAGGCTTTTGTTAGTGTCAGAAACAGAGCTGGTAATTGTGTTGTCGTTGCTGCCGGGTTAGTTTGCGGCAAGACAATAGTAGGCAGTAGAGAAAGCAGCATTCGGAGCAGCCATGGATTTGAAGTCGTTGCGCAAACCGAAATTGCTGGAGCTTGCAAGAGAGTTGGGTCTGAATGTCTCAGACAAACTCAGAAAACCAGAACTGCTAAGGGCTATTCTTGAGTTGGAGGCTGAGGATGACGAGCTGTCGGAATGCCTTGAGACCATTGAGGAGAGGGAGCAAAAAGAGAAAGACGAGCGCGAACGTAAAGAACAAAAAGAGAAAGAGAAAGAAGAGCGCGACCGTCAACACGCTTTGGAAATGAAGTGTCTCGAGGTAGAGATGGAACGCGCTCGTAATGGAAGTCAGGCACACGGTGCAGGAGAGCGGGTATCGTTCAAAATGACTGACCTGATGCGGCCGTTTAAGCTTGGAGAGGACATTGGTTTGTTCCTGGTTAAATTTGAGCGAACGTGCGAGAAGCAGGGGTTCTCTCGGGAAACGTGGCCACAGCGCTTGCTCACTTTGTTACCCGGCGAGGCGGCCGACGTAGTCGCTCGCTTGAAGAGAGAGGAGGCAGAGGATTTCGACCAAGTGAAATCGAGTCTGCTAAAAAAGTACAGGCTGTCAGCGGAGGCGTTCCGTCGGAAGTTTCGGGAAAATGAAAAAGGCAGAAGTGAGTCATATACAGAGTTTGCCTACAGGCTTATGTCAAACATGCAGGAGTGGCTCAAAGAAGAGAAAGCGTTTGGTGACCACGAGAAAATTCTGCAGTGTTTCGGGCTGGAACAGTTTTATAGTCGGTTACCTGAGAACGTGCGGTACTGGGTCTTGGATAGGCCAGACGTTAGTACAGTGGCTAAAGCCGCCGAGCTAGCCGAGGAGTTTGTGACGCGTCGGGCTCGCGGAGCTAAGGACGGTCAAAAGGGTGAATTTGGCTCCAAGTCTGAGAGGCCGAAGTTCACACCCATGAGAGCAAGGGGGGACACACGTAGTGCGGATGCGAGTGAAAGCAGTCCGACCGAACGTAAGGAGACGGCGGCAGCCGAAGCCGAACGCAGAAAGCGGTTCGAGAGGAGGCAAGCGCGCGTGTGTTATACGTGCCAGAAGCCGGGTCACTTTTCGGCGCAGTGTCCAGAAACAAAAAGAAAAGTCGTGTGTTTGTCATTATGTAGCACTGACGAGAACATGAAGCTTCTCGAGCCTTACATGCGAGACTTCCTCGTGAACGGGAAAGAGTGCCGAGTGCTTCGTGATTCCGCAGCTACAATAGATGTAGTTCACCTTTCTTACGTAGAACCCGATATGTTCACGGGCGAGTGCGCATGGATCAAGCAAGCCGTGGAAGCTCACAGCGTGTGTCTGCCCGTAGCAAAAGTGCTTATTGAAGGACCTTTCGGAGCACTTGAGACGGAGGCCGTAGTGTCATCTATGCTGCCCCCCCAGTACCCGTACCTATTTTCGAACAGGTCCGATCACCTCCTGCGCGAGAAGGGGCTTTTGTTTGGTGAGGCTAGCGTTCAGGCCTTAACCAGATCGAGAGTTCGGGAGCTCGCTGCAAAGGCGGTAGTTGCGGGGCCAACGTTGTCGAACAATGAAAAAGGGTCGGAGGCGCAGCAAGCTGATATTCCGAGCACGTCAGAACTGGATAAAATTGAGCCTGTAGCGTTGAAGGCACCAGGTACAGGAGAGGAAATGCCCGACACGGGAAAGTTAGAAGAGCTTCCGGGACTAGGCTCAGTGACGAACAGGGAAGACACTGATCAGGTCATTAGTGACTTAATCATTAAAGCACCGCTATCGGCTGAGCAGAAAACCGAACTACACCAACTCTTACAAGAGTTTCAAGGTCAGTTCTCTGAGAGGCCTGGTAGGACTTCTGTCCTTACTCATGATATAGAACTTACCTCCCCAGAGCCAGTACGATCCAAGGCGTACCGGGTGTCACCCCGCCAGCGCGATATTATGGAGGCTGAGGTAAAGAAAATGCTACAGCTCGGTGTTATTGAGGCGGGTGAGAGTGATTATACCTCCCGTTTGATTTTAGTTGAGGTACCGGGCAAGGAACCTCGTCCTTGCGTCGACTACCGCAGGCTTAATTCCATCACTAAGGATCAAATTTATCCGATCCCTAACATCGAGGAGCGCCTTGAGAAAGTTAGTAGCGCTCAGTTTATTTCCACCCGAGATCTTGTTAGGGGTTATTGGCAGGTTCCACTTACAGAAGAGGCTAGTAGGTATGCGGCGTTCATTTCACCAATGGGAACATTCCGTCCTAAAGTTTTGAGTTTTGGTTTGAAGAACGCGCCATACTGCTTTTCAAGCCTCATGGACAAAGTGTTGCGGGGACAGGAAGAATTCGCTTTACCGTATTTAGACGACGTAGCGATATTCTCCGCATCCTGGTCTGAGCATATGGCACACTTGCGGGCAGTGCTAACCCGCCTGCGCGAAGCGGGCTTGACAGTCAAGGCTCCAAAGTGCCAATTAGCACAGGCCGAGGTTGTCTACCTCGGTCACGTGATTGGACAGGGTCGTCGCCGCCCCTCTGAAATAAAGGTGGCCGCTGTGCGAGACTTCCCGCAACCGCGCACGAAGACCGATATTCGGTCGTTCTTAGGTGTCGCCGGCTACTATCAGAGGTACATCCCCAGGCACTCCGATATCGCGGCTCCCCTGACGGATGCTCTAAGAAAAACAGAGCCCCAAACAGTCGTCTGGAGCGAGACAAAGGAAAGAACTTTTAGCGCCTTAAAGAGCGCCCTAACAAGCCAGCCTGTGCTACGATCGCCAGACTACACAAAAGGGTTCGTTGTTCAGTGCGATGCTAGTGAGCGAGGCATGGGCGTTGTACTGTGCCAAAGGGACAATGGAGAAGTGGAACACCCCGTCCTGTATGCTAGTCGTAAGCTGACCTGTCGTGAGCAGGCGTACAGCGCCACCGAGAAAGAGTGTGCGTGTCTCGTGTGGGCCGTTCAGAAATTGTCATGCTACCTAGCCAGCTCGAGGTTTATCATTGAGACGGATCACTGCCCTCTCCAATGGCTGCAGACCATCTCTCCCAAAAATGGCCGCCTCCTGCGCTGGAGCCTCGCTTTGCAACAATATTCCTTTGAGGTGCGTTACAAAAAGGGGAGTCTCAACGGTAACGCCGATGGCTTAAGTTGAAGCCCCTAACGTAGGAATCCGCCTCAAAGTTGTTTGTTACTGATGTTTTCTTCCTGAGGCAGGATTTTTAACATATTGCTTTTGTTTAGTGTTTCAAAGTGATTATGTGCTTTCTAGTGCAATTTTCCAATTTGTGGACGCATTCTGAGTGCTGCTTGACTACTGTAAGGAACTAGGCAGTAGTATAAAAGGGGAAAGAGCCTGGCAGAGCTTAGTGAGGGTTGTCTCGTGCTTGCTGACTGAGCGGTTGCGTTTCGGCGTAGTTCTAACGCTTGCTGGGAACGAGCACAAAAATGACAACTCTCCCGAAGTCATTTTGCAGTGCCCTGTTTGAACCTGAACCTGAGAACGAGGCCTTCTCTGTGCGCTGCGCTCAAGCAACGTCGAGGGACGACCGGTTTCGATTACGAGCATCATCGAGCGACATCCCTCCGGACAGCGGATGCAGTCCCCTGACCATCGGGATCTCCTTCTCCCGGCGGGGCGGTCTGTTACGTTTCGCCTACGACGCGCGGTATAGCCGACGCGGATGCAACGGACGCCGGGGCTTCGTTCAAAGTGGCGGTCATTTTGGGCCCGTTCAGTGCTGCCGTAACGCCTCCCGTCAAGCGCGTCCAGGCAGGTTTCGATGCCACGTGTTGTCGTGTGTGCGTGTGTGTGTGTGTGCATGTTGGTGCCCACGCTTGTCAAAGCGCGGCAGCCGGGGAGAGGAGCTCCCCAACTGGGAGGCGAGGAGGTCTGACCGGCGCCGGCCCGGCGGACGCGTCACTTCACGTCTCAACATGTCCGTGCGTCGCCGTCTCGTGCGACTCATCCCTAGCCGTTCCTTCTTGCCCTCGACTCCGAGGGTATAAAAAGCAGCTGCCCCGGACGCCGAAGAGGGACTTCGATTTCTTCCTTCGAGTAACATGGTCGCCCTAACCGGCTGCTCTTTTGCGATGCCAGAATAAACAAGTTGTTCTGTTGCCAGTCGACTCATCCTTTGCCGGGACCTTCGTATGTTTCCAGCTGTGCCCCAGGCCGCCAGGCCAACGCTACCCTTGGGGCTTGCAACCCATTTGCGACAAGAGTAACATATTTGCGGTGTAACAGTTAAAACTGTGTGACATTCTGAACTGCATTTTGAGCTTTTCTCTCTCTCTCTCTTTTATTTGGTGAGATGGTTCTTTTTATTCCATTAGACTAGAATAACTTGCTTCAAAATTTGCCTGGTTCTATCTTGTTCACATATTTGCTTGTGATGCATAAAGACAGTCATAGAGCCACCACGAGCCACCATATTTTTATGAACAGGGCCACATATAAGGTGTGCTGTTGATATATATAACAGCAGTGAATGCTTAACACTAGTGGAAAAGATTGTAAGAACCTACAATGATACTAGTTCAAGTTTTTTTTTTTTTTAAATTACAAAAAGCGTAGCAGAAGTGTTTCAGTGAAGTACTTGCCTGTTTTGCATGGTGTTTTGTCAATGCTGACTTGGTGCATGACTTGAGGTGCATGTCAGTGTATACCTGTTGTTCTTGTAAGATGTTCGAAGCAATGCTAGGAGCAGTTGCAGTAAACTCCAGTTGTGGCATTGCATTACCAGGTCGAGGAGGCAATGCCTGGCTCGGTCCTCCTGGCTGTGCCATGTTCACTGTGTGCCTGCAAGTGCCACTGAATTCACCACTGGGCCAGAAAAGTCCATTTGTCCAGCATCTTGCTGCCCTGGCTGTGGCTAAAGCTGTTCGTTGCACTGAGGGCTATGAGGTAACCTGACCATGTAGCATTAAATCATTCACTGACTTGGCCTTATGTTTAACTTGCAGTTAGTAAACACTTGTGCAGCTAATAATGGGAGCTTAGAAAGAAGGGAGGTAATATGTTGAACTGCTTGCAAAGTCTTGCTTTATATTGCTGCAGCACTTGCTGGGAGCCAAGGAAAGGTACTGTTGTTGCACACTAAAGATGGGTTGAGATGGGTTACCAAAAGTTAGGTGAGTAAAGAAAAAAAAAATGCAGGGTCATTGTTAGAATGCCATTGTAATTGTGCTGTTGTGTCGTCTGAATGTAGCGTTCCAGGAACTGTTTTTGGTGCCTTAAGATGTCAGGTTTGAAGTAGATTAAGGTTGCATATTTTTCTCTCTCAGTTTTACTTCTAATTGCATTTCAAATTATATCTGGCTTTTATAATCAGCCTTTACTGACATGCGTTACTGGAAGTGGAAAGGCATCCTGCCCAGCCAAATTGTATTTGCAGTTGACAAAATGAACAACTTTTCGTTTCTTTTCCACTTCTAATGCCTTGTGTTATAGCTAGGCTGTATTTAGTTTTCTTATGCTAGCATTCAAGAACTCTGTTGATATCGTCATCATGAGTGAGGCATCGATATAAGCTGCCTTCATTGGCATTTGACCTGTTTTCTTTAATTTTTAGGTCTACTTTGGGCTGCTTTTACACTAGCAGAGGCTTCAGGATATGCTATCAACATCTCCCCTGTGCTCCATTATGTTGACTAGTTTTGCTACCATCTGAATCTCTTCCAGTGAGTTGCTTCTGCTCACTTATATGGGGAAGTTGAACACCCGTGTTCTGACGTATTTCACAGTGCTTGCAGAAGCAATGCAGTTGGGTTGGCTCACAACAGGACATGAAGAAAAATGCATTCTAATTCTAATGTTGTTTTAAGAACCATTGTTACATTACAGAAAATATGTCATTTATCAAAAGGTGCAAAAGGTAAGCACGTGCCGTACAGAAAGCACTAAAGACCATCTAGACCACCCAGTCTGGAAAAGATACAGCTGATGATTCGAGATTGAATGCAAGTATAGGCAGCAGAGTGGAGATCCTGTTATCACACAAGAGTTTGCTGAAATGCCTGCTCAATGGCTATCAACATGTTGCACCTAGTTTCATAGGTTCTTACAGAACTGAGAAAAGTGTTGACGGAGTAGTGGCTGCTGCGGAGAAATTCAAGGCAATGCTCTTCGGCCAGCTGATTTTGTGTTCATCTGTGAATGTGTGAGTGCATGCATAAACTGAATGCAGTTTATGCATGCACTATGCAGTATATTGACTTACAAAATGCAAAAATGTTAAGCTAGGTGAAAGGCAAGGTGTGTTTTTATTAAGGTGTGAGGTTATGATACATTGCTTGTAATGGCTGTTTGTTTTCTTCTCAGATGGTAAACATCAGAGTGAAGTGGCCAAATGATATTTACTATGGATCCCACTCCAAAATGGGAGGTGTCTTGGTCTCGTCCACAGTTAATAGAGATTCCATCACCTGTTATGTCGGTGAGCATGAAGTGCAGTATCCGATATCTCCCATTGTGCTGTTGAGCTATTTCAGCTTGGTTGTTTGAGATGTCAAGCATGTTGGCCAAGTAATGGTTTTTAATTCATGCCTGCTCAGATGCAATCTTTGTGAAATTGTTAGTGTATGTGTAAACTTTATTTGTATATCCTGTGTATGCTGCATGGCACTTTTAACAGTCCTGCTTTTTGCTAGTCGCTGAGGTATGTTTCCTTCAGATCAGTAGACTCTCGATTCTGTTGTGTCATCTGGTGGGGTGTTTATACATACAATCTAGGTTTGTCTGCTTGTCAAACTTAGATTGGAAGTGAGCGCCATAACTTTGACTTATTTGCTTTTTGTTACTTTTACTGTTTGTATGATTGTAAGAGGTTTTTTTTGTTCATTTTGTCCACAGAGACCAGAAAGCTACGCATATTTTTTGTCCTTTTCCTGCAGCAGCCTCCTGTGTGAGGCTAGAACTTTGTTGAGAATAAAATAAATGAACATCAGGAGTTTTGTGAAGGAAAGCTGGACACGATTGCATTCTTGCGGGACAGTTACTGTGATATTGTGGTATGACCTCATTAGTGCAAGAATAATTTCTTTTTGCAGTCGTACAGACACTGTTCAGGGAGCTGTAGTGTGCATCATTTCCTAAAAGAATGCGTTATTCATTCTGAATTGTGGACATTATGGTGGAGCACCAAAATCCCCTGGAAACCACTTCGGTTCCCTTGACCAGGCCTTTGCATCTCTCAAATTGATGTTTCAGGGGAAGCTATACGCAGTAGTACAGTGCCATAAGGAGAACTTCACTAGATTTGCACCTTTTGATTTCACTTTCTCTTACTTGGTTATGTTCTTTTCAGGCTGCGGCATAAATGTTTCGAACAGTCAGCCAACTCTTTGCATCAATGACATTGTAAAAGTTGCACCATCTAAACTTGGAACATCGCAAGTGGCTTCCCCTCTGACACCTGAAAAAGTCATTGCTAGAACATTGAATGAAATGGAGTTTCTGGTGGCTACATTCCAAAGTGGTTGCAGTAGCATGGTACTGCAAGAGTATTACAAATACTGGCTTCATGGGTGAGTGCTATGTTTGTACTGGCCATAAATAACATATTTAGACACATTGAAGGAATCACTTTAAGGCACGTGCCGCAGTTGTTCAATGGCTTTGGCGTTCGGCTGCTGAGCCCAAGGTAGCAGGATTGAATCCTGGCCACAGCAGCTGCATTTTGATGGAGGCAAGATGCAGAAGCATTGCAGATTAAATAAATTAATCTGGAGCCCACCACTACAGTGTCCCTCATAGCCCACATGCAGTTTTGGGATGTTAAAACACCACGCACCAATTACTTTGAAGCAGAGGTACCTGGTAACACGTAGTATTAAAATAAACTTCAGTATGCCTCTATTTATTTGGAGCCATTCCTTGCTCAAACCTTATTATGGAGAAAGCTTGCAGTGATGCTATTTTGGTATCATTCTGTGTGCTCAGTGTGTCATTACATCTTGCTTCTGTTTCTTGATGGCTTGGTTTAGGGTTTATGTGGGTTTAACGTCCCAAAGCAACTCTGGCTCTGAGAGATGCCGTGGTGAAGGGCTCCGGAAATTCGACAACTTGGGGTTTTTTCATGTTTGCTGACATCGCACAGTACACGGGCCTCTAGAATTTCACCTCGATCGAAATGTGGCCGCTTCTTGAGTTATGTTTCTTGAATTAGTATTGGTTTGGCAGTTGTAGTTTTCCCATATTTGAAGTATGCATGGCCTGGACTTCTTTCTCTCTCCTTCCTTTTCACTCCCTTCATCCCTTTTATCTTGGTACAGTTAAGGTGTCCACTGAGTCAGGCACTCACTATAAATAGCTTTTATTTCTTTCCAATTATTTTTTTTGTTTCTTCCTAATTAAATGTAATCTAGTCTATGTGGCTATGTGGCAAGTGACCCATCAAATGAGTTCATATGCAGCATCCAGTGCACGTTACACTTTTCTAAACACTGTAGCTAAATAAGCTATCTTCTAAATAAGCTTAGCTTTCACAGTGCATGTTGGTATGGTCGTTTTTGACGCTTGGATACCAAACTTCCTATGTTTGGGATGCGGTGTCCGAAAATTACTCTGCCTGCTAGCTTGTTAGCCTTTTGAAATGCTAAACTTGGAAGGGTAGGAGTGTTTACAGTGCAGTCTCATTATTAATTTAATAATTTATTTATGATCTAAATGTAGCATCAAACCTATTATTCTGGCCACACTAAGAGGTGACTGCAGCTGTTTGTTTGTAAGTACATTACTAATGAGTTTTGCTGACTGCTAGAAGCAACAGTTTTTGCACTCATCTCTCTTTTGGTGCTATGGGTGGATGAGATTTCAGCACGTGATTCAGATAACAGCTCAAATGAAAATTTACAACAGGTAGCACGCACTGTTTAATGTACTGAGGAGCAATCTGACGAGAAGTGCTTTGATGGGGTTAGTGTGGCCACTGTGGTGATGACGCCTGCAAATGGCCTGGGAGTGGCTGCCAGTGTCTCCCCTTCTCCATGCAAGTGCAGTTTGTCATGCATTAGGTGACAGTTAGGGCTTCACATCAGTGGGCACTAAATACACTTAATATACTAAAGATTAACAGGCAGGAGCATGTCCGGCATTGCCACTGTCCAGTGCACAGTAGTCTGTGGCAAGGTGCCTCAGAAAAACTTGAGGGACACTTCAGGTCCTCCGTAAGGGTAAGACACAATAGCGTTAATGGGTCCCTTCAGTGGCCTGGGGTCCTCTTTGCATATCACTTCGCAGACACAAATATTGTTATTTCTTTCACCATCACATAACACTTATATGCCCATATATGCTGCATTGGTCATTCTGTACATACATAGATTGCGGGGAGACCTCCTACCAATCCTGGCGCAGTAGTGCAGCAGTTAAGTGATGCACCGCTGCCCCGGCAGGTGGCTGTTTCAAACACAGCCACCGGCGGGGCTTGCGAGATCTAGGTTGCTCTTCCCAAGCAACCTCTCGTGACAAATCATTAATTTAACTGCCACTTACTATGGTGGGCAGTTTGCTCATAATCTGGTGGGCAAGTAGTGATGACGTCAAAAGGTCACGTGACCTAGGTGGCAGGTGGGCCACCCGCTTTTTCGTTCACAACTCTGCCACTGGATTTTCTGCAGAATGGGAGCCTTAACGCTATTGCATTAACATAACACTTGGCATATTCACTTTTCTTTATTCCAGAGGCCAGGAGGTCACCCTGCAGGATTATGGATGCAAGGCGTTGATCAGGGGCTTGGATGAGTATGGCTACCTGTTGGCAGAATGCTCAGGCAAATTATACAAACTTCAGCCCGATGGAAACAGCTTTGACCTGATGAATAATCTTATTGTTACAAAAGCATAATTGCAGTGCATCTGACACTGCATTTGTTCATATATACAGCACGTTTATTTTTATACCACCAAAGATACATTAATTCACCAATTTATGCATTTCTTTTTCAGATACTGATAAGGCTTGAGATTCTATTCTCTAAATTATATGCAGAGAGAACATGTTGGTCTTAGGGCGTGTTCATAACTTAGTCGTGACAGTCTTTCAGAGGTAATATATTGTTGCCATGTAAAGTCCTGCTAATGCATTTAAAATTGCTTGGTGATGAAAATTGAGATTCCATTTTCTAAACTGAATGCGTAAATGACATATTGGTTTGAGGAACATGTTGTCATGGTAGTCTTTCAAACGTTATTTATCTGTTGCCACGTAAAGTGATGTAAATGGCTTGTAGTCTGTACTGCATGTATAGGCACAGTAGAAACTTGGCGCAAAAGCCCGTGTGCAGGTAACTGGGATAAAGTAATACGGCGATTTCAGCCCACTATTGCTTCACTGCACCAGCCTTTTTCCACTCTTGGAAATTCCTGTAAGCGAGTGTGCAGTAGTCCTTTTTGGTGTGTCACCACTTGAATATTTCAAACTAAGTAGCTTCTCCTGTGGCACTAATGTGTTGTGAAGTGTCTGGTTACTTGGCAGCAGGAAGTGTCTTTTCACAAGCATTCCTTTGGCATTTTTTTCTACATCTAGGTGAAAATTTTACTGCAAAACAATAATTTAATACTCTACAGTGCTGCTGCTCAACCTGTGTAACTGGCCTTTTACTAATTGTTAAGGTTTTTATGTTAAGCCAACTTCCTCGCATGACTCTGGGTGCACAAAGTAGTACTGAAAATTTTCATAATAATAAATACCTATATGTACAACTTATAAGTGCTGTGATGTGAAAGATGTTATGATTTCTTTAATGACATGACATGTCATCTCATGGCCTGAAAATTCAGCATTTCATTGCTGCAGTTGTGATTAATTTTGGGTCAGTGTAAGGAAGCAAACTTAACAATTAAAAATGGCCTGAAGAAAGTGCAGAGTTGCAGTTTTATCTTTATTGTGGCTTTAACCTTTGAAGCCCTTTTTTTATGGCATGTCTTTGCAGTTTTTGTCCATTCATCCATTGTGATATTTGTTCTGAATAAACAATATTTTAAAAAATGTTTTTCATAGTGCAGTACTCTGTATGTGACCTTTGAAAGCATTTTAAGGCACATTAACTCCTTTGCGGCAAGGCATCTGTGTTTGTGCACACGGCTTTTAAAACTTTTTGTAGGAGTCTATAACTGTTTTCATGAAGTCAGTGATGCTGGCAACATTTGAAATCCCCACTGGATAGAATGGTAGGGCCATTTTGTGCCTAGAGAAAAGAATCTCTTTTCAAAAACAAGAAATGAAGATGGACGGACGTCTCAAAGTTCTACGGTACGCCTGGGAAGCACTGTCTGGTGCTGTAACTTTTTTCTTTTCTCATGCAACGGAGTGCTTTACTAAAGGACACTGTAGCTGATTTTTCATTGCGGAAGCTGCTTCGGATACTAAAGGAAATAATTGTGCATAAATGGTTTATGGTTTATGGGGGTTTAACGTCCCAAAGCGACGACTCAGGCTATGAGGGAGGCCGTAGTGAAGGGCTCCGGAAATTTTGACCACCTGGGGTTCTTTTACGTGCACTGACATCGCACAGCACACAGGCCTCTATAATTTCGCCTCCATCGAAATTCGACCGCCGCGGCCGGGATCAAACCCGCGTCTTTCGGGCCGGCAGCCGAGCGCCATAACCACTCAGCCACCGCGGCGGCTGTTTTTTTGAAGAATAGGACTGAAATTTCGTTAGCGTGGAAGTGTGCACCATGCGTTATCTTCGAGCTATTTGTTATTTTTGAGAAATAGAGGGTTAAAAATATACACACACAAATTTTCGAATATTTCTCAATAGTAGAATGCAGCGCGTGTCTGAGAGCATTAAGGACAATTTTGGACATTGTCCATTTGATTTCACAAAGTGGAAAGTTTCTACATTACATTCATGGCATTTCATGCCTATTTTTAGACTTCTTTCCTCACTTCAAAAGTGCCATTCATGCTTGCCAATTTGTGACATTATTGTAGAAGCCAATACAGCAAGTCCAAAGCGTATTTTTTTGAAATAAATGCTGCTTCTTTGGCTTGACTTGGTTGTCTTGGCTTAGTTAGCAACATGGACCTGTGGGTTAACATATACAAGGCAACATGGTGAAAACTGTATGTAATTCATTACATATGTCACACAAGGAACTATAGTGCTATCAGCTATTTTTTTCTTAATTTCTTTGTCTCATAAGCAAAGGTTCTGGAGCATGGCTGATTAATCTAATGGAGTCTTGCATGCTCTGCAACAGCCATAACAAATTCACTTCAGTCTTTCTAAGGGCAAGTACGGCAGCTGAGCAGAAGTTTGGTTTGGTTTGGTTTGTAGGGGTTTAACATCCCAAAGCAACTCAGGCTATGAGAGACGCTGTAGTGAAGGGCTCCGGAAATTTCGACCACCTGGGGTTCTTTAACGTGCACTGACATCGCACAGTACACGCAGCCAAGCGCCATAACCACTCAGCCACTGCAGCGGCAGCTGAGCAGAAGTATCTGCGGCATACTGACAAATAACTTGGTTCATAAAAAGTGCTGCTTAGATTGTGTCTACCACGCTGATTCCTATAACTCCAAAGGGATATCAAAAATTTGCAAAGGAAGCTTTGTTAGCTGGCTGTTTGTTGTGAATGTGGTTCCAATATGCTTGGTGCTTGCGAGTAGCAGTAACATCTATAAAATATCGTATCCTTTTGGACGAAGGTAAGAGAGAAATGAATCTGGGTTTGTCAGGGGCATTACTTGCATGTGCATAGTCTGAAAGCTGCAGAACCACAAGCAAATGCTTATACACATTATTATCATCTACAGAGTTGGGTATGCTTCAAAGCAAAGGAAATGATCTCAAATTGCTCCAGTCTTGCAACAGCTGCACCCATCTTACCTTAGCTAATTTCTTCATCCCGTCACTCCTTCAAACTCTCTGCTGCCCTTTTGCCTTGCCTTCTTTTGGCATCCACTTTAGCAGACCATAGATTTCTAGCTACATGCAATATATGTCCTGTCTCTATTGTTCTCTTTCAGCAAGAATGTTTCTCCTCCAATCTATGCCATTTTCTTTCGCTAACGTTAAGTCTGTCATTTGCCTTTCCACAGTTCACTGTATTGTTCTATTTCAAGCCTTTCTGTTAGCTTCCAAGTTCTTGCCCCATAAGCAGTGGCAACATGCGTCAGTTACTTTCCTTCGGAGCGGTGTCGGCCAGTTGCAGTTCACAGTTTGGGAGTGACTGCTTAATGCACTCTTCTGCCGATATTTTTTTTCTTCTTATGGTGTGGATCTGTTGTGGCTCTTCGACTTCAGCAGATGTATACTCCCAAGCTGCTCCCAGTACGTCAGTACTTTACTGTAAAATTTTCTTTGCCGAACATTTAGGCATTCACTGCAGCTGCTTCTTAAACTTGAGCTGCTTATCGGGGTACTGTCTCAGAGGATGGGATGTTACTGAAGTACTCCTTGCGAAGCTCTTATATTCTCATTTTAATGCACTGAATGGATCTTGAACACGCAGTGAACAACTGCGCAAAGACTACGTCTCCCTGACTGACACTTTTCTACTGGAATTTTCTTCCTTCTCTTGAAGACTAAAGGTCACTGAGCTTTCCTGGTAGATAGGTATATACTGCATACAACTCTAGAAAAAGAGAATGCTGTGCATTATATCTAATTTACATTTCATTACAGAGAACACCAAGCAGTTGAAAAAAGATGACACAGTGCTCTGTTTTACATTTGTTTCATTCACGCTTATTTATTCACAAAAATAATATTGCAACAAGCTTTCAGACAGTTCAACAGATCAATTTACTTAATTTCAAGGTCCCCCAGCTCGTCTTCGAGGTCCTCAAGATCTTCCAAGTCATCATCTTCAAAGAGTTTCTCATCAATTGGAACAGAAGTAGACACAGATGCACCTGAAAGGCAAGACAATTTTTCTCATAAATGCCAATGAAGTAATCCTGAAATGTGGGTGGAGTGCAACAACAGAAAGAGAAGCAATGGCTTAACTATAGTAGGAAACGAGCAGTTGGTAACAGTGGACCGTGGCCCACAGGGTGCTGTATATATGCTGGCAAAACAGAACAGTAAACAAAGTCAGCTTTTCAATGTTAGACAAGCCAAAGACAGCAAAATTCACGCGCTTACAATTTTCTTATGGTGTGGATCTGTTTGGTCGGTCGGACTTCAGTTGGTCTGGTGGTTAGGTTCTTGTTTAGGTAGCAAAAACCTTTAACAGCACACTACTCTTTCGTCAATGACGAATGCAGTTCGGCTACCCCGAATGTGGGTGGAGCTTCACTGCGGACTTCGGCTGTATCCGACTATAGCTGCTAAGATTCAACAGTGACAGCAGTACAAGGGACCATTTGTCGGTTAATGGTGCTGCCCACAGAGTACAGCACACTTGAGTCATGACTGTGGGGAGTGGGGGGGAGAAAGAAATGCACTCTGTCTCGTGGTCGAGAGTAGACATAAGCATGAAATGCTTTGCAGTACCGGTGCAGTACATATTCTAGCGGCTGAAATTAGTTGCAAGGTCTTGTCACAGCCAAACAACAATCCATCCATCCGCAGCGTAGCTCGGGCAGTAAAGTGCGACGTCCAGGACCCCTACCTTCCGCCGCCCTTGCTGTTTACAGCAGGTTCCACACCGCGCCAAAGGATGGAGCGATGGCTTCGCACGAGATCAGTTGCCCACAGGCGTGCAGATTACGCAACACGCGTGGCGCTCTCGCTTTGCTCGAGTCATGAGGACTGCAGACTTTAAAAATACTGAGCACGCCACTCAAAACAACATGTGGCTGCTGGATTGGGACCTGGCTGAGCTACTGGTGTGGCACATGGTGGATATGCTTTCTGGTGTACGCAACAGCATAAGCAGCAGCTACTATGTGCCTGCACCTTATGAAAAATTTCATGGTTTAAGCAATAATGACTTGGAAGCTATGCTTAGTTGTACTGCACCACAGATGCAGCAAGTGGCACCAGACTGACCAAACCTAACCCTCAGAGGAACACGAGGTTATCCAGGCTTGATACACAATTGTAGTGTGGGCTCGGCATGCTTGCTTATGCTCCGATAAATGGGCAGCCTGAATTTTAAAGCTTTTTCAAGTCGACAAAGCTTGGAAGAGTGCACTTCATACTGCAGCGAGATATGTCATAGCTCCCAGTTCTTGTGCAGGGCAGCTATTGCCTACCGAGACACCTCCCACACAATATCCATAAGCGTCGCTACTTGCATCTGCGATAATGATGGTGAAAGCCAACACAGTTCTTGGACGATATCTCGGATAACTGCCGCTAGGCTGGGTCACTGTTTGCAAGCCTGGGTACCCAAGATTTTTTCAATTGTGGATGTATCTATGACGAATTTAGCAAGAAATTTTTTTGGTGGGTTCCCTACAAGGCCAGTGAGAAGCTGTTCATTGACCCTGTTAATCAAGTTCACTTTCTTTTCCTCAGTCATGTTGTGGTAGGCTCGCAAGAAGAGATGCTTCATTTCTTCCATTAACATCATTGCCCTCTCAATCGGATGCTTGGCTTTCTCCTTAAGAATGATACTGCTAAACATGCCCAGGAGTTTTTTCTTCTCCCAAGCTGCCAGAGAAGGTTCCACGTTTTCTGTACCATGTACATACTGCACCATCTAAAGCAAAAGAAGATATTCCTCAGCTCTGCAGGGTTGCCCATGAGTTGAGTGTTGCCACCCATTCACATGCACCAACCATCCTTGGGCATCTTCATAGGGGATGCCAGAGTTCATGGAGCCGACAAAAATCTAGAAGTGCTGACTGAGGGGCAGGCTCTATCTTCAGGGGCACAAATGGCTGATGGTCCAGCACACCGACCAGATGTTATGTAGTGGTGATGGCAGGCAGACCAGAAGGGACGCAGGCAGGCTTGCACAAAACTTAAAACTTGTGGGTTAAATTGTGCACTTAAAAGGAAGTGAGCTTGGCGGTGACGTAGCAACACATGCCCTTGACACTGGTTGGGATCAGAATGCCACATTGCCTTCAGCCGCACCCAATTTAAAGATAGAGAACTTTTGAGATAAAGCGCCTAAAACAGCGGCGACAATCTCAAAAATTGCAGAAACTGCCACGAGTGATCATACTAGTTCCAGAGCGCACTGGTTGTATCTCGCATAGCAAAATAGAGTGGTAGGGCCACCCGTCGAAAGTAATAAAGAATTTGGGAAACCAAACACAACAAGACTTTCTGACAATATGTTGCCTTTACCTAACAAGTAAGAGATGTAGGAATGTATGAAACAATACCTATTGGTGCAGCAGCTGCAGCTTCCAAGTCTTCACCTTGCATAGACTCTACCATCAAGTTTTCCAGGGTTATCTCCCTTACAACCTAGTAACAGAAGCATAACCAGAATATGTATCAGTGACACTTCCTGCAACTCCATGAGCAAAAAAGGAATAAGAGTTTCAGGGTATGCATTACACACTAAATTCACAATACCATATACTTACTTTGAGACTCTTCTATACTTCTGTGGCTGTGATGTTCTGTACTCCAATAGAGTTTTGTGGAATAATTGGCTGACTGACTTATTCATCAAATGATGAAACACTTAATGCCAGTTTCTACAGGTGAATGAGCAGACACTAAATGTCGTGTTATAATTCTGTTTCACACCTGGCATGCAATGCTGTGGAAGCTTCGGAAATAACAAAGCATATCACTCTGTCACATATCACTTTACTTCTTGAAGCCTTCGTGGGGGTTTTGACTAAAACATGGAGCAGTATAAAATGATATGTTTGGCATTTCAAATCATGGACAAGGCAGTCAGGTGTTCAGTTACTGAACCCACTGGTGAAAAAAGATACTGTGAAATTTGTGCTAAGGTTTCACACAGGGTTAGTATTTGATGGTCACTGTGTTGACCATCAACATAGCCCAAGTTCAACTGTCAATTCTCACTAAAGATAGAACTAGTTTTTGGGAGCAAATGGAGACGGAGAAAATAGGTGTGCCATCCGTGCATCACTCTGCTGCATCTCGCTCCTATTTCTCGAGGTATCGATGATGGGCAGGACAAAAACACGGTAAGGCGTAAAATGAAGTGTGGAACGTTGTCAGTCATGGCACTTGAGCTTTGTCACAATGAAAGATGCTTGTCTGTACTCTCGACATTTAACAAACTACTTTTCAGACGCAAACGTATCCAGCACGAAGAGGTGCACTAGCTTTTTGGCAGTGCTGCACACCATGTATGAAACGGAGTATAGTGACATAAATTACAAGAGTAAGGGCCTTTGTGACCCTTGTTGCCTTTATGGCAGGAGTTTCATCTTCCTAGTGATGGACACTACCACTGCCATTTGCAACATGAAATACCGACTGCTTCATCTGGAATCACCAGAGACAGTGGAGTACTTCGATTTATTTTTCATGACACAGGCAGGAACCATAGCCAAATGCAGCATTCAAAGGTAGATTATGCTGTTTCATCAGACTTGTAAATTAAGAAAAAATTTTTTTAGTCAAAGGTGCATTTTTTCAACATGGCATCATTACCAGTGGCAGACATCAGGAAAAAAATTAAGACGAGTTAACCAACAAGCTGGTTAGGTAAGTACTTATTAGTTAATTTTTGAACTATTAGTTAAGTACCTCATTTATTTGGAGATGTATATAGATCATCATTAGTAATATCCACATCAGTTTTTAGATTTTTCGAAAATGTGGTTCTCATTGGCAGTGCAGCACAAAAAATTTTGGGGTCTGCACATGCAGCAAACTGAAACCGCACAGCTAAGCAGCACAACGCAGCCATGCCTACAAACTCTCATTACCCTTCAATGTACACGTCATGTCCTATTTTCCCAGAAAAACCTCTAAATAAATGAGGCACAGACCTTTACAGTTAAAGAGTTAACTTAATATTAGATTTTAGTTAACCAGCTTGCTAGTTAGCATGTGCTAGCTGACATCTGATGCCAGCCATGGGTGACAATATTGTAATGAAGAAAAAGCTCCTTTAACTCAATAAGTCCGCTTTTAAAAAATACTAAACAGTTTTCGTTGAAACACCTCGAATGTTTAATGCCTACTGCAAGGCAGGACTGCTGTGTGCATGACTTGGTGTGACTTGACGTTACCTTGTGCATTTTCTCAGGCTGCCTAAACTAATTTAAGGGCTATAATGGCATTTTTATATGGTTTTGGAGTGAGTGCGTGCATAGGCGTGCGCAGGATTGTACATAAGGAGGGACAAAGTCCATGGTAGCACACATTCACATTTTCTGGGCAGCAGGGAAGATTATGAGACAAAATATGCAGCCCCCCCTCCCTCATACCTACTGGGGCGGCCGCTGCCTCCTTGTATGCATGCCCATAAGTGCATGTCTATGACCTCTTTTTGCCATTGTCTTCTGCACCAGTTCATTTCATCTCTACTGGTTCTTCCCCGCCTCCTTTATACATTTGGATGGTAAATTCTCCTAATGCAGGCGGTTCCCTTCTATCCATAGGTTCACCCCCACTTGCTTGCATATAGCCATCATTATAACCAATCGATCACCACTGCCACCACGATCAATATAGTGAGTATCAAATACTAACCCTGTATGAAACGAGCACGAATTTCACAGTACTTTAGTTGAAAAGCGTTAATTTTTTTTTTTTTTACCTAGCAGGATTGTAGGAATAGAAAAGTCACTCCACTCAACTACTTATTTTCACCACTCAATACATTTTTTTGTGATTGCTCTAAGGTTGAGGCAACATATTGAAAGTATGTTGATGTATATCTGCAGCTCTACTGTTCTGAGATGTCATCAACTGTCTTATTAGGTAGTTTTCAATGAAATTATGCTGGCATAAGTACTCATTTGTCGAGTCTCCCCAGTCCCGCACACAAGTCATAATAAGGCTCATGCGGACTGGCTTATCTAAATGTATGTGCTACTCCATGATGAATGCAAATATTCCTAAACCTCTCCAAATGTAATTTAACAGTTGCCTGAGTCTGGATATGCGTTCCCCGCACACAAAGCCCTTTTTATAAGTTATTAATTAAAATTACAATCAACTGCTTTTAACATATACTTTTGTGTAAGAGTCTGTCAAAGTGATCAGTGCATTAGCTTTGAACTTTCTGCAAAGACAGGACAGGTCACATTGCACTACACTGCAACCACTTCCTGAACCTGACTTATCTTTTAACGCGATAGTGCTAAAGGTGCCTTTCAACAGAGAAACCGCTGTGCATTGGCACTGGTGAGTAGAGAAAATCTAGATTGGTCAAGAGGGTCAGGACATCACAACCTCATGAAGGTAATTAAAACACCCCACAATGACCACACAGTACAACAGTGATGATGTCGCTACACAACTCCTCATTGGTCTACACGGTAGTGACATCATTCCACCACCATTACAAAGTGCCTCTGAAGAAAGAAAAGCAACTGCACTGAAATTTAAAAAAAAAGAAGGTCGAGCTGCGACTTGAGCTGCTGCCTCTTGGGTCGTGAGCTGGGCGCACTACCCCTCGATCACCAAGGAATGTTCATTTGACTTGGTTAAAGGGATGTATTGTGTGTCTTATGGTAAATTAAAAATATAAAGAATCAAATAATATATGCAAAGAGGACCCCAGGCCACTAAAGGGAATCATTACGCTATCGCGTTGTACTTAAGGTCTTTAAAAAAATTTTTTATTAATGAAGTCACAGTTATGCTATCTTCAGGGAACATGTATTTTTTTTGTGCTGATTCTAAATATGCCATTTGATTTCAAGTAAAACACGTCCTTGTGCACTTATGCAATATGTTATGAAAGTCTTTTGGAGAAAGAATTAGCGAAATTTTGCTGCAGGTAACTTGTTGAAATTGAATGCATGCCGTTGGTCTGTCTTGACATCGAGGAATGCAATTCGGGCAAAATTATCATCCTGCCTATCATAGAAGTTGAGTTATAGGGTTTTTAAGTTGCCATTTTTCTTTCCATTTCTGACGTGGCCACTTCAAAAACTGAAGTTCTATGATAGGTGGAATGATAATTTTACCCTTATTGCATTCCTTGATGTCAAGACTAACTAATGACATGCATTTCAGCAAGTTACCTGCAGCAAAATTTCTTACATTCTCTCTCCAAAAGACTTGCATAACATATTGCATAATTGCACAAGGACTTGTTTTACTTAAAATTAAATGACATATTTAGAATCAGCACAAAAAAACACATGTTCTCTCAATATTGTGACTTCAATGATAAAAATGTTTTTCAACGACCAGGGTCCCCCTTAAGTGTCCCCCAAAATTTTTTTCATACCTATTACAGACAATAGAAAGACAGGTCGATGAAGACAAGCGCTGTCTTTGTCTACCTGTCTTTATAATTTTAAAATATACAGGCTACCAGGTGCAGCACAGATACAGAGAGTACTACTGCGATGTAAAGCAGACTTGTGGGTGGCAATAAGTGTTTGCTCCTTGAAGCATAAACTTGCACGAAGAAAATGCACCAAATGTATGCACCAAGAAAAGAAAGAGAGAGGCAGAAAAAAAAAAAAAAAGGGAATGAAGATGGTCTTTCTCACCTCAGTGCTATCTTCTTCACCCTCAAACCGAGACAAATCATATGCTTCTTCATCTTCCTCATCCTGTCCATCATCTTCTGCCAACTCAGGGCGAAACGTAAACATGTCTCTGCCACTCAACTGCAGAAAATAAAATACACAGCTACGAACTGCATGCACTGACTCTGTGCACAGATACCTTTACATAGATATAATAAAATGTAAAACAGAAGCATCACAATATGTGTTAAAAGTTGCCAGTGCCAGCATAACTTACAGCCATACAAAAATCAGGTCTATTTGAGCCAGACCCAGGCTCACTTTATACACTGATGTTTCACATAAATTTGCATAAGTATGATGCACAATCAAGTAAACAGTGCTCAAATTGATGTAGCAGCTCCATCAACAATGTGCTAAAAAAATGAAGAGTGCATCTGTCAATGGCTTACACTACAAAAAGTAACTACAGTGAAAGCTCGTTAATTAGAGCCTCTATAATTCGAATTTTCGGATAATTCGAACTACTCTACATGGTCCGGCCAAGCTCCATACAGATCTGTGTATAAAAAAGCCCGTTAATTCGAAAGCAAGTTGGTTCCGCTATGGATAATTCGAACTACGCGTTGCCCCGTCTGGGCGGATTGGCACACAACACGTGGCCAAAAAAAAGAAAAAAAAAAAAGAAAGCATCTCCGCGTACTTAGAGGCTGCGGGACAGAAGATGGAACCAGATGAAACCGCGGAAGAGTGGGTAAAGCCCTCAGTCACCCCTGATGAAGGAGCCGAGTCGGCTTCGAAACGCTGGGTTAAAGTTAAAATTTTGGTTGGAGATGTGCAGTTTATTATAGGTCTTCAAACCCAACCAGACAGGCAAATCTGTCAAAATGTTTAGTTTTCAAAGCCTATAAGGCGCCATGGCGAGGCGGCTGGCAGTGTGGGAGGGCAGGGGTTGGCGAACGCGGTGGTGGCTGCCTACCCTCTTTTCCGCGCAGCCTCTGAAACCCGGAACTACCGTATTTACTCGCGTAATGAACTCGCCCCCCACTTTTGTCGGCCAGAATTTACTTTTTTTGTTTTCCAGCCTAGCGAGTTCCTCAGTTTTCACTGCTGTCCGCAGCGCTGACCTTGATACTGCCTGCCGCAGACGTAACCACTTGTTTATTTTTTGAGAAGAGCTCCAGCCAGAAGGGTTGGGGGAAAGCAAGGAGGGGGGGGGAGAGCGCGGACCTTAGCAGCGCGCCAAGCTCCTGCCGCCGCCGATAACATCATTTGTTTATATATATATATATATATATAAAAACTTATGAAGGGAGCCAACAGTCACCGAAACCAAGGTGCATAGGGGAATGTTTTTATTTTTGTTTAATGCGTAGTGCTAATCAGTGGGATAATAATACTTAGATTAATCTATCGCTTAAAGAAATATTTTTTTTTACTTTGGTTTACACAGTTTCATCACTTGTAACATTTATTCTAGACATCTAGGGCAACAATACGGCTATTTCATAATTTCCGAGAGCAAGTTGATACATATTTAAAACAAGAAACGACAAAAATGGTACATTTTCATACTTTTTTTTTCGATTTTTTAAAAATATTTATGCCGTGTAAAGCTGCATGCTCCGAATTATATGGCAAGTTAAAATCTGTGCAAATTTAATGAAGAATTTTTTTATGTGTTTTCTAAAATTTTGAACTTGTTATTAATAATTTAACAGTGCCTGGTTTCTCACCTAAATATTCAAACTGCCCTCACCTCATGAATAAATTTTTTCGGCAAAAATATTTCAGGCTTTCATTATGCACATTACGATAAGTGTTCATGAATTTTTTTGAACAAATTGGAGATGGTCGAGCGCAACGTATGGGACGTTGGGCTTGGAATGACCTGTGTATTTCAAGTAATACACATATTTTTAGCGATTCCATGGGATTTGTATCAGCGAGATTCTGCTGTACTGTGCCTAACTGTGCTATAGTGCCTTGGCATTGTTGATCTGAACGCATCCTAGATTGAATGAACAATCAACAGCACACTGTATAGGTTAACACAACACTGCACAAAGTATATTGAAAAATACATTGCAAGCTTTAAATTTAAATCATCAAGGTGGTCTATGCTTACTTAGCAGAGCATTCAGTAAATGGCAACAAAACAGGCCCTAACAGATAGCCCGTATCATTTCTGCACACAAAATGCCTGGATCCAATTCAAACCAAGTACTGCTATCCCACTAATTCTGACATATAATCTCTGACATATAATCTGCTCTGACATATAATCTACAGGTTTTGGCCAGGTCTGCCAGCACACACCTGCTGTCAAAGGTTTATTGAAGGTGACTCTGTCAAAAAAATTTAATTTCTCAGCATCAAAGGCATATTCCTTGGGTTTAATGGTGCATTGTGTAACTGGCATCATAAGAATTAGGGAGCAATATCTATTCCAGGATGCATGGAAAGACAGCAATGATTTTAATTTTTTTGCTAATATTTCCTGCCAGACTTTTTGAGTGCAGGTGCACATAGATAAACTGTGTACACATAAAAAGCCCATGGGCATGCTAAGGATACCCACGCCAATGCTACGGCCAGCCTTGAACTCATCTCGCTTGCGATCTCGCTCCTTCTGCTCACTGGCCTGCTTTTCTCTGATCTTGGCCTTTTTCCATGCGAGGAAACTCTCCAGGGTGATGCGGGGCAGATTGCCACCCAGCTTGGCTCTCTGCAACAGAGCCATTCAAGTGAGAAACCAGGGAGTGCCAGCACAGTGTAGGGGCATAAAAGGGGCAAAATAGCAAACGGGAAATGCACAACAGAGTGCTACAGGAACCGAATGAAGGAAGTCACAAAACTCACAAAAACAGGGCTCAACACCACTGAGTTTGCAGTGACACACTTGTAAAGAGACAAGTGTGACCAGCCTCATCAACATATATCTTTGCAAAATTTCTGCACCACATCAGGCTTGATTCTATGTAGTTATGTGCGGTATCAATAAGGACATTTATAAGAAATTATGAAAACAACCATTTGTGAATCTTTTGACCTCAATATCATGAGTAGAAAGGAAGTGTAGCTTTTCCATGACTTAGTGCCAGACCCTCCACAGCCTGTATCCTCAACATTAAAAAAAAAAAGGCCCTATATACCACTTGGTCAAAAAGACTGCTGTGAGTCCACGTGAAGCAGCACTACTGTGGCCACTGTGAGACGCATTCAAATCACAGATGACAAGAATCAAGCTGAATGCAGATTCATACTTTTCAGATGCTCAAACACTTGGCGCTACGTGACCCTGTAGGCCACAAGGTGCCGTGCAGTAAAACGTGAAGCAGAGGCTGGTTTTTACTACATCTGAAACACCAAATTACATTTATACCGCTGTCACACGGGCACTTTTGATCCTCATTGAGCTCAATCTGCATCAAGATTTTCGAGCACGCTCGAGACATCCGGTGCTACACGGTCATTTTCAATGCTCATTGAGAAGTTTCCCTCATGTGTGTTAGGTGGCACCAAATGTTCCGCCGACAGTCATAACATGGCGATGTCCGGCAACACTGTGCAGTCGGGGGCAGCAGCAGCCAAATCCGTAACCAAATCGGTAAATCTGCGTATCTGCGTCAGATTTATAAACTTGTGGCGCACCTCTGCTGCTGTGCGATGGAGCCCGAGGGTCTGCAACGCCTCCGCGATTTCTGCATGGACTGCGGTGTTTCTCTTCTGGCACCGCAAATCATTTAGGTGGTCCTGCCAGCAGTCGATGACAGCGGCTGTCTCGTGCTCGCTCCACAGTTTCCGCGCCGACGAGCAGGAGGACGCCATCATTGTTTACACTGACGGCAAAGCTTGGAGCGTGGTGTAGAGATTATTTTCAAATGTTTGAATATAAGCAGGCATAGTACCTAAAAAATGTTCTGTATTACATTTTAACCAATTACAACAACAACAATTGTGGTTTCGTTTTGTTAACTTGTGTTTATTTTTATAGCTTCATGAGAGCGAGGTTGTTTTCAATTGTGCTTGGAACCTCAAGTACTCTTGAGGAATCGGCATCGAGTCAAGCAGGATCGAACTCAATTGCGCTTGAAAGTGGCCGTGTGACAACCGTCGATCTGTATTGAGTTCGATGAGCATTGACTCAATGAGGATCGAAAGCGCCCGTGTGACAGGGGTATTACTTACATGTAAATGCAAGTAAGGTAGTTTTTACTACATCTGAATTTAGCCAAACTGCATGTTGAGTTTTGGCACATACCACATGCAAGATGACCAGTTTAGATGTAAGGATGAATGAATGCCTCACTGTTCGCTATATGAATTGACCAAAGATGCCTGTGAACCAGACATGAAGTACTTTGGCGCTGAATATGAGGAACGACAATGAAATGAAAGTGCGTTTTAAAGTGTGTTTTAAAATTCAGTGACTTCAGCCATTTTCTGCACCATAGTTGTACCTGTTAAATGCCAGACTACATGGTGCTGATGGCAGTATTATTTGTCATGGGGCAATAACTAGTACAACTGTAAATGAATAAGAGCAAACATCAGGTGGTGAGTCGTTCAAATAAATTAGGAAAAATGGGGCCCAAAGACAGTGCCTTGGGGCATTCCTGATACAACTAGGGACCCAGGGGAACAGCAATTACCAGAATACATTAGAATCTGAATGCTACTGTTATAAGGTTCTACAGTGGAACCCCGTTCATACGTTTTTCACCGGACCGGGGAAAAAAAACGTAACAGCCGGGAAAACGCAACAGTGAGGAAAGCTCCGAAAATGAATCAAAATGTGCAGTTTCAATTATAGACAATTTATTTCCACAGAGTGCGCTTAGGACTTAAAGAAATCAGAATGGTGGCTTGCCGTTTTTGCCACGAGCCTGCTTTGCTTTCAGGCCGAAGAGCGCGGCATTCCCCTCTATCTCGGCACGCTTCGAGATGATGCTGTTAAGCATCGAGGGTGGGAGACCAAAGTCCTTGGCAATGTCGACTCTCTTCCGCGCTGGCTGCCTGTCGACTGCATTTAATGCGTCCAGCTTTTCCTCAAGGGAAAGCGCCTTCCGCTTGCGCGACGCCGTCTAAGCACAAGTTCGACGTTCACGAGGCTTAATGCACAATGACGATAGCATGATAGAAGAAGAGTCGACCCGTTCAACAACCATGCGGCGACCGTAAAAGTGAGAGCACTTTTCACGAATGGCCACCTAGTGGCGGCCTCTCGAACTGGCGTGCGGCTTCTTGCAGCCAGTTCCATAGCCAAGCCCGGCCAAAACTCGCCAAAAGTCAAAATGGCGGTTGCAGCGCATTGCCTACTTCAGCCCAGGCGTGTTCGGGGTGCTAAGTTGCGACGTATCATGCGGGAACGTTTTTACAGCTACTACGTAACAACGGGGTTCCTTATACATTGGATCCTATGGAAGCTATGCCGGGACCGGATGAAAACGACGTAGCAGCCGGGAAAACGCAGCAGTGAGGAACGTAACAGCGGGGTTCTACTGTACCTCACATGTCCACCAAAAATGTTACAGAGAAGCATTTACAGAGAAATGCATTCAGGAAGTCTGAAGCCAGTGGCCTGATCCACAAAAGTGGCTCACGCACGAGGCCACCATAGCATCACAGTCGCCATCAGCTCTCATATGACCTTCTTCTTACAGCAGTTCAGTATCCGTACATAACAATACATTCACAGCTGATATGAAATTTGGCAAGACAGAAAGATTTCGTAAAATTCCCCGGCCGAAGTGCATTGTGTACAATATGCTGAATTTCTGGTGCTCTTAACATATCCAGCATCACTACGGATGATATAAACATGGAAGCCGCAACTGCCGGCAGAAACTTGGTGAGGAGGCCACAACAGGTTTGGGATACAACAGCATAGCCAAAAAACAGGGGAGGAGGTGAAGATGGGGCAGCATCAGGATGTGGCGTGCGCTATGTATGACTATAAACTGCCAATACCACTGCCCGTAAATCGGCAACACTGTGACCATAATTCACACGGTACTTATGTGCGAACACTGTGCACTGCCACGCTGCCTCCACATCCCCAACACTGTGATCGCCAGATACCAGTACATATCCAATTCACACTTGCACCAGTCAAACCAGACATGCACACGCCTGTGGGTTGAGCTCGGTAAATATTAAGGACGTCTGAGAAAACATATCGACCCAGTTCTAGGATTATTTCCAACCGTAAGTAAATTTGCGTGAAAGCATTTTTGTGCTTGAGCATGCAGAATTCTTTTGTTTTTGAAAATACGAATTTCGAGTGACACATTTTCATGACCCCGCGAGATTTATATCATTCATATTTTACTGCACATGCGACCTGTCAGTTATTAATCAGGAAATTACAAAACTGAGCACAAATAAAATTGTTACAGTTAAAACTACAGAATTTAGGAACAGCCATAAGCGAGGACCTTTGTGGAAAGCCTTCTTAAGTCTTCGAAAATGTTATCAATGGGTATCACTAGGTAAGTGTTGATTGACTGGCACTTAAGATGTCAATGAAGAGTGCCAGTTGGGTGTTGCAAGACCAACCTTCAAGAAAGCCAGACTGGTTAGAGTGAAAGAAATTAAGCAGCCTGTTAATGCCAGACATTTCATTAGGTATGAGAAGACATGTTCAATTAACTTCGTGATGTGGAAAATTGCTTTAGTGTCCACAAATGTCCACGACTGCCAGTAGCTGTTCTGCGTGACTGTGTTCTTGTGTCTTATCTCAGTATGAGGCTGCCACCATGCCTCACACTGAATTATAAATGTTACGTGCAATTCAGACACTGTGCAAGTGATTCTGCAAGAAAGCATAGAGAGAACCTTTAGTTTGTTACCACATGAAAGAACATTATTTTAATTCAAAATGAGGAAATTTTACAATTATGGGACTGATTTTGTTTGGTTTGAATAAACCAAGCTCGTGTGCGTGTTTGATGTCCTTGGGCTGAATGGTTATCTAGAGGTCAGTACTGCAAAGTTGTATAACTAGTGTTTCCGAGTCAGAACCAGTGCAGGCGTTACCAAAAAAAAGTAACTATAAACACGTTACTCGTTATGCTAAAAAAAAAAAGAAATGCGTTACCGCCCTACGTTAGCTACAAAAAAGTTAATGCATCTAACGTCCCGGATCAAACGTCCCAGCTCCCACTCTTTTTTGAACTCAACGCTGAAAGTAGGAGGAGTCAGCCGTTACCGAAAAGGAATACCGCACGTTACTTTGCCGTTACTCCATGGCCATAAATTTTATTCAGTGCGTCTTCGCTACAAGAACTCACGATAACATTTTTATAAAGCTCATATTTCACATAAAACTTCTAGCCCAAGAAACGATTTTAGCCGAAATCCTGATTTAACGAAAATACTTTGCACAAACGTGCACGCGCTTAGCAATGTTAGAGTGGCCTAAAGGAGTCGGATACAACTTAAAGGTGCACTAAAGAGGAATCTGAACTCGTCTTTTTACCGCGGGAACTCGATCTACACGCTCCGGGCATTCTTAGAAACTTCGAATTATTGTCCTGAGCGACCGATTTCCCTAATTGAAATTGGATCAAACGTCCCGGCTCCCACTCTTTTTTGAACTCAACGCTGAAAGTAGGAGGAGTCAGCCAACGCGGGGAGTGCCTTTCATCCAGTCTCGTGGCAGCTTGCCGCTCTGCCATTGGCGAAGTGATATGTAAAGCAGAGTCCACGCGTATATTTATTTCCGTGGGCCTAATTTACGGCTATGTTGTCTGCGACTGAAGCTATTTATTCACAGAAACCTAAAAAAACAAAATAAAAGCAAAGCCACCACGGGACTGGCTGAAAGGCACTCCACGCACTGGTTGACTGCTCCTACCTTCAGCGTTGAGTAAAAAAGAAAGACCGGAGCCGGGACGTTTAATCCAATTTAAATTAGAGAAGTCAGCCGCGCAGGGCAATAATTTGAAGTTTCTAAGAATGCCCAGAATGTGTAGATCGAGTTCCCGCGGTAAAAAGACAAGTTCAGATTCCTGTTTAGCGCACCTTTAAGTCTGCAGTGAAGCTCCGCCTACATTCAGACGCCGCACACAGAATTCCTCCACGACAAAAAAGTAGTCCGCTGCTTAAACGTTTCTCGTTACCTAAACAAGAAGCATATAACAAAAAAATAATTATAAGCTTTAGAATTTTGATACGTGAATTGTTTGATATAGCAGTTTGGCTAGCGGAGTAATACAGGACACAGCGGACGGCGGCCCAGTGTTATGAACTGCTGTTTTTTTAAGTTGTATCCTACTTATAACTCTGTGGCACATGGTGAAGCCATTTTCTGAATGTGACATTACAAACACAAAATGACACTTCATCACCAATTCTAAATTCACAAAGAAAACATCGCAGAACTCTCAACAAATTTACAGTAATTCTGAAAAATGTGATGTTCCAAAATGCTCGGCAGGCTTCCACTCTAGAGTTGTGTGAGTGGTTTGCAAAGAGAAGGTAGGTGGAGGCAAGTGTGTGAATGCGTGCTCGTGCATGAGTTTCGTACTTTATGGGTATTCTTTTTCTTTTAGTTGGGTGTGTCGTCAAGGGCAGGTGTTTTCTGGCATGCATGCGAGCCGCCGCAAGGGTCGTCGAGAGCACCTGTACATTTTGTTCATTTGCAACATCAATTTAGGTGTTCTGTGCTTTCTTTCTCTAAAAAAAGGGGGGGGGGGGACAATTGGAATAAAATCAACTGGTAACGTGGCACCTCATGTTACCGAAAAATGTTAAAGGAAGTACGTTACCCGTTAAAATTCCGAAACGGTAACGAGTATGTCACTAAGTTACCGAAAAAAGTAACGCGTTACCGCCAATACTGGTTAGAACACACAAGCTTAGATAATGAGCTCTACCTTGACCTGCCAGGCTCTGGGCATTACAAATCTGGGTTTGGACTGATATCATCGAGCAGTTGTCGATCTTTATTATTCATCTTGATTTCTTCAGACATTTTGTTAAACTGCAACAGCTTAGGACTGAACTGAGCTATCTTGTTCAATAATGCTGTCTGCTTAGAGACAACCCCATCAAGAGCCTTCATAATGCCTCTGCTATTTTTTGTTTCTGCAGAGCAAGTGACAGAGCTCCTATTTTATTCAACATCCCCAAACAGCAACGAAACTAAGTAACACATATGTGCAGTCTTACACAATGGCTGCAAAGCATGATGCTGTCAAGACTATGGACAACACAATGCCGATTTCTGGCCAATTCAGTTCATTTGCTTAATGAGGCCCTTATTTCCTTAATTTTGACAGCTAATATTTCATTAGGCAATCTCACATCAATGAAACAAAACAACGCTTACCTCTGTTTCAATTAGGTCTTCTATAGTCAATGTATCTTCACCAGTTTTAATTTCATCAGCATTTTTCTTATTCTTCTTCAGCACAAAACCGGGGGGTACTGCATGGCGGTAGTGGCACTTCTGCCCTCCATTTGGGCATTCCCAGAACCAACCATACTTGTTCTGCTCTAAAGCATCCAAGAAGTGCTTGCAGATCTGTGACATGAGACACCAAAATGTGATGTTGTAGATAACAAAAATAAACTTGATTAATGTGGCAAATTGGGTGTGTTAGTACATAACTACAGGCACAGCAGCGCACAAAAGAATTACCACACTTCTGTTGTTTCTACCACTTTGCCACATTTACCACCACATACTTGAGTCGGTTATTACTCTTGACAACAGTGCCCTTTATTCCTGTAACACCCCGTATATCACATCCAATACAGGCTGTACAATAATCAATTTTACCAAGAACTAACACTGCATGGAGTTGTCCTCAGTGTCCCCCTTACACGTTGAAGAAAGCACATATATTCCTGCAGTCTTCTAATGAAAAAGTTTCTCATAACAACCCTGACCATTAATGCTGCAGGATTATTGCACTCTCTGCTTGGTGTGCACTGACAATGCCGCAGACGGTCACTGTGCACTTGAATACTCATTTCCCTAATCGTCTGATGCAGACCATGGCTTTGGCTGCACTGCTAGAGCACCTTGAAATGGCCTATAACATTACAACGATTTAATCCCACACAAAGTTTCTTGGCCAAGTTTAGACATAACGAGGCACAGCCCTCAGCACAGGCAGTCTCCTTTCTTTCAGCAGAGACAAAATGGGTATATATTTGTTGTGTTAATGCATACAAAATTTCACTGGTTGATCATCTCGACTGACAGGTTATGTACCTGGTTGCCTGTGCTGTTCATTTTACGTGAAGAAGCAAGCACTTGAACTTTACTTTTTAGCCCCTCTGGGTTTCTTTTAGGCCTGTGTATCATGTTGTACATCCACTTCGTTTCGTACTGTCATTTTTGTGTCATAACTTTATTGTGCAGTTGCCCATTCGCAGTCCCTCCCATGAATGCAAGCATGGTGACATTCTGAATCCGCTGCTCACATGTTACTGTGCTATGCGGGCCTACTGTGATAACCATGTTTAAGCTGAGCACAATGTGCAATGCAGTACTGTGATCTAGTGGCAGTGCACACCTACCAACGTGCAGATAAGGCAAACGGCACAGACTGTGGATATAGCTTTGTGCTTCCCTCAAAAGGACAGAGAGAGAAAACTCACTTGCAGAGGCTAGCTGTATGGCACATAACGGACACTATCTTGAAGAGGGCATGGCTGAGAGAAGCGCAGTGACACTGCTCAACTGCAATGGCTGTATCTCGGCTATTAATGAGTCCTTGAAAAAATTTTGTGGAAGAGCATATTTTGGACAATGCCTAAAGACCATCACAGTACAGCAAAATTTTGGATTTGAGAAGGGTTGGAGCCCTAAAAAGAATTCCCCAATTGCCCAAGCTCTGTTTTCACAAAGGTGTCAGAACAACGACACAACCTTCTAAACTCTTTATCGTTATTTTGAATAAAAAATGTAAATACCTCCAAACACCTTTAGTAGTACAGTGTTCACAGGTCAACGCTTCATCTCGTACTTCGTTACTGACTAAATCACCAAGAAAGGCAATAAAACTGCTTGAGCATCAACAGCCAACTGCAGACACAAGGCACAAGCTACAAACATGAGAAAGCCACATACAATGTCGGTTTTCGGCATTCGCCTTTCAGCTTCTCCATGCTTCTTTTCCACAACTTCAGCAAGCTTGGCTTCATCCCAGTTGTCCATCGTGTCTGAAAATTATTTCATACTACCTTGAACCTTTCTTTAGCATAAAATTTCTTGTAATGATCACAGCTTGGGCATCAATTAAAACATCCTGCACTCAACATTAAAAAACAAACTGGCTGTCAAAGCTTATTGCTTCCTTTTAATGTGCCTAGTGGGCACTCCCATTAACCATTAGATGGTTTTTGCCATACATGTACAGTGCTAGATTTCCATTTCAAACAGTTTTTGCCGTACGGGAACGGTGCCGACACTCCGTTTGAACTTTCGTGTTGTACTGAAAGTGCATGCTCATGGGGAGGTGCTGACACCTTCTAGGACTTAAGTGTTTGAAAATTATTTATGATACCCTCTTGCAGAGGAAAAGAGAACTGATTTTCAACGTGCAGTGCTATTTACGGGGATGATTTACAAGAACGGGCATTCATGGTTTTGGTTTCTCCCCATGAGCTTTCTCCCTGTGATCACAAAGGACGCAAATGAAAGTTGATTTTTATCTTTATTGGCACTCACTTGCCGAGGCCTGCTAATGTTAATTTCTATCTTTATTAGTGGAGTATTACTGCTCTCTAGGTTTACCGAGTTTCCTGATGTTGATTTCTATCGCTATAGGTGCTCTCCTTTGTTTAGTTCTTGCCGACACTCACACATTGATATTTTTGCTTTCCCGGTTCAACGAGTTTAAGAGTTGTTCAGATGGCTGGTAACATGGCGATATGGCAGCACACGATCTCTCAATACTGCCAGCGATAGCTCTTCCTACTTTTTGCACTTCTAAGAAATCCTGTAACCAAAATACTGTCCATAATCTTTTTCCCGATTTTTTTCCTGTCTTTACTCACTCTGTTTATTCAAAATCTGCAATAAAGTAATCTGACCATCTGGGAAAGTTATTTTTGCAACAATTCGACTATCAAAGCATTACTCAGGGGTCACACGAAAATTGCTATCCTATTACTTGATTAAAGACAGCAGGGCAACAGGTAGATCAGTTCTAACCATAGTTTGCATGCAAAAAAGAAAATAAAAAAGAAAAATAAGACAAGAAAGTCATGGGTGGCTACAGCAATAAACAACATACCTTGATCTCGAACATCTGTGTAGATGTCCCTTTTCTCTGCTTTCCTCTCAATAGAAAGATCATGAGAAAACTTGCATTTATCACCCTTCCCACATGTTCCTTGCTTGAAAAATGCACATAGCACCGACTTTGGATCTGCTCCTAGAAGGAAAATGGTCAAAGTAGAAGTGTTTTAGCTTCGATAAACATGCATAATAGAACAAAAGAAAAAAGCCCAGAGTGCTACAATTTAACAACATAGTCAATTACAACCTTTAAATTCCATTTCAATGACTCCTTAAGAAATGAATTTCCAAAATCTTCCTGCACTTTCTGGTCATACAAAATGAAATCATATTATCATATTCAACATGCCTTTTTGTCTTCATTTAGGTCCCCCCCCCCCCTTTTTTTTTCAGTTTTATGGCCTACAATTCCAAAAGTAGAAAAGGAATTATATCAAGTATGCACAATTAAGCAGGTACTAGTGTTCAAATATACAGCTCATATCAAGTAATCAAACAACCACTGCCGTCTGGAAGAAATGGCAGCATACCTTTCTCTACTTTTTGAACGGGCCTGAAAAGGAGCTGGTTTAGGTCCTCTGCTTCAGTTTTCTTCTTTTCGTTTTTAACTTGTGCTTCCACCTGGAGGAAGTAAGAGGTCTCAAATATTTCCGCACTACCACTTCCTTTTTCCAATAAAATAAAAATCATTTTGAAAGCTGATGCACCTCCTTTGTCAAAAGTTTGTAGCCCAGGGAAGTCTGCTTCTGAGCCACACTGTGTGGCTTGTAATGCATCCTTAGTCATCATAACCTACTGAAGGTATGAGGATTTTTGGTCCTACCCCCTCCAACAGGTAGGACTTCCACGGATGCTGCAGAAACCCCATTACACGGCTTATATCCCTGTCAAACAGGCACCGCAAAAGCCTTTGAGAATCAGGTCCTTATATCCAAAGGTGTAAGGAGTGCAGCTACACAGCACAAATGCAGTGCCTTTTCCGCTAAGGACCTTGGAGGCGAAGGCGCCCGTCTGAGACCTTTCGAGCCCAAAGGCGTGGCCTTTGAGAACATGCAATTGCAGTGCCATAAAATGTCAAAAAGTAAAAGCAAAGAAAAAATCTATGTAGCTAACAATGCTTGAAAACATCTTATAAATATACAAAAGGTCTGTCTGGTTTTGCTTTCTGGATGGGTACTTATATTTTATGCTCAGATTTGAAGACAATAAAGTTGTTGCAGCAGCACCGGGTGCCCCTGGTGGCCCAAGGCAATACACAAAACCTGCTGCTGCTGAAAAAAGAGTAGCTGTTGTAATTCTTTTAAGGAAGCAATAAGAATAAAAAAAAATGTTTGAGCTCAACAAATGAACAGAATACCCCACTTAATTTTAAAACTCACTTCAGCCACCACATGCACAGCAGCAAGTGCTAAGCCTCAATGACTGTTTCGCCTTTGGACTACACTGTGAAGCTGTATCACTACTCCTTTGAGCTTTCGATCCTTTGGTGAAAAGAAGTACCAGCCTATGAGGTATGCCGTGTGACAGACACCCAGGGCTACAAACTTTTGCCAATGGTTGTATGTGAAGTTGTTAAGGCATGCAGAGAGCTATTTATGCACATTATAAGCCCTTCCTGCTTGTCTAAACCATTTACAGGCAAGACAGCACAGTATGTGCTTGACTTGGCAAATACAATCCCACAATCCATTAATGTGCAGTTCTAAATAAAGAAAACAAACCGCACATTAACATCTATCAGATGGCCTGAGACAAACTGATAATATACATTCCACCCATTGTAAGATAAGTTGTGTAAAAGAAGTAAAAGTTCCACTGACAAAGATGAATGTAGAAAATGAGGACATCCCATATGGCCTATGAAAAAACAAGCCTTCACAGCAAGAACTTCTTGGCTATCTCAATAACAGCACGAAAGTTGACTATAAAAGAGAGTTATGTACATTACTGAATTTTGGCAATTTTTTTCGCGCATTGTGTTTCGTGCAAAGTACCTTTTTAGCAGGCTGGTTGCCAAACTTCACTTGGTGCTGGACCTGTTGAATAAACTTCTGAGTTTTTGCTCCTTTCTTGTTTTTGAGGCCAAAAGTTTTGTCCTGAAAGAAAACACACAAAAAAAAAAATTTCAGATTCTTAGTTACCCTGCATGAATAATTGCTCTTTTTAACAATTTTGCATGTTTTTCTTCACCAGTGAGGCTCATGCAGCTAATGCAAGCTGTAAGCCTTGATGCAATTTTTCTTTTCGCTTTACCTCATACAGCCCCACTCTGCCTTCAGCAAACAATGTATATGATGAAATTTACATAAGGCCTTTGTCAGCAATATATAAACAAAGGCTTGTCTGACACCAACACCCCCTACTCAAATTAAGGCAGATGATTTTCTTAACACAGCCTTTCTCCAGGCAATGTAAAACGGCAGTTGATATCACAGTACACTAGTGATTTTTTTCAAACGGAATTCAATATTAAAATCAACCACAACTTACTGCAGCAGTTGGTTTTGGTGACTGCTGGCTTCATTTATATGCAGCAGTAAAACCTAATTACTAAAGAGACACCGAGGACAACGCCAAACAGTTTTCGTTTTTGGCAAAAGTCACTTCTATGACCCTTTCTGACTGTACTCATGTTTGTCTGGCAGCAAAAGAAGCATTTATTGGTGAGGAGACTACATCCTTTCCTATCACTCGATTCAAACCTGTGATGTCTACACCGAAACGACTCCGTGATCTTCATTCTGAAGTGAACGACATGAAGTGTATGTAGTCTAGCGTCTGGGATCCACACCAAAAACTGTGTCAACGCATCGCAGTTCACTTGCAAAATCAGCCAGTGGTGGCGACAACTGCACTTAATTTTTCTGCCTTTTCTAGCTTACAAAAGCTTCGTTTTCAGTGTAAGTAGTGTCATTGTCATTAGGATGCAGTATTGTATCAATACAGGCAAACTTCAATTTGTCCTCGATGTCCTTTTAAAGGAGTATAGATACGCAACTTTTGGGTGCGTATTTTCTCGTTTGTAATGATGCGTAAAGCATTATTATACATGGATTACCACCTGGTATTCTTCTACGACTGCTAAACAATTTATAATTGCATTTCTTTCTCAATCTGTTTCGGTTTCAACAGCAGAATAAGGGCTGTGACATCAACGTGCGCTTACAGGTCACGTGAGACGTGAAAAAAAAAAGCAATATAATTACTGCTTCCACATTCGTTGTCATTCCGGCTGATGAGGAAGGCTGGCTTCAGCACTGTAGTGAATTAAAACGATGAAGCAGCGACTATATTGAACTTTTTTTTAATGCCTCATGCGACATAAAACCACTGTTTGACATCACAGCCATCGTTCGGCTGCTATAACCGAAACCGAAGCAGCATGACAGAAAAAATGCGATTATATATTATTTAGCGGTAGCAGGTGAATATCAAATGGTGATTCATGCGTAGTAGTGTCTTCTGCATCATTGTAAAGAAGTCAACATGCCACCAAAATTACGTGTTAATAGTCCTTTAAGCACTGAGAGATTTCCTTTATCTAGGTGTTCTTTCTGAATGCATTATACATTGTTATAGCTAGACAGCACAAAATGAATAAGTGGCAAGAGGAAGGCCTCAGCTTCCTAGCCAAGGTTTTGACAACAGGACTCGCCTTCTTCATTTGAGCCTAGGCGAAGACACGTCCCTTGTCAAAATGTTAGCCCATCGTACCTAGTGGCGTAGGTAAGGACCTTACATTTTATTTTTACATCTCCAAGTCCCACCATAGCTTCTCTCAAAATGTTGGCTAGTGGCCTACCCCTTGTTCACTTTGTGCTGTGAAGAATTCTGCCTTCTCTGCCCTGTACCTACTATGAATTATTAAATCTAGATGTTAGTGTCACAGCAGTAATATGTCATGCAAAACACATTAATTTAACGCTCTAGATTACATTTACACAGCATGGCATTGCTTCTCCCAATATTTAGATACGGATTCCCTGTAGAAATTTTTTTCAAGCAAAACATGCACACACATTATCCATTAATGAAATCTAAAGTCTGACGAAAACTCGTCTGGTTGGGTAGAAGATTCATGACTGAAGAAAAAGGAAGCCCGCAAGAGAAAAGAATTGGCTGTCACGTCGATATCTGGAATCCCTGATAATCCAAACTACAGACAAAACCCTTAACCACAACGCAGGCAATCTCCTGCCTACATACGCAAGATGCTTGGGGCGATTACTGCGACGTACTTAAGCTTTGTGCTTTGGGCTTTCCGCCCAGTGATCAAGGCTTCCGTATGGAAGCCGAAACGTCTTCGTTTTAAACAACCTTTTGGTCGGCGTTCCTTTTTCTTCAGTCATGAACATTATCCATTACCTGCTGTCTTGTATAGTCTAGGGTTTGAAGGAATGCTGTCTGGTTACGTAGCACCACAATTGTAAAATCTTTAGTCGTTCACAATTTTCACTGCTCTTAAGAGTAGCGTAAATAAAAAGCAACAAGATAGCTTTTTAAATGGCAACACACAGCTCATTTTTTTCCCTTGATTTTTTCTAGACAGCTTTATCTAGAGTCACTAAATAGACTTTTTATTTAGTGACTCTAGCTTTATCCTCTTGCCTCCTCATGTGCTTCAGTGCGTGGAATAAATGAAATGTACTCTCAAAAAGAAAAAAAAAAGAGGGGGGAGCGGTATCCGTAAGCTTCATTTCTCAAAATACCATCAGATCAATTTTCGCACTTTTGAATTTCTTGAATCGGAATGTAAAACGTTACAAGCAGGGGACACAAACTATCTGCGCTGTACTTGCTGGGCGATGAGCCAACTTAAACGCAGAAGATCGATTCGGCGAACCTCAATAACACGCTATGTACTTAAAGAGAACTGAATTCTGGAAGTAACCGAACGTTCCAAGGCTTCAACGTAAGGCACAAAAATGTGTTCGAGCGCATGTCCCTTGATGGCGCAATCCTGGAGCTTTCACAAATACATATAATTGACCTTGCCACACGCACCGACCTCTATATGCTGGCACTACAGTGCGTGAATACATTACAGTACGCACAATTATCACGCGGTTGTCAAGTAATGTGTGATTGAATAACTGCTTCACTTCATCTCCATCGTCCACCACGCGTCAAGTCAGTGCGATATATACCGAAAAGCACTAAAGGACCCGGCTTCGAGTACAAATCTGAGCTTCTTCTCAGGTCTGCTTTTGTAAAATACCAGTCTGTAAATATACCTTTCGAAAAAATGTCTGTATTTGGTATGAGCAACGAGTTCACGACTAACACCATGCGTAACCATGAGCACAGAATTCGCACAACTTGTCACAAATCAAAGCACAGTAAAATAGAATGTTTTCGAAATAATAGTGCCAGTAAATGTAAGAAAACAAAGTGCCGCGTATATTTCGCTTCTTGCAGCAATTTATTGGATCAACGCGCTAAAGTTCCGGAAAACCAGCTGCCCCTGGTACAGACATGTGTACAAGCCTCAACACTGGCTTACCTCAATTACTTTCTCTTTTTTCTTCATTTCAGTCTTTTTACTTGGCTCAGGTGCTTTCTTCTTGGGAGGCATAGTGGCAGTTACGTTCTAATTTCAAAATCTGGAGTATACCACACGTAACAGCACTGCGAAAAGCAAGCACAGTACCTGAAACCTGAAGAAAAAAAGCAAAGACGCATCTTCGCACTAGCGAATATGACTGATCTCACTCAAACCCTTGTCTATGCCCACAAATTTAAAAGTTGTACAAATAAAATTTAGTTAAGATTATTCTATTGTTATCAAAATTATAAAACGTTCATTCAGCATGTTATTTTCATAAAGTCGAAGAAAGGCTAGGTTGGGTCTGAACTGGAGCCAGCTGCAGCCGGATCGTTGCCAGCCAATGTAATTTGTTTGCATTGTTTGTTTGTCTTGCGCGTGATTTGCAACAGTTGGACTCTTCAGCGTCTCCCCCTTGTCAAACTCTTGCACCCTTCAGATTTTGTCCAGCAATGTCTGTACTAGAAAGAGAAGCTATACAGAAACAAATTCAGCAAGACTGGGCGAACAGGGAGTACATTGAAATTATTAGCGGCAGCATAAAGAAAATTGTAGATTTCCTTACTTCGTTCGGTAAGCATCACTGCTGTTTTGTTTGTTTTTTACGTTGCACAAGTGACAGTTTTGTTTAACGCAGCGGCTCGTGATTTCAGATATGTCATGTAGGGCGAGGCTTGCAACCCTAAACGAAAAGCTGACGTCATTGGAACGAAGAATTGAGTACTTGGAAGCCAGAGTGAGTAATACGACTATGCTTTCACGCCCTTGTGCGCACGAAATTCCGAGTCCGAGACTGAAAGGTCTACGTGTTGGAGAAGGCGCACAAGGTGGAGAATGAGAATAAGTAGGAGTAATAGTGTGAGAGTTTTGCCTGTTAGCATTGGCTCGCATGTATTAATTTCCGTACTGAAATGCGATTTCGTTTCACTTAGCCGAAGCCGAGGAGATCGTGTAGACGGCGCCATGTGCATATGTTTGAATGTCCGTGTTTTGAACACACTGCGCGACAGGTACTCCTAGCTAAGGAGCCATGCGCGGAAGTTATTTTGCAAATTCTCAACGTGCCTTGTGAAATTATTTCAAAGGACTAATTCGCAGATTCATAGACAGGTGGGAAAGTATTATTCCAAACTGGTTCTGGTGCTTATAGTATTTAGCTACCATAGGACCGTTTTTGTAGCATAAAACTGCATAGTTAACACTAAACGAGGGCTTGCACCTCCCAAGTAGCTCACCTTGTCGCCATCATTGTTGTACACAGCGGTTGGAAGACTGTGTCAGTTTTTTAGGTGCACTGACACTTATAGTGGCCATTCCCCACATTTAGCCGTTGTGTGTTTGTCGGTTTGTATGTCTGTATGTCTGAAGCCGGTTTTGTGGCAGGCTGCTCACCTACCCACCGGGTGGTGGGCAACCTGCCCACCATTGGCAGCCCATTTAATCGTGAGAGGCTGCTCGGGAAGATCAACCTGAGTCTCAACCTAACCCAAGTACCACCGATAGCAACACCCTGCCATAGAAATCTGCCTTGTGCCACTGCTGCACTGCTCACCTGCCCACTGGCTACACCTTGGCAAGTAAGCCACCCGGTGGGCAGTGGGCATGTCCTCTTTTCACTTTTGCATGGAAGAGCACACACACCAACAACCACCTTAACCTAGCAGAGCAGCGCAGCACCGAAACACATCATGCTAGCATACATTTGGCCTAGTTACCCAAATCGGCATTTTTTTTTTCATGTGAATGCAGTTGAAATATATTTTCTTGCTGCGACAGCTAGGAAATGAAATGTATTCTCCAGGTATTCCTTTGCGCTGTACTCGCAGTTCTAAATGTGCCATGTATCACATATGTGTTGCTATGTCTGAACGGTTGTCAGTATTGAGTGGTTTTAATGAAATCAGTAAAGGAGGAGGTGGTGCTACAATGCCACTCTTAGTTCTATTTTGCCCCATCCAAATAATTTAACTACATCTTGCAGAATAGGAAACATTCCAATATTACAGTATGTTGGTCCTGAAAAGCAGTTTCTTTTATGTTAGTCATCTTGATAATTAAAACTCATCATGCACCTGACATTCACAGTGGGTATCATCAGACTATATTTTACACCCCCTTTCTCTTCCCCTTCCTCACTCCAGCACTCCCTCACAACTGATACACCTCCAGATTTTCTTTTGGTGTCTTAGTCCCCCTTTACAACTGTGGTGTTAGCATTCTGTGCACTATCCTCCAAAATCTACATTGGGTAAACCTGTCCTGCATGCAATTTGGTTTCTTGGATAACTGTGCATGCCTTTTTGCACTGCACCGTCCAACTGAGCAAAATTAGAGCTACAGGTCACGTTGGTCGGTTGAGGGAAGAGGTTTCATGCAAGAGCAGTCTTCTCTAATGCCCAAAGACATGGTCCACTGCCGCCATGGCATAATCTTCCCACTGTATGTGACTTCACGCTAACACTTTCATAAAAAACAAAAGTCACTCGAACACATACTACAAGAATACCTGACTCTGAAAGAAAAATATGCAGGTTGCACAGAGTTTCACATGGATGGCTTAAAGACAGTAGTGCATGTCAGAGAGAGAAAGACAAACGGAAAGGCAGGGAGGTTAACTAGGCAGCGCCCGGTATGCTACCCTACAGGTGGGAAGGAGAACGGAGGGAGAGAACAAAGGGAGGTGATCACTTTTCCACATGTCCGTTGGCCATTACTTAGTGCATGTCAGAAGTGTAGTTATATAAGGCAGATGGGAAGAAACAGTAAAACTGCCAAATTGTAGATCAATTTTTACTGCTGAACGCTAAGCTGTTTGTGTGGCTATAGGAAAAATGTTAAACGAAAATGTAGAGGAAAACGTAATCTATAGTGATTCTCTACGACTGCTCACGGTGCAACATTCCAGAAATGCCAATGAACCATTTGTAGGTAGCATCATACACTACATATAAAAAGTCACTACACAGACATATTATAAGATCCTACCAGGTCCCGAGTCACATTGGGATAAGCAGCAGTAAGAGAGCAGACACGTGCTGCACAAGCTTGCGGTGGCACAACAAATTGAACATGCCCCATAGAGACTGCATGAAGTTGATACATAGTAAATTGTAGAATAACTGACAGAAGGCATGGGATAATGAAGTTATTAACAAACTGCACTTCATGAAGCCCATCTTGACAGGATGGAAGTTGTGCAGGTATCAGGAATGTTCCATAAAAGTAATTTTATGCCATCTTCTCTTTGGAGACACATACACTTTACACCATTTTTTACTGTAGAAACAAGACAAAGCTGAGCTCACAGTAGACCACATTTTATTCTCATGAACAAAGCTGGAAACACCAAGGAAAGCATATTTTACTCTATTCTGCTGAGTGCTATGTCGCTCGGTGAAAATTGGAGAGGACACTTAAGCTTAGCATGACGTGATAGCATAGTGGGTTAGGCTTTCCATTCTGAGCAGTTTGACACCCTTGAATGCATTTCATTTTTTTGTTCAATTGTTTCAATAAATCGATCAATTACACTTAAATTTTCTTAGCATCATCAAGCATTGGCTTTTCATTCTGAGCATTTTGACATCTTTGAACCCCCAATTTTCAAACGTTTTCATTTCTTTAATAAATTAATTAAAATGATTTCATTAACTCACCATCGCCTATCACACACCAATCAATCATCAATCACTAGAACTACAAATTACCATATTTTTTTTTACGCAGCCCCCCCCCCCCCCCCCCCCCCCCCCCCCCCCCCCCCCAATTATTTCAGACACGCGGTGCTGACTGCTACTACGCCGACGGCTTTTCAACCGAACGAGCTGTCGTGTAACACTTCTCTCGGCTTAACCCCGTGCTTGCTCAGGCTCAAATTTCGCACAGGGGTGGCATTAGGTGGTTAGTTTTGTATCTTACTATGTTTAGGTGGAATACTTGCCTGTTTCGATCACAATCAGAAATCCCCATCATCTGTGGCGACGGCAAACTAAAACCACAAGCTTTCGCAGCAATAGTACCGGTAGCTCCATCACGTGCCCTCCGGAGGAAAAAGCGCTCTACTGTGGAGGGAGGCTGCGCAGGAAAGCATGGGAGAACAGCAAGTGGGGCAGGGATGGGGGGCATTGGCATGCCAACATTTTCTGCACCCAATATTGATAAAGTAGTGGCGAAAGCACTTTCAAATCAACTGCGCAGCCGCTTCCTCTTCCTCGCGCATCTCTGCAGCCTCTACTGTGGAGTGCTTGTTCCTCCAGACGGTGCGTGATGGCGCTACCGGTACCACTGCTGCGAAAGCTTGCAGTTTTGGTTCACTCTAGCCACAGACGATGGGGATTTCCGATTAATTCTGATTGAAACAGGCAAATTCTAACTAAATGTACTATAAAACAAAACTGCCCGCCAAATGCCACCTCTGTGCAAAGTTTGAGCCCGAACAAGCATGGGGTTAGGCCAAGATAATTTTAAATTTTCTCTGAGCAACACAACAGTCAGTAGTGCCTGCATCCCTTTTCACCCAATGTTGCTCTTCGATGAAAATGCACTTATTGAGTTGTGCCGTGTTTTTGGGTTCTTAAAGAGAGCAAATGTCATAAGCAAACAATAGATTTGATAAATTATAGTCCAATTAATGCCGCAGACCTTTTCAACCTTGTGTTTGGCACATTATAGCATTAGCTGCTTATGTGCCATAAAATCAAACAAAACTCATTTCCTCCTAGTTGATACTTGGGAAGAAACTTGTTTTTTTATTTGCACTAGTTATCAAAATGACATGCTAAAAAAAGAAGGTAGAGACCCACACAAATGAAGTACAGAGTAAATCACACTTGTCTAGAGCGCTTGAGTCGTGTGCTGCGGAGCAGATTAAATTAAATCTTATCGCAGCTGCTTTTCTAGGGATAGGGCTCTGGTGCCTGCGCGGTTCACGTCTATTAGGCTGCTCTCCAATGCAATTATTATCAGTGAAAGTCAATACCTACTTCAGAATTTCACTTTGTTTCCACCGGACGGCACCGTTCGAGCGCTCTAGACAAGTGTGATCGACTCTGTACACCTGCTCCTCTGTACATTTGTGTAGCAGCATTGGTTTCCCCTGTTTTGCGCTATCTTTATCCTCTTTGTGGTGAGCAAACTGTGCATCAGCCCACATGCCTTCAGGGGTGTAGTTTGTTCCATGCATACACTACCTTGAATGTCAGCCATACCATCCTTAGCAGGTTGCAGTGTGAAAAAAAAAAAAAGGCATGAATGAGGCTACATGCCATATTTACTCGCATAATTTGCGCACTTTTTTGTTCCTAAAATTAATGCTTCAAAAAAGGGGCGCGTAAAAACTCTACAAAGGCCATAACGCGGAATGTATAGGCATATTGCCGCGTGTAATATAAGCCGACCCTGCAACTGACCCCACAACTCGCTCCCCTTGCTGGCCAAAAAAAAAAAGTTGACTCCAAATATAAGTCAACACAACCCCCCCCCCGACCCCAGATGGTTATGTAGCTCCCGGTGTGATAGCATCAGGGTGCCTGGGCAGCTCAAAGCAATAACTGCGCAAGGATACAATCGCTAAGACAGAGCAGTCAGAAGCAAATGGAGATAAAACGGCTCCTTGTCATGCAGCTGGGCTGAGTAGCAGCAAACAGAATACCCAACGGTTGTTCGGATTTTAGAGGGACAAAGGCTACTGGAAGTTCGCTCTCGCAGCCATTGGCACCCAAAATCAACGCGACCACCAGTGCAGAAAATATGGGAGTAGGGTTTTTTTTCTTCTCAAAGATCTGGGTAAAAGGTTGGGGGTGTGCAAATTGCGCGATTAAGTATGGTTATGATTGCAGGGTACCTGGGCAAATATTTTTCTTACTTTTGTTCCTCCTAAATATGCTTGACTGTGTTTTATGAGAATTTACTGAGCAATTACAAGAATGATTCGAGACAGATTACCAGATGTGTGAGGTACGAAGTTACCATCAGGAGTTTAGGTTCTTGCATTAGAAGGGTATGTGAGCAGTGCTGTATTTTTATCCACATAATTTAGTTTATGGGAGCTGAACGCCCCAAAGTGACTCAGGCTATGAGGGACGCTGTAGTGAAGGGCTCCGGAAATTTTGACCACCTGGGGTTTTTTCAACATGCACTGACATCGCACAGTACACAGTCCTCTAGAATTTCACCTCAGTCGAAATTCGACCGCCGTGGCCAGGATTGAGACCCCGTGTCTTTCGGGTCAGCAGCCGAGCGCCATAACCACCGAGTCACCACTGCGGCGCTATCCGTGCGATTTGGTTGCTTGAGAACATCCATTGCTTATGCTTCAACACTAGCAGGGCATATGTGGTCCCAATTCAAGTGAAGACAAATGGACAACTGTGCACCTAAGTACAGTACTTTTGCATGCTGAATACTTTTAGACTATCAAACAAACCATTCGTTATGTTTTTATCGTTTGATAATAGGCAACCTTGGTGTTTATGCATTTTTACAAGCTTGGGTATACAGTTGACGCGGCCCAGTTTGGTGACAAAAATAAATTTTGGAAAATTGTTCAGCTCTTTAGAGCCTTTTTCTTCAGTCTACTGTCTCATAATACTTATTGAAGCAATATTCAGTTCTAATGCAAGGTTTCTTATGCGTCGAAAAGACAGGTATGTATACGTGCCACATTTGAGGTCATTGTACAAAGTCATTGGTACAAATGTGTACCCTTTTCTACAAAACCAATGATCGAAATGGCTTAAAAGCTGAATTTCTAGTAGTTCTGAGTGCAGTTTTACCATTTGTGTGCCATGCGAGACTTGCAGCTTGCACAGCACAATTGGCCAAACAGGTGCAAATGGTAATGACTTAAATCGCTTGTTGAATTGAAACAAACTGCATTACTCTGGAGGTTAAAAGCTTCATATCAGTGCTCTTTTGGTGGTTTTATAATAGTCTCCTCATTGCCATTTTTTACAGGTCACAAAAGGAGATACATTCAACTGACTTTTTTTTTGTTACCTATACAAGAGACCTTGGCACATGAACATCAACCTTTTTATGCATGAAATGCAACCAGCTGGACCAAGCTGGTTGCCAATTTGTACAAGCGTTTAAATGTATCTGTGGTTCTATTTGTTTGTGGCATTAAACAAAGTGCTGGAACTGTGCCCTCTGCCTCACTTTCTGCAAATGATACTACAAAGATTGTGGATAGCCAGAACGCTTGCCTGCAATCTTTATTGTATTCTTTACCTTTAGCAGCATTGTTTCTCTGCCGCAAGAAAATTGCGCACCCACAATCGTGAACATTACGGGTTCCAAAATTTCACATGGCTGCTGTGTATGAATATGCTCAAGCTCAGGAATTCAACATTAAGCTCAATTCCAAGCTTGGGTCAAGCATGCAGTGCCAAAATGCCCAACTTCTGTAATCATAGGTGCACACATGGAAGGCTCCCGCTTCCCCCATACCCATATGTCCAGGGCCTGGCGTTGGGCACAGAAACCCAATCAGTAACAGCAATTTGTGCTGCATGGTATGTCAGAAGATACAACATTCAAGTAGCATAAGTCATAGCAAAGAAGTGAAGCTACAGGCATCGCCTTGGTGCTTTTATTACCATTCCAAGTCTGTGCATGTCAAGATCTTTAGTAATTCCGTTAGGTATCACTGGCAAGAACATGCCGCCCCACTCTTGAGGAGAGTTCATTAAAACGCTCCATTTTACTCCAAACTTGTCACAAACTAGAGAGATACATGCATAGCAGAAAGGCACTTCATCATCTAAACTGGAATGTTTTGAATTGTGACAAGCTTCTCTTGATGCTAAGAAGTATTAAACAGCAGAGACGCTGATTACAATTCCAATTTTATTTTTTAGGTTTCCCGCAACAAGGATTCACTAAAAAAAAAGGCTAACTTGGTATATAGCATCAAAAGGTTTAGTATCTGTAGTAGTCTGGCTTAAAAGGGCCCTCAGTTGGGATACCAAGGTAAGATGACTGCTCCTTGTTCAGTTTGGTCAGCTTCACTCCAAGATGGTTAAGGTGAAGTGCTGCCACCTCTTCATCAAGCTTCTTGGGCAAGAAATATACATCCACCTAAAGAAAGAAGGCAGTTTGTAAGAATACCACAAATTGGAATGTCTTCAACATACAGTTCACTGAAATGCTCACTATGGCCACACGGCCTCGGATGTAAAAGCACTACACAATACTCACTAAGTAAGAGGGATTTCACTGAAAGGAAGCTTTCAAATAAATGCCATGAGTGCTCATACCGCTTTTTTTTTTTTCAGTCTCCAAAGAGGTGTGTGTGCGTGCGTGTGTGTAACTACGAAGCACACCTTCAGACCATGCACCTGCATTATGTTTTACTTGCTGATTATAGTGAATTCCTTTGAAAATAACTGGTACAGGAAATATAGGCTCCATTTTTTTTTTTTACAATGGTGAGCAAGATCCTGGTATTTATAAATTGCCATGTGGTATTCGCAGTGCCTTAACTGTTCCTGTGCTCAGAAAATAGCTGTGGTAAGTTTGCAGCAGAGGAACTACTCGTCACACAGCACAATATCACAATAAAGGCCATGCAACTGAGTGGTTGACTAGGTTGTGTTCAAGGGTATAATATAATGCTCTACACAACCTAATATAACTGTTGTGGTAGAGCTATCACAATCACCACTCCTTTGCCCTAGGGAAAAGTAAAAAGCTGAACTGCTTTACATGGAGTGAAATAGAGTACAACTGTACTATCAGGCCAAACTAACTCTTATCCCACACTTTTCTACAGTGCAGCGTGACATTCCTTTGCAACCGGTTTACAAATGCCTACTTTGCTGGGTCTATTACGCACAAACATTAATCAGATCAGTTGTGTACTATTACTGAAAGTAAGAAGGCAATTATTGTTTTATTGATAGGTGCTGTTTGCATTTCATTTTGGCCTGACAGTACATTCTAAATGGCATTCATGCAATGCGATATTATGAACTTGCTGCCATTCACAATTTAATGAGTTCACCACAAACCATTCAACCATGAAGTTTCTCCACCACACATACTATCAAGTAAACAAAAAATGTACCGTCATACAAGGAATCTCTACATTTCCAATGCAACCAGTGCCAGATACTTCAGAAGGGTTAAAGTTATTTTCCAGAAAAAGTATCTGAACAGTAATGAACATATTTTGTGCTTCTGAGCAGACATATACATTCAACTAAATATTTGACTAGTTTTCCAGCATCAGTTATTACTATCGCCATGGCATTTAATGACATGCAGTACCAGCTCCATAACAGACGGTAAAATGAACTTTAGGTACGAAAACTTATTGCTGCTATTTCTTGTACTTGCGTGTCACAAGTGCAGTAAAACCCTGCTGTTACATTCACAGGTGCTGCGCTTACGTCAGCCAATCCTACCTTAGCTTCCATAGAAGCTTATGCAGGCAGTTGCATCATAATTGTAGCAGCATTCCTGCAGGATACGTTGCAAATGTCACCTAGTGATAGCGCCTTACTCTGTGCCGGCATCCTGACAGCCTACCTACATTTACCGCACGCCTAACAGCGAGAGCATGCGAGCCAAACCGAGACTACACACTATTGGAGTGTGTTCAGTGGCGCATGCTTACAGGCAGCGTAAATTTTGTAGTGGCTGTTGATGCAGTTCCATCACCACTGCGATGCGAGCGCGAACGACAGATGACGCAAAAATTAAACCATGGTGCAAAAGGCGGCGCACGCACCACTGTACAAGATTCAACTGCGCAGGGTGGCTCTCGGGCTTTAATTTCTGTCATTCGCTTTTTTCCTTGTCGCCTGCAGCTTAAAAGATGCAATTTCTAGATTCTTTAGACGAGGACCATGCGGGAATAAAGCGGCCGCCTCGAAAGAAGTGCTGAGGCGCACGCATGCTGCAACTTCGCCTGCTGAGCATGCGCTCCTTCCTTGAGCAAGCGGGCAGCCATCACAGGACGTTCTGCAGAATGATTGTTTGTGCCACTAAGCTTTGCAAGTTCTAAAGAACATGTTGCACTTATGGGAAATTTTTAAAAAAATGCGGCAGACAACTCGGTACAATTTTTTCGCGTGCTGTATTGAGTAATGAAAAAAGTTTTTTCACTACCTAATACACTTCAGTACAGACAAAACAAATGATGATGATGGTGAGTTTCAATGGCACATGGACAGCTTTGGCCAAAAAGTGCCAAGGCAAAAAGGTCAAAGTTTTCCAAGCATTTCGATCCTGAGAAGCCAAGCTAGGGGAAAGTTTCTACTCAATAGAAACCAGTGGGTACTCAGCAGCACTGGGGATTGAACCCTGCACCTCCCGCACATATGAGGTGGAGTACAGACAAAACTGAGCTTTCGCATTTTTTCCCCTCATAATTGAAGGGACACTAATGAAGAATATTTAGTCCACCTAGACTGAAAGATGAATGCCTCAAGACTGCAAATATGTCATTTTTATGAAAACGGAGCTTAGATTAACAAGAAAAATTAAGTACAACTTTAGCAACGCCCCTTGAGAATTCTGACAACTGCACCCGGTCAAGTGAATTCTTTGCTGGCCGCAAATGGTTCATTGCTTTCATGTGCAACATATTTTTAGAGGAAAGTAGTACAGTCAAAATAGAAGGAAAGCGACACAGCAAGTGCTTCCAATGTGAGGACGTGAAGCATCACACATTCTGCATGCCACCCAGCTGGCCTGTGTGAAGCTTTTATGCACAGCAACTTCAGAGGGGGGCCATCGTGTCTTGAAGCATAAATAACGAAAATCGAAAATTATGGGGTTTTAAGTCCCAAAGTGAAACATAGGCCATTATATTATGGAGGCTATAGTGGAGGGCTCCGGATCAGTTCAGACCACCTGGGGTTCTTTAACATGCGCTAACATCACACGATACACGGGCCTCTAGCATTTCGCCCCCATCGAAATGCGACCGACGCGGCCAGGATTGAACCCAAATTTTTCAGGTCAGCAGCAGAGCACCATAACCACCGAGTCACTGCAGTAGCACTGGGGTTCTTTTGCGTGTGCTGACATCTCTCAGCACATGAGTGTTCTCGTATTTTGCACATAAAGAATGGTAAACAGCACGGTGGCACCATTTCTGTATAATGTACAAAGGACCATCTGATAAGTAGGCTATATGATTTCATTTGTTTGTGAAATCTTATAACAGGTCCAAATTCGTACATTTTACGGAAAATTCACACGAGCCTATTACAAGCATCCTACTCACTTACGAACCATAGCCTCATGAAATAATGCAGCCCAATTTTTCACAAAAAAGAGCAGGTACTCGCCAAATATTTGAACATTTTGGTAGGCTCAGGCCTACCATAGTGCAATGTGGCACATTTGAAGGCTGGTGTCTGCTCCGCCCTTAGGTTAATTTCTATTGTATGCACATATGTTGCATGCGAAAGATGTGTACAAAAAACTGTGGGTTCAGACCCCGCTGGCCTAGAACACCAAAAGAAAACCAACCACAATCAGGTTTAAGCAAAGCTGATTACCTTGTACTTGTCATTTTTGGTCCATAGCTCAATCTGAGCAAGCACTTGGTTAGTGAAAGAAGTGCTCATGACAAAGGATGGATGCCCCATAGCACAACCTAAATTCACAAGGCGACCTTGTGCAAGACATATAATGTGATTGCCATTTTTCAGCTTGAAGCGGTCAACCTGAAACGAAGAAGAATTTGCTTGTTTCACTACAATTCTCATTTCCATCCTAAAGGATAAGCCATGCACCTTTTGAGGAATAGTTTTTTTTTTTGTCTCGACCGATTACATTTACAACATACACTTTCTGACAGCCTAAGTGTACTATATTGGCAGCAAAAGCTTATGGGATGTTCTTTCTGGGAAAAAAAATTTATTGTAGCACTGCCTTGCAACCCAGTCACCTGGTATATTACCAACAGACAGAGCATGCACATACCCCCATACATTCAGACATTTCAATTGATTGGCTTGCATGTGTCAAAATCATTTTTTTGTTTTGCACACCTGAATTTCATAAGCTTTTGCTGCTGATAGTACATCTTGGTAGAAGGTGCTGCCAGTGGTTGGTGTACAATCACCACAATGCAATGCACCATTAAATGCCAGGATGTGCGCTATGGCCTCAGTGAAATACTGTATAAACACGTGTAAGGGCTGCACCCTGTTTTCCTGAAGGAAAGATAAAAAAAAGAAGAACCGTGCAAGGGCCGCACCTAAACTTTCAACGACCCACGCGGGAATAACCTTCGAAATGCACGCGCACAGGAGCTTCCAGGTGCTGCCCACGGATGGCACCCGAGGCCGCGGGTAACCATCATCATCGACGTCAACTTTTTCCTCCGCCGCGATCAGCCGCAAGCTCCGCTATCCATATCGGCATCAGTATCACCAGCTCTAGTTTTTTGTGACTGTCAAAGCACCGGGGTTGTGACAGCATGGTGCAGTAGAACCCCTCTATAGTAAAGTGACTTGGACCAGCAAAAGCCTTTACTACAACAGTTGTTGGTGACTGCATGGCTCCGAGGATGCTCTCTGGTAATTCATTGGCTACTTAATAAACACAGAGTTGGTTTACTGAAGAAACACCCACAAATACCTTCCATCCTGCTTTTATTGTTCCTTTATGTGATAATTACTTATTTTGAGTTACCACATTTCATGTTATCAAACGTTTTCAAGTTTGTTTATGTCTTGAGGAAGTACCACATTTGCACATATACAATGCGGCAACGAATATAACGAGAGTTTGATTTCATGTGAAAACAAGTTTAGAGTGAACACGGCGTGATTTTCCGCAGCCTTAGAGTCACTTATTACACGCGCGACACAGTCAAGGCACGGCAGTACAGCTCACAGAGTGCCACCACCCGTCCGTTTCTTGCCATCCTTTACTTCCCTTCACTGTATTCTTAACGGCTTTCCTTTTTAAGCGACCCGCGCCTCCTCCTTTCCGAGTTCATAGCCCGCTTTAACTTTTTTTTTTTTTCCGTGTGCGCCGCGCGCTTTGCCTCACGGATCCAAGGGCTTTAAGGAGTTGGCTTCCCCTCACAGCTCTCGAGCTTGGTGGTGAAGCTACATCAAAAAGCGCCTTTTTATTGTTTTTGGTATGCATTTACCTCCGCGTATCGGCCTAACGCGTGCCGCGTTGTCATCATTCCGCGGGAGGTACGTCGCCACGGCCAGGCCCTCTTTACTACAGCCGTTTTATTTTAAAGAAATCTTTACTATAACCGAAAAAAAAAAGTACATGCAATGTATGTAAGAAAATGTACGAGAGGTGTAATGTTACCGCAGCTTCACTACTATATCCGAGTTTACTATAGCAGGGTTCTACTGCAGTTCACTAGTTGTCGCTTTCGTGTGCTGCTGCCGACGTTGCAAATTTAGCACGATGGGCAAGCACCTTCACAGCTTCACGGCTCGGAGTTTGCTCTCGAACACGACAAGCGTGCGGCGGGCAGGAAATTCCATGTGGATGAGAAGTGCGTCCGGCGATGGCACAACCATAAGGAAGCATTGAGGAACACAAGCTGCAAAAAGCGCACTTTCAGAGGCAAGCCGTGCAAGTTTCCCGAACTGGAAGAAGAGCTGCTCTGCTATTTGATGGAAGTATGGAACAACGGCTACACGTTAACAACGGACATGCTGAGAGACTTGTGGGATGAGCTCGGAGTCTGAAGACTCCGTGAGTGACGAATGAACGTAGGATAAATGCCGCTCATTCCCCGATTGGTGTGTTTTTAGCTATTTTTTTTTTTGCATACACATCGTCTATATATGCCGCACCCCGAAAATTGGCCTCTCAAATCTCGGAAAAAAAGTGCGACCCTTACACGCGGTTAAACGGTATTCATAGATCACTACCTGTAAACTTCCGTTCCAAACAATGCGGAGGTTTATGCTTACATAATCTGATTCAGTTTCTTTTAAAGTCTGAAAGAACTTTAGCATATATTGCTTGGGAAATTTTACTGAGCTCCAGAATTTCAGTGTAACAATGTCAATGTTTTTTTTTATTAAACAATTCAGAAACATAAGAAACGCTTTGGTACACTTTTAAGTACGAGCAGGTACAGGTGGGGACAAAATATTACGAAGCAAGCTCTAGTAGAGAAGACATGATTTCTTGGGTTTACGTGCAAGCGCACCAGCGGCATGTGTTAACATATGGAAAGTACTTCCTAATTAAGGCGTCACAAAAGCAACTACCGAAGCACGCTCTGCAATATGGCCAGGACTGTACATCGTAGAGTATGCAGAACATTATGACACACAGAAGCACAAAAATTTTCCCATTCAGGAGTACTAATATGTGAGCAGCACTATCATACTGGGCAGGAACACAAAATGGCAAAGATGCGAGGGGGTCCCTCAGGAACCTGAGAAAGCAGGTAAGGTATGTTTCCCAAAGGGCAAAACATTTGAAATCTCCTGCTATACAGGATGCCCAAGACAAAAAAAAAAAGTGGTAGAGTTTTAACATAACTAAACAGAATAGACGTGCAAAAGCATGTGTTTAGCCTGGTTGGCTCATGGTTTTGCTTTGCTGGGTTGTCGGCATGTTTGGTGACGATATCAGACTTGGGTTAAGCTCTAATCGAGGTTAAGCGGATATATCGGTTCATTTCGCAGACAGAACTTGATGAAGACGACAATTTGCAATGCACAGTGTGACAGTGTGTTGCAGTTAACATAGGCATGATCAGCTGTGGCGATAGCACAGTGCCCTTGAGCAGTTCACGCCGCCACGAGTTCGAAGCCGAGTCACGGCAATATTGTCACGTAGCTGTTTGGAACACAACACAAGGCTTCATAACGGAACACAAGGCTTCACAACGGAACACAAGGCTTCTACGAGGACGCAAGCCAAGACGCCAGCCAAGAGCACTGAGCTGGAGCGTGACTTCAGCTTCTTCCTTTCGGCGTACGAGGCCCGCGAAGAGCAGCCGCCCAGCGGCTGCTGCTGCAGATGCTGCATTATCCCCTCTCTAAAAAAAAAAGTAGACTCGATGTATCCAAAAGGAAAAAAAAAAAATAATAAGCAGCCATAAGAAACACGCGGTGATGGCACGGCGTTAGGCCACTAGCTCAGCTTTCGTGAGAAATAAGGTTTCATCCGCACAACATGGACCACTTCGGGTTTCTGTGGATGATGAGTAGTTGTGGAAGAGCCATCCGGAAGAACTTGATATGTGACGTCACTCAGCTGACTGAGCACTTTCTAAGGCCCGAAGTACTGCTTAAGCAGTTTCTCGGAAAGCCCTCGACGTCGAATGGGAGTCCACACCCACACTCGGTCATCCGGTTCGAACATCACTACTCGGCGGCGGCAATTATAACGCTGGGCGTCGCGACCTTGTTGCTTCCGAATGAGCAGTCTTGCAAGCTGTCACGCTTCTTTTGTGCATCGGGTAAATTACTCTGCAACGTCAATGCCATGGCCATCATGGATTCCAGCATTGTGGACACCTCGCAGCCATACAGTAAAGAGAAGGGCGCCATTAGCGTGGTTACTTGTTGGGAAGTGTTGTACGCGAAGGTGACGTACGGCAGGATATCATCCCGAGACCGATGTTCAACATAGATATCATGCCAGAGAGAGTTATGTTGAGATATTCGGCGAGGCCATTCGTTTGCGGATGGCAGACGGTTGACTTACGATAGGTAGTGCCACTCAGCTGCATGATGGATTCAGATGATGGGAGAGCCATTCGTTCGCGTGGCAGACGGTTGGCTTACGATAGGTAGTGCCACTCAGCTGCATGATGGATTCCGATGATGGGAAAGTCTGGTTTTCGCCCTCCCTCGCAACCTCGACGAGAGAGCGGAACAAGCAGTCAGCATCATTGTGCTGGCACCCGGACTTGCACATGATGGTCAAGCTCCATCGTGCTAGGTGGCCAGAGGGATCTCGTAAGTTGGTCAGCCAGCATGGTATGTGGTGGTCGCTCACGACCCGAAAGTGCCGGCCGCATAGATACGGACGAAATTTCATTACCGCCCATACAACAGCGAGGCATTCTTTCTCGGTATTTGAATAATTGAATCCAGCATCCAGCACGGGACAAGGTCCGGCTCGTGTACGCGATGACTTGCTCGGCGCCGTCCTGCCACTGAACGAGTACAGCACCGGGGCCGACATTGCTTGCATTTGTGTGGACCAGAGGCTCGGCACGAGCATCGAAGTGGGTAAGTAAGGGTGTTGTTTGCAAGCGGTGCCGTAAGTCATCAAATGCCTGTTGCTGTTTGTCTGTCCAAGTGAAGAGAACGTCATCTCTGGTGAGGCGCGTCAGTGGGCCAGCAAGTCGGGAAAGTCGGCGTTGTGAGCGAAAAATCATGAGCATGACTCTGGCAGGTGGCGCCAAGAGAGCAACTAAGGAGACAGGTTGGCCATCTAGGTCACGTCACCTTGCGGTGTCTTCACAACCTGCCCACTGGACAGTGAGCAAACTGCCCACCATGGCAGGTGGCAATTAAATAACAAATGGTCGCTTCGGAAGAGCGACCTGGGTCGCACAAGGCCCACCACTGGGACCACCTGCCATCGCACTGCAGTGGTGCATCACTTAACCACTGCACCACTGCGCCAGAACGTAAAATAGAGAATGACCCTCTGCATATAAGGGAATTCTGCTATCGCGTCATACCCTTCAGACTGAGTTGAAATTCACGACTCAAGCACAACGGCGCAAATATGAAGGGGAGCTAGCACAAGGCACATGGAGATGGGTGCCCTTTTCCGACGCCTAACACAAGGTGGCACTGGGCACTCGGTGCGCAAGTCTGATAGGTGTTCATGAAGTCATCACTTAAAAGCAATATCCTCACAGTGACGCAATGGCAAATAAGACCAGCAGTCGGGCGGAATCTCGTAGATAAGTCTCACACCCGACAAATGTGTCTGCTCCACATATAGGCCAACAATCCCAATTTCCGATGGGCATTTTTGCAGCCAGTCGAAACAGTTTCAGTGAGTGTAACAAAGCTTCAATGTATTTTTTTTTTCAAGTAATGGCCTTGTGTGTTTGAAAAATGCATAATTTTTATATGCTTACTGTGCCGTTCAAACTTTTTTGTGTGCAAGAGGTATTCGAAATATTCGCTTCAAAATTATTTGAAGAAAACTACCATTTGGTTCGAACCAAAAAACCACTATTCGCATATGCCTAATGCAAACTATCAGAGAAGTGATGAGCAAACTACCATCTGAGCAATGTTTTGACTAAGTGTTATGCTGAGTACCTCAAACTATGCTTAAAGTGAATAGACATATGCTCAATAAAGCACATGTGAGCTCTTACCTGGGGCTTGACTTCCACCTTCTCAACTGCATTTTGCTCTAGCCACTTGACATCAATTTCAATATCAAAGTGGCCAATGTTGCAAACAATGGCGTCATTACGCATTTTCTCAAAATGCTCGCCACGAATGATATCTCTACATCCAGTGGCAGTCACAAAGATGGAGGCCTTCGATGCAGCATCTTCCAAGGTTGTAACCTCATAGCCTGAAACAAAATAAGCATTCCCTGTCAAATATATATGTGTACACATCAGTGTTTTCCAACTAGTGCTCTAAAATACTATTATTAAACTGAAGTGCAACCAACCATTTAGGAACCAAGAAAACCTAGTCACTTCATAAAGCTCTTGTCAGCATTTATACTTGGACCCTTATTTGAAGGTACCTGTCTATGATTCAGTAAAAAATTCCCAATCAGGTAAAAGGAAGAAAGCGTAAATAAGAAAATTATAAAAGTTCCAGAATGTCAACCACATTTTCCCCTGTACTCACCACCGTAACTTGGTCACTTCACCCATCACCACCGGCCAGTTTATGCCCACTGCAGAACACAAGACTTTCCTCCACTGACCTCCAGTTAGCCCCAAAACCCATGGCTACTCGTCCCAGCAATAATTCTCTCTCTTAGTACAGACTCCATTACTTTATGTTATATTATTTTTAGAGAACCTTGAGGACCTCCATTGTGTGAGTTACGGATTAAGAGTGGCTTAGTTGCACAACTGAGAATTCCGAGTGCTGAGGCAAGCTTCTAAGAAACACGCAGGACTGTTACTACTGTGTAAACTGGTATATTCATTGCACGATATATTGAGGTAAAGAACTTGACAGAGACATGCATATATGTGTAGTTACAAAGCGCATGAACCGGGAAATCGTCTAATGAGGAACGCGACGTGAATAGGGCAAACACAGCAGCTTCTTTGCAGTTCCTAAGGATAAAGTATCTGAGAACTATATAATGATATGCTTACATACGAGTGGGGTGGGTCTGGGGAACATGGCATGAAAAGCAAAAACTGCTACAATTCGCCACTGTGATGCATTCTTCGCAGCGCATGGGTGCAAAGCGGCAAAGCATCCAAAGACGACCAGGGAGTGATTTGGGGCACTTTTGCTATTGACGTCGACGGACTGTATGTGTTGCGAAGCTCTTTCCGCATTTAAGACAACGAAAATGTGGACCGAACTCTGCACCAACCAGAAAAAGATCTCTTCAGGCGTTGTGCCAAAAAAAAAAAAAAAAAAATGCTGATCGACACTTGTATGATTTGAAATTGACAATAAATGCCTTTGAACATAGTGCAATTAAATTTTTCCGAAATTAGGTGGTTTCCCTGGATAATACATTTTTATCCCTTTTTGTTTAACTCTTATCAATGAGGTTTTACTGTACTTGTTACTACTACTACTACACACAGAGAATGAGCCCTTAACAGCTGTCACTATAAAAACTAACACTTTAGTAAATACGAAGGCAAAGCAGATGACACAACCAATCAGTGATTCTTAACATGGCAGTTCCTGCAATTTGTTGCTTCATAGTTAAAGGCGAAACAATCCAAAAAATTTGTTTGCTTTCTTTTTTTGGTTACATATTGTCACATTTCATACCTTCCATGGCAGCCTGCAGTGCATTGATGGGATCAACTTCTGTGATGAGCACTCGGCATCCAAAGCCACGCAGGGACTGTGCACAACCCTTGCCAACATCACCAAAACCAGCTACACAAGCCACTTTTCCAGCAAGCATAATGTCTGTAGCTCGCTTGATGCCATCAGCTAGCGATTCACGGCAGCCATACAAGTTGTCAAACTTGCTCTGCAAACAGGATAGCAAAGGTTCATTAGCGGAATCTGATATGCAAAATTATCCAAGGAATACTGCTTTGTTTTTCTAGCCAAACGCTTTAGCTTGCAAGCTACTTATTTCATACAGTTGCACAAATAAATCACAGCCACTTAATATCCCATGTGGTCAACACCCCTCCAAATAATAACAAATACATATCAAATGGGATATGTAAATGTGTGAGAAGAGCTTACCATTTACACACATATATTCAAAGCACAAATGTGTTTTCAAGATACAAAATTTCATCAAGGGAAGCAACACCAACACACTTTACTATTCGTTATATATAAGCCACTGAGAAATTCCAGTAAGTTTTTTTTAAAAATCATATCACGATACACACACTATTTTTATGAATCTCGTCTTTGTAGTAATGTTATAGGTAAGGATTTAGCTCATGCTAGGACACAGCCAGGCTGAGGTCACCAAAAATATAGGGTTGTGGATCTCTACTGCACGCCAATATAGACGAATTATTATGGAACGCTATAACAAAACAAAGCTCTAGCAAACAGCTTTCACTGTTCTGTCAAAGCTATTTGCTTTTCTTTTCACTTCTTACACAAAAATCTGAAATTTGCTTCAGGAATGCAGTTCACGCACAACAATAATTTTCATCATGTGTAATAGTATTGTGTGAATGCATCCATGCATGTGAATAGTGAGCGGTGCACAATTACCATCGATACAGTATCAACAGGTCTTAGTAATTTTTCACATTCTTCACAAGAACTTTTTCATGCCAGATTTTAGCACTTCACTATTTATTCACACACATTCCCAAGGACAGGAAAAAACAAGTTAATAGCCAAGACTACAGTAAAAAGTTGTTCATTCAAACTTGAAGGGACCGGGGAAAAATGTTCATATTATCAAATGACCCCTGAAGAAACTGCCAAGAACTGCTTGCATCATGGTAAATTTATTCGGTGAAATACTGGGCAATGGTTGCCTGACTTTGAGATGAGAACAGCACAGCAACGACAATTTTTTACATTCCGATCAATGCTTTATTGCATGCATACTGTCGGGAATACCGAAGCAGAACTGCTCCGGTATCGTAATGGCCTCCCGCATCGTTCACAGTGCGTATCTGAAGTTTTCATGTTCAGACACTCTACACGTCACCCAGCCCTATCTGCCTACAAAATTCACAAACATCCCATCATGGAGCACCTGCTTGTGTGAGTCCTTGGTCTCTGGATCCACGATGACGGCAAACCCACCCATACCATCACCACTCTTTGTACATCCATCCGTAACGTTGCCCACATGATTCGCTGGCATACGACAACGCGGTGGCTTAGCAGTTCTGGCACTCGGCTGCTGACCTGAAAGACACTGGTTTCGATCTCGGCCGCGGCAGTCGAATTTCGATGGAGGCTAAATTCCAGAGGCCCGTGTACTGTGCGATGTCAGTGCACGTTAAGAACCCCAAGTGGTTTCAATTTCCGGAGCCCTTCACTATGGCGTCCCTCATAACCCGAGTCGCTTTGGGACATTAAACCACCATAAACCAAACCAGGGCACCACAGGGCATGCCTAAGGAAGACAACACTTGTTTAGCCATGGCACTTCGCCATCAGCCGCACACGATATGGCCTCCCATATCACCACACACACTACCCTGAATCAGGTCCACATCTTAATCCGCACACTCTACAGACTGCTCTCGGTCTCCCAATGTGCACGTCTACAGACACAACCCCCTTTCATTCACAACCGCTTTGAGTAACTCCGTGACACGGTCCTCGACTTCCAACGCACTGGTCAGCTCACCCCCATCAGCAGGTAGAGCCACTCTCCACCACACTGGCAACCCCCAGGCCACTCTCAGACCCTCATGGGAGTCCTCTACACTGACATCCGCACCCATCTCCACCTCGACCCTATCCCCCACCACATGCACCACGAACTTCGAATGGCCTTCGACATCTTTGCAAACAGTGTGGCAAACATCTTTGCCACAGCCATCTACATAGATATTGCCTCCTATCCCCACCCACAAACATATGTCTGCGCAGCAGTAGACTGCAACACTTCATACCTGGCCACTTCTTTCCGAGCACCAGACCACACCGCTAAGCAATCACAATCGCCCTCACCATTTAATAGAGTGATGCCCATCCCCACAGCTCGCATATCTTCACCGTCTCACAGGCAGCCTGTCGAGCTTACACAAGCAGTCATGTCCCAAGGCAAGCTCCCCACATTCTGGGGAATACTCCCCAACAAGACTATGTCATTACCTCGGTCCCTAGCTACGAGGGCCTGGCTGGAAACATCAGTGCCGATACCCAAGCTCACGATAAAACTCACTGAGTGGGGCATCCTCAACCTGCATGCACCCGCTATGCCACATGCCTAGAAACCTTGCATCTCGACAGGTGTCTATACCCCCCATTCCACAAACACCTTTCCCCGAAAGACTCCTACCTTCTTTGGAGAGTTCAGACCTTTAAAGCCCTAATCTCCACCACCTCCATCACCTTCATCCAAAAATTACACATAGATGCATGCCCTTGGTGTGGCGCTACCCCTACATTCACCCATATCACATGGACATGTCTGCACAAACCCAACCGACCACCTTGAGTGCAGCTCTTCACGAGCCACCTGCCAGAGCTGGCAGGTGGCGTGTTATGCATGTGTCCAGGGCACCAGTTAGAATACCAAGAGAGACACTGTTCTGGCAGTTTTTTCACTGCAGACATGGTACTTTGGAAATGTTTTCTTTTGTTTTTCAGAAGCACAGGGCAGTGATGTCTTTGGTCCGCACTCTTTTCAGAGCATGATCATTTTCTGTGGGAGGTGGAGCCATAGAATATGGTGCATGTTCAGCCATGGTGCCAGCCGCCCACCACGGAGCCCAGCGAGGGGATGAGACAGGAACTTGCAAGCAAGTCCTGCCCACTTCAGCCCTACATCTCAACTATAACCCAATATAATCTAACACTAGGTTAACCCTAGCTACCAGGAAAAAGGAAAGAAAAAACAAAACAAAGGAAGACAGGAAAGTTGTGAGATAGGACAATATGAAAGTGAAAGATGGAGGGAAGGATAGGAAGAGGCGAATGCTGATTTCTCCCAGTCAGGTCAGTCTGGAGGTGCCGTCTACGGGAAGCTGGGGACAAAGTGGTGTGTTGCTTCCACCGAGGGGCCTTAAAGGTGCACTTAAGAGGAATCTGAACTCGTCTTTTTACCGTGGGAACTCGATCTACACGTTCCGAGCATTATTAGAAACTTCTAATTATTGAGCTGTGCGGCCGATTTCCCCAATTTAAATCATATTAAATGTTCCGGCTCCCACCTTTTCTTTTTTAACTCAACACTGAAGGTAGGAGGAGTCAACCAATGCGTGGAGTACCTTTCAGCCAGTACCGTGGTGGCTTGCCACTCTGCCGTCGGCAGAGTGAGAGCACATGCGGATTTTTATTTCTGTGGGCCTAATTGCTATAGCTGCTATATTGTCTGCGACTGAAACTATTTATTCACAGAAACCTAACAAACAAAATAAAAGCGAAACCGAAGCTGCCACGGGACTGGCTGAAAGGCACTCCCCGCATTGGTTGACTCCTCCTACTTTCAGCGTTTAAAAAAAAAAAAAGGCAGGAGCCGGGACGATTAATCCGATTTAAACTAGGGAAATCGGCTGCACAGGACAGCAATTTGAAGTTTCTAAGAATGCTTGGAACGTGTAGGTCCAGTTCCCGTGGTAAAAAGAGTTCAGATTCCTCTTTAGTGCACCTTTAAAGGTCCAAATGCTCGGGCATCGGCTCTATCACAAGGATCTCCTTTTCCCCGCACAGTGCGCTGCCACGCATGGCTGAGCCTGGCTGCTCGGATCCATGGTGGTGCACTGCTCACCAATATCCCCCTGCGGGGTTCTCCCTGCGGGGTTCTCCCTGCGGATGCTCGGGAAACCACGGTGCCGCAACTAACCATCATCTGCATGTTGCAGATGCCCCTGCAGGGTTGCGAAGAAGCATGTGCCTCCACATGCGACGCGACCACACACGCTTTCCCCTAGCTCGACTGTGGTGGCCTCACCTCCCCCATCCTCCCCACTCCACGTGCAGCGACGTTGCTTGAGCTGCAGTCGTGCTATCAGTGCGATCACAAAAGGTTCTCAGCGTCGATGACTTCAAGTAACAAGGTTTTCTGCAAACATTTTCAAGATGATCTGACCAACATTTATTTCTTATCCTGGTTTGTGTCCTGCATTGTCCTTTCGAGTCTTCTTGTGAAAACTTCATGTAACAAAAAAGCGCTGACTTTTTTCAGCTTCATTATATCTAGGTTTAACTGTAGATACATTAACAAAGACATGACCAATGCACTTTTTTCTTGGGGCAACACACACACAAAGAAGAAGAAGCTACTACAAAGCACACTACAAAAAGATATACCCAAAAAAACCACCTCTGTCTATGTGTGCATGTGGCCAAGTGTCTTAGCCAGAGTAAGTTTCTGAATTGTGATTGCCAAGTTCCTACCAGAGACCTGTAATATAATGGCTCCATTTCTCTAAGGGCATCAATGCATTAAAATTGCCATATTTACTCAATTCTAAGCCCCCCCCCCCCCCCCCCCCCCCCCGCCCCTCACAATCACAATGCCCCTGAAATTCGAAATGAGATTTCAAATGTAATTTTAGATTAGAATAAAAAATTATAAAGTGACCCGCCACCACTTTTTCATAGTGATATCTCAGCAAGAGAAATGAGAGAGATATCATTTAATATGACTTAAATTCACAAAAAAATGACGCAAAAATGATGCGCGCCGATAGCGAGCGTTATAGGGGTCATCTGTAATACGCGTTTGGCGTGTGGTTTCGAGTTGAAGCAACACAAAAAACTTTTTTTTAAAATCTTTTTACGAACAGGAGGTGCTTAGAATCGCGGGAATACGGTAGTGCCTACATTACCAGCCTTGTAACTACTTACCTTAGTAACAGAGTCGTTGACATTGATGCAAGGAATTTTGAGCTTCCCTTCACTTTTCATCTTGTAGAGTTGATGTACACCAGTAGTAGTTTCCTCAGACAGGCCCCGTATACCTGGCAGATAGGATGATGAATATAAGTGGAAATATGTTCAGATGCACTCATACACAGAACAGAAAATGGAGCCCCCAGCTACAGATGCCAAGTGCAGCTGAGGATCTTGTCTTTGCACTCTGCTTAGGGCTTACGTGGCACAAGCGGCACCATGAGAGACCAGTGCAGAAAAGAACATGATACGAGCGCTCCTGTCACCATGTTCTCTTCTCTATGGTTTTCTTCACAATGAATTAGCAACAAGCCCATTCTGCCATCTAAACAAAACTGTTGAACATGCACTATTGCCAAGAAATGAAAGATGGTAATGAGCGAGTGGTTTTCAGTAGAAAGCACTTCAGTAAAGTGGCCAGTCAAAAACGTTCGTACAGTAGAACCTCGCTATAGTAAACTTGGATATTGTTAAAACTGCGGTCCCATTTCGGCTTCCATGGTTCGTACATTTTTTTCGGTTATAGTAAAGATTCTCAAAGAAACGGCTATAGTAAAGGGCAACTGGCTGTGGCAACGTACTTCCCGCGGAATGATGATAATGCGGCACGCGAGGCCAACATTTGGAGGCAAATGGGTACCAAAGACCATAACACAGTGCTCTTTGAGATAGCTTCACCACACAGCTGAAGCTGTGAGGAGAAGCCAACTTATGAAAGTCCTTGGGGCTGTGAGTTGTCTACTCCGATCCATTTCATGCACGGCTCTGACTTGGTCAATGTATCATGGACATTTGGGCAACAACCATGATACTTTGGCGCCCTGTTGAGGTGCTTGCATTCACGCCGTAGATGGTGGTCGCTCGAAAAGTTCTTTTTTTAGCTTACTGAAATAAAATGCATATTCAGTGTTTTCTTTTCAGGAGCCGTCAACTTAGTACGCGACCCGAGTGATCCTTAAAAAAGCGGACTTGCTCGTGGCACACCTTTTCCGATTGTTGAGGAAACAAATCAATGGAGCCCTGCATTATTATTTACACTCATAAACATGTTATTTTTATGTTATGACTGTGGTTTCTTTTGAGCAGTCAAGTGCTCCCGTATGTGAAAAGTGGCACGTGCCGTGCATGCCTGAGCCGATGTGCGCCGTGAAAGCCGCGGCATTTTCTAGCTGGCTACCAATTTCTTGTCCTCTAGTCATCGGCTCGATAATTGAACTCAAATTATCACAAGGTGGCACTAGAGTAACCTTGAGGCACAAAAGGAGCAGAGAAAAGTGCTGTATGAGACGACTTCCCCGCTGCATGTGTGCATTAATTGCAAGTCGAACACAGATTCCCTTCAGCTCGTAGAGCCCTTTTGCAGTTACCAAGCCGCTTGCAAAACCCTACACAACTCGAATGCTTTCACTGCCCGCACTGATGAATAGTCGCCACAGTCTAAATGAGTGCTTGAAAATAATAGTACATCATTTAGTGTTTACTGTGTGTGCATATTGTGGCCTAGGAATGCGACGATCACGACAACTGCAGCCCCGCACTAGCAGGGTTGTTTACATAGGTATGTGCAAACAGTATTGCTCGTTTGCTTGGCATACAACGCAAGGTGGGCTCTCCTTATCTTAAATATTATGTAGTATTGCTCACAAATTGTAGTTTTACTCATTTACACACTATGATAACACTGCAATAAGTGCTGCTGATGCTATATCGCCTGCTTGGGAAACGCTTCGTGTAGGACCAGCGCTTCCCGCTAATTGAATCTGCTTCCTCTTATGTCATCAGTATTTAATTTTAAAGCGCTGTAACTAAAAATACGTTCGGACATAACTTGAATTAATGAAAACAACCAGATTTGCTGTCCACAGTCGACGCCGATGGCTGCTGCTGGCTGCCTTCAGCACATGCTGTGCAGACCGGGCCACATATCGGCACTTCCCCCTTATTGTACTAGCGCCCTGCGATGTAGGCAGTTGTCGCTTTGAGGGTACTGTGTCCAAAACTACGCTCGACAGCTATATTCAGACGCTAAAACTTGCGAACTCGCTCTCCGCAATCGCCGAAATCGCACACACGAATCCTGCGTACTCGCTAGGAATCGTAACGAAAGGGGCTGGTGGCCCACCGTCGGTTGAAATTCAAGCATCTGGCAAGGGTTCCTCGCTGATTAGTAAGACAGTGTGAACGTATGAAATGCAGTCACTAGTTTCGCTTTTTTCGATAAGGATAAGGTACACAAGCGCAGTTTTTCGGGCCGTCTATTCACCGGGCAGGCACCGAATGAAAGCACTGGTGCTTTCTGGTGCACACACATCGCGTATGTCGCCGTGGCTAATGTCATACCAACTAGTCCCCCACCACACTCTGCCAGTTCCCACTAAGTTCACTCTTTACACTACTGCGATATGAGGTCGTTGGTCGTGCTGGCATCGTCGTCGGTCTAGCTTGACAGACCAGTGCGTCAACGATGGCATTTGCATACCGACCAGCCAACCGACCGCCGATCGCCGTCCCATCGGCCTAGTGTAACCGGACCCTATCCCTATACCGAAGCATAACTGCGTTACTATTATCAACGCTTCTACAGCACCAGCCACTCATATATGGGGGACGACAGCTACTTCGATCGACCGCGGAAGTAAAGTGGCGAGTGGGACCTCGCTGCTGCGCACTAGAGTCACTAAATAAAGACTTAGAGTACCGTCACTGCAGCACGGCGGTAAACAGAGGCGGCCATTTTGTTGTTTATCATTGTTGCCAGATTGCCGCTTCGGCGACCTCGCCAATAACTTTGGCCCGGCCATTTTGTAAACAACGCTGTTAGCCACCCTGCGCTGCGGCGGGGATCGTAGCCGTACGGCATGGAGCCGCTCAGATGCAAACGGTACAGCTGTTGCCTTCAGTTTATGCTTTCGTCGTGCGGAGCTGAAATGCTGCGAGGCGCGGAATCCCTGGTCACTGAGTCGGTTACCGGCAGCACTCGCGGCGTCGCAGCACTAGGACTACCACAGTTGCCCGACTGAAAACGCATAAGCCACAAAATGGCAGCCCCCATGAACAGTCGCAGTGTAAACAAATATCACGTGATGCAAACTGACCAATGATCGTGGCGGCGGCACAGAACAATAGGAGAAAAGAGTGCCGGTACTCTAAGTCTTTATTTAGTGACTCTACTGCGCACATTGCAGCAACGAGAGCAGACAACGTTGCTCCGTGTATGCCCTGGTGACGTCACGATAGCATTCAATATGGCGTTCGCTGCCAGTGGGAGCAGTTTCCCAATCACATTTTTTGCAATATAGAGCGCGTCAAGGGCAGCCAAATTTCGGAAACTGAATCATAAGCTCTTGTACTAGTTACTGAAGCACAAAACTGCAATATGAAGAACGACCATGTCATGGCCATTTTAATAAACGCACGTGACAAAGTCAAGCATGGCAAAAGCACCTACGCAGCTCCGCTGCACCTCCGTTTCTTGCCGCTGCTTCCCCACGCTTCGCGCTGCCATGCTAAGAATGCATGCCCTTTTCTTCCCTTTTCTGCTCCTCACTGCACTTTTATTGGCTTTTCTTGTTGAGCGACCCGTGCCACCTTCTTTCCATGTTCATAGCCAGCTTTACTTTCTTTGTGTGCGCTCTTTGCATTACGCCCGCAAGGCTTTCGAAAAGTTGGCTTCTCCTCGCAGCTCTCAAGCTTGGTGGTAGGCAAAGCCACCTCAACGAGCGCATTCGGTGCCTGCCTTGCGATCCTAGATTTCGCGCGTGCCACGATGTCATCATTCCGTGGGAAGTACATCGCCACGGCCAGACGCTCTTTACTACAGCCGTTTCTTCGAAAAAAAAATCTTTACTATAACAAAAAAAAAAAATGTTCAGTTGTCTATGGAAGGCGAAATGGGACCGCATCTTCACTTTGATATATCTGAGTTTTTACTATAACTGAGTTTACTACAGCGGGGTTCTACTGTAGTAAAGACCCTAATATAATCAAGATTTTTGCTGGTCCGAGTCACTTTACTGTAGAGGGGCTCTACTGTAAATCAGCACTCTGAAATGTAGAGTGCCATAAACATGGCGCAAGAAAAAGCCAACAAACACACCACAACAGCGTTCTGCAGTTACTCAAGGCTGGCAGATGCTAAGCTTTGTCCTGATCAGAGCAGTAAAGCATGCTGGCAACTATGCACCTACCAGGAAGGTATTGTGGATACTTGTTGTGCACAAGAGCTGTTAGGTCTCCTCCATCATCCAAAATCATGTTAAGAGGCTGGCCGTCTGGGAAGACTAGAGTCTGAAAAAGAAAAGGAGAAAAGGCTTTTCTTTTTTTTTGCACAGTCCCAAATCTAGGAGTGGATGTCTGTCTGTTAAAAGCATTTCACTGAGGAAAGTAACAAGCCAAATTTTTACACCAGGACCTCGTATTTAATTTGCTTTACACTCACTACATAAGCCCAATGAGTAGGAACCAAACCGAGGCCAGGATAGAGCTCCTTTAATTGGTTTGGTTCACCAGCTTCAAGTGTCAAGCTGGAGCCAGTTAAAACTAAGTCATGGATTTTTTAAGATTTCATAGAAAAGGTGAAGCTGCAAATTGATAGCTACCATGAGAACAGCACAAAACGTTCCAACTTTAGACCAATGTGTGATACCTTGTTTCAGGGATACGAATGCTTCAGTAAAAACCCATTAAGCACAGCTTATTATGTTAAGTATGACTAGCCCTAAAGTTCCATCCTTCAGTTACTACACACCGGTGGTCGTCAGGCATCGATCCTGAAATGTGTGGCCGCAATTTTTTGTTTTTTTAAAGACCCATCATTACTAAGAGCAGAGTAACAGCCATTGCAATCAACCAACTCTGCCACGCTTCTCTGCTAGGCCCTCTCAGAGGCGTTACCTCTCACCCACCCAGGCAACTGGCCTCCCCAAGCCAAATTTCCCTTTCTCCTTCAGCTGCAGGGTATGTTACATGTCAATGTCATCACCCGCCTTGCCATGGTCTTTTTGCTTTCTTTCCACGTGGCATATTTACAGTGGTGCTTCTGCAATTTTGGAGGTATGCACCTGCTGCCTTGAGACATAACACTGCGGTGTGTTGCGGTATGTGTGAAATACAATTATCGAAACTGGGAGGTAGGGGAATGACAACGTGCAAGCAGCTTTGTGTGGGAGACTGAGGATCTGCAAGGGCATTAAAAGAGAATACAGTAAAGCCTCGTTGATACCGTCAAAAAAAAATTTCGTTTATGTTAATTACCGTTTGTTCGCACAATGTCTGAACAGCTCCTTTTCTAGTGCTCACAGAATTCTGACCACATTTGAGGCCGCAATTATCGAAACTGGGGGATAGGGGAATGGCAACGTGGGAGCAGCTTTGTGTGGGAGACTGAGCATCTACAAAGGCATTAAAAGAATACAGTAAAGCCTCGTTGATACATCAAAGAAAAAAAATTTTTTTAAAGTCAATTAGCATTTGTTGCCACAATGTCTGAACAGCTCCTTCTCTGGTGCTCGCAGAATTCAGACCGCATTTGAGTTGTCTTAAGCACAGAAGAAACTCCGCGACACATCCGGTCCATCGACTGCAATGACGAAAGTAGCTAAAATCTCTTCCTCGGATTTTTTGCCCATCTTGCACTTAAGCACAGCGGGCAAGCTGACTGCCGCAGCGGTCTTTACATGCTGTATTCCCCAGACCCCGAATCCTCTTCATGTAGTGCCCCCTGCAAAAACAGCCCATTCATATGATAGCACACCATCTTTTTTGTGCTTCGCTCCCGTGCACCTAGGCACTGCAAAGCAACATAATAGGTGACTGTTGCTGCATTTCAATTTATGTCACATGCCCTCATGTTCGGCCCACTTGCATGCCTGCACACGCGAGGTTTTGGTTGCTAAACGTATTAAATGATGAAAATTAAATTGCAAACATGGTAGCCGGGAAATCATATCCGGGAAAGTACCAACTGGGAGAAACATAGTGCAACTCTATGGACCATTTTTATGCCTACCATTTTCAGCGTACAAACAAGGAATGAATCAACAAGGAATGAATCAATGAGCAGCACAACACCAAGACCACGAAGAGACCTAAATGGACCATGGTAAGAAGGTAATTTTTTTTTTCCCTATAGAAATGAACAGTGCAAAGAGCAAGAGTGGCGGGAGCATCTAGCATCCAATCAGATGATGCCTGTTATTCGCCTGTAAATCGGAACATTTGCCCGTGACTTGGATATACAAAAAACACTAGTTTCAGATTATGCATCAAAATAATAAGTTAAAACAAGCAGCAACATCCATTACACCAGATTAGAGGGCAAGCCTATACTCCCTCTCATAAGTTCCTTGCAGCACTATGGAAGGTAGTGACCTCCTCAGCCAATCAGGAAAGCACGTTAACAATCCTCCGTGCTTCGTTGTCTGCGTGTTGCCTGCGTGTTGTCTGCTCATGGCATTCACAGATGCGGTTACAAAAGAGTATAAATCAATGCTGTATACGACCCATAAGCATTCGCACACTAACGTATGCCAAACGCGAGCTTTGTGCAGGACGTTGTGCCATTTGTCACATTCGCACATTTAGTTCAGCGTATGCAGAGACTCAACAATAAGCTGTGCAAGTTTTCAAAGTGAAGAGGAGGCCTTCTGCTGTTTGTGGTTCAGAACAGAAGCCTAATCTATAACCCAAATGCTTCCTGATCCCAGTGTACCGCATTTTATGTTCACTTTCGTTAGTTTGAACTTTGGTTCATTCAAAGTGTGATTGTGACTGTGTTGCCCTGCAGTTCGAATTAACGAGCTTTTACTGTAAATGAGAACACACCATTAGTTGGAATTTACGAAAGCTTGCCTTGACACGCATTCAAAGGTATTATTATTTTATGTCTGTGTCACTATAAAGAAGGCACCAGTACAGGCCCTGAAATGTCAATAATCCTATTGCAACTTTGTCAGTGACTGTATTTCATTCTTCATCAACAATTACCCAGAGTTATTTATATTCAGTGACAGACTCCTCCCACTGCCCCCAAGTCAAGGTGATAGACTAGCAGCGAACTATACTCCATTTCATACATCAGGTGGAATGCTGTCAAAGTTAGCACTCTTGTTTGCACTGCCTACACCTGCAATCAAAAAGTAGGGCGTTCCTTGTGCTGAGCAAAAAATAATAAATGCGCTCTTATTGCTGATGATACAGTCGCGTTCTTGTGCCTTTAGTCCACTTGGCCACAAAACACGCCTCCCCCCGCTGCGGTGGCTACTACTGATCCGGAGTTCCCAGGTTCGAACCAAACCGCGGTGGCCGCGTTTCGATGGAGGTGAAATGTTAAAACTTTCATAAGCGCACCTATTTCCGTCGATAGTATATTGGCGATGGTACAAGTTTGAATTTTGGCACCTCTCCGAGCGTTATGGACAGCTAACGCCATCGAGCGGGTTAAAGAGACTGTTTTATCAGTTTCGGAGTTGCGTCTCTCCTTTCCACCGCGCGGGGATTTGTAATGCGCCTGCATAGTCGGGGTGACGAGCGCTCGTTGTTTCCGAGATGGCATCTATGTCGCGCGCGTCCGCTCCACGGAAACGGCGAGTTTCAACGGATTCCAACACATCTGGTCACAAATTTGCAGATGATCGTAGCAGCAGACTCAGAAGATGACTTGATTCGTCCTTTATCCCTTCAGTACGGACGACGAAAGTGTGGCAAACTGCCCCAGAACATCGACAGGTATCCACTGGTGGGTTTTGCTGTCTTCTCGGACCGTGTTATCGCGTCGTAAGGATTTCTGGCGTGTTCTAAAGGTCACAGTTCTTATCTGCAGGGTGTCAACGTCGTTCGGACGGGACCATTTGCCGGCAGCCGTGCAGAGAGTGGAGTTTTGTACACGAAGACCGCCGGGAGTGGACCTTGGAACCGCGCTCCGGAGTGCTGCGCGGTGGTTCGTAAGAGCCATGCACCTGAACAGCTTTTGTATATACAGAGCTAATATTTGCAGGCTGATTTCATATGGCTCTTTTGTTGGAGATGTATATTTCGATTTTTTAAACATATTTTTTTTGTGCAAAGCAGCTTTGATGTTTTTATCGATCTTTCTCGTTCTTGTAGCGATTTTTTTGCTTTGATAATTTTTTCTTACTATCATTAATAAATATGTTGTTTGAAATCAATACCGTTGGAAAGATAGTTTCTTCTACAATTTGATACCATACACTTCAACATGAATAATTTTCTGTGGCAGCAAAAAAAAAAATAATTACCAGACTACATGAAAACTATCGATTTTCCCACGGTCACGAAAGTGTTAAGGCGCCCATATGCTGTGCGATGCCAGTGCACTTAAAGATCCCCAGGTGGTCGAAATTATTCCAGAGCCCTTCACTACGGCACCTCTTTCTTCCTTTCTTCTTTCACTCCCTCCTTTATCTCCCCTTATAGCACAGTTCAGGTGTCTGCCCATATGCGAGACAGATACTGCGCCATTTCCTTTCCCCCAAAACTAATTTCATTTTCAATTTCACGCCTCCCTTTGTTTCTTCATGCGGACTACGGACTACTTCCGTACCTTTCGTAGCCTTGCACCTTATGTATAAAACAGAGTATAGGTACTAATGTGTGCTACGAGACACTAGCCACACTACAAACGGGCACACACAAAAAAAAAAGATGCCGCAGTAAATGCCTCCTCCCGCACAGAGTTCCTACATACATGAGCCTGTAGTAACAAGCCTGAGCTCGGCCCACACTTGACACGTATGCCTGGCAGGACCTGCGCTTTCAGACAAGCTCTAGATAGTGGAGCAATCCACATCAAGACCATGGCTCAAAGGCAAGGCCAAATATTGACTGCGAAGGGAATGGGACAACGATCAGTAGGAGCTGGTCAGAAACATCTCAAGCCATTTAATCTGTAAAGATAAAAGACCCGGACCAAGTTTCCCAGCACTACGTTTAACAAGGAATCTTAAGTTTGACAAGCGAGCGCTGCGCAGAAGATTTTTTTTTTTTTTTTCCACCGCAAATGGGAATGCCATTCCAGTAAAAAGACACAGCCAAAGGCTCAGACATTCACCTGCAGACCAATGACAACATTATCCAAGCGAACAAGAGACAGGGCCCTCTGCGAAGTCATGCCAACTTCTGCGAGGGCCTTGGAGTCAGCACTCATAGGTTAGGGGGAATGTGGCATGGTTTGCTTAGCACTGTCATCACCACCCCTGAGCAGGGCAAAAAAAGTCAGCACATTTTTTAAGACATGCACTTCATACCTGTTCAATGCACCAGATGTACTCTTCCTCAGTTTCTCCTTTCCAAGCATATACAGGAACACCACGCTTAGCAATAGCTGCAGCAGCATGATCTTGGGTGGAAAAAATGTTGCAGCTTGACCACTGAACCTGAACAAGAATGAACAAATTAAATAACACTAAAAGATGAGGTAGACAGATTTGTTCTAGTTCAGCAAGAAACCAAGTCAATCTTCATTTGCTCACTACTTTTTCAATGAGCATGCAGGACATGCAGCCTTCCAAAGACCTTTGTAGCTCTACTGTAGCCCTCCAAATTAAATCTGCCCATGTCGCGCGTTCCTCCCCAGCATTTCTTCTCTCAGTTAGAGCCATCTCAGTATATACGATTGAATATAATTAATTCACTCTCTGTTAATTTGGATAATTCAAACTAGGAGCGTGGTCCGAGCCGACGCCCGTGCAAGCCTATGGTGTTAGACGCTTGTTAATTCAGACGGGGGATGGCATTGTGGTACAACCCGCATAGCCAGCAATTATCCAAACAGACCTCTCGGAACTTGAATTGCATGAAACAGTGGTGCCCACACATACCTCAGGCACAGCAACTATTGGAAGTCATTCATTACTGAAAGTTAGCTCACCGACATAGCTTCAGTTGCATTTTTCTTAACTTCATGCCATCCCGCGGCTTCCATCAGGTGCGCAAATCAACCACTCACTTTGTTCAGGAAGCTGCTTGGAGAGTCATTGTTTTTTTTTAATTTGGAATGGTGTCATGCCTTTCTAACGCCTGCTACGCATTATTTCCCTCGCATGCATTCACGTGCTTCTTTCGTTCTTCCAGTACACTCAAACACGCTGTTCACGTTCCATGCGGTGAAACGTCCTCAAAACGTGAAGGGACCATTTGTTAAGAGGCACTACTGCTACTGCATCACACTGCAAAAAGGCCTATGGAGGCCTTTATGATTTTAAAGAAATTCGATACTCCCGACAGTGTGTGCAAAGCAAAGCGCTTCACAAAGCCACAAAAAACTGTTGTCGCCTGGTTTTCATCTCAAATGTAGACAACCAATGTCCAGGCGTCCTTCAGATAGAACTACTGCGATCCATACAGTTTTCAGCAGTTTTTTTAGGGCTATCTGATAATTCTACCACTTTTTTTGGGGTCCCTTGAAGGGCAAATTAAAGAGATTTTACTGCATCACATATGCTGCAATCCTGTCAGAAGCGACATGTTTTGTCCACCAGACCACCCGCCATGTGTGCAAATGACATAGGCCAGAAGATGTCCATATAACGCCCTGCAGGCCATAGCCCATAGATGCCAACAGCTGTTTTTTTTTAAGTTTTACCCCATTGTAACACTTTTTTGAGTTCATGCTCTGTTTCAATACTGTGGCAGACAATTTTGTGCCAAAAAGGCATTTGAGACAGACTGAAGTAAAGAAAGCCAATTGAATACCAATATCACACGTACTAGGTATTCAGTGAACTCAATGCTTCCAGTTCTTTTTTTATTGTTCAGTGTAAGCAGCTACACACACTCTGCCAGTCACCAGGCACCCGTAGCAAGGGAAATGCAGTAAGAGTCAGAAGGAGCCACTGTACTTTGCTTCATGGAACACAGCAGGCAATGCTTGTCCCAGAATGACCACAGGACAAATGCACCTATTCTCACTGACATTGCCACGTACAGTCGAGGCAAGGTTTTGTCACAAAGCACAACTGAGAAACTGGCAAGAGCTTTGTGCTGTGTCCGTTTCCAAAACATCCTAAGAGATGACGCTCATACAGGCACTCCCCTGGTGGGCCAGTGCTTACTGCTGTCAATTCCACTGCACTCTGCTGCAATAAGGTGCCAAATGACAAAGCAGCTGGTACATTACCGCATTCCAATAACAAAGACATCCCTTTCACTGGGAATGAAGCTTTTGTAAGCTAAAACAAGGTCAAGAAATGACACAGGTGTTGCCATCACTGGTCATTTTTGCAAGCAAGCCATTTATTTTCAAACAGTGATCAATGAGTCCTTTGTTTTGGTGTCACGAGTTTGAATCAAATGGCGGGACAAATTTTAAATCCAATTTTCTCAGCAATACACGTGTCTTTTGCTGCCAGAAAAAAAACATCAACATAGCCAGAAAGAGCCAAAGAATAAATTTTTACTACGAACAAAAGTTGGATGGAGTTGATCTCAGCTGTGACAGGTCATACAGCACCCCTTAAGGATTTTAACACTTAAGTTTCAAAATCCAATCAATGAAAGTGGCACACAAATTAAAGTAAATGTCTCATTCATTATATGGCACTTCATACATAAAAATCAGTCACAGTATGCTGTCAAGTAATGGACTAAGATGATGGTGGTAGCAGATTTTATTAAATATTTTAAAAGTAACTATAAAAGCTGTCTGCCAGCTGCAGAAACTGCTTTTTCCTCAGACACCAGGCCTGAAGTTGGCAAAATAGAATGGAGAGCGAGGGTGAGGGGTGGGAATAAAAGACATGAGGGATAGCAAAAAAAAAAAGACTAAAATTAAGTGCAAGGAACGATTCGTACAAGACACACACACAAATAAGATAGAACTGAAAATGGTGGCGGTGTATTAGGTTTTGTGGTGCATAAGCAGCTAAGGCTATCGTGCAGCGCCAAACAACGAGGGAAAGATCTGGCTCTTGTGCTCGCAGACTACTTCTTAAGTGTTACAACTTGATGACATTTCCCTCTTCAGGGAACCTAACAATTCGTGACACGTCTACTACTGCAATCTCTCCTAAGAGCGAGTTGGGGCGCAAAGAAACATGTTTTCGTACGATGTGAAATGCTTAGTTTCTCCCGTTTTATGCACAACTATACAATATGGTTGACTGTGACCCGCTTCACCACATAGGTCACAGAGGGGATTTTCCTGCTTCACAAGTATAAAGTTATATGCAAGATGAGTGTGTCCTATGTGAAGTCAACACAAGATGACTTCAATAAAGGTTTTTTGGTGCTGAGATGACTTTCATTCGTCGAAGACCAGTTTTGCCAGGTGAAATTTGTTGATTTCAGTATCCCAAGTGGATTGACATTATTTTTTAGTTACTCTTTACTATCTATAAGCAATCTTTGTGCGGAATATTTAATTTCTCTAGTTTTCTTTGGTGAACTCGTGCACAGCTGTCTTATCAGAAGACAGAACATTTAAAAGAGTATTGACACCAAATTTCAGTTGTATGTTTTCTTCTTTGTAATGATGCATAAGACATTACTAAACGTGGATCACCACAAGGTATTCGCCTATGGTCGCCAAATAATTTATAACTGCATTTTTTCTACAACCTGTTTCGTTTTGGTTTCTAGAGTTGAGCGATGGCTTTGACCTCAATGGTCACTATAGGTCACATGAGGCATGACAAAAACTGCAATATAATGGCCGATATGTTCTCATTCACTAAAACACTAAACTCAGCCTTCCACAAAGGCCAGACTCACTAGTGAAAAAGCAGCGATTATTCTGCAGTTTTCTTCACGCCTCGCATGACCTATGCTGACATTTTGAGGTCATAGCCATCGCTCGGCTGTGAAACTGAAACCAAAAACAGGTTGGAGAAGATATTCAGCTACAAATTACATAGCAGTCGCAGGCGAATGCGACATGGTGATATAGGTATATCAATGTTTTGCACATCATAACTAAAAAGAAAACAAGCAAACAAACTATACTCATCTAAGGTTTGAAAACGACATTTCACACTGAAGTACAATTCTCTTGCTGACCTCCACTATGGGTTTTGCAAGAGAGAAGTCACCAGCAAACAAAGTAAGCCAAATTCAGATACAGATTGCAGAATGAAGCGCTAATGCACGTGATTTGCAATGGCTCTGTTGAACAGTTCTTTTTTCCCAGTCTTCCACTGCCTGAAGAGACAGTTAACATAAGCAATTAAAAAAATTCTCAGTATCCGCACACAAGCGCTTTGCTGCATATGGGAGAACATGAGCATGCCGATTGTCCTTTACACTTACCTCAGCTCCAAGCTCAAGCAAAGTCTCAATGAGCACAGCAGTCTGAATGGTCATATGAAGACAGCCAGCAATTCGAGCACCCTTCAGTGGCTTTGAAGGACCATAATTGCGACGCAGTGCCATCAGTCCAGGCATTTCATTTTCAGCAATAATAATCTCTTTGCGACCAAAGTCAGCCAACCCAATGTCGGCTGGAAAAAAAAAAGAAACCAATGTTATTGCTAGCTTGCCTTCCTTTCTTATTGGGTGGAGGGAGGAGGAAATAAATTTCTCCCTCATGCTTGCCTTGCTTTACCTCACAAGTCTTTTGGGTCTTCTTGATTACCTAGCTTTGGCTAAAAGCATTCTCCCTTTTCCCCATAATAGGCCAAGTGAGTTTTACCGCTGTTCTTAGACACAACAAAACCCATGTTACCAAATATCTAAACTTCCATTCAAGCAAATGTTGAACAGCTTAGCTGACTGTAGTAAAAGCTTAAAAAATAGTTTCCAGACAAAAGCTAGCAACCAGGTTGGATAACAATTTATATGAAGATGATGTCATGTTTCCTAAAAAGTATTTGACATGCAAAGAAAGCCGCAATCCATGAGCACATGAATGTATTGCATTTTCGAAATAAACTATCTGCATGCCGACACTGAAAAGCTTTTGGAAAAAATGAGTATCAGCAAGTTTTCTTCGTTCTTTAGAAAAAAAAAACCCCTTTAGAAAAAAACACCTGATTAGGCCAATGGTTGTTGACTTCTGCAGATCAATAGAAGCACATTAATTTCTAAAGAAAAACTTGTTTAAAAATTATATCAGAACCAACTATCCTCTAGAAAGTAACATCAGATGTCCTGGCTGCTCACTCCCTAAGTTGCTACACAGCATGCTTACAAGAACAAAAGCTATGTTAATTACAAATCTGTAGCAACGTCATGGTATATTTAGTTTAGCCTATGCGTAAGTAATGTACTGTAATGCATAGTACTGCATATTTCAGAAGTTCTTACTGTTGATATGTCTACAATTCACGTACGCCAAAATGTGATTTTACTGCTCAGCTAGGCAATGCAATAAAATTTCAGGAAATTGCCACGTAGTCAGACATCCCTGGCACAAGTGCAGCTGGCTGAAGTTCCATGCACAGCATGAAAACGAGCTATTGTTGGCCGGAAACCAGTATTCTGGAGCAGGAGTATATGACACAGCAAAACATGAGGGCAATGCAACAAGCAGAATAAAAACCAATTATGAGGAATGTGAACACATGCTGTTCTCATTCAGCCCTCTGGTCTCCAGGAAATAAAGATAAAACCACACATCAGGTTCTGAAAGAGGACACATTCATCGACGGGCGAAATGTGAAAATGCATTTTCTCCTGTACTGTTCCTACAGGTGCTGAGGACGAGTGTTTCGAAGTACAGCGGTGCTCTGGTTATTAAAGTGCAGCTCTCTGTTTGAACCAGCACCTACTCCGGGGCTAATAGATTTCCAGTACGTCAATAAAAAAGAAAGAAAGAAAGGAAGGCAGTGCAGGTGAAACCCAATTTCCAGGCTTGGGTTTCCATTTCATGAAAGCAAAATGGCAGATGTATAGATGTCACACTGCCATGCCAGACCAGACCAGACTCATGAAAACCAGAACTTAAAGCACAAATTACAAAACACTGTGCGTGTGCACTTGTGCATGTGTCTGCGTGCATGTACATGTGTACCACACAGCATTTAATTTTGATTCCGATCACACATGATGTACAGCAGATAGCATTAGGCAAATCTGCCCCCAATACTACAACATCTCTGTTAAAACTGGCCAGCTCATTTTGTACCTTAAAAAAATAAAATTGAAATTGCTACAAAAACAGAGTAACCATAAGATGATTAATGTTGTCTGCGGCATATTTAAAAGATTAAAAACAACCCTACTTTTGATAAAGATCACCCAACCACACATCATAGCAGTTATTTAAGTGCTAAGAGCTAGTTTCAATTATTATACAGCTAAGGCAGCCACCTAGTATGTGCACTTAGAGGTAAATAGCAAGTGTTAAGATGCAGTAATAAATCTGCGTCAAAGCCTTAGACAATTCCTGTATTTTTATCCTATTTTCTTCATGTGCGGCACTCTTAGTACACCTCCTCAAGGAAAAAAAAAGCAATCCCTTGCATTTGCTTACAATGCCCTCGAAAAACATTATAGAAGAAAGTAAGTTTTATTTCAAGGACTATAGACACCCAATTTTATTGCCAGTTTTTTTTTCTTCTTTCAGTGATGTATTAGACATTAAAGTACATGGCCCACCATGTGGTAGTTGCCTACGGCCGCTATTAATTTATAACTGAATTTCTTCTCTCATGCTGTTTCGGTTTCGTCAACCGAATGATGACTAGGATGTGTAGTTGAACTTTACGTCAAGTGAGACATGGAAAAAATGCAATATAAACTCGTGATATGTAGCTTAATTTTAACTTAGTACTTAAACCAGCCTGCTTCAAGAGCTAGAATTACAACAAATGATGTACCAGCCGTTATATTGCCATTTTTTTCGTGCCTCACGTGACCGAACGTTCAACTACACGTCTCATCGTTCGACACCGAAACATTGTCAAAAAGAAATTTAATTATAAATTAGTTAGCAGTCTTCGGCAAATACTATATATGGGGTGCTCCATGTATACCAATGTCCAACGCATCATTTAAAAGAAGAAAACCTGCAAGCGAAAATTTGGTGTCTATAGTCCTTTCAGATTCAAAATTCATGAACATGAATAAAAAAAAATCAGGTATTTTCGAATTTTTGAAAGGACCCTCTACATGCTCAGTTATCATTTCCAGGTCACCATGTACTGGAAAAGATTAATTTCTAGCCAATGCACAGCCAGCACAGCTGCAAAGAACAAAACAGGAAGCATGTTTTTTTAGCTCTCTTTTCTATCTCTGCCTTAGCAGCATACCTGGAAAAAAGCAACAATGTGGGACCAGAACCTTGCAAGCTACAAGCACTCTTTCTCTGCATAACTGCCTGACAACAAATTAATACAGAACAGCAATTTCATTACATTATCCAAAATAAGCAATAAGTGGAGTCAGAAGTCGCTTAAGAACCCATTATTTCACATCTAATGATTCTTGCCTTCAAAAATTAAGCCACAAATTTCAATCCTATACTACCAAAACCGGTCAGTTTTTGTACAAGTGGAAATTGGAGACTGCAGGGAAAAGCACTAAAAATTTTTTTTCAAGCTGTGCCTCGATCAGTTATACAGCAGCTGGAATGAAACTGTCAAAGTATTGTAGGCTTATCTGCAATCATACAGTTCAGCTTGAACAAGCTTTTGGGCGCAGCCTAACAGCTGTTTGAAGCCATAAAAAGAAAAAGCAGAACATCTGTATCCTCCGGGTCAGGCCTTCCACCTCAAAAACGTACAACGGATGTCCGCCACGTGGCAATTGCATTTTGGCTGGATGTTTTGTTCAAGGACAGCCATGACTGTCTGTACACATCCGCCGACTAAAAAAATGCACAGAGCATTTGGCTCAGTGCATGTCACAAAAAACAGTGAACAAAACCACAATTAAAAAAATTCTGCAGCTCTCTCAAAATGCAACCTTGAGCTTGTTAAAGGAGTATAAACACCTAACTTTTGGGTGTGTGTTTTCTTGTTTTTAATGATGTGTAAGGAATTACACATGGATTACACCCGGTATTCTCCTACGACCGCTAAATAATTTATAATCGCATTTTTCTCGTGCTTTCGGTTTCAACAGCCAAATGAGGAATGTGACGTCACCGTGTGCTTACAGGTCACGCGAGTCCTGCAATATAAAAACTGCAATATAATCGCTGCTTCCACGTTCGTTGTCATTCCGGCTCTTAAGAGAGGCTGGTTTCAGCACTGCAGTAAATTAAAACGATGAAGCAGTGATTATGTGGACATTTTCCATGCCTCCCGTGATACAAAAGCACTCTTTGACGCCACAGCCATCGTTTGACTGTTAAAACCAAAACCGAAACAGCAGGACACAAAAAATTTCGATTACAAATTATTTAGCGGTCATAGGCAGATATCACATGGTGATTCATGTATAGTAGTGTCTTCCGCATTATTGTAGAGAAGAAAAAATGCCACTAAAATTAGGTGTCTAACTCCTTTAACTGAAACATGAAATAACAACTATGTTTAAATTTCTGTTCTGTACCTTAGCATGATCATTCTGTTGTCAATTTCTTTCCAGAAGTGTGTACGATAAACTCTACAAGACTGATGACAGAGTAATACCAAAGAATTTTCTCCCTTACGGTTATTATGTGATTAAACAAACTATTTTTGCATTCGCCACAAGAGTTATTAATGGCGTAAGCAAGCTTTTGCATTTCCCACAAATTTCACGATAAATTTATCGCACTGATGCATGTAAACAGTTATATATGAAGGGAAAAGCATTGCAGCACTTTATGGGTTATGTCATTTAAGGTGTTTAAATTGATGACTGATGGGGCTCTTCAACAATGGTATGGCTACTGTATGGTATACCATGTTCTAGAAACTGATTAAGAGCAAAATCATTCAACCTTGTATTTAGGACATTGCTGCTATGACCAGCCCATATTCCTTTCTGCAACTAGTAACTGACGAAATTTTTCAGTGACCACTTAAGACAATTTTTGCTCTTTTAGGAACAAGCAATTAGGAACTGCAGTAAAAAACAGTTTGAATAGCAGCAGCAGAGCAGCAATGCATGCTCACTGGCTGATAGTACAGATAGCTTGCACTGGCGTCATATTGGCAACCATGCTGAAGGACCAGGAGCACAGCAAAGATATCCACACTTGCATAATACAATTATCGCCACCTGCACCACAGAAGCTATGCACGATGCTCCATCATGGAGTTTGCCACTTCACATGCAAGCCATCTATTGGGTAATGAAATGGTCAAATCTCAATGGAGCAAGTACAAAGTAGTACTTTATTTTCAATTCTTATGTCACTCAAGATAATAAAATGGTTCACACTTCCTAAACCTTTCACGACTATCCCTAAATACAGCAATATAGAAGAACTTCAAATGCAAGGAACTGCCCCAAAGCAGCTTGCACACTAAGCAGCACTGCCAGCACTCTGGAACTGAGTAGATCGTGGCATGGAAGCAGACAGCTCAAATATGGAAAGCAGGGATACAGTTTAAAGCAAGCTTGGAGAGTAAACAAAAGTTTTTTAACAAACTAAGCTAATAAAGTACCTCTCTTTGAAATGATCTCATTTAATCAAATCATGGAATCATCAGCGGCACCACTGAGCACACTGGAGATTATATGCAGCACATGGCTCACCAAGAAAAACCTATGAGCCGATATCATTCGCAGCTTCAAAAATAACTGAATGGCTTGAATTCAAGTATTTATTTCTTAATGGCTTTTTAGGCCACACATTAATAGGGCTTGCAGATATCTCAGAGGCCATGCAGAAGCCAAAGCTCCTGAGTACACTAGCATAGGCATGCACAGGTCTCTCTATAAGAGGGGGAGGGCGAAATTCATGGTAGTGCGTCTTTAAGTCTTCTGGGTAGCAGGAAACAATAAAGGACAAAATCTGTGCCCCCTTTCCTTATGCCGGTTGGGGGGGCGGGGGGGCACTGCCACCCTTGCTCCCCACCTCAGTGCAGGCCTATGAACACCAGCCAACATAGTAACACAGTGCACAGCCGGTGCTGCAAAATGCACTGAGACGCGCACAGTCATACTTTGGCCTTTTATCCCATACACTTACAACACCATCAGTTCGCCCAAGGTTGTTGCAACGGCTGGCTGCACTCCTGGCAGTTTTCGACAAAAGCAAGCAAAAGCCAATAAAGCGATACTGAGCAGTCCAGACAAGCACCTCAAGAGTGTGAATGGCAGCGCAAAATGCAGGCAAGGAAACAGATAAGACAGTTAGGATGTATAGCACGCATCCTGTCTTCTGCATCCAAGCCCTGAACATTCCTGCCACTCTTATTTCTCGAATAACAAACCTACGAGCCTAGCAACATAAACTGCCCTGATAAAACAACCCGTTTTAGAGAGCAGACAAACCAAGGTGCCTTCAAATATCACTACCTCTCATGGTACAGGAGCTTGGCCAGTTTATTATTATTTTTCTTTTGTGCTCGAGAAAACCAGTGACCATTTTTCGAACAGATTCACAACAGCTCCTGTCATTCAAACAAAAAGAAAGCAACCACCGAGCCACCCCCCCCCCCCCCCCAGACCTCCCCTCCCACTCCCGTTATCGCATGATCTAGGCCCAACTGAATCACTTGGCAGCTGTGAATTTTCTACAGCAGTTCGCTGCTCGGCCCACATAGCCAAGACCCACCTGCATAGAATTGCCATTGTTATGCAATGACTTCAGCGGATTTCTCTGCTAACTGATCGAAACCACGAAGATTTGCTCCATGAGTTGACACTTTCGAATCCCATGAGTGGAATAGACTCTCCGATAACAAAAACAAAAAGTTGCCACGGCAAATGCTGCTTCCAACCTCAAAACCCATCCTATTATCTACTTGTACGCTCGTTCGACCTCCGAACAGCAAGTACTTGAAAACTTATCTCGTCTAGAGCGGCTGCGGCTTCCACTGCGCACAATCGGCAGGGGCGCATTCGAAATTTCTGTGCGACACTATTGCATGAGGTATCTGCTCATTCGTCAACGCGTACTGCACTCGGCATGGCGCATGCAGTCCAACCCGAAATACACGACATACGATTTCTGGCATCAGTCAATGCCAATGTTTCTTTACTTTCCAGTGTGTTAAATATGTTGCCTCAAAACGTTGTCGTTTTTTTTTTTTACTGCCAACCAAAAGTTGTGTATGACCATAAAACAAATTCGAAATTTGGCGGGCTGGAACCGCCGAGGCGAGAAAATTGGCGACTGCCAAAAAACGTAGTTGCACCGTTGAAAAAGTCATTTGTTCTTTCCAATTGCAAAAAAAGAAACCTTTACAGTTTTCCTTATTTCAATGCACGAAGCCAACATTTAACAACTAAATAAAGGCAAGTGCAAGGAACGTAGTTGCGCCCGAACCACGCGGGAACGCGAGGTGTGCGGCTGATTATAACGCCGGCTGCCGCAGACAACGGCAACACGTGCTCGGCTAGAACTAACGGTTTCACTTTATGATGTGTTTGGCACATCAGTGCATGCTGTGCTGAAGTTACGCAAGTGCTCGCGGCGAAATAGTCAGCGATTATTCATAAAAAGTTGTCTACAGGGAATTATGCTGCTTGCACTGGAAAACATGCACCGTACAGAGCGGACAACTGAATTTACATGCAATATTCGGCTGCGCACGCCCAAAAATCACAAGCCACTTGCGACATGAACATGTTAACTACAGCCTCCCTGCTCATTTCTGAAGGCGAACCTAGCCAAACCAACTGAAGTTTACAATGCAGCCTTTCATAACGCCGGCAGAAACGGATAACACACAAAGTGCTCACCTATTTTGTACGCTGGCTTGCTTGCTGACATCGTGGGAGCTTGGACTGTTACAGGCCAACGGTCACCGGGAATAGTACAAAGCGATGTGCGACGAACGAACCTTTATACTAGTGGCACGGATGAGCCGTACACAAGCACACAAAGAAAAAGCGCGCGAGCTGCTTCCTGCACATGTGCTCCGCCGTTGGAGTGAGTGGGACAGTGAACAGCTTCAACAAACCACGTGAAAAGCTACCCTTTCCACTCTACTGACGATGGCGCCACGAGACGGCTGATTAGAAGCAACCCTGTAGTAGAATGTAGTGGAAAGAACAGAGTTTAGAAACTCTTGGTCCGTTCGATTCGCCTGTACTCCCTGCAACATTCTGTAAAGTTCCGCAGCGGTGCCGTGGCGGTGCCGCGAGCGTGCAGCGCCAGTTCCAACAGTTCAAGTGCTGCCTACTTCCAAAACGAATGGTCGAGTGCAGGCCTGGTCGTCTGCTAGCCTTGGCGTCGCCACCAAATTGCAGCCAGCAGCGTGGCGCCCCAATCAACGGCCGCCAACATCCCAAACCGCGTGAAGGATTTAAAACAGCACATCGCAGCGAAGTGTTGCCATGAATCAACCTCGATGCAACCTTGCGGCAGCTAAGCGAAACGCACCTGTGTTCTTTTACTGAACACGACTGAGGTGTGCGCGCGCCGACTTGCATGCTAAGCGGTTGTTGCAACAACGTGCATCATGCGCTGCATGCACGTGTTTACTTTTTAGTTAACATAACCGGCATCGAGTACTAATATCTTTATTAGTACAAATGAAAGACGCCGGTTACGGGTCCGTCGAGAGCACGAGATGGTCGAGAGATGCAAGGTGCCGGCGAGGGCCGCCGTCCCCACCTCCGTCGCCGCCTTCTCGTGTGGCCACTCACGTTCCATGAGAGTCGGCAGGCCCGTGTGAGACACTGTTATCATCGACGAGTGGAATAATTTGAGCATATCCGCCGTTTATCCCAAAGCGCAAGCCGTCGTCTGCTTCTATGGCGGCTACAGCTGCACCATTTCGGCACCGACCATTGAGGAGGTGCACAGTTTTCCTGCACTTCATTTGACCTGCACAACGTCTGCACTACTTTGAAACGAATGGCGTCGTGCAGACGGCGGCATCTTGTACCGCTGAAACGAATGGCGAAGTGCAGCACTGCGAGAACCAGTTAACGAAGTGCAGGCGAATCGAACGGACCTTCTATGGGAATTGAGATTCTCTGAATGGTCGATGGGGGGTAGGGAGGGGGGGGGGTGATTAAAGGGAGTGCTCAGCCCTATACCTGTCTCCTTTGGGAAGGGTACACCGCAACGGGGCTGAGCAAGGGAGAGGGATTAAAGAAATATGTGAGAGGAGGAGGAGATGTCAAGGGAAGGGGGGGGGGGGGGAGCAGGTAGAAAGGAACACGGCAAAGAGCGGCGCAAAAGCACATCATCGCAAGGTGTGGTGCGAAAGCACATCATCGCAAGGTGTGGTGCGAGCACCCACCTCGCGTTAAGGTTACCGCATAAGCGGATGGCGGGCAAGGAATTTGCGCGCAAAGGAAGAAGTAGGATGCCGCGAAGGGGCTGGGGGCATGGAATGCCCGTAAAGAGGTACAAAGTCGACCCAAGGCGGGAAGGGGTGGCGAGCGAACCAGCCCGACGGCAAAGAGAGCGGGAGGCCACGGGAAACGAGGCGCCCGAAGGGGTGAAGCGGTGGCGGCAGAAGCGGACGCGTCCGGGGGGGTCCCTGCCCATGAACACGGCAACGCAGACTACCGCCCATAGATAGCGCAGGCGTGTCAATGCACCACGTGTGGGGGAGCCGACGCCACCACGAGAAAACCCACAATACGAGCAGGCGGGCCGTTCGCTCGAGTAGGGAATGCCTTAGAGGGCGGAAGTAAGGTTTTAAAAGGAAATGCGACAAGAGAGGCTCAAAAAGAGAAATTAGAGGGCACGAAGTGCGCTAGAAGGGGGGGGGGGGTATGATGGACACAAAGAAAAAGCGGGCCGTTGAGGCGCGCCGAAAAGGGCTAGGTGTGAACACCCGCAGGGAATGCCTTGTCGGCAGGAAAATTTGGGAGTACCGCGTGGGCGGATGGCGGGCAGTGTAGTTGCGCGCAGTGAAGAAAGGGAGCGAGGAAGGCTAGAAGAGAGTATGGCCCCGGGCTAAAACAGCGCGCGAACAGAAGCGCAGCGCGGCGAAAGGACCGGGAGGGCAAGTGCAGAGAGGCGCCCGACGGAGCGAAGCGGTGGCGGCAGAAGCGGATGAGTCCGGGGGCTTCCCATGGCGAACGCGACAACGCAGACTACCGCCCTTAGATAGCGAGGTACGCGTGCGCGCACCCCGTGTGTGCCGTCAACTGCGGCCAACCCCTGGGCGCACGCGCAACAAAGAGAACTCCCGGAAAATGCGCCGAAAAGCGGACTGCCCGCACGCGATAGCCACAGAGGGGCAGAATGGAGATTAGAAAAGGAGGGCGACTGAATAAGAAGCCGTGAATGTGGAATACGGGAAAAACCGCAATGAGGGGGCACAAGTAGCGCGCGAGGGAGAAAAGCGGGCCGGAGAGGCGCGCGGGTAGGTGGAGTAGAAATTACTCGCAAAGGAGTGCCGTGAAGGCAGGAGAATGAGAGCGGGCCAGAATGGCGCGCGGGGAAGAGGGTATTAGGGAGCCCCGAAGGACAAAGTTGCCATTGAGGCAGGAGGGGAAAGCAGGCACACTAGGTGCATGCCAAAAAGTCACCGTTCGTCCAGAATCCACAGGGAGATGTCCGAGCAGCAGACACACGCGGACACAGCACCGTGGTAAACCGTTCGAAGGAGGAGGGAAAGTCTGGTGGGTAAACCGCTGCAGTGCAGGGGCGTAGGAGTTTAGCTGCTGTAGGACCGCAGAGAATGAGGCGCAGCAAGGTTTCTTGGATGACGGTTGAGTAATCCAAGGTAGCGGGCCGAAGTACGGCGCGCGTAGTGGAAGCGAGGGCCTCGGAGGACGCCGACGGGCGAGAACAAAGGGTTTATTGTTACGGATCAGGGTATTCGTCTAGAAGGGGATGAAGCAATGAAACACATAGGAACAAGGACAACAGAAAAATTTAAAGAAATGTTGCACATAATTTATCGAAGGAGGATAAACCGGTTACTGCAATTGCTTCACTTGGGCAAAGAGAGTGGGAAAGGGAGGAGAGGAAGGTTCCTAGTGGCACGTCGACAGGACCAGATGGTATTCCGATTATGTTAAAAGCTAGCACCAAAATCCAAGCAAACATTAATAGAGGTAGCGAACAAAATGATAGTGGATGTCAAAGCTCCCGATGAATGGCGATTAAGTGGAATGAACATGATATATAAGAAAAAGGGGGACAAAGCTGACATAAGCAACTACCGTCCCATAACAGTGACGTCTGTGGTTTACAGGGTGGTGATGCAGATTATAAAGGACAAACTGCAGGCTTGGGCAGAGAACGAGGGGGTGCTAGGGAGCTAGAAAATGGGTTCCGGAAAAAGGAGGTTGGAGGATCAGCTTTCACTGACGCAGTTAAACTTCCCTGCCCTCCTACCGATGCAGGAACGGCGGTTAGCAGTACGAAGAGCACATCAGGTCTTCGTCCGGCGACACGTTGCCGGTTGGGGCAGCAATTCCAACTTCTCACGACAAAACTTATTTATTAAAGACGGCACTGACATAAAAAGGCATATGAGCAAAAGGCAGTTTAAAAAAAGGCTGATAAAAAAGGCTGTTAAAAACGGCCGAGCTTGAGACTCGGCGCGCTCGTCCCAAGACGTTGTCTCCCACGGGTTTTAACCCCTTCGATAATTGGGCGGAGCTTGAGTAATCTAGCTCTCGCCCAATTTTAACCAACCGCAGTGCAGTGGCACCGTATGTGCAAGTGGGCGGAGCCCAGGGCTCGCCGGCGGAGCCCAGGGCTCGCCGGTCCGAGCCCAGTGGAATGCGCAGCTCGCTGCATGCGCATTCGATCCACCGATTGCCACGCGTCGGGACAGAAAAGATTAGTGCCGCAGCTCACCCTAAGCGCGGGCGTCACGCCTCGACGTACATTCCCCGATTCCCCCCCCCCCCCCCCCCCCCCGGGCATGACCGCTCCTGGTAACAGGTGCGGGAGGGGGGGTCCCATCGGCCCTGTGGGCTTCCACAGTGTATAGAGATTGCTGAAAAGGAACACAGGCCCCTATTTATGGATATCAGAGGATCCTACAACAACGTTATTCAAGAGGATTTGTGGGACATACTGGGCAAATTTGATGTGAAAGATGGATGTGGTATATATATATATATATATATATATATATATATATATATATATATATATATATATATATATATATATATATATATATATATATATATATATACCACCGGCGGCATTGTTGTTCTTTCTGCTGCTTTATTAGTAATTTTCTTCAAACCGATTGATTGACACTACAAATAAAAAAAAGAAAGATTAAAACATTCCCCTATGCCCCTTGGTTTCCGTGACTGTTAGCTTCCTTAATATGTTTGTCAAACGAGCCCCTCATTTCCTTTACCTTGTCTGCTATATATATATATATATATATATATATATATATATATATATATATATATATATATATATATATATATATATATATATATATATATATATATATATATATATATATATAAAGGTAACAGAGTGCTTATAAAATGGGAAAAAATGTATCAGGGCCTATAGAGATACAACGGGGGCTTAGGCAAGGATGTCCTCTGTCTCCGTTGTCGTTCATGTTGTACCTGCAAGGGTTAGAGATCAAACTAGAGAGGAGTGGACTAGGCTTAAACCTTTCTTTTTTCAAGCAAGGAGAATGGATTGAAGTCATTACCAGTACAAATGTACGCGGATGATATATAGTGCTAATGGCTGACAACATTTGCAGAAGTTGATAGACATTTGTGTTACAGAGGGAGGTAGATTAGGTTGCAAGTTTAGTACGGAAAAATCTGCAGTCATGATATTTAATAATGAGGGCGGCGAGCATAGAGTACAGGAGTTCGCGCTTGAAGTAGTGAATGAGTACAAGTATCTTGGGGTGTGGATAAATAACGGTGCTGTCTATCTGACAGAGCATGAAAAATATGTAATGAATAAAGCTGGTAGGAATGCAGCTGTCATGAAAAACAGGCCACTGTGGAATTACAATAGGTATGAAGTGGTCAGAGGGATCCGCAAAGGGGTGATGGTTCCTAGTCTGACTTTCGGCTATGCGGTACTGTGCATGAGACCAGATGTTCAAGCAATGTTAGAAATCAAACAACACGGAGTAGAGAGGTTAGCTTTGGGAGCACATGACAATACGCCAAGTCAGGGGGTACAGGCACAGCAAACAAAGTACCTCCCCATGTGCGCCCAGAAAGGATTGAATGTCCCAGTCCCAGTAAAACATTTATCGAACATTTCCAGGCCGTAGAGGCAGGACACAGAAACACAAACAAAAGGGCAGTGCGTCCACTAATGGCCTAGAAACGTTTTTTCGGGGGTGTTAAGCAGAAAAAAAAATCATAGCATTTTGGTCCCAGAAAGGTAACTGGGAGAACGTTTTGGGACCAATGCTTTTCAACAAAAAATACAAATTGACTCCTCGCTCCCTTTTCTTTCTCCCTCGCGCCAAAAGCTACGGGGAGAGAAAGTTTTGCTCTTGCACTCGCCGTTTTGAGAGATCGAACAGTTTCGTTCGAACAGCCAAAGGAAGCGCAGTTAACCCCGCATCTCTCTCTCGTGGGCCGTCGGCTCCATGCTGCAGGCAGGCAGGCGACGGCGGTCTGCCTTTCCATCGCGCCGCCGGAAGCGGCGGTCACCAACATGCCAGTCTTCTATAGTGTTTCCAACTTCAACACGGTGTGGCTGTCCCTGCAGGCATCTCCAATTACCAGCAGTCCTCGTTGCGCCGCTCTCTAGCAGAGGCGCAGTAATTGCCCCCCTTCACTCCTCCGGCTTCCTCGCTGGACGGAAGCCATCTTGCGCACACGTATTCGCGCAGCCCCTAGCCGCTCGCGCGCAAGCCCCAGTGCGCGGCAGCTCTTGCTCTCATCACTGGGCTGTCGTGAACTTCGTAGCTACGGATTCATGACAGCTTCCCGCGCACCTCGGCGTGCCCACATAATTCTTTTTGGAACTGATGCAGCGGCGCGCGGCGCATCGCAAGTCTTTTGCGCAGCTTCACGGCCCTACACCATAATGGCGCTCTTACAGGCGTCGTTCGCGGCAGCGGATTTCAAGGCAATGGGCGACTCTTAGCACGCACTCTGCATTCCTCAGCGCCTCCGACGACTGTGACGTATTGTTGGTGGCAGCGTAGCCGTCCACTGCGGTCATAGGCGGGAGAGATCTTCGGAGGCCCACAAGACTCTTGCTGCGAGTGCCCATGGATTAACCTGCTCTACCTACATTGCCGTCCTGTCGCAGCGGTATAGTTTGTGTTGTGTTCGCGTCGCTGACTTTCAACCCACCCCCACCGGATTACTTGTGCCTTGATCCCCTTGATCTCGCCTCCCACGCCGTATTGTGCCGCACGCGCGGTCTGCTGTACCATGGGTGCGGCGCGCCAGGGCTCCTACCTCAAGACGTCCCTCCTTTCCATCCGGCTCCAAGCAGTCTTATCTCCACACTTAGTCACAAGAAAATAAAACGTGGGTGTAACGAGGATGTAACGCGTATGTTTGAGCGTTCGCTGTGCCGTGAGAAGGCGCAGGACAGAAGGCTATATATATATATATATATATATATATATATATATATATATATATATATATATATATATATATAGTTGCAGCTGTTGCAGCATTTGATTTCATCACCGGGTTTCTGTTGGCAACGTCGTCAAGGTATGTTGGTTTATGTTCATTTTTTTATCGTCGCCTAGTAGAATTAATTTTTTTCCTCTTTTTATAACACACTCAAGCTTACTCCGAGGCTCGTGCGAGAGGCAAAGCCAGAGGGAGGTTTCACCCTGCAGAATACCCGTAACCTGAAACCGCGTATCTGTATCGTACGCTCATGCCGTCTTTTCTTTTGGCACCCAGGTTGCTCTTTACATGCGTTTGCTTTTGCGTGTGCATATATGCTTTTTGTACCCTTTAGAATGTTTGCTTCAGGTGCATCAGCTTTCTGCCTGTATTATGTTTTTATTGCTTCATTTTTTTCAGATTTCTCAGAGCTAGAGAAAAATTTGGCCATTATTATATGCTGCTACCGTAGTGCTGCGTACATTGTGTGTTAAATGGTACATACATATGCGTCTCCTGTTTGTATTCATTTAAATGCAGAGCACATCTAATAAACTGGAATTGCATCTGTATTGCGCTGCTATTTCCTGTTATATGGGCGGGGTCGGGTGACATTTTGAATCCATATTTCCTTTGTGTGTAAAATTCTAGCACATTTCATGTTCTTGTGGCGGGAGCAGAGCAGCACGAAACGAAGAGAGAGGCGGGAATCGACGCTGACTAACAAATTTTTAATGCACGTTCTATACACGGACTATACCAAAACAGCAGCCGTAAGCACAGTTCATTCAGAACTTGACTAAAAAGCACAGTTCAATAACCCCAGGTTCAATATGGAAACATTAAAGTGAAAACACTGGATTATCCTTGATCACCTTCTCAAGTGCAGCTGCATACTAAGCATCATGCTTAGCCTTTTAAAACTTGTAAAAGGTATGCAAGTCACTAATCACAAAAATATATATATTTTAAGACTGGCCTTCGGTTTTGGAATTTTCAGAGTCTGCCGCTTAACGAAGATGATGACGAGAAGCGCCGAACGCTCCGAAGCTCGAGTGCCGAACGCTCCGTTCCTGTATCCAGCAATTAACCGCTTGTGTCTTGGCCACTCCCCCGTAGTGGGTATGTGCCAGCAACGTCTGAGGCCTTCCTTCCTTCCCTCGTGCGTGCTCTGGACTGACCGCTGCCGCTGGTCTGTGCCTGGACTGTACCGCTGGTTGTTCGCGACGTTGTGCTTTACAAGACGTTCCTTATTACAAGTGGTGGAGGTGCCAACGATCCCCTCGCCCTGGAGCTTCGCACCCGTGCATTGCTTAGCTACCACCTCTGCAATGCCTGAGACCATCACCCAAACCGCTTCACCGCTTCCGTCGGCTGTCTTCTGTTCCGGCGCCGCGCGGCAGCGTGACCAGGCCATCTTCAGCGGCACAGAGGACACGGATGTGGAGGACTGGTTGGTCTCCTGTGAACGCGTAAGCGCATACAATAAGTGGGACGATAGCGTCAAGCTCACCAACGTTATCTTTTATTTGAGCGACGTAGCCATTCTCTGGTTCCGAAACCACGAGGCTGACATCTCAAGCTGAGCAGCTCTAAAAACCAGTCTGACAGAGGTCTTTGTCCGTCCCGCAGTGCGAAAGCTTCGCGCCGAGCAACGCTTGCGAAGTCGGGCCCAGCAAACCGGTAAAAACTTCACCAGTTATATAGAATATGTCGTCGACCTCTGTAAGCGTGTCAACCCTTCTATGAGCGAAGCCGACAAGATCAGACACATTATGAAAGGCATTGGGGATGATGCCTTCCAGATGCTCGTCGCCAAAGATCCCCAGACTGTCTCCGGTGTCATCGGCTACTGCCAAAGCTTCGATGAGCTGCGCAAACGAAAGCCATGCACTGGGCGGAAAAAACTACTTATGCTGCGTGGTGGAGGTAGCGAGTAGAGAGATAAGCAACGCTCAACACAGTTGAAGTTAACAGCTTGCGGAAGTTTCCGATAATGCGACGGGTGAAAGAAGTTGAAAATATATGTTCACGTCTGCAAACAATTCAACAAGTCATGGCTCGCATTGTACTCGGCTACTGAACACAATCTCTCCAGCGAGTCACTACGTAAAACGGGTGATAAATGACATGAACACAGGGGACGGAGAACCGCCTGCTGTGCTCATATCCTGTGTTATATCTGTCTGTAATATATTGTTTTATGCCGGATTGTCCCCGCAGACGGCCGCCTCCCTTCCTTGTGTAATGCGCCACCTATGCGTTTTGCTGAGTGATGTGGTGTTGTGTCAAAGGCGGATGGAATCTTTTGTAGCGAGAGCTACGCTAGGCTATAGCCAGCGGCCCATTTCGCGTAAGCGTGTCTAGTCACTAGCCCCGCCGCGGTGGCTCAGTGGTTAGGGCGCTCGACTACTGATCCGGAGTTCCCGGGTTCGAACCCGACCGCGGCGGCTGCGTTTTTATGGAGGAAAAACGCTAAGGCGCCCGTGTGCTGTGCGATGTCAGTGCACGTTAAAGATCCCCAGGTGGTCGAAATTATTCCGGAGCCCTCCACTACGGACCTATTCGTTCCTATCTTCTTTCACTCCCTCCTTTATCCCTTCCCTTACGGCGCGGTTCAGGTGTCCAACGATATATGAGACAGATACTGCGCCATTTCCATTCCACCAAAAACCAATTATTATTATTATTGTCTAGTCACTACTGCGCATGAGCCACTAGTTGCACCGAGCCATAGGTGTTCCGCCGCTGCGACGCGCCACACCTTTCCTAAAAATTCGATTTTCAAGTTTTCTTTTTTCTTGTTTCCATCCCGCCTTTATCCATTCGATCTAGTGTCCACCGAGACATATGAGAGAGTTGCTGCTCGATTTCCTTTCCTCAAAACCAAACAAAGCAAGTGAGCCGCCGGCCCTTATTTGGTGCATTGGTGTTGACAACGTAGAGGCCGTTCATTTTTACGAAAGGAAAGGCGCACAGCTGGCTCCCTGGGTGAGTGGACACCTCACTTTCGCTTTCATGTAAAGTGGCGTTGGCATGCAACTGCAAAAAATTAATGTGGATTAGCTCAGTTAATCTAGGGTATACAAAGCGAAAGGTGTCGGCGTTCACTGTGTTCTTGGCGTTGACAAAGTTCTAGACGACGATGGAGTTGAACAAAGGAAGGGCGCATAACTGGCTGCCTGGATATGCGGACGCCTCATTCGTGATTTGATGCATGTGATGGTGGTGAAAGAGAGATGTGGCCTGAATGCAATAGCGCTGACAGCGTTGTGGCTGACATGCGGCACTGCAGCAATAGCTAGGCCGTAGCGTTCGTTTGCTGATCAATATCTCGCGATCAACCATTAACTGCGTGCCACCTCCCAGGGTGGCAGGGACGGCGCGCTGCCTATCCAGTGTGGGGAACGCAATCAAAGCAGTCTTTTGCAGTTGGACACCAGCGCTACGTGCATGAAAGCGAGATTTAGGTCTCCACTGACCCACGGAGCCGGTTGTGCGCCGCGGTGGCTCAGTGGTTAGGGCGCTCGGCTATACTGATCCGGAGTTCCCGGGTTCGAACCCGACCGCGGCGGCTGCGTTTTTATGGTGGAAAAACGCTAAGGCGCCCGCGTCTTGTGCGATGTAAGTGCACGTTAAAGATCCCCAAGTGGTCGAAATTATTCCGGAGCGATCCACTACGGCACCTCTTTCTTCTTTCACTCCCTCGTTTATCCCTTCCCTTACGACTCGGTTCAGGTGTCCAACGATATACGGGACAGATACTGCGTAATTTCCTTTCCCAAAAAACAAATTATTACATTTATTATTACGCCTTTCCTTTCGTGAAAATGAACGGCCTTTTCAAAGTTGTCAACGCCAATGAACTATGAACGCCGTCGGCTGACTATCTCGTCGGCGCAGTATCTGCCTCATATATCGTTGGACACCTGAACCGCGCCGTAAGGGAAGGGATAAACGAGAGAGTGAAAGAAAGGGAGAGGTGCCGTAGTGGGGGGCTCCGGAATAATTTCGACCACCTGGGGATCTTTAACGTGCACTGACATCGCACAGCACACGGCGCTAATAATAATAATAATAATAATAATAATAATAATAATAATAATAATAATAATAATTGGTTTTGGGGGAAAGGAAATGGCGCAGTATCTGTCTCATATATCGTTGGACACCTGAACCGCGCCGTAAAGGAAGGGATAAAGGAGGGAGTGAAAGAAGAAAGGAAGAAAGAGGTGCCGTAGTGGAGGGCTCCGGAATAATTTCGACCACCTGGGGATCTTTAACGCGCACTGACATCGCACAGCACACGGGCGCCTTAGCGTTTTTCCTCCATAAAAACGCAACCGCCGCGGTCGGATTCGAACCCGGGAACTCGGGATCAGTAGCCTAGCGCTCTAACCACTGAGCCACCGCGGCGGGGCACGGCGCTAACTCCATGCCCAGCTTTCCTGGGCTTCTGGCAACTAGCGCCATATCTTGAGGTGTACACCGAGACAGTTACTGCGCCATTTCCTTCCCACGATAGCCTGTGCGCACTTAACTGAGCCTTGTCTGCGGTTATTCTTCGGTTTTTTACACTTTAAAGGTATCAAAGCTGTATAGCCCAGCACAGAAGCACTAGCCTACAGGTTCGGACATAAGTAAGCGGAGCGATTTGAGATAATTATTTTTTTTCTATTGGGCATGAAGAAACAGTATTTCTCTATATAAGAATGTGAACTAGCGTCTACTACCAGCCCGGAGATAATAAAGCTGTCAGTATCGATTAGGCAGCGTGGGAAAAAATGTTTGAAGGCAAAAGCGTTCTCCGTTTAATTTTGTGCGGACCTGTGCGTTATGGATCGCTAATGTTGAGACCGACTGCATGAAGCACCGCTACTGGGATGCAATCCTTTTAAACGCGCCTAGGTTTGGTGGTTGTGCGTAAAGTTCGAGTTTAAATCTTGCCGCTATGTAGAATAGAGTAGCAGCAGTTCTTCATAATCACTTCATATTATGCCTTCCCTGTCGAAGTTTTAGTCTCATTTCTTTTTCTTCCTCCTCTGAAAAAAATTAATGCGGATTAGCTCAGCTAATCCAGGATATACAAAGCGAAATATGTCGGCGTTCACTGTGTTCATTGGCGTCGGCGTTGACAATGTTCTAGACTCCGATGATTTTGAGGAAAGGAAGATGCATAACTGGCTCCCTGGATATGCAGACGCCTCATTCGTACACTTTCATACGTGTGGCGGTGGTGAGAGAGAGATGTGGCTGAATGCATTAGCGCTGGCGGCGTTGTGGCTGACATGCGGCACTGCAGCAGTAGCTAGGCCGCAGCGTCCATTTGGTGACAAATCTCTCGCGATCAACCATTAACTGCATGCCACCTCCCAGAGTGGCAGGGAGGGCGCGCTGCCTATCCAGTGTGCGGAACGCAATCAAAGCAGGCTTTTGCAGTTGGACACCAACGCCACGTACATGAAAGCGAGATTGAGGTTTCCACTGGCCCACGGAGCCGGTTATGCGCCTTTGCTTTCGTGAAAATGAACGGCCTTTGCAAAGTTGTCAGCGCCAATGAAGTGTATGAACGCCGTCGGCTCACTTGTTTTGTTTGGTTTTTGAGGAAAGGAAATGACACAGTAACCGTCTCACATATCTCGGTGGACACCCGAACCGCGCCGTAAAGGAAGCGATAAAGGAGGGAGGGAAAGAAAAAAAGAAAACTGAAAATTGAAAGTTGGATTTTGAGGAAAGGCGTGGCGCTGCGCAGCGGCGGACACCTGTGGCTCGATGCTACTAGTGGCGCATGCTCAGTAGTGACTAGGGAGCGAGAAAGAGAAAAATATGCGCGGTGAGCCACGCGTTTGTGACGTTATGTGCTTCCTCGGAGCACCGCCACGGCGAAATCGCAAGTTTGCGGCCAGTAAATCCTTCACTTTAAAACCCCATTTGATTGTCTTCCTCACTTTGGATATGCAGCGCGTCCACCCTGCCTCTGTGGCAGGTCGCAGTTGATGATCGCGAGAGGTTGATCATCCAATGAACGCTGCGGCCTATTACTGCAGTGCCGAGTGTCTACCACGAAGTTATCAGTGTTAATGTATGCAGAGACCCGCCGCGATGACTCAGTGGTTAAGGCGTTCGACTACTGATCCGGAGTTCCCGGGTGCGAACCCGACCGTGGCGGCTGCGTTTTTACTGAGGCAAAACGCTAAGGCGCCCGTGGGTTGTGCGATGTCAGTGCACGTTAAAGATCCCCAGGTGGTCGAAATTATTCCGGAGCCCTCCACTACGGCACCTCTTTCTTCCTTTTTTCTTTACTCCCACCCTTATCCTTTCCCTTACAGCGCGGTTCAGGTGTCCAACGATACATGAGACAGATACTGCACCATTTCCTTTCCCCAAAAACCAATTATTAATAATGTATGCAGCCCACATGTCTTCACCATCGTCACGTACCTCAAAGGGCGAATGAAGCGTCCACTGACCCGGGGAGCCAGTTTACGCACTTCCTTAAGCGTCTAGAACGGTGTCCACATCAATGAACACATTGAACGCCGACAGCTTTTACCTTGTATATCCTCGATTAACGGAGCTAATTCCAATTCATTTTATTTTCGAAATGGCCCATGTGTTGCCTCTCTCGTAATATGCTCTTTTCACGGCGCACTACATTCTTGATGAACCACCAAGCTTGCGTCTCAATCTTGGCGGCCTAGGTTTCGCAAGGAACTGATGAGAATGCCCATAGATCAAACTCGAAGTACTTGATTGCGTGCATGGCTGTATTAAACTGACTGCCACTCGGACTGAATTATACTGAGCGAGGATTCGCTGTGCGTACAGAGATGTGGGTACAAATTTATCCAGTTGTGCGGTTTAAAGATTAGTCTATACTGTGCGCTCTTGTGGGTGTGTTTATGTAGTAGGTTTTAAGCCGAGAAGCCCCTTACCGAACACAAAGTTATCCGGCCGGAAGAGTTGTCCAAACGGTCCCGAGCGGACGGCGTCCATGGTTCCCGGCTCCAAGTCAACCAGGATGGCCCGATGCCCGTATTTACCTCCTCAAACAAAAAACAAATATCACTTAGCGGCAACAAAGATACCGTGCAGTTATTACAAGTACCTGCGTCACAACAAAGCCAGTTAAAGAAATGAAAATGGAGCGCGCCAACTGTAGGTGTCATAGCAAATAAAAGCGGCACTACTAGGCCCTTGCGCCACCTCCCGGCCTTTAAACGGCAGATCAAGATATATTTAATAATAAAATATTTAAATAACTTTCATCAGAAAAACAGAAGGTTAAATGTTGATAGATAAATTGAGATGGATCAAAATGATGTCACTGTATTAACGTCCTGTTGCGACTCCTGTTTCGATTCTGTTCCGTATTACTAAACAAACGGTGTCCTATATGGGATTAACATTCCGAATTCTGTACATGGGCTGTCATCAACGCAGTAGTGCCGGCCTCTGGATAAATTTGCACCACCTCGGGTTACTTTACGCGCAATAAGATCGCAGAACACACGGCTCTTTATGATCTCGCCTCCATAGAAATGCGTCCGCCGAATCATGGATGTCATGATCGAGCCCCTTCCAAATGAAGCACAGCGGCGGTATTAGCGAACATAGAGTTAAGAACTCCTTACAAACTCACTGCAGCAAGAGGAAACGTAGTAGAGGGGAGACGTACTATGTCCTCGTCAAACCTGACGAGGGAATTCAGAACCCGGGTTCGAACCCGACCGCAGCGGCTGCGTTTTTATGGAGGAAAAACGCTAAGGCGCCCGTGTGCTGTGCGATGTCAGTGCACGTTAAAGATCCCCAGGTGGTAGAAATTATTCCGGAGCCCTCCACTACTGCACCTCTCTCTTCCTTTCTTCTTTCACTCCCACCTTTATCTCTTCCCTTGCGGCGCGGTTCAAGTGTCCGCCGATATATGAGACCGACACTGCGCCATTTCCTTCCCCCAAAACCAATTATTATTATTATTATTATTATTATTATTATTATTCAAAACTCATTCGCGTTGTTAACATTCATTGCCTATGAGAAAAAAGCCTTTGGTCAAGAACCTTCAAGCTAATCCCTGCGGGACTTGTGGCAATGCAACCTGAAAAGCTGCAATGGCCTAACATAACATGCCGCAAGCAGAAGAGGCCACTAGACGTTGCACTTTGACCTAACTAGATTTGCGCGATCGGTTGTAGAATTTAAAGCTTGAAGAGCAAAGGCCTGCGTTGAAGAAGCTCCATTGACAGGCCAGATATCAGCTTAACAGCACAAACAGCGCTATTAAGGCAGGACCGAGAATAAAGGACAACCATACACACGGCGTTCGGTTTTGTCTTTCGCTTGCTGTTTCTGTTGAAGTCATGTGCCAAACGGCCCGGCAAATTTCCGTAATGCTAAGCAGTGCGAAACAGCCGCAAGGCAAGATCAACTCGACGGGGAAGCTTCAAAGTGAAATTATCAACCGAAATACAGCCAGACGCGTACCGGAGGCCTCATTGTAGTAGACATTGATGCTCTCCAACTGGAGGTCCGAATCGCCATGGTACGCCACGCTTGGATCGATGCCATGCTCATCGGAAACCACCTCCCAAAACTGCAGACGGGAAAAGATTTCAGTAATCAGAGTGGCGTCAAATCGCGCAGTGGCGGCAGTCAAAGCATATTTAGAGGCTGTAATTCACAGCGAAAGCAACATAACTGCTACAGTTCCACTTGTCAACTGGTGTTTGTTGTCAACTCGTCAACTGCCATCGATTCTCACCCGCCATGTGTCTTGCTGATGGCGGAAACCCGGAAGGGCCTAAGATCACTTGAGGCCTTTGAATTGCATCATACGCGAAAACTAGGTCGTGCGAAAAAAAATTACGGCAAAGAATCCTCGCCGATCGCATTTCGGCAGTCATTTGCCATAAAACTGTTCCATGTCACCTCTCCGCCAAGACCGATTGTCTCGAATTTTTTTACAATCGGGAATAAAGTCTGAGCTATATGCCATAAAACAACAACAATAAAACAACAACAATATCTCAACGCTCTCAAAGCGCGAGCAGTAATTAAAAGGTCAGAGCGAAAGGAGTGGTCAAGAACAAGAGCCTTCGATGAGCATTAGCTAGGGCTCAACATTATCCAACGCAAAGAGGCCACAACTTAGAACGAAAGCAGTACGTCTGCTAAAAGCCGCGAATGCTTCACAGGCAATTGCTTTCGCCCGTATCCTGAAACGAGATTCTAGTTCGTGGCGTTTAGGACGCAACGTAATCACCAACGTAAAACGCGCCGGGACCGGCACTGGAACCGAAAGGCAACCGCGATCCGCCCACCTAACCTTCTGCCAAACGTTGCCAGGTTCAGATTGGGTGGCTATGTGCCAATATATGCCTGGTGAACAGCAAGCTATTAACACAGGCAATTTGCGCAGAAATTGTTCATCCAGGCAGTGATTTTACTAGGTATAATGTTCGATACTTTTGATGGATCATGGAATTCTTTAGTAAATGTGGATTCACAGTACGGGCCTCTTGCCGTTCCTTGGTCCGGGCGGCGTTCTGCTTTCGGTGCGTTAGGTATGCACACTGCCCGCGGACAATTGTCTGATGTTGGTGAACGTAGCACGGCGACAGGCCGTGCGTATGCCTAATCCACTTACAGCCGCTTGCTCCGACCTCCAGCATCACAGGTGCTGATAACAGGATTAGACATGCGCATCACCTTTCACTGTGCGACGTTCACCAACATGGCAGCCAAGGATCCGGGGTCCGCCGCCAGAAAAAAGGATATCGGAATTTCTGCTGGAACCCCTGGTGCGCAGATAACCGGGGCCAATGTACCTTGTCCAATCCCCCACCATGGGTACGTACCATTGAACCAGAGGCCAAAATCATCATCATTATCATCATCATCATCAACCGGGGCCAGGCCAGATACGGGCCAGGCGCGAACTTAACGAACTGAAAGTAGAATGTCACGCGAAGCCTGTTTCGCGACACAAAAACTGGTCTCCAGACTTTCTTTTTTGTAATTGTCGAGTTTAACGTCTCGAACCGACACATGGGGTATGAGGAACACCGTAGTGGAGGGCTGCAGAATAATTTAGCCCAAATGGGGATCTTTAACATGCCCCACTTGTCGCTGCAGCACACGGGTATTTTTGTATTACGCCTCCATCGAAATATGTCCGCCGCGGCAGGAATCGAACTGGCGACCTTGGTATCAGCAGACGACCGCCAAAAGCACTGCGGTGTCTCCGATATGGGGTTCATCGTGTAAACAGACCTTAACATAACGTAAGAGGAACAAAATTGGAGCCTTCCTCAATAGCCATGGATATCCGCATACCTAGTGCACAAAATTAAGCGAAAAATGGTTGCATTTGCGCCTTCCCCGTGCTGTGCATCAAAACAGGTGTTTAAGATAACTTCCTGTGAATTAAACATCAGGCCCCAGCAGCAAAACAGACAATTCCTTACCAGCATTTGTAACGGTGGCAAGCTGAGTGCGATTTGGTACGGGCCTCCTTACGCTCGAAATTGTTCATTAACTGGATTAAATATGCTGAGGATTTTTTGTGACAACATGACTCTGACCCCTATCTCGTGAAATTTAGTACATACAATTTTAACAGCTTTTCAGAGTATGTTGCACAGCTTGCGCATTGCTTCCCGCGTTAAGGCTTCCAAGATGCCCGCAGCATCGAGCAGGCGTTTCCATTACGCTCGTCCAACCAGGATCAGTTGTAACGATACTCACGCATTGTAAAAACGAAGTGAGTACACAAAAAGAGACGCGACTACAGTGAGGAGAGCAATGTATTTGTCGTAATGTCTTCCCTTCTGCCGTAACATGGGCTTACGTTTTGCGCTGGTATATTTACAAATGCGACACCTACCCCAAACCCGATCTGCGCTGAATAATAATAATAATTGTTTTTTTGGGGGAAAGGAAATGACGCAGTATCTGTCTCATATATCATTGGACACCTGAACCGCGCCGTAAGGGAAGGAATAAAGGAGGGAGTGAAAGAAGAAATGAATAGGTGCCGTAGTGGAGGGCTCCGGAATAATTTCGACCACCTGGGGATCTTTAACGTGCACTGACATCGCACAGCACACGGGCGCCTTAGCGTTTTTCCTCCATAAAAACGCCGCCGCCGCGGTCGGGTTCGAACCCGGGAACTCCGAATCAGTAGTCGAGCGCCCTAACCACTGAGCCACCGCGGCTGGAATCTGCACGGAAGGAGTAGGTGATTTGTGGTCAACCGTCTTTGGTTGTCGTTGGTCTCGCAAGGTTAATGACTCACTCCCATAAAGAGGGATCAGCTCAGAATCCGGCGAAGGCCAAGAAGTGCGTAAAAAGTGTACCTTATATTATTTAAAGGAAATTTGAGTTTTTAGAGATGAACACATCGCGGAACGTCGCAAACCTCGTCTTCCTCATCTTTGGGTGAATCATGAGCTTGCCGTTAAAAAATATAAACACTGATCGAACTGTTCGTTTATGCGGTTGAATGTAAGTAAATAAATGTTATTTGACTCATTCATTCGTTGTGCTTACCCAAATGAAGCTTTAGAACTTGCATACGCTCGGAGTGCCTTGTGCTTGTCAGTGAATGGAACGAGGAAAACGCTACGGACGAGGATGATGAGCGCAGTGTAGGTCGTAATTTCTAATCTGTAGCATATTTCCTTGCCATGTGATGCCTAGCATTTCCTGTATACTGAGAAAGAATTTGATATATATATATATATATATATATATATATATATATATATATATATATATATATATATATATATATATATATATATATATATAGCAGACAAGGTAAAGGAAATGAGGGGCTCGTTTGACAAACATATTAAGGAAGCCAACAGTCACCGAAACCAAGGTGCGTGGGGAATGTTTATAATTTTTTTTACTTTGTAGTGCCAATCAATCGGTTTTAAAGAAAATTACTTATAAAGCAGCAGAAAAAAACAACCATGCCGCCGGTGGGATCCGAACCCACGACCTCCGAATATCGCGTCCGCTGCTCTTACCAACTGGACTACGGCGACGGCTGTCCAATCTGCTGCTTTCGTGGGTATTTATGTTTACTGGGTGTAAGCGAACCTTGAGAGTGTTCACCAGTGACTGTTGGCTTCCTTAATATATATATATATATATATATATATATATATATATATATATATATATATATATAGACAAGTTAAATGAAATGAGGGGCCCGTTTGACAAATTTATGAAGGGAGCCAACAGTCACCGAAACCAAGGTGCATAGGGGAACGTTAATTTCTTTTTTTAATGTGTTATGCTTATCAGTGGGATAATAATACTTGGATTAATAAATCGCTTAAAGAAAATTACTTATAAAGCAGCAGAAAAAACAACCATGCCGCCGGGGGGATCCGAACCCACGACCTCCGAATATCGCGTGCGGTGCTCTTACCAACTGAGCTACGGCGACGGCTGTCCAATCTGCTGCTCTCGTGGGTATTTATGGTTACTGGGTGTAAGCGAGCCTTGAGAGTGTTCACCAGCGCCACCCTCGACCATAGCGGCGGACGTAGCACGTCCTGTAATACCGCGCGCGTGACGTAGAACGTCATCTAACGGTGAGGGCGGAAACTGTGCGAGAGCCCTCTTATGCTACCTATGGCATCAAGACTGCCAGAACCGAGACCCTCGTTAAGCTATTAGCAGACAAGTTAAAGGAAATGAGGGGCCCGTTTGACAAATTTATGAAGGGAGCCAACAGTCACCGAAACCAAGGTGCATAGGGGAACGTTAATTTCTTTTTTTTAATGTGTTATGCTTATCAGTGGGATTACAGGACGTGCTACGTCCGCCGCTATGGTCGAGGGTGGCGCTGGTGAACACTCTCAAGGCTCGCTTACACCCAGTAAACATAAATACCCACGAGAGCAGCAGATTGGACAGCCGTCGCCTAAGGTCAGTTGGTAAGAGCACCGGACGAGATATTCGGAGGTCGTGGGGTCGGATCCCACCGGCGGCATGGTTGTTTTTTCTGCTGCTTTATAAGTAATTTTCTTTAAGAGATTTATTGATCTAAGTATTATCATCCCACTGCTAAGCATAACACATTACAAAAAAAAAAGAAATTAACGTTCCCCTATGCACCTTGGTTTCGGTGACTGTTGGCTCCCTTCATAATATATATATTGTCACGTAGTGGTGACGGCAGTCGAAGCAGCGATGGAGACAGACGAAAGGGTCGTCTAAAAGAACTGTTTATTGGGCTGACTTGCACCCAAAATGGACTGAATCACTCGGCGGCGGCGAAGCGACAAGCGTGCTCGGCGGTCGTCGAACAGAATGCCCGCCGCTGTCGGCCGTGCTCAATTTAAAGCTGATAGCGAACATTCGAGATAAAGGGCGCAAAGTTACTAGAACATTCCGGAACAACGTAGAATCAGCTTTGCCTGGCTGCGATCAATCGAGATAAATCTAGTCGCGTCTTGCGTCGCAAACAAAGTGATAAGGTGGTGTCGCGGCAGATTTGAAAAACGAATAAACACTGCAAATATTCGCGGCAATATATATATATATATATATATATATATATATATATATATATATATATATATATATATATATATATATATATATATATATATATATATATATGGCAAGCGGCTTTTTTAGGGGGAGGGGCAGAAATTCTGTAACATATACTATTGTTTCTGGTATACAGTCTGCGAGTTATACATGATAAAAATTTATATTTTGCGCTTTGCGGACCATCTGTATATATGCACTGCACAGCATTTTTTCTTTTTCAGCATCGTTGAATGTGGTACAAAGTGCGAAGCTTACTCTATTGCCACGTTTTGTGATACTTGAACTGCGCCAAATATTATTTTATGTGCTGTTCGCAAGCCTGATTCTGATAGTGTATGTAACGAGTGCGGAAAGTCTAGTATTTTTTTTTCTTGGCAGCCGTCTCCAGACTCATACATTCCAGAACCCAGTTATGTGTAGTCTTGATTATCCGTCACAATATTCAAATGTGTGCAAGCTATGTCACCACAACGCGGATCTCAACCATGTATATTGGAAATGCCCTTTTGCCCCCCTGGAGGGAAAAAAAATTCTGTCGCTTGACCAATGGGAGGCTCTCCTATTCAGCACCGATCTGATGATTCAGACAAAGGTCGTACAACTGGCCGAAGACGCCGCCACAAGCCAGGACATTCTGGCTGTCGTTTAGGCGAGGGGCCTAAAGCCTCTCGAACTGTTGGAAATAAAAGTTTTACAATCCATATGCAGCCAAAATTGTGCGTTGCGGACTATACACTGCGTGCGGACTGTATACCGGATATTACGGTAAGGCGATAAAAATGCAACGAGTTCCAATCCAGTAGTGCACGAGTTGTCGCCGAATTTCGCGTTACACTGCCGCGACCTGGATGCTATTTGACCACGAAAATCCTCGCAGTCGCCGACGGCAAGAGATGGCACAGATCCTTGACAGTAACCTCGACTCGCAGACAATCAGTCGTAATTACACCAGCGGTAGCCCCATCGAGAAGGCTTCCCAAATATTCCGCCATGGGGGTACCAGCTAAGAACCACTTACCATGACATGGGCTCTACACACCGGGAATCAAATCACGAACGCCACAGCTCGCGGTCATAAAACCAAGCGGTAGTCGACGAAGTGGGAATCTATCCTGTAATGCAAACGTACTACGGAGACATAATTGAGCCCCCCAGGGACATCAGGAAGCGCTTTCCTACCTGCCATGCAAAACTTGGAAGGATCACTTAAGCTCCGCCCTAAGGATATAACGCGGTAGCGCAATCGGTTAATTACCATATATGCAAACCGTTGTTCTCTACTTTGCATCCAAAAATACCTGGGCATTCAATACCTGGGCAATCAAGAGCTTGCGATTTTTCACTCACAACACCGAAAACACGAACATCGGCACTGGATTTTCGGTTGAACGGGGCCTTTACCGCTATCGCGTTAAGAGCTGGTGATGCTGACGCTAAACTGCTATAGAGACAAAGAGCTGTTTACCCCAGGCCCTCGCCGGAAATATCGCTCCCGCCTCCAACCATAGGGCTTTCAGATCACGAAAGCTCGCGTGGCTTCCAAAGCATCTACCCTCCGTTTCTGTGGACACCACGCTAAGGGATTCTGAATCAATAGCGCAGAATTAAACACGGGCAATGTTCGTTGAGTATTAAGGGTTGAGGGCTCCTCACAGCGGCGAATCGCCAAAACCTTTGGCGACGAACCTTTCTGCGCTGCGTCCCGGGTTAGGGCTATGCCGCTCACAGAAGGACGATATATGGTCCTTGTGGTTCGATCGCTACAGGTTCAGCAGCCCCAAGGAGCTCGACTATCGCTGAACAATGAATTAATGAAGCAGCCTCAACTGCTACTTGATGTCCTGTCGGCGTCTTCTCAACGTGTTTTCCTTCCCTCAAGTAGAAGAGCCCCTCAAGGAAAGTGATTCGATCGTCCTAGTATTGACGAAGATCCCGTCACTGAAATGTTTGTTAAAAATCGTAAAAATAATCGACAAAAGATGATGGCTAGATAATACGCCAAGAAAACTCACGTCAAGTAACACTGAGAATAATAAGCAAAATGTATTCTCCGTAGCGATGTTCCAAAAACCGGCTCGTCTCATATCAGTTTCGACAGCACAGAGAATTTGCCACATCATCAGACAGGAAGTATCCGAGACCAATAATAGCTCATCAAAACTTGTTTTCCTAAGATCACCTTGCGTTCGCTCTAAAAGTGGTTCGATGAGAAGATTTTAGAGTTTCGTCAAAATGCCGAAAACGCCGGTCACACGGCTATTTACAGATGTGCGCACATTGCAAAACAGTAATGTTTAGCTGCTTTGCGTGACCATCCTTGTGACGCAGTCCGGGCCTACGACATATTAAAGTGCAAAAGCACCTGGCTCAAAAAGAAGGATCCATGACAAACAAACACTTTATTGTAAAGCGAAAGAAAAAAAGCACTGCACACAAAAAAACTAGGCCTCTGCCTGGGTCTCCTCGAATTCCCCCTCGTCCTAAGCTGTGGCCTTCTGGTACTGTTGGTACTCTGACACCAGGTCGTTCAAGTTGCACTCTGCCTCGGTGAACTCCAACTCGTCCATGCCCTCTTCGGTGTACCAGTGCAGAAAGACCTTGCGGTGGAACATAGCTGCAAAAAAAATAATATATCAAGCAGGCGGGGTCACACTCCTAGAACTGTTCCCGAAAATGCGGTGTTCCAGAAAATCGACAGCAATGGGTACCTACAATGAAAGCATGTGCTTTTAAGAAGCACTTTCAAATCAAACACGATGGTCACCTGTAAACTGCTCGGAGATCCGCCTGAAAAGCTCTTGAATGGCTGTGCTGTTCGCAATGAAAGTAGCAGACATCTTCAGACCTCGAGGCGGTATGTCACAGACAGCTGTCTTTACGTTGTTCGGGATCCATTCAACGAAGTAACTCGAGTCCTTGTTCTGGATGTTGAGCATCTGGTCATCGACTTCTCGCATGCTCATTCGGCCTCTGAGGACTGCAGCAACTGTCAGGCAACGACCGTGGCGGGGGTCGCAAGCAGCAATCATGTTTTTGGCATCGAACATCTGTTGCGTCAGCTCCGGCACAGTCAGAGCCCGGTACTGCTGGCAGCCGCGGGACGTGAGTGGAGCAAAGCCAGTCATGAAGAAGTGGAGGCGAGGGAAGGGCACCATGTTAACGGCCAGCTTGCGAAGATCACCATTCAGCAGCCCAGGAAATCTGTAAGGAATGGGACGGTGCTTGATTAGAAGCCCGTTTAATTCACAAGGGGAGAGATAATTTACAGAGGTATGTTGGGCGCTCTTGTTTGGGAGCAGTCAGAACAAGATTGTGGTAAGATTATGGAGCAGCTACAACGGTCAGTGGAGGCATCTTGTAGAATGTCGCGATTGTTGCCGCTGTTCATTCAAAGCTTTTGAATATCGGGTCATCACATTTGAAATTCAGTTCTCTTCACGCCAGTGCAGACAACGAAGCCCAATGGAAGAACGAACTCATGGAAATTTCAGAACTGACATAGTTTACACTGCCAGTCTGTTCTAGAGAACATTAAAACTGCATGCCTGTTATTTGCCTCGGCCAAATTACAACGGCGGAGAAACAAACCAGCTCCAGTAAGATAACATGATTTCTTCTGTTGCTGGTTTCGATTCATTGGCAAAATCACAAGAAATAAAAATGGATTATTCACGTGGTCACTGCTTCGTATTCAGCTTCAAAGGTTATACAAATTACTACATTAGAACATCGATGGGTATTAACTTCACCGGTCTGCCGGTTGTCGTGGCACTTTAAAATTATGTGATCGTTCTCCAGGCCCTAAAACACCATCCCCCAACAATGGCAACCAGTATTTATCCCATACTTACTGCTCATTAGGCTAATGTGGTACTCTGCTCCCAACTTCCTCAGAAAGTGCCACTATTTATCGAAGAAAAACTTCCATACCAAAACGTGGGAATTTGTATTCCCTTTTCCCGAAGAGAAAACGGGGATAACCGATTTCACTGTACGTGAGGCTTTATATGGAGGTCCTGTACGCTAGGATTAAGGAGCTGAACGAGATAAATGTGCGCTTTATAAAAGAGAAACAGTTCAAAAAGCATTCTCCACTGACACACACCTAAATTATTTCCAAGAGATTTGAGATGTATGCTTTTTGAACAGAGTAGTTTTTCATCATTTACAGCGCGAGGTCTTAATTTTCCTTTTCGCCTTCTCGCCGCCTTTTCGTTATTGCTGCCGCTGCCGAATTCACTTTCCTTGAAGTGCTTTTCAAAGCTTCCTTGAGCAGCTGCTTGGCTGGCTATAGCAGGTGCGGTGTTAGTTTTTATGCGGACGGTGAGGGTGCTTTTATTTGCTTTCTTGCTCGTCATTGTATTTTCTGAAAATATTGCCACCACATGCACTTTTACATGGAGATTAGCTAAATATTTTGTAAAAGACCTTGGCGACCGCAGTCTTTGCAGTGCTTGTTCCATAATGAACCGATCACTGCCGTCGGAACTAGCAATTCGGCGGATGGTGTCGACCTCTTTGGGCTCTTTATGAACATGCATGAGGCGCTTAAGTGACCCCTTGAACGAAGCTGCGAAATACTTACCTCAGGCATGTGGTCACACCCGACATCGTTGCAGAAACCAAGTGGTTAAGGTCTCCGTAGGTGGGAGTCCTGAGCTTCAGCGTCCGGAAGCAGATGTCGTAGAGTGCTTCGTTGTCGATGCAGTAGGTCTCGTCGGTGTTCTCCACAAGCTGATGCACTGACAAAGCAGCATTGTAGGGCTCGACGACACTGTCCGAAACCTAGAGGTAGCCGCAGGAAGAGAATGAGAACTTTGTGCATAACTACTAATCAAAATTCAAGGAAGACGCCTTATAAAGCAAGGCCGAAATGTCATGTTTGATTTGTTTCAAAGATGCTGAAATTGGGTCCTGCAGATAATGTCACACACCTTTGGAGAGGGCACTACACTGTAGGTGTTCATGATGCGATCGGGGTACTCTTCACGGATCTTCGAGATGAGCAGTGTGCCCATGCCAGATCCAGTACCACCGCCCAGGGAGTGGGTCAGCTGGAATCCCTGCAGGCAGTCGCAGGATTCCGCTTCCTTGCGCACAACGTCGAGCACCGAGTCCACCAGTTCAGCACCCTCGGTGTAGTGGCCCTTGGCCCAGTTGTTGCCAGTACCACTCTGACCTGAAGGGGCAGGTTGTGAAAGGCGTATACTTGCACAAACTGTATCCTGAAGAAAATCAGTACTGGAATATGCAATAAAGGAAAGCCACTATCCAAACACACTTCACACAGCAGCCAGAAAGGCAACAAAAATGGACTTAAGTGGCCTGATGGCCGTAGCCAATAGGGGGATAAACACCGCATTTCATAGGTAAAGTTAAGTTTGGATAATATTAGGATGCTGTTACGTGTGAATTATTTTAATTAGTTTTCAGGCATGTAAATACTATAACAAGTGATGGCTATGTTTCACTCGGCCTTCAGAACTCAATCTCGGCAATAAGTCACTCTGGTAAAAGAGCTATGTGGCATACAAGACGAGGACAGAAGGAGGCTCTCTGCAGGACCCATCTTTTATCGCTGCCCTAATTTTTTTTTGCACTCTGCCAGATTTCTCCCGCTGATGACTACATCCAGTCATTAATTAATATGTCACATACCCGTTTTGCTGGAGTGATGTGGGGCGTTGTGTTCTGCGGTGTACCAACTGCGGATAGAATCTTAATTTGGAAAAAGCACATATATTGCCACTCCCGTACTTACGCCTGTTTCGCTGCACATTAAAGTCGTGTTGAACCTTCAAGCTTACGCGTGAGTCTTGGGGACCCTTCTAACGGAACTTATAAAAATGACTTCATATTCAACTCAAAGGCACTTGATTTCGTGGCTGCATGAAACTGTCTGGCACTTGGACTGGATTGAACTCAACAAGGGTACGCAGTGCGTACAGAGATATGGGCCCAAATTTTAGCCAGTTCTGCGCATTAAAATTTAGTCATATCGTGCGCTCTTGTGACTGTGCTGAGATAGTGTGCTTTAAGATGAAATGGTGCAAAATTAAATATGTTGCTTCAGGAAATGACGAGCAACCCCTTACCGAACACGAAGTTGTCCGGCCGGAAGAGTTGTCCGAGGGGTCTTGAGCGGACGGCGTCCATGGTTCCCGGCTCCAGGTCAACCAGGATGGCCCGAGGCACGTATTTAGCTCCTCAAACAAAAAATAAATATCACTTAGGTGCAACAAAAGTACGTTTGTGTGGTTACAAGCCAAGCGTGCATCACAAAGAAATAAGCAAAAGAAGCAAAGAAAAGAGATCCTGCTAACAATAAAGATGTGACAGCTGATAAAAGCAGCACTATAATAGCCCTAGACCCCCTCTCCCCCCCTCCAATCCTTAAACAGCAGCTTCAACAATATTTAATAAATTTGGTTGGAGTAGCAAAACCACTTAAAATGTGATTAGGACAATTTAAATGCATTAAAATATAGTTACTGCCATTAACGTTGCTTTAAGCCATTCTGTTCTCTATTAGTAAACGTTTAATGCGGTACATGGTATTATAATTGGGAAGGCGCTACTGGGTTATCAGAGGGGCAGTAATGCAGCCGTACGGACTACTTTGGTCCACTTGGGGCTGTTTCACGTGCGATAACATCACCGAGCACATATCTTAACATTTAGCCTACATCGAAATGCGGCCGCTGCCGCAAGATTCGATCCCACGATGACGCTAAAGCCGAACGCCATAGCCACTGAAGCACAACAACGTTACTGTTGCCAAACATGGCGTTAAAACTTTTATCCCACCCACGACAACACGGGGAAACTTTGTCGAGGTGAGACTAACGGTATGTCATCGTCAAACCTGACCAGGTTATGATTCATGACTCCGTCAGCGGCATTGTGAACAATCTTGATTTGTAAGAAAAAAAAATCGTTTTTGATGAAGAACGTTCGAAGTGAACCTAGGCGTGCTGAAAAAAATGTGGCCTGAACAACTGCACTGGCATAACATGCCGCAAGCAGAAGAGGCCATGACGCGTTCAGTGCGACTAATCAAAATCATCCGCGATCGGTTTTACGGTGTAAAACTCGCCAGGGCGTGCCGCTCAAGATGCTCCGCTGAGAGGCCAGGGGTCAGTTTAACAGCGTTAAAGAGCAAAGCGCGCTCTACGGTACGAGAAAGTTCCAAAGTGAAATTATCAACCGAAATACAGGAAGACGTGTACCGGAGGTCTCGTTGTAGTAGACATTGATGCGCTCCAACTGGAGGTCCGAATCCCCATAGTACACTCCGCTTGGATCGATGCCGTGCTCATCGGAAATGACCTCCCAAAACTGCAAACGTGTAAAGACATCGGTACTCATCATGGCGTCACAGTGAGCAGCGACCACTATCAAAGCACATTTAGAGGCATGAATTAGATTCTAACACGAAATAACTCCAAAGACCTTAAACATCATAGCTGAAACCGGTTCAGGTGGCATTCTGGGGCTCATAATCATCAGCATTCCCGATGGCGAAAAACTGGCAGTGCCTGAAGCACTTCAGTCCATTGAATAGCGTCAGGCGCGAAACCTAGACGATACGGGAAAAAATCCCATTAAAGAATCCCCGGCCTCCGCCTGATCCCTTTTGAGGCAGTCAGTGGGCCTAAGACTGCTACATGTCTCCTCTCCGCCAAGAACGACGGTAAAGGCTCAGGTAGGTGACATAAACCAACAAGAAACTCAAATAGCGAGCGGCAAGTAAAATGTCAACTCGAAAACAATGGTCAAGAACCAGAGATTCCACTTGCGTCGGGGCGCAACGTGCTACGCACAGAAGGCACGACTAAGTACAAAAGCAGTGCGGCTACTACCAGCCATGACTTTTTTACAAGTTAAGTACTTAAACCCGTAGCCTGAAACTACATCCTAGAGCACGGTGTTAAGGCTGCAACGCAATCGCTAGCGTAAAACGCTTCGGAACAGGCACTGAGGTCGTAAGAAAGTCGCGACAGCTCCAGCCACGAAATATCCCGAGGCGAAAGAGGCGGCTTACCTTCTCTCCAATCTGGTTTCCGCATAGGCCTGTCTGGATGTGGACTATCTCGCGCATGTTGAATGCCACTCCGCGACTCAGCTGCCAAGGTGCCGACTGCCAGCCTGGGTCAGGGGTCCACGTATCTGTAGCCTTGCGCCGCAATGTCGCTAACTTCTTCCTCAACTGTTTTCCTATGTTTACACGTGGCAACTTGATAGCACCTAAGAAAACGCTACAGGCTGTTTCTTCCAAGGTAAATGTGCCTTTGAGCCCGTATGTAAGACTTTCAGTTCACGTAATAGATGCCGTGTAGAGCATATGCGCAGTACAATACGAACTTTATCTCGTTGCGGATATCATCCGGCCAGACGGGGTGCTCACACCTGGATGCAGGGGCGAACGCGCTGGCACGTGTCATGGCCAGCTTTTACTTTCTTTTCTCAGTGCTCGAGAGGTAGAAAAGAAGAGAAAGAGGCTGGCCTGAAAAATAAATATCTGGCCTGCTACTCTGCACTGGGAAACGGGAAGAGGAGAAAAAAGAGGGTCACGACGGGACATGATGATGATGGGAGGAGGCAGATGGAAAAATACAAGGGAGAGAAGAAACTTTATTAGGATCTTATGGCGGGACTTCCCTTAAGCTCGGTGGGTGGTTTGCTCATTTCAGGATTCGACTGGCCTTGGCCGCCCGGCGAACTTGTTGGATGAGTTCCTGCTGGCCCTCCAGGATATACAGGGTAGCTGTTGTTGTTGCCCTTACAAAAGATGGCCCGTACCCGCACTAGAGGATCGGCTCAATATAGGAAGGCAAATATATCAGTTGTTGTTGGCCTGATAAAAATCGCGCATACTCACAAGAGGCATTGGCCATGACCAGGCGGGGACTACCACTTTTGTAGATTGCACGTGGCAGAAATGAGACGATATTCCAAATTTGAGCAACTCAGTTACTCTCAGAGATGGTTGAGGGTGGTAAGAAAAGAAAAACAGCAATAGGAATCTAATAAAATGAGAAGACCGAAATAAATAGATGAAAGGTGTAAAACTACAGATCATGATGGCAGTCGTTTAAATAATATTAATTTCTTTTGGGGGAAAGGAAATGGCGCAGTATCTGTCTCATATATCGTTGGACACCTGAACTGCGCCGCAAGGGAAGGGATAAAGGAGGGAGTGAAAAAATAAAGGAAGAGAGAGGCGCCGTAGTGGAGGGCTCCGGAATAATTTCGACCACCTGGGGATCTTTAACGTGCACTGACATCGCACAGCACATGGGCGCCTTAGCGTTTTTCCTCCATAAAAACGCAGCCGCCGGATCAGTAGCCGAGCGCCCTAGTCACTGAGCCACCGCGGCGGGTTTTGAGTATAGAAAATTTTGAATGGCGAAGCAACAATTCCCATTGGTACGTCCTAGCATAAACACGCCCAGAGATAGAACAACCGCAGAAGTCAGGCGCAAACTAAGTTTCCGGAAACTAGAGTCGCTTCCTTAGCTATGTGTAGCGGCGACAAAAGAGAAGAAAGTGATCTATTATTTCTGGCTCAGCACATGACGGACACGGTGGGGAGATCGCTGGACCAGGCATGTAGAGGTAAAATGTTAGCTTTGGCACACAACAACATAGTCGCGCGAAGGAAACAGATCCCGCAAACTTGAAGTTACCGGGATCGCCAAGTTTGCTCCTCCAAGGGATCAGAAGGGGTTGAAAATAATCCAAGCAAGCAAGCCATAACGAACACACAGGTTGGTAGGAGGTCAACGATTGCACCACTCTGGACTGCCTTCAATAAAGCATCAGCCGATTCATTGAAATGAAGGCCCCTATGTCCAGGAAGCCAAACAAACCGAGTTGATTGGACTTGAGGAGGAATCGTAAACCTGAGTATGCGAAATGATAGTGATTCGGCAGAGCAGATAGTGAAGTGCATAAGAATAACGAGTCCCTAATTATTACTACCGTGGAAAAAATGTTAGGTATCTTGCGCACAGCAAGAACCACCGCTAGAAACTCAGCCAAATAAATGGGGGTAAAATCCGGAAGACGGGGAGAAAATGACAAGGTTATCCAAAATGTTAGTATTCGGAAGTGGTTGTGCATTTACTTCTTCTTTGTTCATTGTTGTTTCTTTTGGCATAGTGAACAGACCACACAGCCAAGGTATGTTTTACTGCGTAATTTGTCCACCGTGAAAATGACTTAACTATAAATATACCGTAGTAAATGCATTATTTGCAATCAGTAATGCAACGTGTAAGGAGTAAAAATCCTTTAATAACTAGCGATGCTCACCACGTTTAGGGCATTCAACATATGATCTCCTTTGCAGCTTTCTGCGAGTTTACACAAAAGGCAGTGCATGAAAGTAATTTGTTATGATTTACAGGTTCCGAGGTGCATAAGAGGCAGAACCGCTTCAGAGCGTTTGCAACACCGACAACCCGAGTTCAATTTAAAGAGCTGGATACGCAGTCTTGGCATGTAGCACTGCCAAAATCTCACCTTATTTTCCCTGTCTCCCACCCATAAACTGGAGCCGCTGGCTGCACTCGGCGGAGCTGGACATCCAGCGACATCTGGGTGAACATGCAGTCCATCTTCTGAGGCCTTAATATGAGTCCGCAATAATTTTTTTTTTAATGAAGGACGGGCTCGCTGACTGAAACGATAGCAAAGGTCGTTTCCAGCCACGCCACAGCGCTGGATTCTTCAAAGACGTTCAAAAATATCGAGGGTTCGTCGAAAGAGCGTGCCTTTGCACTTACCTCGCAAAACTGTGAATATACAGGGTGCTTCACCTCAGATTTTACATAATTTTTAAAAATAGGGCTTTCGAGGGTTGAAGACCGCTTGTTTCGGCATAGCATTGTCAGTGGGTATTACAACAGAATTCAGCTAATAAGTACTAACTAGCAGGTCGATTAACTAATGTTGCATTATTCACTTTTTGACTATTACCGTTAGGCCCCTTAATTACTGAGAGGCACGTTTTTAGAATTTTGAAAACGCGGTTAACCTCGGCGCTGTGGAACAATAAATTCCGCCTACATCACACCAATATAAATGCGCTTTTGAGAAGCCTGCAGACCCGCCGCGGTGGCTCAATGGTTAGGGCGCATGGCTACTGACCCGGAGTACCCGGGTTCGAACCCGACCGCGGCGGCTGCGTTATTATGGAGGCAGAACGCTAAGGCGCCCGTGTGCTGTGCGATGTCTGTGCGCATTAAGGATTCCTAGGTGGTCGAAATTATTCCGGAGCCCTCCACTACGGCACCCCTTTATTCCTTTCTTCTTTAACTCCCTCCTTTATCCCTTCCCTTATGGCGCGGTTCAGGTGTCCAACGATATACGGGACAGATAAGGCGCCGTTTCCTTTCCCCAAAAACCAATTGTTATTATCATTAGAAGCCCACAGGCAAAGCAAGCTCTCCAGTGCTCGTAACTCGTCGAATTAGTCAAAATTTGTTGCGCCACAGCGCCGACAGTAACCGCGTTTTTGAAATTGTAAAAACATGCCTCTCAGTAATTAAGGAGCCTAACAGTAATAGTTAAAAAGTTAACTGTACAGTATTAATCAATCAGCACGCTAGTTATCACGTCGTGTACCTACCTGGGGATCTGCGGCCACTGGTGGCACGTGTTAAGTTGCTCCTGCTTTGTTGTATGTATCCAGCTCGTGCCGAGTACGTCATCGCCTTTGCCGCTGCCAGTCAGCAGCACATCAGTTCAGCAATCTGCGCCTTATCGACCTGCAAACTAGCCCTTGGTGGTGACAGCGGCGCTGCCGTCGTCTCCGTGACGTCATCACTGCTGACCGCGCCACCTGGATACATAAAAGGAACGGACAGCCCCCGGACCCTTGGGATCTGCGGCCACTGGTGGCACGTGTTAAGTTGCTCCTGCTTTGTTGTAGGTAGGGTTCTGTCTTCTTCTTTGTAGCTATATTTGTTAGTACATTGTGGCCGCTGATCCCGTTCTGGTCTGTTGGATGTTTGCAACTTGTAAACGTAGTAGTAGTAATTGGTTTTTGGTGGAAAGGAAATGGCGCAGTATCTGTCTCATATATCGTTGGACACCTGAACCGCGCCGTAAGGGAAGGGATAAAGGAGGGAGTGAAAGAAGAGAGGAACAAATAGGTCCGTAGTGGAGGGCTCCGGAATAATTTCGACCACCTGGGGATCTTTAACGTGCACTGACATCGCACAGCACACGGGCGCCTTAGCGTTTTTCCTCCATAAAAACGCAGCCGCCGCGGTCGGGTTCGAACCCGGGAACTCCGGATCAGTAGTCGAGCGCCCTAACCACTGAGCCACCGCGGCGGTGCAAAATGGGCACTGATGTGAACACGTACCGCGCTCGCATTGGCACCTTTCTACCATCTTCACATCGCTGCAGTACATTAACCGTCCAAAGAAATACCGAGTTGAGTTTCCCCTTCCGCTGGCGATGAGAGGAAACTACTTGATGATGAAATCGGGGTTTCTTGATGACCCGATGGTTCTACTCGCAAACATTCACATTACTCAAGGAAAGGAGAAGATTAACTATTTATTTACAACATAGGTAAAAGAAACGAGAAGAAACAAAGCAAGGAGAAAACTATTTACATGACTAAATCGTGGATCAGACGAATTCAGCCCCCGCTCAACCCAGAGCGCTTGGTTTTAAACCCTCTGTCTCCGCCCTTAGCGGGGACAGCAACCCATAAGATAACAAACGACCCATCTCGCCAATCAGTGGTTAGGGAAAGGAAAATAAGGATTTCCGCCAACTAATCACAGACTGGGGAAAGAGTGCTGATTAAACATTTGGGAAAGGAGAGGTTGCAATCAAATAGACAAACAGCACAAACGCGACCACCCTCCCCACGCCACCCACGGCCCAGCTGTTACCACTTTCCTATCTCTTTCGCACACGCAACAAAACGATCCCTAAAGCGTTTACAGAATACACCGCACGAGACGAACACATTCGTTACGGGAATAGTGGGTTTCCGGTCACTCGGCTAATACTCAGCCGTATCTCGTGCGCCCCCGAAACCTCGTCAACCCCTTAACAACCACATGTCGACAGCTGTACATGGTTAGCGTTTTTCCCGGCGGGTCATCCCCGTGACGGCGCGGCGTAAACGAGGACGTCCGCCGCACGAAGGGGAGGCAGGGACGGGACGGGCCCCTTTGTTGGGGACTTCCGACCCCACTAGAGCGGCCTTCCCTGCGGACACAATATCAACGAGTTCGCGGAAAGGTCAGCGAACTCCACACCTCCCAACCAAGAATGTCACGCGGACACTTGCTGTCAGTGTGACATAAAAGTCCAGCCAGTTTCCCGGAACAAAATTACACACACGCGCGCACATGTATGCTCAGCTGTTCAATCAGACCACAAACACGCGCACACGCGCGCACATTGCGGTTAATTCAATCCGCACACACAAGGTTAGAACACCAATCTGCACATTCCATAATCCACCATGTCAGATCGGTGCACCAAATTGGCAGAAATTACTTCAAGCCGCCTACATCTCGAAAAAGAAGTTCATGTTTCTTTTTAGCTTTGTCAACAAGAGTGGACCAATATTTCAAATTGTCCGGCACAGCGCCGGTTGCAAAGGCTGCCGCCGCTATCGGATCAGTAGAGCTCACCGGCTCCCCGCGGGCTAAGAAGATTGCTGCTGCCATCGCGTCTGCATACACCCTTACTTTTAGTTTTACCGTCGGGTTAGGCCTGTCATCGGCAACTTGGCCTGCAGTTTGACATCGTGTTTCAGGCAGTGCTAGCTGTTTACAGCGTTGGCGGCCGGTGTTCTCCTCAGAGAAGAGCCTGCCCTCACACATTATCGTTTTACGATCACCTTCACCGCCGAGCTTGCACACTTCTGATGATGGGGCTGGTGGCTCCATGTGGAAACCTACAGGAATGGAGGCATTGCCTACATCCACCAGTGTCCTATCCACTGCGAAATTCTTTGCAGCTGTCCCTGTTAGCTCCCAATCTGATGCAGACACATTTGCAGCTTCGGGACCTGCCTGAAGCTCCACTGAAGCCTCGAGTCTGTCTCGAACAGATTCGTGCGAGATTCTGAAATGCTCATCGAAATCTGAGCTCTGATGTTCTTCATCTGGCTGGTTCCTTTCTGGCTGCTCTAGTACCGAGTGTTTCCGATGTTACTAGCTGCCCTACACCTTCAGCTAGATCTGTCAGCGCGCACAGTGTCAGCACCGACTGGCAAGACAACTCATCTTTGGCAGCTGGATTACTATCTACAGCGAAGAGCGTTCTCACTATCAGATCCGCCTTCTCCCCGTCCTCGACCCTTAATGCTGCGTCAGAGTTAGCGCACCCTGGCTGGGGTACGATGCTGAACTCTTGTTCGCGAGCAATACACTGAAGTGTCTCCTGGGTCTGGTCTATATTGGGTTGATCTGACAGCATGTTCGTCACAGGAGTGACTAATACTCCTATGCCTATCTCTTCTGGCACGACACACAAGGTTAGGCCCTGCTGTCTAACCGCTGCAGCTGTCAAAGCTGTAGTCATCGGCTCACACGTCAGATTAGCGTCCGCTACCTGGAGAACCGCACCTTCCTGTTTTGTTTCTTCAGAGCACTCACCCCTAGAAAGTGACTGAATTTGTTCTCCTGGTAACGTTATTTCAGTCCCTGAATCCACACAGGTTTCAGAACTCCGACCTTCGGTATGCAAGTCTCCGCATGCCAGATCCTCTGTCCCATCTGGTTGACTGACCTTATTAACAGCCATCTCCGACTGGGAATGTAGCTTATCTGGCGCCAGTATCTCTACCTGAGCTACTAGTTTGCACACATCTGTCCTCACCGCGGGAACATCTTGTTTTTGCTTTGAATTCGGGCAGTCAATCATCGAGTGTCCAAATTTCATGCAGGTATAACATTGAGCTGCTGCGAATAAGACCTCGCTATCAACTTTCGTCCCCTGCCTTAATTTCAACTGAATCTGTGCAAGTTTTCTCTTTTCCACCTCAATTTGGAGTTTCAAATCTTCAATTTCACTCAGCTTTTCTGCCTCCTCCTGCTCAACACGTCGCATCCTGCCCTCCTGATCATACCGTACGGCAGCCATCTCCGTTTTCCGTGCTATCGTTTCTAGCACTAAACACTACACCGACATGGTGAATTCGGAGAAAGCAGAAAGGTCTCCTACCTTACTGGTTGCTCTCTGCCCCGGTGATCTCGTCGTCCTCAGTGATGACGACAGGCTCCTCGATGCGGACGACTTGAGCTCTGGATCTCACAGCAGCTCGCTGACTTCTGCCTCGTTTGACTGGCTTGACATGGTCGCCTGGTTACTTTTCAGCAGCTCGCTGACTCGAACCCGTTCGATGTGGACGCCTGGTTCTTTTCAGCAGCTCGCTGACTCGAACCCTCGATGGCTTGTTGTTGCCCGGCTCCTTCAGCTCCTAGCTGACTTGAGCCTCCGACGTCCTCTCGAACTCGACCCGTGATCCTGAAGCTTTCGACGTCAGTCTTTCGACGCAGCTTCACGTTTTCTCCTTTAGGACAAAGAGCTTGTCCACCGACTTGTTCTTCTCACCTTCCGTCCAATGCCTTGAGTAGAAAGAAGTTGCGGTCCTGTGTCGACTGCGCCAGTTGCGATCCTGTCGACCGCGCCAGTTGAGTTTCCCCTTCCGGTGGCGATGAGAGGAAACTACTTGATGATGAAATCGGGGTTTCTTGATGACCCGATGGTTCTACTCGCAAACATTCACATTACTCAAGGAAAGGAGAAGGTTAACTATTTATTTACAACATAGGTAAAAAACGAGAAGAAACAAAGCAAGGAGAAAACTATTTACATGACTAAATCGTGGATCAGACGAATTCAGCCCCCGCTCAACCCAGAGCGCTTGGTTTTAAACCCTCTGTCTCCGCCCTTAGCGGGGACAGCAACCAATAAGATAACAAACGACCCATCTCGCCAATCAGTGGTTAGGGAAAGGAAAATAAGGATTTCCGCCAACTAATCACAGACTGGGGAAAGAGTGCTGATTTAACATTTGGGAAAGGAGAGGTTGCAATCAAATAGACAAACAGCACAAACGCGACCACCCTCCCCACGGCACCCACGGCCCAGCTGTTACCACTTTCCTATCTCTTTCGCACACGCGACAAAACAATCCCTAAAGCGTTTACAGAATACACCGCACGAGACGACACAGTCGTTACGGGAATAGTGGGCTTCCGGTCACTCGGCTAATACTCAGCCGTATCTCGTGCGCCCCCGAAACCTCGTCAACCCCTTAACAACCACATGTCGACAGCTGTACATGGTTAGCGTTTTTCCCGGCGGGTCATCCCCGTGACGGCGCGGCGTAAACGAGGACGTCCGCCGCACGAAGGGGAGGCAGGGACGGGACGGGCCCCTTTGTTGGGGACTTCCGACCCCACTGGAGCGGCCTTTTCTGCGGACACAATATCAACGAGTTCGCGGAAAGGTCAGCGAACTCCACATACCGTTTCCGCGCTACTTCAAGCTATTTTACCACGACCTTCTTATGTACTAGCATCTGTATGCTTAGCGCTGCTCCTCCTTTCTGCTGGAGACATTGAGGCCAATCCTGGACCTGGAAAGGTAGAGGACGTTCTTAACTTGCTGAAAGACTTCATTGCTGAAAACGACCAAAATTTCAAGGCTACGACAGCCACGTTGGAAGAAATCAAGCGCGATGTTGTTGACATTAAATCACGGATTGATGTCATTGAGCAGAATATGGGTGGCGTGTCCGGCATTAAGGAAAATGTCTGTTCTGTTCATGGGGCGATTACTGAAGTCAAATCTGTAGTTGCAAGCACAAGCAATGATCTTGGAAATGTAGTTGACGATCTTAACAATAGAATGAGGCGAAACAACCTGTTGGTAAAGGGCATGCCTGAAACAGAAGGCGAAGAGTACGAAAATACCGAAAGCAAAATACTGGAATTCATTTCCACCCACCTAAAAGTTAAACTGGATGCAAACGACCTTGAACGAGCCCACCGCATCGGCCGGCGTCGCGATGATTACAAGCGTCCAATCATCATCAAGCTCCTAAATTTCAAGGTAAAGGAAGAAGTACTACGGAATGCATTCAACTTAAAAGATGTCGTGCCCAAAATGTGGTTGGAAGAAGACTTTTCACCCAAAATCCAACTACAACGAAAAAAACGGAGGGATTATGCAAAAAGTATTTTGGAGGAAAATGAGCGATTTACTATTCGGTTTAATAAGCTGCAGTTGCGTGGTGCAACCTACAAATATGACCCCGCTTTGGAACAAGTTGTGAAGGTACTCGAACAAGAAGCGCGCAGTCCTAAATGACCGGAAACTCAAAGCAAGTGGTCATCCGGCACGCTTCGAGAAATTTCTGTGCTTCTTGCAAACTTCCGCAGTATTGTTCCCAAACTTGACACCATGAAAGGCATAATTTTTACGTGCTCTCCAGACATCATTCTTGGCACCGAGACATGGCTAACGCCCGACGTTTCCAACAGCGAACTATCACTTCCTGTGGACCTAACTGGTTTTTGAAAAGACAGGAAAGAGGGTAGGGGAGGAGGCGTAATGATTGCCATACGGAGCGATTATCAGCCATGTCCCGTCGCTTTTGAAACGTGTCTTGAGCTGCTATGGGTCATGGTTCGGCTCAAAGGTATCACATATGTCATAGGTGCATGCTACCGGCCTCCAAACAGTCTTCCCGATTTTGTCGATCACCTGCAGGATACACTAAATACATTTTCGCTACATACCCCCAAAGCATTGTACTGTTAGGAGGCGACCAATTATTCCGCTATTAACTGGAAAACGTCATCTGTCACTTCCGGATCGAATCGCCATGAATGTTCCCGCCTGCTTGATACAATGACAGCGTTTCATTTAACTCAGCTGGTACAGGAGCCCGCCCGAGGTGATCACGTTCTAGATCTGTTATTTACAAACCTTCCTACTCATTCCCGCACCTACGTACTCGAAGAGATAAGCGATCACAGATTCGTCCACAGTTTAGTACCCATGTATGTTCCTGCCAAGCATATTACGACCAAATGCATCCTAAACTACCCGAAATGCGATCATGAAAAAATAAACCGCATGCTAAGAGACTTTGCGCATATTTTTCAAACCACCTTTGTAACTCGCACGGCAAACGAAAATTGGTTGTTATTTCGCGATAAGTTGAAGGAAATCGAGCATGCCTGCATCCCAAAATTACACGTCAAAACAAGAACTGACTCCCCCTGGTTCGCAAAAGATGTTAAGAAGTGTCTAAACAAAAAGAAAAAAGTGTACCGCAGAGCTAAGGAAGTTAACTCTGACAGCGCCTGGCAACAGTACAAAGACATATCTGCTACGACCAAAATCGCCATAAAGAAGGCTAAAAACAAATTTTTTAACCACACTTTACCCGACTTGTTAAGAACCAACCCTGCAAAATTCTGGCAAGTGATAAACCCTAACGGCAGCCATGAGATACCAGTATTGAAAGATGCGGACGGACGTGTGGCACCTCCAGAGGCAATGCCTGACCTATTCAAAAAGCATTTTACAGACACCTTTACAACCGAATCAGTGCCTTTTAATTACCGTGAACCTCAACAACCGTTAGTGCTTCATCCATCAGAACCAATCATCATTAGCGCAGCTGGTGTTGCCCGAGCTATTGAGCGACTTCCACTTAATTGTAGCCCTGGTCCAGACGGTATCAATACCAAACTTCTTAAACTTACCGCGCACGTGTCGGCTGCCTTACTAACTTTAATATTTCAGCAGTCTTTAGATACAGGATGCATTCCCGATGACTGGAAAACCACAAACGTCAGCCCAGTTTTTAAATCCGGTGATAGCACGTCACCGGAAAATTATCGCCCCATATCACTAACATCGATTTGTTGCAAGTTGCTTGAACATATCCTCTACTCAAACATAATGGCCCACCTAAACGCCAATAACTTGCTTATTGCTAACCAGCATGGCTTTAGGCAAAAAAAAGTCCTGTCAAACACAGCTATTTGAGCTCTTAACAGATCTTCATGAATCGGTACACGAATTAATATATACTGATGCCATATTTATAGATTTTTCAAAAGCTTTCGATCGCGTTCCCCACATAAGACTAATGAAGAAAATTAACAACCTACAACTGCACCGCGATATCACCCGTTGGATCGGAGAATTCCTTCCTAAGTAATCGCTCCCAAAGCGTCAAAATTAAAGAGTATTCATCGAGAAGTTCACGAGTCATATCGGGAGTCCCACCGGGATCCGTTTTAGGGCCATTACTATTTTTAATTTACATTAATGACATAGCATCTAACATATCATCTAACGTGCGACTGTTCGCTGACGACTGCGTAATCTATAGAAGGATAGTCACCCCCCTTGATGCAGTTATTCTACAGACCGACTTAGTGCGCCTAAATGAATGGTGCCAGCTACGGCAGATGGAAATTAATATAAAAAAACAATGTTGATGACCTTTTCCACGCGCACTAATATACCTTCTAATGTCTACACAATTAATGAGAATACAGTTGAAAGAACGGATTGTTTTAAGTACCTAGGTGTTTATCTCAGTGCTGATTTAAGCTGGAACACCCACATAAATCACATCACAAACAATGCATTTAAGAAACTGGGACTCATCAAACGTCGTCTATATCTTGCCAACCCCGAGACAAAGCTTCGCGCGTATACTACACTCATAAGGTCAGCTTTAGAATATGCATCTTTAATATGGAGTCCAAGTAGCGTTTCATTAATTAACCGTCTTGAGTCTGTGCAAAATAAAGCTGTGAGGTTCATCCTTTCTTCATACTCACCGTATGAAAGTGTGTCATTATTGAAGCAAACTATCAGTATTCCCGACCTTATCACTCTACGCAAGTTCTCTCGTTTATCGTTTTTTCATTCCTTGTACTACGATGGCTCCCCGTTCACAGCTGACCGCATCGCCCCTGCCCATCATGTTTCATCCCGGTCTGATCATTCCCACAAAGTGCAACCCATCTTCGCACGAACACTGAAATATCAAACATCACCCTTATTATTATCTATGGCAGAGTGGAACTCGTTACCGGCTGACATAGTTTCTGAAACTGAGTTATCACATCTCCAAACAAAACTTTCATCGCACCTTGGCCTACAAAATTCACCGTGATATTTTCAGTATTGTTGAAGCATTAAGTCTTATACGCTCAACCTATGTATCTTTCAGCGACTGCAGTGATGTGTACTTGCAATTTGTATATATAGTTATTCTTTGTATTTGTTAACCACTGTGTGCCAATAATCTGTATTGTGTTGTTTTCATGCCCCCCCCCCCCCGCTATGTAATGCCCACTTGGGCCTTTAGGGTATTTAAATAAATAAATAAAATATTCTGATGTACTACACCACTGGAAACGCAATGCAGAAAAAAGCGCTCTTCTAACACAAAAACCGTAGTATTAAAAATTGTGTGAAGTCATAGGTAAAACACACTATATACTTGCAAGGAAACTTGCGTGCATGCTTCCTTCAGAGCCGCGCAAAAAATCGAGTCGACGTGATGTTCCAGTTGTTCAAAAAAGAGCAGATTTATGGGCAGTCATCAGAGTTTGTTGTTGGCCTCGCAAATCTAGTGGCTCATACCTTCTACCGACGAAATGGCCGAAAATATTGCGTCAGCCAATTGCATAAAAAATTGGAGGGCGCTTAAGCCTTAAGAGTGGGACGCCGCAGCGTGTTGCAGAGTTGCCAACGGGTCCATGGAACGCCATCGCCCGTTCGGCGCGATGCCTTGCCCGTTGGACAATTTAAGGAAACGAAATGACGCCCCTCTCACATATCTCGGTGGGCATGAACCGCGCCGTAAGGGATAATAATAATTGGTTTTTTGGGGAAAGGACATGGCGCAGTATCTGTCTCATATATCGTTGGACACCTGAACCGCGCCGTAAGGGAAGGAATAAAGGAGGGACTGAAAGAAGAAAGGAATAGGTGCCGTAGTGGAGGGCTCCGGAATAATTTCGACCACCTGGGGATCTTTAACGTGCACTGACAAGCACACGGGCGCCTTAGCGTTTTTCCTCCATAAAAACGCAGCCGCCGCGGTCGGGTTCAAACCCGGGAACTCCGGATCACTAGTCGAGCGCCCTAACCACTGAGCCACCGCGGTGAGTAACGCGCCGTAAGGGAAGGAAAATGAAATGAAAATTCATTTTAAGGAAAGGAAATAACGCATATATATATACCTCACATATCTCAGTGGACACCCGAACCGCGCCGTAAGGAATGGACTATTTCCGACGCGCGGTGCCGACAATTACGACCACTACTACTATACAACTACTACGCCAACGGCTTTTCGACCGAACGAGCGGTACACGCTGTCGCGTAAAAAGAAAATCTTAAAAAGTACACAAAGTAAAAGTAAATTCTGTGACAGAACGTTGCGATTATGCGCTCAAGCTTTTGCGATGAGAGCAGAAGGATTTATAACTTTCATTTTTTATTGACTGATGGATTACGCTATCACGAGCGCACTTATCTATACTGCGAGAGAAAAGGCGCTGATAGATGGCTTGCGGAGAGTCAGTCTTACTTTTAAGCCCAAGATATAGCACCCGACTCCAGTCAGCTTTAATCAAACATACACAACGTCTACGCCATGTCAAAAGCTGACAGTAGGCCACACAGTAGTCACTCTCAAGTATCTGCCAATAAAATGCATAAAAAAGAGCAGCTACGCGCTTAGAGGGAAGAGGCGATCACAACAATTACAACCTCGCTTGTGTAACAGATAACTGCTTTTCCTTGGACCACCTTTTATTCCCTCCCATCTCGCCTGCACGAAAGGGCTTGTCCGAGGCGTTGATTCTTGCTTAACTCCAGCTCAGACCCTTGAACGTCAACGTCTGCCCCCTGCAGGTGTTGTTGTGCATCCTTACAGCCGGGATGTTAACGACGTGCGGATGCCAAGCCAGTCTGTTATAGCCACTTATCCGGGTGCTTTCTGCCCGTCAGAAATCAAGGCACGGTCTTTAACCTTTCAGGCGTGGCTGTTAACGTCGTCATCTGCAGTTCAACAGCTGCTGATGCTACGGCCATAGTGCAGGAGCTTACAAGTCCAGCTTCCGGTGCATAAACTGTGGGGACGCTTGTACAAACAACCTGCACAGACCAGAGCGAGAAGTGCTGCTTTTACGGTGGGGTCAACGATGCACACCGCTCATATTGCCGCTCCTTCATCCTTGAGATAACTGAGCTGAAATGCTGCTCATGCTGAAAGGCATTAGCAGAAGCTACATAGATGGCCTACGGTTACGCAGGTATGACCACTTGTCAAGAAGTCACGTTAGATTCGACGATCTCTCAGGCGATTGCGGCTGCCGTGGAAGCTTTCATGTCTAAGAGTGTTGAGCGGATAGTGTCTATACAAACAAAGCGCCCGTGTTGTCTTCTTTCTTGTGTGTATTCTTGGCGCTAAAATCCTTGTAAAATGTCTCGGAATGGTTAACTGACGTTCTGGCAGCTCAGCTTACGCATGTGTGTCATGCATGCTAGCATGGCCCCTCTCATGATACCTTTTTCCTCTCAACTTACCCAGCCTTCCATATTTGAAAGAACTCAGCCCCAGGAACGAACTATTGTCTCTTCCCCTGTACTTTGTTCGGGAACTTCCAGGGATGTTGGAATTGCTTATGATTCAGAGATAGTGGAGGATGCGCATGCATGCTAGCATGGCCCCCTCTCACGATACCTTTCTCCTCTCAACTTGCCCAGCCTTCCATATCTGAAAGGACTCAGCCCCAGGAACGAACTATTGTCTCTTCCCCTGTACTTTGTTCGGGAACTTCCAGGGATGTTGGAATTGCCTATGATTCAGAGATAGTGGAGGATGCGCGTGCTCTCAAACGCAATGGACCTGAATAAGTGAACATTTCTTAAAGTACGCCAAAGTAGAAGCCTGGGCGAGTTGGTACTCCTTCTGAAACAGCGCAAACACGACAAGGACGAAAGAAACGTACAACGCAGCGCTCGTGTTGTACGTGAGGACTGTTAATCCCGCCATGATTATTGTTTTAGAAAAGAGGCGGCAACAGAGTCTTTCAACGCGTCGGTTTTCTCGTGATACCCGATGACACCTTTCTGGTATTGACATGAACACGATCAATTTTTGACGGCGGGGACGAAGAGCGACGTTTTCGAGTTGGACATAACATTTCTATGTCAAAGCGGCAAGCGTTACAGGGAGTTTGTCATTGACATTCGTCAATACTGGCGTTTATGTAAGAGAGGTTGAAGGTTCGGCTGAGTCAACAGTGACACTGGAGGAAGGACATGTTGGCCGAGTTTGGCTGCTCAAAACAGATGACGCATCCTGTGCTGAGATCACCCGGGACAGGGCATTGCTGAACGTGCTGATCGTATATGATCGAGGACACCAGCAAAAGCCTTCTCCACAGCAGCAACAGCTGACTTTGTCAATCCCGCTTCTACATCATTACCAGCTGCGCGGACAATTATTGCATATGAGCGAGTTTTTTTATCCAGCAGGGCGTACGCATCTGCTCGCGAGCACCTGTCCCGCCGAACAATTTCCAGCACAGTCTGCTCATCTGCACGCTTCGGACATATGGGATCATCAGCTGGGTTAGCACAGCGTCAACCGCAACAGCTGGAAGAATCAGAAGGGCAGGTATCTGATGGAAGATTGTCCCCGCAACTGTCAGCGTGTTGCCGACTTACATGACTTGGTGCTGTGGTCAAACCGTCGGCAGTTCCCACACTGCAATGGCCGCGGTTGCGGTGAGTCTACGCTATAGACAGGGCCAAATCTTTAGTTCACAAAGACAAATGACCCTGAAATAGACGCAATAACTGATTTTGTGGGCACCCGAGAACCACCAGCCTTCCTTCTACAGCGGAAGACGGACAGAATACTAACACCGGCATTTTGAATGTTCTGAAAAACTTTTGGGGTGAAGCTCAAGGATAAACCCTTAGTGCAGGCAAGCTGTTAAGGAATAAATGGTCTCACCGGCAGTCAGGTGAAATATGCGTACTGGAGCAAGACCGCCTCACAATCTAAACCAGAAGACTTGCACTCTATACCCCTCCTGCCAAACGGTCTTGCTTCTGAAATTTCCAGATGGCGGCTGGTCACAGGCTTCAGTTGCTCCTGAATGATACGAGAGTTTTTGAGTTCAATGGCTCCATCTCCAATAGGGACCAACGCCACAGGGATCACCTTGCAACCATTAATACTGAAAGACTCCATAGGAAAGCTTTGAGACCGCACACTGGCGAACCAGGATGATGGAGCTTCCCTTGCGGAGGTCGAAGCTATGGTCAAAAGCCTAGCAATTCAACAGCCCTAATTCCCACAGGACAAAAAACCTGGTTTAATCCCCACCCACGGACAGCACATGCCGCAGTAGAAGCTGTGTTCACGGGAAGCCTGTGGAGACGAAAGCGTAGCACAGAGTCACCGCACTTCCATAGAAGTGAATGCCGATGCCACTACTATCGGCGGTAAATCCTTCTTGCTCTCAGAGAGCCGAACAGACGCCGCGGCTTCCGTTGGTGGCACGACGGTGATCGTCGTCGGAGGAAGAAAGGAGAGACTGCCGCGAGGCGGCGCCACGAAAGGAGTCAGCGTGAGGCCCCCTAGCGGGCCCTCCGTCGATGGAACGGGCCGGCGGCACGAGGTCAAAACCGGCAACTCGGGGACCTCGTCCGCCACGGGCAACGGAGGGACCGGAACAGAGGGCCTGCGCTCCTCGACCACCACCGAGACGGGAGGCCCGTAGACGTAATGGTCCGGGTGCAGCCGCGTGGGGAAGCGGGCGCCGTCTCCCAGTGAGGTGAAAACCGGCAGAAACCAGAGGGCCTTGCGGTGGCCAAACACCTCGGCGATGTTGTCCCTGAAGCCAATGTCGAACGAGTCTCTGCGCAAAGGGCACCGATGGCGTCCTCAGATGGTGTACGTTGTCGCCTTTCTTTTGTGTGAACGTTCAAGGCGCGTGGAGTCCCCGCTAATCAGTGCTATAGCAGTGTCTCTGGCATAACTTTTTTTCCGCGGAAGCCGTTTTTGCGCTGTTGCTCTAGTACCTCGCGACCTCTCCTCTCAGTGAGTCAAGCACGCAGGATGCTCAGAATTCTACCCCACTACCAGAGCATCTTTCACAAGGTTCAAGCCAATGTCCTCACCACTCCGACGCGTGTTTACCTCTACCACTTACCTCCCGATCCCTCTTGCCTAAGATACCTTCCTGTATGCTAACCTAGAGAACCATTTTTTTCTTTGTCCTGTCGCCATCCAAGCCCCCATAAACCCCCCCCCCCCACTCCCCCTTTCTGTTGCTGTGTCTGGCTGATGTCTTTTCTAGCAGAGGATCACCAGGCCTTGGTCAGTCAAGCCGTTCATCTACTCTGCGCTTAATTTGCTGCCTGAATAAAGTATATTCCTTCTACTGTATACTACCCAGGTTTAATAAAAACTAATAATATCGGCTTAGTCTGCACGTAATCTTTTTGTCAGCAACACCATCTCAAAACGTGTAATATGTACAAGCTGGGCTGTCGACAGCTTGTTCGATACCTGTCATCCTTGAACAGATGGGGGCGCAGGTCTTCGAGGGTGGTGACGTTGTTGCACACCATGGTGAAGTGCAGGTAGAGGAAGGAGCCAAGCACCAGAACCAGCATCACGCCGAACGCGTAGAGGAAGGTGCAGTTGAGCGTGACGTAAGTGGAGGTGTTGCTGGACCAGGCGCCAGCCACGTGATGCGTGGCGCTGGCCAGTCCGAACACGCACAAGGCCACCACGCAGAAGATGGTGAGCAGGAAGAACTTGTAGGTGCTGAAGCAGACGCAGTTGTTGAACCAAGGGCAGTGGTGGTCCATTTTTGGAACGCACCTGCGAACATGCGCCAGGTGAACGTTTCGTCGCGCGCTTGTCCGCACATAGTATAATGGCACCTGAGCACGTCCACAGGCGTCCGATAATTATATCCGTTAATACTGCTTTACAAAAAAAGTCTCCGATCCCATTTGGGTCAGGGCTGCCTAGCTTGTTTTTATATTCGGTCACAGTAAAGCTATCAAGGCGGAGCACCATAACTGCGTTACTGCGCGAGAGGTTCTGACGCGGACCAGCCGCCTAGCACGTTGCTTGCTGCACTTTGCTTGAATCAGGGACTGAACTATTTCTAAGTGGGTGGAGCAAGCCTTCCAGATTGTATTGTAATTTGATTATTTATTCAAAGTCTTGTTTCCGTAATATATTTTCTATTTCTTGTTTATATTTTTCTTATTTTTCATTGTTCAAAGGTGTACTCGTCAATACATATAAAACCAATAGAAATAGGCAACTTTATAAAGTTGTACAAACGAGGAGCGATGGGGTGCTTTAAAAAAGCTTGGGCAGTCTGTCTCAATTCTGCTAATCTTGGTCATGAACAGTGGTCAGACAATCTTCTGTTGTGACGACAGGATTTTTTAGGTTACTGAAACGAAATGCTTTACGATTGGCTACGAAGCCAACTAGCTGAGCCCCACTGCGGCCCCACTGTGCTCTATATAAATAACGTCCTAGAATTGAATTGAGCCGTTTGCCAGAAATCTGACCTGAGTGCAGGCAATTGGAGACTGTTGGGAGGGGGGGGGGGCTTACCACTCTGGAGGAATGTTGGGGGGACGACCGCCCCCCTCGACCCCCCCCCCCCCCGTTACAGTGTCCTTGGCTTACATATATTATTAGTCGAAGGTTCTAGATCAGAAGGGGGTATGCTCCTCCTCGGACAGTCCAGGGCTGTAGTGGACTCGACTGAGCAGCGCGCTAGGGTAATCAGCCATTACTGGCCCTCACGACTAGCGCTGCCGCATGCTCTGAGAAATGGAAAGGTTCAATCTGCGTCGCTCTCAGTAGTCAAATCAACAGCGCTGTGAAGAAAGGGAAGGAGGGACGGCAAAAAGGAAGTAGGAAAGAGGGGCCGCAGTGGAGGTCTGCCCAATTAAATTTAACCCCTTGCGTATTGTGCATTTGCTTCATTTCTTTCACTTTCTTTTCTCACTCATTTCATCCTACCACAAAGAAAGGTGTCTCGACTTTTCTTTATAACGTTTTCCTTCCCTGCAGTGTAGCTAGAAAAAGGAAATGAAAATTAGTTTGGGGGAAAGAAAATGGCGCAGTATCTCTCACATGTCGGGTGACACCTGAACCGCGCCGTAAGGAAAGGGATAAAGGAGGAAATGAAAGAAGACAGGAAGAATAAGGTGCCGTAGTGGAGGGCTCCGGAATAATTTCGACCACCTGGGGATCTTTAACGTGCACTGGCATCGCACAGCACCTCAACTCTGCGAACTCGCGTGTATGTAGCTCCACTCCAGAAGAACATGCACTCGGACACACAAAAGGTTCGACGAAAGGCGCGAGTGGACTATCTGCGCCGCACACATCGACAGGCACAAAATGCTGTATACGTCGATGCAGCCATGTACCCCGATTCAACAAACGCGGTGGCGGTCGTCTTGGACACCATTTTCAAGGAAATCGCCAGCGCCTTCCTACGGAACTGTTCTCCCACAGTAGCAGAAACTGCTGCAATTGCCCTCGCAATCCAGCACGGCGATGCTACGGGAAATGAGCCAAAATTATTACCGACTCCCATTCCGCGTGTCGCCTCTTCCTCTCTGGCAGACTTCCACACTCCATCGCTCCCATTTTGACTACCCCACAAGTTCAAAATTCCGCATGCAAGCACCAAATCACTTGGACTCCTGGGCACGAGGGGCTCGAGGGAAACGAGGCCGCGGACAGTCTAGCTCGAGGATATACTAACCGAGCGACTAACCTCCCCGACCTCACCTATCACCCCTCTACGTACGGCGAGCGCCTCCTCCTTCTCCGAACACAAAGACATGTCCATCCCCCACCACACCTTAAGCTAACGGCGGCAGAGGCGAGGGAATGGCGACAACTACAGACGAACACCTTTCCTAACCTACACAAGTACTACATCATCATCCCCGACAGATATGACAGAATCTGCCCCTGGTGTGGCGGAATTCCAACAACATATATCACGTAACATGGGGCTGCTCAGGTCCGAAGCTCCCCGAACTAGACAAACATCACTCCGAGGAACAATGGGAGTCTGCCGTGCTCAGCTCTCACTTGGCGACGCAGCGAAAGCTGATATCCCAAGCAAGAGCAACTGCGGTGGACATTGGGGTCCTGAAATTAGGACTCCACCCAAAATCTGTATTTTCGCCTCTCTATCCTATCTTTTTGGAATAAATGTTTTCTACTAGGGTGGATTTAGGCAGATATTATGTGGGAGAGTAGGACCGCAGAGAACAAGACGTCCTCCCCCCGCCCCCCATTTTCTTTATACAAAAAAGTTGAAATGCATTGCGCAAATAAATAACTTCCGCAGCCTCCTATCCGGCTCTTCGTGCAAGATTTGGCCGTAATGGTTCCCTGGATTAAACTTTATTAGGAAAATATAAGGGAAATTGTTTTCTTGGAGCCTCATTTGGAACAGATTTTTTCTTAATACATGGTATCAAACACAAGCATAGGTCACACTGGCTGCATACTATATATCGGAAAGTAGAAAGGGAAAATATTGTGCTTCGTTCCAGCCTAAAGTACGAGGGTCCACCGTTGTATACGTTGCGCCCTGGAGCTCCCGACCGCACCTTCATCCTCGTTTTTTTTTTCGCTGAGATGAGAGTCTGTCACAATCTAGCAGGCACGAAACCAAAAGAGTACCAATTGTGATCGCGGAAAATCGAGCAAATTATAAGCGTGCGCACAGAGCAAGCGGTTGGACATTGCAAACGCGCGCGCCGCCGATCGGCGTCAAGCTAAGGTGGGACGGCGCCGGGCCGCCGCGCACGGCGCAGCCCAGCGGATGCACACACCTCACACCCTCTGAAGATGTACAAACTTGCGCCGCAGACGTGCTCGTGTCCGTCTTTACATTGCTTCTTCGTTTGCTTGTTGGGGGATCCGGATAATGGTGTGCCGCCAGCAGTATATTGTTTCTCTCAATGACAGACTACGAGCTGCACCCTTAAAATAGACAGAGCTGTAAAAAGCGATGTATTCATCTTCATCATCTAAAAAACAAAACAAGAATAGCAAAATGGACATTATACTGACTCGGACCTCGAGTGTGACTAACGTTCTTTCCACAGGCCTCCACAGTGGCCTTCCTCTCAAAATAAAGGACTTTCAATCAATCGAGGATGTTAGCTAGCGCGTGCGCCCGCGCTTGTGCGTGTTCCAGCTGACGTAAGCACTGACGCAGCAGCGGTGCAGCGGTTAAATGTGGGACGAGGAAGAATTTGAAGTCGCACCGATGTGAGGACCACGGACGGCGCCAGGATATATTTGTAGTGGGCGCGGAGAATGTTGTGAAGGAGGAAGCCAAATGTTGGCTAGGCACAAAAGAGCTGCTGGGTTAGCTAAATGAACGTAGCGTAGTGAAAACAGAGACAGTGGAAGCTTCAAAAGCACAAGTGATCGAAAAGGTTCCGTTACTCGGCAGCTGACTTATGTATTAAAAGCCCGAAGGAAATTATGGCGTTCTTTGCTGATAGCCTGTACTGACGAATATCACCTAAACCACATGGTTGCCAGAGTTTTATAAGGTATATTGTACAGGCCCCACGGTAGACCCCGACAAGAAAATGACATGCACGGGGCCTTACTGGGGAGTTACTCTAAAGCACAGATATATAAAACCGTGAATCTGAAACCTACTTATCATCACTCGCGCAGGACTAATCACGAGAAGTGCATCAGCAGACTGCATCCCGTTGTGACACGTTCAAATATTTTTTTTTCCGTTGACCATCAAAGCGTGGAATAGACTGCCACGGGTTATCTCAATGCGGGCACACTTGAATTGTTTGTTCAAATAACTGAGAGCCTGCTCAATCAATGAAGCCCCTTCGAAAGTAATTACTAAACTTCTTATTGTTTGTAGCAATGTTTGAATGTCCATGTTTATAATGAGAAAGCATTATACAGGGTGTCCAGCCTAACTTTAGCCAAGGGTTAAAGAATAAGATATTTGAGGTAGGCCAGGAAAACCTCTTACATACATCTACCAACCGGCTTGCGCATCATAGGCAATTTTTTGTTTTGCAATTAATTAATTAGCAATTAAGATAATTCTTCTAAATGCGTAAATATTGACTTTAGACAGAAAATGTGAATAGCAAAGTTGGAGAGAACCTTATATCTTTTTGTTTAACCCTTGGCTAAAGTTAGCCTGGACACCCTGTATATACTATATGGCTCATGCGAACGAAAAGCCGTCACCGGAAGTTGTCCGCAAAATGTGTCCACAGGTGGTGGTGGTAGAAAACATTTCAGGAGGACACAGGGGCGCAACAAAAACACACGGACATAGAAGTAGACAGGGACGAGCGCTCGCCCCTGTCTACTTCTATGTCCGTGTGTTTTTGTTGCGCCCCTGTGTCCTCCTGAAAAGATATGAACCAACACGCCCAAATACAAGTACTTCTGAGTAGAAAACATTTATTGTCAAGCAGTACATAGGGGGCAAAGGGGCAAACCCCCTAGATGGCACGAGGCGAGGGAGCTACCCTTACAGGGCAAAGAACAGCCCTTGGAGGGCTATCCGCTTCAGGGCGTCGGTAATTATCCGGCGCTGGTCAGCAGCAGCGGAGCTGGCCAGGTGAGTCTCCCTGTATGACTCCGCCGTGGTTGGGGATGGAGGGTGTGGGAAGGTAGGACATGTGAGGAGGACGTGAAGAAAGTTTCCTGGTTTCCCGCAGAGCTTACAGGAGAACTAATCGGGGTAGTGGGCATGAAGGATAATAGGGTAGGGAGCAGTTCGGGTCTGGAGTCGGCGCCAGTGGGATGCCTTGGTTAAAGGGGCTGCGAAACACCGCTTGAACGGATGCCGGTTACGCTTCAGATGGATTCTTTATGCCACACAGATGCTGACTAAAAAAGAATTACGAGAATCGATGCATAGGAACTGGAGTTATTCAATGAAGAAATTTCAAAATACAAGCAAACAAAATGCTGCCCTCCACTCGATTTTCGCGCAGCTTCCCATTCCCATTTCACTCTCCCAATGACGGAACCCAGGGCGACCAATCAAAACAGCCTATCTTAGCACGTGGCAGAAGTTTGCACTCCATGGTTGCCTGTCCTTTGTAACTCGTTCATGCCAAGGCTGGCAGCGCCGTTTGCATGGTTACCACAACCATGTCAACGCCCAGCTGACCCAGCGATGCTTCACCGTCGCGTCGACGGCGCAGAAGGGAACGCTGATCAGTGACGTTCCCTTACTTATGAATCCGAACTCGAGCGCGAGATACTGCGACGGTGTGACAGCCTGCACAAGATATCAAGACACATTTAGCATAGCGCGTACCGCTACTGCTTACCGCCAACCATCGCCCGTCGCTCCTAGCGCGCTGGTTGGCCACGGCGAGCAAGGAGCGCGCGCTGTTGACAGGAATATAGCGCCATCTGGCGCCACAAACTGACGATGTGCACTGCCTGCTAAATGTGAAACGAACACATCCTTCCATGGGACCGACACGAACGCTTATAGAGTGCAATGGCTCGATCAGATCGATTCCGCTAAGCCGCTCTCAGATACATAGAGATTAGCCATAAGTGTTTAGTGCTAGGTCGTAGGATGTTTACAGAGAGGCGCAAAGTCCACCGATGGATGGATGGATCGATGGAATGGATGGATGGATGGGTGAATACGGCTGAACCCTTTAAATCGGGCGGTGGCTCAAGCCACCTAGCCATGTCTTGTGAAATTTTACTCCTGTCTTGCGTTTAGCCACCAATCGTATAACCTTCGCTTGGTTACTTCTACCCGCTTAAAATCTACTTTCCCTTCACTATCCTTAAACCCCAATGCCTCGGGTAAATCAGCCCCGCTGCTTTCCACTGTCGGGTGAAGCCCTTTACAGAAAAGTATCAAGTGTTCAGCCGTTTCCTCCTCCTCTCTGCACAAAATGCACAACGTGTCTATCTCGTGGTACCTGACTCTATACGTCTTAGTCCGCAAAACTCCAGTCCTGGCCTCAAATAACAAAGCGCTTCCCCTACAATTACCATAGATATTTTCTTTGGCAATTTCCTGTTTAAAGGTCCGGTATGTTCCCAGTGTCGATTTCGTCAGTATCCCTGTTTTCCACAGAGCTCTCTCTGTTTCTTTAACCTATAATTGCTGATTTGCCCCCTTACTGCTGTCCAGATATTTGCTTGTCAATTTTCTAGTTCGCTTTCTCCATTTCGTGTCAACATTGTTTGTATACAGGAGTTAATTTTGATGATGATGTTGGGTGACTGATCGATCGATGTTGGTGACCGACAGATCGATGGTGTTGATCTTGAAGTCTTCTGATGGTTCGGTGATCCGGCGACACGTTGCGGAACAGACTGGACAACTGCTTCGGGACACCAGCTCTTTATTGTACGGGCGCTCACAGGCGACCTGCCCTCCGATCTCCAATCTCCCCCGTTCGCGCCAAAAACTCGCCCTTAAATCCCTTCGCCCAGCATTCTGGGGACCCTTTTTGTAACCAATAGGAAATGCGCTTCTCGGAGCCAATCAGGAGAATTTCGTTCAAACTGAAGAAGCCAATAGCACGCCGATGCTCACGTTGTTGTTGTCGCGCGGGCACCGCGCGAATTCCACGAAGACGTTGCGCATTTCCGCTTGGCTACAGCACAGAGACACAAAATCACTAAAAACGCCAGCGGAAGCTCAGGGAAACCGAACACCCAGTCCGAACCACGCACACTGCCCTGGTCGCGCTCCCCAATTCTGCTGCCTGCTCCGAGGCGTCCGGCCCGTCCCGCGGCCGGTTCGCCGTTGAAAGCAATAAATTTACACGCGACCCCCTCTCGAAACCCCAGGGGTCCGCGTGTCGGCCGCGTCTTGCGGCCCGAGTGCGACTTTGCAAGGACGGGCCTCCTTACTGCCGGTTAACCGTCGTTGCCGCCATCTGCCGCGTTTGTCTCAAAACAAACCCATTTCGGCGGCGCCTGGATGGCGGCTTCTCGAGGAGCCCCAAAAACAGCTAACACACATCAACCAAGGGGGCCAAGCCACCGGCTTCGGGGTGCGCGCGCGATCGGTCCCTGAGCAACAGCTCGACAACTTAACTACAGGTATCTGAAAACTTTCCTAGCCCACTGCTTTTCCATTTTTCTCAATCGTTCCTCAAATGCTATCTTACTGCTAGTCTCTCATCTAAAATGTAAAAAGTAGCCAGTGCTTCTGGTGGCGTGTTTTTGTTTTACTTGATTTACAGTGCTTTTATCTAGGGCAAATAAGCTGGTTTTGTTAATGTAGTATAAAACACAAAAACTTGACAAAACTTATCTCTAGTTATTAACCCAATTCGCAGTATATTTACTCTTTGTCCAATCATCATGCTAGCGCAAAGTGATGTCATATCCGCTGCTAAAAACCGCCACTGTATGGTGACACCGTCAGCGCCACGAATTTGTTTTTGCGAGCTAATTAAAATATTAAAAACCGGAGTATACGCGGTACGACCGATGCTAATAACATCACTATAACTCATTCTATGCAACCAACAGGCAAAACAATGCACTGAAAAAGTGTTTCGGGGCCCCTTTAAGGTTAGGGAGGGAGCCGGCGGTGCGAGACCTCATACGTCAGAGTGAGATTTAATTGACTCGATGAGGTTCAAAGTTGAAGCACGGGGGTGAAACTTCGTATACCTACCAATGGCCACGAATTACAGACGGTAGCGCCAATTCTTCCTTCAGTTACGCTCATATCGATTGGCGGCGCAGTTAATTACGGCGTATTAACCTCCATGACAACGGACTACCGAAACAGGGGGTTTTGCATGGCACGTGCTTCACGCCCGGACTCCCTGGACTGTCCCAAAATCATGCCCTCTAGAGGAGGTGGGCGGATTTATCGTTGTCCGCGCCTGCTCTGCGCGCGGCCGCGCGCCGCGTTTTGCTTGGATTTTCGTACACCCTTTCTTTGCTATTGTGTCATGTGAAAATTGGTTGCGTTGCTGGTCAACAACGGTAACCGCAACGCTGGGCAAATGTACGGAGAACAGAGAAGATATTTTTCATGGTTTTATCGGCACATATATACCTTCACGTTAGATTTCTCAAAATACACTACATGTCTATGTCACGGCATTCCGTATAATACAGATACAGAATGTGTGCGGACGCACCAGTGGTGTTAAGTGTATCTGAAACGGCACAACTGACATTTTCAGTATATGATTTCGTGCATCATTCATACATATGCGATCATTCTTGTATAATATAACGTATACAGAAGGATCTGTCTGTGCACAGTGAGCGCACGAAATTTAATGTATGCATGATCGTACCTTACAATCATAGACAACTGCAAAAAAAAGTTTAGTATTTACGTAAACGCGTGAAAGCAAAACCGCTATCACGCAATGGCCTTCACTCCCCATGCTGATATTATATATATATATATATATATATATATATATATATATATATATATATATATATATATATATATATATATATATGTATATATATATATATATATATATATATATATATATATATATATATATATATATATATATATATATATATATATATATACGACACCAATAAAATTCAGTTAACATACAGTTGCATAATCGGTTCCCACGATGTACCGACTCTTGCGGACCAAACCAACACCCTCTAAAGGGTGTTGACCAAACCCGATGACTGCTTCTTCAACAGCAATGACAAGCATTGTTCATGATGTTGAACGGTGGCTTCCAAAAAAGCGAGCGCAGGTTGTGGCTCTCGTCGAATCCGTGCGGCTACGTCTCCCAGGCCTGCACTCTTCGCACTTTCGAAGGTCACGAGCACGAAACGTTGTCGCAGCAACCAACGCGCGAAAGAACACGACGCCAAGGTGTCTATGACCGGCGCCGCAAAGCACGCGACAGCACTCGAGATAACCTGCGAATGACGGTGTTCGCGAAAAACACGGAAAGGATGCGTGGCGGTTGAACGGCCGCGCGGGTCAGAAATTCAAAAGGGATAGAGAGCGCCAGACCGTTTCTCCTTTCAAAACCTTCTTGTGGTTACATCTTGTCCTTTACTACAGGCGCTAGCGCCAGTTCATCATACGTTCACAACGGATAGTGTACGGAGTTACGGCAGGTTACGGCTTCAGCGGAGGTTTTTCAATTAGCCGGGACGAAAGTAGCTCGCGCTTTCCTCCCTCTGATATATGTCTCTACTATGCATGCCCGCTGCAGTGTATGGTATATCCAAGACATATAGCTATATAGTTATATATATAGCTATATATATAGTATAGCATATGACTTAATTAACTGGCTTAACTATTTATATTGTTCAGCATGTGGAAGCAGTCGGGGTTGCTCAACGGGCCAGTGAAAACTTGCACAGTGAAAAGGTCACAACTGGTTCGATTATCTAGGTTTATTTACCAACGGTTTCATATATTGTTAAGCATATATATGCATGGCACGTGTTTTCCCTTCATGCTTGTAAGCCGTTTCGTTCGCGTCATATTTTTCAACGTGTAGGCCTGAAGATAGGAAGATAGCAAGGTTTCCTTGGTTTCCTGCTGGCCAGGGCAACGTTGCACAAGGACGGCATGGAGGAGCACGGAAGATATGGTGGTCATAACCAACAACCATGGAGGAATCCATAAGGTAGCCGCCCTGGTGGCGCAATGGTTAGGGCGCTCGGCTACTGATCCGGAGTACCCAGGTTCGAACCCGGCCGTGGCGGCAGCGTTTCGATGGAGGCGAAACGCAAAGGCGCCCGTGTGCTGTGCGATGTCAGTGCAGGGTGATCGCAATTATTCCGCAGCCCTCTAATACTGCATCTCTTTCTTCCTTTCTTCTTTCACTCCCTCCTTTATCCCTTCGCTTACGACGCGGTTCAGGTGTCAGCCGAGATGCGAGACAGATACTGCGTCATTTCCTTTCCCCCAATAATAATAATAATAATGGTTTTTGGTAGAAAGAAAATGGCGCAGTATCTGTCTCATATATCGTTGGACACATGAACAGCGCCGTAAGGGAAGGGATAAAGGAGGGAGTGAAAGAATAAAGGAAGAAGAGGTCCCGTAGTGGAGGGCTCCGGAATAATTTCGACCACTTGGGGATCTTTAACGTGCACTGACATCGCACAGCACACGGGCGCCTTAGCGTTTTTCCTCCATAAAAACGCAGCCGCCGCGGTCGGGTTCGAACCCGGGAACTCCGGATCAGTAGTCGAGACCCGCCACCGCGGCGGGTCTCCTTTCCCCCCAAATAACAGTTTCAATTGTCTTTCTCCAAGTCTCTCATTTCTGTTTCTACGGTAACACTTCGTCCCTTTGAAGCAGATGAAGGACAGCGCCGCCTTGGGGGCTTGGGACCACGTTTTTAAATATACTTTAAAAACGTTGCTTGGGTCGCGCTTGGGACCATCGTTTGTATATAGAGCAAACATTTTTTTAAACGGTGCTTCGGACAACATTGCTTGGATTGCTTGGAAGTCCAGGGAGAACCAATCCGTGTTAAATCCAATCCAATTCAATCCAATCCGCGGAATTCAGCCAATTCGGTAACGGCGGCGATGTGGTGGCGGTGGTTCGGCTGTCTGTAAGGCATGTGCTGAACTCCAGATCAAGAATGTTAAGGTGCGAAGTGAGATCGCATGTGCTGTTAAAATTTCTTGATGCAGATATGGCATGCCAAGAACTGCTGCAGAAGTTCCAACAAGTCGCTTCATGAGCTATGGCTTCCTTCCGTAGTCATAACTGCAAATTATTGCCACCACTCAATGTGGTGAAATAACCGAGCCTTGACATTACGGGGGTTGCGAAAATACGCGTTGGAGCAATGTCTAAGGAATTGTTGTTTACTTATTCTTTTTTTTTGTTCCAGCGGGTGCTTGCTGGCTGTGGGGAAAAGGTTGCCGCTGCTGAAGCCAAACTACTGTGTAAGCCAGAATTATGGTTTCCAGTTACATTTACCAGTGACGTTCAAGAGCGTACTGATTTGCGCATCTGGGTATTTTTCAGCAGACTGTATTACATGGCACAAAACGAGAAGCAAGTACTCGGTGGAACCTATTCCGACGGAGGACACCCGAAGCATACGCTCGTTACGATGGTCTGAATCCAACTCTGGATCAACTTGTGTACACGAGTGGCGTGCATAATTACATGCTTTTAGCTAGCATCACAGCTACAAGCATTGCAGCCGGCGGCGTCTGCTACGTCGGCGCCACTTATTTCAACTTGTGGCCAGAGCCTTCAAATGGCCAACAGCCTATTTGGAGCCCATCTTCTGCTCAGAAGGGAGCTTTTGTATCTGTCATTAGCATGTACATGCTTGCATGTCTGTATTTGATAAGACATATGCCAGTGCGCATCTACTACAACAAGTCAAAGCAAATGTTTTGTTTCGTCTTCCAGAGTACAGTGCCTGGACTGCGAAGAAAAGAAACTTTTAAACCTGGGGCATTAGAGGTTGTGCCGGAAACCAAATACATCACAATAAGGGATTTTTTTGGCAATGTGCGTGTGAGAAATGGGTGGCGGAGGTTTGTAGTAGTTGAGGAGCGCTTTCGTTTTGTGGCCTTTTACAATGTCATGGTTGGCTTTGATGACATTGATGTGCTAGAGAGCTAGACAACCACTGGGCTGGCTTATGTATGTTAGTGCAGATTGGTCAATAAAATCACTTTTTTTTTGTTCTGCTCTAGGGAGTGTTTATTGCTTACATTTTTTCCCTCATGAAAAATAACCCTGTTTGCACTTAAGCTTCATTAGAAAAAATCTGCAGTCATACCTCATAATTAAGTTTGGCAGTTGTGCAGTTATAAATACTCTAGCTCATTAAGTGGCACCTCAAATTATAGTTGCAACAAGCAGGTTTTACGTGAAAGCATAATTAAACTTGGCACAAAAATAAAGCATGCATTTTTTGCACAGTTCATATTTTGTTGGCAAGACTACACTGTACTTTTGAAAAAATATGAAGTAGGCACTAAATATCCACAGGCATTCAATTTCTTTGTGTGGACACTCATAGTAAGTACTGCACTTGAAGCATCATCTCACACGTAGTGAAGTTACAAGTTCCATTTGTTGTCTTACTAATTTGCAGCTGGTAAAATATATGCAATGCACTCTGAAGGCAGTCATTGTCATTCAAAGCTTCCTTGTGGCTCTATTGCCTGACCATGAAGGGCATAGCTGGGTAGTAGTAAAGATGTTTTTTGCAGTGCCTTTTGGATGCACTTTGGTGCTGGGTGCCACATGAAACAAGCAGGCATTGAATACTGGCATCAACAGAACACTTGAAGTGTCGCGCACTTAAGGGATAACCATTACTTGCCGAAATTTGCCTCCAAGCTCAAAGCTGCATCATCCGCAGCCATTTCTTGTGTGGTAGAAACATGCATGTTCACTAGCATCTTGCTAGTGAATACATTTATAATTGTTTTAGTCGTAAGACAGTGCAGGCACCAAGAAATTTTTTAAGCGTTACTTTCCCAGCATTACTTTTCCCAGTAAAGATAACTACAACGTATATCGCTGTGATCGCTCCGGTAGAAAAGGTGGTGGTGTCCTTATCGCCATCAAAAAAGGATTAAATTCATTCCTCATTAACACCGGGTCTTCACTTGAAATAGTCTGGGCTGCTTGTATTTTGGCATCGGTGAAGGTACTGGTTGGTGTTTGCTACCGTCCGCCTGATTCAGATCACTCATTCGTTTCTAAACTCCATAGCAGTATTACTTCAGCTATGCAAATATGCCCAACTGAACTCATTTACCTGGTTGGTGACTTCAATTTTCCACAGATTGATTGGTCACATTTGTCGTCATCTTGCCGCGCCTCAACAGAACTTATCAACATTATGTTAGATTTTAATTTCTTTCATATGATTAACCAACCTACTCGCGGTTCAAACATTTTAGATTTAGCTTTCTGCAATGCGCCCGAAACGATTAACGAAGTCTTGCTCCTTGACGGTTTTAGTGACCATAAGCTCATTCATCTACAACTTAATGTCCCATTAGCATTTCAAGGTCTTACATCCACGAAAATTCGCGATTACAATAGAGCTAATTATAGAGATATGAATATTGCACTTAACGATTTTTTTTATTCAAACGTTCTTGCCCTCATTTGCGGACAGGTCCGTCGATCAGAACTGGGTACTTTATAAGATCATGATGTCCAATCTAGTTTACAAATATGTTCCCTTGGTTTCAATTTCAAACGACAAATCTAATCCATGGTTCACTAGATCTCTCCGTCGTCATCGAAACAAAAAAAAGCGTTTGTACAGAAAGGCTCGGTTGGTATCTACATCGGGTGCTTGGCAAAAATACAACGATTGTCTGAAATCTTACTGCTCGGCCCTCCGGGCATCAAAGAAAAAATATTTTTCCCATGACCTACCCGCCCTCCTAAAATCTAATCCCAAAAAGTTCTGGCGCGTGATATCTCCTGACAGTACTAACAACCAATTTCCATTATGCAACGACGATCACGTGCAGCTTTCGGAGAGTGAATGTCCCCAAGCATTTAACAGATACTTTGCGTCAGTGTTCACTCGGGAAGATCATTCCAACATACCCATTGTTCCTGATCATGATTACCAATTTATGGCCCCTATTACCATTTCCGCTGAAGGTATCGCTCGTCTCATTTCTAATCTTAAGGTTTCCTCATCAGCAGGTGTTGACAACATAAATTCTAAAATACTGAAAAACACCGTATCGATCTCCAGTGAAATTCTATGCCTCATCTATCAGCAATCATTATCATCCGGTTTACTTCCTACAGATTGGAAAATTGCTAAGATCGTTCCAGTGTTCAAAAGTGGAAACAGAAATTCACCGGAAAACTACCGCCCCATTTCGCTAACCTGCATTTGCTGTAAATTACTCGAGCATGTTATCGCTTCTCACATTTACTGCCATCTGGAACTTAACTCTTTCTTTTTTCCTAATCAGCACGGCTTCCGAAAAGGTTTTTCTTGTGACACCCAACTGCTAGAATTTACGACTGACTTGCATTTCAACATGGATGCTAACCTTCAAACTGACTGTATCTTTTTAGATTTTGCTAAAGCCTTCGACCGTGTTGCACATTCCCGCTTGTTCTCAAAATTGTCTGCTCTGTGCCTAGATTCTTTAACACTGTCATGGCTACGTAACTTTCTTTCATTTCGCCAGCAGTTCACTACAGTTTACAATTTCACCTCCCCACTCAGTGATGTAGAGTCTGGCGTACCCCAAGGTAGTGTTCTTGGCCCCTTATTGTTTCTAATATACATTAACGACTTGCCAACAGACATATCTTCTTCTATACGCCTCTTTGCTGACGACTGCATCATTTACCGGCCCATTAATTCTATGCATGATCACCTTGCCCTCCAAACTGACCTGAACTTAATTTCAAATTGGTGCAGTAAATGGCAAATGATGCTCAACTCATCTAAATGCAAGGTCATCTCTTTCACCCGCAAGCGTACTAATTCTAATTTCTCGTACTCCATTGAAGGTACCGCAGTGTCTCGGGCATCATCTTATAAGTATTTAGGTATTCACCTCACAGATAATCTTTCATGGGCCACACACATTCAATCCATCTGTGCCAAAGCTTCAAGATCACTTGGGTACCTGCGCCGGAACTTGCGAAACGCCCCTAATAACGTGAGAAAAGTCGCTTACTTAACAATCGTGCGTCCTCAACTAGAATTTGCTTCACCTATGTGGTCCCCTTATCAAAATTACCTGATCAACATGCTTGAATCCGTACAAAATAGAGCCGCTCGTTTCATCACACAAAAGTACCACCCCCAGTCCAGTATCACTAAGATTAAACTTGATATCTCCCTCGAACCATTACATATTCGTCGCTCCATCGCTCTTTTATGCTTACTTCATAAATATCGTCATAGCACCAGGCCATCTCCCTTGCCCCTCGAAGAGCCTTCACGCATTTCACGCCGCCTACATAATCAGTATAGCATTACACGCATTTACGGAAGAACCTTAGCATTCAATTCATCTGCACTTCCTCGTGCCATTATTCTTTGGAATGATCTTCCCAACTGTATCGCATCTATCGGCAACCACCAATCATTTCAAGACCAACTGCACAAACATTTTCTTTAACGACATTGTGTCTTGTTTCAGGTTGTTCTGTGTCCTTGGTCCCCTTTTCTTCTCGTTGGTATTTTACAAAGTTTTGGTTTCTTGTGCAATTTCAGCCATCTGTATGTTTTTTATGACTACTGCTTTTTCCTTTTGATGCCTATTGGGCACTTGCGATGCATTCTTGCTACTAATTTAATTTTTGTTGCTCGCGGTGATGTATGTCTTTTAGTTACGTTTTGCCCTGTATATTTATAATTGTGTTTAATTTTTGCCTTGTATCACGCGTTGTTTTTAATTTATTCTTCCTATTTGCTTAATCTATTGTTTTGCCCCCCTTACTCAATGCCCTTCTGGGCCCTGTAAGGTATTTTGAATAAATAAATAAAAATAAATAAATAAAAGCAATGTAAAAAGCCACACACAATTTATGCGAAAGTGTTGTAGTGCAGGAGGGGACTATATGTGCTAAAGTATCCAACAGCCAGGAAACATTGAGTGTACCAACATTAACCCCTCTCTTGGTCTCACCGTTTCCTTTTTTTTTTCTCAGAAGCATAAAATGCCTTCTATACACAAGAGCACCACCTAGTAGAGAACTGAAACTGAAACATTTTCTGCTGATCTTTCAAACAGGCTCGCAAACAATGGCAAGCCGCAGTACTCAAGAGAGAGTAAAAAAAAAAGTGTTTTCTCGTAATTGGAACACCTTTCACAACTGTGGCAACTCCAATATGCAAAGATATTTTGGCTACTTTTAAAAGAAACCATGCACAACCTATTGTGTGCTATCCCAGGCCCTCCATGAAGTCTGCAAGCTTTCTAGACATGAAGGAGCACTGCATTGCTTAAAAAACAAAGGCCCCCAGAAGTGAATGTTTGTTGGAATACAGCTAAAGCGGTTGGGAAACAAGCAAGCCAAAGACTCGGAGCAGCCACATTTCATCAGTAGCTCGCAAACAATCAATTTGGAAAAGAATGTGCATGAGGATCTGCACGTCCCATTGCAGTCTTTGACTTCGGGACCTCCTTCTAGTCATAAGTGAGAATCGGCAAAGTGCAGAAGCTAAGAGCCCGGCAAGACAAAGGAATTATTAAGTAGCTCAGTTATGTCTATTGAAGCATTGCAGCATTGCTCTGCTACTTCAGACACTCCAGGTGTACACAGAGAGTCTCCTCCCTCAACTTAAGTTTCATCTTCTAGCATAGCGCCTGCTGCTCACAGACTGTCATCGCCTCTTTAGAGCCATTACTTTGTTAGAGTTTTTTCATTGCATTTAAGGACACTGATAACATTTGTAACCATACCAGCCACTGTCGACACAAAACCATGCACAAGCATCTCCAAAAGAGTGCAGCTCTACAATGGTCCAGTCACACTTCCGTCGCAGCCATCATCATGCGGACTTCTTAATCCGAGGCCCTCTGGCTCCTTGTGGATTTCTGCTGTGGTCAAGTCTTCTTTGTGTCCAATTGAAGCGTAGTTTTTCCGAAGTATTTGCTGCTTTCACAGTTCATTCAATGAGTGAAGGAGTGAGTAGCATGTCGCAAGCATGAAATACACTTGCATTTTCCACAGCCAAATATATTTACTCCGACATGAAGGCGACTAGACAGATGTGCCAGATTCCACTTGCCTTAGTGAGGCAAGAGAGTGAGTGTGTGTTTGTGTGCAATGAAAGCAACAGGCAAGCGTGCACGCTGCTTGCCTGTTGCTGGTGCTTAATTTTTTATTTTCATTTATTTGGTTTTCACACAGCCTAGTTTTTAGACATTAACTTCTATATACATTTTATCTTGTGGCCTGCTCATTTAACTTATTGCTTAACTTATTTCTTACTAACTTACTTATTTCCTGTGGCAATAGCATTCTATATTGAAACCATTGCTGTAAACCTGACCATTTGCACATTAGTTACTGGTACATTCTCCTATTATTAACAACCAAACTGTATGTGGCTTTTGACTTTGCAGGAGTGTCACTTATGTCACAAAAAAATATTCTTTGAAGACAAATTCACCAAAAAAGAAAACACTGCGTTCTTAAATACAAGAAAGTGCCACCTGAATGTTCAAAAATAAAAACCAAAAAGTCCAACTCCTAGGTATAAAGCATTTATTCATTGAGGTTTGTTTCTGCTGATTTTTGTTTCATGCTACACAAAAGACCAACTTTTCCACAAGCTAATGATTGGTCTTCTGGTTTTTAGTCGTCCTGCATTCCTCCCTCTTTTGTCCCTGTCTTTTGTGCTGTTACCCTCAAGAATATATAACCAACTCGCCCGTTTAATAATAGTATAGAACAGCCACGCTAGGCATCAGCCCAATTACTTCTGTGCAGTCAAGGTGATCAGCCAAGCTCCTGTCATGCACAGCAGCTTGTTGGCTTGTCCTTGAACTCAATGTGCTATCAGTGACTGCAGCATGTGATGAATCAGCCTTTTCCATTTCTATAACAAGCAAGAACATCTTACCATGCATACAGTATAGTTCTTCCTCAGGCCGTGGCCACAGCAAACCATGACCCTCAAAGGCTACATGATACCCGATGGCGTCATGCTTGTGCGACAGACTGTGAATGTGCTCATCCCTTCCCTTTTGTATCCCCTAACTTTTCCCCCAGCACAGAGTAGCGAACCAGAAAACCCTTCTGGTTAACCTCAGTGCCTTCCTTTTCACTCTAAAATTTCTAAAAAGATGCAGTAGTGCTGCAGCCTACACACAGTCAGAAATCTTGGAATACTTACTTACCATTTGACTAATTTTCCCAAGAACTGTGCAGGAAAAAGGCCCAGTTGGAAGTCTCCCAAGATTGCTGCTTTGTGTAACCTGTTCTGGGTGTTGCAGCTAATCCAGCCACTAATTTTAAAAACAGGCATTCCGAGATGTTAAGATGGTTTTTGTGGCACAGCAATATTACTAATGGCGAACATCACAACACAGGTGACACGTGTTAACTAGTAAGGCGGGCAAGTGTCATATCCGTAGAGGGTAGGTGTGGCCCTTGCACGATGGCGTCATTTTCCCACTCCACCTTTCCCAGACTACAGAGGAAACCAAATAATGCATACCTCATTTGGGCAACAACCCGCATTTTAGGATGAATTAGCATGGGCATGGTGGACCCTTTATGGGTCCATCATAATGGCATGAGATAAAGCATTGAAAGTAGATTACGATGACCGGCAGGAACAGCTTGCACTGACAATTCAAGGCACAGTCTGAATGAAACGACGCATTGTCGACATTTGTATACCACATCTCGCAGGCAGCTGTTGCCGTCTGGTAGCTCAACACAAAATGTGCTGTGCGAGGAAAATTATGCACACATAAAGTGCAGCTACTCCTCGCAGACTTCTTTTTAATTATCAGGTGCCAATTAACCTCTTATGGCAGAGAGTGTTGCAAATTCGCGACAAACCATCGAGCTGGAATGTATGAACAGCAATACAGCGGTTTCAGATATTTGAAGGTGTTTGGGAACCACATCATAGCTAAATGTTATCAAACGACCCAAAACTGAAGTTCTGCACGCTGTTGTTTGCATGGAGGAAATGCTGCAGGAGCCACGCTTGTTTCTGTGCACTTTCATTGTCATCTGAGAAATTTGATAAGCTGATGACTTGTAAAAAAGTTCAGTTCACTTGTTTCTACGTAAAAGCTTTGATTCGAAAGAAAATGTGTTGTAACATTGGTGGCTAAATTACATGAGGAACAGTGTGTCGCATTTTCACATGAACGGGCCATAAGGGATCGCTTCTAGGCAGTTTCTTTGCTACTTGACTTGAAATCGCGTTACATTAGCTAACAGACAGTTTCTTTAAATTTCCAGATAAACCCGAAGACTTTTATAGGGTGCCGTGTGAAGACGAGCGAGGACGGTTATCTTAGTGATAGTGACAGCAGTTCGGGCCACAATCGTAAAGTATGCTACAATCCTGCTCACAAGACTCATGCTGCTGATGGGGGAACATCTTATTGAGAGTGCCTGAGAGCATATTATTAGCTGCAATCTGGTCAGTGATGCTGATAGAAAGGAAAGGGAAGTTACGAATGGAAAGGTTCTGTCAATTGAGCACATGTGGAGGTGGTAAAATAGCAAGACAAGCTAAGATGCAGCACTTGACATCACACTCTATACTGCTGTGCCAATAGGTCAGCTCAAGAAGTATGATGAGAAGCAAAAGGAAATTCGTAATGAGCTTCAGCCAGCAATCGTTGCCACATACAACTCATTTACAGGTGTTGCTGATTTACTTGGCAGGCTGATGGCATATCACAGAATTTCTTCGAAGTCAAAGGAAGGCTACCACCGATCGTTATTTTATTTTGTGGACATAGCCATGGTACACACCTGGCTACTGTATTGCCAGGACAGTTTTGCTGCTGGAGTGCCAAAAAAAGTTCAGCTTGACCTGTTCGCAATCAAGCTTCTATCACAAGCAGCCTTTATTTCCAAGAACAGACTTCCCCCTGAAAAGCTACCGACCAGCATTTTCAGTTTGAACAGAACTTGAGAAAAAAAAAAAAAAAGATTAGCAGCCGCAACACTGAATATTGAAATTCGTCAGGGCAGCGTAGGATCCTGGCTAGTCATAAGCAAAAAACAGTAGCGCTGCCCTTAGGATGCAAAGGTCCGCCAGTGTTCCTTGGTTGAAAATGTTAGGTTCACCTTTCAACTAATAACTGTTTCACATGCTTCCACATGATACTGACTTTTGACCTACAACCTTTGTCAGTAAAGCTTCGAGACTGATTTATTTTCTTCTCTAGAAATGATTCCCCAAAACAAATGTTGTTGCGCATGTGTAGTGCCATCTTTTTGGGCTAACCTGAGCTATTTGTTAATTGCTGTGGCAGCCACTAGATGGCACTACGTGTAGAAAAATACACTGTCACTAGTCGTTCGCGCATTCTACAGTGAGTGAATGTGGAGAGATGGACATCCGCCTCGAACAGCGTGTAAACATAAAATTTTGTGTGAAGCTTGGCAAGACAGCCAGACAGACGTATGAGCTCCATCGTGACGCTTACAGCAACATGACATTATCGCGGGCGCGAGTTTTCGAGTGGCAAAAGAGGTTTGTTTCGGGGAGAACGTCGGTGGAAGACGACACAAGGCAGGGGCACCCTTCAACCTCACGGAATGAAAACAACGTGGCTCGGACCAGGGAAATCGTACAGCAAGACTGCGCCATTACAGTTCGCATGCTATCAGATGCTCTCGACATTAGTAAGAAAACATGCAACCAAATTTTGCGCGAGAACTTGGGGAAACGAAAGCTGAATGGCCGACTTGCGCTGCACTCCCTCACACAGGACCAGAAGGACACGCAGGCATCAGTGAGCGCTGATTTGCTCTCCGAGGCAGAGAAGGATGCTGCATTCGTCGACAGCATCATTGCTGAAGAAGAAACATGGTGTTTTCAATACGATCCTCAAACAAAGAGGCAGAGCGCCGAATGGCGGTCCACAAGCTCTCCGGCGTCGAGAACGGTATGGTGACAGAAGAGCAAATCAAAGACGATGCTGATAGTTTTTTTCGATGCCAGAGGTGTCATACACCACAAGTTCGTTCCACAAGGGCAGACGGTGAATTAGGAGTTTTATATCCGCGTGCTCCAACACATGCGTGATGCACTGCGACGGCGTCGCCCTGACTTATGGGCATCTGGAGAATGAAGCCTTCTCCACGGTAATGCAGGGCCGCACACTGCTTTCAGTGTGACAGTTTCTTGCCAAGCACAGCATTACTGCACTTCCCCATCTGCCATATTCGCCTGACCTCTCCCAGTGCGATTTTTTCCTGTTTCCTCGTGTGAAGAGAGCCGTAAAAGGTCGCTGGATGGGGAGCGTGGAGGCCATTCAAGACGCCACGACAAAGGAGCTGACAGCCCTGCCAAAAGAAGCGTTTTCCAACTGTTTCCAAGACCTCAAGATGCATTGGAAGGTGTGTATAGACTGCAAGGGAGACTATTTCGAAGGGGTGCTGCACAAATGATTTCAATGTTAAATGCATTTTTCTAACTTTACAGGCAAAGGTTGTAGAATGACCTTTGACATAGCCATCACATGGCTGTTGAAACTGAAACCGATACAGGTGAGAGAGTAGAGTAGATTCTAAATTAATCACCAGTCGTTTGAGAATACAGCAGTGTTCAATATACCACGTTTTTGTATTTATCTGTCCGGGTTGTAAAAAATTTTCCTGCGCAAACTTAGAGGCCTATTTGGGCTCAACTACCAACCGCAAGACAACTTATGATAATCTGCATTTTTTGACAGATGATTTGACGTAGGAGCTCGCCTGGATTGTTTGGAATCGGCAAAAAACTGCAGTTGGCTGTAGCAGAATTTTCCTTCGCAACAAGTTGAGCAGCAGATTAGAAAGGCTGCACCATCTGGCGAACTGTGAATGAACCAATGGTCCTGCTCGGAGCTGGAGATAGCTGGGGGTCTTGCAGTTCCCCAGAGGGTGCAGCCCTTCAAATCGGCTGCTCTGCTTGCCGTGAACAAAAATTATGCTGCAGCTGACTGCGACTTTTCGTCGGCTCTGGACAATCCAGGCAAATTCTGATGTTAATTTATTTATTGAAAAATGCAGACTATCATAAGCTACCTTGCGGTCAGTAGCCGAGCCCAATCAGGCCAGTAGTTGGCGCAAGATATATAAGGTATAAGGTATATTAATGCCTTATGCTTCGTTACAAAAAGAAAACATGAAAACAAAAATCCGGTACCTATATGCCTTTAAGTTTGGGGAAGCAGCCCTTACACGCATGTAAGTGGTAACTTCTGATAGCTAACTTTTAACTATTAGTTCGGTGCCTGGTTGCAGATTTGTAGCTGGCCATTAGTAATAAGTCGAGCCCGGATATACAGAATTATTGCTTATATCGAACAGTCAGAACATCCACTTGAAAATCCCAAGCAAAAGTATAGCACTATTGTTTGCATATATTGAACTCGCATTCAGCATAACGTTCGATACATCTAACTGTGCATTGCGCACCTTAGGTACCACTTCTTCCAACGGCATTCTTTGAGCCCTTTTCACAAGCAGAGATGGATTGATCGTGCAACCTTCGGCAACTGCTGGCAGTGTTGGTGCTGTGAAACCGCATGAAGAGATGAATGTGAGGAGTATTTGAGAGTGACCTACCTTCTCTTGTACTCATTTTCCATGCCACATTGCTGTCGTCCAGTGAAGCCAACCTAACTAAGCCCTTGTGGCGGCCCTCGCTTGGCATGCTTCGCAGCCGAAGTCGTTGCTGAAACCAACTGTACCTTTGTTTTAATGAGATTATTGCATTTATAGTTTACCACTAACAGGATCAAACATTTTATCATAGGCAGTGGCTAGTTCCAAACCGTATTTCGCTGCAGATTCGATGTGAAGCAGGTTAGGTGTAGAAGCGCTAGCGAGTGGTACGCTGCCAGCACATCACTGCAAGAATGCGTAAAGCGTGGGTGCAATGTATTCTTGCTTCTAGGCTACAAAAAAGCTTTTCTGTTGCCATTTTATGTATAACAAGTTATTTCGCAATTCCCTTCAAATCTGATATATCCTGGTTCGACTGTAGCCAAATCAGTTTTTAGAATTTCGAAAACGCAATTACCCTCGACGTTGTGTGAATCGATCGTTTGGTACAAGACCCTTTTCCTGAGCATTTCACCCAAGAAAAGCTGAGCACCAGGTCGGCGGAAACCTTGTACCCATTACAAAACTGGTGGGTACCCAGCAGTACTGGGATCGAACCAAACACCTCTTGAATGAAAAGCAGATAATCTACCACAAGGCCATCGCTTCAGTTGGTCATCAGATTTGGCCATCTCTCATGCCTGTAAGAAAAAAAAAAAAATGGCTGGCGGTTTAGCATTGCTAACCATGAAATATTGTGTGAAAGCATGGCTTTTTGCAGGTGGACACCACCGCGAGGCACCATTGTAGTGTCCATGGGGAGCCAGTTATGCACCTTTCCTTTCCTCAAAATCAATGGAGTCTGACCCTTCCACTGGTTTTGAGAAAAGGAAAGGCACATAACTGCCTCAATTTGTAGATGGATGCCACCACATACTCGTAGCATGATTGAGGTGTCCACTGACCCAGTGAGCCACTTAGTTGCTACTAAGAGGCTTCACACAGACACACACCGCTGAAACCTGGAAAGTGCAGCAAGGAGCACTTTTGCACTAAAAACCTGTGCGTCTTTGGCACATGCACAGAAACGCCCACTAGTGGACATCACTCAGTGGCGCATGTGTCGCGACCTCTCACCCATCTGGGCTGAAAAAGCTAGTCATTGAAAAAAGGACTCAAACATCGAGCACCACAGTGTGCAGGGGGGGACAGAGGTCACATGCAACCAGGCACCTATAACTGTAATGGTTAAAAAGTTAATTATTAGAAATTACCACCTTACAGCTAACATGATTCACCTGTTTTCTGATGTATGCCAACACAGGCATTATTATGCTGCCTATATCATATGCCTCAAACAGCCTGTTTTTAAAAATTAGTAGTGGGCTTTCTTTAGTCTTTAACTTGCCAATGTTCCAAAACTGGAACACTGGAAACAAAATTTTTTCCATGGAAAATTTGCCACTCGGGGGAAGGAACAGGGGAGTTACGGTGTCCCCCTCACCCTAGGTTCCCCTAAACACACCCGTGCCAGCAAGGAGTGCAATGGCAAGCTTATGATCCATTTTACAGATCTGTGTTCACTAAACAATGTTAAGAAAGGTGCAAGTTTTCAAGAAGCAAATGTTTCCAGGCCACTAGTGCAAATAGTAGTTCAACATGCTTTTAATACATGAAAGAAGCTTTGGCAAAAGTACTCGTACATTTACGTTCTGAAAATTAAGTTGTAAACTATTTTTGATAAACCAAATATGAACATAGCATAAACTGTGATTTTTGTTCACAGAGCTTGTCAACCAGCGTAGAACAACTGAGGGGTCCTGCTCTACAATATATTCACGGTTTCTTAATTAGCTAGAATATAAAATATCGTTTACTCATACAAGTTCGTTGTACAACAAACAATTTTTACATCACTGGAATTTGAACAAAAATGTATGCGTATAAAAGCAATGGAGTAACCCTGAACCTTAAAAATGTTATTTAGATCACTGGCTTGCACTAGGACACAAATGCAAAAAAAAAAAAGAATGCACTATCCTTCAAATCTGAACGACAAAGCCAATTTCACTGTACAGGTTAAGTTAATTTTTCTCTTGCACCTTGAACTGAAATCTAAAATCCAAGTTTTGAAAGTATCGCATGTTTCAAGAACAAGTATAAAGCATGTAGGCTCGTGCCAATAAAGAGTATAGCTCCTGGATTCGATGACTATACCATCACATTCCATGTCTAAAAAAAATGAGGATTTGACACAAGATAGATAATTTTATTACATCATACCACATACGGGATTGCCATGCAGTAACAAGTGCAAATAAATTCCTCTGATGACACACATGAAAAATTAAGTGGTACAGGACTGGTCAAAAGATAGGCAAGCATGAAGGGCATAACTCCTAGTTATTATCAAAAGTTTCTGAAACCAACAGGGCTGTGTGAATAGTAAATTGATGGAGGAATTACAAAAGACCACAATCTGATTGATTAAATGCAGTCGCAAGCATAAGTACCTGTTCAAGTCTTTCATGAAATAAATTACATTTTGAGTATTCGTTAAATGCTGCATAATTTAAACTACCTTGCCTATATGAATAGCACAGGCTCATGATGCTCTACAATCACCTTAGCATTTACATTCAGTTTTGCCATTAACTAAACACCAGCAGGACTGTGCTTTCACTAACTCTCTGTCATCTCCTATTAAGCACAATGTACAGTACTATGTACTGGAGCCTGCAAAAGAAATTATTCGTGCAACCCTAGAAGGCAGTTACACTGAGGCAATTTGCATGCCACACTTTAAAGGGACAATGAGGATAAATTGAAGCTGACCTGAATATTTAGGGTATCCCGGTTCTAATGGGAAAGAGACCACTCTAACTGAAAATGGAGCCTTTACAGCTAGAAAAAAAAAAAAAATACAAGGGTCACCTCCACTGGCCGCTTTTGCAAGTAAAATACATGCGTCGACACCAATTTTTATGTGCAGATCCCAGAGGCTATGCTCATTGCCATTCACTTCAAAATGGTCGCAACCCTGTCCTTTTTGGTAAGGGCATAACGAGCTTGAACTGACTGGCAAGAAGATTTATAAATCCCATTTTCTCAGCGATAAATGCATCGTTTGCTGCCGGGCAAACGACAACAGAGCCAGGGAGTCAAAATGAGAACTAGGTAGAGTTTTCCTCAGTCTCGCTTTAATATTCATTCGGAAGAACCTAATAGTTTTGCTGCCTTCCTCCATTCTACACAAAAAACACTATGTGCACCAACAGACTGCTGAAAAAGAGGCAAGAAGGGGGCAAAGCTACAATGCTAAGCTTTGCCAGCCAGACAATGAATACAAGCCCACAAAACAGTTAGCTGCTCCACACAAGTGACACAATTTCCTTTGACATATTGCAACACTGTACAAACAAGGAGCTTTAAGCATTTTCTTAGTAGAACTCGATTGCACATCACAATTTCTTCAACCACACAAATCTATCAATGAACTTGGCAAATGCCCCACTGTTACAAGCTTAAATGTCAGCATATAAACTCAGTAAATACCATTGCAATAAATATTCACAAACTGATTAAACAACTTGTTTCAAATGCTCATAAATTTGAGAACATGTAGACATTACGCAAACCTTTTTTAAAGGAAGCATGCACAGCACCTCCATGTTGATGTAGTGTCACACAATGCAGCATCATGAAAATGCAGAAGTAGACTGCAATGCAAAACACAACTGTGACCATAATGACTCATTTCCATGACCTGTGCAATGGCTTCTGTGACCTTTAGACAACAACGAGGCAACTCAGAACTACCTCACAAACATCAACAGCCAGTTATCATAGAGCACAATGGCCTGTGTAAATAAACACAGTAGAGAGTGCAGTTGCAGCATGTCCTTTGCCAATGCACACATAACTTGGAAGCATTAAACAGTCATTTTAGATGAAAAAGTCACTCAATTCTTTCTCCATGTTGTACATAAATATACACATCTGGTCAAGCTTCAAGGGGAAAAAAAAATGGGGGGAGTAGTTCATGTATTTAATATCTTCAATAAGCAGGTTGCCTTCCTGACTGAAATTACAACCAGCCCATCAATATAGAAGAGGATGGCAAATAACAGAAAAGGTAAGAAGTAATCAGCATAATTATTATCAGAATTTACCATTATACTTTAATGAGAAAAATGCATGAGGATAGGGAGGTGAACACAAGTGGCACAGCCATTAATGAGCTAGGTTAATGCTGATTAGGTTTTCTCTCAGATGAAAACATTTACCATTGAAACAAACACACTATTCTCAAAGTATACTCAGATACGACACTGAAATGCTACACCACACAGTGTTAAACAAAAAAAAAAAGGCAGGCTGCACTGGCCAACAACCAATAATGCCTCTGCAGTGAAGTGCCAATTGCAGAGCTTTTTGCACCAACAATTAGGCTTTTTACATTTCCTTCATGACTGAAGAAAACAATGGTGGCTGCTGATAAAACAGCCATTTGTCTTTCTATACTTCAATACTTTTGAGGGAAAAAAAAACTTGGTACAATTTTTCTTTTGATATTCGGGAAGCCAATGCGCAAGACATTACATGCTATCAAATACTAATTATAGACTTCCTGATAATCAACTTTATATTAAATACGAAAGACCAAATGTACAATCCATATAAAATATGCACATGCACATACTATGCCTTTAACGGCCTGAAGTTTGCTGAACTACTGCAGCAAACTGAACTACTGCACGAGCACCAAACTTTCATTACTAACGATATATATAACATGAGGCCTAAGTTTACACGGAAGCTCATGCCATGTACATGCCAAAGGTTGTTCAATGTGGCCACTGGCAAATGCTGAAAGACTGTCCATGTGGTGCTACGAATGGCACTTGGCATATAATGGCAAGAAAATTCCCTGCTTGCTCCCTAAACATGGAAGATTTAATGCCGTCAGCTTCCAATCCATTACTGTGAAATTTGACAGTAACTTGACTGACAGTCTATAAAATGACAAGTCTGAAAGCATAACTTCATTGAAGAGCTCATGACACACAAAAAATTAGGCTGCCAGAAGTCAGCCACACAGAGCAAAGCTAGCCACTTCACAACAAAACCTAGCTGCACGAAATACAGGTTCCAAAAATGCTTGCATGCTGCTTGACTACACACCGAAAAGGCTGCACATGCCATGAATTCTAATTTTATAGCATAGCTGTCACAGGAGGAGGATTGGTGTTAGCTGAAGCAGCAATCATACATGGGCACATGCATCCTTTTCTGTCATTAGGCAGGCTCCATTCTGCACCTGGTTGGCATTGCTGTTGAAGCAATGTGCAGATCCCATATGGCACATCTACTGGGTGCATACTCACATGGACAAACTGCGCAACAAAAAGCTTGGCACAATCACCGGTAACTTCCACAGTCACACAAATCACGTATAAAATGAAACACTTGAAAGAATATTTGGTACCAAGAAAACAACAGTTACAGAAAGACAATAATCAATTGAATATTCCTGTGGTGACCTCCTCTTCATGTAGCTAACATTCTGTTCATGCATTTGGCTTCAAAAATAGCACTTTTATATACATATAGCTTTCGAAAGATGAAATGCTCCAAAATATCTGTGCTGAGTGGCTGGCAAGAGTAGCACACATAATTGACCCCAAAACAGTTACTTTTCAAAGGCATTGATGTGTAAAATATCACATCAAGAGTCATGCTCAACAAAGTAAATATACAGACTATTATCAGCAAGCTCTGGATGGCAGGTTTTTCAATTCCGTCCGTGTGCTACAGGCGTATGATGGGCAGATCACGCTGGCTGAGATCTTTCCAGTAGCAACCTGCAACAGCATTAAAACAGGATATGAAAATTTTGCTGAAAGATGATTTATGTCTTTTAGATGCCCGCTGCTTTGCGCACTAAATAGAGATTTTCCCAACAAGAAATGACATCTAAAAGGAAAATAAAGAATGCAAGGGGAGAATATCGGGCAACTGAAACAGTAACAATATGGTTGCAAGAAAGAGCTTCTTTTAAACATATGAGCATAATCCCAGTCTGTGTGGCCACACGAAAAGGCACAATGAAACAATGAATTCAAGATGGATGAAGCATTCACACATGCACAAGCGTGCGTTCGCCCGCCTGTTCACGTGCCTTCCAAAGGCTACCCGTGTGCACACACAACACACACACAGACATGCACAAAGCATTGTGAAAGTGCAGCACTTGAAGAGGTTTGCTGCAGTTACTGCTGCATTTCAATCAATCAAATTTCATTTCAGTATTGCGGATACTGAGGAAAACGCAGAAAAAAAGCCAAACTAGGCTTGATGAGGTCTGCGCTCCCTTACAAGGCATACAGCGCAGCAGGTACATTAGGTCATCACAATTCACAGATGGAAGATCATTGTAGCTGACAAATACCCGACCACGCTATATACATACTAACGTTTATTGTACAATACAAACATATGAAAGCAGTTATACAGCAGGAGAATTCAGCAGTGTTGGTAATATGAAGGACAGCATTTGGTGCCCATAGTGCGGGCTCTTGTAACTTGCCAGTGTGCAATCATTCGCAAAGAGCGGACATGTTCTTTCGCACTCAAGCCTGAAAGATGCTGTAGGAATGTGTCATTGTGTTTAAGAGTTGCCTGATAACGGCTTAACAGCGTATTGCCGTACATAGCAGTTACGGGTGCCAGATTTAATGCCTTCAAAATGCGTTCAATGTGGGTGTCCTAGGGTTTGTTGGTGACAATACGTACCGCTTTCTTTTGCAGCTTGTATAGTTTGTCTTTGTTTGTTTGTGTCGCGGTACCCCACACCAGGAAACAATAACTCAGCTGTGACAAAAACAAAGACTTATAAATTAATAGTTTCATGTTCTCTGGCAGAAAGAAGCATAATCTGCACAACATTCCAACTGTTTTAGAAAGTTTACGTAGTACAGCTTCTACTTGTTTGTTTCACGAGATGTGTTGTACAAAAGTACGCCAAGGCTCTCATATGTGGGAACAAACTCTATATCTGTAGAACCAAGTTTCAAATGCAGGTTGCTATCAATGACACGTTGCTTTGGCCAGAAGAGTACAGCCTTTGTTTTAACAGTAATTATTGTTAAAGAGTTAACATTAGTCCAGGTGTGCAGTTTTTCTAATAGCGAATTTCCTCTTCTCATTAACTCAGACAGGTTCGCTCCTTTCAGAAATATGCTCATATCATCAGCATAGACCATAAATTTAGATGTACTGTCAGTTTTCACAGCATTAATAAAAAAGTTAAATAACAAAGGACCTAACATGCTACCTTGTGGTACGCCTGCATGTACAGCTTTTATTTCAGACACAGAACCATGTATTGCTACCATTTGGCAGCGATGTTCACAATACGATGCCAAAAGGTGCAAGAATGTTTCTCGAAAACCATAGTATTTCAGTTTTGTTAATGAAGTGTTAGCGTTCAGGCAATCGAATGCCTTGGAATAGTCAACAAATATACCTAAAGCATTTCATTCCTTTCCGATCGATTCTAGAATGCATTCTTTCTGGGTTAGGAGGGCAGTTTAGGTACAGCACCTCTTTCTGAAGCCAAATTGACAGGGAGTAATTAAATTGTGCACGTTGGAAAAACTGGTCATGCGGTTGTGAAGTAGCTTTACAACACATTTAGAAAAAACAGGCAAAATGGAGATAGGTCAGTAAATCGATGTTATTTCTGTCGCCACCTTTGAACAGAACGGTCACTTTCGCTACCTGGAGCCGTCTAGAAAAGGTTGCTTGTGTGAAAATGATGGTTTATGGGGGATTTAACCTCCCAAAGTGACTCAGGCTATGAGGGACGCCGTAGTGAAGGGCTCCGGAAATTTCGACCACCTGGGGTTCTTTTACGTGCACTGACATCGCACAGCACACGTGCCTCTAGAATTTCGCCTCCATCGAAATTCGACCGCCGCGGCCGGGATCGAACCCGCGTGTGTGAAAATTAAGTTTATAATATGTCCTAGTGCGGGAGAAATAATATGTACTGCACGCTTAATTGGCAAGATTTGAAGGTCATCAATGTCTGCACTTTTGCGAGCCGATTGTGCATTTATATGTATCAATCAAACGGAATTTTTCTTTTTGTTTAATAAAGCTACAAATTCATGTGGTGATAAGGAACAGTTTTCCATGCTGCTTTGGGGCTACAACTGCGGTCTTCTAGCCGTGTATGCTACTGTATCTTAGCGAAGTCTCTTAGTCCTTGAACGTGCAGTGTTCCTGATGATTCGCCCTTTTTTGCAAATATCTTTCCATCTCTGACCAAGCGAACTTCCACTTCATCTCACGTTTTTTGGCTATTGTTGTTCCGAGGAGTTTTTTCAGTGCTGGACAAAGATGCTCATTTATATATATTGGGTGAGGATCTTCGTGGCCTAGGTCAACGGTGGAGAGCTGTTTCTTTCGAGCCTTTTCATGAAGGGCGTTGCACTTTGAGTGACTGTGGAACTGAACATAAATGTTGTAGCATGAGTCATCTTTCCATCAGATTTCCACGTCATTTTGGCAAACTATGGCATCTCCTATTGTAGCAAGGATCTGTGGTAGGCTTTCAGCAGGCAAACTTGGAATCCCTTTGATTTCAACATTTCAGTTTCTTGAGTACTGTTCGAGCATTGTGATTCTTAGCTAGTTTTCGCAAGTCTGCTTCTTTAGCAGCGCGCATTCTGTCGAGAGAGAGTTGTTTGTTTCCTTCAACTCAGCATTTTCTTCCTCTAATTGCTTGAAACGAGAAGTCATCTCTTCAAAAGCCTTGTTGAATTAATCAAGAGTTGTTTTCATTTCGCGGTGCTCTTTTTACGAAGCTCCCTCTCAAGAGACTGGAGCATCTCGGCTAATTCTTGCCGGAAACCCTTTATCAACGTTTCCACTTCCGCATGAGAAATAGACATAGTAGAGGAGCCTCTGGTGAACTAACAATGAAACAACAATTGCAGCACGAAAACAGTGAGAACAAGAAAAAGCGGGAACATGAAACGACAAATGTGGCAACAACAGCAATGTAAAAGTTTGCTAAGAATTTCTCTACAGTAATACAAAAGTGAAGGCAAACCTGCAACAAATAGTATACAGGTAGGCGTTCGCCATGCATTCGCCTGCCGCTGCTGCTGCCAAGTGGTCGCTGCAGGGGAGGTGAACAGCCTTTTGAAACATTTTCCCTGGTGGCGAGTGATTTTCCTTGAGGCAACGTCAGGATGCAGTGACAGTACGCAGTCGATGAGCCGTATCAGTGATGCAGCTCGAAAGTAGGCGCGTATGTACACAGTCGGTGTGATCTGCAAGTAGTAGACAGGTAGGCATCAGCCGTGCATTCGCCTGCCGCTGCTGCTGCCAAGTGGTCGCCGCAGGAGAGGTGAACGGCCTTTTGAAGCATTGCCCTGGTGGCGAGTGATTTTCCTTGACGCGAAGTCAAGATGCAGTGACGGTACGTAGTCGATGAGCCATATCAGTGACGCAGCTCGAAAGTCGGCGCGTATGTACACAGTCAGTGTGGTCTGCAAGTAGTAGACAGGTAGGCGTTAGCCATGCATTCGCCTGCCGCTGCTGCTGCCAAGTGGTCGCTGCAGGGGAGGTGAACAGCCTTTTGAAACATTTTCCCTGGTGGCGAGTGATTTTCCTTGAGGCAACGTCAGGATGCAGTGACAGTACGCAGTCGATGAGCCGTATCAGTGATGCAGCTCGAAAGTAGGCGCGTATGTACACAGTCAGTGTGATCTGCAAGTAGTAGACAGGTAGGCATCAGCCGTGCATTCGCCTGCCGCTGCTGCTGCCAAGTGGTCGCCGCAGGAGAGGTGAACGGCCTTTTGAAGCATTGTCCTGGTGGCGAGTGATTTTCCTTGAGGCAACGTCAGGATGCAGTGACAGTACGCAGTCGATGAGCCGTATCAGTGATGCAGCTCGAAAGTAGGCGCGTATGTACACAGTCAGTGTGATCTGCAAGTAGTAGACAGGTAGGCATCAGCCGTGCATTCGCCTGCCGCTGCTGCTGCCAAGTGGTCGCCGCAGGAGAGGTGAACGGCCTTTTGAAGCATTGTCCTGGTGGCGAGTGATTTTCCTTGAGGCAACGTCAGGATGCAGTGACAGTACGCAGTCGATGAGCCGTATCAGTGATGCAGCTCGAAAGTAGGCGCGTATGTACACAGTCGGTGTGATCTGCAAGTAGTAGACAGGTAGGCATCAGCCGTGCATTCGCCTGCCGCTGCTGCTGCCAAGTGGTCGCCGCAGGAGAGGTGAACGGCCTTTTGAAGCATTGTCCTGGTGGCGAGTGATTTTCCTTGAGGCGAAGTCAGGATGCAGTGATGGTACGCAGTCGATGAGCCATATCAGTGACGCAGCTCGAAAGTCGGCGCGTATGTACACAGCCAGTGTGGTCTGCAAGTAGTAGACAGGTAGGCGTTAGCCATGCATTCGCCTGCCGCTGCTGCTGCAAGCTGCCAAAGCTTGAGACCTAGTGCACACCCTTTTATAAAAGGGAGTGAGCTGGAGGACAGCTTACTCCCTTTCTACTCCTTTCTGTTTAGAGCCCAGCAGCAACAGCACATAGCCTAGTATAAAGAAGGCTATGCAACGGCCAGTGGAGGCTATGCCCATGAGCGCCGGACGCCACGCTGTTCTAGCAGCCAGGGATTCCTGAACAAGGAGGCACGGGTTTATGCTCTAGTTGACCACTCTGCCGCCAATCATCAGCTTGGCATGCTCTCAAGCAGATCACACATACCCGCGCACCGGTCAACTTTTACAAAAGATTTAGAGTGTCTATCCATAGACTGCTGTCTATAAAGTCTATAGATTCTCCATAGACAGCCCTAGAGAACAGTCTAAAGGCAATACAAATCCTATACATAGTCTATAGACAATCTATATACTTATGGCCATACACTTTTATTAATCTTTTGTCTATAGACAGTCTATATACTACAAGTATGAATAGACAAAAATAATTGAATATCTATAGGAGGGCACGAGAGGCTATAAGCAGCCTACAGACTGTCTATAGCACACCTCAAGGTGACGTTTACATCTGAACATTACCCGATTATTTTCATCAACAAGTGCGCTGTATAAGTGGTTTGTGCGCAAATACTGCTAATATGAATATTAATCCTATGACACATACTAACCTCTACAGTTTTGTAGTGCCGTTGCCGTACTTACTGGCATTTATATATCAATACTTTGTATAGATGCATAGCTTGTACTTACAGCGGTGAAAAAAAAAAAAAACGATGTTTATGAACCATCATGCTCCCGCAGTTTGCATGGCGCATCATTTCCGATGGCCGTGTGCGCGATTTAAGAACATTAATACCCGCTGAAAGAAATTTCCGGCGAACATACAAGGAAGATCCCAGGAGACCAAGCAGTACAGGCGAACGAAGGCGCGCTTAAAGGCAAAACAAGGATGGATTCGCTGTTTAACCTAACTAATTGCGTTGAAATCAAAAGATATATTAAAATAGTACCTGGGGTTCTTTAACGTGCAGTGACCACCTGGGGTTCTTTAACGTGCAGTGACGTCGCGCGGTACACGGGCCTCTAGAATTTTGCCTCCATCGAAATTCGACCGTCGCGGCCGTGATCGATCCTGCATCTTTTGGGTCAGCAGCCGAGCGCCATAACCACTAAGCCAGCATGGCTTAGCATAGCGGCTACTTACACTGATACATCCATATCATGAGAGAGATGAATTGTGCTTTCTGCCTCTGCCTCAAGCTTTTCTACTTGTTATTCACTTTCCTTCCAGTTCTTTTTTTGTTAACCAAGGAGTGTATATTATGTTGCTGCATGTTGCTGTGTAAATATGTCAATTTAGTTGTAAGTTCAGGGCTGGTGCCTGTCTCTCCTATCACCCTTGATAATGCATGCAGCCTTCCTTGTGAAGATGAATGGAAACAGACTAGTTTGACTAGCTATTGTTAAAGAGTGAAGTTTGAGTTGTTGTAACTAAGCAATTTTGCTACTCTTTTCTCTCGGCCATGCCCTTTACAGACTGCTTCTCTTGTATGCCAGGGCAACTAGCCACCACAAGCAAAATTTCCCTTTCTCCTCTCCTCACATGGTAGGTGTCAAGCAAAGTCGAGAGTCTATGTTGTGCAGTCCTTCTGAGCCCTGGTGTGCGTGTGCCAAAACATTGCCTGGACGTGTCGAATCACAACGGTGCTCAGTGCTGTGCTGAAACATTATTACCGCAAAAGCACTGTTGGGCATGATACCGCCAAAGCAATGAATTAGAATGCTCCCTCTGCAGTGACTGTGCATGGGCAAGCAGGATGAACCTGTGACCAAAATTAAACAAGCTAATGAACCAAGTGAAACCGTATACTAATATAGCAAACAACAAGAAGGGCAATAAGTGCTCATGAGCCAACCACACAGGTTTGGTTGCCTCATGCTCGAAGCTTCCACTCCACTGCCAACAAGTGGAGAGACGAAGCAAAGCTACTGCTTCTTCGTGCTTTAAAATAGGTGGTGGAGGTAAAGAGAGTGCTGCAGAGCACAGGTAACCAACCATTGCGGGAGCCAATCAATTGAGATAGTTGGCAGAAGAAATACTCAGGGCCTGGGAGTAGCATGCATGCACTTTTGCCATCACTAGTGAAGGAACAGAAATTGGCTATGCTGAGGCAAACAATGAGTGGGCTTTGGTTTGATTTTTTTTTTCATCTTTTGCAGCTTGCAAAGCTCTATAAAAGTGCTTTTTGGCGGAAACTACATAGTACTTGAGCCAGTGCAATGAATAGTTTGTCAACATGAAGTCACTGAATAGAGCGCATAAAATGAGTGAAATCTATTATTTACTGAGTGATCCCCTTCATATCAAAAATACAAAATAAGAGAGAGAGAAAGCCAGAAGGTAGTCATTACTATGAGAAAGAGTGTTTCCCAGGTACAAGCAATAGTCAAAAGCAATATACATACTGAAAAATGAAAAAACTCTTAATTATACACAGGTAAGCTTTGTTTAACTGTAAATTGCAGAGGAAAACTGATCCTGGTAGTATAGAGACAATTGCCAATCCAAAACGTCAACTAAAGCTTTGTAACTAATGTCTTCAAATAGCACAGAAATTAAAAATTACAGGATTGCACTTAAGTCTGCCTAAGACCGGAAATGCGAAAGCCTTTCCCTTCCCTCCTTTTCTTCCTCCCTTTTTCATTTCCCACGAACTTCACGGGACTCAAACCCACGACATTTCTTGCGATCGCATCATCATAATTACTATCATCATCGCCACTGTCACCGACTATCACTATTGCTATCATCATCATCGCTATCACCAACTACCATTAACGATATCAGAATTGGTGAACAAGGACCCCAGTGACATCACAGGGGGCTAACTTCTGGCAACACATTTTGCTGACACTTCTGGTGCCAACATAGCCATCTAATGCTTTCGCATTAAAACAATCTTAGTTTTAACTATAAGCTAAAGTGTCAGTACTAGATGCACATGTTGATGGCTCCAGTCTACGTGCAGAATATCGAACCAGAATCAAATAAAAAGAGAAGTTTTATGTAAATCAAAAACCTGAATGTTATAAACCTTTTACTCTGGAACAAAGCCGAAAGAAAAAGTAAAGGTTTTTGGTTCAAGTCAACATTCTACACAGCTTCTTTTTGTCCATGCATTAGCCAAATGAGTCCAAACCGTGTGACCTCACTTGTAAAAAAGGGAATACATTTTTGAGATCTGCCATCCTGTAAGGTAGCAGGCGGCTGCAATGCTAAGGCATTTATAGAAGTTTGAAGGAAGGTAGGCCTTGTGGCAAAATTCAGGAAGAGGGTCTCCAGGCAACCTCCCTCCTGAATTATACAAACTGACTGGGGCCAAAGATTTTGGAAAAGCAGAGCAGCTCAAAGTTAAACAGAAAGATGTATTTGCTGGCTCTTTCGTCACTTTTGACCACACCTGTAACCTAAATGACGCTTCCATCAAAGTAGCATTTTTGAGAAGCAACGATGCAGCCTTAGTGGCGCATTCAATGCAAGCTGCCATGCAGTTACACAGGAACGATGTGGGCCATCTCTAGACTTGGTGCAGGTTTTAGACTTCACCTACCATTTAAGGTCATGTGGTGCCAAGGGACTCTGTACCATCAGTAATAACTTGGCGTCGCATACACCAAACACAACCTCAACAAGCTAGTCCAAATTTCTTGCACAGCGACATTCCAGAGACAATTTATCACAATCTTTGCCAGTGCCCTCACAACACTGACGCGAGGAGAGCACTGGAAGCTAACTTCCAATGGTTGGACTCTTGCCCTCTGAGGGAACTCTCTTAGGCACAAGGGTGAAACTGGCTGGCAAGCGATGAAGGCTGTTCTCAAGTTTCTTTCTGACAAAGGCCTAGACACCACTCTGAATTATGCGTGGGTGCTGTGCATAGACTACATGAATTATACTGCAGACAGCACCAGGACATGTGCGTGTGGCAACAGCCCGTCTTTGCAGCTTTACGTGGACTGTACCAGTAACATTACGCAAGCTGTGTTACCATACGAGAGTCTTCTAAGTTTCATGTTAATGGAGGCCCATCTCTGAACTATGTCTAAGTGATGTGTGTCTGTGTGTACAAGACATGGTCCGCGAGTGCTATGCATTAAAACCTCCGCGAGAGACGAGTGTCAGCCAGTGTGAGCGTGGACATCTCATTGTATTATGACATCATGACTTTCCATTTGCACTTTACCTCCCCCTTTCTTCCTTCACCCTTCCCACATGTGGAGTAGCCGGTCAGGGTCATGTTTCCACAGGCCGACCTCTCTGCCTTTCTCAATAACTTTATTTTCTCTTTCTCGTTCTGTGGCACAACCCTGCAGCATTGTGCAACATCACCTGCATATATGATGAGCACAAGGTGATGTGCAACATGTTTGGCATCACCTTGCAAAACCTAGTGAGATGACATGAGAAGCACGTTGAGCTATAATTTGCATATATATATAAAAAAAAAACTGAACATTTTGTAGCAGTGGTAAATGCTGAGTGCACCAATTTAGTGTGTGCAGGGAATATCATTAAAACTTTTTTCTGTTTTTCTTTCCATGCATTGTGAGTCGTGTCAGTCATGTAATGTTAGGCAACATGGCTAGGCAACCAGTACCAAGGAACATTAAAGTCCTGCAGAAAAAAAAAAAAATCCACCTGATTCCAGCAAGTCGCACCCAGTAGACTTTCCACATACACGAGCTAAAGCAAGCCTTCTCTGTCTGCACTGAAAGATTTCACATGTACAACATAAAGTGTACAGTGTTCATTATTTTATGAAGTTTAAAACAAACATCACATTAGAAAATTGTTCTTTATTCAAATAAGTGCACCTAAGTCTTCTACCTTTACAATCACAATAACTTTTTTTTACCTTCAGAGCTTAATCAGAACTGAACTGCTTATTTGAAATGAAATGAAAAGTGGGTCGAAAGCACTTCAGTTCAACACTGTCCATCATACCGATCATCAGCATCATCAGCCTGACTATGCCCACTGCAGGACAAAGGCCTCTCCCATATATCTCCAATTACCCTTGTCCTGTGCCAGCTGCGGCCACCCTGTCCCAGAGCTTGGCAAATACCCTTACTTGTGGTTTTCATCTCCCATACCGAAACCTGGTCTTTACCCTGCCTTCAGTAAGTGAAATTTACTTATCCTCTCTATCCAAACTTTACTATAGGATGCAAAGTATTTACAGGGACAGAGGAATGGGGATTTCATCCAGAGTAAACAGGACCACTGTTGGCACAGTGTGTCATCACCAAAAGCTACAGTGTTCACCCACTGGCCAATGAGGTTATCAGGAGTTCTGGGAGGTGGGAGCTGTTCAGAATGTGCCCTGCGTGCTCACGTGACCCATCTTAACCTGTGAGTGGTACAAAGGGGCACAGTGCAACTATTGTACTCACTTCTTTGCACCGGAGGAGGGCGACAAGCCTGAAAGCTTTTTTTTCCTCATCCCTTACTCATCTTTGTCCTGAATACTTGGGAAATTAATTTTTCTGCTCGGCGTATCCTGCTCGCATGCAGAAAGGACTCAGTAATGGTCCTCATTATGCTCCAACCATGTGTTAAAATGTGCATTTCAACTCATGTGCAGCCAAGAGTCAGATGGAGTAACAAGCTTAAAATTTCGGTACAATAATATGGCTGAAGCTGGCCATGTTATCAAGTTTTGTGACAAATTCAGAGTAACTGGAAGTTATTGGGAGAGGCCTTTGTACTGAAGTGAACACGGTTTATGGTTTATGGGGGTTTAACGTCCCAAAGCGATTCAGGCTATGAGAGACGCCGTAGTGAAGGGCTCCAGAAATTTCGACCACCTGGGGTTCTTTAACGTGCACTGACATCGACTCAGCTGCTGAAAATAGCTATGGCCGCACTTGTAAAATAAAATTTTGAAGGTGCAGCTATTGCAAGTGTAAACGGAAAATGACAACAAGGAGCTGTTGTGTTGAACAGCATAGCATAGCATAGACTGCTGGAGCGAATTTGCTATGAACCGTTTGTGGGCTTCTTCATTAGGCTAGAATGCATGAATAACAATATGCTGGCTTCAGACAATATTTGTAGGTGCCTGGCAACCACATAACAGCAGGGGTCAAACTCATGTCTGATAGACTAAGTTCTGCACGCTGTTGTTTGCATGGAGGAAACAGAGCACGAGTCCCACTCGTCTCTGTCCACTTTTATCATTTGAGGAATGTGGTAAGCTGATGAATTGTGAGAAAAAAATGTATTTCAGTTCATTTGCTTCTATATAACGTGATCAGTTAAAAGAAGAAAGTGGTGTCGTAATACTGGTGGTTAAACTATGTTGGGAACAGCATGTCACTTTCTGCATCAACAGGCTATAAGGAATTGTTTTGAGGCGGTTTCTTTGCTACTTGAATTGTCATGCAGCATAAAGAAATTGCGTTATATTAGCTAACAGACACCTTTTTAATGTTTCCAGATGGACCTGAACAATTTTTATAGAAAAAGGGCTGTGAAAACAAAAGTTGTCTTAGTGATAACGACAGCAACTATGACAGCAGCCATCCTCATGACACGGATGTTACTGATAGTGAGGACATCAACTCAGGGGACCTGACATATATTCCTAGCAGCAATCTTGCCAGTGATGCTGAGATGAAAAAAAGGGAAGGGGAAGTTCAGAAGCCAAGCAGCAACACTATCCAGTACATTTGGCAGTGCTATCCCAATAGGACAGTGCAAGGCATATGGTAGGAAGGAATAAGAAACCCGTAATGTGCCCCAGCCAGCGACTGCTGCCACATACTACTGATACATGGGTGGTGTTGATTTACTTGAACTGATGTCGAAATGCAGGATTTCTCTGACGTCTAAGAAAGACTACAATTGGTTGTTCTTTCACTTCGTGGCCATGGCAGTGGTTAACGCCTGGCTACTGCATTGCCGGGGCAGCTATACTGTTGGCGTGCCAACAAAAAAGCAACTTGACCTTCTCCCATTCAAGTCTTCCTTCGCAAGCAACCTTTGCTTTCAAATTGAAAGACTTTGGTGAAGAAAAGGGGCCGATCATTGTTTACAGTTCAAACTGAACTTGAGAAAAAAAAGAGACCACCAGCAACCACAACACCAAATACTTAAAATCACTAGGACAGTGTATGACACTGACCCGTGTAAAGCAAGAAAGGGGAGGGCTGCTGGAGGCCAAGATGCAACGGTCAGCCAGTGTTCATTTGTGCAAACTCAGTGTCCACCTTTGAATTAACAAAGAAAGCATTGCAGCAAGCAAAAACTACTCAGTAAATGTATTCTTTGCACCTGATGCCTGCTATCATTTTTTAAGACATATTTACAAAATGCACACCGTGACAGCAAAAGGTGTGAAAGTTGTTTTGAATGTTCGTGAAACACACAGAGTTCTAGGTACAATTAAGTTTTTTTTTCTGGAGATAAAATAAATCAAGTAATAAGAGGAAAACCTTGAACGCTGAAAACTAAAGAACTACTACATGCAGCTCAAAGAAATATTTCATGCACTGAAACGTGGATGTGCCACACATGTGTTAAATAGGCATGTGTTTTGTCAATTTGACGGAAACCTATTAGGCCTCTAACATGCCTTATTTTTGTCATTTTTGATCACTACAAACATACCGAGATTAACATTTCATTTCAACGCTGCAGAAGCATCACTGTCTTTTTTGGGGGGCAGCAATTTTTCAAAACACTGCACGCAAGCAGGAAAGTCGAATTGTTTTATGTACTACATTTTTGCTCACTCAAATCATACCAACAATTATTGCTATTAGCAACGCACACCAATTAAGCATAAATATGTTTATCTTTCTAATGAGCTAAAACTTGTTTTCTGTCGTAAACGGGAGTAGTACAGCGATTGCGCAAACATTGTCAAAAATGGCCAGTGGCCGCATTGTGGACCCCTGCCTTAAGTGGACTTTTTTTACACTGAATCCTGTGGAAAACCAACCAAATGGTCTTGCACTGTTCGTATTACCAGAGAGTTTGTCTAAATGGTAGTGTGCTGTATATCTAAGTCATTTACATTTATATTATCCCACTGAACAGTTAAAGCCAGCACATAATTTGCTGAAATGCATCCCTACTATCAGAAAAATTTTCTATTCCCCTGAACTTTTTTTTCACCAAATGGATGACTCACCCTTTTCTCTTCTTCAACCAAAACATTCAAATGACTCAAGTGATGCAAAATATCCATTTCTTCTTTTTTTTTTGTAAAACTGATGCATGGCACAGGTTTATTTCTTCTATAATTTTTAACAGCTGATTCATGCAGAATACTAGCAGCAGCATACTGTAGCCAGCAGTCTCTTCATATGCATAAACATATCATGCCTTGCATTCCTCATGTTGTTCACACTCTGTCTACATGATAAGCACTAATTAAATAGGTGATAAATAGGTGTTCCTGCATCTTGAATGCTCGCTCATGCATCTTAAGTACAGTCCAGCCCGAATATGTCGAACTTGTACAATTAGAATTGCTGGCTACATCGAACACATAGATTATCCCCTCGAAAATTCTGTGTAAATTAATACGAAAGTCACGCAATATATCGAAATCAGTTTCATCAGTCGTTCAATGTATCGAACTGTGCGCCATGCCCATGCAAATGGTGCTTCTCTAAACAACGCTCTTTGATCACTTTTCACAGGTGGAGACAAGTTGGCTGCACAGCCTTTAGCACCTGGTGGCTGCACTGGCACTGCAAAACCGTGTGATGAAATGAATGTAGGGTATACTTGAGGGTAAGCCTTCGATCACTTGTATTCATTTCAAGCTACATCGCTCTCACGAGGTGAAACCAATGTAACTGTAACTAAAGGCTAGCGGCAGCTCCTGCCTGGCATGCGTTGCTCACTTAGCTGCTGAAGGCGTTGCAGACATCAACTGCACCCTAACTTTAATGACCGATTGTTCTATTTATAGTGCACTCATAGCAGGGTTAGACACCATAAGTTATGCAGTGGCTAGTTACAAACCACTGTCTGCTGAAGCTTCAATGCGAAGAAGGCTAGGACTAGCAACACAGCTTGTGGGCTGCTAGCATGCCACCGGGCAGCATGCCATGGCAAGAAGCTTGCCACTAGCGTGGGTGCAGTGCATTTTTACTTCTAGGTTAAAGATAAGCTTGCCTACTGCAGTGTTTTATATACGGAATTATCGATATATCAAACTATTTTGAGATCCACTTCAAGTTCAATATATCCGGGTTCGACTGTATGTGCATGGACATTACAGCAGAAATCTATATACTATTGATATGTGAACTTATAGACGACGAAGTAAGCACGCGTTAGTAGAGGAAGAAGTTGGTTGCCTCTCGCTCGCGCTCTTGGATCACTTAGGGACCACTGCAGTTCTTTCTGCTCTGCTTCAGTGCTGTACATTACATTCTGGTGGAGCAGTGCTGGGTACGTTTCCCGACCAGTGCAAGCCTTCTAGCATAAATATGGAACCGACACAGGTTCACCAGCAACTTGTCCGCCGCCTATGGGAAGAGTCGCCTGGATTCGGGCCGCTTCCCACCCCCACAAGGACGACACAGCCTAGACCGTCAAGTCCCACTGCCATAGCCACTGACACCAGGCCCCCGCCAACAATCCTTTGCCACCCGCCGCGAACACCACCATCTTTTCACTGTGACATGTCTGAAGACGCTGAATATTGTCTGGAGACCTTCGAGTGGGTCGCCTGCCACGACGGCTGGAGTGATGAGCATAAGCTCAATAACATGTACTTCGCACTTCAAGAGACTGCCGGGAAGTGGCTAGAAAACCACGAGGGTACCCTTCCCACCTGGGAGATGTTTTGCTGCAATCTCCTGACCACCTTCTCCAACGCCGACTGCCGAGAGAAAGCTGAAGCTGCCCTGGACTTCAGAAACCAGCACACAAACATTGCACAACGCATTTCAAGACATGGCTTCAAGCGTGCCGATCCCAACATGGCGGAGAAAAAGAAGCTTCGCCATCTGATGCGTGAACCTAAGCAGGAGCTATTCGCGGTACTAGTGTGCAGCCCTCCCCTCACTGTTGCAGAATTTCTTACAGAGGCAATCACCATGAAGACAACACTCCAACAACAGGCCCTGCAATACAATCAGGACATCAACAGCATGGCGCCCGAAGCCTTTTCGTCATGCCTCGGCGGCAGTGCAGACGCCTTGCACAAACTCATTCGGTCTGTTGTCCGGGAAAAACTAACAGTCCCGTCTGCCTCAGGATGCGCTGCTGGCAGCGCTGACCGAAGTCACCAGAGACGAAGTGCGGCAGCTTGCACAGGAACCTCATGTCCCCGATAAGCCGCCCCATTGCGACGACAGACCTATGTACACATCTGCTGTACACCGCACGTCTGGCTATGGTTCCATTACTCTGACGTCTGCTGTGAGCAACATCGGCCCATATCATGCTACTGCACTTGCTCCGGCTGTGTCACACCCTCGAATTTCGGATTTGTGGCGTATGCTGGACCACAGGCCTCTCTGCTACCACTGTGGGGAGGCCGGTCTTCTCTACCGAATATGTATGTACCGATAAATGGGTTTTCGCGGTTTCCGACCCGATGTATCCTGTCCTCAAAATGGCAAAAGACCTTATGTGATTGAACAGCATCTCTGGACGTGCCAGAACCCCGTCTACTCTGGATGGTGTGAGGCCTATTCGCCTTTGCCTCTCCACTACCGCGCTTCCAGCCCCAGCCCCCAGAACAACTCTGCTGGCCATCGTTCGCCGAGTAAGCGTCGGGAAAACTGACACCAGTGACCTCTGGAGGCAAGACCACTGATGTCAGGACGTGTCAAGAATCTCCATCGCAACCCACCTTCCCACCCGACGATACATGGACAGAGTCAGGCAGCGACAGTATCCGATACGCTGCATCTGATTTGTGCGTAACTATTGATGGCATTTAGGTTACCGTGCTGCTTGATACTGGTGCTGATTTTATGTAATGAGCAGTGCCTTTGCTCGAGAACTTGAGAAGGTCCTGACACAGTGGATGGGGACCCATGTCAGCACTTCTGACGGCCACCTAATTCACCCTGTGGGCACGAGCACAGCTAGAGTTGGCATTCCTGGTTTCACATACGTCGGTGAATTTGTCGCACTTCCAGAACGACCCAGAGACTCGATCCCGGGCATCGACTTCCCGCAGGCGAACGGCGCTGAGATTGATTTGCAGGACGCACGTGCCACGTTCTCAACCAAAAGGGCCATGGCCCGCTTTGACTCCCCAGATCCCTGCAGCAATGCTCTATGCATTGTTAAGAATGATGTCATGGTGCAGTGTACTGGTACTCGTGTGGACCGACCTATTTCACGGCTACGAGGGCCTGGTGGACGGCCATACTCTGCTCCTGCTTGAGTGGGGGACTTGCCATTACTAGAGGTCTCGTCCAACTACAAGACAGCCGTACCCACGCCCTCCTGACCAACTTTGCAAACAAATTTCAGCACCGTGTCAAGGGTAAAGCTGTTGCCTTCCTCCACGACGTTACTGAGTTCCCAGGTTTGTGCACCATGAGAGGCAACCAACTTCTTCCTCTACTACTGCATGCTTACTTTGTCATCTATAAGTGCATGTATCAATGTTTTAATGTCACTTGTGAATTTAGAGAAAAATAAAAGAACCATTATATGGCATGGTGAGATGTTATCAATAGAGAGTAGTAATGTACATCAAGATGCACTAAAAATGCTCTGCAACTTGTTATTGCCTATCTTGATGAGTAGTGCAGCCCACATTTGAATTTTGAGATGAACCAGGGACTGCCATTACTTTACAAGACACTTGTCATCATGGGCCATTTGTACAAAACTGTGTAAGAGTCAAGCGATGCAAGCAACAGTTGTTCAGCCTACTTCATAAAAATAAAACAACCATCCATTGATCATTAATGAAACAGAGCAAAAATCACACACTGGCATTGTATCAGGTTATCATGTGAAAGGAAGCCAGCATCTGTACATTGCTCCACTCCACAACCAGGCTTTGTGATGATTGCAAGCCAAATGTACTCAAACACACGGCAATCAAGTGATCCCGTGTGGTTTTGAGATCAGACATGTAATCAAAATGCCGAGCGCCATTCACTAAAATATGCTGCTGCTATGGAAATAAAAAACAAGCCCTAAAAAAAAAGGCCACATAGCTGCGCATTCAGCAACAAATGAAAGGCAACTCTTGGTGATCCACGTGATCGCTAGGTTAGTGGCAAGTGTGCCAAGTGAGGTGCTACGGCTGGATGCATCAGCACTTGCAGTGAAAAAAATTAGTGCTCATTCCAAGTAGTGGTAGAACAGACAAGCCAGTGAGGATGTGCCACTGGTTTTTTGCTGTCACCTTGTATTTAATGCCACTAGGGTGGGAATCTTCTTGTATCACCAAACAGCACAGATATACAAAACTTTATAACAAAAATACACTTTACAGAACATGAATACTACAAAATGATTAAGCGTAAACATTCACATCCAATATTTTTCCAACTGTGACCAAGATTATTAATTATGCCATCTTGCTTCTGCTGCAGTATTACTATTAGAAGCGTTGTCATGACACCACTAACTACAGCCAAAATTCTTGGAGTGACAAAAAGATGTGGCAGCATTGCCATATGCCACGGAGCACCACTACACAGTTCTTATTTTGTTATGAGTCATATTGCAATATTTCAAAATTTTCCACCTACAGATACATATGCACATTTTTGTTTAAAAATATGAGAGTGCCGAAACACGTACTAAGTTGCACATTTCCCAAAAAGATATCGTTACTCGAAATCTTGTTCACCATTCACTCAAAGCATATGAAAAACTGGAGGAAGAAAAGAATATGGCCTTGTTGATGCGTTGCATGTAAAAGCTACCGAGCCAGCCAAAGTACAACATAGTAATGGCTAAACGCAGGCTACTGATAACCAAGCTGGCAAGTTCAAATGTGGCATTCAAGCCATCAAATATCTAAATTTCTAGCCATTTCTTTAGTGCCAAGAAAAAAATTGTTTAAAAAAAGACAATGCTATTAAGGAAACACCATAAGATGTTTCGTTTGCACTAAGTGAATTCTAGCTGAACTTTTTCCTACACCGCCAGTAACGAAAAGGGAAATTTTTTTATTGTTTTGTTAAGTGCTAAATTAAGCTGCTTTTACTTATATGACATGGCCACCAAAAACTGTGCATTAGTTTCACCCCTCAAGCACATGAGCAATGCCTTGATGTTGGTTCTTCCTTGGGTGAAACGATAATAAACCAAATGTATACATAGCTTTTTAAAAAGCATGAAGCAAAAAAAATTAGAGAAATATCTAAGGCAATGACCCTTTTAAGTAGAGTACCCATTGTGCGCCAATTAATGCACTTACTCTTTTAACCCACAATGTGTATTGCACTGCTAAGTTTTGTTGACATACATGGTACTTGTGTGCAACCTAACATTAATTGTGACTACTTGCAATATATTTTCTGATGCAGATGCCTTTTAACTTTATGATGACCACAGTAATTGCAGTTGCAAGATTGTTAGTGTTAGAAAGATGAATACTTGCGGAGGCACCAAAATTATTTTGAAGGTCTTGATACATTGAACCCACTCTACCTTCCTTACCCTAGCTGGGCCCCCAAGCCGACCTTTTTCAATAAATTCTTCCCTCTTTATCTCCAATTTAATTTTGTTTCTCTGAGGTACCAGAGTTAACTGGAAACATTTCTGCAGGTACTGTTACATCTGAAACCATACGAGTTCAAAAAAAAAGTTACACAATGCAACAGAGAGACACAAAAAGATTTGGAGCACCACAACAGGCCACGAACCTTTGGCATCGATGTCATTAAAGTGCAGTGAATGTGGTCCTTCAGAAGGAAGAGAGAAAGAGAAAGACATGAATGAAAACTGAGAAATGTAGAGGAACAACAACCTTGCACTTTGCCTTTGTACATAAACAAAATTTAGAAAAGAAAACAACGGTGCTATTGAACATGAATACCTTGCATAAAAAAAAAAAAAAAACATGCTGAAACATGAAGGGTGCATTCACATTAGCTACATTAGACTGTGTAGGTTATTAGGTAACAGTAAGTTGAAGACAATGTAAGCATGTGCTCAAGAAAAGCCATTGCTTTAGAGCAGATGTGGTCCACTGGAACAAGCTGGAGCCATTTAGGTGCATCAAGGCACCCATTGTGCAGTGGATCTGTGTGTCAGTGTGACTGACTCATACTTTCGACTAAACTAAATGCACTACATACCTTCACATGAATACAGCCTATGAAAACTTGTTAGCATTAAACACATGTCTCCTCTACTGCAACTGCTGTTGCAACTCTATTGCAACTAGTTACAGATGATGCAAGTTCAGATGCTCATAAGGATTATGTCTACAAAAATAGAAATGAGAAGTGAAGCTAAACATAATATACATTATTAACGACATAATTTAAAAGAGAAAAAAAAAAATGTGCAGGGGCATAGGGGCACCTAAGAGAGCAGAAAAGAAGACACAGACAGAAGAACTGCATTCTAGTCATTCTTCTGCCCATTATCCTTTTCTGCACTGTTTGGTACAAGGCAAAATTGTATCTCTGTCAAGGGTTACTGCGGGAATGCAATATATATTGAAAATATGCCCTATGCTGCACCTGACAGCTGCATCACAAAATCACAAAAAAGGTACTACACAATGGGTACCAAACAAACGTTTAAAGGGGAGACGTGGGTCTTTAAATGAATATTTTTAGTATTAAAGATACCGTAATGAAATTTGGTGTGTATATGTGTTTATTCTTCATGTTTTCAAAAATAATTAGTTCCAGTATATCTCAATTAGTTTCCATACTACAGGAAAATAACTGAAGCCTAATTAGTTAAATTCTCACGAGCCGTTAAGACACTTTTATTCTATATTTTTTGCTTTCGATTGAAATGGGACTGTAGCTATGCTATTTATATTGGAGCCATCTGGAGCTATGTTAATTCTATTGTTGTTGAAGTAATAATCATATAAAAGTGTTATATTTTGTCTAAGCACCATAATTATGAAGTATAGTTAGGTGACAATATGGTTCACAAAATTTCAAATGCTTGACTCAGCTAAACAAAAACAGCATAGCTCCAAAGTTTAGTTCTTTCTGAATTCAACGGTATAAGGTTAACTAAAATTGCACCATAAAAACAGAACAAAAATTTCTGTAAGGATAGTCATGCTGGCAAAAAATGCGAAGCTGAGAAAATCTCATTTGAAGTGCACGCGCCAACCATTCACAGGCCGTTGTAGACGCCTCAAATAACAGCAGAATGCGGACATTCCAAAAATATTTCACACTAGTGAGTAATACCAGGTAGTGGAGAAGGGGCCCAGCTTTAAAAAAAAACAAAGATGGCAGCCATTGTGGACGCAGTCGTGAAAACTGACGGATGCGAAGTCCTGCTGCATTTCGCTCCGAAATCGCCATTTCCAGGCTTCGTAGGCACGAAATATATAGATATTTTAGTAGTTGGAGGTCGAATTGAGACCTTAGACTTTTTAGGCAGGAACTTGACAAGTGTATATTGATCGCAAATATGCCATTTTTGCAAAATCAAAATTTTAGAATTTTTTTTATCATTTCAAGACCCGCATCTCCCCTGAATCACTACTCATTTTGTGGCAGCGCAATCACCTGCAAGTCTAGCAGACACCACAAATGCGACACAAAGTTATTAAAACCATCAAGAAGGCAAACAATAATAGCATGTGAATAGTGTCCAAGCCACTTTCTACATATACATGTGGCAACAGGAAGAACTAAACTCGGTTTGCTTTTTCAAGAGGTATAACAAAAACTATATGCTGTTTAGAATACTATTCAGAAAAAGCCATTACAACATTTTATAGTGTACACAGCTACCTCTGAAACCTCAGGCCTCTGCCTGACCATCAGATTAATTTGTGGAATGTCGTCAACTCAGTACCTTTTGGATAATATGTGGAACTGATTATATCACTCTTTGTGTTGTCTCTTACCACTGTAACGGCCTCTTGGCCAACAGTATTCATAAGAGAAAAAACTAAATGTGCTTGAGCATTAGTCTATCTCAAAAATAATTTATGTAACCAGGTAGTCATGGTGCAGTAGTCACGAACAGACTAGCAATGAAACATTGCTCTTCAATACAAAGGAGTCATGGCCAATGCCAGTGATTTGCAGACACACTGCTAACTTAGATATAAGGTACTCTCAGTGTTACTCAAAAAGTTGTGCACAGACGCTTTTCCCTCTGTCGTGATGCATGGGCAAGAAATTACTGCATCTTAATATATTGAATTGAATAAAACAAACAAGAGCAGCACAACACAGAGTACCATATCTGTTATGCTTCCCTTGTTTGTTGCATTTACTGCATCCCTCTTTCCAACTTTCCAATCAGCAAGAGAAGTGGTTGAGTTCTTCATAGGATTGTAAAAGCGTTCAAAACATGAAGATGCAGAAAGTACACACAGTGTGTGTCCGTACCGATTTGTTCAGATTTAGCTCGTTTCCGTCTAAAACAGCTTGTTTCGTTGTATTATTCACGAATACATGCTTTTCGCGCAGTTATGAGAGAAAACGTTTTGACTCGTATCACCGTCTTCATATGTCTTAGTCTTTTGAATGCTTTTACAATCCTATAATGCACAACCAACTAGCCCAGACATTGCCGTTTAAGTTCCGAGAAGAAGAAAAAGAATATAAGTGACAAGCGAAACCAGCTAGAACTTTCTTTACTGCTAGGTCTGCTAGAACGTTACACTACACATGATAAAAGAAATATGCTTTTAACAAAGCTTTCACATGATCAAGCCATCTAAGCATCTTGCATAAACAAAGGTAACCACATGCAAATGAAAGATATTTGACGCAATATTACAACGCTAAATGCAGTAAATGTTGCTGAAACAGATGCTCCTGTCATAGAGGGTGCGGCAGGTATTTGAGAACACTCATTATAGGCGACACACCATCCTACACATCATAGTTACAAATCCTTTTTTGCTGCAGGTAAGCAGTGTAGAACTTTGGCTAACTCAGAAAATGAAGAGGCATGCAGTCATCATCTCCGTGACTGCAGGCCACTCCCATTTAGAGATTTAAATTCTTGAAGGTTGCCCAGTCATTTGTCTTTTAAGTATGGAAAGAATTAGAGGCTGCCAGGGTGACCTGGGTGCTGCTTCCCACAGGAAATGACATTGTCGGCTCTTATTCCGCCGGAATTAATCAGTCATGTTCCAGATATTAAATGATGAGGGCCCTCGCCAGGGAGGTGTTGTGTTGTGTTTTATGGCACATAGGCAACTGAGGCCATCGTGCGCCAAGAACAAGGTAAAGGAAAAGTCTTTTGTTGAATATTATAGAAATGTAAGAATCATCCCTACTCTAGAGGCCCTCAAACATTAATATTACCCAGTGAACACATACACAAATTTTATAAATGGCTACAAATAAAAGCTTTAAAGAGGGCCGGGTAACCTCAGTAGCTTTCCTTGGCTGCGGAAGGATATCGAGGCTCCCAACCAATCAAAATAAAAGCCTCAGCTTTCTTCTCAGGCATGAGAAAGTGGCTGAGGTGTACTAAAATTCAAACAAACCAGTGGGTAAAAAATTTAGTCTCTTGAGAAATCCTGTTTCGTTAAGAAAGTTAAAAACACATGATATATCAACAATAGCATCATCTCCTAAAAGCAGTGCGGGATGAAAAGGAATGCATTTATTATAAAATTCAGTGAAATGCTTTTTTCTTAGTTCTTCCAGTTCCACACAAGAGAATAAAATGTGGTTAACCGTGAGTTCATCTCCGCATTCTTGGCAAACAGGTTTCTCTTGTTTTGTTAGTAGGAAGTTGTGCGTAAGGTGCATGTGGCCTATTCGGAGACGGCATAAGATCACTTCCTTGAAACGTTCTTGGTGCACACACGACTTAAATTCACCTAAAACTGGTTTTGTCCTTGAGCTGTGGCAGTTACTACGTTGTGTATGATGTCGCCAAGCAGAGGGGAGCTTGCATTTTTAGAATGGAGAGCTCTAAGTACACTTAAGGAGTCTGTGTAAATAATAGCATTTTTGAGGTTCTCACTTAGTATTTTTTCTATGGCCATACATACTGCGTAGCACTCCGCGGTGAAGATGGAGGAACACTGTGGTAGTCTTACTATTTGCTCCGAATTTCCTCGCACCACTGCGCTTCCTACGCAACTATCTGTTTTTGATCCATCAGTATAAAATTCTGCAAAACTACTGAATTTTTCTTCAAGGGCATGGAATTCTTGTAATATATGTTGCTGTGGAGTTCGCTTTTTACGGAAATGTGCAAGAGTGAGGTCACAGATTGCAGGAAAATTGAACCATGGAGGCAGTGGACCATGTCTTCGAGCAACGCCAGGTATAATGCATCCATTACGCCGAGGTTTTTGCACATATCTTCAAAACGCAGGAGAAGTGGCCTCATAGCTAATGGTTTGTTGTTAAATAGTGTTCTAGATGGGCACTTTGTGACTATTTGGTGACAGATATGTTTAGGTAGTGAACGGATTTTTAAAACGTACGAGCATGTGAGCATGGTTCTTCTCTCTGTAAGTAATGGTTCGTTGGTTTCCACATAAAGACTGTTTATCGGTGACGTCCTGTATGCACCGGTGGAAAGACGCAAGCCTAAATTGTGTGCTGGGTCTAGCCGTTTAAGGTACGATTGCCTCGCTGATCCATAAACTATGCATCCGTAATCTAATGTAGAATGTACAACAGAGCGACGAATCTGTAAAAGACAAGTCCTATCGGAACCCCAATGTTTTCGTGAAAGTACTTTTAGTATATTCAGAGATTTAGAAGCTTTATTTTTGAGTATGTTTATGTGTGGTAGGAATGTGAGCTTTTTGTCATAAGTTATTCCTAGAAATTTGTGCTCATCTTTAATTGGTAGTGGGACTTCACTTAAATATAGGGAGGGATCAGTGTGCAGTCCTCTTCTAAGCGAAAAAAGAACAGCTACTGACTTTTGCGTAGAAAACTTGAAACCGTTTTTGTCTGCCCATGTTGTTAGTTTATTTACTGTCATCTGTATTTGCCTCTCACACGATGTAACGCTAGAGGATGTGCAAGCAATCTGGAGATCGTCGACGTAGACAGAATACATGATAGACTTTGGAATTATTTTTGCTAGGGAATTCATTTTTACTATAAAAAGCGTGGTGCTTAAAATGCACCCCTGAGGCATGCCATTCTCTTGAATGAAATTCTTAGAAAGAGTGGCACCCAGGCGTACTTGAAATGAACGGTTGGTCAAAAAGTCACTCAAGCATTATAGCATTCTACCACGGATTCCAAGGTCTCCAAGGTCCCGCAGTATGCCAAACCTCCATGTGGTGTCATAGGCTTTGTCTAAATCGAAAAAGACTGCAAGGCAGTGTTGCTTGTGTATAAATGCTTCTCGGACTGTGTTCTCTAGGCGGACTAGATGGTCGGTTGTAGAGCACGCCTTTTTAAACCCACACTGATGGATGTCAAGAAGATCACGGGATTGTAATATAAACATTAATTTAATGTTAACGACGCTTTTGAAGGATTTGGCAAGTACGCTTGTTAGGGCCTTACAGTATGGCCTTACATTTATTTTCAGGTACCCGACTTCAATGCTTTCAGGTAGTGTGCTGGTGTTGAAAGTGAGGATCATGTGTTTCGTATCTATTTCCTTGTTATCCTTCCGGATCTTTATCCGCTGAACATTTATGACATCTTGGTCGGCAAGGCCTTCAAGCATTTCTTTTTCAGAGAGGTGAACAAAATCAATTTCTGATATGACCGCTCGGACTGTGTTCAAAGATCAGTGTGACGTGATGGAGACAGGAATTTCCCCTATCGATACAGTGTTTGCAAGTTTCGAGTGCTGGACGGTGTCACGTGGTTCGAGCAGTAAGTCGCCACTAGCCATTTTTGATACCTTGTACCCAAAGCCCAAGGTATCTGTCAGGCACTTTGCTACCAGGAATGGGGAAATCAGTCTTGCTTGTTGTTCTTCAGCTTTGCTGTGAATAACATGAAATTTTGGGAATGACACTTTCCTTTTTTGAAAAAAATCTTCATCGTTCCGCCCTCTCTTTAGAGAGCGATCAGGTTGGGAACGGAGGGGAGCCATAAAAAAATTTAGTTTTTCAGTCACGGTGCCAGCCACCCACCACGGAGCCCAACAAGGGGACGGGACAGCAACTTGCACGCAAGTCCTGCCCATACCAGCTGTACACCTCAACTATAACCAAATATGATGAAACCCAGGGTAGTTCGCCACACAAGGTTAACCCTAGCCGCCCATGAAGAAATGAAAAAAACTGGGAAGAGAGGAGGAGACAGGAGAGTTGTGAGAGAGACGATAGGAAAGTAAAAGATGGAGAGGAGGACAGGAAAAGGCGACTGCCGATTTCCCCCGGTCGGGTCAGGCCGGAGGTGCCGTCTACAGGAAGCTGGGGCCAAAGTGGTGTGTTGCCTCCACCGAAGGGCCTTAAAGGTCCAAACGCTCGGCATCGGCTCAACCACCAGGATCCCCCTTTCCCCGTACACGGCGATGCCACGCACAGCGAGGCGCGGGTGCTCGGGTTCGTGGTGATGCACCGTTCACCATCATCCCTCTGCGGGGATGTCCCTGCGGATGCTCGGGAACGCGTGGTGTCGCCACTCACCAACGCCTGCAAGCTGCAGACGCCCCCCTGCGGGGACGCCAGGGAGGTAGAGGTTAATGAGGCCACTAGGAGACATGCTGGTTATGAGGACCTCTGGTACTACAAGCCTCATGTTAGGCGGAGAGGAAAATTTTTGTCCAAGAAAACCAAGGAGAGCCGCCTAACCAGAGCGAAGTGCTCCTGAACAAACTTCAGCGTCAGTGTCGTTGGTTACACTGAGGTGTTGAACACAGTTGTGAATCCCTGCTGTAGCACGTGGATGATTGTTTTTCAGCAAGACTCCGTACCATCTCACACAGCCCATACAACTCCAGAATGGATGGCGGAAAATCTCCATGACCATGTTGCTCCATACATGTGGCCTCCTAGCTCCCCAGATGTCAACCCGCTGGACTAATACACATGGAGCGTGGTTGTGAGGGAGTCCAACAGGCACCCAAAAAACACCATAGCGGCTCTCAGAGCAGCTGTTGTTGATGAAACATTCAACATTCCCAAGACACATCTCATCACTGCCCGTGTTTGATTTCGACAGCTGTTATTGCTGTTACTGCAGCTGATGGCTGTTTCATTGAATGATGTCAACGCAACTTGTACAAAACATTAAATGATCATAAATGATCTATCTGCAGTCACTGTGCCTGCTTGCATGTGGACATCAAATACCTGCTGCACCCTGTATGTAAGTGGCCCATGAACTTATCTTTCTCTGACAACCATTACAACATACTAATAGGCAGTTATATTTATATTGGCAAAGAGATGATATTTCAAAAAGTTTATTTTCATAAATAATCACAGCTTTCCTCACTAGCTTTTTTTTTCATTTCATGACCATGATTTCCCAATTTCCTGTGAAATGCAGCTTCTAAACAGGTACAAGCTTCAAAGAATGAACACATTTTCTGATTTCACTCAGTAGATCTTGCATTGAAACCACTATTAATCTCGTTTTCACTAAAACTGTTTTGATCACCTGAGCAAAGAAGGATACAGGGAGAGACAAACAAGGCGCTAAAAATTTGCAAACAATTTGTAAAAACAAAAAGAAAACTAGCAGTAAGATAATATTTAAAGGAACTAGAGTCCTTTAAGGAAAACTTGGCTAAACTGAATGATATGATACAGTGAACACCTCAGAGACTGTAATAAGGAAGTAATTATTCCCTCATTACAAGTGTACTACCCCTTGGGGAATTCCCCTAAATATCTGACCTCAGAGACTGTTTATCTTCTCCCTGAGTTGTGCACAGTAGGTAAACGCTTGCAGTTTCCCACGCACACGAGTGAGGTTGTGGTAAATTGTGACACTGCAGGTGGGCTTAGAGAGACATAATTAAGCATGTTTTGCTCTTCAACCACAGTAAAAATTATTTCATCGGTATGAGGGTTGTAAGCAGCCTTCAGCAAACATAGGGCACGTGCCCTACAATTAAATAAATAGGCTGCTGTCATAAAGAACCGCTAAAACCTCAACCAAAAACAGATGGATGACTGCAGCCTCTGTTTAAAATTTGTGAAAATTTTTTATTTCCACAGTGCTTGAGAGTTTTGTTGCAAACTTTATATACGCTTCCCTCATGTTTTTTTTTGTTTACAAACAGTGCTTAGTTGCTTATATACATTCGTATATTTTCAAGAGCCTCTGTTAAGCTGAGCCCATAAGCTCAAGGTGCTACAAGGTCCAGTAAGGTTTGTCTCAAATAGAGCATACCAGGTGTTTCAGGGAAGGTGATAACCAATTTTAAAAAATAGGTTTTTTCAATTAAACAGAAGCTTTTTGTGGCACAGTAATACCAGTGTTGGCGGATGTCAAGAAACAAGCGAGTCATGCTAACTAGTAATGCGATTAACTAAATTCCAATAGTTAATTTTTGAACTATTATCGATAGGCACTTCATTGCAATTAGAGATTTGTAGCCGGCCATTAGTAATAGCCATATCAGCTTTTAAAATTTCGAAAACACAATTACCATCGGCGCTGTAGCTTGACAAAATTTGGATATTTCGACTAGTTACAAGCATTGGAGGGGTTACATTGCCTGCATGCTTTTTGAAAGCGCATGTATTTTGCCCCGATGCTGCCAGATCTTGTCCAGCTACAGTGGCGAGGGTAATTCTAGGGTAATAAATTCTAAAAGCTGATATCGCTATTATTAACGGCCAGCTACCAATGTCTAATTGTAATCAGGGGCCTATGAGTAATAGTTAACTATTAGAATTTATTCAATCACTTCACTAGTTAACGTGATTCGCCTGTTTTTTGACGTCCGCCAACACTGGTTATATCAATCACTTCACTAGTTAACGTGATTCGCCTGTTTTTTGACGTCCGCCTATCACTGGTATTACTATGCTGCAATAAACTTCTCTTTACTTCAAAAACCCTATTTTTAAAAATTAGTGATCACCTTCCTTGAAACACCTGGTATAAGCACCATGTATGCAAGTGAGTCCAGGTTGATAAAAATATCAGATATGCAGATTTTACAAAAAGCACTGTTAAGAAAGAAATGGTGCAATACCAGGTATTCATAACGACTGGACAGAATGTTTGAAGTAAGAACAATTACATTTAAACCACAAGCATGAAACAACTAAAAAGAAGCCCCAATCAAGTAGTCATGTGTGATGACACCCCTCTCAGGGTATGAAGCCAATTGCTGAAATGTGAAACACAGATTTGTTCATGCAACTACAAGTTTACTGGCCAAAAAAGATGGTTCTCCATACCATACAGACATGAATGTAATGATAAATGGCCCAACTATTTTACTACAAAAAAAAAGTACTCAAACGCTTAGATGTCCCTTTAAAAACAATTCCAAAAATTTTAGTTTTGTGTCTGCTTTTAAATTAAACAGCTTACTGCTAAGGGAACAGAAAACTATGAACAGAGAATATCTGGTGACTTTCACCTGCCTCTGTGGTGAAGTATTTACTAAGTGCGGACAAAGTGGAATTGTGAGAAGAAGCATATTTCTGAGCAGGCATGCCATTTGAAGAAGTCGCCACATAAGAGGACTTCTCTGACTGGACTTTATTTTTAATTCTTTTTCTTTTTGACCCACCATAACATTTGCACAGCAACTGCACATTTGTTAAAGAATTGGCACATCGCAGAAGAATAGAAAATGCAACCAAAAATGAAAGTAAGGTGGCTCAGCTACCTGCCAGATGGCACAGTTATATATAAGAGCATTTTTATATACTTTTGGAGTAGGCTGACACATGCTGAAAAAAACCACAACAAGGTTTGTAAAACCTCGTTAATGTTGTGCATAAGCAAAAGAACTAAAGAAAAAAAATGCTTTTATCTTGGCAAAAAGAACCCAAGATTATTAATTACCAGTGATTACATTCAAATGGTCTGCAAGAAAAGAGCCAACATTTGCGTGAAGAGCAGCACTGATCACAGCGCAGTTTCTGGAACAGCCCGCCTGATGTAGCAAGTGTGTCTGCAATACTAGAGGCTTGCGATCTAAATGGTTCACTAAGGTCAATTTTTGTCGAAAAACTTAGCTGTGAAAATCATGAAATAACAAAAACTGACAATTATTCCCCACAGCCATGATGATGTGATTAGCTGCGTTCGTCTGTACAGTCATGAAAAAACGTTTTCTGGATGCGTATGTCTCCTTTATGCTCCTGTGCTCTTTCACTGACTTGCTTCACCTCACTGTGCACATATATGTATATATGAAAAAAGCCAACAGCCACAGAAACCAAGAAGCATCGGGAATTTTCAAAAACATTTGTGGTGCTGATCAATGAAGATTATTAGTGAATATTTTATCGCTTAAAGATAACTGATTAGAAAACAGAAGAAAAAACAACCATATACCACCGGTGGGAACCAAACCCACGACTGGCGAATTATGCGTCCGGTGCTCTACTAACTGAGCTACGGCGACGGCTATCAAATTCTGTTTTTCGGGGGTATTTATGTTTACGTGTGACGTGCGTAAGTGTTTTATGTAAAGAAAATGTGATTCTGCTGCTGCAGGCTGTACACAATTGGGGGCTAAGGCCTCGTCAGGCTTCCGAGCCTTTAGCCTTACGCCACCCGCAGGGATTAATTGTATTACTTCCTGCAAATAAAGTTACTTACTTACTTACTAACCATGAGAGTGTTCACCAGCGCCATCGTCATCCATAAGCGACGGATACATTATATATATTTGTTCATGGCTGTACAAGCTAATGCACAAAAGTCACCCAATGTGTTTCCTTACCTGCGTTCCTCACGTTTTGTGCGCAGTTGTTCCTGTGTGGTGGTAAGCTGTTGACGTAAAGCTTGCGCTTGCTGCATGTCACCTCGGCGTTCGCTCTCTTCCAAAGCTCGGCCCAATTCACGGCTCTCATCCCGCAGGCGCTGAATGCACACATACGCTTCGTCTTCTTCCTGTTGGTACAGATTACCTTGTTAAAAAAAAAACTACCCCAAATTTACTACGCCTCAGAAATTCTATATGATTCTTGGAGTCTTTTATGACTAGCCGAGAATGGCAATCTGGGCTAGCTGGCGGTAATTCGGTATGGCGGATAAACAGTGCCTGAAGAATGCAGAAAAAAAGAACACACAGGGAAGAAAACACAGTGCTGCACTCATAACTAAGATTTTATTGAAAAGAAAACGGAATATGTAAAGCTGGCCAAGCATGCCACAAGAAAACAGCAGCAATAACAGGAGATAGAACATCTAATGTGCGAGGCTATCAATAAAAGCGTGCTCATTCATGTGCATTGACAAAGGTGGCTTGCTACCACACACATTTCTTGTGCGTGTGTGTGTGGTTTAATGCTATCACCATGCCCTTCTCCTTCCACGATAAGCCCCCTCTTCCTTTCAGGGTGACTACCATCCGAGTGGTTTCTGTGGCAACCACCCACCAATTGCACCTTCGTACACTCTTGCCTTACTCTCCTCCTTCCATGGTACACCTCCTTCTCCTTTCAGGGAGACTATGCTCCGTTTCAAACATCATGTGCAACGCTGTCAAAGCTAGCACTCTTGTTTGCGTTGCCTGCATCCGCGACCAAATAGTAGTGCGTTATTTGTGGTGAGCGGAACATAGTAAATGTATTGCCTGTAGGCTTACCACATGACACATTTGTCATGATCTTGATTAAATGCACTGTTATTGCTGACAACACGCTGTCGCTTCCTCATGCCATAGACCAATTGGGCACAGAACAAGAGCGGAGTAACACACCTCCCTTTATTTTCCTGCCCGGATCCTGCCCGGACTTCTCCACCTTTCATAGCGTTGCACCTGATGTATGAAACGGAGTATACTGTCCGGATGGTTCCCGTGGCAACCACCCGATTGCACCTTCTTGCGCTCTCGCCATACCCTCCTCCCTCAACGGTAACACCTTCTGGATGGTTCCAGTGGTAACCACCCACCAGTTAGGTTCCTCCACACGTCATACCCTCCTCCTTCCATGGTAACCCACCCACAGGGTGGATCCCACGGCAACGCACCCACTGGCTACGCTGACGACAACAACATACTACTACTACAGCTACAACGCGAAACCAAGGAACAGGAGCTTAACAGCTGTCGCTGTAAAACGAACAGCAAGGCTCAGAGAAGCAACGCATTTTGATGATATTCTAGCTGAGACTGAAGAAAACTAGTGGTCTTGTGCAGAGCACAAAGATTGAAACCAAATAACGAGACACCCGTTGAAGCTACACAGTACATACCAAAGGAAAGAAATGCAGCTGTGAGTGGCAAAGATCAGATGTAGTGATCAAGTTGAGAAAATTGCAGATATAAGTTAGGCATGTTCTTTTAGCACAGGATAGCGGTAAACACAGAGCACTGGTTGAGGTCTTTCTCAAGCAGTGAGTCAGCTGACATTAAATGCAGGTTTTTATGCAACGAGTCCTAGTTCTGCTAGCACCTAAAATATACACTGATGTTCCATAGGACAAATCAATCTTGTTATTCCGAGTAAGTGAACTACTAGTGGAGTGCAGAATATTATGATAAAAATCCCATTTCTAAAAACTTCCTCATTCATGCAAGTCAAATTCTATGCTGAACTCAGCAAGCTGGCTTCCTAACATCATGTCTGGACTGTTTGAATGCCAATTTTGTGCATGATCATAGAGCAACGGTGCCATTTCATAGTTTGTCAACAAGTATATATGTCTTTTCAAGAGTGTAGTTGGCAATCTGTGCTGCAGGAGTTTGGAACAGTTCATTTGTTCTAATTTGGTTCAGTTCAAACAGTGAGGAAATTATTTGTTTGGTTCAGTTCCAGCTCATGCAAAAGAATTCTGCAACAGTTCAGTCTGACAACCAGCTGCTACGCCAATAGCATTTTACCTTACTGCAACAATGTCACAGCTTTCCTTTGAATCCATTACATTTTTTACTTCTCAAGCTACCCCATGCTCACTAGCATTCCAGATGGTCAATCAGCAGTTTTGAGGTTTGTTTCCATTTAAATTAATGTTTAACTGTAGTAGCAACTGTGCGAAGAACCATTGGATTATATCACTGCAGTGAAGTAAAGTCTACATCTTATGTAATTTACTTTTAGGCAATTCTTTGAAGCTCCCCATTCTAAGTGCACCCACAAGAAGGAGGGACAAGAGCAGCAGAGACCTTTACTTGGAGTAAACATGCAAACTGAGGCCACAAAGATGACTAAGTCACAGCCAGGAGGCGTGCTCTTAAAAATACTGTCACTGTTAAAAGTAGCACTTGCCTTGGTTGCATGGGTCTCAAGGTGCACCAGCAGAGATGCCAGCTCAAGTTCTTCACTGTACTCATTCTTCAGAGGAATGCTGCGGTAACCTATAGAAACATTCAGCCACCAGAGGTAACTTCCTATTTAGAATGTCACACTTTCTGCACAGTAAACACAAAGTTCCAGTGTTGCTAGTTGAATTATGATAAACTCCTTGTATTATAATCATTTGGAGCCAAATCCGTTTATCACATTGATGCTTACAAAGTGCTGCACAAAAAATGTCCTTTCACAAAAAATTTCTAGAAGCAGGAGGTGCTAGCACACAGGCTCCCTATGCCAGCAATTCAGCAACGTCAAGATCCCCCAAGACAGAAGTTATATCATAAATGCCTGCAATACATGGCACCACTGCCAACTGTGTGTCCTGGCTGTCTTAAAGGTGCACTAAAGAGGAATCTGAACTCGTCTTTTTACCGCGGGAGACAAATGAGGTATCCGACATACTACAGCATGGTTGCATTTCTGCTGTGCGGCTCCGTCACATCGCTCTTGGCGCTGGCCTTGAGCAGCTGCTATGTTAAAGCGCAGAACCGGCATCCCCTCCACCCGCGCGTGGCGGCCCATGGCGGCTGTCGATAAGCAGCAAACCAGCACCCCACACACTCCCCATATGTGGCTGCAGATTGGGCTTCTGATAAGCGGCGGCGGCCGATAACACATTCATGTTCTGCTCATAATAGGCGTTCTTCAAGCTCTTTTTTTTTTAATTTCAACTGCGCACTCGGCGCTCAAGGGAGCATTGATAGTTGATGAAAGGGCTGCTGTTCTAATTGCGGCGGCACCGCCACTCAGAACGGCAGCGGTGCCGGGGAGTGTCTGCAGCCAACGGAAGAGCCAACGCCGCTCACGTGTAGTTTCTCTTTGGCTATGATGCATTTGACTACTACCAGCCGCATTTCACAAGTTTTAATGTATTCCTTTGTCAGCAGCCATTTGTGCTCCTGGTCCGGTAAACGATTCATGCTCGTTCACGGCTACATTCAAGACGACTGTCATTCTTTAAGCCGCAGCAATGCTGCAAGTTCGATGTTCGCAATGGGTGATGCAGGTGTGGAAGCTGCAGCGAGGCAAAATTTTCAGCTGTTCCACGCGATGTCGTCATGTGGTTGTTTGTGAAGTGCAGGATTTCGCTGCACGGTGACGTTAGAACGACGTGCTTTGGGACCACAGCAGCGATCACGATGGCAGCGCTAGTGAGGAGGATGGCGCAAGTGTGGACGAGTAGTCCAGTGATTAATACATTTTCGTTTTGGAATGTGCCCGGCACGCCCGCACACGGCAGCCGATAGCGGCTGGCGATAAGCGGCAGCCCGAGGATAATGCTATCGCGTACGATTATTAAAGACCAAGCTTAAACGACCTCCAAGTTTTATTTGTTTTTATTCTGAAATGTGATATGGGGCTGGGTTCACTTACATTCGAGGCAACTTACAATCGTGTAAATACGGTAACACCATGGAAGGCCTATTAGTGAAATAAAAAACACTCTGACTGGCTTCTTTGATAGTTCAGTACTAGTATTGCGCATGCAAAAATATGATATGCAGGTGCATCGTTTTCTGTTTGCCAGCACTTGAAGCAAGTGGGACACGTGTCCCCCTTGCTGCAGAAAGGGTTAAAGGGGACGCGGCTTTCAAATTACAAAAATTGATCAAAACACTATTCTTTGAAAATCACTGTATCCGCTCATAATCTTGGTTGTCTCTGAGGTTCCAATGTTTCATTGCTGAAATCCACCAGGACATACTCTAAAAAAAATTTTGTAAACCAGGGGTCCCCTTCTGGTTTCCTGACCAGATGCTCACCTTCTGGAGCAGATTTCTTGCAAGACTGTTTCGTCTATTTTGACCCCGTTCATTTTGTTGCACTCACAGATATGTGATGACAATCTTGGTTTTTCATTTTGATGAATTGCAGATTTTTTGGTGTGACATGTTGTTTACAGTTTAGACATCTATGCCAACTGCTTTGTAAAGAATGAAAACAAAAATATTTGTGTTGTGAAAAAAAGTCAGATTGTTATCAGTGAAAGCTGAACCAGTCTTCTACTGCATTTTGCCAAGTCTGCAGGCTTTCCGCGAGGTGTGGAAGGAAAAAATGTGTAGAAAAAAAAGTTCCTTAGATATAATGCTGAAATATTGTGCACTTAAGGGTGAAAGCATTATTAACGAGCAGAAAATGTTTGATAAAACATTGTCCATCAAAGAATAAGGTTTGTGTTCAAAGCTGTGTCCCCCTTAATGTCTCCTCTCTCGTGGCTTACTTCAAGAAGATAAATGCACAGACAAGTGTCGCATGTTACAAGCCACAGTGCTCACTACAAGAAGCAAATAACACCTGCACGTAAGAATCCTGAATCCAGTAATGGTTAGTGTTTGTGGTTAGAAACAATGTCAGCTACAAGACGGTGACTTGTTATGACTAAATCCTAGAGGAGTATATGGCTTCCTGCTCGCCATTTGCACCTCTACACATTATAATAAGGCAACATAGTGCACTTTGACCTACCTGTTCTCAGGCAGCATACTGGGTAAGTGACCTGACCAAGGAAATTGGGGTCACCAAACATATCCTCATCTTGCACTACAAAACGCAAAAGTGCCACACTTGGATTGCAGATGTCGAACATAAATGCCTCATTCCACACGGGGTTCAAACCATTGTCCGCTGAAAAACAAAAAGGAAATGAAAAAAGTATTAATCTGAATGTGTCATACATGTGAAAATGTTCTACCATACAAGTGACAATCAATTTCACCAGCAGCTCAGAAAAATTGGCATGGCAACAGTAATATGGACAATATGGCAAAAAATATCTGAAGCAAGATGATTTACTACACACCTGGACAGCTTTCTTGTTTCATGTACAAATAGACAAAGTTGCTGTTAGGCATGCTGACAAGCACATGTACCTTTCTTATAGCGATCTTCATTGGTCGAATTGGAACAGGGTGCCGCAACCGCACTAGAGCGATGAAATCTGCCACATGGCAACCTAATCCTAATCGACCAGCGAAACACAAACATGCTCCAGCAGGCAGCTCACCGGAATCTCTCATGCACAACCAGCTCTGGAAGTTAGGCCTGGCATCTGTGCACACATTTCTGTTTAATGATGACCAGCAATCATGACACTGACGACACAAGTTCAGTGGTATATTACACATAGCTTGTGAAGCTTACCCCATTTTGCCACGCCCATCGGTCCATTACAACAAGGGCTGAACACCAGGAATGAGTGCATGCCCTGCGTATGTGTGCACATTGCTTCGCCCACAGTGGCATCAATGTAGCCGGTGGTTTTTCGACCATTTATGGGGTGATTCAGGAAACATTCTTTTAATAAACGCTTCAAGGGAACATCCATTTCGCCATCGTCACTGGCTCTGGTCCCACAGCTCCTTCAGCTGCTTTCCGAATTTTTCTGGGCCCCCCATGTAATACCCTTGAGTAGGAGCTTTAGAGGTATATTGAAAAAAAAAAAAAAGAAAGCAGGGACCCCAGAGCGGGGGGGCAAAGAGGGTGCCTGAACCGGTCATGCCCCAACAGAAGTCGACTGTCTGACCCGTGTACATGATCATGATTAGCAGAATTTAAACAAACTATGCACAAACTTTTTACGCAATTGATCACTCCTCGTGCATACATCTATAAAGCTGCCCATTTTAGTTCGTTTTATATCGCCTTGAATCTTTGCACCATTTGATCGCATTCAAAACCGCCGGCAGAGGGCTTTTATCCTTTTTGTTTTGTAATGAAAGACGCGATCAGGCCTATCCACTGATCACATGCAAATGCTTCATTTTCCCAGATTGTTGTAGTTGCTTTTGGTTCTTTATCTCGAAGGTTCCTTGCCAACTTTAAATTGAGTGCAGCCAAAAACTGCAGGCATTCAGTTCGATGACCGCTGAGCATGCTTGTGGCTATCGCCGCTGCAGAGTTATTCAGTTCTTAGTGGCCACGTAACAGTTTCTTTTGGAAGCCTTTTCGTTGTCTTCCTGACTGCTGGAGTGTCGTCACTACAACGTGACAGTTTGCATCAACCTTTGAAAATTGAAAAATAAAGAATATTAAGAAAATGTAAATGAGCATTAAATAAATAACAAAATAAGCTCGAAGTCTCGAATGATGGAGATCATTCCGTAAACCAGTTCGCAGTGAATAGGGACGTTGTGCCACTGCGAAGTGAGCTGCCCAAGCTTATGGCTCAGGCTGTTCCTAGGTTACTAGAAGGGCTCCCATGATTAGTAAACAAGACCAATTCATTTTCTCGGCCATCAACAAAGCGACACCATATCGCACCAGATGCTGTACAGCAGCGGATGGTTCAGGTAACTTGTTCCCGAATTACCCGGCCAACAACAATGCTACTGAAGCAACTAATGATGGCGAGGATCGGTGTCAACACAGATAGCTTGCTAGTGTCAATGCAGCATAAGTTGAAATGCTAAAAGAAGGCACCGGCTGGAATGACATCTTTCCTTTTTTTTTTTTTTACAGTGACAGCTGTTAAGTGCCCCTTCCTGGGTTCCGCGTCATAGTAGTAGTATGTTGTGGTCGTCAGTGTAACCAGTGGGTGCATTGCCATGGAAACCACTCAAAGGGTGGTTACCACGGAGGAATGCATAACTGGTGGGTGGTGGTTATCAATGGAACCATCCATAGGGTGGTTACGGTGGAAGGACGAGGGTATGGTGAGAGCATAAAAAGGCGCAATCGGTAGGTGGTTGCCACGGAAACAAGCCGGAGGGTAGTTACCCTGGAAAGAGTAGGAGGGTTAGCTTGGAAGGAGGAGGGTATGGCGACAGTGGAGGAAACCCCAAATGAAGAATAGTTACCATGGAAGGATGAGGGTATGGCAAAAGCATGAAAAGGCGCAACCGATGGGTGGTTGCCACAGGAACTAGCTGGAGAGTAGTTACCCTGGAAGAAGGAGGGTATGGCAAGAGCGAAGGAATCCCCCAACGGAGGGTGGTGACTATGGAAGGAGCAAGGTATGGCAAAAGCGCAGGAATTCGTAACTGGAGGGTGGTTACTGTGGAAGGATCCAAGGGTGAGTCATGAGAAACGTGCCTCCCAAAGAGAGCTAGTCAAAAAGCGAGTATGTGTGGAAAACTAAAAAGAGCACTACAGAACTATACAGATATGAAGTTGCTTTCATATTCTCTACCTGAACATATCGTAAAATACAAATACCTTAACAGCTGTTGCTGAAACTCATGTTACACAGTAGTAACCGTCGTGTCAGTTTTTTCAGATGCAGTAGGAAGTACACGTTCCTGTTTGGATTTAGCTAGCCAAAATGTAAAGCCGTGGCGCAATCCCAAGCTAAGCACAGATTTATATCGCAGTTTTGCGACTGTACGTGCAAAATGCCTAGCCCATGGAGGCAAAAAGTCGAGCCACTAAGAGCTGCTATGATGGCCTTTCCTTTTTGCTCTTAGTAGTATATGTAAATAAATTTTCCAGTCTGTACAAGATGCTGACTTGTTCATTTAGTGTATGTACATCGGTGAAGACAACAATGAGTTAGTTGCGGAAATATTTTATATCAGTATGTTCAAGACCACGGCACAGTGTGGTAATGCGTACTTGAGCATGTTGCAATTCAGAACAGCATTACTCGATCAGGATCGGAGCGGTTAGCGGAGCCTTGCCGTAGCATTGTCACTTTACAAATAGTGGCACTCTGCTGGCAAAACTGCAAAGCTACGCCAGCCGCAACGAACAATATATAAGCTCAAAAGATGAAAAAGTGAAAGTGCCCTCTGCTGCGCAAGTATCGCGAGAAAGGTTGAATGCACTGTACTTCCAAAAGTTGAACGCCGTGGTGACATGCACAGCAACAGACAGCGCAACGTTTTGACACGTTTGTTGGATAAAGCCACAAAGGTTTAGCCTTGCATTAAACCTTCCATTAAAATCCCATGCCAGATAGTAATAAATGCCCAGTATATGCAGCGTACTGTTAAACTTGCAGTTGTGCCCAGTGAAGCCAGGGAAGCGACACAAGCGCAGCACAAATCCAGTGAGTGCTGTCGCTAATGTGGACTTTGCCTTATCACACACTGTGTTGTGATCACCTTTATAGTGTAGCTTAATGAATACACCACACATTTAAGCAATGTTTTAATGTGCCATTAAGAATGAAAAGTCTCCACACAGCAGCCAGACGATCCCAGGTAAAGAGCCAGCCATGGCACTGCTTCTCCATATAAGCGTAAAGTGGGCTAGGGTTACGGAACGGTCACAGGCTCTACTTCAATTTAGCACAAAATATTACAAAAAGATGTAACAATAACCTGAGTGCAGAAGCAAGGTTATTGACGCAACCACATGATAAGCTGCTGGCACAATCTACCACTCGCGGCTCCTCGATCAGCGGTTCTGTCCCAAGCAGCTGCTTTTGTCCGCAAACCAAACTTCAGCGGGAGTTTCACGACCATTAGGAGTACTGAAGAACTCTGGTTGTACCAAATGATGTGAGCATCCCAGAATATTAGCAGTGACACAGGACAACAATTAACAAGTACCCAGCCAGTGAAAGGTCTTAGAACAAATGTGTGCGACATGCTACACGACCATCCTGCTGAAAATTTTAATCACTGCCACTAATACAACCAAAAACAGAATATTTAACTGCAAAGCAAGGTGAAACAAAGATCACTAGAACAGCCATATTTTTGCCAAAACTACATTACGAAGTAAGACATGCTTAAAATCACTCTATGTACAGGTTTTCCTATCAAGCCACAAAGATATGATTTTTACAGCTTGATCATGCAATCATAAAATCTTTCATATTTATTCTGCACGTCCGCTCTGAAAGCTATTACTTAACCAAATATATCTGCACCTAGTGTTTTTTGTTTGCCCATTTAGTCAAGACAAATTTAGAAAGAAATCTGTTACACTAAAGCAATATGACTAACTGCATAAGTTGTTTTATAACACGCTTTCGAACATCACAAAGCAATGCCACTCTAAATAATGGGCACATGTTAAGAATTCCTAGTGGCCAAAAGCAATCCACAGCCCTCCACTAAGGCATGCTTCATAGCCCACAGTGCTGCTTGGGCATGGAAGAATCTAATACACACTCTAAGCAATAATGAAATGCTCAATATCTTACGTATTGTTCCTGTTTTGTATCTACAGCTGTCATAGTCTGCTCCAACAATCTCTATTTCCACAAATGGGCTCACAATGCCTCGACCGGATTTCATTAGGTGACGTGCCGCAATGACCTGGAATACATCAGGACAAACAAAAAATTATAGCACAAGTAAACATAAGCACTCACTTAGTATACAGCTGCCTTGTAAAACATTACAGAATATTAGTATAAACACAATCATGGATAAACCAAACTCTAAGGGGATCATGAAATAGTACAATATATCAATAATTTAATATATAAAACATGGCACTATATTAGTTTATCTGTAAACTAGATGCAAAAATGCAGTGCACTCACAGAAGCGACGCGCTTCTTGCAGCAAATAGCAGCCTACTACTTGCTAGGTGTCGCTAGGCCTAGCCTACTTCGCAAGGAGGCTACAACGGATGGTGCTTTGAAACTAGCCACCACCTATCACAAGAGATCAAATCCTGTTACCAGTACACCATAAATAAAGTAATCTCACATTAAAATTAAGGTCAGTTGGTTTCTGCTTTGGCAGCAAAGCACTAGCTAGGCGAGAGTCGCCACTAGCCTTGGGTCTGCTAGGTTGGCTTCACCGCATGACAAGCAGTGTACCGAGTGTCTGCTTCCTCGCATGATAGCGGTGTCGTGTGAAAAGAGTACGAGACTAACGGCTACCCTCAAGCACACCACACAATCTCCTTGTCAGCAGGCGTCCAACGTTGCACAGCTGACCCGTTCCGCACTCGAAGCGCAAACGCACGAGTGTAAATAGGTGAAGCGCCACTTCCAGGGGTGCAGCATGCCTTCTGATGTAATAGATGTTCCACTGAAGTGAATTCGATAAGCGTGAACATCAGTGTGATACTGCTGCGTAGGATTTTCAGTGGTGTTCTCACTGTCTGATATAAACAATTCTATATATCCGGGATCAACTGTACGCCTAATATGCACCGTGCTGTAATTAATATGCTTTCTACAAACAGTGCACAAAGTTTCACACATCACAAGTGAGTAAAAAGTTTTCACTGTCCTTGCTGCCCTCCTAGCTCATTTTTGCAATGCATACATCTTCACATCAAATTCATACCCAACCCGTCAAGACACCACTCTAGTTTAACCCTTCAACCTGGCATTTATTATGCTGAATTTCAATTATGTCTAAACCATCAGATAAAAGGGTCACACAATGTTAAGCTAGTAAGTATGGTCTTCATCATGTCCAACATTCTTGGTCAAAAATTTTAAATAATGGAATATTGTAAGGTTATGATATGGAAATATTGAAGGTAATGGTCTGTTCTTCCGATATGCAGCAAAATCCTTTAAATTTTTTCCCTCGCTCGCATTGAGCAGTTAAGACTCCCATAGAAAATCTACGGGGAATGTTTTTATGAATAGCAAAAAAGTTAATAGCGATAAAATGGAAGCCTGCCAAGGGGAGATTTGCAGATATATTAATTGTTATAGTGAAATGTTACAATTAACAAAAAAATTGCATTCATGAACTTTTTCTCATTGAAAAATGCTTTTGTCCAGAATTGCTGGGTATGTTAAAAAGAAAGGCTGTCATAGGCATCAACTTCTAGCTCAGGACTGAGCATATATGCACAACACAATAAGAAAACACAGAAAAATTAACAACCATCAAATGAATAGGTGTAGAGGAATAACGACTAAGGAATATGACTGAGAGTGGCTGCATACCATATTCCCTGAAACAAGCGCATAATATACCACTTCACAAGGGTGGCAAAAGAAATTATATTTGAAATATCACCCAATATCTATTGTACCATGAATTTCACAAAAATTAGAAAAACACATTTTATTGATGGCAGCACTTTTGTTGAAGCACAATCTGCTTAGCCAGCATAAATATGGATTTGTTGCGGTTTCTGGTACCCAAACATTATTAGAAAAGCTGTTGGATTCTCTTCATTCCAGTATCGATAAAAATGAAGTATCATTTGTTCTTTTCTTGATATTAAAAGGTGTTTAATACTGTACAGCATAAAATCCTCTGCAAAAAACTGTCTTGCTACAAGTTTCGTGGTCCTTTTCTGAAGTCAAGAAACTATCTGTCTGAGCAATCGCAAATGGTGGCACTCAGACCTGTTCAAGGCAGAATTATAAATTTACATTGTGGTGTCCCCCGGGAATCCATCTTATCACCTATCTTATTTAATCACTATGTTATTGACCTTCCCGGTGTTATAAATTCATCGCAAATTTATCATTATGCAGATGACACCCAGCTCATCTCAACTAACTCCAATTTTTCATGCACACTCCAGGAACTTCAACAGGATGTTATTGAGGTGTATGATTGGTTCCAGTCTAACTTAATTGAGATTAATCCTCTGAAAACTAAGCTAATGTGCTTTAGAAATCCATACAAACTGATCCCGAACAATAGATTTTTTTTTTTTTTTTGCACAGTTTTGGATGCACCTTATGTTCTTGCTACCTCATTACCTATGTTCCTTCTATAAAATATATTGGTATATATATATATATCAATTTATCCTGGAATACACAAATGGCTTACTTGAGCAAGAAGCATAAAGATGTCGCATACTTTCTATATATTATGAAGGCCTACCTGCCGTTTAATAAGAAGCTAATAAGCAGTTGAATAGCCCAATCTTTAGGATATTCTTTGCTTAGATACGGCATGTGGTGTTTCTTTAACTGTTCTGCTATGTGGAAAAACAGAATAAACCGTACTCTTCTGAGCATGGCTAAAAGTGTTATATACTCATCATCCAAGAAATTCACAAATAGTATTTCTCTCCTCTGGTTTGCCTTCCTCTGATGGTTGGATTAGTTTATGGGGTTTAATGTCCCAAAGTGACTCAGGCAATGAGGGACACCGTAGTGAAGTGCTCTGAAAATTTCGACCACCTGGGGTACCTTAACGTGCATTGACAATGCACAGTACATGGGCCTCTAGCATTTCGCCTCCATCGAAATGCGACTACCGTAGCTGGGATCGAACCGGCGTCTTTCAGGTCAGCAGCCGAGCACCATAACCACTAAGCGACCACGGCAGCTCACATCTTGTTCAAACAAATTACTGCACTACGATATTTCTGGAAATGTGATTTTAAATTGGAAAATATTAAATCAGTCCCACTGCGAAAAATTCGACGATATGTTGCCCCTAGAGTGCTAACCCACTTTGATGAATACATAAAGTCATATTATATACCATATATATTTAATGAGTTGCCCAATGATGTTTTCAACTCGCAGTCAGTTATGTGATGCCACTGCTACGCTCGAACTATTGTGAATCAATGTGGTAAGTGCTCAACAAAAACTAAGTGTGACAGAAACAAAGGGTGCCGCTGCCGAACGGTACCCTACAATCCCAACTATGGCTTTGGTGTGTCCGCATCTTGTATTATGTCCCTGAATTAAATAAAATATTACTATTATTATTATATTATTAAGTCACCTTGATTGACAGTGTGATTGGATGGACAGACTTCAGTGTTGTCCTGTCATAGGGGTCATAATCATCATCATGCATGAAATCAGGCCGAAGGACATAACCACACCTAGAAAAAGAAGAAAAGAAGAATGTGTGTTAGATCTTTCAGAGACTACAAGCAACAATAGGCTAATTTTTGGTCCCCACTCCTATTCACACTCGTGTGCTTACTGAACTGCCTTTGAATGGTTCTTATCCAGGCATCATTCCCTTATAACTACCAAAAAAAGGTGCCTTCCTTGAGATAAGCTGCCATAAGTGCGGAAGTGAATTAAATGCAGTGGTCAAAACTATAGTGGTTTCCTGACTATAAGAGAAATGAGTCTCTCGTCCACAAGTGGTGTCCATCTGCATCAAACAGTTGAGGGTGACAAGAGAAAAAAAAACAAAGAAAACATGGCACAAGCTGTCAATTTTTTGGTGCTTAACCCTCATTTCGCTAGAGGTTGAAATAAGAAACATACAGAGATCATCAAAAAAACATGCCAGGAAAGCAAAGGTGACCTTACTTAATGTGAATGTCACACAGACACATCTGTCCCACCTGTGGCAAAGAGAAACTGAATTTTCTATGGTCCATGGAATCTTTAATCTGTCTGTGCAATGTGGCACAGTTTCTTGAATATACAAATATTAAATAAAAGTTAGTCACTGCATTATCACTAGAATGCTCAGTGCTCTATGTTAAATAAAGTGGGCTTAGCTCCGTGACAGTGTCCGAGCTTTTGCAAATCAACTCCATAATAGTACGCAGCAGTAAGTGCAGAATGACCACTATGGTATCATATTAGATTACCTGAGTACATTAAAACTTTTCGTTTGAAGGACATGACACAATCACTTTAAATGTTGTAACCATGTCCTTCATCAGTACCACTGTCTTAGGTTTGGTTTGGTTTATGGGGGTTTAACGTCCCAAAGCGACTCAGGCTATGAGGGACGCCGTAGTGAAGGGCTCTGGAAATTTCGACCACCTGGGGTTCTTTTACATGCACTGACAACGCACAGCACATGGGCCTCTAGAATTTCGCCTCCATCGAAATTCGACCGCCACGGCCGGGATCGAACCTGCGTCTTTCGGGCCGGCAGCCGAGCGCCATAACCACTCAGCCACCGCGGCGGCTCATTGTCTTCGGGAAAAAATGTTAAAACAACATGCCATGATAAATGCCATAATGATAATGGATATGTCAAGTGAAACTGAGTCATCAGCATCAGCTTTCAGGTACACACATCATGCACAATAATTGAAAATTGAACTAAAATGCACCTAACTCCTTTCACGTCCACTGCACCCAATCCTTTTCAAGTGAAAGCAAAGCAGCAATTCAACATTATGGGAAATATTGCTGAACAAAAATTTCTCTCAACCAGGATGAATTTTCTTTTCCCTTTAAGTTTCATTTAGATGTCATTCAGTACCAAACATTTTTCACTTTAGAATTCTGTTTTGCCACCTTTTAATGCAGCTCCTATGCAATTTTTTTTATTTAAGTTTTCCCTCAGTTCCCCATGCAGTGGTTCATAATAAAGTACAATGAAATAAAAAAATGAAATCAACTAAATGTTTCCTTTACAATTTATTGCCCAGGGCAATACAATCCATTGTAACCTTATCTAAGGGGTCCCTACCTGCCATGAATTCTTGAATATTATTTAACACCCTTAGAACAGACCATGTGTGAAATTCTTCCCCATACATTGACACAGCAAAGATGGATGAACTCATGCTGAAAGTGTTTTGAAATATTGGGTAGTGTACCAGACATGTGAGAAAAAAGGTGGCAGATGCCTGCACCGTCAATAAATTTTTTTGTATAAAGTACAAGGTTAGCCATGTCGCATAATTGCACAGATCTCGATGCATGGGAAAAGCAACTGGTGCATCTCCCATCAGGGCTACACTAGGGCACAGGGTTGAAATTCATGCTAGCCACCTGCAAAACACATTCTTAAAATTACAGATTATTTTTCCAGGTTGTAAATGTGCAATTGTAGAAAGTTGTGTCAAAGAAAAAAAAAAGAAGAAAGCTATTTTAAAAATGTGAGGCCCATTACAACAGTGATTCACAACATGCTCTCAACCAAAAAAAGCATGCAAGCAAGGACAATTTCAAAAGTTTCGAATTTTGAAACGCACCGTCCATTCTGCAAGAACCTGCCCTGATTCAGCTGCATTGGCCGATCTGAAAGATGAAAGCGCCAGGAGTGACGGGCAGATCCTATTCACTGTTTTCTGGAAATACAGAAACTCACAAAACAAACACAAAAATTTAGCATAAACACTTTTCATTAAATAGGACTACTACTTTAGCCAGTAACTTGATTTGTTCTTAACTGCCTTGCAAATAATAATATTAATAATAATGGCAGAACAAAGGTAACTTAAGAAAATGTACACAATATACAGAAGAAATGAGCCATTCAAGGAAAATGATTCTGTGACAATGACAAGAACAAATACTGTGGAGATGCCATAGGACAGCATTTGGCAATACAAACAAAATCACAAAAAAAAGAGAATAAACAACAAGGAAATATATAAGCGTAGTCGTATGATCACAATTCAGATAACAGCGTTTGCTTGCAAACAACCAATGACCGAGACTATGTGAAGTTCATTTCAAAATTATTGCAACTGACTAATAATGCAAAAAGAGCCATGAGCCTCCCATAGTTAGAATGGTAGTTAGAAAAATTATCCCTAACTACAAGACTGCAAACCTTCTTAGCTTAGAATTGATGAAGTACATGTGTAGTTCAAGGACCCTCTTCAAGGGCAACTACAGAAATTTTTCGAAGCTACCATATTCTAATGAAACTTGTACTTTAGGCTTTTCTCTCATTCCTGTTTACTTCCACGAAGTTTTGCTACCATGAAACATTTAATACCGGTGCAAATCGATTTTAACATTTGCCGTGTCGTGTCCTCAGTTCAGATGGTTTCTATGGGGCAGCACTGTATTTTAAACGTCACAAACATTCCCCGCACGTTAATACCAGCTCTTTGATTCACTAGCAAACTTTTCAGGTGTGTATTAAATCATCTCGGGGCATTTCAGGTGTGTATTAAATCATCTTGGGCATTCTATGGTAAGACTCTTTGTTTGTAGTCAATACTTCGGCCATTCAATGTACTTACGAGTGTTTTTCTACTAATCTTTCCGACACCATGGTGTGTCACGGTAAGCATCGTTCCTAGCCATGGATTGAGTTTTATTTTCATTTTATGGTTTTGGTGTTTTAAAACAGATCAACTCTCACTACTTGGAAAAACGGTTTGTTGTGGTGGAGAAGGGGGACTCTAAGGAACGTGATGCGACTATCAGCTCAAAATGTTCGAAAGACCCCCAAAGTTGTCCTTAAAGGACTATAAGGAGAAATGGTGCCTACCCCATGAGGTTCAATTGCACTGCATAGTACTGCCATGTGCTGACTGCACCTGGTATTGAGACACCTGAAAGGAGGATTATTTTTATCTGCAGGTATGTCAGTTTCCTGCTTTGGACCAGTCAGACTTCTTATCGAAAACACCAAAAATTTGGAGGTGTGATACAGTTTAATCAAAGCTTTGCTGGTATACACCACTTCTACTCCCTACAGCACATATTTGGGTAAAAGTTTTTCTTGCCATTTCTGAAGCTGCAACTTCAAAACCCCAGAACTCAATACCCATGATAGGCAGGTTGATCATTCTACCCTCACTGCATTCCTTGATGTCAAGGTAAACCAATGGCGTGAATTTTACCAAATTCCCCGCAGCAAAATTTCTTATAGGCTCTTGGCAAAAGACTTACATAACATATTACTGAAAATCAGCACCAGCCTCTCCCTGCGAGTCTCCCCTCTCTTGGTCTAGTTAGGCATCATTACCTTCGAAAACGGACTCTTGATATGGACTCACATTGCCAGCGCTCCCTGCCGTTCCAGTTCCCGGCACGCGTTGGCTGCTAATGTTGTAGTCATGTGATTAATCACGTATGATTCGCTATGTTATGTATTACGGTTCTCTTTCGTCCTCCTATGTAATGCCCACAAAAGCTACACAGAGTCAGCAAACTGTTCTAAATTCTCATGAAAGCATACCCAAGTTCAGAAAGACAAAGGTATGCTTTTATGTGAATGACTGTTCAGTAAGAAACATGAAAGAAAGCAGCTTTCTAATAAAGCCCCCCCCCCCCCCCCCCTCCCAAAAAAAAAAAAAAAATTTATAGAACATATAAACAAACAGCACATGCTGTTGCACCATTTGTGCATGGCATTGCCCCCTTTCTTTCTACTGTTGTCATCTGTAATGCGAAAATTAGCAATTTCAAATACAGTTAAACCTGGATGTAATGAACCACCATGTAGTGAATTCCTCAATATAACGATGTCAGTGCACGTTAAAGAACCCCAGGTGGTCGAAATTCCCGGAGCCCTTCGCTACGGCGTCTCTCACAGCCTGAGTCGCTTTGGGACGTTAAACCCCCATAAACCATAAACCATGACTAAGTTTCCCAGTTCTCCAGAACTATTCCCATTCAAGAGCGTGTACTGGTGAACATAATGTAATGAAGGTGTTGCAGAGGTTCATTTTGATAAAACAAACTAGTATCTATTAGCTAGTGCAGTGTTATCTGACATTCGGCCAAACCACGCGAAAGGTTCACAACAATAAAAGAAATTGCCACGACAAGAATGTCTACTATAACAGTGAGTGAATGTAGTTGACACACCGTACCATGTTCCAGCACTGTTGGCGTCACTTCATGATACATGAAGTAGTCCCCATAGATTTCACATTTGTAGCGTCACACCAAGTGATATGCAACTGAGTAATATTTGTTGGGGGGCTAGTTGGTGCATCTTTCCAGAAAAGGATTGTAGCGCCGAAAAGGACAACACATAGCCCCGTAGCCGCAGCGGCTCCGTGCATGCAAGGGTGTGGCAAGCCGTTCAATACGTATGCTCCGTTGACGGGAGTTCGATAAATGCTTGCAGTAGTGCTAAGTGCTATCCTTTTGTACAAGGTTTTCTAGGGAATGCTTTCACCGTTCGACTTAAGCAATAATTCGATATATCCGGGATCAACTGTACTTGTTTCAAATTTTGCTTTAGTTCCTGCTTTGTCCTTCCAAGTCTTTACGTCAATGCAGTAATGAAAACCTGCATGTAAAGAAAAATAGTGGACTTTTCTTAATTTTCCTATATCCGGGTTTGACTGGGTGAAAAAAACCATTGGGTTCAATAGGAGTATGGGAGCTTAATGTCCCAAAGCAACTCAGGCTATGAGGGATGCCGTAGTGAAGGACTCCGAAAATTTCAACCATCTGGGGTTCTTTAACGTGCACTTACATCGCACAGCACACGGGCCTCTAGAATTTCGCCTCCATCGAAATTTGACTGCTGCGGCCGGGATCAAACCCACGTCTTTCGGGAATGCCTGGAGCATTGCAATCGAATATTCCTATTCGACATTCCAATTGGTTCCAGCTGCATACAACAGGCTTCAATTGTATATGATTGAGACCAATTGGAGCCAACCGGAATGCCAAATTGTGTATTTGCAACCAATTGGAGTCTATAAGGACTGCTTATTAACTGTTGGCTCCCAAGTGGAGTGGCAGCTCGAAGTATGTCACAGGCAATAACGCATGACACATAAACCAAAGGAACACTAAAATCCTGCACAGGTGATACAAAACCAGAGTGTTCAATATATGTCCACTGAAAAATTTTTTTCTTCAGTCTTATTAACACCTTCATTGGACCCTCCTCATGAAGCCAGTGGCGCTGGTCCATTGAGTGAAGTTATTATATTTCACCATGACTGCTAAGATGATGGAAAGATAAAAACAGTTTGTCTCAGTAACGGAAATCACTGGCTTCCAATTCGGCTTTCCAATGGGAACCAATTGGAAGCTCCAATTGGAAGCCAATGATTTCCGTGACTAAAACCAGCATACTGCTCTGTGCAAGCAAAGAACAGCTAGATGACGGGGTTCTTAGAAAGAAGATATTAGCAGCTTAATCTGCTGAACTGTTTTCATCTTGAGGATCAATTGGAGCCATTTGGAAGCTCAAATTGGATCTCCAAATTGGACGATGCAATTCAAATCATAGAACCAAATGGACTGCCCAATTAGATTCAGGAGTGCAAATGGCTGTCCATTTGATTCCAATTGCGTGCAATTGGAATGCCCGACCAGACCCAATGTTTTTTGTTGATGTTTTTTTCCCGGGCGTGTACATATTAAAAGCCACATTGATGTCTTTTGTCTACTTATTACACCTTTGTGACAATGAAGTTCTACACTCTGTGTCCTACCATATGGTATCTTTCAATGACAACTACTTTGCAAAGTAAGGTGTCTGGAAGCAAAGTTCTATAGGACAAGGCTTGCAGCCCTTTTGGCTAATATGGTAAGGGTGAGCGTCTCCCTTGGCACTTCCCTTGTCAACTAAGAGGAGTTCCTCAAGAAAGAGACAGCATCCTTTGTCCTATCCTTGCAAATGTTGGTCAGCATAAAACCAATCTGTAGTGTGATGTGACGTGCGCAAGCACAAGAAAAGCGTTGTGTGGTGCAACAGTGTCCGAGTGTCACACCTGACGGCTATGCTGCGCAGCGCACATGCAAATGGCATCCAAAAAGGTGCAGAGGAAGAAGCGTGGTGTGGCATAAGGAGCGGAGGCCTGATGTGTTGCAAATACGAGGCACTGAGGAAGGCAGCGCAGCAAGGGACATGGCATTCAAGAGTGGAGGAGGCAGCTGACGGACAGCGGGTCCGTGCTGCCGTGGGCCTCTACTGGATCTTTAATGCAAGGCCTCTTGCGTCCAGCGCTGCCATGCCCTGCTCGTGTTCCCAGATCGTTCAATGCCTTTTCACCAGCCACCGACCTCCTGTGGACATTGGTGTATGACCGCCTTCATCTATGGGGCTTCTCTTTGTTCCTCCTCCACTCCACCTGCCGCTTGGGTCCTTCGGTGCCATGCCCTTTGGCCTTTCGAGGTTTCTCCAGAGATGCTCTGCAGGTCATTGACCTGTGTCCTACCCAGCCACAGTTGGATCTCCGCTTTGCCAGGGATGCTCAGTGACTGGTGCGCTTTATTCTCACTTGTTGTGTTGTGTGCATGTTGTGGTTTAATTCTTCACTCATTTTTTATTTGGCCAGTATTTAACCGGTTTCTTTCATTAATTCAAACACGGCTTCACTGTTTCTTTTCACTGTCTTGTTTTATTCAGTACCTGCAAGTGATAGCCTCCCACGGCTGATAATGTGACATGAAAAGTAAGGTCAACAGGAGATAATAAAGCCTGAACTAAGAAAGGAGTGCCCCTATGAAGAAAATAGTACTATGCAACAGCAGTTTTTGTAAAACATTCATATATTTCAGAGCAATTTCTCAATACTGAAAATGTACCTCACCTGGTGTCTGGTAGTTGAGGGCCACCATCTGGCAGCCACAATTCCACAAGTGCACAGGATCATAGTTTGAGGAGTCAATGCGACTGCCCTTTGGATACACACGACTGAACTGTAGCCGGTGGTATGTGAAGCTTTGTTAAGAAAATTTTACATCAATTTGCACTCAACCCAGCACACATAAAAAGCCAGGCAGCTATGTGCGGTCACATCTTGAAGGAAACAGTAACACCAAAAAAATATGGCAGTTTCATGTGAGAATTTACCTACTCCCAGGTTATGACTGCAGACAAATTTAAGAAAATTTTCCTTCATTGCATGTGAAAGGAACACAGAACCACTGGAATTTTCCCAGTGGTTGCATTTTCTGGTATCACCCCATTCATAGCACTGCTATTCAGAGACTACCAGGTCCAATTCGATATGTCATAGTAGTACCATGACATTTTTTTATACAATTTTGGCAAAGAAATTATTGAAAGGTCATGGCATAAAATTTAAAATGGACAAACCAACTAAAAATAATTCAGCAGACATGGGAATGGAAAGAGGTGCTCGTTTTGACATAAACGACCGAAGCCAGCAGTCACCGAAACCAGGGAGCATAGCGGATGTCTTTCTTTTTTTTAATTGTGTAGTTTTTTATTAATGGGAGATTAATAAAAGCAGAATAAAAAACAACCACATGTGGCTGTTTTTTCTTCTGCTTTTAATAATGTCCCATTGCATGGCAAAAACCCTGCGGGACAGAAATCCGCCAGTGTACAAGAATGGCAAAAACCAGCAAAGGGTTAGCCTTTAGCGACAACTCTAGACTATATGCACTTTACAGGCTTGAGCATTCCTTTCCATAGCCCAATGATAAAAATCAGTCGATCAATAGTTAATGGGTAATTATTCTGTACAGAATACATAAAGAAAAATGGAACCAGTTTTACCAGCACACAACATGACATAATCCCTTGAGGAGAAAGGATATTTGAGGAAGAAAGAGCAATGCTGAGGACTCATCCATTTCTCAACCTTGGTCTCCGGAAATGATGACATTTCTGTGAAGTTCCCAATCCCTAAATGAGAAGTGTAATGAAACATTAAATGAATGACCTGTATTATTACAGTCAATCCTCTATCGCTAATCTGGGAATGCCTACACCCAATCCGTGTCCCACCCATTCACTCACCCACCCCAACCTCCTAGGCCCTTCTGGCCACATGAACTGGTGGAAAGCCCAAGCTGATTGACTGGGCCAGGCTCCATGGAGGGGAAGGCCAGGTGGCTCTTGGAGTGAGCAGCACTCCCAGTAGGGTTTTTATCTTTGCTATTAAATAAAGTTCGTTCTCTCTCTCCCTCCCCTCAAATCAACTGAAGAAACTGCAAAGAGTTGCATGCCTCATCAGAGGTGTCCCAAAAAAGATGTGCAAGCACTCCTGGTGCACGCAAATATCAATTACATAAAAACAAGGAGCGAAATAGCCTTGCAATGAGAAGGCGGCAGTAAAAAAGAGCTTTTACTGCACTACTACACATGAAAAAAGGCAATACAGTAGACTACCTTTGAGGTAAACTTGAAGAGACCAGAAAATTTGTTTGTCTTATCAGAAGTTCCTCCAAAAAAGATATGCAAGCATGCTATGCATGTCCAAATATATGTGACATAAAAACAATAAATGAAATGACCTTGCAGCGAGAAGATGATTGCAAATGGATCATACACCATATATAACCGCGCAACGAACCCAATTCTTTCCAGAAACATCAATTTGGGGGGAGGGTTCAATACACGGGAAAGAAAGTTGAAACAGATTTTTTTTAGCAGAGTCAAAATTTCATACCATACGTCCATCCGCATGCACACCAAGAAAAGCATCCAGTCAGACACATTTTTTTTTTTCGCCAGTGTTTAGCATTGTTCACTTCAAAAGGTGTTTGCTGTATTACAGTGCGATCCGACTATTTTCTGATAGTAGCCGACGGCATGAAATATAGCGAACATACTGAACACCGGCACTGAAGGTCAAGTGTGTTTTTATGTGAAGTTAAAAAAAAAAAACAGGATAGTTACGAGTGTGTAACGAGAATGTCTCAAAACAATGTTGTTGCAGCGTTGTGTATTTTGAATTTCTATTCTATCTTTTTTCTCGTTAGCATTGTATTATAAGTTTCCAGTTTTGCACTCCTGATTGCTCCTCTGTTATTTAACTGTCTTGTAGGTTAACACTAAACTTAAGCAATTTCTCACAGGAGGTCCCCTGGATAGTGTTTACTTCAGGACCTCCTCCTGTAATACCAATTTTATGTATATACATGCACTGAATTATGGAAACACAACACGATGATGATGATGATATATGTGGTGAGCTGTGGTGAGGGGTTCGGCATTTTTGCTCCAGATCTCAAGCTCGCCAAGGCCCCTGGGGGTCTGAAGGTCCTGCTTTCTTCACAGCATTTCAGTATAGAGAATGTTTTATAGGATTCTGGTTTAAACTGCTATGCTCCTTTTCAAATCTCTAGTGCTTTCTAAGCATACAGTAGAGCAGCCGGGTGCAGCAGCATACTGAGCAAGCCAGCACCACCGGCGCTTCTGTCAAAGGCATACACCTTAGTACTCTATCCACCACCCCCAAGCTCTCGTTACAAACACACAGTGATGTTATCGGCATGCAGCATCTTGGCACACTGCCAAGGTCTGAGCTGGTGCGGATGGAGTGAAAACTGATAAACGCAGTAAAAAACGCTAAAGGTTCCAAAAAACAAATTCTCAATGACAAAAGTCGGGGGTGGGTTTATCATGTGCATGGGTTCATTACGCAAGTACATATCGCACATGGCATTACGCACGAAGTGAGTTGAACATTGAGGGCATGAAACAAAAGTGATGTTATCCTACTTGAAAACAGCATTGCTCTCCTTTTCTTCTTTTCACCATCTCTTTTTTTGCTCCCTTTCTTTAGCAGCGACTGTTTATTTTTTCTTTGTTTTGTGCGACATGATCTACATCTTCTGCATCTGCCTTAGGCAGATGTGAAAGTGCATACTGTGATGCATACTAGCTGAAAATTAGACTCTCATATATGCTTTAACCTTTCCAATTCCAAGTCCACAGGCAGATGCAACATAGCCTACATGCTTTTTCGTGTGGTGGAGGCAACGCACAGCAGGTGACAAGCACACATCAATAGCACAAAAAAAAAAGGGGGAATTGTTTTTTTTACTCTGTGCTTTCTTCATTCAAGAGTGGCACAAGGATGCGCTCGAGCATCCCTGCTTAGAGTGGCTGTGGTTCATGGTAACTGTAAAAGTTCATCTTAACTGAGAAGCACATATGAAGTGGTTTATTTTATGAGAGTACGTAGAAAACTAATCAAATAAACTCACATTGTTGGTTATATCCGAGAAATCAGAGGAAATAAGTTCGCTTTAAAGGTGCACTAAAGAGGATTCTAAGCTTGTCTTTTTATGACGGGAACACAATCTACACGCTCCGAGCATTCTTAGAAACATCTAATTATTGTTCTGTGTGGCCAATTTCCCTACTTAATTAAACGTCCCGGCTCCCGCCTTTTTTTTTTTTTTTCAATTCACCTGCGAAATTAGGAGGAGTCGACAAACACATGAAGTGCCTTTCAGCAAGTCGCGTGGTGACTTCACTTTTGCTTTTATTTAGTTTTTTAGATTTCCATGAATAAATAGTTTCAGTTGCAGACAACATAGCCGCAAATTAGGCCCACGGAAATAAAAATAAGAGTAGACTCTTTGCTTTACGTATCACTCCGTTGATGGCAGAGCGGCAAGCCGCCATGCGACTGGCTGAAAGGCACTCCACGCGTTGGCTGACTCCTCCTACTTTCGGAGGCGAGTTAAAAAAAAAAGGCGGGAGTCGGGACATTTAATTCGATTTTAATAGTGAAATCGGCCGCATAGGACAATAATTCGAAGTTGCTAAGAATGCTTGGAGCGTGTAGGTCGAGTTCCCACAGTAAAAAGAGGAGCTCAGGATCCTCTCTAGTGCACCTTTAACAGGAATTAATGTATACAACAAAGCATCATTGGTGACATCACCTAAGTTACTTACTTTCAGGGCAGAATTGAACAGATCTGCAATAGATGATGAGATTGGATAATTCCTTAGCAAGCCTCAAGCTTCGCTCCATTTCTCTTCTTTGCTGGATCTGCACAAACAATACATTTCTTTTAGGTGTACTACACATCATTCAAGTGAAGAGTTTAAAGGAACACCGAGTAGAAATTGAAGTTGGTTTGTATCGATAAAATATCAGCTCCTAAACACAAAAACACCACTCTTCCTGAAAACAACGCTCTTGTAAGGTAGAAAAGAGCAAGGACTAAAATGCATGTATTGCCGCCAGAGGCCAATGTCACAAGTGCAAGCGTGATGATGATATAGGAGAAGAAAAAAAACACAGATCTCTGAGGCTGACAAACGTGCATGAAGGTTACGTGTTTGATCGATACTGAATATATGTGTTGTTTTGAAGCCACCAGTGCACTTTTATCACATGAGGGAGACGGAAAAAAGACAGCCTGAATATTGGAAGTCAAAGAAAACCTGCGACTGGCAGCGCAACAGGCGGCCAGCTGAGTTTCAGTATGTTTAGGGGTGCTTTGCAGCTATGTGTTCTGCGTTCCCACAGGTTTTCTTTATGTGCTTTGATTTACAAAGGCGGAGCAGCAGAGGACCTCCAAGTACCTCTCTAAGTGCTCCTCGAACGAAGTTCGTGTAACGGCACGTAACTGCAACAAGGAAATAGAGCTGTGTATAGTCAATGTTCAACATGCCTACACGTTGGCAAACGCACCGCTCGGCGTGTTCACTTCGTCAACGTACCAAGATACTGGGCTGCATAACCAGCCCTACGAGGACGATTACTACAAAATTTAAATATGCCAGCATGTACTAGTCGCTACCCATCAATCGTGACGGTGGCGTGACGACGACAGCGACGCTGCCGACTCCTCGGCACTACGACTTTCTTCCTAGACCCGTCGCCTCAGCCCTCAAAAGCATCACATGTTGTGTGGGATTGAAGTCACTGAATGCAGGCAGCAGTTCTTTGCGAGAACTTCACTGTCGGAATCGGGAATGGGAACGAAGCAACGATGGCTGATAGAGGCCTTCAACGTCCGGCTGGCAGTTGTTTTTATTTCGGCTGCTGCTAGCCAGCAGCAGCAGGAGTGCAGCGCTCACCGCCATCAATCACGTAGTCTTCGTTTCCGTTTCCGCCGCCTCTCCTATTCTCCTCGCACGCTTCTTCTATTTTGTCATCACAGAGTCCGGAGTTTGAATCGTAGCGGCGGGAAGAAGTTTTCAACTTCCAATCCGAATCTCTTAGCAATAAATGCACCTTTCGCTGCCGGACAAGCAGCAACAAAGCCACAAAATGAAAAAAATTTGATAGCATTGTCCTCAAAGTCCCTTTAAAATAACAGCCTAAACCTTGAGGAACTTTTGGTTTGGTTTTACTGGGTTTAATGCCCCAAAATGACACAGGCTATGAGGGACACCGTAGTGGAGGGCTCTGGATAATTTTAACTACTTGGGTTCTTTAACATGCACCGACATCGCACAGTACATGGGCCTGTAGCATTTGGCCTCTATCGTAATGACACCACCGCGGCCGGGATCAAACCCGTGTCTTTTGGGTCAGCAGCCGAGTACCATAACCAGTGAGCCACCGTGGAAGCTGCTTGAGAGACTTTTACCAACGAAGACCATGCAACACTGAACATGCGTTTCTCAGGAAACAGGGCTTCTCATAAGACTGTGGTAAATGCTTCATAGCAAAGCAATAGTTATTCAAGCCAGTAAGAACACTTCATCTAATAAACATAGTTAAATGCACATCAAACAAGAATATTACAAACATTAACACTATGGCACTGACCATGTCATTAGCAGACTGGGCAGTCTCTCGGATCTTGAGCACCCAATCTTGCATCTCCTCCCTAGAGGGAGCAGCAATCTCAATGGGCACTAGCTGGGTGGGTGACACTATGCGAAACACCGAGTCCTGTCCCCTGCCTGGCCAATTTTGCAGGATATCTGCAAAAAAATATTTTCACGTGAAGCTTGCATATTTTCTGTATACTGCACAAACAGAAAGTGAAACAAAGACCCATTAGAGCCAGTTCTTGCTTCATTTCATAATCACAAGCTTACAGTGCTAAGCTCTGGGAGAGTCCAGTGAAACCCGATTATATCGAACTCGGTTAGATTAAATAATTTCTGAGCACCATAAAGCTACAACTTGAATATATATGAAAATGTGCCGCTATATAGCACAAAAATTTGCCGTCATACAGAGAACTTCGGGCAACACCAGGCGGCTCAAGAAGCTGGCTTTCCCTCAGCAAATCTCCGGATGTTAGATTTTCCACATGGCCCTCCGGTTGCTGCTGATGCTAATGTGCTACGTAGTGCACGCAGACCAACATAGGTCAAATGCTACTTTGGTGCACAAGGGGATAATCCGCGTGGTGAAAGTTGATTGTAGAAAACATCTGCCTCAACGGCTCCTGCATAACCTGAAGACTGGAACAGACGTAAAAATCAACCTCTTAGGTGTCCTGTCTATGCTGAGTGGGTCATGGGATAATTTCAAAAATGAAACTACACAGAACAGCTCCCGACATTCTCGTCTCTGCTTTCCTGAAGAAGATAGAGCAACTTAAAGTTCGGGTGAGCTCCACGGAGCCGTCGCGGGTCTTGATGATTTGTGGAACCAATTGTCAGAATTTCTTGGTGCTATTTCTGAAGGGGCAGCTGTAAGTGATTTGGTGTCCATGGATGACAATGTTGATACTGCGGGAGAGCTTACGAACGAAGGCGACATCGCTGACATCGAGGATAACCTGGATACCACTGATGCGAATTGTGACGACTTGATAGAACCTGTGCCCACGTGCTTCGACGTGCTCTGTGCACTCAGCCTGGTTCGTAGCTGTTGCGCATTGATAGAAGGCTGCGGTCTCAGCTGTTAGGAGTCCATCAATAACACTGAAAAATGCGTTTGCTCAGAAGCAACAAAGATGAAACAAAAAATTCACGACTATCTCACCCGATAATCTGCGTGCAGTAAGTGGCTATCACAGAAATAATTTTTTTTACATATCAATGAGTTTGTGTGTTGTTTACTGCTAACTTTATATCAAATTAAACATTGCATCGAACTCGTGGGCGTTTTTTTCGCAAGTTTGATATATGCGGGTTGGAACGTATTTTGCAGGCACTCAATTTCACAAAAAGGTAGCCATAGGCCCCATAGTGCTTCCCTCTTCCCTGCAGGTGAGCAAGCTTTCAGAAACTGCAAAAGCAGGAACATGGTTCAGTGCCACACTGTACTGAACTCTCGTAACAATGACACTAATGACTGCCATTCCTGTCAAAGGACTTATTTGGTAGCAATTTGACCACCTTCCAAGTTCTGCAGCATCAGCCAGGACCTAAATATATTTTTCTTCGGAAATTCACATCATTCAACACAAAATCTCAAAATTTGTAATGGCATTTCTGCTCATAGTCAGTGTCCAAACATTTCACACAGAGAGAAGGGGCTCAACATGAAGAAGCAAATAAACATAACGCAGCCAAACTTGTGCAGCAGATTAGGAAGATAACCTTTAAACACTTCCATTTCAGCTCCCACCGAATGGGTCTGCCATGATGACCAAATAAAATTTTTCTAGAACCAGCAGAGCATAATCTTCAGGAAGGAAACGCACAAGAATTACCACCGCATTTTCCACTTTTAGCTACGGTTAGGAACGACGTGCTTATCTCAGAGGCTTTTTTTGTACAATTATAAGTAGGTATTCTCCCAAATTATTTGCAGGACTAGTTTTCCACAAACTGTGCGTGATTCATGGGAAGCACAAAAATTTCCTTCACAAAAATTAAGTCATTTATGGTACACAAAAGATGCAGCGCAAAAATGTGAAACTTGCATTCCTGTGAGAGAGACGTGAGTGGGAATGTCCCTTCTGGCTGGCCACTATGGGATCAGAGTCAGAAACAGGTTTTTGGTGCGCGGGCATCAATTCCAATATAATTTTATTTTAAGAAACGGAGAACTACAATGATTCCATTTTTAAGCAGCTAGTGAATATGGTAGTTTTTGGTTATAACATACCGTGACACCATAGCTGGCACTAACAGACCGTGACAAGACTTACCCTTGAGAAAGCCTGTCATACAGATATCCTTCTAAATGTACTCAAGGCCCAATTTAGCTCAGTAGCCCATCAACTCATTTCAATTTCTTATTTCCCATGTGTAACTGCATGTTAAGACATCAGATAACATAACAGCCCAGAATTTCCGGCTTTTTTAGCGTATTCCATTCCTGCCTTTATATGCCTCAGTCAAGAGCTGCACATCTTTGAATGTAGTACATGTAGAAGTGCATATGTAAACAAAAAAAAAAGGGCACTGTACAATGCAAAGTACTCACCTACAGTACAACCTGCAATGTCAATACTGCCCTTCTGCAATGTACCCAAAGGCATTGCATCTCCAGACTAGAAAGCAAGTGAAAAAGAAGTAAACATCACAAGCAAGCATCTTAAAGGCAAGAATAAACACCATATTCATCTCCAATACAAAATGTCGCATAGCACACAGGCTCACCCCATCGTCGGATGCATCCTGCGTTTCAAGCACTTCAACAAAGTTTGCAGGGAACCAGTGCTGCCTCTTGCCACCATAGTTGCCCCGCCACCATCCTCCGTCCAGGCGCACCACATTAGTGATGATGGCATGCTTGCAGAACGAAAGTTCATCGTCTCGTTGAGCCCGGTAGTCATACAGAGCCTTCACTGTGGCACGGAAAGCACCCGAAAAGCTGTCTGGATCCATATAAGTCCCTGCTGGGCCTCCCACATGCAGTGGACTGTCCTCAGGATCCTGAATCATGAAATAATAGAGCTACACACCACAACATAAAAATGCCTCCCAAGAAAAGTGCCGAAGCCTAAAAAATAAATCCAAATTAAAATACTCAAAAGCCTTCACTATATAAGACGTTCACAAAATAAGCCTAGGAAATTTCTAGTTAATTTAACAGAAAACAATCCAATACTGTATTTACACATATACATTGCGAACAAAAATATAACGAGGGGGGAGTCTGAGACCTCATCAATATGAAAAATAAAAAAAATATTACGATTAGAACACAATCTCATCCTATTCAAGCAAGCTGTAGCTGAGGGCTCGGAAAAAACAGACACACACAAAAATATGAAGGCAACGGATACATTGATAGTATTTGAGAGGCAACATTTCAGAAATGCACATGACACTACCAAGTGCCACAAAACCTTCGACGTGTTAACGCATTGCAGAAAGGTGACAGGGTCTAAGGTTAACATTAGACAGTTTTAGCTGTGCGTAAGCAACGGCTTAGCGTATGCAAGGAGTTTGCGGGGACGGTAGTGCGCATGCGCAGAACGTAAGCGCAAGCCCTGCGTCTTGTGTGCGTACGCTGGCCAGCGGAGTTAGCGTTGCGGCGCATGCGTGGCTTGTGTACACTAACGTTGACAAGATGGCGGCGCCCTGCTCACCCGCTTCGGAATAAATACATGTCACCGTTGGATTCTCCGACACAATAGCTCACTCAAATGGTAGCGGTTCGCTTTTATTTCGCCTACTCTTGCCCACACGTAGCAGTATAAGCCATAACTAACCCCTGTTTTTCAGATAACTTGGCGATTTTCAAGCTCGTAGGCCTAACTAACTAAATGCAGTGTGTTTTCCTCGTAGCAACCACCTGGTGAAGCAGTTTTCTAGCTTTTAGCCAGTTCTTACATTTTCTTCGGTTTGCATAGTTTTTCTGGAACAAAAAAAAAAAAGGCTCCCAATGCACTCACACTAGTTATAAGTAATTACGGATGAAATGGATGAAATTTTCTTCAACCGAGCGTTGATGTGCTTTGACGTCTTGTCACTAGATGGCGCTATGTGCGCCTGAGGGACGCTACAGCTCGGCCAACTAAAACTATACTTCGGAGCGGATACCGTAGCGGACACCGTAACGCACGCAGCACCGTAGCGCTTTGAGTACGCAAGTACTTGTTTACGCACAGCTAAAACTGTCTATTATGAGTGAATCTGGTTGAAACAAAGTACCTTAAAATTATATTTAGTGTGAAGCCATCACTGAAAGCTTCTGGTAAGAGCAAAAGCCAAAGAAAAATATCCAGTGTGCTTGCTAAGTGATGGGCCACACATCAATAGTAAGCACAAAGCAGTGCAAGTTGCAGCCAACATAAATATTAAACCACAATGCTAACAGAACAGAAATGAAACCTACCGTTCCAATTCTTCGAATAATGTCTTCATTGATTGGGTACTTGAGCTTGACTTTACGGTAAAGTGGGTGTTTTTCATAATAATTTACAAGCTCAACAAGGCTCTCAAACTGTGCTGTACCAATGACGAAAAGGCGTCCTTCTTGCTTGATGCGACAATGTTTCAACTTGTTCTCCGCCCTGTGTAGAAAAAGAACTTTTATTACTGTTGGCACCTGAGATAAACTGCAGTGAAAAGCCAACCAGCGGAAGTCAGAACAATAAGAATGTAAGTTTTGCGTTAAAATGCATTCTCTGCATCTTTTGTAATTTCTCTTTAAAAAAAATTTATCTACTCCATTTTCTACTGGTAAGGTAGCCTCTGAGTATTCTTGTTATCGTTAATTAAAAGAATGATCCACTGGGCCAACACAACAATTTTCAGCTGTTTACCGGAATGACAAGCATGTCCAAGTCTGTTCAAATGACCATACTGCAGAGACAAAATAAGCTTGACTAAGGTCCCCAACCAGTGGCTATTCTTATCTCCACCTGTTTTCACGGAATATATACCTTGAAACTGCACGGCAGCTGCAACCTCAACACTATTCCTGAAAGTCAGAGTAAATTCTCAAAAATTATATTCAATGTACACAGAAGTCCACTCTGTTGAAGCTATCAGCAAAGTAAGTGCATTTCATGATACAGAAACTTTCCACTCCTGAAGAGATGTGCGCTGATAACTAGGGCGAGGCTACTTCAGAGCAGCGGCAGAAAAAATAAAACTCGAATTTGTCTTTCTGCTCGCACCTTATGGTAGGGTACCACAGAAATTACCACTGTCTTCTAATGTAACCAACCAAAATCAGCCGAAATATAAATATAGATTATAATGCAGTGCTGTGCAGCAGTGCATGCCCAACTTCAATTATAACGTTAAAAGCAAGCTTCAAAGCACACCTGAAGGATATGGCAAAGCAGTTGTCCTCCTTTTCACTTGGGCGTACCAAAAATGTACCATCATACTTCACACGCTTCAATAGTTCTTCCGCATGAGTACGTGTCATGTTAGCATGGTACCACCTGCATGTAAAACAGTTCAGAGTAATGTGTGCAAGTAAAGCACAAGGCAGTACATTCCAATGCACTTAACTGCTAATGTCTTCCAGTAACAAAAAAAAAGCTGTTGTCTGTCTAGTTGCTTCTTTTATCAGCAAACAAGAGCAAGTAAATATGCCGCAACTGTAGAACACTGCTCAGAAGCTCAACATGAAAGTATTACTACACTCAACACTAGACTAACATACTGCAGCAGCTTTTGATGATTATTACTATGAATTTTAATGGTGCAAGACAGCTTTGGCCAATGAGTGCCATGGCACAAGGTATTTTTCTTTACGCAAGGTGGGATGGATCATAGACCCATTTTCCGAGCATATCACCCCAACGAAACAGAGCACCAACCAGGCCAGCGAAAACCTTGTAGTACTTAGTGTATCACTGGTGGATAGCACAGCACTGGGGATCGAATCCCGCACCTCCCGCATGCAAGGCGGATGCTCAACCAGTCGGTCACTGCCATGGTACTGCAGCAATTGAGATTCTGTTTGCATCCTGGTCAAAGGTAGACACAATGACAATTTTTCCACCTTGTCTGCATGTTTCTCGATCAATGCAGGCAAGAAATATGTAAGGCATATAATTATATAAGGCACCTGTTCAGCTTTAGTAAAGTTTGTGCACTAGGTTTTCACAAACAATAACTTGCAAGCACCAACTCACCATGCAATAATCACACCAGATGTCATTCTGTGCATGTGTCACATAGCCCATGCACAAGCATACGGTTTGCAGCACACAGGGCATAAGTTTCAGCACTTCCAACCTCAATCCCATTCAGAATACAAAGCAGTTGAGCCCACTCCTAACGAACCTGACAGTCAAGCGAATTGCGTTAGATGTATTCGAGATTTGTAGTACGTGGACTTTTCATTTTACAACCAGAAATATGAAGTCTGATGAAATTGGCATTTGTTTTTCAGAAAAGTTCGTTATGCATGTCGGCTTCTTTGAGGGAGACCATTTCACGGTGCTTTCCAAGCTCTGCAGAGCAGTCAGACGTACGTTTCTCGCCGAGGCCAAGCAACAAGCAGGCTACAGTACACGATTTAACTAACTGCGGTTAAAGCATTCACGGCAATCGTTGGCAGGTCGGCCTCCTTGTCATCAGATTCTTGGCAGTTGGGGAGTGCTCGTATATCGTGTACAATGGCTTAGTCAGTGTATCACTTTTCAATGCCACCGTCATGATCTGCACGTCAAGAAGTCATCCCAGGCGAAAACATGTCTGTCCATCTGTGCATCAACAATGCATTGTTACAAATTGACATGTGTCTAATCATGCGGATGTTCAACAGCATTTTCAGTCATTTCTTAGCCCATAAACCATGCTTTACGGAAGCAATTTCCCAAGCACTCCGCCTTCAGTACCATCCAAACGGCCTTAATCATTTCCACAGCGGCGAACAAAGATATCCGAACCGGAACACCCCCATCAATTGCTATCAGCATGCACTGTATTGTAGCGCTGATGTTGGGACATCTTGAGCCACCACACCACACCACAGTCAGAGAAGGCAACACATGGTGCGTCACAAAGTTGTCAAGCACGAGCAGGTGCGCCTGTTTTTTCCGCTATGTCATGGCTAAACTCAACAAGCCACTCGACCAGAAAAAAGTGCCTTGCTCTTTTGAGACTTCCGCATGCACCCCAAATAACAACAAAAAGTGAGGCATTATGCAGTCCTTTGTGTTTGGCCTGTATCGTATAATAGTGTACCTCTCAAAGCATCACAGTTTGCTAGACTTGCCGATGAGAAAGGGCACCTGCCTGTCGAAGCTGCTCATCCTCATGCACAGAAGCTCGTTAACGGGAAAGTCTGCGGTGCCTTCCACCAGTGCAGGTGTCGCCTTTCAATTGCATTCATATTTTTGATGGCACCCTTTGGTAAAACTGTGGCATTTTGACGGCAGTGTCTCGCCATTCCTATTTCCTTTTTAGGCCCCCACATTCTTTCCCAGGGGAGGTGTCACGGGAGCTCGAGGCACTCTTCGAATCCACACTTACCAGATGCACGAGTTTTTTGACTGCAGGGCCGAATTTACAGCTTCTGTTCGTTCATTGCAACCGAGTTACGCTGCCACACTTGTTTGTTGTATCTGAGACGCATTCCCATTGTCCTAATGCATATTTTGACGGTGGCGCCGCCCTCATTTGTAATAAGCAAGTGTTCATTATTAACTATGGCAATTATAAGCAGGCTCAACTGTATATCGAATACCTCTTGGCCTATGCCACCTACTCCCGAATGTCACAGAAGCAGGAAGCTTCCACAGTGGATACGAACAACCATCTCTCATAGAACTTATGTTCTTGCTCAAGCACAAAGAATCAACGTACAGTAAAACCTCATTAAACAGTAGTTGGCCGGAGCCCGGAAAAAGTATGTGCTAAATAGTTGTACAGCTTAACCGCGATGGCATAAGATCGCCCACTCATCGTATTTACTCACTCGCGTAACTCGCGCAGTTAGAGCTTCAAAAAGGGGGTGTGCAATTTTTAAAAACACGTCATAAAAAAACTCTACAAAGGTCATAATGTGCAATATGTACTATAAATAAACTTGACTCCAAATATGAGCTGATGCATTAGCCCCAACCTCCCGTCTCGCCGCACATTAAATAGCTCCCCACAGGATGGCATGACTGTGCACGCGCAGCTTGAAAAAATAAACTTGCAACGATACAATCGCAAAGCTGGCAGCCAGAGGCAACGGAGATAAAAGACAATAAAACGGTGCCCTCCTGTGCAGCCCGGCTGACTAGAGGCAAACCGAACAGCCAATGGTTTGGTAGTTTCAGATTCAGGCAAGTGCAACAGTTCATTCTGTAAAGTGACCGCCAACGCAAGCAAGTGTGTTAAACGGCATGCAATTAGAACTTTTTTTTTTAGCGAAACCAATTTATCAATGAATTAATGCCCTTTTTTAAACAAAGAGCTCCATCTATCGAGCCGGGAATGGGCATCGGGCGAAGCTACGTTCGACCCCGCGCATAGGCCGGCGCCGCGTTACGTCGATCCTTCAATTTCGAACGGTTGTTTATGTTTATGTAAAAAAAAAAAGGTCAACTTATACATGGAAATATACACTGTTATGCCCTTTTAATACCTAAGGGAAGGATCTCTCTCGTGTGCCAACACCAATTTCCTCGTGCCACGTTTGATAACACGATCTTCCAACTTTTCTCTTATGCTGAGCACCTGGTGTTTCTGTCCCAGCTTTGGCAAGACACGACCATCGGCCCACTGCAGTTAGTTCTTGCAAAGAGAGCTAAAGGGATGGCGCTCGTCATTGCTGTTGCGGCTCCACTTGGCTATGCTTGGCTACAATTTCCCATTGACTACAATTTGACTGGCCGATTGAACCCCAGGTGGTTGAAATTTCCGGAGCCCTTCATTATGGCGTCCCTCATAGCCTGAGTTGCTTTGGGACGTTAAACCCTCATAAACCATAAACAATAAACTTTTGTTGCGCCACTATAGTTGTTGTCCGCCCTTGGGGACAACGCAACTGCCGTGATTTTGTCGCGCGCGATTTCGCCGGAAAGTATGGAAACAGTAGTGTTAAGCAATACGTATGCGATAGCTGGCGCGATTTATGCAGATACAAAATGCATTATGTTCAATGGGAGTCGAGTCAGGGATTTGGCTTTACTACTCTTAAAACAAAACTACTGTTTCAGCAGGTAGGTTTTTAACAAGGATTTACTGAAATAGGCATTAGAGAAAAAGCAAGGTAACGCACTCTTTCCCCTCATGCTTGTTGGGCTGGGGAACAGGCTCATTGAGGTACATGTAGAACTCTTGGCTGCGTAGTGGGTGCGTTTGGTAGTGGCTGATGAGATTGTACAAGGTGTCAAATGCCACTGTGTCAATAAGATAGTACTTGGTCTGGCCTCGTTCTTGTTTGGATTTTATCCTGCAATGGTTCACCTTGCCCTGGCGCCTGAAAAACATTGGAAGCACAGCAACCCATACATTTTTAGCAAATCAAGTGCATTCATTAAGTAACAAAATGTTTGATAAATTTCAGCCACGCATTTCAGCCCAGTGAAATACCCAGTCATGGACAAAATTTTACAAGATGCGGTTGCATGGAAAAAGAACTATTTCAGCATTGCCTCACCACCCAGTAGCTGGTATTTGGTCCAAAGGATGGAGAATGCATGTCCCCGTATGCTTCCAAGCTTTTTGGTCGTTTGCCTGACAACACAGAAATTTTCTTTTTTTATAGCACACCCACATCCCTAAACTTTTGTCCATGGCTGTATCCGTTTACTCTTCCTTTGTACATCACTTCACTTGCTGTGAAATAACTTAATAACACATCGAGACTGATCTTTGTGGTTACTTAAGCACACTAGCCTTTACAACTCACACTACTCCTGCACCGTCAATGCCCTTTCCCACCTTCAATCTTCCAGCATCAGAACCAGTTCACCAGATCTTTCAACTGAAGGTTTGCAACATTTGTTTACCCTCTGCGGTCCGAGACTATTTCGCCAGTTTTGGGCACTGTGAAAGAAAACGACAACTGTGAAAGAACAGCTCATGGAAAGTTTATTTTTGGTGTTTCTTTATGTGCCAAAGTCTTTCAACTATATTCAGGCAGTGTTTGATTTAAGAGATGGTGCATCATCCGTACTGAGAAAAACTCGCAGTATTCAACCCCGGAAAAACAAGACCATGTTGTTTTGTCAGGAGAGGCCCGACTAGCGACCGCAAAGAGCTCAATGAGGTTTTCAACAACTAAAGCAGCTTACACCCCCAAAGATGCCCTCTCATTTTCCTTTTAATAAAGACATGTTTCAATGTTCAAATATATAGTGTCAAGCTATAAGGGCAACTGTCATCCATTAACACAGCTGCCCCATTTTTTTTTTATTGCATGCTCATTAGCTTGTTGACCACTGTGAAGCCGCATGCACTGTGAACACATACAACCTTTGACCATAAAGTTTCGAGACTGATTTATTTTCTTCTCTAGAAATGAATCCCCAAAACAAATGTTGCTGCATATGTGTAGCGCCATCTTTTCGGGCTAACCTAAGCTATTTATGTTAATTGCTGTGGCAGCCGCTAGATGGCACTACATGTAGAAGAATACGTTGCCACTAGTCGTCTACGCATTCCAGTGTGAGTGAATGTGAAGAAAAGGACGTCCGCCTCGAACAGTGTGTAAACATAAAATTCTGTGTGAAGCTTGGAAAGACAGCCACAAGGACATATGAGCCCCTTCGTGACGCTTACGGCAACGAGACATTATCGCGGGCGTGAGTTTTCAAGTGGCACAAGAGGTTCGTTTCAGGTAGAACGTCGGTGGAAGACGATACAAGGCACGGGCGCCCTTCAATCTCACGGAATGAAATTAACATGGCTCAGATCAGGGAAATCGTACAGCAAGACAGCACCATTACAGTCCGCATGCTATCAGATGCTCTCAACATTAGTAAGACAACATGCCGCCAAATTTTGCGTGAGAACTTGGGGAAACGAAAGCTGAATGCCAGACTTGTGCCGCATTTCCTCAAACAGAACCAGAAGGACACACAGACATCTGTGAGCGCTAATTTGCTCTCCGAGGCAGGGAAGGATGCTGCATTTGTCGAAAGCATCATTGCTGAAGACAAAACATGGTGTTTTCAATACGATCCTCAAACAAAGAGGCAGAGTGCCGAATGGCGGTCCACAAGCTGTCCGGCATTGAGAAAGGTGTGGCGGCAGAAGAGCAAATCAAAGACGATGCTGATAGCTTTTTTCGATGCCAGAGGTGTCATACACCACGGGTTCGTCCCACAAGGGCAGACAGTGAATCAGGAGTTTTATATCCACGTGCTCCAACACATGCGTGATGCACTGCGACGCCGTCCCCCTGACTTATGGGCGTCTGGACAAAGGAGCCTTCTCCACGATAACGCAAGGCCGCACACTGCTCTCAGCGTGACAAAATTTCTTGCCAAGCACAGCATTACTGTACTTCCCCATCCGCCATACTCGCCTGACCTCTCCCCATGCAATGTTTTCTCATTTCCTCATGTGAAGAGAGTCGCTGGATGGGGAGCATGGAGGCCATTCAAGACGCCACTACAAAGGAGCTGACAGCCCTGCCAAAAGAAGCATTTTCCAACTGTTTCCAAGACCTCAAGAAGCGTTGGAAGCTGTGTATAGACTGCAAGGGAGACTATTTTGAAGGGGTGCTGCGTAAATGATTTCAAAGTTACACATTTTTTTTTAATGGACTCAGTCTCAGAACTTTACGGACAAAGGTTGTAAGAACGAAGCCAACAGTCAACAAAACCCCGCCGCCAACACACACACTTGCTGGACACTGCCACAACCAAAACAGAAGAAATGTCATAGCAATTATCGCACTTCAAGAATACAGTATGAACTTCTGTCCTCTGCTGTCATAAAAAAAAAATGGCTGGCAGTTTAGCATTGCTAAGCACAAAATATTATGCGAAAGCAAGGTTTTTTTTGCAGGTGGCCATCGCCCCTACGCACCTCTAAATGCGATTGTGGTGTCAACTGACCAAGGGAGCCAGTTATGTGCCTCTCCTTTCCTTTCCTCAAAATTAAGGAAGTCTAAACCTTCCGCTGACTTTAAGAAAAGGAAAGGTGCATAACTGCCTCAATTTGTAGGACACAACCACCTACTCACAGCGCGATTGTCATGTCCACTGACCCAGTGAGCCAGTTTCACTTGCTACTCAGAGGCTTTACACACACACTGAAACCCAGGGAGTGCGGCTTCCACACTAAAAATTTTCAGTTCTGGGAACCAGCCCTTTTGAATACATCTGTGCAGTCTGGAGTCTAGGTACATCAGGTTTTGGCAGGTAAAGCCCACACAAGACATATCCGCTACGTCAGGATTCGTACAAAGCGGGTACTTGGAAACAAATGTACATCTCCATTCACTGCAAACCACACAAGCAGAGAAATAAGCCTAACCCAATGGATCTGACAACTGAAACCACCAGACAACATAATTAGCAGAAATAAACAGCCAACGACATGACCATGCTAGCACAGGATCAAGTAGAAGCATAAGAAAGCTTGTATAGAAAAAAGCCCTACATCTCTTGGCTGTAAGGAGTCATACTCTTACTACTGCTGCATAATAAGTACTGTGGAATACTATATAGTGATTCATGCACAGATCCAAATATATTTTGTAAGATAAAACAATGATTGCCTACATAGTACATTCTGCTGATAAAGCACATATTGACCTACCAAAATTTTTTCTAGCCTCTTGGCTAGCTTCTGAGACAACAAAAATGAGAAAAGTATGTGTGATGTGCACACATGGAGATCCACAGGCTAATTAATTAGGTGCTGCACTCCTGGAGGGCTTCAGAGCCAGGTTGCAAAGGTTTTTTGAAGCTTATCATTTGCACAAGTTCTTAAAAATCAGTATCAAATGCAGGAAAAGACACGTATTTTGGCATTTTTGCCCACAAAATGGGCCATTAGTGCCTTCAGTGACTTGATTCCTCTCGGAATGTCTTTTCTGCTCTGTGATGGCCACAAGGAAACAGATGCTTTGGGCGCACCAATCGTAATGCAACTTGCAAGATGCACAATGCATTATAAAGGCAGACTCTGGAGTTGACTACCTTACATTAAGGAACATTGCGTTTGCCACGGTTTCAGAAAAGAGGTAAAATACATGGCACCCCTTCAGGCAGATTAAAATCAAAGCAAGCTAATGACCTCGGAGATTTGCCACATGGTTAACATTTACCTTCGAGGTTATGCTTGTGCAATAACTATATGCAATTTGGGTTACTCACTAATCCAATACCAGCCATTAACAAATCTGGTTTACATATGTGGCTGCCTATTACTGAATTATTTAAAACTGAAATATTCAACCGCAAATAAAAAATTCTTATATTTTTGAGTACCGCTTTAGCTTTTCCGTTGAGACAGCACATCCTGTCTCAAAATAATCATGACTTTTCTCAAAAATGGCTTTCTCAAGCAATTTTCTCAAGCAAGAATAAAATGGCTTTCTCAAACACATGTGCTATGAATGCAGTTTCTGAAAATTGACATTAAATACACTGTGATGGTAAACAAACAACATAACGATATCCTTAACTGAAAACTGCATTAAATCTGCTGCATGACAGAGGAATAGAATGAATAGGAAAATGTGGCACAAACTCACTAGAGGCAGAATTAACTCTACAGCGAGTGCACACTGCACCAAGACAATCCTTGGGATAGCCTAGAAAGACAGCAGAATGACTAACCAGAAAGAGAGGGAGTAGTCACCAACGAAGGTGTCACTCTCGCGCACCAAAAATGTGCCGTCACCCAAGTGAGCATGCTGCTGGAGCAGTTCCTGGGCCTTGAGACGACCACCAGCCAACTTGCCATGGAACCATTTCTCTCCAAAGTGCAGCTCTTCACTGGGCACACCCTGACCAAATGAAAAGAAGGTATCATTCTCACCAGTAAAAAAAAAAAAAAAAGAAAAACACTTCTAATGATACAACAAAATCAAATATACTAATTAAATTCTGGTTCTGTGCAATTTTACTGCCACGTAGCTTGACCGATCAAAAACAGCAACAGAAATGCTAATGACTGACGCTCATGTGTAGAAATAATTTTTTTTTTTCATCTCAAAATATACAAGCATCATCACCAGCAGCAGCTACCTCACTATGTACACAGCAAGACGAAGGCCTCTCCCAACGACATCCAGTGAACCCTGTCCCACATCACCTGCAACCACCTTGTCCCCAAAAACTTCCTAATCTCATTTGCCTGCAATATACAAGTAACACCACTCAAATGGTAGAAAAGCTCCAAAAGGCCTTATTATAAGTCAGTATCAATTACGTGATTTAAAATTGAAATGAAAATTTTTTAAAACATTCATACCCTGCTGCATTTACCCAATTCTAATAGGCACCTTTATTTGTTTAAGAAATGATGCACTCAAAATATCATGCATTGAGACCCAAATAATTGATCAAAACCATGCTACCAAGAGGACCATCTTTAACATGAATAACAACATTAGTCGAAATGAGGATGATTTTGCAAAGAATTACACTTAGTAATGAAAATGTTATGCATACATAAAAAAATCTGAATGAAACTTCAGGGGTCACTTATGCTTCTCCTAGAGGGTATGACGCGATAATAACGCCCATATATGCGGAACTGGTAATTCTATACTTTACATCCACAGATCCCTGCGAGTCCTCATACCATTCCTGGTGCAGTGGTGCGGCAGTTAAGGTATGCACCACTGCCCTGTGATGGCAGGTGCTGTCACCAATGAGGCTACTCTACTGTATCTCATGTATTCTATACTGTATCTCAGATAACTACTCTACAGTATCTCATGGTGCAAATCTAATGACCATACACCTGGAACTTACCTCCCGCTGCTCCTGCAGCTCAGTACCATCTCCTTCCTCCTCCTCATCCTGCATTTGCTGTTCTTCAGCGTAATACATCCGATTTTGTGTCAGCATAAAGAAATGTGCCCGCCACTCCTGGAAGACACACACAGACACACACACATATACTGTCCACTGTCCTGCAAGCAATCTTGAATTTTAACAAAGGTTCAAGAAACCTGTACCACCCCAATGTGGAAAGCTGGGCTAGTCAGATTGGTAATACCCAAGAAAAATGGGGGCCTTTAAGGTAATAAACTGAACTGACTCATGATGGAAGTAGTGCAAAGAACGAGGCCACAAGAATACGGACGACGCTTGTGTCATGTCACCCTTCTCGTGTCCTCGTTGTTCATGCCACTTCCATCATGAATCCACCTCAACGTGGAGTGCTGTTGACAGAGAAAAAAAAATTGGCCAGTTCTTCAATAGAGAAAATGAAGAAAAAGAAAGAATGAATGAAGTGTGCAACGAGGAGCTGTTGCATTCAAGACTGACTGCTCAAATCTCTACCATTACAACTTAGTGCTTCACCAGATCAGCTCTGGTCACATCAAAGCAAACAGTTCTATGAGAGCTTTCTGCCATGGTTCTCATGCAGAAAGCTACTTTATTCTTTCTTCACAAAAAAAGCATGTAACCTATGCAACTGTTACAATGCTAGATTTTAGACATAATATTACCGTATTTACTTAAATGCGACAAGATTTTTTTTTAACCAAAAATATAAGTGCGCGTTTTTATTGGTAAAAAAACTTATATTCGCATTAAAATTAAATATTACAAGGAGACAAAAGCAAACTATGCCGTATTTACTCACATACTCGTTGATACGCAATGCAGGTCAGCCCCCAAGTTAGGGAAATGGGGGGGAAAAAAAAGTTAGAATGCCACATCGGTCGAATACAGAAGGTCTGAGCCACGAATACTGATCCACACATATCGGAGCAGCGGCCGAGCAGTCAAACTCCTTGCCAGAGACTGCACACTTGCGTATTGAGCACGGACTCGACACATTGTCCCGAGGGAATGCGATAGAATACAAGCTACTTCAAGGCATCGTAAAAGGCTGAATTTCATTCCATTCTCTGCAAGTTCGGCAGACGAACCTCAACATTCGGAATGCTGCTGAAGTCGCACGCTAATGGCATTAAACCGATCCAGGTGCACAGAAAGCTTGCCATTGCTATTGCACGCAAAAAGGCATTTGCACTACTTTTCAGCAACACTGAACTCTCAAATTTTCTGATGGCTCCGTGCAAGTTGACGGTTCAATTCAATGTTGCCAAGAGCAGCCACCAACGTTTGGGAGGCACGAGTCGCCGCTCGGTTAAGCAACTAGCAAAGTTTGGTTTTTACGGCGAGGCATCTAAAACACACAGTTGATGAGGCGATGGCACGGCGGGAACTTATCTTCGTACTTAATTTTTCGTGCAGCTCTCCTGAGACAGAGGAGGTGCATGAAAACCGTTTGTTGAGGTACTTTTGTTTGTAACCTTCCATTCATCTTTCCATATACTGCAGCATCGTTTCCAAAGTTACATTCATGTTCTTTTGTATTTTTTTCCTTTACACACCCCCTAATGTTACAATTGTCCCCCCCCACTTCAAGCCCACAAAGCCAGCCCTTGCGTTGCAATCGTGGTAGCATTATGTTCGGGTAAATACGGTAGCTCCGTTAATTTTCTATCAGCCATGTTAACCTAAAACCTCATTAATTCAAATGGAATTAATTTGGAAGCCTGTACAATCAAAATTCCAGCATGGTCCCAGCCAATGCCATGTAAGCGTATGGCGTCAGACGCTCGTCAATTTGGACACTGCTGGGTTCATACTGGTTATTTTGGACTGGCTCTTAAAGTGGGACCGTGTCGAGTTATGACCAGCACAGCAGGCACTGGTCTAACTACTGGAACTCAAGCCTGAATCGCCTGGTGCGTGCAATGATAGGCAGGACAAATACCGAAGGGACACCATCATTAGGCTGAAAAAAAGTTCAGCAGCATAGTTTCGGTTTACAAGCTTTGTCGCAAGCCTGCAGCGACAGTAGCTGCTGGCCCCGTATCATATAGATACAGTAGAATCTTGACCATACAAACCTCACGGGGCCACAAAAAGTATTTGTACCATCCAAAACGAACAAAATTCGTGTGGAGAGAGAGAGAAATGAAGTAACTTTATTGGCACTCGTCTGAGAATTTGATGGGGAGTCAAGTCACTCTAATTCCCAATCATTCCTCCCTAGCCGCCGGCCAGGATCTCTTGGATCGCGGCGGCAGCCATGGCCAGACCTGGCCAGATGATATGACACCAGTCTTGTTCCCGGTTGAGCAGCAGTGCCTCCTAGGAATCTCTAGTTCTGTTTGGCTCTCAAAGGCTAGGGCAAGTCCACACCATGTGGACCAAGTCTGCAATACATCTTCCGCAACTTATCTTTATTTTAAGGAATGACTTAAAAGCAGTACTATGTATTAGAAGCCATGTCTTCCCAAAAGAACAGTGCTTAAGCCGTGGTGACAATTGGAGAAACACTTGGCCTTTACCACTTTCCTCAGCTTAAATCTCTCTTCCCTTCTCTCTTGAATGCACCTCTGGGAGCCACATCCGGAATAAACAGCAATGTCATGTCCAAACACATTTAACCGCCACAGCAGCAATAGTGGTATCAAAAAAGAAAAAGGAGCACGAGCCCAGGGAAGGTTATCACTATAAAGAACAAAGGAAAACTTTGTATTATGTTTGTGAGCGTCTGCACTACAAAGCACAATACAACTTAGCTAAAATGTTTATAGGCATGTGCTCCACCAGCTGGATGTGCTCACTTCCCACACTCAAAAAATGATATAAATATCCTTTACAGTACACAGCATTTAAAACATTAAATTACCCTACTTACTTTATCAACTGGATCTTCAAGATAAAGAATGCCATTCTTCACAGCATTGCTGACATCAGTTTCTTGGCTACCTGTTAAGAATATTGCACAGGTATAAATAAAGTAATTTCCCTTTAAATTTGCTAAGCTGAACAAAGACAAGCAGTTGTGGGCTGCCATAGACATCTGCCACTTACCTTCATCACTCCTGTTGACAATGACTTTGTCATCAGTTCCTTCTGGAAGCTTTTTATGCTATATCATAAGAGAAACAAACAAATAAAAAATAAAATAAAAAGAAAAACCTTTGTTACTACAGGGCAAGCTGTGTTTGGTTTTATCATTTAGTTCCAGCACCCATACCAACAGAATTCCTACCTTGATGATAACTTTCCATTTGAGCTGCTCAGGAGAAGGCATCTTCGTGCCTTCTCGTTCAATAGGCTGAGTCAGAAGCATCTCTGCAATTTAAGAGGTGCATTAAAAATAAATAATGTACATAATGAATGCCAGAACAAAGCAGAAAGCTCAAATAATCTCAACTTTAGCAGGGTTCAAAATTAGTTGGTGCAGTCTGGATTTTGCTTGACATTTTACTTTTTAATAAATGCCACAAGGCACAGGTAATCTTATAAAGACTTCAATGAATAAAAATGCCATCTAGGTTATACCCAGTGGAAAAACCTGCAATCTTGAGCCTACTTTAATTTTAGCAGCACCAGTCTACATGTCCTTACCACATTTAAAAGCACTATGCAAACGTTAGCATTCTGCTTACCTCCAAACACCTCTTGAAACAAGTTTGCCATTTTTCTTTGTTGCGGCAAGGTGCAGTGATTTTCAATAGATAAAATTACTGGATACCTGCAGAAAATTCACATAATGAATTCAGCACGTAAAATTCATACCAAGGATGGATGCTTGGGCATGTCAGTATTCCATGACATACGCATAGCGCAAAGGACACAAGGGATGAAGAACAGAAATGCACACCACCAGCGCCAGTAGTGTGTGTCGCTTGTGTCCTTTGCAGCACACATGTGCAATGGAATTCATACCTTGCAGACTAAATTCAGAGTATTCATGAATGAGTGCTTTGGTATCACAACACAGGACAAGACTGAGAACAGAGCACAGAGCACCTTTCTTTTTCCTGATATTTTCCCCAAATATATGCTTTTATATGTGTGCCAAGGCAAACAAAGATGCTGGAACAAGAAAAAAAAATTATGCAAATGATAGCGAAAGCAAGGCATGTAAAAAAAAAAAATCAGGGGAAAAAAAAACCCTGGATGTCAAAAAGGAACTACATCTGTGCCAGGCAGCCCGAAAGATGGCACACTCCCACATGCATCAGATCCTGTGCGAGGTATGACAGCACCCTCAAATATCCCTGTTTCTAATCAGTCTTCTTCTTTCCTAAAATCTGTGTCACCAGAGATTGAAGCGTAGACTCAAGTTTTCCGATGCGCTCACACGTGTGCTCTGCCACCAACAGCAAAAGAAGTGGCGTGCTCTCTTAACCGGTCATTGATGCACTGCCGATTTGTCGAACATAAAACTGGCCACAAGAAAAGAGGGTCTCGCAGATCAATCCTTTCGTGCATGGAGAATAAGGATTTTCATTCTGCTTACCACAGACTACCCTGGCTGAGCTCCACCTCTGCCTATACTCCGCAACAAATTTTGCAAAAGAGCGAAACCTAGGCAGCCAAAATACGCCCTCTCTTCTTACTTAATGAAATATAGCCCCCCGACTACATGTAAGTTTCCACTTAAGAGAGGACGAGGGTCTTAAAAACATTTTTTATTTGTCAACACAGCTTGCTGGAACTTAGCAAGTAGGTATATCGTAGAATGCTAATTTCAAATATGAATTCACATTTCAAGTACGCAACCTCGAAGAAAGTATATGGTAAGATAACATATCCTAATTAGATCATTTCTTATGCACTTTTATGGTAATTTCTCACTTAAGAAAGCTTTTTTAAGAAAATGCAGACATTTGCAAAGGCCCCCACCGCATATCCTAAAGGCATCGGCAAAACATGCTGTTCATGAAACTACATCCACTTTCGAATTAAATCCTGACTATTGACACCATTAGAAGCCATATAAAGGTCTCAACTATGTTCTACTGTATTTCAGCAAATCAGATGCAGTAGCACTAGTAACGCACTCTTCCCCTTAGGAAACAGAAAACTACTTACTCAGAAGCGACAAATGCATGGTCTTTGATTGTCTTGATGACGTCAATAAACCTGATTTTTGTTGTCAAAGTGTGGCCATGGTAGACATAAGGCATACCATCCGGTCCGTCCCAGCAGTCCACTGAAGGAAGAGAGCAACATTAAAAGTGAGCAATCACCACATGGCAAGATCAAGTACAACATTACTGCAGACTGCTCACTTCCTCAGAGATTTTGCTATAAAACTTAAACAGGACATCAATAATAAGTGGATGTTTCCGAGGCGGTTAGCCCTATCCTTTTTGTACACGATTCCACACAAAAAAAAAAAGGCATGCAGAAGTGTTCTTAACCTGCAATGAATCCACTGGTATCAAACAAAACAACAAATAACTTGGCTATTTTAAACATTACTTAGAAGAAAAAAAAGCCCCCAGCAAAATAACAAAGGTCTCTCTGGTATGAAGGAAGCGTATACGCAGTATCACTACTTACATTCAATGCATCGGCAACTCATTGTCAGACACCTTGCATAAGCTTCAACTGAAGACTCGCTCTTCACTTGGTCTCCCGTGAGGTACCTAGGTACAAATTTGCAAACCATGCAATTTATTCTTTGCCACCCTTGAGCACATGCCAAAAGAGCAGAGAGAATGTAAGATAAATCTTACGTGTTGTGTGAGGAGGCTACCCAGTAGTGTGTCAGTGGTCGCGTCATGTCTTGATTGACTTTGTTATGCTGGCTATCCCACAACTCATTCTGCTTGGAAAACAAGTAATCCAGGAACTGGAACAGTCAAGAGAGAAGCAATTAGCGTTCAAGCCTAGCATGTGAAGTTTTTGTAACTACTCTGGGCCATCCGAAGAAAATGAAGAGATTACTCCATGTTATGTAAGCCTTCCCAAAAAACTTTTTTTGTCTAAGCCATAAGAAGCCCCAGTCACTTCCCACAAAGCCTAAAGACATAGCTTCCAGTTTAGCAACCCACAAAAATACCTCATTTAAACAAACAAGAGTGCAAATTGAAATATGTAATATGTCAAGAAACCCAGCCAAGTGTCTCACTATCCTTATAATTTACCAAACAACTGAGAGCATGTGCAGAAGACTATCAGAACAGTACACATCATTTTCATAATCAGAAATCACTATAAACACTCAAAGGCAGCCTAAACGAAATTTAGCAAGTCTGCTATTTCCAATCAGTTTAAGCTGACAACTTACGTTACTGGTGTTAAGTGTTTGTTTATTAAGATAACTGTGATGCACTAATAGAGATAATTACCTCACTTTAAAAATAAATAATCAGAAGTGACTAATTCCTTGCAGTGCCTGCATTCATGACCGCTAAGTGAAGTTTTAGACTGGCTGCACTTTCAAATTTTCAGCTTCATCAAAATGCATGTAACATAAGTACTATGAACATTACGTACACAGTTAAGACCAATAAGGTAACACGATCAGGCTACTACCACATAGCTGCTCACAAGCAGATCTATGGACACGTTATTGCGCACAAGGCCACCTGCTCAGAAATGGCTCCAACCATGTATATCTAAGTAGTGGACAGCAATACATCACTCAAAACGATGAGCACATGGAAACATGCCACTGATAAGCATGTCAATCAGCTCCCCTAAAAGAACCAACTTAACTCCTGAAAATTTTAATTTCTTTAGTGCTAACACATAACTGCTTACTTAGTAATGGCTTACACACATTTTCTGTGTGGAAAAGCATTTTCTAAACCAAAGAGCCAAACTTAACCCTTTCGTTCAGACATGCACTACATTGCACTATTGAGAAATATCTGAAAATTGGCCTGCATATATTTGGCACCCACAATATGGCTCAAAAACTTCAGGAATTCACGCATGTTGCACACTTCTACTCCCACAGAATTGCAGCCCTATTTTTCACAAAATACATTTATGCCCAATTAATTATTTTCTTTACCATTCGAACCTGTCCCGCAACAACAACTCAACTACTGTATATTTTGGTAAAGCATTCCCCGGCATCAGAGAATAAAAAAGTTACAGCACGACACATCACTTCTCAGGTGCACCATAGAACTTCATGACGTCTATCATTATTCCTTGTTTTTGAAAAGCAATCCTTTCTAGGCACGAAATGGCCCTACCATTCTGTATGGCAGGAATTTCAAATGTAGCCTGCATCACTGATTTTGTGAAAACAGCTCTAAATTCTCAAAAAAAAAAAAAGAAGTCTGCAAAGTGGCGTGCACAATCGTAGATGGCGAGCCAAAGGGTTAAATCAACCAATTTGTTATTTCCACCATAGAACCTGAACTCTTGACATCAGGTGTGATGTAGTAAGATGTGGGTCAAAAGCCAGAAAGTGCAGTGGTAGGCCACAGGGAGTTGGCAAGTGGCTGCTTGCACTAAACAAGCAGAAAAAAAAAAAAACCTTTCCACAGTCACATCAGACGTATTGTCTGTGAACTGCACTTTGTTATAGACTACCCTGATGCCATGCCTGAAGAAGAGGCTTTTGCCAGAGAGGAAAGATGCTTTTTAGCAAACTACACCCCACTGAACACAAGACGCTTTTACAGCCTTATCAAGTAATCATGACTTTAGAATATGCTACTGAGTCAAGAGAGCAAGCCTTAAGCAAGGCATCCGAGGGATTGACAACTAGCAGTACTATATATTCAAGTGCTGAGGAGCCAGAGAGACCAAATAACACAAAGTGGTGTGTGTACAGAAGCTTTTAGAGTGCATTTAGTGTTAAAAGGTACCTGTAAATTTAAGTAGCCACAACTACCCTAGCATTTGTTTTTTAGTGGATAAACAAGAATCGATTAACTATCTTACTGTTTTTCCTGTCAACCATGAGCACAGCAAGAAGGATTCTATTAAGTGTGAGAGTGGTGATCAAAAACAGCACTAAGTACCTTGTAAGCACCACAAGCTGAAGCCTAAATGAGATGTAAAAGCTAACTTGATCACAACTTGGGTGGGTGTTAGCCCTGTACTTGCCAGTGCTTCTTGTGATGTAGCTTTTCAAAGTGAGAAGTACATTCAGCTTGTTCTTTTGTTCCAGCTCATAACAAGGCCATGCAAAACAAAGTTGGTCACTTTCTTCACTGACAGCGTTGTAGGACTCTACAGAGCGAGAATACACCATATGAACAAGAGGTAAAATGAGCGAAGTGCTAAGGAACTGACTAAGTTTTGTCAGCGCTTCCGTACAAGTGTGGTACTGCTTCTGTGCTCTCCTGTGCAAGCTATTCAAGGGCAAGCAGGAAAGGTTCACACTGCACAACAAAGGCACTCTGAATCACATCTGCTACAAGTCGAACTTAGCGTACTCCTTTCACTAGTAAAAAAAAAAAAAGTAAACCTGTACAGTGGCAGCATGCAAGAGGCCAGGAAAACATTATGTGCTCCTGTAATAGGGCAGGAATTAATATTAAGTGCATGTGGGGCATCATTTGGATTATGATTTGCTCCTTCAAAGGAATAATTAACAGAGGCTAGCAGGCTGTCATCTAATAAAACTAGTTACTCAATTTCTCCCAAAGTACAGGAAATTTCCAGGGTGCAGAATAACTCAAACCTAACCTCGTCTATGTGGTGTTTGACTTGTCTTATATCCAGAAAGTACCATAAAAGCAGGAATATGAACCACTTCAGGCTGACACTAAACCTTATCAATAGCCTCAACGCAATGCTTGTTGGGTGTATGAGATGCTGCAAATGCTAACAAAGCATTAACATGGCAGTGAATTGTCCATGCGCCTGTGTCTTACTGCATTGCTGCAGCTTCAAAGCCATGCAGCACAAAGCCCAATCACTATTCCTTCTTGAAATAGTGTGAAAAAAAGACACGAACGCAGGGAAGAGATGCACACACAAATGCTGATATAAAACTCGTGATTTATTGTATATATATATATAGGTATACTTCTATAGGTAGGTTGAGCTTAACAAACAAGAAAACATTGACAAAAGGCACAAAAAGTAAAAAAGGAATAATCAAAGAAAACTTATCACAGCAGTTTCATCTCGTAGCAGAAAGAAAGATTTTTTTCTCGGATAAAAGAACTGATTGCACACTGACACACGTGTCCTTATTCGATATGTTGTAGGCCTCAATCTCTTCTCTAGTGAGCTGATCAGCATGCGAACCTATGATGTCACAGTGCTCAAAATCAGGATGACACTTGCTACATGTTTCGCAATGAGAGGCTAGATGGCCTTTCACACCATTCTTCCCATCATTTTCGTGCTCACACATATGGTCATTTAGGCACCTGCCGGTTTGCTCAATATATGTTCGGCCACATTTCAGAGGACTTTCATAAGTCACTTCTTTGAAATTCCACTGAAACATGGCCGAACATACATTGGGCCACATTTTGACCACTCATTGCTCATTGTGTCATCCAGATTTTGAGCAATGTGGCATCATAGGTTCGCATGCTGATCAGCTCACTAGAGAAGTGACTGGGGCCTACAACATAATATCAAATAAGGATATGTGCGTCAATGCGCCATCAGTGCTTTTTTCCAAGAAAGAAATTGTTTCTTTCTGCTAAGAGGTGAAACCTTTATGACGATAAGTTTTCTTTGATTACTCTTTTTTTTTCCTTTTTTTGTGCCTTTTGTCAATGTTTTCTTGTTTGTTGCGCCACCTGCTTATAAAAGTGGGCTCCTTCGCAATAAGTCATCAGTTTAAGTCAGCGCTCGTGTGTATGTCTTTTCTCTGCACCTGTGTATTTTTTTTGCACTGTTTTAAAAATGACCTACCACCAACATGCCCAAGCTTCTACACTGGCTCATAACATCCATTCTTGAGATCAACCTAGCAAACGTTACCTTTGCCGACAGTAGAGCTATTTGCAGTGACCAGTTTTCTTTAGTTTTAAGAGCATTATGCTTCTGGGTTTCAGGTGTCAAATGTGCTTTCTGTGTGCCCATTAGCACAATAAACAAAAGTGAGCCAAGTCGAACACATTATTATACCCAATGTCAATGGGCACAATACATGGGTAAACAGAAAACTGATAACAAAAAACTGCCAGCATAATGTGGCAAGAGAGTCTGGAAACAGATACATTGGAAAAAAAAAAACAACTATGGCAATCAACAATACCACTGTCCAAGACAATGAATTTCTCGCACAACTGTTGCACACGAAAGGGAAAAACTAGCCACAAAGCACCTCAGATGCATATAAGCTTTGTCCCACCCGACATTAAATTGCCTGTGCAATGTGACTTCGCCTCCCAAGCATATTACTCTGATTTCAGCTCTCATTCACCCAATGCACCCTCGCTCTGTTGAATCCTACAGCATCATCGGCAAAGCAACATGCAGCTCTGTTCTGTGCAACCTTAATCCAAACAGGAACAAGGTAATGTTTTATTTGCTCCAAACACAGTGCCCCCTGCATGCACATGTGTGCAGCATCACTTCCAGGATATAGGCAAGCTCCAGCCATGACTGCACTTGTCATTACTTTTTGTAACAGATAGTACATGCTTCCTGAAGCCCAAAGTCCTTGCACAACTACACAACACAGCAGGTACAGACCCACAGACACACGAAACACAAGCACCTGAGTGCACTAGCAGCTGTAATTTCACAACATAAACATTGGACAATAAACAAATGACAATGTACAAGTCGCTGGAAAGATCACCCATACAGCAAGAGTTTAAGAGTTCCTTAACTGCCAGATGCCTTTCTCTTCTCCTTTCCCAGGCTTTAGTCCCATATTAATAGACAAAGAACTCTTGCCGCATTGGTTGTTTTTCTCGTAACTCACACAATATTATTTCTTCATTCTCCAACGTTAATGTTGTCAAATTACAGGTGCTAGTGCACTCAAGTACTTGTGATCAACTGCGGTACGGTGTCTACATCCGCTGTTCTTTGTACTAGCACAAGAACTTAAGCTTCGAATGTCACACCAAATATTTTGCATAAGACAGCTGCTAGTACACAGCCTTTTTGTTCCTTGAATGCCATCACAAGATTTTAACAACACTGCCCAATCTGTAAAGGCTGGAATTTTCTCTGAACACAGGCTAACTTCTATGTCCGGTAAAAAAAAAAAAAAAGTTCCACAAGGCCTAAGTAAAAAAAAAAAAAATGGCCCTTGAGCTGATGGTCACATGCTTTTGGTGTTATGATGATTGATGATGAGCTTTTAACAGGTGGCAGCCAGTTATTGAGACTTCAGATGGAGCAGAAAAGTTGGTCATCCTCTGAAGGTGAGTAACAAGCAGAGGAAAGGCACAGTAGCACTCAGGCAGTTGAGCATTCTCATATTTAGCACTGCCAGCGATAGGCGGTTATGCGCAGAGGAAAGGATCAGTAACTGCTGCACACGCAGAGGAAAGGATCAGTAACTGCTGCACAAAGCTCTCTGCCTCACCTCACTTGGCAGCACTTAGCACTGTGAGGAGGAGGTGGCAATGAGGAGAGGTCAAGCACATGCATTCCTGCAATGGTCTCATCAAGAAGTGTAAACTGTGCCCTCACTGAGTGTTATATCCAACACATACACAGACTGTTAACACATTTGATAAACACTATGCCGAAACATGTTAGCCTGGCTGTCCCCCAGAACATTCAGTTGTAAGGTGAAAAATCCTCAACTCTGCTTGTGTAGGCTCTGACAGAGTGAGCTCATAAGAACTACATAAACAAAACCAAACACTGCCACTCCATGGTTCAGCACTGACCAAAGCATCAGTACTCCTGCAAAAAGCCACATATTAACAGATTTTTCTTAAAAGTGGATAAAAAAAGCCAATAATAAAGTCCATGAATGTCCATTAACAAAAGATTATCAGAACACTGCAACAAGCACCGAGATATGAAGGGCTTTGCATCAATAGCTCACAGGCTGCTTATTCATAGTTAATACCATATTTACTCACGTAATTTGAGCACCCACAAGTTTTTACTCGCATTTAAAAAAAAAAAAAAAAAGCCTTTACTCGCATATTCTGCGCTCCCTGGTGCACAAACACACCAGCATGCATGCACCAGCAGCAGGGCAGGCTTCAGAAGATCGGAAGAAGAATAGATCGACTTAAATTTGGGTCAACTTTTTTTTTGGCCAGTGAGGGGCACGAGTCCAGGGTCAACTTATATGTGGCAATATACTGTATACATTGCACATTATGACATTTGTAGTTTTTTAAGACGTGTTCGCGAAATCTCTGCGCAATTTGTGCATCCCCTTTTTAAAGCCTTATTTTAGGAAAAACGGTGTGCAAATTATGTGAGTAAATACGGTAGCTCACAGTGCTGGTCTTGAGCTTCATGTGCTTTGAAACGTGGCAAAACGTCAATAGGTCAAAACCTATGATATTAGAAAAAAAAGTAGAACTGCTAACATTCACCTCGTTAACAAGTGCCTAAGAGACATAGTTGGTTTGCAAAAACTTAACTATTTAAACATTTGACATGACTGACAGCTCTTGATGCCAAATCCAGCATTGATCTACTATGCGTCATAGCATTGCACATCCTGGTATAAGGGTTAACAGGTTCAAACATGCGTATGAAGGAAGCCAACAGTCCTCGAAATGAAGGAGCATAAGAAAATGTCTTTTTCTAGTTTTTTCATGTTGATCAATAGGAAATTAACAGTGTAATATATTATAGCTCAAAGGTAATTGATCAGAAAGTAGAAGAAAAAACAGCAGCATGCCGCTGATGGGATCCGAATCCACGACCTCTGTTGGTTCGGATCCCACCGGTGGCATGCAGCTGTTTTTAAAATTCTACTTTCTAATGAGCTATAAAATAATTTCACTGCTAATTTTCCACTGATCAACACCAAAAATTAAAAAAGAGAAAACATTTCCCTATGCTCCTTCGTTTCGATGACAGTTGGCTTCCTTTATATGTATGTCATAATGATCCCCGCATTTCCCTTCCCTCATCTGCTCAATAGGTTCACATGGTCATCAATGTGGTGCAAGGTGCGAAATAACTGTGCCAGTGCTTTTATGCACCATGATGTCACACTACAAAACTTTGTTAAATCATTCACCGAAGGCCAAAAAACATAGGTTCTGCTAAATGTGACCCTGACACCATAATACTCAGTGGTTATGGTGTTTGGCTACTGAGCACAAGTTTACAGGCTGACACCTACCCATGACAGCTGCCTTTTGATGTAGGTGAAATGCAATAACAATTGCGTACTGAGATTTTGGAGTGCATAAATAACTCCAGGTTGCCAAATATTGCTATTAGCCCAGAATAAAATAAAAGCTTAACCCAAAGAAGTTTTCCAAGAGTACAAGGCAGATTTGGAATGCACATCCTCAGAAAGAATGTAATGCCTTACCTGCATCAAAAACAAGATAGAGTGCACCATGTCTCATTGCATGAGAGCAATATTTTTCAAACCGTAAATCAGGTGCTAAAATGACAGCTCTATCAATGCCTTTGATTGCTTGTATAGAGAGGCAGCCACAAACTCACAGTTGAATGACAGCTGCTTCCAATGGGAAATGGCAAACAGGTGGCACAACTAACACACATCCAGTACACTTACTGGACATAGCTTCAAAACACTGATAAAAGTGTCTGTAGTGTCCTGTGTACAACTACACAGAAAAAAAAAACAAAAAAAAAAACAGCTGTATAATTCATTGGTACACAAGATAACACATTAAATCACTACTATTTGGTGCATGAAATAAATGATGGTGAATAGCAGCCTATCAAACTTTTTGAAAAATGCAACTGAATTTAGACACTCCAGAATCCCACTCCCATAAACTTATCCAAATATTTCTATTCTCTGCCACAGACACAGGAACCGCTCCCTACAGGAGCATGCAATGCATAACCATGCTTAGTGGAAAAAGAAAAAGAGGAAGAAAATATAGATGCCTTCAATTTAAAAGGCAGCCTCAGAAACGCACCACACCATGAGTGGAGGGCTGGCATGTCCACATTCCTTTAAACACTGCCTTTCCCATGTAAAGGCCAAAGGTCATGTTTTGTACTTCCCTGAATCTGATACACAGCAAAAACATACTTATTTGTTGCTCTGCTAACCCAACAGCATAACATATGCCTTTCTCTCAGTACTGCGATTAGCCTTGCTACTCCGGTACGCATGCCACGACAATCAATGAGGCCACCCTATTCTCCTGCACTGGCAATTTCGTGACTAATGAGCAGAGAGAACCACTGTTATACACGAGTACCACAGCAAGAGAAAAAATCGCTCACTGAGCTGCTTGAGAAAAACATGCAAAACTGCTCGAGAAAAACAAAATCACTGCAAAAATCGCCTGGTCGTAACAAACAGAGAAATATTCTAAAATGTGGTTTTGTAGGAAGCGCTTTAACAATGTATTAGATGAAAACTCAGCATGTCTCCTAGAAGTCATTGTGACAGTGCCACAATTCTGAAAATAAACTAAAATCCCTAATTATTTCAGAATGCACGAGTCTGATTGCATACATGAAATATACCCAGTCCCACAAATGTGCACATCTGGTCATATATATGGGCTGCACCCTGTGTCTTTTTCTGACAGCCCTCTAGACGGCAGCTGTCCAGCAGGATATCGAAATAAAATTTCACATGCTTTGACTGACAAACCTCAGGCACAGTGAAATATGGCTCTTGGGCATCCCGGAGAGGGTCCTGCAGATAGTCTCGCATAAACTTGCTTACTACCCTCTCATCATCAAACACTGCGCCCTAAGAAAGAAAAAACAGCTTCAGAAACCATGCTGTAACACATGAGACATTTGGTGCACACCAGTATTACTAAAAGGGCAATGGAAATGATGCAGGCATGCTTTGAGATGCTTTACAATACCAGTCAGAAACATCTTACTGCTCTTAATCATTGTACACCTAACCAGTTACAAACTGACTAAACATTTCATGTGGTCATCAAGTAATGAAAGATGAAAAAAAACAACAGGAAACTGCAAAGCACAGGCCATTTAGACCATGATGCTTATTTCACCTAGTACTACTGAACAACAATGCACTTTAAAATGCATTTGAATGCAGAAAATTGTTCTCCCCCCTCCCCCCATAAATGCCGACAAAGCAGACACTTTTTCAATAATAATTAGAGAAGTCAGATCAAGATTCAGTATCTAAAATATACAGTACTGTGCATCTTCATCACGAAGACTTAAATTTTCTTACCTCAACCACTGGCTCATTTGCGGTGAAACTGCACACACAGCTTAGGTATTGCAGTAGCTTTTGTCTCATATTAAGTTTGACAACGGTACTTATCTGGTTAAGCCACGCATGATGCAGACCCATAATCGCCTCCAAGACTGACGAACTGAAAGCACCAGTGGTAGGTTGCCACCCAAGGGTGCCAGTGGCGCCATCAAAGGACCCGCGCAAATTGCAACTCTCGCCTCTGCGCCTTTCGCGTCGTGGCGCTTTCCTCTGCAGGCAACAGAAGGCGTCACCACTGCCCTTCGGTGAAAACCCGGCAGTGGCGGCCTTCGGTTCCTCAATCTTGGTGCAGACATTTATGCATTTGCATCATGCGTGGCTGAGCCAGGTAAGTACCACTGTCAAACTTACTACTAGACAAACGTTTCCACAATACTCAATTTCTGCACACAGTTTCATTGCAAACAAGCCAGCGATTGAGGCGGCAATATTTTAAAAAGTCTTCACGATAATAATGCACAATACTGTATAGGTCTCTTGGTAACTAGCGTTCAAATATTCAAAATTCAGATCATAAGAATTTGACACTACACTCGAAAAAGATACTTGCGCGAGAATCAAGTTTCTCTTTAAGCTTTTGTCATGACTGCAATGTAATGTGGCGACTGACAAATTTTAGAATGGTAGAATGTTGCAAGTGAAATTTAACGCAACAGAGTACTGAGCATTGAAAAGCTGATATGAAACCATATACCATGCATGTTCAAAAGCAGCAGCCATTGATAAAGTATACAGCAACTAATTGCACTTTACAAGAGCACCAAATCAGTTTTAGAATTTATTACTACTCATCCAAATATTTTTACTACCTTACATACTAGACCCAAGCTCATTAACTCTAATTTATAAAAAGTGTCATTACCTTTTGCTCCTGAGAGAGGAACTTTTGAAAAGCTTTCAAAGTGACCTTTCCACTTTCATCAGCATACGGTTTGAAAAAATCGTTGAAAAGCTGCAAGAAATGTAAACATTGGTGGCTAAAAAATTTAAAAGCTCACTTTCACAAGGCTTTCGAACACTGTTTTCATGTGGTGAAATACAAGCCAAAGAGCCAAGCACAGACTAGCCTATTTATATCTATAAAAACATGTATGCATAGTGATGCACTTATACAATACACAAACATAGCAACTGCATGTTTCAGTTGTGTTCATTTTTGTTTGTTTGTCTGTTTCAATACTCTCATGGCAAAAATATCGCTCCAGGTAAATACAGTAAAACCTCATTATTCTGGACTTCAAAAGACATGTCTGAATTATTTGACAATTATCATTGCCTCCCCCCCCAATGCCACAAACAGTTCACATCACAGTAAACTTATTTGGTGAGAAACAGAGCAATAGTTGCGTGCTTCTGCAACGAAAACTGCATGGCAGCGACAATTTTTAGCAGTTCCATTAAATGCTTTACTGCGTGCACACTATCAGGAATGTCAAAGCAGAACAGCTCGAAAATGGCACCAGCCTCCGCGGTTTTTTCACAGAGTAATGTAGTGGAGGTGAAGCCTCTTCAGTGGCGCTGTCACATATGGGGAGGCTTCACCACAAAAACAACAAATAGCACTTGATGAGTGCGTACTTTTGGGGCACTAAAAGATCCACACAAATGGAAGTAAGGGAAAAGTGCTTCAGCTTCAGAACAGCGAGACGCCTTCTAAAAGCTAAGTGGAAAGAAAACTGAAATGAATATTGGTTTTTGGGGAAAGGAAATGGCGCAGTATCTATCTCACATATCCATGGACCTAAGGGACGGGATAAAGGAGGGAGTGAAATAAGAAAGGAAGAAAGAAGTGCTATAGTGGAGGTCTCCGGGAATAATTTCGACCAGCTGGGGATCTTTAACGTGCACTGACATCGCACAGTACACGGGCGCCTTAAGAGTTTGGCCTCCATAAAAACGCAGCCGCCGCGGTCGGGTTCGAACCCGGGAACTCCGGATCAGCAGCCGAGCGCCCTAACCACTGAGTCACTGTGGCGGGAAGTCCACACACACGTCAATCAGCGTCCGAAACACAAGAAGATGTATGTATTCAGCTGGTTCGTTGATGCAATAGATATCGTCGCCACAGGCTGGCTCTCAAAATGAAACTTTGTGACTGGACTATTCCTTGGCCTAGCAATGACAGCCCTCTAATCATTGTCACGCCTGCTGCTGCATGCACATCAGAGGTGTGTGAATTTCATGCACCAAGCAATTCAGAGTTGAGGAGGGATAGCTAAACAATTGCATGCAGTGCCAGTTGTTCCTCAACACAACCTCCCATTTGGGAACCTGTCCAAATAAACTGGTGCGAGCCCTGCAGTTCAAATTATCTGAATTTATAAATTAACAAGGTTTTACTGTAGATTAACTATTTGCGTTAAAGGACCTCTGACCTGCTTCAGATACTTCGAATACACAAGCGAAATGCTTAGATCAGGCACTCATGATCATTTTCCCAAAGTATTTATGCCGTGAGCACTGCAAAAGACAGTAAAAATTAAAACCAAAGCCTGCTCATGCCCTATATACACATGCAGTCCCCACATACACACCATCTTTTGGCAGTGGCAAAATGAGCCCACTAGGAATGTGCTGTAACCCATGAACTGGACGACCAAGCCATTCCCTCTAGTGCGCAAGTGCGCACACTTTCCTTGATCGCTATCATGCTTTCCCTCTCCCCTTGACTTTCCTTTATATTCACGAGTGTGAATAAAGCTGGTGTCTTCTGCATGGCACGACAGTCTCGTTCACTACTAGAGCGGCGGTGCCGCCACCCGGGAACATCGTAACATTGGCGACGAGAATTCCCACCGATACGCTACAGCTGCTGGGTACCAGCCACGAAACGAAGACACCCATCGGCCCAACCTCAGTCATGGCCCTCAAGCTTCCGGATTTCGTAGAGGACACAGATAAGTGGCAAGTGTATCTCGTAAAAGTCGACGCTTACTTTGAAGCAAACGAGGTTACAGACGACGCCAAGAAGAGGGCCTTGTTGGTTGCAGCATTAGGATCAAGGACCGTTGAGATTCTTTGCGGTAGAGTAGCATTGAGGAAACCGAGCTCGCTGAGCTATGAAGTCGTTTCAACATTGAATGAGCACTATGATCCGTCACCTAACGAGATATCGGAAAGTTTCAAGTTCTTTCACCGAAACCAGCAAGAAGGAGAGTCTATGCAGGCGTTTATCGTCGAGATTCGTAGGCTAGCCCATAACTGCAACTTCTCGTCGATGTTGCAGCGAATGCTGAGGGGTTGCATCGTTTGCGGAGTGCGGTCGAAAAACTTGCAGAAACAGCTGCTAGCGAAGAAGGACTTGACTCTTTCGGAAGCCAAAGCACTTGCTCTAGCAGCAGAAAGCGCAGAGCTTGGTTCGCTACAGATGGACAGGCAAGGTGACGCCGTCTGTGGGCTCAACTTTCAGTGGAAAGGGGAGCCCACAATAATAAGGAATAAGCCAAGCATGTTGTCACAACAATGTAGCTGCTGTGGCAGACCAGGGCATCAGACCATTGCGTGCTCGCTGCGAATGCGCCGATGTTACAAATGCAGGTGAAAAGGTCACTTGGCGCGAGTATGCTCTCGAACAGTTTCCATCCACCGATCCTTGGCGATAACCGAAGGTTCAGCAGAAAGTGAAGATAGCGGCAGCAATGCATTGCAGATATGGTCCGTGAAACGTAATGAATGTATGGTTCCGCCCCTACGGAAGTTTGTCACGTGGAATGGAATTTCACTGAAGATGATAATCGACACAGGCTCGCTTGTCTGCGTGGTGCCCAAAGCAATATACGAAGCCCATCGTCATAAATGGCCACCGCTTTGTGAGGCTGCGTTGACCCTTTCATGCTATCTTGGAAAACTACCAGTGCTTGGCGTTCTGCAAATGCGAGCTTCCTATAAGTCAGTGACTGTTGACTGCAAGCTCGTAGTGTTAAACTGCGAAGGTCCCAGCCTTTGCGGCCGTGACTTATTGCAGAAACTCGAGATACAAGGGGCACCACTTCTTCACATCATGTCGCAGTCAGCCGAATTGAAGCTGGAAAGTCAAGGAGCTGCACCCGTGATGGACCAGTATGCTGATCTTTTTACGGAGGGCGTGGGACTTATCAAGGGGCCACCCGCACCGCTACATATAAAGGACGGAGCAACACCAAGGACGGAGCAACACCAAGGTTCTGCAAGGCAAGAAACGTTCCATTCACTCTGCTAGATAAGGTCTCCACCGAGTTAGACCGACTCGTAGCCAGGGGCATCATTTCGCCTGTTTCCTATGCAGAATGGGCAACCCTGGTGGCTCCCGTATTGAAAAGCGATGGAACAGTTCGCATCTGTGGTGATTTTAAAGTAACCCTGAACCCAGTCTGTGAAATGAAAAGGTATCCGCTACCCGTAGTAGACGACATTTTCGCTACACTTCGCAGAGGACAGCAGTTTAGCATCTTGGATTTACGCAATGCCTACAACCAAATCCTTCTAGACGAAGATTTACGTAAATTAGTGGTTATAAACACTCACAAGGGCCTCTTCTGTTACAATAGACTGCCATTTGGAATTGCATCCGCACCTGCGATTTTTCAAAGAACAACTGAGTATGTCCTGCAAGGCCTTCCCGTGGTTCAAGCCTACTTGGACGACGTCCTAATAGCAGATGCGAAGGACAAGCTGAATACAAACCTGCAAGCAGTTCTGCAGCGTTTCAGAGAATACGGCATCAAGCTCCGGGCAGACAAGTGCCGACTAGGCGAGGCGTCCGTTGCGTATCTAGGACATAGAATTGACGCGGCAGGTTTGCACCCGTCGGAGAAGAACGTCGAGGCAATTCAGCTGGCTCCGACTCCTCGGAATGTTACGGAGCTGCGGTCCTTTTTGGGCATGCTGACGTTTTATAACAAATTCTTGCCTAATCTGTCCAAGCTTCTCAGCCCCTTATACCAACTTCTGGAAAAGAAATCCAAATGGTCTTGGGATGGGCCTGCAGATGATGCATTCCGGAAAGCTAAAGCCGCTTTATGTTCCGCTCCGGTACTGACTCACTTCGACCCTGAAAGAGAGCTATTTTTGGAGTGTGATGCGTCACCCTACGGTGTGGGAGCAACCCTACTCCATCGAACTGAAGGACAGTATCAGCTCTTAGGATACCGATCTCGGACGATGACTGCCGCAGAAAAGAATTATTCACAGATAGAACGGGAGGCATTGGTTCTTGTCGACGGTGTCACGAGATTCCGAGATTACCTGCTGGGCAGGCAATTCACACTGGTAACTGACCATCAGCCATTGTTGGGTCTCCTAAGAGCAGACCGGCAAGCGCCGGCTATGGCCGCTGCCCGTATTCAGCGATGGGCCATCATACTCGGGGCCTACCGATATCGGTTGCAACATAAGCCTGGAAAATTCATGTGCAATGCCGATGCTCTGAGCCGTCTACCTCAACCATTGCAGAAGGAAGCGGACCAGGAAGACGAGGCCCAAATCGTACTGACCCTGGACCAGTGGGATCAGCCAGCCGTGCCATCAAAGGAACTTCAAGCACTCGCCGTCAATGATGAGGTACTAGCACAGGTACACAAGTACACACGGGAAGGTTGGCCGCACAGTTTTGACATGGAAACGACAGAAATTGCAGATTTTTACAAAAAGTGGCATGAGCTGTCTGTTACTGAGGAAATTCTCTACTGGGGTCATCGCTTTGTAGTGCCAACAGATGCGCGAGGGAAGCTGCTAAGACTACTACATGCAGCTCACCAGGGTGTGTCCGCTATGAAGGCAAAAGCCAGGTCATTATTTTGGTGGCCCGGCTTAGAGCAAGACATCGAGCACATTGCTGTTGCTGCGATATGCCACAACTGCGTGCAATCATCACCGATGCCTCCGGCGAAAGAACCAATAAATTGGCCCGATACACAAGAAAGGTGGTCGCGTTTGCATATCGACTATGCCGGACCAATCAAGGGGAAAATGATACTGGTTGTCGTCGATTCCCACACAAAGTGGATTGAGGCGGTTCCAGTGTCGCAGGCGAACTCTCACAGCACAATAAATGCCCTGAAGACAATATTTAGCCGTTTCGGCATACCACACACGGTGGTGTCTGACAACGGGACGCCATTCACAGCATGGGAGTTCGAGCAGTTTATGCAGCGCAATGGAATCGCAGATATTCGAACACCTCCCTATCACCCCCAGAGTAATGGCCTAGCCGAGCGAGCCGTGCGCACAGTCAAAGAAGGTTTGAAGAACATAGGAGGCGTTTGCCTCGTAACGTCGTTGGCCCGGCTGTTGTGCAATTATCGAAACGCACCGCACCAAGCAGGCCCTTCTCCTGCAGAGATGCTATTAGGGTACCGTTTGCGTACAAGATTGGAGAAGTCTTTTCATTCCAGAGCCGGCCCTGTCAAAGCAGCGAATGACTCGGGCTGGAATTTTGCACTGGGTGACTGTGTACGTGCGTAATTACGGCGCCGGCGATAAGTGTTCCCCGGGCACTGTGGAAGCTACTTCCGGCGCTCGCCTCCTGGATGTTAAGACTCCAGACGGGCTTGTCCGCCGCCACTTGGATCAAGTTCGTAAACGGAGTACAGCTGAGACCCCTGCAGCCGTCGACCTGTCGAGGCCTCCTACACCAGGTTCCCCGGTTATAAAGGACCCCAGGCCGGTCGACACATCCGAGAGAATACCAGAAGCGCAACCCCCACAGCTACGGCGCTCCACGCGATCAAAGAAACCTGTCCTGCGTTTTGGCTACTAAGGGTGAAGAAATGCTGTAATCCATGAACTGGACGACCAAGCCATTCCCTCTAGTGCGCATGTGGCACTCTTTCCTTGATCGCTATCATGCTTTCCCTCTCCCCTTGACTTTCCTTTATATTCACGAGTGTGAATAAACCTGGTGTCTTCTGCATGGCACGACCGTCTCATTCACTACTAAAGCGGCGGTGCCGCCGCCCGGGTACATCGCCGCCCGGGTACATCGTAACAGAATGTAAAAGGCACCCAAGTATTTTGTTGGTCCATCATCCTAATAGGTAACCTGCTTTCCCCACACCTGGCTGCCTGCACACTATACATGCCCTCTCCCCTTTATTTGCTGTTATTTTTTTCCGCACAAAGGAAGAAGCACTTTATCTTTACCTTCTAGTCTCTATCGGTTTCTTTGAAGTGCAGATATTGTGTCATTCCTTCACTTCACTTCTTTCAGAGCTTGCTTGCTTCATGCGTGTGTACTGTGCACACTGCATTTTTCTGTGACACAGCTTTATCATGTGCTCACTGGTGCACAGTCTCTCCGGTGAGTGCTGGCATATCGCCACTTGAAATACACTACCGGCACATCACCACAGTCCAAGGGTGGATTTAAGGGTGGGACATTTCACCCCCTTTTTGGCAAAAAAAAAAAAAAAAAGCCAGAGAAAAACACGTTAAATTTAGATCCCCTCCAAGAATGATCCATAAATCTGCCCCTGACAGTCTACCACTCTGCTGTTGTCGTAATCATGTTTAATGCAGTGTAATATGTACTATGCCACTATGACCCACCTCATCTGGGCAACATGTGAAAATGCATGCTTGGCACAATGCAAATGGAGGCTTACGTGACAGACTTGACATGCATCTTCACCCCTTTCCCAGACAGCGGCAGTAAGAGAATATCTGCAGAGGCTAGATACCTGATGTGCAAGACAAACTATCTTAGAGATGGCACAGCTCAAAGAAGTGCAGTGAAATTGCTTCATTGCAATAGTTGCAAATTCCACTATAAACAGCCATTTCATATAATTTTCATAGAAGAGAGTTCCCAGCATGACAGCTCACAACTGATGCAGGATAACGAAATTCTTGACAGGAAGAAAGTCGGGGACCCTTTAAGACATGTGAAACTCTATACTGATATGCCCTAATGTGTGGCTATGGATTAAGATCTCAGTTGATAATTCGCATATGTAGCACCTAGCTCTCATGCTGCCAGCTATGAATGCTGCTTGTGCTTCACATTTCTATTAAACAAGACTAATTACTTGCAATAAATGCAGAAATCCCTAACAAGCTACCAAAAACTTGAAAGCATTTAGGCAGCTTACCTTTTCATCATGTATCAAGCTGTGATATAGCGATGCAAAACCTTCAAAGCCAATTTCACCAGCTCTGTTAGTGTCAACTTCCTGTGAAAAAATAAAAAACTTGTTAAGCATTCAACGCTACTTTTTGTCAACTCTGTTCGAAGGCAGAACCATTTACACTCAACGAAGCTGTAGCGGAATCACATTGAAGAGTGACAGGATATTTCTCATTTGCACAAGAAAATAACCAAAGGAATATGCTAATGGAGGAAAGTAGACGTAATAAGGCTCAGTACACTATCTTATGTAAGCTTCAGAGAAAAAAAAAAAGCAAAAACAAGAGACACTTGCCTGAAAGTACTCTTTCAATTTGTTTGTTGACAGTTTACAGTTGACCTTGGGAAAAAATGCCTTGAGGTCTTTCAAAGTTATTCTGAAAAGAGAAAAATGATTTTCAAAGTACAAAATTCATTATGCTTTGCTAGTCACACAGTCAAGCCTGCTCACACTAAACCCGACCATGATGCAAATTTCATTTTTTAGATCCTGACGCGACGTGTAAGGTTGTCCTGAAATTTCACAAAGAGGATGCATACTCAGCAGTATGCTTCCATTTTTTTTGGCCCATTGTTCACCAGCCAAAGTCAACAAATACTACAGCCACACAGATATGTTTAAACACTATTTTTTTCCACGTACCATTAGAGACTGGAATGTATTACTAGAGGATCCGGTTTGCAGCAACACTGTGGAGTTTTTTGTGCCCCCCCGCTACAATTCCCTAGTGGCGTTCCGGGTATTGTAAGAATAAATAAAAAAATAAATTACATTTAGAAGAAACTAGACTTTTGTGGAAATAACCCATAATTTGGATTCTTTTCAAGTTACATCTGCAATACAAGCTACTGACATTGAAAGTTTTTATAAATGCCATCATGCTCATGTGTGGTTCCAGAGTGAAAATATACAATCAAGATAACATGTAAGGTATTGAAGGCTCACTTCCAGTTGGGTCAAGCACTAAAGAAGTACAGACACGAAATTTCAAAGGTTAACAAATGACATTTGTTTCACTGGTGTACAGGGATGCCTTTCAGTCAGATTCAACTGTAGGCATTGAACAGAACATAGTTTAATACAATTTTCAAAACTGGCTAGGAAACAGCCTCACCACTTCCATCTGGTGCTTTCTAAACAGGGCCGGATATCATGGCGTCTCTGTGCACATCTTTTTGTGATCAGTGACGCAAAACCTGAGGGCCTGCTTGCTGGAGTGTGGTAATAGCAAGAGCCTATGAATTTCGCATTGAATCATAGATAGCAGAGCCCATGTGATCATCTATGCTGTAGTAGCTCGGAGGTGACAACCCACAAGATCTGCAAGCTGCTGTTTACCAATACCAAAACTGACAATAAAAAATGGCTTGCAATTAGCTATGCTGAGCTCTGGCTTTCAGAGTTAATTTTCAGCACTACTATGCCTATATAAATGTTTAAAGGCAAAAGTATTGAAACATAAAACTTCACACGTACTTAAACCAACTCAGAAGCCAATGTACACTAGCAGCTACGCAGGATGAGGCTGGTTGCTTAAGAGGTAAATGGGAAGGAATTTCTCTAGTCAAGTCCAGGATTGCCACCTGGTAAGCAAATTTTGGTTCTTGCCACAAGCGTCGCATTTCAAGCCATGCAGCCTATCATTTACACAAAGCTCATCCAAGACCAATTTAAATGATACTGCTAGCTAAGCTCTACATGGTAACTACTCTAAGGAAATGTGAGTTTTGGAAAGCAAGAAGGTTAATTCAGTTTCAATAACACATGCCCATGGTAGAAAAAAACACCTTGATTAAAATGCATCAGATGACTAACAGAGAGACAGAAAGCTTGGTTTATCCCTTCACAGCTCCCTTTCTTTTCGTTTTCACATTTTCCACAATTATTTCTTGCCAAAAAATGCTGGTCAGACATTCGTATGTTCAAATACACATTTACAAACTTACACATTTCGTGGATTCTGCATGCTGTAAAATTCTTTACGCAGCCATCGCTCAACTTGAAGTGGGTAGGATGCAGACAACGTATCAGCCACCAAGTACCGAATCCCATGAATCCACTGCTCACAATCCTTGGCTGATGTAGCTGGGTTTAAAACAAAAATTGTAAATGGTGTTGTTCAACCTCCCAAAGTGACATACAGGCTGTGGGGACAGCGTAGTGGAAGGCTCTGGATTAATTTACACCACCAGGGCTGACATCGCACAGCACAGAGGCTTTTTAGTTTTTTTTTGCTTCCATTGAAATACGGCCACTGTGGCTGGGGCCAAACCCACAACCTTCGGATCAGCAGCCAAATGCCAAAGCCACTTGGCTATTGAAACAAAGAATGTATCAACTGCTAGAAACGTGCACATAAAACAAGAAAAAATACAAAATCAGTATTTAGATTATGAACCAGGTGTCATCATCACCTGATAACTGCCTGCAATACTGGTGCTGTACCTCTGATATTTCTCTACATGCCAGAACCCCTGCTGGCAGTGGTTAGAGAGTGACTGCTTTTTGAGAGTGACATCACTTTTCTGGTAAATATGGTATATTGGGGTTAATGTCCTGACCATGGTGTTAGAACCTATTCAAACACCACGATCCAGACATCACTTTTCTGCCAAAGATGATACTGATATACAGCCCTTTCTAAAGTCTAGCCAAGGTTACTATTTGAGTTTCTATCTGAGGGTGCTGCCACCTTCTAATGATCTAAAGGTGGCAGGGAGTAGTGATATAATTATAGTTATGATTGCCCCCTGGCCAGTTTTTCGTTTCTGCATTTTTTTTTTGCTGGATGGACCCGCACTGGCACAAAGATATCAAGTACGGACTGCGTACCGGAAATTACGTGATTGTCCTGGAGTATTTGAGATTACTCTCTGTTCTGCTCACCTTCTCTAATCAGCTAGCAAGACACTACAGTGAGTACTGTTCGCATCAACAAGATTTGTCCCTACTGGCCTAATAAGTGAGCAAAATGTAGTGCTGTTTTCCATAAGCTATGAGAAGCAGCGTCTAGCATACTGATCGGTCTATCTGCCACTCATTGCTTGTGTGCCTTCAACTATAGTATCCACAACACAAATCGTTTGAGTTTTCCCATAGCATAGGCTTGTCCCTTGAAGTCAGCCATTCAAATCATTGATGAGAACATAGATAGCAAGTCCGCCAACATGTGTACAGCACCTGTCGAATACAAAATACAAGTCCAAAGCCTAGAACAGAGTGAGAGAGCTCTGAAGAAAATTTTTTAAAAAAACTAACACTTTAACAGCTGTGCCCACTTAGATCTTTTTAACCTCCAGCTGTGCTTTACTATACAGCAGTTTACTGCAACAATATACTGGTGCAAAGCACCGATGGTAAAGATGCAGTATTATCAATTCCATATAAAACTGACATTTCTTTTTTTTTTCTCTTTTTGCTGGCCTCATTCCCCGCAGCTCCCTACCTTTTAACACAAATCTTTTCATGGGAGAAAGGAACGAAGGCTTGGGGGTAATGCTAGCTAAGCCACCAGCATTCAGCTGAATCAATGGCTTTGCTAACCAAAGAAACACTTTGTCAACTACTTTACTAGCTGCAATGCCTATAGCACTGGATGCCCATCAACATAAGCAGCAATTAATTCAACTAAAGACAGCTTTCAAATACCACTCTGACTGAAAACCACTTGCAAACCACAGTACTTCATTCACTTCTTACCAACACAAGACAATGTCTTGAGACGAAAGGCACTGCCGTAAAATATAACAAAGCACTGGGCTGGGTCCCATTTCCTAGCATCTTCTGGCCACCGGTCAAATATCTTCGAGTTGCGTCCCAGCCTCACTTCTTTCACTTCTCGCAGGTCAACTGAAATATAATATTAATGGGTTACTTGACCAAGGTACATTGTTGAAATTTCATTTCCGTAGCTACATTTACTCCGTTCATCGACGTATTTCTTGGCGACAAATTAATGACGGCGTAGCAGCGAATCACTTCCAACTAGCTCCAAAGAACCCGGCTTCTGAACTTATGAATCAAGTTCGTAACGGTTGTCTTCGTTGACACACTAGAGAACAGCTAAGTGTCAATCTTTTAGAATCAATGTTAGCCAACCATAAACGGAAGAGCATCAGCGCATCAGTAAAAATAATAACTAAAGCGACAAGAATGACAGAGAAGCTGCTCACCCGCTCCTTCTTCCACCGTTCGCCCGGTGACTGGCCGCCACCAAATGACCTGCCGAGTTTCCAGCTTAATCGAGAAAGTCCTCTTCTCGGGCCGACCCTTTTGGTAGAACTTTATGAGTGAAGTTCCGTGTTCCAACTTACGAATAACCTGTTCAATCTCGGGCAAACATGACAACGCAACAGGTACGCTGCCGTTTTGATGAACGGACGCAGCCATCACTGCCAGTGGCACACAGTTACGTGAACTATCCAGTGAGCAGGATTGCACCTGCAACGCAACAACGCTGCGACGAGCAGTGGCTCTTCAAATAAGAAGGCAACTGTGTTCGCGACTGAAAATTTTCACAAATTTCTGTGGCAACGATCCTTGAATTTTGATTAGTCTTTGCGTCCGGCTTGGTCATGGCATTGCCGCAGTTTCTCGCGAACGCCCGTGGGTGATCCCACCCAAGTTCGACTAGATTACCGAAATACGAAATCCGCACAACTACGGCACTACATCTTGCAAAATTCTTTCACGAGTAACCTAACACAAAGGTTACCGTGCGTCTCCTGTCTCCTCCACATCGAAACTCCACTCTCGGACACTCGATCGGAGCACGGAAACACTAGCTATCCGCGCGCCGCTGCTGCAGCCCTTAGCAACATAAACAAAAAGGTAAGGCGCTGAACAGTGTTGCCGCTTTAGCGGCTTTAGCGCTTTAGTTACTTTAGTTTTTTTTTTACGTTTCGATAGCCTATTCAAAGAAAAAAAATCATTGCTGCGTGTCACATACACGCATCATGTAGTATGCAGACGAATCCGTTGCATAATGTCGCAGAGTTGGAAAACGCCTCAAGTTCACTATAACCGCGGGAATTTTGAGAATCGCGCCTACACACTTCTCAAACGCGCACCAAAAGTTAGAATCATGGATAAACCTCTGCTGCCTCTCATCATCATGGAGTGGTGTACACGGATGCCTCTTACGTGGCTCCTCGCGGTTCAAGTCGCCAATTCCTCTTTCATCCTTTTTTTTTTTTTCTACCCTTTTTACTCAGACTAGCGGCCCGTTCTTACAACCCTCTGAGACATTCTCTCGCTCGAGGTCCTCTCCATCGTCCACGTCACTCAGCATTTTCATTCGCTCCCACTTGACTCCCAGGAAGCCATTCGTGTCATTCAATAATAATAACAATAAAAAAACACTCCCACCACATCTGTCCACGGAACTCGAGGCCGCACTTCGTCGCTGCAGCCCTGCCCGGCCGTCTTCCTACGATGGATCCCTGGGCACTTGAGAATTGACGGCAATGGGCTGGCTAACCAGCTCGCCCGTGAAACTTATGTGGGCACCGTTGAACCCCTGGCCAAGGCCCTCGGAGGGCGGGCCAAGACTGTCCCCTTGCACCCATCAAAGAGTATTACGACGCTCTCCGCCTCGACCATAAACTCTACCTGACCCTCATCCTAGTCTTCCTGTGCGGGAGGCTCACATCCTTCGACAGATACAACTCAACACACTTAACCTGCGCGGCTTTATATGTACAAATTTCGTCGCGAACCTTCATGTCCCAAGTACTGCCCCGCCCTCTGCCCCTTATGCCAACCTTTGCACTGTTTATTCTCCTGCCCGGTTGCTCTGCAATCGGCCGGGTTTCTTTTCCACCCCCTCCCATACTGTTGGGACTTGGCTGGACTGGCTTGGAGCTGAAGGGGAAGAAGAACAGCGCCTGCTCGTGCAGTAGGCCATCCACGTCTTAGGCGCCTGCCTAAATAAAGTCTTGTACTAGTACTAGTACTCTTCCGCAGGTTCTGCGATAATGAGCGCAGTTGGCACAGGTATACTGCCCTGCACAGTAAGAAGAGCGCGAAAACTATCCTAGAAAATCACTCACTCTGCTTACGGTACCTATGACCATATGCTATATCCTCCTCAGTCACTGCTAGGCAGCAGAGCCACAGATCTCTTTGGCTAGAGCATGAGGATGCGGGTTCAGTCCCAGACGTGGCTGCCATATTTCAATAGACGCGAAATGCAAGACGCGTGCGTATTTCGCGATGTCAGCGCACGTTGAAGAATCCGACATGATCGAAATTTATTCCGAGCCCTTCCGCCACAGTACAACAGTGCTTCTTTTATTTTACCTTCTTTCACTCCTTATACCTGCGCGGTTGAGGTGTCTACCGAGAAATGCGACAGTTACTGCACCTTTCCTTTCCTAAAAATAATTTTCTTTTTTTGCTAGGCAGCTAATTGTGAAGTTAACAAGTTTTAATGAAGTTTGCGTGAGCGGAACATTGTGAGCTGAACTGTAGAAGAAAAAAATTATACACCCATACAGAGAACAAAGTATTCGAATGCCTCTTGTTCAGTGATTCTTTCTTTCTTCAGCTCTTTCAATTCCTTCTTCATCCCCCACAGTTCATATAGCACCAAACATTAGAATATCGTAATAAAATTGTCATGTAAGTTGCTGATGAATGTTCGTTACATGCTATTTTGAAACGTTATGCTAATGTTAAAAATTAATATATAATGTTATATGTTACACTGTAAACATTAGTGCGATGTCAGCGCACAGTAGAACCTCAGGTGGTCGAAATTACCGGAGTCCTCCACAATGGAGTCCTCCTCATAGCCCGAGTCGCTTCAGGACGTTAAACCCCATCAACCAAACTTTAACATGCAATCTGAACATTTTACTAATGCTGTGCCCGAATTAAATCCTATTTAAATGCTTGAAACATTAAACCAAGACTGCAAATTAAAATGTTATTGTAATGTTCAAACCAACGTCATAATAGAGAATTGCCAGTGTTTTCAAGCATATATTGCATCTAAGAAATTTTCTCACTGTTCATGCAGAGTGATGATTTTAACTAGCAAAATATTGTAGTTAAATATCATAGATGATGCCTGTGATAAATTGCATTCACAGACAAATAATTGCAAAACTTAGTGCAGTATCCATCTGCCACTGTCACTGATGGCACTCTTCAGCCTTCATGGCTCGCCATTTAAGCTTGAGGCTATCCATTGGAAGGTGGTGTGTGAGATGCACATATTAGAATTGTGGTGTATTTGTAGTGTGCATCATGATACTGGCATAGTGCTGACTGAAGTTGTGGCGTAGGTCACAATCGGTGGGTCTGGTCTTGCAGGGCTACTGCGAGCTGACCGGAAAAAAATAAAAGCTGAAAAAAAAATTACACACCTTCAAAGAACCAAGTATTATCATTAGTTTAATGACTCTTATTTGGTGCCTGCTCCTCTAAATTTTTCACAACCTTCTTTGTCTGTAAAGAGAAAATGATTGTTCTCATTTTAGCATCCGGAGTTCCCGGGTTCGAACCCGACTGCGGCGGCTGCGTTTTTATGGAGGAAAAACGCTAAGGCGCCCGTGTGCTGTGCGATGTCAGTGCACGTTAAAGATCCCCAGGTGGTTGAAATTATTCCGGAGCCCTCCACTAGTACGGCACCTCTTCTTCCTTTCTTCTTTCACTCCCTCCTTTATCCCTTCCCTTATGGCGCGGTTCAGGTGTCCAACGATATATGAGACAGATACTGCATCATTTCCTTTCCCCCCAAAACCAATTACTATTATTATTCTCATTTTAGCAAAATAGCAAATGTTGCATATATGTTGTTTAGATTATATGTTGTTTAGATGTTTAAGTGAGGTTAGGAAAATGTAATTTCAAAGCTTGAAAATTGAAAATTGGTTTTTAGGGAAAGGAAATGGTGCAGTATCTGTCTCGCATATCAGGGGACACTTGAACTGGCCGTAAGGGAAGGGATAAAGGAGGGACTGAGAGAAGAAAGGAAGAAGTAAGTGCCATAGTGGAGGCCTCCAGAATAATTTTGACCACCTGGGGATCTTTAACGTGCACTGACATCACACCGCGCATGGGCGGGCGCCTTTGCGAAATGCTGCCGCCGCAGTCGGGTGCAAACCCGGGCACTCCGGATCAGTAGTCAAGCGCCTTAACCACTGAACCACAGCGGTGATTTTATTTCAAAGCTTACTTGTAACATTTCACAAATGCTGGACAAAAAGGACATTAAGAACAATATATAGTACCATTTGACCTAAACAAGAAAGTAACTGCTGTGACAAGTGTTTAAAGTCAGAGGGGTCTTCAAGAGGTTTCAGACCCTTACGAATATTGACGTCGACAAGGGATCTGAGACCTCCGTACTAGAATGAAGAGACTGCATGAATCAAGTTCAAGTTTATTGTTATTGCATGTACAAGAAACGGGCTTACATATTATATACAGCATCAGGAGGTCCCAGAGTGAGAAACTGCCAGGGGGACCTTCTATCATTAGTGAGTGCATAAGAGTATTAGAGCAGCAAGTATAGGGCGAACAAACAAACGAAACAAAAGAAAAAGAAATAAACGCGTCAAGAAATACAATTCATAGGGAACAAGTGCAAATAAATAGAAGACAATTAGATATATACTAAAAACAGCGTTATACAGTAATATCACAATAAATAATCATAAGCAGGAATATCTACTAATCTGTAATAAAAATTTGGCTCTTTTGCATATTACAAACAAAGAAAAATACAAATTGTTTTACAGAAACATGAAGCCTAACGATACAATAACAGAAATAATGTAAAGAAAATTTAATAAATGTATTTATGACAAATGAAAAAATAGTTCTGCTAACAGTATTCTTTTCATATTGTGTTTAAAAAATTGCAATGAAAGAGATGACTTAATATTAACAGGGATGCGATTCCAAAGTGAAATACCATAGAAACGAAGTGTAAATTTACCATAGTTAGATCTGATTTTAGGTAATAGAAGCATTCTGAAAACCTAGTATTATTTTTGTTCATGAGGTTATCAAAAAAAAAACTGTCTAAGGTTATTTCACGATGAACGAGACGAAATGTAATGAGTGATAACTTATGATAGAACAGCTGTTGAATGGGTAAAGCGTTAAGACATTGATAGATAGGTAAAGAACGGCAGCGGAATGAGCTAAAGGTCATTAATTTTATTGCCTGATTTTGAAGACGTTGAAGTGGTTTGAGATGAATGGCATATGTATTACCCCATGAAGATAAAAGTATATGATAAATGACTGTTAATATAAGCATGATACAACGATCTAATAATATGAGGGTGGAAGAATGCGCACGTTTTAATGATAATGCGGATGCCAAATGAAGCCTTTTTTATTAGCGAGTTGGCATGGCTATTGAACTTAAGGTGCTTGTCGAGAGTAATACCCAGAAATTTAACAGTATCAGACATCGGTATAACATAAGTATTTAACGAGACAGTTATTGGAGAAGAAATCGACGTTTGTGGATTATGAAATAGTACAAAGGTTGTTTTTAAGGGATTGATTTGAAGTTTATTATCAGTGCACCAGGAATACACATTGTTAAGATCAGTGTTAAGTGTGTCTTGAAGTGCGCTAAGCGATTTCTGTGATCAGTAGATGGTCGTGTCATCAGCATATAACAAACAGTTACAATTGGTAAGTACATTAGGTAGATCATTTATAAATAATAAGAACAACAATGGGCCTTGGGGAATGCCACAGTTAATTACTTTAGTAGAAGAGAATTGGTCATTAAGATACAATACTTGAGGCCTGTTAGACAAGTAGCTGCGAATAAGATTTAAAGGTGGGCCAGTAATACCGAAAGATTCGAGCTTATACAGAAGAATAGAATGATCTAGAGTGTCAAAGGCTTTTGTTAGATCGATGAATATGGCTCCTGCAACAAACCCTTCGTCAATAAAGCGTTTAATGTTACCCGTGAAATTAATTAATGCCAATTCCGTCGAATAATTCTGCCTAAAACCAAATTGTAGTGGAGAAAGAAGATTAAATTTATTGAGATAGTGCATTAGACGAGTGTAAATAAGTTTTTCAATAATCTAACTAAAAAACGGCAAAACGCAAATTGGGCGGTAGTTATTAATGTTTCCACGAGAACCCTTTTTGAACACAGGGATTACTTTACCATGTTTCATCAAATCAGGAAATATGCCTGTGCTAAAAGTTTTGTTAACGATATCTGCAAAAACAAATGATATGTCTGCCGCAACCAGTTTTATTCTAGAAGGCGGAATAGAATCTAGGCCAGGTCCAGTGACATTAAGAGAAGATATTACCTTTAAAACTTCTTCGGAAGAAACCGGTCGAAGGAAAAATGACTGAGGGCAACGTGGGAGATGGCGTAAAACACTAGGCGATAGCGTGTTCTGGGAAGTGGCAAAATGATCACTAAAAGCATTTTATATGTCAGCCTCGGTTATGCATTCCTCGTTGTCGTAAATTATTTTCTTAATGCCCGTGTTAGACTCTGTAATATTAAGAAATTCTTTAATAAGCTCCCAATTACGTCTGGTATTCATTCCGTTCTGAATTATCCGTCTTTCATAATAGTCCCGTTTTGCGCATTTAAGGATACCAGAAAGGATATTGCTATAATTCTTAAATTTAGTTCGCAAAGCTGTGTTGAACGGCTGCAGTCTCACCTTTTTGTGAAGATTATTCTTTTTTGTTATAGAGCGCAGCAACGCATTTGTAATCCATGGATTTCTGGGAGACGAGAATCTTTGCTGAAAGGACACATGAGTTGTGCACTCATTGATATAATTTGTTATTGTTGATAAAAATATCGAGTACGCCCTGTCAGGACAGTTCTCCTGAAAAACGCTCTCCCAACAAGTGCCTTGTACCTTCTGGATAAATAACGTTTCATTGAAAGAATTTTTGGACTATCGAAAGCAAGCAACCATTTTTATTTTTGTCAGTGGTGGCCGGAACATTTCTTCTCTATCGTTTCAAAAATTTTGTAATGATTTTTACTAAGAATCATTAACGTGTTTTCTAAAACACGGGACTGATAAAAATGCAAAGTTGGCAGCCCTACACAAAGGGTAAAAAAAAAAACCCGTGCCCTCACACCATGAGTCAATCGAGAGCTGACCACTCAGCTCCAAGGCTACACAGCAACGAGCACACTGGGAGAGCGTGGGGATCATTTTTGCAGGTCCGTGGCACAAACTGAGCAAACAACGGCCTTTAAAAATGATTCTCCCCTTTGCATAACATAATGTGTAAAACAGGCCGTCAGCTGCTTTCTCTCCCCCTTCTTATTTTCCTCTCCACCTGTGCTCGAATGACTAGAGACCCCCCTTCAACAGAGCCAGACTTTAAGAACTGGTTGTGACATTTTGGTGCTGCCAAGGGCATTGTTCACGTGTCCACCCAGAGCGAGACAGGCCTTTCGTTTCTTGATAACCAGCTGCCACATATCAGCTACCCATGTTTAAAAATGCAACATGACAATGCACTGCGATTCATCACCACGAGAGTCAATGGTACAAATGTAGCAACATTTAACAACATTTTAGACCCATGTTTAAAATGCCAATGTACTTTTTATCAGTTATGCAATAAATAATCAGTAGAATATTGCATGTTCTGTAGAGTATAGCTTTCCCAAGTTCCCCCACCTCACTGTTACCTGCAAAGAGGACAAGCCAGTAACAGTCTGTAAATTTCTGTGTATAGTTTTTAGAAAGGTGAAAAAAAAAAAATGTACTTATGTCACTGCTCAGTGCAGCAATGTTTGGTACATTGTAGAAGAGACACATAACAGAACATTTTTCTTTGTAGATAAAGCCTTTTGCTCTATCAAGAGAATGCAGGCATTCTGTGGAATACGCTTCCACCTGTGGTCATGTGAGCCAGGTGGGCTTGGGAGTGGGTGCACTGAAGGTGCTGCAGGTGTAGTACAGCTCTTACTGCCACTCCTTCATCCAGAGGGAGACAGAAAAGTTCTTTTAAGGGCCCAATCTAGATACATCCCCCAAAGTTCAAGCATCATCTGTACTTAAGCCGCTACCTCCACCATGCTGTTTTCAATGTAGCAGGATAGCCTCGGGCAGGTTAAGATGAAAAATATTGAACAAACATACATGTAGAGTAGAACCAAAATTATATGAAAAAATTGTGAAAAATTAATACAATCTGATCCCTAGCTGGTTCCCTCACGGAACTCTACTAGCTATGCAGTTAGCTGTGGTTAGTAAAGCGCAGCATTCATCACAAATATATAGTATCACCAACAAACACTAGACGTATCACAGGAGAGCTTTACTAAAGGGGCTCGTACAATAAATGGGGGCTCTAGTGAAGGCAAAGAAGCCGGCCAGGCCCAGTCTATATCAAGGCTGGACAGGTGTCAACTACAGTAAAACCTCGTTAATTTGGACTTCAAGAGACTGAAAAAACAACCTCCGAATTTTCCAAGAAAACCTAATTATCAAATTGTCAACCGTTCACATTGCAGTAGATTTGGTTGCTCAAAACCTTGGCAATGGTTGTCCTTTTGAGAAAGAAAAGTATGCGGCATTGATGATTTTATGCAGTTGTGTCAAATGCTTTACTGCGTGCAGTCAGGAGTGTCGAAGCAGAACTGTTCCAAAAGCCTCCATGGCCTCCTCACAAGAGGTGCAGTCACGTATTAGGAGACTCCACTGCACGAACTGTGAACAGCGCGTGACAAGCATGCAGTTTCAGTGCGCAGGAAGAACGACGGGGATGGAAGCAAGGAAAACGTATCGGCGCTGAGATGGCAAGATGCCTTCTGAAAACAAGAGACAAGCAACACATCAATCAGCATCCTTAACTATGTAAAACTGCACTCGGCTGATTGGACAAATGGCTGCTGTCTCTGCAGGCTGGCTGGTAAAAAGCTCAGAAATGCGAAACCGAAACTATGCAGCCGCACCATTTTTCGGCAACGGGGTCCCCCAAAAATCGCCACATGTCACTGTGCATGCATCACAGGTGCGAGCGCAGCATCGAACCATACATTTCTGGCTTGAGTAGGGATACTTGGATGATTACTAGCCGAGCCGGTCATATCTCGACACGATTCCCATCCTGACGAACTGGCATGAAACCAGCTGCATCCAAATTAATGAGCGCCCAATGCCAGGCATACAACGACATTTTGCATGACCCCGCTGGGATTCAGAGTTCTCCGAATTTTTTAATTAAAGAGGGTCGAATAACGAGGTTTTGCTGTAGTGTAGTTCAAGTGCATGTTGGTGCCAGTAGGGTGATTAGCCTTGTAGCAATATGCTGGTGTTTCCAAACAGCATCTGTGGAGTAGTGGCGGGTGCCTGGCTTCAAACTTTTGAACATGTGCACAACTTCTAAGTGGTTGGGTGTTTTTCTTTTTTTTTAACAGCAAAGACTAAAACAGGACATACAGACACAGCACTCAGGACGAGGGGCCATACATAGGCTATTATAACTTGAAAACCGAGGTCACACTTCTGTTTCTGCATTTTTCTGGAAGAGCTGATAGCTCCATCAGAGCCCATCAGTAAATCAAAGAAAAAAGGACACATAAAAACAGATGCCAAGGGGTGTTCTATGACAACAAAACTTTTAATGAACTATACCTGTTTTATCATTCAGCACAGACTGCAAATAACAGCACTGGCAAACAACACTAGCACGCAGAGAGAGGCAAATGCACGATAGTACCAGGAAGCATCCAGTCCTGCTTCAAAGTTACAAGCACAAGAGACATCAGTATTTTCAAGGAAAAATGACATCAAAAAGTAAAAAAATATTCAATTTGCTTCAGGAAATGCTGTAAAGAAAGCACAGTGTATTCAATCTATTAACTCCATACATTTCACATTCATACATAAAATGTTCCATTAGATCTGCTATTTGAATGCACCTAGTTATATATATCCATTCAGAACAAGATGCTAGTGAACTCCACTTGACTTGAGGCAGAGAGATCTGCCATAAGTTACCCTATTTTTAAAATTCACACCACTGATGATGACTGCATGCATACATACTTGCAGGCTTCTAGCATAACGAAAGTGCAACAAACAATCTCCTCATCGATCTATCCCAACAAGATATAACAGGAAATTGTTTAAGCGAAGTTAGTCACTTTCTAGCTGGACATGATCCAAAATTTGGCTGATAGTATTTGCCAGCACTTGCGAGCTTGCACAGAGGACTCTTCGATGCATCAAGTTCAAAGGTCCACCTGGAATATAAAAAACCACATATAACAACAGCAGTCATACTTGTGGACCTCTGCAGCTAAAAGCAACAGTATTAACGTGATAGCGTTAAGGGTCCTGCGTCGCAGAAAAGCCGGCGTCGGCATTGGCATTGTTGGCCGCGAGCAAAAAATCCACGAAAAATACCCAGAGAAGCAATCTAGGTGACAGGTGGGCCACCAAGGTCATGTGACCTAGTAATGTCATCACAACCTGCCCATTGGATTGTGAGGAAACTGTCCACAATGGCAGGGGGCAGTTAAATTAATGACTGGTCGTGAGAGGTTGCTCGGGAAGAGCAACCTGGGGCTCACAAGCCCCACCGGTGGCTGTGTTTGGAACAACCACCTGCAGGGGCAGTGGTTCAGCGCTTAATGCTGTACCAAAGTCTGCACCAGGAGTGGTATGAGGCCTCCCAGAGATCAATGATTGTAAAGTAGAGAATGACCAATTCCACATGTATGGGCATTAACCCATTATAACTATCGCGTCTTACCCTTCAGGCGGAGCTTAAGTGTCCCCTCCAGTTTTTTCTTGGAACTTTCGCAGATAAATTAAGCCTCACAGTGATTGAGCAAAGACAAAGCTCTTGAGAGAAACATGTGCTGCTAACTACAAATAACTGCTAAACCATCACAACTTCACTGTATACACATGCGCCAGTAAAACTTCCCATATCAAGCATAGCTAAAGAAGCTGCTACTCCTACTCTTTGCACTAGGGATGCGCAAATATAAACTTTTTGGTTGCAAAGAAAATATGAATACTAATCGAATAAAAATACCAATCAGAGACTGGTTGCTAAGTGAATAGAATATACACAAATAGTTTTGAACATGAATACAGAGAGTTTAAATTCAAAGCAAACTCTTTCACAGAACGCAACTATGAAAAAAAAATGTATTGCTCATATACTCTTTTTTTTTTGTTATCAGCATGATTTTACACCTAAGGTCTACCAGACAACAAATAAAGGTGGGAGAGGAGAAATAATATAAAGCAGTGACTGTAATAAAATTTATTTTGTAGACTAATAACTTGGGTATAATAGTCTTTGAATATTGTAACTGTATTCTGTAAAAAAAGTCTTTGTAGACTAATAACTTGGGTACAATGATCTTAGAATAATGTAACTGTATTCAGTAAAAAAAAGTGTAACATGACAGTTTGACGTAATCCTTACATTACAAAGAAGCTTACTGACATTTGTCATGAAGCACTGCAATAAGGTGGCTGCAGGTATCTCCTTACTGACGGAGCGACACCAGAGGTTGCTATCAAAAAGTACAATGAGCAGAAAAAACAACTAAAAAGAAACTTGCCCACATGGACACAACACAGCGCAATGCCTGGCAAAATGCAACAAGGCGCAGCTCATGAAACGGACGAAGATTGACAGTTTGCACTACAACACAGGTGGGTGCATTCTTTCCACGCTCCATTGCAATGCCTGAAAACTGTGTGCTAGCTGTAGAATGCCACAGCAAATGCAGTGTTCTTAACGAGACGTGCCTGCTAAGCCATCACGTATCAGTTTCGCTACATTGTAAGCCCCGCTATGAGTCCAAAGGTCGTTGCAGACTGAAGACGTGAAACTGAACCATGTCAAGAAAGACAACATGTGGACTGGGCTTAGCTGTTCCCCTATCAAGACCTGTCTCTGTGAATGCCATGTCTCAAGCAATGGCCCCCATTTGCTTTCCTGGATGGCACCTCGTGGAACGATGCAATGATGTGCCGTGTGGTGTTGCATGTCGTTTTGTGATCCGTGAGCGTGCAGTAGCCATACCGTGGCAGCTCTCAATGGCTGCCATCACATTAGTTTTATGCAAGGAATAGCATTACGGTGCATGCACTTTTACCGCGTGTTGACAGCTGATTCTATGAGACAAACAAGTCAACTGATGTGACATGGGCGAGATGCTGTAGCTATAGTGAGAGCAGTTTGCAAGTGCTGTGCTGTTAGGAAACCAGTTCTGAAGAGCAGGAAATATCATAATTTCTGTATGTTTGAATACTTCGAATGGTAATATGTTCAACGCGAATCGAATGGCAAATCCTATCTACAAACTATACTTGCACACGTCAAGTGAAAATGCTGCCTGAATAGAAGAGTCAACACTAATCAGTATATATGTTGCCTTTTAGGCATGCATGCAAACCAATAATTTTTTCTACAGAATTTCAAGTCTCAGAAAACCAAACTAAGGTCACCTACCCTGAGTGTCCATGACAACACCTCCAGCCTCAGTAACAATCAGAGCTGCAGCTGCGATATCCCAAACATGAATTCCAAATTCATACATAGCGTCAGCTTCACCACTTGCCACAGAACACATGTCTAATGCAGCAGAACCCAAGCAACGCAACCTAGAATGTGCAAAAAAAAGATACGAGAGAAGGAAGAACGCATGGTTCTGAATTAGCACATAATCATACTGCTACAAGAATAAAAAAAACCTGATGAGATGCAACCAAATAAGCCCATAACCCTTAAAATGATTTGCTTCTTTGCTTGTGAGTTCATTTTGGATAAAGTTGACAAGGCCAGATTGGCAAGCAAAAAGTAAGAAATGCGCACACACTGTGTCACAGCAATAACAGCAGCCACGAATATGTGCACAGGTGAAATGGGTTTGGGTTCTATGTTTATCACCCTTTAAGCCACGGCGAAATTTTTTAAGTAACAGCTTTCAAGACTATATTTCCCATTCCTGCAGTGTCATCGAGGCTGGCGTAACAAGGAGGAGTGTGATGAGGAAAGAGGAGAGAAAGCAGGCGCAAAGGCCACACTGATTAATTAGAACCTGGTGACATCATGCATGATGTCATGCAAATGCACTTTGCTGATTGGTCCAAACACAGTGATGTCAAGAGTGGCGGCAGAGTGACGTCAAGCGCATTCTACAAAAACCCGGCCCTACTACTGTGCCTGTCACACTGGATGCCCACCTTATATGGATGGATGATTGACTGCATGTGAAAATGCGTATTGGACGCCTACATTACACTCCTACCCCCGACCCCACACTCCTACCCAGAGTTACTAAACACTCCAACTGGCACTAGCATTTGGTACCACTCTAGCTATTGCTGAAATCTGCATTGCCACAAAGATAACCATCCCATTAATCTGTTACCTTCCTCCACGCTTTCGGCCATGCATAAAATGAAAAAAGTATGAGCCATGCCCTTCACATATGCAGTAAGTTCCTGCCACTAAGCATTGGCTGCAGTTCCTAGTGGTTATCTGAATTATATTTAGGCACATTGTTTGCATAATTTCACCAAGAAACTCCCCTCGGTAGCAACATGTTGAAAGTAAAATGCAGTGTTGCAGTACGGAACAAATAACACCGCATTTTCACCACTGCGCTAAGGAATGAGTTTCCATGCAAATGTACTATTGTGATGGAAAGAAATGCAAACAACGCGGTACCTACGCACTCCGCTATTTGAAATTCTTTTGATCGCGCTTTTACCTGGGTGGTTAAAAAAAGGACGTTATAGTCGTCCTAGAATGCGTCCGTGCATCACGGACGCATTCAAGGACGTTATAGTCGTCCTAGAATGCGTCCGTGCATCACGGACGACTCTAGCATCTTTTTGCTGCCAGCGAAGCAAAAACGTGATGAAAAAGAAATGTGAACAGCAGAGCGCCTAGGCTTCACTCTGTTCGTGCTTCTTTTCATTGCCCCTGTACACCTTCATTTCCTGAAGAATGACAACATTTGTGGAAGTTTCTGCACATTAAAAGACACATCAGCATTTAAACAGCTGACATACATTGAGTGGGCCTCATGTTTTCATACTCAGAATCCTCAGCATGATAGACTAGGTACACCACTGTAAAAGAAACAAGAGTGTTTCTCCTCTTATCACACCGATATACAGTTAACCAAGAGAACAATTTAAAAGCAGACAAAACAACTTCATGACGGTCAATAAAAATAGACAAGGCCATATGCTAAGTACTAGCTTAAAGATATGGTAGCTACAAGGAGGTGCTGAAAAGTTCTCGGGCTAACCAAGTTGCCAAAATTCTGATAATTATTTTTTTAATGTAGCTCAAAGGTAGTATGTCCCGTGTTACAATTGCCCAATTTCCAGAATCACAGTTGTAACTCTTGACAACATTTGACATCATTTCAGCTCAATAAAAAAATTTAAAGGTCAGTTAAGCTCCACATTTAAGGGTATTACATGATAGCGTTAATGGGTCCTGTCAGCAGCTCCTCTTTCCCATGCAAACATGGGACACTGTTTCCACATTACGTAGAAAACCACATGACAAACATATAAAGCCCTGCTTTAACCAAGCCGTACAATGCGCCTGCGTGGCCTAGGGGTAGCACGTCTTATTCGCTACCAAAAGGTTAAGGGGACGATTCCCGACTAATTTCCTCAATTTTCTATTCAGTGAAATTCATTTACTTCATATATTTAAATGTCCTAATGACGTTTGAGTCGTGATGCAACCTTTCAATCACCAGTCTTTCAATGTTTTCATCACTTTCCCTTCCGCAGCTCTGTTTGTGACGTCACGATGCTCTAGACTACACCGGCTACGCCAACTACGGCACCTACCCCAGGTTGCTTTGCTGAACAGGACCCATAACGCTACTGCGTTAAAAAGAAAAAGACAAGGAACTGTTAAAGGCAAGGAACATTACAAGGCACACATGGTCACGCAGGTATTTGTTCAAAATTTAATGAATTTACAGAAATAAATGATAATAAAAGGTACCTCCAACTTTTTACTTGTCATTAACCACATGGTACAGTGCCATCACTAGCACATGAACTCTCAATAACTCAGCGTTTTTTTTATGTCAGCCACTATTAACTCTTTCGCTACCAGGTTTTTTTTCTCACCACTGCATACTCCTTGCCGGGTTTTTTTTTTTTTTGCATGCTAGTTTCGTGGAAATTTTATGCTAGTAAGGCACTACGATGTTCTGAAAGTCATGTAAACATTTTTATTCAGAATTATCTTACAGATATTAGTTGCACTGATTACAAAAAATTGGCACTTAACTAATTACCAGAATGAGTATCTGCTAATTAGGATATCCAGGTGTTTAGAAAACTTTTTTGGTGTGATAGTCTTCAAAACAAGGTACCACACAAAGCAGCACCTCACAGCTAGAACATAGATAGCGAGACTCCCTTTGCTGCTTTGGTCGATGCTGCGTGTTAGCACAGACGCGGCAGGCTCGCGTTGGGTTCTGCTTCGTGGTAGTTGGGGGTACCCGAGATTGGAGGTGGCGCGCTGTTAGTCGTGCTGAATCTTCACCCTTCGACGGGCGTCTTCCCTTTGGCTTCGAGTGTCCCTCATGGCACTTCTCGATTAGCTGGCGGACAAGTTCAAGTCGAAAGTCTGCCATGCTTCTTTTTTTGCCAGATGCTGTGATTTGCAGTAAATGGCTGTTTAGAATGGTAAGTTTGATCCACAATTGCTTCCACAATGTCCGGCGCAAACAAGCTTTCAAATATCTCGAGCTCACTAGACGCCGCTGTGATGTCATTGCAGATTCCTGAATAAGATTGGTCGAAAGCATGCTCCTGAGGCTTGAACTCTTTCTTCTTCCAGCAGAAATCTCGCTTGTCAAATTTCCTCTTCTTATGCGGATTTCTTTGTGGAAGGTGCTCTTCATCACTGTCATCACTCGACAAGGCACTTAGACGGGCTACTTCCTCACTGTCACTATCATCGGAGTCCGAATTCATAAGCAGTTCTTGAATTTCTTCGTCTGTCAAACCGCGGACACACGCTGCCTCGGCATGGCTGCCCTGCCGAGGCGATGACGAAGCGATGCGGGTGTGGTGGGAACAAGCGCTCTACCTGTTACAAAGTCATCCTACAAGTTGGGTGTTAATTATGAGGCCTCTCTATAGATGGCGCCACATGCTTGCATAATTTTGTTTTACACGAGTATTATCGGGAGCGGCAGGGAGCGAGTTAGAAAGCCAAAACGAGTATACTCGAGAGAAGCAGGGGGTGCACATGTGTGGTCGCCCGAGTTATCTCGGGAGTGGCAGTGAAAGGGTTAACAGACAAGTCAGCACTGTTTGCCCTATTGTACTCCCAAAAAAGGGTGAAAACACACAGGACTCATCACTGGGGTATAGCTCCCATAGCATATGACCATAACTGCAGTGACAGTGCCAATGATTATACAGGAGAATTGTGTGAGCATACTGAGCCACTTCCCCATGTGTCAACATGAAAAGCTATAAGCTTTTTACTTTGTTATTTTTGCCATCTACGCACAGTTCCTCAGCTAGATACTGGTTTGGTTTTAGTTTTATGGGGTTTAACGTCCGTGACTCAGGCTATGAGGGACACTGTGGTGAAGGGCTCTGAAAATTTCGACCACCAGGAGCTCTTTAACCTATCCAGGCCCAGTGATTCCAGTTGGAATCCCCAAATTTAGGGGCCACCAGTCTTGAATTGAGCGAGAAAGTCCTGCTGTTTTTGCAGTAGCTCCAACATTTAGCAATTCATCTACATCTTTTAGCGGACTTTCACATCACTGACATATGTTAGTACGTAGAAGAGGGATGTAGAAACTGCGTACGCTTTGCTGTCGCCATCGCCTGGTGCCACGTCTTCCCTTTCACCGTGTAGAAAAAAGCAAATCATTTTTGTTTTTCTCTAATCACATGGAAGTTACTCCTTCAAAATAAATTCTTTCAGGTAAACACATTAAAATATTTTACAAATAATAATTATTCCAAATGGAATCACTGGGACCTGGAAGCCCTATTGCAGAATAAGGAGCATGGTCGTATTTGAGATGCTTGTGACTGCTTGCGATGTGTAAATATTGCCTCTTTTGCAGTCTATATGTAACAATAAAAGTTTTTCCCAAAGAAGATGCGTACATTCAGTGCAAGCACATTTCATATAGAAAGGACTAAGTTTCAAGAGCGGCCCACCAGAAGTGTTGAGGCATCGATTTATCCAATGATGAAGAAATAGCATTCATCGCATGTAGATCAGCAACAACAACTCAAAGGCAAAGCATAACACAAAAGAACTGAACCTCTACAGAATATCATCCATGCTAGCAAACTGAAAACTACAGGACGATGCACAACACGAACTGTTAGGCGAGTTGGTCGGCTTTTCGGAGGTTGAAAGCTATACAGCTGTCAACCTCCGAAACACCGACCAACTCAACTCGCCCAACAGTTCATGTTGTGCAACCAAAAAAGTCATCCCAGGAAAACCCGGATTGTGGATTCAACACGATACTGTTGAACAAGAGAGAAATCATGAATAGGAATCCTCACTGAAAGCAGCATCTTCGCCACATGAATATTTCAAATGCTTCTACATCGACTAACCTTTGAAATATTCGCATTACTGGTTTTTAGTTTGTGCAGTTAGTAGATGCTGTGAGTTCAAGGCTGGAAATTTGAATACTAGTAGAGTGATTCTGTCGTGAGCCCTGTCTCTTACATGACATGTCTCAAAAGAACCAGTGCTTGTCTAAAATCAACTCAAGAATTCCACTTACATAGGACCGCCCACCAGCCTGCACTGCACACAATGAGAAAATAACAACAGAGGTACAAGTTGTGTGTCTTGTCATTCTTGTGTATTCTTGGTAAGAACTGTGGCATCCTGTACTCCAACAGAGAACAGCGAAGTATCAAAGAAGTTGATGTTTAAAGTTTCAAAGAAATCACACAAACTAAGTACTTCGCACAGCCTAAGTCCCAATGATTTCATCTGGAATCATGCAAAAAACTTATAAAAAAACGATATGAAACCTTGATTTTTTTATGTTATAGAATTATCCTCCTCTTACATATGCTAGTTTCTGGATATTGATTTTTCTAGTGAACAATTTTAATTTGGGCCGGAAAGGGTTAAGGTGCACTGAAATTGCACAGTACACGAGCCTCTAGCATTTCGCCTCTACCGAAATGCGACCGCCGCGGTCAGGATCGAACCCACGCCTTTCGAATCAGCAGCCAAGCACCATAACCACTAAGCCACCGCAGCGGCTGCAGCCAGGTACTATAATAAACAGGCTTCCTGTCAGCCACTTCATTTGTTGACAGGGAGCTTTGTGACAGGACATCATGTGTAGCACACAAGAAAAGCAACTTCACATCAACATTTCATTTGGTTTGGCTTTATGAGGTTAATGTCCCAAAGCAACTCAGCCTATGGGGGATGCCGTAGTAGAGGGCTCTCGATAATTTCGACCACCTGGGTTTCTTTAACATGCACTGACATCTCACAGTGCATGGGCTTCTACCATTTTGCCTCCATCAAAATGCTACCGCTGCGGCCTTGACTGAACTTGCATCTTTCAGGTCAGCAGCCAAGCACCATAACCACTGAGCCACCGTGTGGTCGACATTTCATTTGGAAAAAAAGTATGCCAATGGGCACTTCTTCTCAGTCCACATCAGACTTGTAACGTGTTGCAAATAATTGTTTACTTGGAATAAATTCCATTTTCTTAGAATTTTGTAATACATTAGTTACTTTTTGGAAGGTGTAACATTCTCAGTAATGAAATGATCTTTTTTAGCAATCCATTACCAGTAACGTGTTACATTAATTTTTTTTCTAAAATAAGTTGTAACGAGTGGTATAAATTCCAGAAACTGAACTTCTTTTTCTAAAAAAAACAAGGTGGAACCAGTGGTACAACTTCAAGAAATTGAGAAACTGAAATGAGCACGAAATTTCCTCATGTTAGAGCGAAATGGTTGTGCTGTCGAGACGCGGTGTGCGAGAGGATGTTTGCACCAGCCAATTCTCATCCGTGTATATTTGTGCTATGCTATTAAAAGATGGATGGACAATAATATAACAGTAATTGATTAGTTCTGTGTAACTGCATTCAGTTACTTTTCATGGTAACCAATGAAATCAGCTGCATTTCAGATGAAGTAATCGTAATTGGCTACTTCTTTTCAGTAATGTGTACAAGACTGGTCCACACGTGCTTCACAGCATGCTCACAACTTCAGGTATTTGTTAAACAAACACAGCAACTGAAGTTCTATCAAGTTGAAGTGCACACTGTGAATCAAAAGCCATATACAGTATAGTTTTCAAGATGAAAACTTATTTACTAAGCACACCCATTTCATTGTCAAAATACCCACTGTCTGTTATCATTTCTCGCAAGCCAAAATGTAAACACCCTATATTATCCTTTATATTCTGTATGTATGTTTAGGTATGTCTGTATTGTGTATGTAGATGCATAAAGTTCATTGTAAATAGTTAGTATTTTTGCATTTCATGTCTTCATTTGTACTATCATGCTGATTCTTGGTTTGACCACAAATGTATATGTATGTAAGCATTGTGACCAGTGTATACTGAATGCCGAATTTTGCTATCTGGGGCAGGAGCTTCTGTCAGGTTATATGCCTCTAGCTCCTGCTCTATTTTCTCTGTAGAGAAATGAAATAAATCAAATCAAAATAAAAAATATGAATCTCACGTGGTGGTTAAAAACATATGTATCAAACAACGAACAAAATCTGTATGCTGAAGCATGGGAAATTCATTTGCACAGATCTGTTTACGGCTGTGGAGATTTATTGATGGCTGCGCATCACAGCTAAGTGCTAAGTGCAACATCAGTGATATGATTGGGGCTGCGTGCCACTGCTCACTGCTCGCAGTGTATACTGCGCGACCGCTCCAGAGATCCGCTTCCATGGGAAGCCACTGTGCATGCGTGCATCAACTTGAAGGTGCCAGGTGCCGACCATGGCAGCATGCGGATACAGATTGTGCTATGCTAAATCTCTCTAATGTGCACGCCGTGCGCCACCGCTCGTGATGCCTACTGCACGAATGGCAATTATGGCGTCGGTGATGCGAGAGCAGCGCTTAGTGCTTAAGGGTGCGATCATGGCTCTCGCATTCACATCATCTGTAGTGGCACGGGAGAGTGTTCAGAACACCCGACATTTTGCACACTGTACACAACACACTTCAACCAGGAAATTTTACAAATTCGTATCAAGATTCTACTGTAGCACAGCAAATTATAACTGATACTGCACATGCAGCAAATCATACCCCTGCGCCTTCTTCATAAGGTTATGCATGTTCTGGAAAACAAACTGCATATGGCCAGCATCCCTGCTGCTTCCAACTTCACTTATAATCAGGGCTTTTGAGATTTCTGAAAAAATAAAAAGAACAAGAGATTTGGGTACATTTCTGGTGGGCTTCTGATTAGGGTACATGCAATGCTACTGCATGTTTCTTCTTGGACAGTTTTACACAACGTGTTGCATCCAGTTGTATCTTGTATCTTGGAGGGGTTCTGAAAGGAGCTCTTAATAAAGGTGCGATATTCCTGGGATGTTAAAGGATGCTTCTCCATAAATATCCTCCAGCAAGAATTCTGTTAATGCACTTTGTATAAGCTGAGTTATCTGAGTCAAAATTTGAATTTCAGCACCATCGCGTGTTCCCCTCTCCCCTCATAAGTTTTCCCAGGGGGGCGGAGCTTCCCGACCCGCCGGCACTACTGACTGGCCACAGCCATGGTAGCTGCGTGATGCCTGAAAGAATCTAAACATTTATTTATTTATTTATATACACTGCAGGCCCATCTCGGGCCCATGCAGGAACATTAGCGACCTCTGAACAGAATTACGCAGGAGCGTGCGACGGAGGAGGGTGTGAGCATGACAGAGTTGCCTGAAAGGATTCACCAACTTTCGCATGCGACTGTGGGTTCTCTGTTCTGTGTAGAAGTATATAATTTGGCTCAGGTCTTCATGATGAGAAAATGTAGTACTTGAGCAAGTAAATGCACTCTCCTGAGAACGTGTTTCAGAGCCCCTTTAAGTTGTGAGCCGTGACAGTTTTCACCGTGGATTCCCTAAACACATTGGGACAATGTCACGGCATAAAAATGTAACTGTCGGGAATAAGTGTTAATTAAACTCAGCAATTAAAGCACCTGTGGTGGGCCATTATGTCCATATTACGAAGCCTGCAGAACCTCTATGGAGAAGAACACAGGGTAGGGAGAGAAGGGGGCTCAAATTTGTGAAGATAGTGTGGCAGTGAGTCTTCAGCCCTGGAGACTCTTACACAAGTGATGTCACACTTTTCACAAGCAGGAGTAGGGAGACAGAGTCTAGTCTACTGGTTAAATCAGGTGACTGAGGCAGGCAGACACCTCCTAATATGCACTAGTCGGGTCAAGCATGACTGATTGCAACACCAAGTGTAAGCAAATAAAGATAGGAGCTCACTGAGAAAAGTATGCTCATGAGACGAGGCATGGGGAGTCAGCCAAAGGAAGAGCAGGCAAAAATGGCAGATCGACCTCAGACAGTGGATGCATGGATCTTGTGCTGTGCGCTGGCAATATGGCTGCTGCCAATGCCAATCTCCCTCTTTACTACTTGCTTATTTTTTAAAATTGCACAAATATGCACCTGACGTCAGCAGTCATAACTTTAATTTATTTGATCACAAGGCAAATTCCTTTTGCAGTTATATACATAAAGACTTGAGCTGTGCGATGAACCAAAATAATTATATCTTGAACAGTCATTGTATAATACTGGAAAGACCACGAACAATGGTTTTCATATAGGTATCTATTGAGAAAAATGCAGGAATAACAAAACTTATTGCACAATTCTACATATTGTGGTTCCCTGCACAGCTATATAAATAATAATAAATCTGCGAAGTTTCATTAAAAAACCTTGCGCAGGAATAAAGTTGGGCATGTTAGCGTAAGAAGGAATGGCAAAAAAAGTGAGTTTCGCGAAAAACAACAAAAAGGATTGGGAATAACTAAAAATGCCACAAAACATTGCCCAGGTGAGTTAAAATCCATCATATCTCTAGCTCAGCTCCTCCTTAGTATTCCTTTTACTTCCATCTGGTTGTGCGGCAGCTTGCTTTTCTTTACTTGTGGTTTCTGCATAGACTGACGGGAGGGTTTTCAGATATGCTGTTGGCCACCTGTTGGGCAAGCTTTCAGTAAGTGCAGACCAGGTTTGATGCCAATGTTCCTCAGGATGTCTAGCATCCCTCTGTTACTGTTGTTGAAATTACACACATCGTCATACAAACCAAACTTCAGTGTCGGTAGGCTGACATAACCAACCAATGTGTTCTAAACATCTAAACGTTGTGTGTCCTTCTTGTAAGCATTTTAGTCAGTAAATACGAACAAAAATAGACATGGATGTTAAGAAAGGGTTACTATCAGTCAGGGACGTAGCCAGGGGGAGGGTGGCTTATGGGGCTTCAGCCTCCTCCTCCCCCAGAAATTTTTTCGTACTGTCATGCACTGCCCACCAAAGCAACAACCAGTGCCGGAAATCATGCTGGATTTTCTCTACAATGTCTTTTTTACGCTCAAAAAGACATTTTGGTGAGAACACTGCGAACTCAGGCTGGATTTCGTGGCAACGCCCATGCACCTGGAGTCCCATAACGCAAGGAGCCCCATCCGAGCACAAAGTTTCAACGGTGTTTCATGAGCAGGCTCATCGCGGCAACTCGTGGCGCGGAATCTACAGAGCACATGAATTTAAATTCCGAAACTTTATAGATATAAATTTCTTATAAACTTTGTCCTTGTAAAAAGCTCTGTTCCTTCAGGTCCATAAACGCATAACTAGGAAAACGTATGACTGTTCGTTAGGTTTTAAAACCACAGAAATTTTTGGCATTTATTGTAACAGTTAGCATCATGCTCAAAGGTACCTTGCAAATACGAAATTATGAGGACATCAATAACCAATTTTGAGAGACCTTGGTCATTGAAAGCCCGGCCCAAGTGGCATTTCCCAACAAACACACTCGGACATTGGGTAGTTGCCACATCATCTGTGGCTTTCGTTTGTCCTTTTCTTTCCTTTTTAGCGACCTGCTTTAACTTCTTTTTTGAACCAAAGCAATACCCTTCTTTAATTTTGGGTGGAGAATAATTGTTGTCGCTGTGAAGGCAGCTAAAATAGAGATTTTTGTAACGATTTCTGCATTCTTCCTCTATTATTCTACCCATACGGTGCTGTCGTGACCGCAACATGGTCCAAATACGTATCACGATTTCTGCGATCATAGTTTTGTTCTTGCCTGGATCGTCTGTCTTTCTATGCGTAAAGTTTACTATCTGTGACTGGGCAATATGTTTATTTGCCTTATTTGACGCATTACATACAGCAACTTTTGCTTAGATATGCAGATTTATTAAGACTTATACATTTAAATATCTTGCTGCAAGGTTTTGTGTACACATGCAGTGAAATTTGTTTCCAGCGAGACTTTTCTGCCCTTTATCAAGCTGTGTCTTTGCATTTCTAAGGTATATTTTGCAGAACTCCTGCTTTTTATATGTGCGCTCTGTTGCGACTATAATTTCGGTGCAATTACTCACAATATTCATCCAGTGAAAGCTGTGCCTGCGCAATACAATGAAACGAGGGACAGCATCATTGAAATTTTTCCCTGGCTGTTGCATATATACAAAATCGTAAACAAGGTTCTTGAATGACAAAGATTCGTTAAAATATTTGGTCTCAACTTGTTCATTTCATGGCCTTTACATTTTTTATATCAGTGGCATGCACTGCTTTGCTAGTTGCACACTGATATAGTTCTAAAGTTCATGTGATATTTTCTTTACTTATTAAATAGACAAAAACATGGAAGCATTGATATCAGTTGTTTATGCCACAATCTTTGGGACATACGAATGTATTCTTTTATGAAAAAATACATATTTCACTTGTCTTGACAGTGCGTAGCATTCAAGAATTCATTTGGAGCATCTAATACATAATAGCATTGGCAATGGCAATGTAGTTACTATGTATTAATGTATTTGATCCCTCGATAATTTCTATAAGGAGGAGGCCACACTGCAAAGTGAGCACCCCCCCCCCCCCCCCCAAACAAAATTTCTGGCTATGCTACTGCTATCAATATAAACTGAAAAATTAGCAAAAAAATAACTAATATATTGCAAAAACTGGGGAACTATTTTGCGGGGAAACTTTTCGTTTCGGTTTCACAAGATGTGCAGGGGGTTACAACTCGCGCTGTACCTTTGGAATGGTGTTAATTAAACCATAATTTTTCGTGACATTATTTCAGGAATGAATGGGTATTCTGATAAAACAAAAATTAAAATTTTTTTTCATAAATTTTATTTTCTTATTACACCCTAACTCCGCTAACCAAGAGTAACAGAGGTGTTGGAAAGGGGGGCACTAATATTGTACCCTGTTGTTCCCTGCTACCCAGAAGACATGAACAGGTGCTATAACTTTTGCCCCCATTTATGAAGATGCCTCTGCATGCATATGATGGTGGGGTTCAGCACCTCAAACAATAGCGACACCCACAATGTTTTTATAAATCTAGAGTAGCATGTTTAACTTACAAGGAAGAAGAAAAAAAAGTTGCAGACAACGATGTAGTTTTTTCATGAGCTGTGTTTGGCAATGAAGTTTCATGGCTGGTACATTTTTTTTCTTCTGTGGTTCAATGAAAAAAAAAATGTAACAGCAGGGTTCTATTGCGTGTATGCGTGTGTAACCAGTTTAGAATTAATTTCAAGGTAAGTTAACAGAATGCAACCTAATAAAAGAGTAAAAGTGCGAACTAAACCTTTGAAAAGAAGAACCGCCACCATCCATATCAAATTCTAGTTTGATAAGGTTTACCTCCAGCAATAGGGGACTTGTGCAAGCGCCACTAAATTTAAGTCTACTGGTACAAGTACCATCAAGGACAACATTAACAGGCCCCCACTTCAAGTTCTGACCTGTGTCACTCTGCATATGGGTGCCACCTGACAAAGCACTTCTGCCGTCGAAACGGGCTCAATGCGCCGGTCTCAACACCAGAAGTGTTTTGTAAGGTGGCGCCTCCATGCAGAGTGGCAAGAGCCAGAACTTGGAGGGGCAGTCTGTTACTTTTGCCCCCGATGGTATCTCTTGTGGCATTATGGAACCAAAGACACAGTTCACAACACTGATAAAAATTATCACAGCAGCACACATTTTGTACTGATACGCTTCATGACTATGCAAGGCAATTCACATGTGCAGTTGAATGCAACCTTACCATCTTGTCCAGAAACTTTTAGCTTGCTGCCATTGCAAAAGGCACCATGCCCTTTGATTGCTGTGTACATCCTGTCCTGCACTGGATTGTACACGATGCCCAGTGCTACCTGTCAGGAGTTGCAATTGCAGAAATTTTGGAGAAAGTACACTGGGGCATTGAAGAAAGTGAAGCCCTAGAAACAAAAACAACTCGAGACCTCCTGGTATTAACTATTACAATGCTCCCAGGCCAAGGCACCCGTAACCACTATGAGTATGTGGCTGCGCAGTGACACAGTAACTCCTAACACTCACTAGTTTTACTATTATTGATATCGAGCAAGAAGTCAAGTACAGCACATGGCCTCACATAAATAAATTACCGTAGCTGTTTTCCTAACAAACGCCTGCAACTACACTCGTGCCCCAGGTGCACTTACCTGGGAGCTTTTGTAACAGGCAGCACATGAACTATGTACAGCACAAATAAAGAAAGCATGTTCACCCTTAGAAAACATTCTACCGAAAAAAGTAAGTAAATTATGCCCACAGGCACAAATTACTTTTAGGCAAAAATACATGCAGTGGGAGAAGTCTAAATTATTCTCAAGACTGGAGGAAACCTGAAATATCAGCACGAATACACAGCTGGCCTATGTACAAGTCAAACGCTTACAACTGCGTGTAGGATTCTCACACTGACCTAACAGTTAGGGGTCGAGTTCTTGGTTTTTATTTTTTGAAAATTCTGTGGACTTGATCAGTGTGTATTTAAGAATGTTTTCATTTTTTTCGCTGAATATTTTTTTCTATGGCCTAATTACTGCCTTTTCTCAGCGATATAACGTATTTCTGTGCTGTAGACGGTAACTTGGAATCCAATCTGTCCTTTCTGTCAGCATGAACAATTGATTTATAAGTAATTAATGCACAAATGGTAGTGCTTATAGCTGTGCTTGTACAAGGAAGCGTTGCCACCAATAAAAACAAAAAAAAGCAACGAGGCTAAATGATGAGCCATCAGACAAAAACGCAAGTAATAGCTTGCTTCTAAAGAATGGGTTGTCGATTTATCATTCAGATGCTGTGCTAGGTTGAGCAAGGAAGCAGGGCATCATGTGGTCAGTGTGTTGACGGCAACAATTGAACTGCTGCTGAATCATCATGATAGCTAGAACATGACATGTTTTCATGACGCTTATGCTTGGTTTCACATCAGTACCTTAATGCAGTGGAGAGACCTGCTTAACCAAGTAACAGCCCGAAGTGAGTGATGACAGCAAACAGCGCTTTGCTAGCAAATGGCCAGAATGTGGAGCCTTTCGGTCAGCAGAGGTGTGTACAGTAGTGGAGCAATGCCTCAAAAGGCAAAACTGCGCTAATCCGACAGTACACCACCATCTTCCCAACCAAGCCCCTGGCTTCTGTACTTTAACTTTCTGCTTTGAGTGTAACTGCTACTCAACAGCCAGCTAGCGGTGGTGTGCAAGTCAGGAATACTGGCCTTGTTCAGTTCAAACTGAACTTGAAAAATTTAATTCTACCTACTTTTATCGTTTTTTTTTTTCGGTGCGACGCATTTGGAGCACAAACAGGAGCTTTCTGTTTTCAGCTTATCTTACAAAAATCAGAAGGAAAATGGAGCCATATTTCGAGGAAATATCTGAAGGGGAGCCTTTTCAAGTAACAATTCATAAATTGCAGTTACTTGGTGTCATTTTGATAAATTAATATAATCAACAAACATGGCTTCCTACTGATACCAGGGCATGAAATACTTTACTTGCACAAACTAAAGCCACCAGATTAAAACCAGACAACATGGTTAACGAGCCTTTTATTTCCATTATTCTATTATGCATACTCAACATCCTGTATCCGTAGCATTGCTGTTTGCGTCTTTGACCTTTTAAGACTTCAGAAATAGTCCAAGACTACATTTTCTCAGCAGCTCACATTTTGAAATGTGTAAATTCACCAGTCCTTTGCTGGGTAGCAGTAGTATGTGATGGCATTATTTAAATAGGCCATAAAATGCAGTTACAGGCAGCGCTGCAATGTGAATGATTAAGTAAGAAAGAGTGAGCAAATTAGAGTGTGAGTGCGTGAGAGCAAAGAAATGAGTGAATGAATCAGTGATGAATGTGCATGTTCGATCATCAGGGATCAGTTAACAATGCCAGACAGAAGGAACGCTTCTATAATCTACACAAAGATGTTCCTGACTTCAGAGTGTTACATTTTTTTTCTTGTTGCAAGCCTAAAAACATTCCTTCCATTTCTACAGCGCTGAAGACAAGACAGAAGGAACACACACATCACACAACAGAGCGCTGACTGACAGCTGATTTTTATTGGGCGGCCAGCAAACTTTTATACTTGCTGGCTACCAGAAAGGAAAGAAAACACAAAAACATGCCCGGCACATTTTTTGTGTTTTCTTTCCTTTCTTGTAGCCAGCAAGTATAAAAGCTTGCTGGCGCCGGCACTAGTTGGATCCGTGCATGTTTTTGTGTTTTCTTTCCTTTCTGGTAGCCAGCAAGTATAAAAGCTTGCTGGCCGTCCAATAAAAATCAGTTGTCATTCAGCGCTCTGCTGTGTGACGCGTGTGTTCCTTCTGTCCTGTCTTCAGCACTGTAGATATGAAAGTTAGAAACCAACTCGCCCAGCATACCGTATTCTAAAAACATTGTTCCAGGTAAAATGGATTTCAGCATAAAACTTACAAGGTATCTCTTAAAAATGCAACAGTGTTCGGTTGTCTGGTAACCCTCCACACATCACTTGCAGTCACTTAAAGCGCAACAATGGGATTCTTGTGATGTCAAGGCATTTTAAAGAAACTTTCACTGAAGGTACCTTGACAGCACTAAGGCAGGGAACGTTTAACACATAACATTTGGCACTGAATGCTGAAATTATGCACTGAATGAATGTGATGGAACAACGTGTGGATATGGGACAAGAAAGATGACACACAGAAAGAATGTTGACCGCTGTTGCATAGCACACTAAAGAAAATAAGAAATATGATATAGCTTTTCATTATTTGTGTTTGGAAAAATTACTTTACTGTATCCATTCGTAGGCAAGTTTAATTTTTATTACTAAAATCAGGCAATTAAGTACACAAATTCCACAGGGTGCTAATTATTTTTCAAAACCTGAATAACTAATGTTCTAGCAAGTGAGATAAATAACTGGACATCACCTCTTTCTGAACAGCAAGTGCGACAGATACTGCAACAACCGGAAACCTAGAGGGAGAGAATGACAACAGGTAATATTTGCACAGCAGAGTTAGCGATTAAAGTTGAAAGCATTTATTGCAAAGCATGCATGGTGGAATGTAGAACTTAACGAGTGACCAATTTAAATATAATAAAACACACTAGTACATTAGAAATAATACCCAGTGTCATTTCGCGGGAGAGGAAACATTACCCATGCACAAAATTCGTGGTCCCATCTATTGGATCAATAATCCACGTCGGATTGTCCGTAAGCTCGTTTTTGACACCAGCAACAGCAGACTCCTCTCCGATGAACCTTGCAAAAAAGAAAAGAAAAGAAAAGAAAAGAAAAGGGGGTTGCGGGATCGAGACAGAGAGAACGAGAGGCGAGAACAACTGAGACGCTACATCCGCAGTGAGCCTGAACGTCAGATCTGCGAACGGACACCACTATCGCTCACACGATCTGTTGAAGCTTCTACCGGCATGCTTACCTGTGATTCGGAAACTGCTCTCGCAGTTTACCAATGAGCAGCTGTTCCACTTGTTTATCATACTGCGTAACCAGATCACTAAATTCCGACTTTGTGTCAACTTGTTTTCCTTCGCCAAGTGCCTTTCGCACAACCTGTTACAAAGATTTAAATGATCATTAAATGCACCAGTTGTTTCTGGAGATGCAAAAACATTCACAAACATGCATAACAGCAATACTTTACCGTTCCTGCTTCCTTAACGAGCTCCAAAGCTCTAGAAAAATATAGCTGAATGTCTTGATTACCAGGCATGCCCAGATTATTTTTTTGCTGCAGCACGTGCGTGCAAAGCGGCCGCAGGTAACACCGATAATACGATTAGGCTGCACACGTTCCAACGAATCGACGGAGCGCCTGTGTTATGGTCCCTAGAAAAACTTGCTAGCCTGCCGTCTCCTCCCTATGGAAAGGTGGGTCCACTCTCGTAACGCATGCAGCGGTGGCGCTGCTCGCAGTCGGAGCGTGGTGAGTAAAAAATTTTTCCAGTGACTGTCGGAGCGTCTCGCCCCGTCGCGTGTCTTTTCTCTTGCTTGTAGCGACGGGAACGCTTTAAACCATGTTTGCTATGCTTAGTTTTCTCAAGCAGCGTTACCCTCGCCAACAAGGCGAATGTTGAATTCATAGCCCTTCCTGCAGCCAGCCCAGCAGAAAAAATTCTGTTCGTTCACGTGCAAACAGCACAGACTGCAGCGCGTCGCCTGCTCCTAAGTACTTTAAAGCCATGCAAATCAAAGTAACAGATGCTTTGGTAAACTAAAACCACATCTGACGATACGAACGGTGAGTGGTGGGCCTTGAAATAGACACAAAAGAATGAATGAATTGCAGTGACGAAGAAGTTGAGCCGAACGGTTAGAGGTAGACGAAGACGAGAAGGGTGACTTGCGCTGCAGAATACCGCGACTAAATCTTTATTTACGTCGATCGGGGTTATCTATGACCAACCTTTGTGAGCCTTGCGGCGAAATTGAGTCCATTGATTACTTTTTCCTCTTCTGTCGGTGGTTTGCTTCTCTCTGTAGGATTTACTTGGAGATCTCTCTCGCTCGACTAGGGCTTCCTCTATCTATTCCAATTCTCCTCTCCTTCGAGGCAAAGAAGCGCCAAGGGATATGCCCTGAAACCAGTGTGCGACTATATATATTCATGACTATATAATTACATCCGGTAGATTCCTCTGCTAAATAAGAATTCACAGTGCTTTTTCTTTTCCGTTTTATTTAGTTTTTTTTTGTCTTCATTTTTTGTACAAATTCCAGTCTAAGACACAAAATTATCCAAAGACTCCACTCCTTGTCCATGAGTGCGCTTGTATCCGCAATGAACCCTGGCCAATCCCACGCCGATTCTATCTGCCCAATCTCGAGCTGAGCCGTCGGCTCCACACCTCCATGACTGACTCCGGCAGCACCAGCGGAGCCATGCGTCTCCGGCCCTTTCTGTTGCTTGCTCCGGAATGCTTCGCCACCGGGACCCGCCAGTCTTCAGCGGCATCGACGATCAAGCCGCTGAGGACTGGCTTCCTTCCTATGAACGCGTAAGCACGCACAATATGGTCCCGACGTCCTTAAGTTCAGCAACGTCGCCTTTTACCTAACGCAAGTCGCCAAACTCTGGTACGCTAATCACAAGGCTGACATATCACGACTTGGGCCACCTTCAAAGCCCGCTTTCCGGATGTCTTTGGACGCCCTGCAGTTCGCAAGCTTCGAGAGCACTTGATTCATATGAATTAACTTTGAAAGGACCGCCAGGACGATTTCTCGTTGAAAAGACCTCGCTGCCTAATTGTCTCACAATTTTATAAGAGCTTATAAGACAGACCGTGAAAATGCAAGTACGCAATATTTAAATTCTGCTTCAGGCTCTTCCTGAATTCACTGCCTCCATGAATATAAGAGCATCCTGGAAACAGGTAACCAGCTTGCTCTATAAACGGTCCACATGCGATTTCGAGATTTTTCCTTGTTTTTTTAATGGTACCAGGTGTTTAGTAAGGATGATTAATTCTCAGTGCGGTGATGTTCAATGCTGTTCTGATAACTTTAGAACGAGCGGATCAGAAATGAACGATATCCTTTCTTGAGGAAGGGGTGCACCTCCAGTAAATATAGCGTGGATTTAAGGAGGAAGAATCACATGTAAAAAAACTGATCTTGCTGTTTACTGCGATTTTGCAGCCACCATGAAGCCAAATAAGGTGGGAAACACAATCATTTCCAGACTATCGCCAACGACATGGCTTCCTTTCAACTTGTACGAATTTTAATGAAAGAAAGGCGGAGAGGTCGGCCGGTGGTAACAGGGCCCAAGCACGCGTAATGGCCTGTTAACCGCAGTACGCACTGCAATCTTTTGCCATGAAAGGAATTTCCTGTCAGAGTATATCGTATACATAGTAGCAGTAGTAGGGGGGGTGGTTTATTAAACTAATTAAGAAGAAAGGAAGTAAAATGTAAGTGTTGGCCACCTGATCTGCAGCCGTCAGAAATAAAAGCGAATGGGTAGATAGCGGAAGATGAAAGAAAAAGAGGAGGAATTGTAAGAAAGGATAGTGGAAATAATAGTTTTCGCAAATGTAAACTATATATAATCACGCATACAGTCGTACACTGCAGCTACGCAACGAAGATAACTTGAAAAGAACTGATCGCGAGCAGATGTCTTTCATATAGTTCCATGCAGTGCGCGAAAGCAAAAAAAAAATGCTGAAATGCTGTTGCCGCATTTAGAACGCTTAGGAGGTAAACATGCAATGAACAATAAGGTTCCACTGCAACCTTTTCCGATGATCTAAAACACTCTACTCATATGCAAAATGTCTCCCAAGAAAAACGGAGGCCGACGAAAGCGCTCAGTTGAGAGCGAACAAACTAGCCCAGCCGTGCGCGCGGGCGCGTGCGACCGACTGCTCACTCTACGACTGCGTATACAGCGCCACCGCTGCATGCATTACGGAGGCGACCCCGCAGCGGGCGCGAGACGGGAGACTAGCAATTATTTCCAAGGACCATACCTCTGCTGTCACAACATGGTCACAACCTCCCTGTGCCACAAGATATGTTGGATGGAACTGGATGCCGATGCCCCGAACGCTACCAACGCAAGCGATGGCCGAAGTATTTTATTTATTCGAGTTTCAATCCTGCGCACAGGCTCTACGTTTCAAAAATGTAAGAGTTTATTGCAGCAGTAAAAAAAAACTGCTCACCAGGGGGCTGGATGGCGCACCGGGTGCCCGAGCGCGAAGCCAGCGGAGCCGCCGGAGCCACCCCGTAACCCTTATCTGGACCCCCGCACACGCAGGCCTCCCGGGTAACGAGGAGGTCCACTCCCTCGCACGAGGTCTCACTTTCCGGGCAGGAGTTGGACCTCCTCCGCCATCCCAGGAGTGTCTGCTTACGTTCAAAGATATTCTTACCTACTACCGAGATACCCGGCGGGTTTACGCTCCTCCGGCTCCCCCCTTAACCTTAACGAAGGCCTCCCACTGGCGCCGACTCCAGACCCGAACTGCTCCCTACCCTATTATCCTTCATGCACGCTACCCCGATTAGTTCTCCTCCTGTAAGCTCTGCAAGAAACCAGGAAACTTTCTTCACGTCCTCCTCACATGTCCTACCTTCCCACACCCTCCATCCCCAACCATGGCGGGATCATACTGGGAGACTCTCCTGGCCAGCTCCGCTGCTGCTGACCATGCAGCGGCAGATAATTACCGACGCCCTGAAGCGGATAGCCCTCCAAGGGCTGTCATTGGTCCTGTAAGGGCAGCCCCCTAAGGGCTGCCTCGTGCCATGTTAGGGGGTTTGCCCCTCTCTGTATTGCTTGGCAATAAATGTTGACCGCCACCACCAAGCCACCGGAGTGGCGACCGGCGCTGACTGCAACGTAGCTCAAAACCTGCGTGTAAGGTGTTCACTGAACAACGCAGTCGGTTATTTGCCTCTCCTTATTCCGGACCCCACCACTGCGGCACCCCTACCGTGCTTTCTTGTTTCACTTCCTTTTTTATCCCTTCCTTACGGCGCGGTTCGGGCTTCCACCGAGGTGCGCAAGAGATTTACTGCGCCATTTTGTGCGGATGCGTATACAGCTCGTTCGATTCAAAAGCCGTCGGCGTATACAGTCGCCACCGCGTGTCAAAATTCATCGGGGCTATGTAAAAAAATCGAATCATGAAACCGTTTGTCGCAGAATGCTCCGGATGGTGCCATAATATTCAGTGTTTCGTGCAGCTTAAACGCACTAGTTAAGTTACAACCCAGCTCGCGGCACGGATTCGAGCCGTCGACCTATAACAGGGGTGTGCGTAAAAAATCATATCATGCGCGGCTCGTTAGCTCTTAATCACCACGTTTCTCGATTTCTTGGGGTCTGCTACCACCTCCCTTCTACAGTGGAGCTGCTTTGCTTGTTCTAGGGAGCGGGATGGAGGGGCGGTTGTAGCAGAGAGCTGCATTTCATTATAAGCGGTATAGATCACTTTATTTCCGCTGCACCTTTTATAACCGACAGACAGAAAAACTTTATTTCGCAAGTGAGTTTTAGACCCTGCTGGGTACCTGGGCCACTGCGCAGTCCCGCACTGCGTCAAGTATGTCATGTCGGGACATGGCGTCGGCAGCCCGAGTCACCGCAGCAAGCTGCGATGTCGTGTCTGCAGACATGAGCAGGACCTTCCAGTCCTCTAAGCTTGAGATGGCGCGCTGTCCCTGCGGGGGAAGGTCAGCAGGGCAGCCGAAAAGGATGTGGGAGAGTGTGGCGTGAGGGTCACCGCATAGGGAGCATGCAGGGGACGTGCCACAATAGTGGGATAACAGTTGAGGGGATGACAGAGAGCGGGTCTGGAGGCGTCTGAAGAGGATCTGTTGGGAGTGCGTAAGAGAGGGGTGGGGAGGTGGGGGGTAAGTCCGACAGTCCAAACGGGGTGTTTGCGTGAGCTCCGCAAAGGTGTGCGCCTGCTCCCTCGAGAATCCCGGATCGAGACTGTCCTGAGCCCGGCAAATCAAACCTCGGGCGATGGCGGTCTCCTCTGCCTCCTCGGGCGTAGAGCCCGAGGAAAGACGTTGAGTTAGGGGGTGGGCTAGGGTTTGATTGTAGGCAACTGCTACCGCTTCATGCGCTGTACATGCGGCGTCTACCCAAACGGCATCGTGGGCTTGCCCGTAATACTTATGGAGGGCATTAGCGCGAGCTACGCGGCGAGGGATATGATATTGGGGATGGACGTTTCAAGGAAGGGGTTTCACAACGAGAGGTGCATATATGTACGTTGTTAGCCGAGCAAGAATTATGTGTTCGAAGACCTTGCCTAGACAGGGTGTAAGAGAAATGGGATGGATGTTTTCTAGGGTGATAGGCTTGTGGGGTATCGGAATAAAGATCATTTTTCCATCCTTCCACGCGGCAAGGAGAGTACCTGCCTCTCAACATTTGTTAAAGTAGTTGAATAAGTCAGAGATGGAAGCATCGTCAAGATTTAGGATAGCTGCATTGGTAATTTGATTGTCTCCGGGAGCGGTATTCCGTAATTTCAATAGGCTGGCGCGAAATTCTGATTCTGTAATAAGGGCGTCAAGCTCGGGCTGGGGTGGGCCCACATAATTGGGGTACTTGCAAGGGAGACCGGGGGTGGTAGAGGTGCATTTCGCCTGCGCGAGGAAGGCGTCGGTGTCCTGTCGATGGTTGTGAGCAAGGCGGCGAATGCTGAGGCGTGTCTGGGATTTGGATTGCGAGGCGTCTAGCATGTGCCGTAACAGGTGCCAAGCGCGGATTGTGGAGGGATTACCGCGGAGACCGTCACAAACCTGCGCCCAGTTAGTTTTGCAAAGAGTGGCACTACAGTGTTCTATTTGGGATTGAATCTGGGCAAGTTTGAGTTTTAGTCTTTTATTGTGCTTCTGAGTTTTCCACCTTTGCGTTATGTTGTCCTGTGCTTGGAGGAGGTGGGCGAGCTTGTTGTCAACAACAGGGGTGCCTGGGGTAGAGTCGAGCGTTTGAGTGTGTTGGCGAATGTCCTTTTAGGAAGCACGTTTTGTGCCTTTTAACGCCGGACACATTTCGGCGTCAATCATGAATGAAAAGAACAGAAAGCCTCTCTCATCCCTTCCGCGAGCCGCGTCCGCAAAGGGCGCCTCAAAGGCATACATGCATGGCTAGGTCGGGTGAGACACCTGCAGTGTACAGGCTTATGGCTCGCTACAACACCACAGTGCCGAGGTCATGTGCATCAGTGGGACCTATGCCACGTCGGTAGACAGTGTTGCAAGCCGTAGTGATTTCGACACAAACTTATCACGGTTGACACCGCCCACGCGCGAGTTGGTCCGCAGTTGACGTCAGTGTGACCAGTTCGTCCAACGCACCACGTTGTTCTTTCGCGCGTGTCACCGGGCAGGTACGCGCGTGATTGATCCATGTAAGCCATGGTGCACAGTGTTACTTCGATAAATGTTCACTTTGTTCTTGTTTGTGCGTGCAGTAAAGTGATATGGTATGATATGGCATGGTAGGTTTAACGTCCCGAAGCTGCACAAGGGCTGTGAGGGGCGCCGCAGAGGAGGGCACCGGAATAATTTCGGCCAACTAGGGTTCTTTAAGGTGCAATGAGATCGCACTGCACACTTGCTTTTTTTCGCCTCCATCGAAATGCGGTCGCCGTAGCCAGGATTCAATCCCGCGACCTCGGGCTCGGCATCCGAACGCCATAACCACTAAGACACCGCGGCGGGTTGGCGTTGCAGTGAAGTGAAGGCACGCAAGACATACTGATCATTCTTACTCCCACTCAAGAATTCTTACCTTCACGTAGGTAGTCGCTTTCGGAGGCTAATCGCATATCACGGTGCGGGTGCTGTGGTGGACAGATACCTGTTTCAGCATGATGCAAGCAAAATTATACGCAGTCAAGCGCCCACCTTTCCGCTAGTTAAATGAGCAGCATTTCCAATGGCTGGTTGAAAGGTGATGGCACGGCCGTCGTCCTGAACATATATAACGGATGAACAGTAGCCGATGATGTCATGGAATTCGATATGGCTCGCGAACAGTCGATCGTACGTAATGTTCACGTCGTCTTCTATAATTTATATACTTTAACGCAACGTATAACGCTAGAATCTTATCCAGAGAGGCCAGCCTAGCAGTGCTGTTCGAGTAACTAGCGGGTATTAAATAGGATGTCATAAGGTTTAGTAAGGTTAGGAGGACAGATGAGGCGTATATACTATCATGGATTAGCGGACAGACGAGAACTAGGTGTGGGATTCCTCATTAATCAGGATATAGCTGGCAACGTATAGGAGTTCTATTATAGTATTAACGAGAGAGTGGCAGCTATCGTTATTAGGCTTAATAGGAGGTACAAGCTGAAGGTGGCGCAGGCCTACGCGCCGACATCCAGCCATGATTACCAGATCGTAAAAAGCTTCTACGAAGACGTGGAATCGGCAATCAACAAAGTAAAATCACAGTACACTCTACTGATGGGCGACTTCAATGCGAAGGTAGGCAAGAAGGAGGTCGGAGATCAGGCGGTAGGAGACTATGGCACAGGCTCCAGGAATAGCAGGGGGAGTTTTAGTAGGGTTAGCAGAGAAATAATTTACGGATCATGAGTCCGTTCTTCTGAAAACGAGAGAACAGAAATTGGACCTGGAAGAGCCTCAATGGCGATACTTCATAATATGCGCTCAACCTGGCATCGTTCAGGATGTAGACGTCCTCGGAAAGGTGCGCTGTAGCGACCACAGAATGGTAAGGTCTTGAATTAGCTTAGACTTGAGAAGGGAACGGAAGAAGCTATAGTGAAGAAGTCCATTAACGAGTTAGTGGTAAGAGGGAAAGTGGAGGAATTCAGGATATCGCTGCAGAGCAGATATTCGGCTTTAATTGAGGAAGACGATCTTGATGCTCAAATAATAAACGATTATCTCACAGCTATCATTAGGGAGTGCTCATTAAAAGTAGGCGGTAGGATGGTTCGACAGGATACCGGAAAGCTATCTCAGGAGATGAAAGATCTGGTTAAGAACCGCCAAAGCATGAAAGCATCTAACCCTGCAGACAGAATAGAACTGGCAGAGCTATCAAAGTTAATAAATAAGCGCAGGGTAGCCGGTATGAGGAAGTTCAATATGGAGAGGATCGAGCATGCTTTAAAGACCGAAGGTAGCCTAAAAGCGGTGAAGAGGAAGTTATAGCATAGGTAAAAACGAGATGTATGCGTTAAGAGAAAAATCGGGCAATGCCATTAGTAATATAGATAAGACAGTTAATGTAATTGAAGAGTTCTGCACAAGTCTATACAGCAGCCAACGTAATCAGAACGTTTATGAGAGAGGCAGTAGGTTTATGAAACCAGAAATCGTCCACGCCGTGTTTGTCAAACAATACAGCCACGACGCTTTATAATTTTTCTCTCTCGAGCACAGCAATGGGACATCCCGCCAGTATAGAAAGAGGAAGTAAAGAAAGCCTTCGGGGCAATGAAAAAGGGAAAAGCAGCTGGTTAGGATCAGGTAACAGCAGATCTGTTGAAGGATGGAAGGGAGAGTGTGCTAGGAAAACTAGCCATCCCGTATACGCAATGCCTTATGACCTCGAGCGTACGAGAAGCTTGGAAGAACGCTAACATCATCTTAATTCATAAGAAAGGAAACGTCAAGGACTTGAAAAATTATAGACTGATCAGCTTGCTGCCCGTTGCCTACAAGGTATTTGCAAAGGTAATCGCTTATAGAGTCAGTACAGCCTTAGTCTTGAATCAACCAAATGACCAAATGATCAGGCATGCTTTCGTAAAGGATACTCGACAAAAGACCATATTCACACTATCAGTCAGGTGATAGAGAAATGCGCAGAATACAACCAAACCATATTTATAGCTTTCATTGATTACGAGAAGGCATTTGACTCAGTGGAAACCTGAGCAGTCATACAGGCATTGTGGAATCATGGTGTAGAAGAGCCTTATGTGAAAATACTGGAAGATATCTGTAGCGAGTGCACAGCTGCCGTAGTCCTCCATAAAGTCAGCAATAAAATTCCAATAAGGAAGTGTGTCAGGCAGGTAGACACGATCTCGCCAATGCTATTCACCGCCTGTTTACAGGAGGTGTTCCGAGGCCTGGATTGGTGACAGTTTGTGAAAAGAATTAATGAAGAATGCCTAAGCAATTTGCGATTCGCTGATGACATTGCCTTGCTAAGTTATTCAGGAGGTGAACTGCAAATCATGATCAGTGAGTTAGACAGGCAGAGCGGAACGCTGGATCTAAAAATTAACACGCAGAAAACCAACGTAATGTTCAACAGTCTAGCTAGTGAACAGCAGTTCACAACTGGTGTCGAGGTGCTGGAAGTGATAAGGAAATACGTCTACTTAGGGCAGGCATGGTGACCGCGTATCCGATTCACGAGAGCGAAATAACTAGAAGAATAAGAATTGGGTGGAGCGCTTATGGCAGGTTCTCTCAGATCATGAATGGCGGTTTACCAATATTCCTCAAGAGAAAAGATGCAAGAGCTGTATGTTACCGGTACTCACCTACGGAGCAGAAACGTGGAGGCTAACGAAAATGGTTCAGCTTAGGTTAAGGACAACGCAGCGAACCATGAAAAGAAAAATTATAGGTGTAACGTTAAAAGACCGGAAGCGGGCAGAGTGGGTGAGGGAACAAACGCGGGTTAATGACATCCTAATCGAAATCAAGAGGAAGAAATTCGATTTGGCAGGACATGTAATGCGAAGACAAGATAACCGCTGGTCCATAAGGGTAGCGAAGTGGATTTTAAGAGAAGGCAAGCGTAGCAGGGGCAGCAGAAGGTTAGGTGGGCGGATGAGATCAAGAAGTTTGCGGGGATACGGTGGCCACAGCCGGCAAAGAATTGGAGAAACATGGGAGAGGCTTTTATCCTGCAGCTGGCGTAGTCAGGCTGCTGTTAATGGAGATGATGATTAAAAAAAGAAGGTTATGCCAGTTCATCGCTTTCTTGCTGACTTTCAAGTGAAAAAGTAACAGTTAGGTACCTATCGAAAGCAGACTAAATATGTTCTGTGCTCTCAGCGCCAGGTGATAAGCAACCAGTCGCGACAAACTGTAAACAAGGCACGTCTTCAACTCTCCAAGTGTCACGGCGGAGCGGGTTTAGGCAATGTTTATTGCATTGTATATGGTTTGCGTGATCACCGGGCAACGGCCAGCCCACAGAGGGCCGGCAAGGGAGAACCATCCCGACGGCAAAAATCGGCGGCGTTTCACAAGGCGCGGAACGGCAGTGCTGCCCTTCGTAACACGATGGCACAGCGACGACGGCGAGACTGCGGTGAGCATGTCATAAATCTCTAGAGTAGTTGCTGACACCCTTCCACGACGCAAGTGCCGCCATCGCCGCCGCTTTCCCGCGTGGTACGTGCGCTGCTGTCGTCGTCGCCAAGAGCGGTGTGGCCACCCTCTTCGAGGGACTCCTGCAGGGACAGCGTGGTCGCTGACAAGCTGGCCAACGAAGGGGAACGTCCGTTGGACGCCACCGTTTCCGGCGCTGGGCACAAGGAGGCCGCTTGCAGCCGCCAAAGGGCGGCAGGGGAGTTCGCGACAAAGGGAGCGAGAAGGTCATTCGCGGCAGTTCGCAATGAATTTTGACCGACCCCCGTGAGCGCCCTTCAGAAAACGCCGTTTCCGCCGAAGACAAAGCGTGTTCTGTCGCTGGCCGACAACGGCTGCGAGCGCACTCGGTGCACGAGGCGGGACCCGATCGCCAAAAAACCACAGCCTGGAATAGATTGTTTTGTTGCGCCCAATTAAGTACAAGTGGACTGACCCGCACTTCGGGAAAAGACAGCCGGTTGTCGTAACTGAGTTCTAGCATCAAGCCACACTGTTGGAAATTATATTTCTAACCGGAGAAATTTAATACTACAAAAGAGAGACGGTCGACCGTACTTAATGTGTTTACTGCTTGTATAGGCACACGCTTCAATGTGTACCAACAGCTGGAACGACTTCGTCGCAACTGTAACAGTATCGTCCCAGGGAGGCGTTGCAAGCGGCTCGCAGTAGCCCGCATGCTTAACTCGACGTTGCCGAATTACTTAACGTAATGCCTCAACGTACTAGCTCAGCGCAACCAATCGATCGCTAATACGAAAGCGAAACAATGAGGCGTGCTTATATCGATGACCTTTCGCAACTTCCTGTTTCCCTGCTTTTCACCGCCGTCGCGCAAGGCGGCGTCTGGGTAACCACGAATACGATTTTCCAAGAAGAGGGGAAATCAAGGGGAATGGCGGCTTACAGCGCGCCATGTTTCCTCTTGCCTCGAGCTAGAGTAGCCGTTCGCTTAACCGCTATTCGCGAAGGCAGTCGACGGGGCGCAGGAACTAAGCGGACTTCTCCGATCGTGTTTACTCCCGCGTAAACAAGCGCTGATTACGGCACGATATCCCGCGCCGGGCATTCCGAGGCGTGCGTTCGCGCCGCGGCACGTGCCGCCCACACGCGTCCCCTCTTCTTCGCGGCCTCTGGGCGTGCGGTAAACACGGCGCCCGGGCTTCGTGGCCGGAGATTAAGCGAGCGTTGCCTCGGGGCGGCGCTGCGATACACTTCGGAACTCGAGCCGCGGACCCGGAAAGGTCACACGGCGCGCGATCCAGCCCCCGCGAAAGGCGCCGCCTCCGACCGGTATGTCTCTTTCCCGCGGTCGCTTTCTGCAACGCGCCCGAGGCTTGGCGATCGTGCATTCAGGCGGTGGTTGTTTTCGGCGAACTCCCAGGCTTGTTTCACGAAGTTGGGCGGGCGCGCGCAGGCAAATGTCGGTGCGCCTCCGCGAGCAGCTATCAAGCTGCCAGCCGTGTCGGCCGGACTGACGAGCTCTTGGGCGCTGTGTGGAGGCACAACAGGCGATGTACCAACTTGTCCAAGTCTCCACCTTAGCGCGCAAAACAACAAAAATAAGAGTGCACGCGCTGTCCGAGGAGCACTTGAATTGGGGGCAGGGGGGGGGGGGGGGGGTTGTAAGAATGGAGAGACAGCTACATGAAACGAACGAGCAGTGAACAAAGGAGAACCTACCAGAAATCTGGGGCAAAAGAAAAAAATACGGCCTGCAGTGTGAACGACGCATCCACACTTGCTTCCGCCGTGATTACAGCACGCAGCGCATGTGGAAACGTTTGCGGCGATATCGCAGCGACGGCTGGAGTGCAAGAACTTAATAAGCCGCAGATAGGGAAAATTGAATCAATATTCTGTGCGGCTGGGTCAATATTGTTTTTAGATATAACAATGTGGGCGATACAAATTTAATATAGATTCAGCAGGCGAGTATATAAGATTAATTCACAGAGCATGGGCTGACACTGACTCACCGAACCTCGAGCACCACGCCGCACACTGCGTGGGGCGAATACTACGAATACCATGCGAATGTTACACGAAGTACGAGTTTGCACGGATGAGTTAGAATGGATGGCTTATTTCACACAGATAACCGAACTCTTTTTCTTTTCAATTAGTTGCAATTTGGGACGCTTGTAGCATAACTGTATCCCTTCCTCAACCCGTTAGCTAAATGATTAACTGGACATTATTAATAATAAAATAGTTAAACTGTTGACCACTGAGAAGTGATCAGGCCGCATAGTTACTGGAAAGATTACCTGGAGAAAAAAATGGTAAAAATAAAGAAAATTGGTGGTTGCAATTGCGTGTGGAGGAAAAGGTCAAGTCAAATCGTTATTTCTGTTTGTTGGGAACAGAGATGAGCATCCTCACGAGGGCGTCCTCACCCTCACCTCATGTCGATTTCACTCGCTGAGGTGAGGGTGAGGGAGGGAAGACATGATGAGGTGAGGGTGAGGAAGGGCAGAATGTACTGTGTGAGGGCGAGGGTGGTGGTCCGAACTATACCCCTGGCTAACGTTTTTTGTCTGTGCAGCACGTTATAAACTCCCGTTCTAAAGATCTATAGTTATTGGGGTGAAGACTCCCGGGGAAGACGTAGTTTCTGCAGACTGGAGCTACACGAGGTGAACACGAAAGGCGGGGATGCGAACGCCTTCTCCGTCGCCGCGATGTGCTACACCGCTGACAACGCTTTGCCGAAAAAAGCGCTCTTATAACTCAAAAAGCCTGGTCTTTAAAATTGTGTAAAGTCTTAGATGAAACACCCTGTATAGTGAGCTAACAAGGGGGCACTTGCCGGGCCTTGCGGGTGGCCGCCGCTCCAACAGGAACCGTGGCACCGCAGTCAGCATTTTAATTAACAGCCCAGAGTCTGTCAGATGATCAGAGTGGGGAGTAAAACATGTAGAAATTATACCTCGTAATGTTGTTGAATTCCGAAGTTTTAAGTCTTGTTTCCCGGAACCAAGCCTGATTTCAGCTTAGTGAGGTTTCAAAGAGCTGGCTGTGGCAAAAAAATGCTTCTAAGAAATTCCACTGTCAAATCAAAGCGTGTTGGCGGCGTTGCTGTGGAATTTTTTCATTCACACTGCTAGTAGTTCAGTACAGTCGTATCATCTGTCTATTTTCGCTGGAATTGCAGTATAGGAAAGCGGTGCCACAATGTGTTGAGCAAGGGCGACCACTGTCGTCTTACTACAAAAATAAAGCAGCACCTTAATCACCTTGTTCTGAATCATCGCTCGCTCCGCCTTGCATTGTACGGTGTGTTGAAAAAGAAAAAGTTGCCCCGCCGCGGTGGCTCAGTGGTTAGGGCGCTCGACTACTGATCCGGAGTTCCCGGGTTCGAACCCGACCGCGGGGGCTGCGTTTTTATGGAGGAAAAACGGTAAGGCGCCCGTTTGCTGTGCGATGTCAGTGCACGTTAAACATCCCCAGGTGGTAGAAATTATTCCGGAGCCCTCCACTACGGTACCTCTTCTTCCTTTCTTCTTTCACTCCCTCCTTTATCCCTTCCCTTACGGCGCGGTTCAGGTTTCCAACGATATATGAGACAGATACTGCGCCATTTCCTTTCCCCCAAAACTAATTATTATTATTATTGCACTGCTCTCCAAATAACAGGAACATCTCTTGGTTTATTTCTCTCCCTGGTAAGGTCTGTAGCCACGTAATCGCGCGCCTGATATATGAACCAAATTTCTTGCAGGCATTGTAGAAAATTGACACTCAGGGTTTGGATAATGCGTAGACGTGAAAGCAAAAAAATCACGGGCGTTTTAGCTTGGGATTAACCACGAATTATCGACCTCTAGCACCATTAGCGCCGCGTTTGCACGGTTTATCCTCACTTTCTATGCTTTTGCTTGACCTGAACTGGCTTACTTAGGTTGATATCTCATATGATGTAAGTTTGCATGATATTGCATCATTTTAGAGTTGTGCTGCGGTAGAATTGGTCAGCCCCTACATACACAGATCCCTGCGAGTCCTGATTTCGCTCCCGGCGCAGAGGTGCAACAGTTAAGCTACGCGCCACTGCCATGCGATAGCAGTTGCTGCCATCGGTGAGGCTTGTGATACCCCCATTGTGTCTGAGTAGCTTCTCGCGACTAATCACTAATTGAACTGCCACGGTGGGCAGTTTGCTGACAGTCCGGCACAGCTTGTAATGACCTCACAACGTCACGTGACCAAGGTGGGCCACGTACTATATGCAGGCTTCGGACAGACAGACAACCGCTTTTCGGCAGAGTGAAAGAGCTAGGCCACTAAAATAGCAACCACAGGATTTGTTCATTCAAGACTCGTGGAGTTAGTTATTACCATTATTCAGCCCAACTGCTGCATTTAACGACCCATTTGATTTTGAAATGGCTTGAATAAAGTTTTACTTTAAGCGACAGCATAAAAGCCTCTCTGCAGCGGTAAGCCGGCATCACACTGGAAAAAGGCACTAAACAAATAAGAAAAAAAAAACTTCTGGGCTGGGGAAGTGGGATGCTAAACCGCGGCAGCGCTAAAAAATCAGTTCCGCTGGCCGCTGCTTCAGACCAATATGCGATCACCACAGCTTTTTTAAAGCATGATATCCATTACATTGAAAATATATTCCATTTACATTGACTAAATTATTTACAAACCAAGGAAATGCCACGAAACACATCGCAAAAAGAGAGCAATATAGACCACTGGACGCGAGGTAAGGCTGACCACATCACCAAGAGGGAGTGCCACTCCTGTTTAATGTAAGTTGGTTCATACACGTCCCTTAATTGAATAATCAGTTTGGAGAAATCTTAACATCCTGCCTGAACAAACTCCCAAGATCTCAAGCTGTGCTTGCGATGCCGTCGTCTTCGTCACGTACCCGCGTTCACGCGCGTTAAACTGCCAGTCTCTCATGCTGTAGTTTGAAAGTGTCGTCTTCATACCCTTTCATCAGCGCGCGGGGAAGCGTCGTCAGGCGAGCATGCCGCACAAAATGGCGGGAGGTTAGAAGCAGTGAAATTCAGAAGACCCAGTGCTATCGCAATGTTATCGGGTAAGGGTAATTAAGCGACCTACAAACTTTCCTTGTTGTGAGTCTATTATGTACTTAAAACTTATTGTAATTGTCTTGGTCAACGCTACTGCGTTGTTTTCTAAACATTCTTGGTGTACATCAGTTTTTGTACACAGACACAACAACGCTCTGTCTCATTTGAGCAGTGCATATAGATAACAATGAAATGTTATAAGTTCAGGGCACATGCATGCATGCAGTGCGTTTCATTAGTAAAGACAGAGTGATATTTTGGGGCTCAATTCGTAACTCTCCTGTCTCGGTTTTGTCTCACGTATTAGCTCAAACAACACTACACACACGTACAGGGGAGATGGAAAGAAATGCGAACAGAGCGGGGCCTAGGCACTTCACTGTTCGCAGTTCTTTTCATCGCGATTTTACTTCGGTGGCAGGAAGAAGACGCTAGAGTCGTCCGTCAGTCATTCTAGGATGACTCTAACATATTGTTTTCGTGCCACCCAGGTAAAAGCGCGGTCAAAAGAAATTCAAACAGCGGAGCGCCTAGGCCCCGCTCTGTTCGCATTTCTTTCCATCGTGATAGTCCACGCAAAACAATATAAGGCTTTCGTCCAGTAGTGCCTTGAGGGCTTGTCTTATATGTTTATTACTCAGTAATAATGCCAGAAGTTGCTGAAATCAAAATATAACTCGAAATTTAACTCGACTGATAGTGAGGGAGAAGTGAGAGAGTTACTGCGCCATTTACTTTCCTCAAAAACCGCTTTTTTATCACTCATGCTGCCTCGAAAGAGCATCCCTTTGGTAGGGTGGCGACACTGATCGTTCGATCGGGAGGCGCCATTCTGAATCACAAAGATTACGCCAATTCCAATAATGAAGACACTTCTAAATTTAATCTGAAATAAGATTTTCATTTCTGGAAGAAGTACTGGACGCTTTGGTGAGTTAAAAAAGAATAGAGGACGCTTAAGCTTCGCCTTTAAGAGCAGGACGTGACAGCATGTTGCAGCATTGCCAAGGAACCCACGGAACGCCATCGTCCTTCGGTGCGACCCCTTGCCCGGACAATTTAAGGAAAGCAAACATCTTGGTGGACACCCGAACCGCGCCGTAAGGCAACGAAAATGAAAATAAATTTTTTTAATGAAAGAAAGGTCGCCTGTCTCACATATCTCAGTGGACACCGTAACCGGGCCGTAAGGAAAGGAAATTGAAATGAAAATTGGTTTTAAGGAACGGAAATGACGCCTGTCTCACAATTCTCGCTGGACACCCGTACCGCGCCGTAAGGGAAGAAAAATCCCTTCCCTTACGGCGCGGTCCAGGTGTCCACCGAGATGCGCCATTTTTCGCTCACGGCCAAAGACGCCGACGACACCGGCTTTTCTGCGACACGAGCTCCTTAACGCTGTCGCGTTAAGAATTGGAGAGGGTACTTAAGCTCCGCGCTAAGGGTATGACGCGATAGCGTAGTGGGTTAGGCTTTCCATCCTGACCAGTTTGACACCTTTGAACGCATTTTTCATTTCTTATAAAATTGTTTCAGTTAATTAATTGATGAATTGCGCACACTAAATTTTCTTAATTAGCATCATCAAGCATTGACTTTTCATTCTGACCATATTGATACCTTTGAACCGCCTTTTTCCGATTTTGACATTTTCTTATTTCCTTAATTAATCAATAAATTACAATGATTTCATTAACTCGTCATCGCCTGTCACACACCAATCAATCATCAATCCCTAGAACCACAAATTACCATGCTACGATTTTTTTTACGCAGCCCCCGATTATTTCCGACACGTTGGGCCGACTACTACTACGCAGACGGCTTTTCGACCGAACGAGCTGTATACGCTGTCGCGTAATGCGCGAAAAAGCTTCGAGGGTGTAGGAGAGTGCAAGGCACGGCCAAAGGAGAGACATAGGAAAGCGAAGTGAAATCCTACATTGTTGAGTTGAAAGCACCGAAACGACACTAAGTTCCCCAGCCGAGACATGCATCTGCCTCTTCGGAACGTTAAACTCATATGTATAAAAATTACTTATCTTTCCCATGCGGACCCATTTGGAAAGAGAGAGAGAGAGAAAACTTTATTGTTGGAGAGGAAGTCGGGGCACGCCCCTGGGTCTCCGCACGACCCCACTGCACTCAAGTGTTTATGTCCCTAAGGTCCATAACACTGGCAGCCCGGCCGGTGGCGATTGTCTGCACGGCCGGGTCCTCCGAGCGCAGCAGGGTCTCCCAGTCCTCCCAGGTCTTGAGGTCCTCTAGGCCGCGCGGGGGAGGGTCCGCCGGGCAGAGGGAGAGGATGTGGAGGGAAGAGGCGAATGGTTCTGGGCACAAGGTTCAGGCAGGAATGGGAAAGGAGAGGTGATAGTGGACTAGGGTCAGGGGTGAGGGGAGTGTGTGTGTCTGTATGCGCCAGAGTGTTGCGTGTTTGTTATCTAGGGAGGGGTGGGGCGGGGGGTAGAGCTGGCGCGAGGCTCTGTAGGCCTGCGTCATCTCGCTGAACGAGTGCATTCGCTCCCTCGCGAATCCCCGATACGAGGCCACCTGAACCCGGTTTAAAGAACCTCGGGCTAAAAGGTTGGCGGCCTCGTTTCCGGGATTCCCGGAGTGCGCAGGCACCCATATAAGCTCTACATGGCGGGGTGGGGGTGCATCGGGCGAGCCCAGTATGCCAAAAGCAGGGACGTGGACTCGGCCTCGCGCAAAATTTAGAATTGCAGTTTTAGAGTCTGTTAAAATGTACTGGGCTTCCGTGCGGGTGATGGCAATTACGATGGCGGCTTCCTCTGCAGCCTCTGGGGTGGTGTCAGGGGGGAGAGGTAGTGTGAGGAGGGCGGATGAAGAGCAGTCCACCACGGCTGCGGTTGCTTCGTCAACCGTGCAGGCGGCGTCCACCCATACGGCGTCCGGCTCGGAGCCGTACACTCGGTGGAGTGCCTTCGCACGGGCTCTGCGGCGCTGCTCATGGTGGGAGGGGTGCATATTTTTTGGTAGTGGCTTGATTGAGTGCAGCCGCAATCACCTCCATTATTCTTAGAAATACGAGGCATTTATGGTGCCATTGGGTTTTCAACCCTAAGATGTGGCGTTTCTGCTCACGTCGCAAGGTAAAGAGGATGAGCACGCGGGCAGTGTACCTCTGCAGTTTTACAGATTAAGTCGCTGGTATATTGCCAGTGCATGCTTGGTAATAGGGACAGCGTAGAGGGAGTGCGCGTACGGGGTAAACGGAGTCTCATACATCGAGAACAATACGGTCGTGCCACTCCTTCCAGCGACTGCATTGCAAGGAAATTACATCATTGAAATGTTCATGCGGAGTCGTTTAGCCTGTGCATATATCTTTATAGCATTTACCACCTTAGAGTGTAGCACTTTATCAGCAAATGGGTATTGGTCAGAGAGTAAAGAGAATTTATTCCAGATCATGAAACAATAGGAGACGTTGTGAAACGATGATGACAGGTTGTTGATGTAGCACAGAGTACACACAAACATAGACACAGTTTCAAGACATTGCACATAACCTGCAGGATTGAGGTTTGCTTCAGTACTGCTGGTCCTGTGAGGTCTGTAAGACGGCGATATTTGTCCTCCGGCTACTGAAATCCCACAACACTGGCCTAGCATAGAACTTGTGTCAGTTTACCTTCTGAACGAAACGAAGGACGATGGACATTAGTAATGAAGGAATCGAGTTGCATGTCCCCATTAGCACAAAGTTTGTGAGATGTGGGCAGACGCATATTATATGATATGGGCCTGCAGAAAAATTCGCAAATAAAGAGAGTAAATCAACCAACGAGAGAAGGCTGGGAGGCGACCTTGTCCGGCTGCTTGGACCTGGAGTCCCAGAGGGCTCTGGTCCAACGAGCGCGGGCAGCGGCTACCGCCAATGGTGTCCCGGAATGAGGACTACCACCCAGGCAAGGGAGCGGTGAAACCCTCCACTATCCTCTAAAACCCGCCCCAGTGCATCCAATAAAGTTTTACCACCACCACCAAAACCACCTCAAAATCAACGGAGTCTAAGCCTTCCGCTGGTTTTGAGAAAAGGAAAGGCGCATTACTGCCTCAATTTTTAGGTGAGTGCCACCGTTTAGTCACAGCGCTATTGAGGTTTCCCTTGAACAAGTGAGCCAGTTACGCTTGCTTCTCGGAGGCTTCACAGACATGAACACGCCGCTGAAACCCAGGGAGTGCGGCTAGAAGTGTTTTCGCACTAAATACATTTACTGGTTGTTTAGCATTCCTATGCACGAAATGACACGATCTCCTATGACACGATCTCGCCAATGCTGTTCACCGCATGTTTGCAGGAGGTATTTCGAGGCCTGAATTGGGAACAGTTGGGAATAAGAATAAATGGAGAATACCTAAATAATCTGAGATTTGCTGATGACATTGCCTTGCTGAGTCACTCAGGAGGTGAACTGCAAATCATGATCAACGAGTTAGACAGGCAGAGCAGATCGATGGGTCTAAAAATTAACATGCAGAAAACCAAGGTAATGTTCAACAGCCTAGCAAGGGAACAACAGTTCACAATTGGCAGCGAGAGCCTAGAAATTGTGCCGGAATACGTCTACTTAGGGCAGGTAGTGACAGCTGATCCGGATCATGAGAGGGAGATAACTAGAAGGATAAGAATGGGGTGGAGCGCATATGGCAAATTCTCGCAGATCATGAGTGGCAGTTTACCAATTTCCCTCAAAAGGAAAGTGTACAACAGCATAATCTTACCGGTACTCACCTACGGGGCAGAAACGTGGAGGCTAACGAAAAGAGTTCAGCTTAAGTTAAGGACAAGGCAGCGAGCCATGGAAAGAAAAATGATAGGTGTAACGTTAAGAGATCGGAAGCGGGCAGAGTGGGTGAGGGAACAAACACGGGTTAATGACATCCTAGTCGAAATCAAGAGAAAGAAATGGGCTTGGGCAGGGCATGTAATGCGAAGGCAAGATAACCGCTGGTCTTTAAGGGTAACGGAGTGGGTTCCAAGAGAAAGTAAGCGTAGCAGGGGGCGGCAGAAGGGTAGATGGGCGGAGGAGATTAAGAAGTTTGCAGGCAAAGGGTGGATGCAGCTGGCAAAGGATAGGGTTAATTAGAGAGACATGGGAGAGGCCTTTGCCCTGCAGTGGGTGTAGTAAGGCTGATGATGATGATGATGCACGAAATATTGTGCGAAAGCACGCTAGGCCACCCGCATTCTGGGGGTGGGCCAAATCCTATTCGGGGGTGTCTCAGGTACCTTCCGAACGTGGGTCACTTAATTTTCAAATTTTCGGGGATGGGCCAAGCCCATTTTGGCATTGGCCCAGGTCGGTTCCGAACGTGGACCAACTCAATTTTGAAATTTCCGATGGTGGCCAACCTCATATTTAGAGGTGCTCCAATTCCATTTTGAGACTAGGCTAAGCCTGTCTTCCACCCGAGCCTGTCTTACACCCACACCATAATCACCGGCAGCCAAATCCGGCAAAGGTCATTTCAAGGTCAAACTTGGGGTGCTCTAACCTACCCGCTATGGTGGATCAGTGGTTAGAGCGCTAGGCTACTGATCCAGCGTACCCGGGTTCGAATTTGACCGCGGCGGCTGCGTTTCGATGGAGGCGAAACGGTAAGGTGCCCTTGTGCTGTGCGATGTCAGTGCACGTTTAAGATCCCCAGGTTGTGGAAATTATTTCGGAGCCCTCCACTACGGGCGCCTCTTTCCTCCTTTATCCTTTCCCTTACGGTGCGCTTCAGGTGTCCAACGGTGTATGATACGGCGCCATTTCCTTTTCCCAACAACCAATTTTCATTTTAATTTTCTATAGATCGTCGGGTTTCGTCGTGTTCATTGCCGCTGGCGTTGACAACGTTCTAGACTCCGATGATTCTGAGGAAAGGAAGGCGCATAACTGGCTCCCTGGGACAGTGGACGCCTCCATCGCACTCTGAGGTACGAGGCGGTGGTGAGAGAGAGATGTGGGCTGCATGCATTAGCGCTGACAACGTTGTGGAAGACACGCGGCACTGCAGCAATAGGCCGCAGCATTTATTGGGTGACCAACCTCTCGCGATAAATCATTAAATTAACTGCCACTTTCCAGGGTTCCAGGATGGGCGCACTGCCTATCCAGTGTGCGGAACGCACTCAGCGTTAGAGACGCCAAGCCTCGTCTAGCCGTGTTACATCACAACTTTGCGCCGCCCATGCAGTCCCCCGTGCGGCCAGGCAGCAGAGGTGGGCAAATGCCCTCATTTTTACTTGTCCTCCCTCACCCTCACTTTTGAATCCATGGCCCTCCCCCACGCTCGCCCTCATTTTGAAACGTGATCCGGTTATCCCTCGCCCTCACCCTCACTTCGAAAAATTTGCTGGCCCCCCCGCGCCCTCACCTTCACATCGTCCGCCCTCCCTCACCCTCACTTTGAAAAATTTGCTGGCCCTCCCTCGCCCTCACCCTCACATCGTCGGCCCTCCCTCACCCTCACACTCACTAACGGTCATTTTAAAATTCGAGTTATATTTCCTAGTGTGCAACTTCTGGCGTTATTACTCAGTAATAAACATACAAGACAAGCCCTCAAGGCTCTGTTGAACGAGAGGCTGGATGCTTATACTGTTGTCTGTGTGCGGGTGCGTGTGTGTGAGCTGTTTGAGCTAATACGTGAGACAAAACCGAGACAGTTACGAGTTTGGCCCTGAGATATCACTCTGGTTTTACTTCTGGCAAGCACTGCATGCATACATGTGCCCTGAAATTATAACATTTCATTGCAATCTATATTTATTTTGCATATACTGCAATCCCCAATGGGGATTTTAGAAGGACGGGATACAGACAAGTAAACACGACGTAATTACGCAGGCAATAAACACAAGAACAAAGTAGAATAACGTAGCATGAAAATTTTGGAAAATAAGCATACTCAACAGATTTTAAACAATACTGGAAATAAATGTCGACATAGATGATTTCGAAACGTGGTCACTGGTTAAGAGTTTCCCTTCAGTTACTGTTCGTGTAAATAATACTTTAAACGGTTATTGCGCGTGTAAATGCATGCCCAGCTTTCTGGGACATCTACTACTTGCGCCATCTACCGGCAGTGGCGGCGACAGGGAGCGTAACTGAATGGGAAGGGGTACAAAAAAAAATCGTAAAACGTGCACCTACAAAAAATGCTTCGGGGATTTGTGTAATATACATTTAGCTGAGGAATGTGCCGAAGTTTCAGTCCTGTGCTATTAATACACGAGCTTCCCAGCGCGTTTGAATATTATACGATGCTGCCTACGGGAGGGGGCCAAAGTTTTGGCATTTTTCCAGACTTTGAAACTGTATAGCACCGTAACACGGATAGATATCGAAAATGCTTCCCGGTTTTAGGTACCCAAATATATGGTGTTTAAAATCGTGCGCAACGATCTGGCATAGCTTTGATCAAAAAGCTTCATGAGGCCTTTTATTTGAAACCTTATATTGCCTAAAATATGAAAGATGGCGCCCGGTTGCGAGCTACGCTGCAGAAATGGTTCGGACTGCTGAAGTTGCGTCCATTTCGACGCTTACCTTTTTATCGGATGACTTTTGCCTTGCAGACAAGAACACATGTCAGAGCTCGAACCCAGTGTCTCGACCGGAGCTTTAAATAAAGAAGGTTGTTACGATGACCATGCATTAACGCAGCCACATAAAGTACACGCGGCTGTTCATACATATGCTTGTCGTGGAGCAACTTTGCAAATTGTCAGCCCTTTGCTATTATCTAAAAAGTTTATTGGGGCGTGTGATCATGATATATTAGGGTACTAGCTCGCCTGAATTTTAGCTATTCTTGTTACTTTTAAAGAGCGTAGCGGCATTCAAATGGCCGACATCAAAAAGTATTCGCGGGTAAGAATGTTTAAGTTTAATCTTTTAATACTTATTTAAACAAAATTGATAAAGCAATGCTCTTTGAAATAAGAGACCCAAAGATTCAGCACAGCTATTGTTGTTTTCACATCGCAGTGAGCTGGTAACATACGGCGTATGGCGCACGGCGCCCGTGTGGGCGGTTTGTTTACAAAAGTAAGTGGGTGTTGATTGGTGGGCATGGAGGGCCAGAGCAAGAATCAATACAGCATGCACGCATTGCGCGGTTCAGTTTCAGGTCAAAGTCTTGCGCATTCACGGAAACCTTGGGCCTATTTATTGCCCGACAGTTGCGGATATATTGTTCTGCTCGTGTTGAAACGCACTGCACGCCGTATTGTTGCCCAGGCGCGTATTTGAAACCCTTAAAGGGCTTTACGGAGGAGTGAGGACTGCAGTTCATTTCCCCTTCATGATATTTGGGCCACTGACGACGACTGAGAAGCCACACAATGCTCTAAACTTATGACAAGGATGTGCATAAAAGAGGCAAGCGGCCTGCCACCGTTGGAGCCCCATTTATTTTTCACTTTGCGCGCCAGCTGCGAAGCATTTCAGGACGTCCAGCTTTTTTTTTTTTCTGCAAGCACAAGAGATGTGTTGACTATGTCTTGTGTTCCCTTTGTAAATTTATTCATATCTGCTTTTAAGGAACGCAGTTATCTTTGTATTGAGCCTTTCAGTACCATCATGGTTTTGGCTCGTGTCTACCCTTTGTGTACTCATTCTTTATCTTGTCCTGGAATAGACTGTTTTTCACGACACTCCGTCCGTTTATTAAACCATGCCTGCCTATAATGACCACTTGTTCCGAAGAGAATAAAAGCGCGCCAGATAGAAAAATCCCCCTCCCCCCACTCGGTTTCGCCGGCGCGCCGCGCCAGCGGCTCCGCACCACGTGACCAACCTCGTCACCAGCCACGGCGCCGCACGGCGCCGCCACGTTGAAGTCTCGAAATGCTAGCGTAATGTAGCTCTCGCTACAAAAGCGGGAAAGAATCCGAATTAATGTGTGTTGTGCAGCTGCGAAATGTGGCTAATGGAGGTTACGAAAGTCTAGTGCGGCTCCGAAATGTAGCTGGTGACGGAAGCTCCTAAAGACTTGTGTGTGGCTTCCACCATCTATGAGCCGTCCCAGATTGTACAAAGTATTTCTTCAAATTCATTTTGCACTTACATCTACTCTCCGAAATACTCAATTTTATAGCACCCTCCTCCCTTGCCTCTGTATTTTGTTGGACTTATACCAAAAGCCCCGTAACGCAGGTGTTGGCGCATAAATTGGATTTCCATCTCTACAGCGGCCACGAATAACTTATTCGAGCTCTCCTCTTGTGGTTGGAACAGAATCGCTCCATAGCAAAGTCCATGCCACTTTTCTTTGCCTCGCAGCACTTTTACTAGCATTATTAGATGTGTCGCTCACGAGCTTGAAGTGGAGTCGACCTTTCTTGAACTTGCAGCAGGCGCCGACTTCCTAATACGGGAGGCCGAGGACGACCAAAGGTAAAGGCGAAAATTAGGCCGACACAAGCCTGTGGGTTTGGCGGCTGCCACTTGTCATCTCAGGAGCGAGGGGGATAAGCGAAGTATTCAGGGGATGTTCAAGAAGAGCTTTATTCAAAACACACAGCAAGCATTTTGGAGAGAAAAACAAAAATAAGCAAAAACAAGTAAGAACTTACACACCCAAAGCAAACATTTTGGGGACGAAAATAAGCAAAACAGGAGAATACAAAAAAAAGGCAAAACAAGTGAGAAAGCTGTCCGTTAGAGAAGAGGGCGCGCCGAGTCATTGTCATTTTCTGGACTTCGGTGAGTGACACGGCGGTGCTGGTTGACGGCGCTGCTGGTTGCGAACGCCTTGGGACAGTCAGGGCACTGGAACGGCCTCTCGCCGGTGTGCGTTCTCGTGTGGCCGACCAGGTGAGCCTTCCGCGAGAACGTCGCCTGGCAGATGTGGCACCTGCAGGCCAGGAGCGTGTGTAAAGCTGAACTACACTAGTGTAGTGTTAGAAGGCAACTCCAAGTCTCTCAGCTTTCGGTGGCGAGATCTGGTCACTCTGTACTAGCACGAAAAGCAAAAAAACAACAACTGCGTCTACGTTTACGACCGCCAGGAAATGCACCGAAAGCGGGAGATGGAAGAACATCGGATGAGTAAGAGAGCATTCGCGAATGGCGTAGCGATGCTCCTTCATTTTCGACAGCGAAGACATTAGTGCACTTAGACCGGAATAGCGTGCTCCGTTTACTTGCGTCCACGTCTGTATGGTGATGTGTCGCACCTGACACTTTTCAGGCGCGACTCAGTCGGGGTCACCTTCAAATTAATCCGCTTTCTGTCCTGTTCATTTATACGCTAAGATTCAAAAGAAAGCGAACACGAGGATAACGCTCAATCACATATACGTAATTCTAAGCTGCTCTAAATAATAGAACCCAACGTGGCCAGTTGAGTCTATAGCCTTAGGTTAACGTTACACATGTCACACTGCGGTATGAGACGCGTTTGGCGCATGATGGCCCTACTTGCTTATGTGCCATAAACTCAATCCGCCACAGCACAACTAAGGGACCGACTCCATTCGCACGTCCGCGGCGTCGCCCCAGGCGCTGGCGCGTTGAACGCCGTGCCGCGTCGGGCGTCGAGAGAGGTACGCATATCCACTCTCCGGGAACGGGCTCACGTCTGGGCACGCTTAGAATCACGCGCTACGGTGATTTGCTAGAAGCAGTTCGACTGCATAGAGTGGCGAGAGGTAGTAATAAGCGTAATAAAGTGGTGTGAAAACGTGTGGAATGTATTTGGTGCGCAAAAAAATTAAGCACGCCTTTTCACCGTGATCATGTATCTCAGCACTTGCACAACCCGCAGCGCCATCGACACTCGTTCACTCTGTGCTCGCATCCTCGTATCGCATATTATGGCTCGCCAGTCATAGCGACGGCCGCTTTTCCACTTCAGAAATCAATAATTATTTGTCCAGCATCGCCTCCATCTTCGCTAAACTACACTGGCGAAGAACAAGCCGAATGAGTGGGCAGGTTACCAGAACACCGTGCTTGGTCTCGTTCTGGAAGTCGAACGATCCGTCTTTGCGCCGGAAACTACGTCTGCAGCGCGCGCGCCAAATATCTGGCGGGCAGATCGGAGCTTCGAAGCAACGTTAGTGGTGCTGGTGGTGAAAAACTCTTTTAATGTTCAATTAGAGTGTTGTGGAGTCAGAAAACTCCGCTGCATTGTCGGTATCCTCAATTTGGGACTCCGCACGACGAGGCCACGTCTCGCTCCCGCTTTGCCAGAGCACTTTGAGACTCCAGTGTGGAACAGTTGAGGAGGGCAGCTTCCGATGCCTCTCGGGTAGGGGTAGGGAAGGGGGAAGGTGAGGATTCTTAGTATATTACCACGCCATGTGAAAGATATCGCAGATCTCTCAAAAGTGCTGGCAACGCCCATCTATATTCGGATCAGTGTTTGACTACGGCAGGGCGGAGAAGAGTTCCTGTCTGCAGGCGCCGCATAGTTCTCTCCTCCGCCTTACTCAGCCCTCGGCAGGGGCCGGGTAGAGGCGCTGGCTGTCGCAGTAATGGACTAACATTTAGCGCAATCGCAAAAGCGGTTCATCAGCTTCTGAGCTAGGAGAGCTAGGATGAGGAGCCCGGCGTGTAAGCGCTCAGGCGGCCGCATCAGCGGCCTCATTGCCTCGTAGACCCGGCTGCCGAAAAGCTCAGATTATCTGCTTGTGAGATCGGCAGCAGCACGTACGTATTAGAGTTCGGGAGGCAAGAGGTGATGTTTCCCCTGCCAGATAGTGCTCACAGGCCTGGTAAGAGTGTGATAACCGTTCTCTATTTTCAATCCGCGGCAGCGAGAGCTATATGGAAACTTCCTCCGCTCGCGTTGAATTAGGGGTTCGAAATGACGGCCCATCGACAATCATTCCCCGGTGGACGACGGCGGCCGTGTAGAATCCCGCAGGTGATAGCTCTGTGATGCCCCTGTGGAAGACGCCCTTTTTAGATCTATATTACCTCCCAAGCGTGCGATTCCGTGCTTGTCATCTGGCTTCGTGTGCAGTTGTGTCCATGCTACGCGGGAGCGGAGCGACCCAAAGCATATGGCGCCATAGCACCGGGATGTTATCCGTCCCCTCTCCTATGCATGTGTGTTGTATGTGTAAGCGGTCTAGCAGGCCGCGCCCAGGAACCGTCTGCAAAAGCCGTGCATATTGGCTCATGAGGTGGTCTTCCTGCAATTCCTGATAAGATTTTAGCACCCCTAACGCCTTAAAGGCGCTCTGAAACGCCTTCCGAGGACAGGACATGAACTTACTTAATCACTGCACTGTGTTTCCGTGAAATCCAGAGCCAAATAATACCCTTCTACACGCAGCAGACGACCCACAATCACACGTCAAAGTTGGCGAGCCCTTCCCGGCGACTTTTTCATGTTCGCACCCTCCTCCGTCCCTCGCATCTGCGTAGACAAGGTTAGAGATGGCCATTGGTTAGATTCTTTCAGACGTCACGCAGCTACCGTGGCCGCGGCCAATAAGCCGCATAGCTCCGGCGGGTCGGGAAGCTCCGCTCTCAGAGGGGAGTTGGCGAAGGAGCTCCTACCTTCCAGCGTGCAAAAAGTGACGAGCGGAGAGGGAAAGGCGCGAAGACGCTGAATTCAAATTTTAACTACAGATAACTCAGCTTCTGCAAAGCGCATTTAAAAAAATCGTTGCTGGACACTATTCGTGAAACGGCGTGCTTCAATATCCTAGGCATGAGGCAACTTTATTAGAGCCCCTTTCACAGCTCATTTAAGTTTAGCGTTGGAGGTGGCCACCGGGATGTCCAGTGATCGCTTTGTCGCCTTCCTCATGATGGCGTCAATGCGCTCGTCTTCCTGTATAGAGGTGCGAAGGTACAGCACGGCGCAGAGGATCCGGCTGGTCACGAAGGCATGGGTGAGCCATCCACACACTCTGTGCACTTCACAGCTAGCCTCGCGCTACAGTGCAGTGCTGGCGAAGCATCACAGCGCGCTGAGATACGTTCATGCTCAGCAGTGCTGCATCGCCAACAAGTGGGCTCACTACAGGCAATGTAGCTCTGCGCACGCACTTCCTCCGCGTGGTACAAGGCTGGAATCCAAGCGCATTCGTTGGTGTCTTCCCTACGCCTTTCCATCTCTTCGCACTACTACGCGCTGCATAACTTCACCTTCGTAGCCCCTGTGTGATCGGAACGTGCCTTCCCTCCCAACGTGTCCCATTCCCCCGCAGCTGCTTCCCTTCGCTCTCTGGCGTTAGCTGAGAGTTATGAACCTGCGTTCAGACTTCGCAAGCAGGGAATGCGGCATCTGCCAAGTTACGCTGGGGTGGAGCAGCAATAAATTGGTTTAAGCGGGACCGTTCGTTGCCCCGAAAATTTCATGATAACTGCGCTCCTTCTAACCAAGTATAACCATAGGATAGAGGAAGAAGGAAGAGAAACACGCTCGTGGCGAACGAACCTGTACGGCCTCTCTCCTGTGTGGGTCCGCATGTGCTCGACGAGATGCACCTTCTGGGTGAAGCGGCTCTGGCAGATCTGGCACGGGAACGGTCTCTCGCCCGTGTGCGTGCGCGTGTGCTTGGAGAGGTGGCCGCTCTGCTGGAAGGCCGCGCCGCAGTGAGTGCAGACGAAGCGGCGGATACCGTGACTCCTGCGCCCGTGCGACAGCAGGGCCTGACGACTCACGAACACCTTGCCGCACAGGTCGCACGAGAAGCCCGTTCCCGCGTCGAGACCCGGAGGGCCGGCGGCCGCCGCTGCTGGAACCTCTTGAGGCTCCGGCTTCGGGGGCCCCACGAAACGAGGCTCGACCGGGGGGGTCTTGACCTGGTGGTGGGGCTGGTGGTAGTGCGGGTTTGCCGGGATGTAGGCCCTGGGATCTGACACCCAGCGACAGCAAAGCCACATTAGCTCTCTTTTAATAAATGGTGCGTAAATCGTAACAAAAAGCAAATTTGGGAACAGTTATCGGCACTGATTATGCTCAAAACAAGCACTGCGGGTAGAGCAACGGCAGAATTTTACAAACAGAAAATAGATAGCGAAATTCGAATACACACACACTGCGAACGGCATACGCATGCACACTTATCCACACGGGAAATGTCACGCAACACTCACGTTGGAGAGGCGTTAGCTCGCTTTAAGAACAGAGAAAACACACTCGGGATGTCAAATAGTTGGAAGAACTCTCACAACCCCGTCTTACCAACCTCTCCCCCCAGCCCCCCCACCCCCAAATCTATGGCTCGTAAAGGCATACTGGATACTGCACTGAATGCAAAGCACATATGACTGGCCACAATCTAGAGTTCTCGCGGTGCGACACAGCAGCTCCGGTACTCAGCGAGTACTCAATGATAAAATCTCTTCAGCTTCTTTCAAATATCTTCGGATGCAGATCAAGCTTTCGGAGTGTCCCGCAAGCACCAAGTGCTCTTCGCATGGCCAGTCTCCTGCAAGAACAAACAGCAACGTTTTCGTGAGTATGGTACAGTGAAAGCTATGTCGAAATAATGCCTCAAAACAGACACGATCACGTCGGGTAAACAGCTCTCGTGTCGGCAGCGCCTGCAGAAAAAGAGGTAGAAATGTTAGAATGTGGAAAATTACGCAACTTTCATAGGGATAAGGGCAAAACTCAGTATATACGGGGAACGTTCTGCGCTAAAGTGTGCCGCAGCGGTTTCGTTTGCATGACAGAGCAAAACTTCTGTCCAAATAGGATCACAAAACTTAACGTCATGGGGACAACTGCACCGGCATCACCTGCACAAGAAGAGTACGTGTAGTAGTGCGAGAAAATTGCGGAAAACTCATTGCACAGAGAACACAACTCAAAGTGAAAGGAGCGGGTTGGTGGGCATGAGCTATGAAATCACAGCAGGAGCTAGAAAGGTAAGAAAATTTCGAAAACACGAGTCAAAGGCTAAACGTGCTAACCACAAAATGTCTTCGGTGGGCAGATAGCGCGAGGGTAGTAAACATTGCGCTATCTGTCCGCGCGCACACACAAATTGTTCGGCTTGTGCAGTCACTGTCACGATCGCATGCAGTCTTGTCCAGAGTCTAAGACAAGCAGAGCTATCAGTTCGAAGTTCTGAAGCGCGCACAAAAACAAAAATAAACAATTTAAAGCTACGCCAAGCCGAAGCCTGCAATGTCCTTCCCTAGAATTGCGCGTTGGCTTCCCCTCAGAGTCACCAGCTCCTCGGCGAAGGTTGGTCTTCCACCCCAGAAGCCCCGAAGTCCGCTGCTTGCTTCGTGGCACTAGCGAGGAAAAGGTGCTGTGCTGTCTCAAGCGATCTTCCCTCGTACCGTTGCGTCCTCGGCAGAGCAGCGTCAGCGGTGACGTCCTACCTGTAATTTCCGCCGGTGCCGATGGAGAAGTAGGTAAGGCTCACGACCAGGCCAGGTTGCTTTCCGACCGAGAAGCCCCAATGTCCGCCGCTTGCTTCGTGGCAACAGCGAGGAAGCGGAGCAGCATTGTCCCTCGGAATCTTTCGCCGTTGCATCGTGTCCTCGGCGAGGAAGCGTCGTTCGTGACGTCCTCTCTGTTGTAGGCAGTAGCCACATGCAGTGCTTAGGCCGTCTGAGTGGCTTAGCTTGGCTACTCGTCGGCGCGACCGTGTGAGGCTCGCGGCGGCTGGCGCTTCTCGTACTCGTGCCGGCATTCGCAGGGCTGGAATAAAGCTGTCCGATTGGCGTCTCAACGCTCTCGTTTTCCTCAACCCAACATGGTGTCAGAAGTAACGGAATTCCCACAGTAAGCCCAGCCAGGGCTGCGTCCTCTCACTCGGATATTCATCGACAGCGGCACACGTCACCGCAGCGTCTACGGCCTGGACTATGCGGCGAGTACATGGCGTGCTTTGTCATTCAACCGCCCGAGGACTTCTGCTTCACGTCTCCTACAAACTGTCCGAAATGGAGGAAGCGGTTCGAGCGTTTCTACACGGCTTCTGGTCTCTGCGACAAATCAGGGACACACCGGGCGACACGCTCCCAGCCGAGGACGTCTTCGGAACCTTCAAACAATCCGGTGAGAAGGCTGAGAACTTGGAAGTCGTCCTAAATCAGTTCGACAGCTACATCATACCGCGGCGCAACGTCATTTTTAAACGGGCACGCTTCAACGCGAGGGTCCAAAACGGCGGCGAATCAATGGAAGAATTCGTAACTGCGCTTCGCACGCTTTCCAACCATTGTGAGTACGGCACCCTCCGAAAGGAACTGGTTCAAGACGTACTGGTAGTCGGCATTCAAGACCAGACATTCTCAGCGAGACTGCAACTAGACGCTGAACTTGCTCTTCAGACGGCGCTAGAGAAAATCCGGCAGGTCGAAAGCGTTCGTCAGCAGCATGCAGGTCTTCACCCCGAAACGCTGACCGTGAACAAAGTTGCATCAGGCAAACAGCCAGTCAGGCACCTTACGAACGCTACTCACGTCAGCGATGTTCGAGAGCACTTTAAATCAAGGCCACATCCGCGTCCAGCTGACAGCGTTCGTCATTGTGTCTTTGGTGTAGGAAAGAACCACACCCGCGTTCACTGGTTCCACACAGCCGTCTTCTGGCTGCCCGGTATGGGTCGTCCGCTGTTGGCGGCAGCGGAACCCGCGTTCACTCTGTCCAGCGCGGACGCAGGTATGCAGCGGCTGCCACAAAAAGGGCCACTACGCGTCTGTCTGCATGTCACGCCGGGTTGACGTCGTTGAAGCATCGGAACCCGACAGCCAAGGTGGATTTCTCGGAACCGTCTTGTCCGCATGTGACCATCTCGTCCGCACAGTGACGGTGGGAGGGGGGGGGGGGTGCTTCGAGCTTCCCTCTTGGCCACCGCGATGTCCCTGTTGGTTTCCGCGTACTTGTCCTGCTCGGACCCCGTTGAGCGTCGCCGTTTCCGGAGAACAGACTCGTCCTTCGGGGTGCACATGTTCTCCTCGGCTGCAGGCTTCTGCGGCGAGCCCGCAGCAGCAGCATCATCAGGGATAGAGGGTATCACAGCCGGTTCCCCAGAAGTAGCAATGGCGGCGGGAGGCGCAGGGGTGGCCAGAAATGGCGGGGAGGGAGCCGCCATGGAGTCCTGCGTCTGGTGAGCAAGCGCCATGGCGTCCCCCAAAGCAAGAACGCGTGGGTACGCCGGCGACACGTCCAAGGTCCCGATGATGACTCGGTTCTCCGAGTTGGTGATGAGCGCCGCCGTCAGGCACCTCACCGCGTCCCGCAGATCAGCGATCTCGGCCTGCATCCGAAGAATGGTGCAGGACGACCTTGCTCTGGATGGCGCTCGTCTCCTTGATCGTGAGCGTGAGCGGCCTGCCGTTGCTCATCGTCACAGCCGAACGCAAGCCGTCGCTCGTTCACGGTGTCTGTGGCCTCTATGGGGAGACGCCGCAGCGCAGCGAAGCCTTAGGCCCAGCGTCCGAAGGAGCGGAGAGCAAGAAAAAACACGTCCGCTCGCTTCGAGCGCCCGCCGAAGAATCAGAAAATGAAATGAAAATTGCTTTTAAGGAAAGGAAATTATGCCTATCGCGGCGGGCTACTAAATTGTGTCATAAGGGAAGGAAAAATAAACATGGTTTTAAAAAATGGAAATGACGCCGGTCTCAGAGGTGCGCCATTTCCTTTATTTTAGGCGTCCTTTCCTTAAAACCATATTTCATTTCATTTTTCTTTTCTCACGACCTGGTACGGGTGTCCACCGATATATGTGATGCAGGCGTCATTTCCTTTCCTTGAAGGGAAGGTTAAGTGGTTTAAAAAATGATTTACGAGCGGTATTCTATAGATTTGTGCCCTGTGAATTCGAATATGGTATTTAAATCGTTCTAAAACAATGACATGGACAGTTATATTCAAGAAATAAGCAGCAATCGCCGCAGGCTATTTCAAATGGGCAGTCTCCGCTCGTGATTGATCGAAAGCTTTTGACGTCATCGTTGCCATCTCGGCTGTTGTCGTTTCATGTGCTGGGAGAAGCGGCTGCTTTTCGCAGCTGTACAGTTTAATTATCGACAGACATTCGTGGCTATGGAATCTCTGTGCTCTCGGAGACATCTTTGCGCTTCTCCGTATACGTTCGAGCCCCCAGCTTCCCCGCAGAAGCGACAAACGCTGGAAAATGACAGCTCGGACTCGACTGGTAGCCGAATTGAGATGGGAAATGTTTCTCGTGTGGAAAGCAGTGCCTGGTACATAATTCTGGTAAGCGTACACGGGTGTGTAAATGAACAAACCAAAGCAAAAATGAAATATATTACGCATTGTTGAAAAGCTTGAAGTGCGTCATTGTCACGGATCCCCGGAGAACGCTCGGGCCGAAAGAATGGTCTAGGCGACAGGTGCACCCACACAGACGCACCCTGCGTGACACAAACACTACCACACAAAACTAACAAAACTAACACAAATACTATAAATAAAGACTACCCGGGAACACTGCTACTAGGGTCTCTTACTAGCGATCTACAGTTAGCGGCCGGCGTTCGTGCTCACGGTTCGGTGTTGATGCAGCGTTGCATGGGTCCGGTAGCCGACGTCGAGGTGACGTTAGAAGTGCTCAGGATGGCGTCGCTGGCAGCGTCGTTGGCGGCGTCGTTGGCGTAGTACGAGCTCCCGGTCCAAGCGCCCGCGGAGGTGATGCGTTTCAGCTCTCTCCTAGGGCAAAAAAGGAAAGAAAGAGCGGCAACAAAAATTAGTTTTCCACGTGTCCTTCGTCCACTATGACAAATGGACAGAGGGCTCTCACTGAAAGCTTAAAGTTTGAAGTCGTGAAAGTTTGCATCGTGCTGAACAATGTAGAATGTGCCCTTGATATCAAGGAAGAGAGCAGCAGTCAGCCAGTGGCGACATTTCTCGTGTTCTACCGTCGACACCAGATCAATTAAACTTTCGATAGCCTAGCGGCCTTTGCAAAATCATTTCATTGCGCCTGGAGGTAAGTTGCATTTTCCCAGAAACCTTTCGAGACATGTTAATATCATGCGTTCCATTGTTTTGCCAATGCAACTTGTGAGAGCTACAGGTCTGTAGACGGCCTCGACAAATGCTGAATTGGCGGACGTCTACATCAATGGATTGCAAGTTACCTTAGAAACCGGGCAGTCTACATGGTGACTGATCAAGGTGACACGACAGATCATCTTCTCATGCGCAGTGTCCATCAGGGAGTAGCGCTAAGTCCAACATTATTTCGTCGCGTTCTAATCGACCTACTCAAACAACTGCCAAACACAGTTTCGGTATCCGCGTACGCAGAAAATATCTGCATATGGGCACCAAGTGTCACGCATCCCAAAGTGCAAGCGAGATTGTAACGTTCAGTGTAAATGTGTCTGCATACTTGCATCGTCAGGCGCTTGAGCTATCGCCAACTAAAGGCGTCATGCTAGCTTTTACACGAAAGGTGATGGCGTGGTACCCTGTCACAATTGAGGGTCAAGCCACTCCATTTGTGACCCACTTCAAATCCTTAGGTGTTTTATAGACAGGGACATGTGTCTTTGTACTTCCAGCTTTCTGAGCAACAGCGCGAGATGACAAGTGCACACCCGTTTGTGCCGTGAAGCGAGAGTGTGCAGAGCCGCGCGCGCTCTTGTGCGTGCGTGCGCTCCATGTGTTGCATGTCGTCTCGCGAGATGAGTGTCCTCCAGTGTGTGTGCGTGTGTGTGTGCATGCGTGCGTGCGTGCGTGTGAGTCTGCGCGCGCGCGTGTGTGTGTGTGCGCGCGTGCGTGCATGTGTGTGTGTGCGTGCGTGCGTGTGTGTGTGTGAGTTTGCGCGGATAAGACGTTAGCTGCATGAGGAAGACTTGCGCTCCATGTGTTGCATGTCGTCTCGCGAGATGAGTGTCACCCAGCGTGTGCGTGTGTCCGTGCGCGCGTGCGTGTGTGTGCGCGTGCGTGTGTGTGTGTGTACGGACGGGCCTGTGTGTGTGTGTGAGTGTGTGTGTGTGCGTGCGTGCTAGTGCGCGTGTGTGTGTGTGTGTGTTCGGGCAAGACATGCTGCATGAGGAAGACGTTCGCTCCATGTGTTGCATGTCGTCTCGCGAGGTGAGTGTAACCCTGTGTGCGTGTGTGTGTGTGTGTGTGTGTGTGTGTGTGTGTGTGAGTGTGTGTGTTGCATGTGTGTGTGCGTGCGTGCGTGTGTGTGTGTGTGTGTGTGTGTGTGTTCGGGCAAGACATGCTGCATGAGGAAGACGTTCGCTCCATGTGTTGCATGTCGTCTCGCGAGGTGAGTGTAACCCTGTGTGCGTGCCTGCTTGCGTGCGTGTGTGTGTGTGTGTGTGTGTGTGTGTGTGTGTGTGTGTGTGTGTGTGTGTGTGTGTGTGTGTGTGTGTGTGTGTGTGTGTGTGTGTGTGTGTGTGTGTGTGTGTGTGTGTGTGTGTGTGTGTGTGTGTGTGTGTGTGTGTGTGTGTGTGTGTGTGTGTGTGTGTGTGTGTGTGTGTGTGTGTGTGTGTGTGTGTGTGGGCTACTCTGTAACCAAGACCACTCCGTGCAATTCATTTTATTATGGCTTTATCTTCCTCCATTCGCACCCTCACATCTCATTTTACTCTCCCTTTCCTCATTTCCCAGTGTGCAGTAGCAGGCCAGGGTCACCTTACCGCCGGCCGAATTCTCCACCTTTCTTTTCATTAAACTACTTTCAAACTCAGCTCGAGAGGCAGCGGCGATGGCCGCTGGTCAAAGACACGGTTAAATAGAGCGGCTCTGTTTGCTACGCCAATGGTTCTAATTCCGCTTGGGGCTGAAGTTTTCTCTGCTAGGTATTATTCGGACGGAAAATTTCGGTATATTTTGCATAAATTCGTCCTTATATTTGGCTTCAGGTTCGCCGCTATTTCCCCAAGATGCTCGCATTAATTTTCCGAAAAAGTGAGATAAAAGTATCTCATGCCTAAAATACGGTTGATGTTCGTGCGGAGATACATGCTTACTAGACAGCAAGCTGATTATGAATGCGTTTATTCTAAGTACGCAAGATTTTTGCTACTTGAAATCTGAATATCACGATGCCCGATATTTTGTTTTCATACTGCGCATACTCCGTTTATAGCAAAGCTCAATCCTGGGCTCTGTTGCAGATGGCCGTTAAGCGTGTACTCATTCTCTCTCAGTTTGTGTCGTGGCGCCATCTTTCGTGAGAGAAAAGAAACGCAATATGTTCGCGCATACATACGGACTTTCATAACCGCGCGTTACAGAGGCGGTGATGCTTCATTGGTGATAATGACTGGTGGAAGGAAATTAACATATTGATGAAAGGATGCTTCCTTGCTACGGGCATACCTCGTCCGTCCGTAGCGCAAAAAAATACAGAAAAGAACAAAATCATGAAAACCGGGTGGTCTAATGGGCTCCTCCGCTCAGATAAGTACGCAAATATTCCATATCAATAGCTGGGGTCAACTGAGCAATATTTGCTGCTTTTTTTTAGTTAATAAAGGAAACATGAGGGGGCTTCCTGAACGTTACTAGCCGCCTCAACAAGCATGCCCCTATTCTGGCGGAATAGAGGACAATGGTGGCAAGAAAATTCTACCAGAAGGAGCAGGCCTTTTATTTGCGCCGGTAGCGTGCAAAACGTATATACCTCTGAACAGACCAATATCTGCGAGACCTGCCGACGATAAAGCGCAGCCGCCATTCGCTGCTGTCGATGCTCGGGCGTAGGTCGTAACACGAAGATTTTTGAGTTTTCCTCCGGCGAAGGTACTGCTCTTCAAGGCCGGCGTGCGTTCTTGAGGCAGTATCTTGAAAACAGTGTATAGCTTCGTCAGTATTGAATACGTCTCCCCTTTTTTTATAGCTTTTTCTTGGTGGCCAATCTCCACGCTCTGCGGGAAGCGGGAGGCGCGTTTTTCGACCGCGGGGTGGGAGTGTGCGCATCATCCTTGTCCGCTCTAACCGAGTTGTGCGGCCTTGGTTGTTCGTTGTGTCTGAGACGCAGTGCTATTGGCCTAATACTTGTCTTGAGGGCGGCATCAACCCCATTCGCAATAAGCGAACGTTCGTTAGAAGCGGCCGTTATAAGTGAGCTCGACTGTATATTTATTACTCGCTGCACGTGTTTACACGTCCAGTCAGCGCTCGAACCTTATATCGAACAAAGACTAGAGGACGACAAGCTAAACAAACTCCACAGACGGCACGCGTTTCAGAAATATTGAACGTACAGAGTCGATCACTCTTGTCTAGAGCGCTCGGGCGGAGTGCTGCGGAGCAAATGAAGTGAAATCTTTTCGCAACTGCTTTGCTAGCGTTTAAGGCGCTGATGCCTGCGCGGTTCACGTGTCTATTGGGCTGCTCTCGAGCGTAAGCATGATGAGAGAAAGTGAATGCCTGCTTTAGAATGTCGCCTTACTTCCCCCGGATGGCACCTCTCGAGCGCTCTGGACAAGTGTGATCGACTCTTTACACTGCCCAAATTTTCAAGGAACCGTACGGGCGTCGAAACATCTTGTTTTCTTTTCCCCAAATGCTGTCTGGCGTACATGTGCTAATTCAGCAATCTTCGCTCCTCGCCAGACGGTGTTCCATCAAATGCTTCATTATGCAGATTGCTTAAGTGTGGAAGTGTACTCACCACGTCGCAGAGTTGTGGCAACGTCACCATGCCATGCAATGCGACCTTTGCCACATTTTTTCATTGCCTTCAGCCGCAGGGCTGTACGCGCGTTCTCTCCCAAAACAAGCATCAAGCTCGATCTTCGTCGGGCTACTCAGACTGCATTGACTGAGAGTTGCGTTTACTCAAACCGCATAAGGTCCAATTCATGCCACCGGGAGCTGGTGAATTTTGAAGTCACATAGCCTAGTTGCCAGCATTTTTTTCTGCTTGTTTCAGTTGCAACACTGTAACTAAAGATGAATTGGGAGGGCCAAAGAGGAAAGATTGATTATATCATTTATTTCGGCATATACCACGTGATGTGCACTGAAAGATTTGTAGTCGCAGTCCTAACGTAACTTCTCAATCGAATTCCACGGATGGAAGAAATATACAGAGTGTCCAGGATAACTTTAGCCAAGAGTTAAAAAATAAGATATTTGAGGTAGGCCAGCGAAGCCATTTACATACAGCTACCAGCCGGCTTGCGCATCTAGGAATTTTTTGTGTTGCTATTAATTAAGTATTAATTAAGATATATTTCTAAAAGCGTAAATGTAGACTTTAGACAGCAGATGTGAATAGCAAAGTTGGAGAGCATCTTCAGAAACCCCATTACATTATTTGCGATAAAGAAAGCCTCAAGTATTTCGAGTAGCAAAGAGAGCCCGCGAAATACAAAAAAAAATCACGTGAGTAGCGCATTCGCGCGCCACGATTGTGCTGCTCTCAATCCTGACTTGAGTGAACGAGATCGGCTGCGGGTATGGCGCCACGACCCGATTGCTCCGACAGGCCGATATGTAGACGGTGGTTGCAACGCCTGCCCGAGCCAGTCTGCTAGTACGACGGTGCAAATTGCGCTCGGGCGTCGCAACCACCGTCGACATATCGGCCTGCCGGAGCAATCGGGTCGCGGCGCCATACCAGCAGCTGATTTTGTTCACTCAAGCCAGAATTGAGAGCAGCACAATCGTTGAGCGCTAATGCGCTAGTCACGTGATTAGTTTTTTTTTTTGCATTTCACGGGCTTTCTTTGGAGCTCGGAAAAAAGATATAGGTGAAGCTTTCTATATCGCAAATAAATAAAATGAGGTTTCATGAAGGCGCTCTCCAACTTTGCTATTCACATCTGCTGTCTAAATTCAATATTTATGCATTTAGAAACATTATCTTAATTTCTGATTAATTAATTGCAAAACAAAAATTGCCTATGATGCGCAAGCCGGTTGGTAGCTGTATGTAAGTGGTTTGCCCGACCTACCTCAAATATTTTATCTTTTAACCCTCGGCTAAAGTTAGCCTGGACACCCTGTATATGAATATGTAATGTATTGTGAAACATACCGGTGCCTTTTTTTTTGCCATAGACGAGCATTTCGAAGCCATACAATGTCATGGTCAAGCCAGACCGCGAGTCGTCTGCACTTTTGCACCAAAACACATTTCGCGCTTTGGACCACAGGTGGGATACGCTTTTAAAGCCTGGACTCCATGTACGCGAAAACTCACGCGAACGCGAACGCGACGGCAGCAAGCGATGAGCGACGCCGTCGCGCGAAGCAAAATGCATGTGTCGCTTGCCGTGTCGCTCGGATCTGCACCCACAGAAAATTTCGCCCGTCGCTCGGAAGTTGCTTACGCGATTAGCCAATAGCAGCTAAGGCAGCGTACGTCACTGCCGGTAATTTCGAGCGCTTTCTCGAAAGTGCCGCATTGTTGGCAAGTTTTTTCGAGTGCTCGTAGGTGTATCACATTTGCGCTACCATGGCACACGCTCAAGCCCAAGCCTTCAATGAGAAACTCATCGACGCCGTGGAGTGCGAGCGGGTCCTTTGGGACATGCAGCAAACAAACTATAAGGCCCGCAACGTTTCGGAAGCGGCGTGGCGCCGAGTAGCCGAAGCCGTCGGTGGAACAGGTGAGGTTTTGTAAACAAAGCACTCTGTCCGGGAATGCTCGAGTTCCGAACGCTACGCTCCTGTAGTCTTTCCTTAATTGCGAGAAAAGCTGCCACCCAGTATAGCGTCGTCGCACTTTGCTTGTGAAAGGAACTACTGGCGGGATATCAAGACCCTTTATTAGCTTATGAAAGCCATGTTTCCTGTGCAGCTGCAATCTTTGTCAATGTAACACGCTAATCACACGGTGCACGCCAACTTGAATTTGTCCTGAGTGCCTTTTACGGACACGGCTCAGAAGTGAAAACGGAGTGCGGCCTACTGCTCGGAATACTAACTTTTGCTTCCCTGCATGGTTTTATGTGAAGATAATTTAGTCAAGAGCTGTTGAGAGCGCCCATTTCGACCTTTACGCGGATCATATAGTAGAGATAGGTGCTTGCAGAATTCCACGAAACCTATAAATACGCAAGCGCTACATCGTAGGACTTTGTTCGTTTCTTGGCTATACATCATTACATCCTTGCTGCGGTTATACAATCTCAACCTTGACTGCGTACAGACTGCGATATTTAAGTCACATTGATTCGCATGCCGGTGAAAGGAAGAGCGGCATCCTTGAAAGGCGCAGGATGATTTGCTCTAACAACTCTTACATAAAAAGTTGCTTTTTTACTGTAAATTAGAAACTTGTGACAGCAATCACAGCATAGCTGCGGAGGACGACACGCCTGGAAGGTGTTAGAAGCTTTAATAATTTCTCCTTCTTGAAGCCTTGTCTCTCCTGGAGTCCAGATTTATGGAGTCTAGATTATATAGTCTAGTTACAAAACGCAGCACAAGTCCTTTTATTATGCAGTGCATGCTTTAAAAGGTTACTTAAGGGCTCGATGGTCTTGCACAGTATCGTTGAGGTAAGAAAGGAGGCAACTTCTGAACGTTCAGTCAGGACCGCTTGTACGGCAGGAGCTGTCGTTCTTGATGTGCGAGCATACGGTTTTTGGCAGCGGCTATTGGTAATTTGGTACAGCGCCTGTATTGGTGTTTTGTGCCCTACGTTTTGATTAAAAGCACTGCAGAGAGAAAAAATGACTTTAGTAGTTTAGTATGCGTAAATGCCGATCCGCAGCTTATTATTTAATCTTTGACAAACAGCGCGCAGCTTTATCGCATCGTAGATACCAGCTGTCATGGCATCCGCTGTGGAGGTCTGCATCACCCTGGAAAAAAGAGAAAGTAGAGTCCCGGCGACTAGTCTGTTTTAAAAAGCAGGAGGTTGGCTTCGTAAATTCGTGCCGCCAGTGTGCCGCCTTCCTAGGGTACATCCCACCTGTTGAATTATGCACCACGTCTATAGCAAACGTATCAACGATCACGTGACTTCATGCTGCTCCTGTCCAGGGTTACTCGTGTTCTTGGCGACAGAGCATTATGAATCTCGCATGCGCCTGTGCGGCTGGGCTATCTATGAAGCCTCCAGATTGCAGATATATTCTCGTGCGCATATAAGTCCGTTGTGCAAGTGCGCATATAAGTGCGCATATAAGCTACGGAGCAACTGACCATGGCGGCGGTCCGACCTGTGACGCAGCGGAGGGTGCTAAGAATTTCTGGCTCCGGACAGGCCGCCATTGGAATCCTGAACCTGCAACGTTTAACAATAGAACTTTTTGTAGTGACGCAAGCCTAGAAGTGGTGAAGGGCAAGGTTCCGGGCTAGTTGGTAACGCATTGTACTTAGAAACAGCGCTAAGAAACGCGTCACGAAGAAACGACAGCGCTCGTGTGTGTCGTTTCTTCCTGGTGTCCGCGTTTCTTCGCGCTGTTTCTAAGTACTAGTAGTGCTGTTGAGAGCTAGCGGAATTCAATGGGATGTCATAGTGCTTGTGAAGTTAGGAGGACAGGTGAGGCGGATACAGTACTAAAGGACGGACACATACTGCGCTATCGCGGTTTAGTGGGTAGGGGAGAACTAGGTGTGGGATTCCTCATTATTCAGGATATAGCTGGCAACATAGTGTTGTTCCATAGTAGTAACGAGAGAATGTAAGCTGTCGTAATTAGGCTCAATAGGAGGTACAATATGAAGGTGGCGTAGGCCTACGCGCCTACATCCAGCCGTGATGACCAGAGCGTTGGAAGGTTCTATGGAGACATGAAATCGGCAATGAACAAAGTAAAATCACAGTACACTGTACTGATGAGCGACTTCAATGCGAAGGTAGGCGAGAAGCATGCTTTTGACCACGCGGTAGGCGACTTTGGGATAGGCTCTAGAAGTAGCAGGGGAGAGTTATTAGTAGAATTCGCAGATAGAAGTAATTTACGGATCATGAATGCCTTCTTCCGCAAACGAGAGAACTGGAAGTGGAGCTAGAAGAGCCCCAATAATGAGACTAAATATGTAATCGACTTCAAACTATGCGCTCAACCTGGCATCGTTCAGGATGTGGCCGTCCTCGGAAAGGTGCGCTGTAACGACCACAGAATGCTAAGGTCTCGAATTAGCTTAGACTTGATTAGGGAACGGAAGAAGCTAGTGAAAGGGAAGTCCATTAACGAGTTAGCGGTAAGAGGGAAAATACAGGAATTCAGGCTATCACTGCAAAACAGATATTCGGCTTTAACTGAGGAAGACGATGTTGATGTTGATACAATGAACGATAATCTGACAGCGATCATTACGGAGTGCGCAATAGAAGTAGGTGGTAGGACAGTCCGACAGGATACCGGAAAGCTATCTCAGGTGACGAAAGATCTGATTAAGAAACGTCAAAGCATGAGGGTGTCTAACCCTGCCGAGAGAATAGAACTGATTGAGATATCGAAGTTATAAATAAGTGCAAGGTAGCCGACACAAGGAAGTTTAATACGGAGATAATCGAGCATGCTCTAAAGAACGGAGGTAGCCTGAAAGCGCTGAAGAGGAAACTAGACATAGGTTAAAGCCAGATGTATGCGTGAAGAGACAAGGAGGGCAATGTCATTAGCAATATGGATAAGATAGTTAAGGTAGCCGAAGAGTTCTACACAAATCTGTGCAGTAGCAAATGTAATCATAGTGTTAATGAGAGAGGCAGTAGAGCAGAGCATTGCGTCATCCATCCTGTAACGAAAGAGGAAGTAATGAAAGCCTTAGGAGCCATGGAAAGGGTAAAAGCAGCTGGTGAGGATCAGGTAACAGCAGGTCTGTTGAAGGATGGAGGGGAGATCGTGCTAGAAAAACTAGCCGCCCTGTATACGCCATGCCTGATGACCTCGACTGTAGCAGAAGCTTGGAAGAAGGTAAATATTATCTTAATTCATAAGAAGGGAGATGCCAAGGACTTGAAAAATTATAGAATAATCAGCTTACTATCTGTTTCCTACAAGATATTTACTAAGGTAATCGCTACTAGAGTCAGGGCAACCTTGTACTTTAATCAACCAAATGATCAGGCAGGCTTTCGTAAAGGATATTCCACAATATATCAAAATCACACTATCAATCAGGTGATAGAGAAATGCGCAGAATATAACCATCCTCTATATATAGCCTTCATTGACTACGAGAAAGAATTCGACTCAGTGGAAACCTCAGCAGTCATACAGGCATTGCGTAATGAGGGTTTAAAAGAGCCTTATGTCAAAATACTGGGCGATATATATCGCAACTGCAAAGCTAGCATAGTCCTCCATAAAGTCAGCAATAAAATTGCAATAAGGAATAGTGTTAGGCAAGGAGACACGATCTTGCCAATGCTATTCACCACCTGTTTACAGGAGGTATTCCGAGGCCTGAACTGGGAACAGTTGGGAATAAGATTCAATGGAGAATACCTAAATAATCTGCGATTCGCTGATGACATTGCCTTGCTGAGTCACTCAGGAGGTGACCTGCAAATCATGATCAATGAGTTAGACAGAGCAGAACGGTGGGTCTGAAAATTAACATGCATGAAAACAAAGTAGTGTTCAACAGTCTAGCAAGGAAACAGCAGTCCACAATTGGCAGCGAGGGGCTGGAAGTATAAGCAAATACGTCTACTAAGGGCAGGCAGTGACAGCTGATCCGGATGATGAGAGGAAATTAACTAGAAGGATAAGAATGGGGTGGAGCGCATATAGCAAGTTCTCTCAAACTCTGAATGGCAGTTTACCAATTTCCCCCGAGAGAAAAGTGTACAACAGCTGTATCTTACCGGTACTCACCTACGGGGCAGAAACGTGGAGGCTAACAGAGTTCAGCTTAAGTTAATGACAAGGCACCGAGCCATGGAAAGAAAAATGGTAGGTGTAACGTTAAGTGACCGGAAGCGGGCAGAGTGGTTGAGGGAACAAACGCGGGTTAATGAAATCCTAGTTGATATCAAGGGGAAGAAATGAGCTTAGGCAAGGCATCTATTGCGAAGGCAAGATAACCAATGGTGCTAGGGTAACGGAGTGGATTCCAAGAGAAAGAAACGTAGCTGTGGGCGGCAGAAGTTTGGGTGGGCGCATGAGATTAAGAAGTTTGCAGGCAAAGGGTGGATGCAGCTGGCAAAGGACAGGGTAAATTGTAGAGACATGGGAGAGGCCTTTGCCCTACAGTAGGTGTAGCAAGGATGATGATGATAAGTTCGTTACACATGCTCTTATACCTTCCTAATCCAGCAAGACATCGCCCAGGTGTGCTCACTGCCGGTGCAGCAGCGCAAGGTTTTCCAGGAGTTGAGGATCTTGCCGCGTGACTTTCACAGTGGCTGTTGGAACGGAGGCCCGTCTCCCGCGGCTGACCGCAGTCCCGCGTTTCCACCGCTCTGCCCGCAGCACGCGAATGCGGCCCATGACTGGTGGTTTCGCAGTTGCCCGCAGCCCATGTTGGGGGCGCCGCCTATGATGCGCGCGAGCTGCGACTTCTTGCCACCTGCTCGCCTAGACCAGGTGGCCGTCGGCAGGAGCCCGGCAGCGACCGAGGAAGGCGTCGTGCCTAGTGCGCGTGATGCGTCGACGGATTAGGATGCATCCGAAGACATCCGAGGACGTTGTGCTTTTTTATTGAGAGCTAGCCAGGCGCTGGCTTCTGGAACTCTGCTTAAATGTGTAACGCAGATTTTGTGGGAAATAAAGCGAGGGATAACAATCTCCGGGGACTCTTTCTGTTTTTCATGCAGAGAAAAGCCGGTGACAGATGCACCGTCCAGCGGACACGAAAGACAAGCCCCTGCCAAACCCGCGTAATCGACTGTGAACAACGCAATGTCTTTCTCGTTGGTCAGAAGGTATTCGCGTCATATTGAAAAGCTGACGTCACTAATTTTTTGTGTGACAGACACATGCTCCGGAAACGAAGGCGTGAATTCCGTAAAGTCTTTCTTATGCAGCTGTCGCAGTGTGAAATTAAAAGGGACCCGCATGAGGGCTCCAGTTACCACGTTGTGGATTGTATTGTGTCCTCTGGGGCTAACTTCGAGCTCCAATTGTTAGTCGTAATGGCTTTCTCGACCTCTCTGGAACCTAGGATGTGGAGCATATACGCAAGAGGAACAGCACCTAAGAACAGCAGATGTAACAGTTTAGTTGGGCCCTATATACCTTAAAAATCTGCATTCGCAACTATGCTCTTGAGAATGCTCAAACGGGAGTAGGCCTTCAGAGCAAGTCTCGGAGGCCTACTCCAATCTGGACATGCATCGGAGCTTTTGGCGCGCTTCCTGAACTGCACAATATAAAGCGAGGGCGGCATTTATGCCTTGCCCCTTAAAAAAATCTCCCTCTCTCCAGATGGCTCTAGTATGAAAGGCGCATGCCACAGGAAATGTTTCTAGACCTTGAGGATGATAGCGATCGTGCACAACTGACGCGAATTTGAGAAAAAATTAGCAGCGCTTCAACTACTGCTAAACGTGGTTAGATAGCGAAAGAGTTGGTGTATCGGGCAACTATAGACGCGGCTTGGTGTCTGTAACGTTGAGTGCGTTCCGGACACTGGATTGGCAGCGTGCTCACCCAGCCACCCTGGCAGGTGGCAGTTAATGGTTGATCGCGAGAAGTTAGTCACCCAGTGAACGTTGCGACCTATTCCTACAGTGCCGCACGTCTGCCCCAAAGTCGTAAGCGCTAATGCACGCAGTCCACATCTCTCTCTCTCCCCACCGCCACGAACCTCAAATCGCGATTGAGGCGTCCACTGCCCCAGGGAGCCAGTTATGCGTCTTCCTTTCCTGAAAATCTTCGGAGTCTAGAAAGCTGTCAACGCCAACGGCAGTGAACACAATGGACGCCGACGGTATATAGCTTCAGTGCCGCGTTTCTCCTACAACGTTGTGAATGCGTAGGTTAAGGTGCGACTGGGGGTCCACTGTTCCAGGGCGCCAGTTATACACCTTTGCTTTGCTTTCGAAGAAAATTGAAGATTGGTTTTTAAAATTGGTTTTGAGGAAAGGAAGTGGCGCAGTAACTCTCTCATATATCGGTGGGCACCCGAACCGCGCCGTAAGGAAGGGATAAACGTACTTGGGCCAAAGGTCGTTCAAAGCCTTTCTCTGGCCCACGCAACGACTGCTTTACCTAGCACAGTGAAGGTAAGGCGACGGAGTCGGCGGTGGCCACCTGCGCCGTGTCTGACGTCACTCGTGCTCCGACATACGCCGGCTCGCGCGAAGCGCGGTGTTGACTAGCATTGTGAAGCTTTGCGCTTCAAAATTTAACCAGGAAAAACGAATAAAGCTGCCCTGATGGCATGCAGTACAGGAAAAAATGGGATGTTTCTTTACAGCGTTTCCTCCTGAGAATGAAGACAGCCTTGTTCAGGTCCACACTTCCCCAAACACGATACTAATGTCGTGGAAGCCTTAATACGCAATGCGAGCAAAGTGGCACTCAAACTAGCCATTAAAGCACCCAAAACCATCTACTCGCCATGGGCCTCCACAACACTATCGGGGAAGTAGTGGAGGTTCTCTCATAAGCCCAACATAATCGCCTCACACAGACATCTACTGGCTGGTATATCCTGGACTCCTTCGAATGTCGGATTCCGGCAAATGACCCAAAAATACTCGCCATGGAACGCTGCATCCACTGGCAGCTGCACATTAAGCCGCTTCCAAACAGCATTCACACCACCATGAGCAGCGCCACCGAGCTCAAGATAAGGCGCTCCACCGCTATTAAAGTTCTGAATTACGGGAGAGGAAGCGGTCGACGCCCATGGTTCAGCTCCCCTTCTCTTCATCCATCACCCTACTCCTCCCTCCAGACACCTCCCCAGAAACTGCACAGGAGGCTGCGATTGCCATTGCCATCGCCCGTATAGAAGCCAGGTGCATAATAAGGCTAAAAAGCAACGACGCTAAATTTTGCACGAAGCCGAGTCGATGTCGCTGCTTCTTGCATCTGAGCTCTGCCGTAACACCCAGGCCTCGCCATGTGGAGCTAATATGGTGCCTGCGCACTCGGGAAATCCCGAAAACAAGGCTGCAATCGTTTAGCTTGGGGGTTCTGTTAACGGAGGTCAAATGACGACTGCTGCTGCTGTTGCTGACAGGAAGAAAAAAAGTAAATTGCTCGGGCCTGCCTACTGGCTCAAGCCGAGCCAAACTCGCTGCCGCGTGCTGAAAGTAGGAGAGTTAAAGGATAGGAGAGCAAAGATAGAAAGAAAAGGCGCGCGCTAATATGCCCCGGGCCGCCCCGTGCCAGTGTGCCTCAAGCCGAGCACTCCGCCATATTATAAAAATAAGTTTAATACCTTGGGTCTGAGAACCAGTGGCAGATATTAAATCAGGTATCAGATATGCTCCTCCCGAGCTCAAATGGCCTCTGATGAGACATTCTCGCACGAAGGCGCGTATGCACTCTTTCAGCAAGCTGAGGCGGGCTTAAAAAGCCGCTCGCCAGTTGTGCTCCCCCCCCCTCCCCCCCAGGCGCCCGCAAGCTATGTCGGTGCACTAAAAATCGCGAGGTGGTCGAAATTATTCAGGAGCGCTTCCCTACAGCAACACTTTCTTCCATTCTTCTTTCACTCCCTCCTTATCCCTTCCCTTTTGGCGCGGGTGTCCTGATAAGACATTCTCGGACGAAGGAGCGTATGCACTCTTTCAGCAAGCTGATGCGGGCTTAAAAAGCCGCTCGTCAGCTGTGCCCCACCCCCCTCCCGGCGCCCGCATGATATGTTGGTGCACCTTAAAAATCGCCAGGTGGTCGAAATTATTCAGGAGCCCTCCACTACGGCAACACTTTCTTCCATTCTTCTTTCACTCCCTCCTTATCCCTTCCCTTTTGGCGCCACCCGCCGCGGTGGCTCAGTGGTTAGGGTGCTCGACTACTGATCCGGAGTTCCCGGGTTCGAACCCGACCGCGGCGGCTGCGTTTTTATGGAAGAAAAACGCTAAGGCGCCCGTGTGCTGTGCGATGTCAGTGCACGTTAAAGATCCCCAGGTGGTCGAAATTATTCCGAAGCCCTCCACCACGGCACCCCTTTCTTCCTTTCTTCTTTCACTCCCTCCCTTATCCCTTCCCTAACGGCGCGGTTCAGGTGTCCAACGATATATGAGACAGATACTGCGCCATTTCCTTACCCCAAAAACCAATTATTATTATTATTAGCTGTGCCCCCCCCCCCCCCCCAGGCGCCCGCATGCTATTTCGATGCACCTTAAAAATCGCCAGGTGGTCGAAATTATTCAGGAGCCCTCCACTACGGTAACACTTTCTTCCATTCTTCTTTCACTCCCTCCTTATCCCTTCCCTTTTGGCGCGGGTGTCCACCAAGATACAGGAGACAATTACTGCGCCATTTACTTTCCTCAAAAACCAATCTTCAGTTTCGTTTTCCCTCCACTACGTCGCCACTTTCTCTTTTTCTTGTTTCACTCCCACCTTTCTCCCTTCCCTTACAGAGTGTTTCAGGGGTCCGCTGAAATGTGAGATAATTACTGCGCCATTCCTTTCCTCAAAAACCAGTTTTCAATTTCCAACGAGCCAGCGGAGAAAGCCAAAGCTACTGCGCCTTTTCTTTCTCCGTGACCATTTTTTTATTGCTTGCATTTCGCGTCTCCAGTGCGATACTTGCCCACCTCGACGTCTCACTGGTTAGTGCACTTGGCTGCTGAGTTGGAGTACGCGGATTCGAACCCGGCTGCGGCCGTGCTTCGATATCGGCCTGGGCTCTGCGATGCCCATGGGCGTTCAAGATATCCAGGGATGCGATTTTCGATATCCACATTCGCCTGTCGGCGACCATGTTGCCTCTCAGATTGGCTCTCAGAAGTGTCGTACAGCGACAAGGCAGAGCAAGGTGGGTGTCAATCATCGTCTATTGCAGACACACTTTTCGCACTGACGTCAAAATGACGTGGCGTTGAAAAAACCTTTTCAGCAGCACTATTATTGGTGCCCGGCTGGTAAGTACATGCCATTGTGAAGGGCAAAAGAAGGTACAGATGGTAGGTATGAGAACAGATGCGCTTGACTTGCCAATTTGGAGAAAACAGATGCATACAGAGAATGGCCGCTTCCTGAAATCTGATTGGCTGGAACAATGTCACGTGAAATACGTGATACGCACGCATTATCGAGTGATGTGAAAATGACATCTGGTGATTTTTACAATGTGCCGCCATTGCTAAAAATGGCTGGAATTTGCTGGCGTAATTACGCACGACCAAATGTACCCGAATTATTCGAATGAGTGAATTCAACGTTGATTTATACGACGTTAGGTCGCCGCAGTTTAACAGGTATTTATTTGAAGCCAAAACTAAGCTGATAAAACTCTGGTTTTGTTTGCGCAATGCATGAAACGGCGTCATAAGGGCACATGTGAAATGAGCAAGAGATCAGAGCGTTTTTAGCCAGAGCGTAAATGTGCAATCGCATGGGGGGATAACTGCTCTCCCGTTGCAAACCCTTCGCTCGCAGTGAGAAATAATCGGTCCGTGCTGTTAATGTAACGTGGTAATGGCGGCGCCGGCGGTGCGTTTTGATGAGTTTCGCTGATCGTTGCATTAATTCGTTGTTTGTTAAGCCATGGAACTGCGAGAGGTGAGCGACTTGCATTAGCACTGCGCTGCTTTCGAGTGGTCTCTGACTAAACAGCTCGTCTGTGCAATCATTTGACGAGGCGTGTGATGTGTTGGCTATGCAAGGGTGCACTGCGGTGAGAAGCAGTGCCGAACTGTCGAGCTTTGAATTGCGATCACGAGGAGTGAACGTCGCTGAACGGATGGGCTCTGCGCGCGTGAAGAGTGGATGACAACATAGGTGTTCGCGCGGCTGAACAACAAACTCCAGGAATGTGTCGGGCTTCTCGACGAGACATCTGACGCACTATCTGATCACAGCGGTGTCAGCAAGACTGCGTAAACGTCTGTTGGGAAAGGTATAACGTGACAACGCCTCCAGCGTCACTGAGGTAAAGAAAACGAAAGCTGTTGCGGTGACAGTTTCTGTAGCATCATTCTCAATTCTTTTTCATGCAGGCTGAAAATAAGTTTAAAGCAGGCAAATGAGTGTGTGCAGCACACAGTCGTTCCCTTAAGTATGGAAGAAAAATTGCGTGAAAGCTTAAAAGAATACTTTAACCGAGCCTAAGCACTGCTAATGGAGCACTTAAAGGTGATTTCAGTACTCAAGCTGAAATTTTCGTAAGACTAAGACTACTATGAAGTTCCGTCTACAACTTCCACCTACACCACTCATGAGCCAAGAAAGGCTTTCGCCTTAAAAACCGCCCTCGATGACTCAGTAACTGTGGCGCTCGGCTGCTAATCCCAAGACAGCGGGTTCGATCCCGGGCAGCGGTAGAGACGTGTTAAGAAAAAAAGATGTAGAGATTACACACAGAGGTAGTGCGGAAATGCCTCAGCTCGCTGGCATGCATTGATCATTATACCCAGAATGATGCTACTGGAATGGAATGTAACTGCGATGAATTTATGTTATATTCTGTCGATGCGCTGAAATTGTTCTGCTCACAAAAAAAAAAGAAGATGCCAACCGCTAGTGGGCGCTTTCGTCACGCTGTGGTTACTTAATTATTGGAGCTAGAGCTAGATTACAGAAGCTAGAGATAGTTAAGGTGCGAGTAAAGGTAAAAGAGAAAAGACGCAAACTCAAGAGTTGGTGGGAGGAGGGGGTCAAGTGGGCGATATAGAAACGTCAGGAAGCGTCCAGGGAACACAGATATTCCAAGAAGAGGGGGGAACCAGAAGTTGAAGTAGACAGAAATTTGGATACCTTCATAAAGTGTAGAAGGGAAGCATCCCATTTGATTAATGAGAAAATTAAAAGAAATGGTGCCCAATGGATGTAAAAAGTAAATAAAAAGGTCAGAAAAGCAGCTTAAAAATTCTGGAAACATCTAAATGCAATGAGTAATAAGACTAGGCTACAGCAAAGGTTTATTGTTACAGATCAGGGTATTCGACTAGAAGGGGAGGATGAAGCTATGAAACACATAGGAACAAGGATGACAGAAAAATTTAAAGTAAGAAATGTTGCACATAATTTATCGAAGGAGGATAGACCGGTTACTGCAATAGCTTCAGTTGAGCAAAGAGAGTGGGAAAGAGCAGAGAAGAAGGTTCCTAGTGGCCCATCAACAGGACCAGATGGTATTCCTACTATGTTATTAAAGGAGCTAGGACCAAAATCCAAGCAAAAATTAATTCAGGTAATGAATAAAATGATAGTGGACGGGAAAGTCGCCGATGAATGGCGATTAAGTAGAATGAACATGATATATAAGGGAAAGGGGGACACAGCTGACGTAAGTAACTACCGTCGCATAACAGTGACATCTGTGGTTTACAGGGTGGTGACGCAGATTATAAAGGACAGATTACAGGCTTGGTTGGAGAACGAGGGGGTCCTAGGGGAGCTACAAAATGGGTTCCGGAAACAAAGGAGGTTGGAGGACCATTTGGTTTCGTTCACGCAGTGTATAGAGATTGTTGATAAGGAACACAGGCCCCTATGGCAAGCATTTCTGGATATTCAGGGAGCCTAGGACAACGTTATTCAAGAATATCTGTGGGACATACTGGGCATATTGGATGTGGAAGATGGAGTAATTAATCTGTTAAAAGATGTATATAAAGGTAACAGAGTGCTTTTAAAATGGGAAAAAATGTATCAGAGCCTGTAGAGATACAGCGGGGGCTTAGGCAAGGATGTCCTCTGTCTCCTTTGTTGTTCATGTTGTACCTGCAAGGGTTGGAGACCAAGCTAGAGAGGAGCGGACTAGGCTTCAACCTTTCTTTTTTCAAGCAAGGAGAATAGATTAAACAGTCATTACCGGGTCTAATATATGCTGATGATATAGTGGTAATAGCTGACAACAAGGAAGATTTACAGAAGTTGATAGACTTATGTGGTACAGAGGAAGATAGATTAGCTTTCAAGTTTAGTGAGGAAAAATCTGCAGTCATGGTATTTAATGATAAGGGCGGCGAGCATAGAATACAGGAGTTCACGCTAGAAGCAGTGGATGAGTGCAAGTATTTTGGGGAGTGGATAAAAAATGGTGCTGAGTATCTGACAGAGCATGAAAAATATGTAATGAATAGTTATGAATAAAGCTAGTAGGAATGCCGCTGTCATGAAAAATAGGGCACTGTGGAATTACAATAGGTATGAAGTGGTAAGAGGGATCTGGAAAAGGGTAATGGTTCCTAGCCTAACTTTCAGTAATGCGGTCCTGTGCTTGAGACGAGATGTTCAAGCAAGGTTAGAAATTAAACCACGTGGCGTAGGGAGGCTAGCTTTGGGAGCACATGGCAATACAACAAGTCAGGGGGTACAGGGTGATATTGGATGGGCGTCGTTCGAGAGAAGAGAAGCTAGCAGTAAGATAGCATTTGAGTAGCGATTGAGGAAAATGAGGGAAAAGCAGCGGGCTAGGAAAGATTTCAGATACCTGTAAATAAGGAATGTTGACACGAAATGGAGAAAACGAACTAGAAATTTGACAAGCAAATATCTGGACAGCAGTAGGGTGGCAAATAAGCAATTATCGGTTAAGAAAAAGGTTAAAGAAACAGAGAGAGCTCTGTGGAAAATAGAGATGCTGACGAAATCAGCACTGGGAACATACAAGATTTTTAAGCAGGAAATTGCCAAAAAGATATCTATGATAATTGGAGGGGAAGCACTTTGTTGTTTGAGGCCAGGACGGCAGTTTTGCGGGACAAATACATATAGAGTCTGGTGTCACGAGATAGACACGTTGTGCGTTGCGTGCGGAGAGGAGGAAGAAACAGCTGAACACTTCATACTTTTGTGTAAAGGGCTTCACCCTACAGTAGAAAGCAGCGGGGCTGATTTATCCAAGGCATTGGGGTTTAAGGACAGTGAAGGGAAAGTAGATTTTAAGCGGGTAGAAATAACCAAGCGAAGGTTATCCGATTGGTGGCTAAAATCAAGACAAGAGTAAAATTTCAGAAGTCATGGCTAGGTGGCTTGAGCCACCGTCCGATTTAAAGGGTTCAGCCGTATCTATCTATCCATCCGGTGACCGTAGTGACCGGGACCGGACTGACTGTAGACTGCGAGAGCGATGTAGCCGCGTCAAATAGATGAGCTCCTTACTTGAATGTTTTGAAAGTAAGGTGCGTTTAGATTTAAGCTAGTTAGATGAAGTGCAGGCTAAAGAGCAGAACTTAGGTCAGTGGCCGAATGGCCTGTCCATTCTGGCCGGCAGCTATAGATTTTCTGCGCTCATTTCTGAGTTAACTATTTTAGAAAGGTAAATGTTCCTTTGGTAGGTGATCAGCATTTGCTGTAGGCTGAATTGTTTTGGAGCACGTGTTTGCAAGTGGTGTTTTTGAGCCTGTAGATATCCTAGCATTTTGTGGTAGATATAATCGAGTTCTGCTATGACGGTGTGCAAGGATTGTGACGCATCGGCGAAATTGAAGGAAACGCGGTTCGAATCGACGGAGGAGGCCAAAGGCGCGGATTTTATGTGCATATGCTGTGTATTAAGCGCACGCCTGGACAGGGCTGACCAAAAGTAGGCCAAACTAGCGTTACATATGCATGCTCCAGAAAGAGATCTTGAGGAAGAGAGGGCAGAGAAGCGAAAACTTTAAGAACAGGTTGGTCAATTGGAAGCAAAAATGGCTCACACCGCCATGGGAAGCAACACTGGCAGACATTCCAGCGCCAGCCACGTGGATGGGGCCTGCGCTCGCATGGACAGCAATAGGAATTCGTTCATGATTGAACTGCGCGAAAGAAACGGGGACCAAGAAGAAACACGTACACACACACAGCGCTGTGTGTGTGTACGTGTTTCTTCTTGGTCCCCGTTTCTTTCGCGCAGTTCAATCATGAACGAAATCCACCAACTAGCCCGCCTCAAAACCCTTCTTTAGCAATAGGAAACTTGGCAAGGCAGGTTCAGACAGGAACAGCTACGCACAGGCGGCAGCTTGGAAGTCTGGAGGCGATAGAAAGAAGGGGAACAAGCTAAACCCAAGGAATGAAGTCACAGTCACTAATAAGAGGCAGCAGAATCCAGATGTTAGAAGGGAAGAAGAGATACTCCAGTGCTTATCGCTCGTTACTCCAACAATGAGGAGTAGTAAAAGAGCTAAATGGAGCGTGTAAGGTGTGATAGGCGGGCAGCAGGCAGGGTATTCCCAGGGAGGACATTCGGCGCGGTACTGAGAGAGACAAAATTCAAACTCAAAATCAAAGCGGAGACAATCTGGCTTTCATTGAAATGGGGCTGAGGATCGAAACAGCCTGCATTTGAACTTGCAGCCGTGACCACTGATCTGTTGTCTTCCGGTTTTCGACCGCGTTTCTTCTCTTCGGAAGTAGCGCCATGTTTGCACAGAGGGCTCTATTGCAAATGCGTCTAAAAAATGGCTTTACTCTGGTCATGTTTAGCAGGCGGCTAGACTGTGTAAGGGTTTGTGGACATTAATTTGCTATTTTCTCAGCAGCGCAGCGGCCTTTCCACGCAGAAGAAACCGTTAGTATATTTCTCGAGGAATAATCTACCAGGCTTTCTTAGTTTGCTATTTCTCTGTTGCGTCCGTTTAAAGCATGCAAGTTCGAAAGACGAGATGAAAAGCATATAGACTGAGGTATTCCTGCATTTATATATTACTGCATTGTTGTAATAGTTACCAGGTGAGTGAGTTCGCTTTCATAAATGGCATGGCGATAGCTAGCGTAAGCGGACACGGATAGTGAACAAGAAGAATGACGGCACGGAACGCTTTCAGCTTTATTTGTCTCTCAGTCATCCACAGTAATTATGCCTGTCAGCTGCCAAAGAAAAACAGTAAAAAGAAACAAACAGAAAATAATGCGTGTTGCGGCGCGCGATACGAAAAGGCAACTTCTCATAACAGATGTGACAGGCAGGAATGCAAATGTAAAAAGGAATCACAATAAACCGACGTAGACCCAAAGCGATACAAACTGGTTACTTTCTGGAACTGGGGACATAAAGTGGCATATGACATCGGAAACAAAGAGGGCAATGTATGCTTTTATTGCGGTCATAAAAACGCGTGATGATATTGAAAGAAGAAAATTTTCGTTTTTGGCTTTTCAGTCAACGAAGCACGCACGTCGAAGCAACTTCCTGTGCACTTGTGCATCTTCGCCATTAATCAGCCAGGCGGCCTTTCGTAGTTAGAGCGTCGACCGCTCAGGACTGGTCAGGCTGTCTACCGTTCAAACATCTGCCATTCTTACCAGTTTATGCTTTTCCACAGAACAAGGAAATATTGTAGACCACGGCGGCTACGCACTCCACGTACCTCTTCTCCGTGTCAATTTTAACTCCTGAAAAGAGAAAGACCTATAAATAACATCCGGCGATATTTATCGAAAACAAGCAGCTGTAAACTGAGGAAATCTCTTTATACGATAAAAATAGCATGTCTACATACGCTGTATGGTTTGATCAAACGTAGCTGATGTGACCGGTATGGTAGGAAAAACTTTATTGAAAATGCCGGCAACCGACGGTTTGACGCGTCGTGACGTTGGCCAAGCGTCGACCCGGGGTTATGCCCTCCTCTGCACTACCCCCGTTCGGCCCGTTTGTGGTGGGTCGTGAGGCTTGTGCTTTTCGAGCGCACCCCGGGCCTGCTGGACGGCCCATAGTTGAATGTCCTTGTCTGCAGACTGCACTGCACTTTGAAGTTCGGGCGGGTATATCCTGGAGGTAGCCTCGGTCGGGAACCTGGCACAGTCCCACATGATGTGCCATTGGTCCGCCGGACCAGCTGCACAGACATTGCACACATCGCTCGGATAGAGTTCTGGGTGAAGTACGTGTAGCACTGCCGGGGCGAGGAGTGACCCGGTCTGTATCTGTCTTAGGATGACAGCCTCCTCCCGACTGAGTGCCGGGTGGGGAGGCGGCATTGTCCGTCGAGCTAGGCGGTGACCGGTATGGCGCGACATAAAACACTATGTTTTATCGCGTTACGTTTGTATTGCTAACAAATGTCTCTTTCACTCGCTTTCAAATATAACTCGAAGCTATTGAAATGGCACTCAAGTATTCGGATTCCGTCTTATATACCTAGATGAAGTGGATGAAAATTGAACGCTTTTATAACGTCCCGCACCGAACTGAGACCTCTATGGAGGCAGGTTTGCAACACGTGACCGTGAGCACGCCCGTAGATTGGCGCTGCCATCGAGCCACAGCTGCGAGGTTTGCTTCGTTCGTTTCTCTGGGCACATCGTTCCCAATTTGCTGCGGCTGCTGCAGCACGGTCTCAGTTTTGGTTGTAGTCAGGCTAGCAGAGGTGTCCTATGAGAGCTGCATGGCAGATATTCACCGGGATCCACAACATTATGGCAGTCGGAGCATGTCGGTTCAGCAGCAAACACGCTGACGCCAAGCTGTTATGCGCTACAGCATTGGAGGCCACCAATGGCATCTTCATACCATGCGCCGCACTCACGCGGTCAAAGTGGCCTTGGTTGGCAGGGCAGCCAGTCGGCGAACCGTTTCATAAGGAGTTATACCGCAGCATATGGTTATAATTAGGGGGAATAAATACATGTTCCCCGTTTAACCGTGGCTGCCACAGTTTAGTACCGCTGAACCCCGCCCCGTGATCGCGTGCGCTACCAAGCGCACGCCGACCACGGCGGGTCTTGCTCTGAGAGAAACAAAGAAACGACACATTGGCTGACACTAACAGGCACTTACTACTTCAACAACAATAACGCCAACTAGCAAGAAAACACGCCAAGAAAAAGACGTCGTCCGACTCACCAGCAATGTTACGAGCGGATAATCGCCCAAGTTAGGGCAGGGGAGACACTCCACGGCCAGACGGGACTAGTTGCGGGAGAACATTCTGCCCCTACGGTGTTGCCCCTCTGGCGGAGAGTGGAACTTCACGCCGAACACTCACTGCGCGCCTAATTCCCGAGCAGAAGAGAGAGCTAGTCACCCCCGCGCACGCGAGCATAAATCACGCCGTTCATGACGCTCGTGTCGCTGCAACGCCGGCGCCCTCTCTTGTAAGTTATGGTAATTAATCAGAGTATGGAGGGTGCATTGCGGAGTGCTAAGGAGGGAGCACCTTGATCAGGAACTGATTCAGATTTTCTCGTACTGCTGGCTTCGCGATGCTCCTTCCGGGCTTATATCGATAAGTTCTAGAAGGAGGGCTCACAGTCCAGGCTGTGATTCCTGTTGGACAGCGAACCACTAGTCCCCGGCAAAATTTGTTGTCCCTGGAGATCAAAAGGATAAATAAAAATGGTGCTCTATTTGCATAGTTATGCCAAATGCGAATTAGGTGCGCTGGCAGTTCGATTTTCACTTCGGCTCTGGTGTGGAGATCCCGTGTTTAAGGATGGCAGTTGTTCGAGTAGCGTTAATTGATTATTGTCAAGATATGCGGAACTGGTAATTCTCTACATTCATAGATTGCTAGGAGTCTTCGTGCTACTGCTGGCGCAGTGGTGCAGTGGTCAAGCGACGCGCCACTGTCCTGCTATCGCTGGTGCTGCCATCGGTGGGGCATGGGTTGCCAGGTTTGAATTGCGATCCAGGTCGCTCTTCCCGAGCACCCACTCACGATTCATTGAGCAGCCTGCCACAAAACTGGCCTCATACAGAGACAAACACACATAGGCTAAATGAGGGAAATCACCACTGTAAGTGATAGCGCATCTTTAAATAGGCAGCATGCCGGTAGCAGTCTTCGAACATGGCTCTAGCTACTGGTTGGCATGAGAAAATTGCCACCCCAAGCTGAAACCACAAGCCTCGGCGCGATTACATGGCCAGTGAATCGCCTTGTGCAAACTGAACACCGCCAAGCTTCTGAGAAGTCATTGCGCCCCGTGGACCATTTTTTTAATGAACAGATTTGGTGCTTAAGGTTTTGTGGTAACAGTAGCTTGGTTTGGGCTAGTTGGTAACAGTTCTTAGAAAACATAGCGCAAAAAGGACACGGACGACACAGAAGTGGACAGGACAGGCGCTAACTTGCAACTTTATATTTCGAAAAGCCACCACGTCTAATATATAGGAGCCGATCACCACCATCAAGCGATGAGCATGCGCAAAGAAGAGCACAATCAGGATTACAGCGTGAGAAAAATAAGCAAAGATTTACGATAAAATAACAAAATGAAAGCATGGTGCCGGGGGAACACTGAAAGAAAAGAGACATCGTGTACTGAAACTTACTGCAAAAAGCGCTTTACAAGCTTGTCAAGGTTAAGAACCAAACAAATAACGCGGCAAAAAGGGAGATAAACAGATCGACTAAAAGATGAGGGGAGTGTACAAGGCTCCACACTGAGACAAGCACGTGGTGAAGAAAGACAGAATGACAATGGGGAAACTACATTTATGGGCATGGCAATGGAAGTAAAAGATAGCAGAAATTTAGGCCAAAACCAGATAAGGGCTGTGATACAATACATAATCAAATGAAAAAATTGAAAAATTTTGAAACTAGGAAACAATGAAATATATCTATAAGAAAAAATACAGAAAGACCTAAACAGAAAAAGGATAAAACCAGAAGTATAAAACACGAGTGTAGAGGGCTCCACGCTAAAACAACGAGGCGGGGATGCAAAAATGAGAAAGGAAATAACAACTGCAGTAAATGTCAATAAAATGCCAAGGAATAGAAGCAGCAAGAAAACCCAAAGGAAAAGCGGAACCGTTCCAGTTCACAACACCATAAACATTCTTGACACATGGTTCACACCTACAGATAGCCATCAAGGAATTCAACTTCACTGTCCAGTAATTGAATAGAAGGTGCGCTGACGCACTTTTTCCCAGCTTTTCTTATAAAATACGCCTCCATGACTTCACGCTCCGTTTTTCCTTTAGCTGATGTTAAGAATTCTGTTTTATCTATTTTTGGATAGCATCCACTCTTTTGCTCTGTGTCACATGCTTTGCAATGGTCGGCCAGGTTACTTCCTGATTTGTTGCGTACGCATAATCTATGTTCTCTGGCCCTGTCATTGAAGCATCTTCCTGTCTGCCCAATGTAATGACGCCCGCAACTGATAGGAATTCTGTACACAACGTTCGCCTTACATTCCGTAAACTTTGTTTGATGTTTCGTCGTGCAGTCATCTCGTTTTACCATTTTCTTAGTGCATACCTTGGAAAGCTTACATGGGGCAGAGAAAACTACTTGTACATTATAACGCGCTGCCAGCTTCTTGAAATTATGTGAAAACCTATGATAATATGGCATTACCTAGACAGGAGTCTTGCCTTTTATCTCTTCACTCCCCTGCTCACTACAAGAAACCTTGGGGGCTTTCAGCTTTTGCAGAAGGCTTTCACACACTGCCAGTAGAAGGACTACGGGGAATCCAGCCTCCTGCAGGCGCCTGAATTGCTCATGGATGCTGGCGGCCATACGGTGCGTGCAGGATTTTGTAGCTGCTCCGTGGAGACATGAAGACACGATACCCCGCTTAACAACTTTAGAGTGCGCGCTGTCAAAGCGTAACAGACGTTTTTTGGTTCGTGGATGGTACATCCAGCAGATATTAAGGTTGGTGAAATCTAATTCAATATCTAAGACCTGAATGCGGCCATCTGTAGGTGATTCCCACGTGAAATTTAACCCGGCACCGTGCTCCGAAAAAATTCTCAACACTTCCTTGTCAACATCGCATTTTCATCCATGACATTTTCTAAAAATAATAAGGAAATCATCAACGTATCTGAACACTTTTAAAACAGGAAGGTCAGAAAGATTAGCTTGAATGCGTTTGTCAATCGCGGATAAAAATAGGTCACATAACACAGGCGCAACAGAGGAACCTATACAAATGCCTCTTTTTTGTATATAGAAATGTCCTTCTGAAAAGATAGCTGTGGACGCAGGGTAGAATTCCAGCAAAGACAGGAAAGAATCGCTGCTGGTTCCCGCGCCGTTCTGGAAGACTATTTCCCCGCATATTGTTTCTCGGAGCACCGAGAGCAACTCTCCATGAGGTACTGAATAATAAAGGTCTTCTATGTCTATTGAAAAACCATTCACGTCGCAAAACGGACCCTGCTCGAGGTTGACGACCAATTCTTTAGAGCTTCGGATGAGGAACGGATCCTCAGTCTTCAAGGTGTTAAGGTGCCGTTGAAGGTAGGAGCTAACAAGCTTTTGCCAGGTGCCGTTCTCGGACACTATGACCCTAAACGGACATGCAGGCTTGTGCGTTTTCGCAGTGTAAAATACATCTAAGCATCCATTTTTGGTCTTTTCCACTGCTTTACGAAGAGTGTCGAGACCTAGTTCTCCCAGAAGATGAATTCCAGAACGACGGCACCGCTTCGGGTCAAACTTGACTTGGTTGAAGTTCTTTTGGATGGCGGAGAGGGCTTTTTCTTTAAACATCGCTGCTGGTAAGATGGCAAAGCCACCTTCTTTGTCGCACTGCAAAGCGACCAGATTCTGTTGATGCAGATAAGCAGTCACTTTTTGAAACGGCGGTTTTTTGTTGATTAGGTGCCTTTCATTACTCTTGAGGCAGGCTATTCCATCTTCAATCAGACGCTCTCTGTCCTTTTCCGTTGCTCTAGCCGCCGTTTGACGAACACACGCGATTAATGCTTGCCTTTGCACAGGGGGCTGGTACGCAAACTTCGGTCCTTTCTCTAAAATATTCCTTATTTCAGGGGAAATGACAGCGTCTCCCAGAACGGTGACGTCTTCACCTGTTCCTTTCAATGACTTCCTTGTTTGTGGCAGGCCAAGACGCGCTCGCTGCCACAGGAACTCAGTCGTCTGCGCTGCTAGCTTCTTAAATTCCGCTAGTTTTGTGGGATTTCCAGTAGGCTGCTCCAAAACGAGGACTCGAAGCCAATCATGGTATAGTCGAACTTGTCTCCAGTACTCACTTTTCAGAATCTTGCAAATTCTTCGTGCATGTCCCCATGATGGTGGTACGGCTCCCAATAAGGCTTGCACCGCCCAAGGGATAAGTCGACGTTTCAAGCAAAACGCCAGTACCCTTGACTGACTTGTAGTTGTGGCGATGAGGTTGACACAGGTGATCACAGGATGAATGGTGGCAGGTGAGGATAGAAAAGAGCCCAATGTAGGAGAAATTTGATGTAACAGTAGCTTGGTTTGGGCTAGTTGGTAGCAGTTCTTAGAAAACATAGCGCAAAGAGGACACGGACGACACAGAAGTGGACAGGACAGGCGCTAACAGGCGCTAACAAGGAAGTCATTGAAAGGAACAGGTGAAGACGTCGCCGTTCCGGGAGACGCTGTCATTTCCCCTGAAATAAGGAATATTTTAGAGAAAGGACCGAAGTTTGCGTACCAGCCCCCTGTGCAAAGGCAAGCATTAATCGCGTGTGTTCGTCAAACGGCGGCTAGAGCAACGGAAAAGGACAGAGAGCGTCTGATTGAAGATGGAATAGCCTGCCTCAAGAGTAATGAAAGGCACCTGATCAACAAAAAACCGCCGTTTCAAAAAGTGACTGCTTATCTGCATCAACAGAATCTGGTTGCTTTGCAGTGCGACAAAGAAGGTGGCTTTGCCATCTTACCAGCAGCGATGTTTAAAGAAAAAGCCCTCTCCGCCATCCAAAAGAACTTTAACCAAGTCAAGTTTGACCCGAAGCGGTGCCGCCGTTCTCGAATTCATCTTCTGGGAGAACTAGGTCTCGACACTCTTCGTAAAGCAGTGGAAGAGACCAAAAATGGATGCTTAGATGTATTTTACACTGCGAAAACGCACAAGCCTGCATGTCCGTTTAGGGTCATAGTGTCCGAGAACGGCACCTGGCAAAAGCTTGTTAGCTCCTACCTTCAACGGCACCTTAACACCTTGAAGACTGAGGATCCGTTCCTCATCCGAAGCTCTAAAGAATTGGTCGTCAACCTCGAGCAGGGTCCTTTTTGCGACGTGAATGGTTTTTCAATAGACATAGAAGACCTTTATTATTCAGTACCTCATGGAGAGTTGCTCTCGGTGCTCCGAGAAACAATATGCGGGGAAAGAGCCTTCCAGAACGGCGCGGGAACCAGCAGCGATTCTTTCCTGTCTTTGCTGGAATTCTACCTTGCGTCCACAGCTGTCTTTTCAGAAGGACATTTCTATATTCAAAAAAGAGGCATTTGTATAGGTTCCTCTGTTGCGCCTGTGTTATGTGACCTATTTTTATCCGCGATTGACAAACGCATTCAAGCTAATCTTTCTGACCTTCCTGTTTTAAAAGTATTCAGATACGTTGATGATTTCCTTATTATTTTTAGAAAATGTCATGAATGAAAATGCGATGTTGACAAGGAAGTGTTGAGAATTTTTTCGGAGCACGGTGCCGGGTTAAATTTCACGTGGGAATCACCTACAGATGGCCGCATTCAGTTCTTAGATATTGAATTAGATTTCACCAACCTTAATATCTGCTGGATGTACCATCCACGAACCAAAAAACGTCTGTTACGCTTTGACAGCGCGCACTCTAAAGTTGTTAAGCGGGGTATCGTGTCTTCACGTCTCCACGGAGCAGCTACAAAATCCTGCACGCACCGTATGGCCGCCAGCATCCATGAGCAATTCAGGCGCCTGCAGGAGGCTGGATTCCCCGTAGTCCTTCTACTGGCAGTGTGTGAAAGCCTTCTGCAAAAGCTGAAAGCCCCCAAGGTTTCTTGTAGTGAGCAGGGGAGTGAAGAGCTAAAAGGCAAGACTCCTGTCTAGGTAATACCATATTATCATAGGTTTTCACATAATTTCAAGAAGCTGGCAGCGCGTTATAATGTACAAGTAGTTTTCTCTGCCCCATGTAAGCTTTCCAAGGTATGCACTAAGAAAATGGTAAAACGAGATGACTGCACGACGAAACATCAAACAAAGTTTACGGAATGTAAGGCGAACGTTGTGTACAGAATTCCTATCAGTTGCGGGCGTCATTACATTGGGCAGACAGGAAGATGCTTCAATGACAGGGCCAGAGAACATAGATTATGCGTACGCAACAAATCAGGAAGTAACCTGGCCGACCATTGCAAAGCATGTGACACAGAGCAAAAGAGTGGATGCTATCCAAAAATAGATAAAACAGAATTCTTAACATCAGCTAAAGGAAAAACGGAGCGTGAAGTCATGGAGGCGTATTTTATAAGAAAAGCTGGGAAAAAGTGCGTCAGCGCACCTTCTATTCAATTACTGGACAGTGAAGTTGAATTCCTTGATGGCTATCTGTAGGTGTGAACCATGTGTCAAGAATGTTTATGGTGTTGTGAACTGGAACGGTTCCGCTTTTCCTTTGGGTTTTCTTGCTGCTTCTATTCCTTGGCATTTTATTGACTTTTACTTCAGTTGTTATTTCCTTTCTCATTTTTGCATCCCCCCCTCGTTGTTTTAGCGTGGAGCCCTCTACACTCGTGTTTTATACTTCTGGTTTTATCCTTTTTCTGTTTAGGTCTTTCTGTATTTTTTCTTATACATATATTTCATTGTTTCCTAGTTTCAAACTTTTTCAATTTCTTCATTTGATTATGTATAGTATCACAGCCCTTATCTGGTTTTGGCCTAAATTTCTGCTATCTTTTACTTCCATTGCCATGCCCATAACTGTAGTTTCCCAATTGTCATTCTGTCTTTCTTCACCACGTGCTTGTCTCAGTGTGGAGCCTTGTACACTCACCTCATCTTTTAGTCGATCTGTTTATCTCCCTTTTTGCCACGTTATTTGTTTGGTTCTTAACCTTGACAAGCTTGTAAAGCGCTTTTTGCAGTAAGTTTCAGTACACGATGTCTCTTTTCTTTCAGTGTTCCCCCGGCACCGTGCTTTCATTTTGTTATTTTATCGTAAATCTTTGCTTATTTTTCTCACGCTGTAATCCTGATTGTGCTCTTCTTTGCGCATGCTCATCGCTTGATGGTGGTGATCGGCTGCTATATATTAGACGTGGTGGCTTTTCGAAATATAAAGTTGCAAGTTAGCGCCTGTCCTGTCCACTTCTGTGTCGACCGTGTCCTTTTTGCGCTATGTTTTCTAAGAAAGGTTTTGTGGCGTGTTAAACTCGACAAGGAATTCAGTGCGTGGGCTAGGATGCCGCTACTGTTGTCCGTAGTGTCGTTCAAGTTATTTCGCCCAAAATACCATTCTTCGTAAAACCAGTCACGACAGAATAACCTCCCCGCGGCCGCCGTGTCGAATAGGGTAGCTGCACAATTAAAGACGACCATCACTAATACTGCGAAATCTGCCGCATTTTTAAACCACTTCTCTCGTTCCCGCAATTCAACTCAATGCTTTCTGTACTGCAATGACCCTTTAGGTAAATGAATAAAGCAAATCAAGGTACGTGTTTTACAGCAAAGCATTTACGCTGAAATGTTGATGAATTAAAAAGAGCACTTGGCTAAATGGCACTAATTTCCTTAATTGCACAGTGTGAACAACATTGTAAGGAAGTGAATTCGACAGCTAATACCAATACCTGCATGACTGAGGCAGTAGTGCCACCGGCGACACCATTTATAAGTTTAAGCCCACGTTGTCTGGAAGCGAGGCCGGCGCCATGATCTTTACTGGCCATAATCGTAAATGTAAGCCTTTTTACATGGAAAGTGCGACGGCCTACCGACTATTGTCGCGAGCGATAACGTGATGATAACGCGATGATGTGGATAGCGCTTTTAGCGCGAGCGGAGGAGGAGGAAGAGGAGGAGGAAGCAGGGCAGAAGAAATAAAGCGTGTTCGCTTATACTTCGTGTCTGGCTTGCTCGGGGTTTTGGTCCATGGTAACCATCGCCACTTCACAGCGCCGCGCCTACAGCTGCGACGCAGACTGGCTGAGGAGTTAGAACCCTGGCTCGTGGCACCGAGTGCGGTACCTATCCTGGGCCCATCATCCTCCATCACACCGTGGTTCTCCTGGCAGGAAAGCATTAAAACCGGCTCCATCTGGCTCCTCAAGGAAAATGTATTTTTGCCGCGGTGGCTCAGTGGTTAAGGCACTCCTCTACTCAGCCGGGGGTCCCGGGTTTGAACCCCACCGCAGCGGCCACCCGGGAACGACAGACGCCCGTGTGCTGTGCGCCGTCAGTGCACGTTAAAGATCCCCAGGTGGTCCAAATTATTCCTGAATCGTCCCCTACGGCACATCTTTCTTCTTTTCTTCTCTCAGTCCCTCCTTTGTCCTTTCCCTTACGGCGTGGTTCAGGTGTCCACCGAGATATGTGAGACAGTTGCTGGGCCATTTCCTTTCCTGAAAAACCAATTTTAGGTGACGGTCGACCACGTGTTACATACGCCCAGCGCAGGCTGCAATCGCCCGCACACCGCATGCCAGCAGAAGCTGATGGCCGGGCAAGGGGTGGAGCTGACGCTGCTATAATGATAACCTTCAGTTGGAGGAATAAGGGCGCTTCGAAAATGGACGAAGATGTAATTGTGCATCGTTGTGCCCCTGAAAAATCTGCATGTTGGACGCGGGATGTACTTGATTTCAGGCGAGGAGAAGGTGTCTATCTGTAGCTGCCAGTACAAGGCAGCTTCCTCTCTCCAGGGTACAGCGAGGTGCGGGGTACATTCGTCAGTCCCCACGGCATCTACCCAATTGAAGCTCAATGCATACCCCTCATCTGAGCGGGACCCTTAACTGTCCCCAGGACGAAATGTTCCGCTGCTTGCAGGATAGCGCCGATTAGCGTCAAATCCGAGGCATAGCCGAGTTGCCCTTCAGGCGAGAACTTGTCACAGATCTCCCCGGAGAACACCGAAAGAATGGACTAGGCGACAGGTGTACCCACAAAGACGCACATTTAATACACCCTACGTGACACAACCACTACCACACAAAACTAACACAAAACACAATGACTATCAATACACACGACCCGGCAACACTGCTACTAGCGTTCTACTATTAGCGGTCGACGTTCATGCTCACTGTTGGTTCGGTGTAGATGCGGCGTTGCATGGGTCCAGTAGCCGCAGTTCCGGGGGGCGTTCGACGTGCTCAGGCTGGCGTCGCTGGCGGCATGATTGGCTGCGTCGTACAAGCTCCCGGTCCAAGCGCCGATGGAAGCGATGTCGGTGATGTTGGCGTTGGGGGCACCACCCGGATTGGTGGTAACAGCGCTGGAGGCACCCCTGGCCGTAGCAGGTGGTAGCGTCCTCTGTTGACTCCCCGGAATGGGCTCAGGAACGGCAGGAAGCCCACGGTGCGAAGCCGTAGAACTCGAGCTCACCGCAGCAGTAGCCGGCGTCGCTCCCTTCCAGCCGAAGTGTCCCTGACACGCCGGAGCCTCCGCTTCTGTGTTCTTTATTCCGTGCCGCGCTCTCTCTCTCGCGCTTTTATAGCCTTGGTTTTAGTCCACGTAATCCTTGTTGTCGTCTTCTTCTTCTCTTCTCCAACAATCATCTCTTCCCACCTCACTGAATACTTCATCTTATTTAGTCTCCTGTTAATCCACGTCATTCTTATCGCCAACTTCGTCGTCTTCTTCAAACCTCTTTCGTTCATACTTTTATTTCAGACACCCCTTTATATGTTACGAGGGCACCCTCTCTCAAGAATTTTTCCATGAAAAACTGCTCTTATCATCCTCATCTTCAAGCCTTTCAGCAAACCGACTTTCTGTGGTGATTCTGCACACAGCACACAACACACACCAAGAGCACACCACTAACAAAGCACATTAAATTGCACTTACGGAACATTAACACACCAATGCCGTTGTCCTACGGTGTCCTTAATTCACATGTAAATATAAACAACACACTACCTTGTATAAGCATGCAACAACAACAAAACAAAAACAACAACAAAAAGATACATCCCAGAGATAGCTAGAGCTATTTAGTTGGCTCTATCTGTAGAGATATCTAATTTGCAACATATGACCTCCGTTTTGCCAGGCGCATCCTAAAACACATCCCCCTTGATTTGGAGTAGAGCTTTGATCGTCTGTTTTCATTAAAATTGGTGTTTATTAACACCTTATCTGATCCAACAGTTTTCTTCCCACTGCACGTGGGCACCTCGGCAACATCATCTGTCTCCTCTGCTACTACCGAGCATGCTACCTTGAGGGTGCACCGTGCGGGAACTCTTTCTTCGTAGTTTTTCAACATATTTGTATGGAAAATCTTGGTGTTATTTATCAGTAACTCATAATCCATGTCATTTTTATTCTTCGTGATAAGGTAAGGGCCCGTCCACTGCATCAGTAACTTATTATGATCCGTGGGTAGCAGGGTGAGAATCCTGTCGACCGGATTCAGATTCCTGTGAGTGGCTTTCCTGTCATAGTAGCCCTTATAACGTTCGCGCGCCCTTTCCAGGCCTTGATGTGCAAGCCTGCATGTCTCCATCAACCTGTCCTGCAACTCAAGAACGTATGTGTATGTCGTCTTGAGATCTGACGCAATCTCTTTATTGGCCCACAGTTCCTTGAGTAGTGTAAGTGGACCTCTAACGGTTCTCCCACACATCTCGAAGGGCGAGAACCCAAGACTCTTTTGCAGTACTTCGCGGTAAGCGAACAAAAGAGCTGGGAGATATCTGTACCAATCCGTAGGTCTCTCCTGGCACATTTTCGTGATCATATTTTTGAGGGGGCCGTTGAAACGCTCTACAAGCCCATTCATTACAGATGGGATGGTATGGCGTTGTTAGTAACTGCCTTACTGACGACAGGCGGTTAACCTTCTTCATTATTTTCGACATGAAGTTCGAACCCCGGTCACTCAAAATTTCCATCGGAAACCCATAACACGAGAACATCTCAACCAGACCCTCCGCCACTTGGATACTGTCAATAGTCTTCAAAGGAATAGCGTCAGGATAACGAGTGGACACGTCAACCAGGGTAAGCACATATCTATTGCCTCTGGCGGATACAGGAGAGATTGGCCACACAATGTCAATAGCCACTCTTTGAAATGGTAGGAAGATGGCTGGCATCTTGCCCAGAGATACTGGACCAACTCTTCCCTTCGGAACTGTGCTCTGGCACACGTCACATAAGTGACCTAAGCGTTTAACGTCACTCTGGACACTTGCCCAGAACTCCCCGGTGCCCTAGACACTGTTTTTGAACACCCTGGTGTCCAGCCATAAAGACGTCATGTCCTAAGCGTAACACTGTCGCTCTCATATCTTTCGGTAACAACAGCGTTTGGACCTGCCTTCCTGAGCTAAATATGCATTCCCTGTGCAGAAGACAGCTTATCAATTGGTATTCGAATGACGTGCGACTTCTCTTTCTTTTCACTTTTTCTCTGACTCTTTCGAAGCAGGCTTTCAAGCTCGGGTCTTCTCTGTGCCTAATTGCAATTTCGCCTGGTGTTACGCTCAGACACATCGTAACGGGAGTAGAGAGCGGACGCTGCGTTGCTCGGGCTGTCACTTGAGCTCTTGTCTTCACTGCAAACAAGAAACTGACTGTCCCATCACTAGCCTGAGCTGTCGTATGCCGTTCCTCCTTTGGATGTTCTTCAGCGTCGAGAATCCTCCACTCGGGATCGAGATCCTCGACACTTCATGCACCCGTAACGTTTCCCAAGATGAGATCGTAGATGGGTTGGTCTACGCAATTTGCCACTACCTGCCCAGCATAATATGGCGTGGACACTAGAATCCTGGCTTCAGGAATGTACCTTACTGTACTATCTACAAGAGTGATGGCGGACGCTTCCCCTGTAAGATCCTCGTCCTTCACCAGGCTTCTCCGAACCAAGACTCTGTTGGCTCCGCTGTCTGTAAGCATCAGTATAGGACAGTCCCCTATTTGCCAAACCGCCGCCGGCATTGCTGCTTTCGACTTGAGTGTTCACTTACCGCCTCATTTTCCAGCGGCGTTTGCTCTCCTTTTAGCTGTGGAACTTCAGGTGGTGTGACAAGTTCTGCCCGAAAATCGACAACGCATGCACCTCGGTCCTAAGTTCTATATCGGCACTCATCCTGAGTATGACCCCTCCTCTTGAACCCTTGACACACAACCTGCGTCTTTTGGGCAACACTACAAGTCCGACAGTGAACTTCACGGTGTCACACCTTGCCGCAGAGAAAACACCTTACTGGCGCCTTAGATGCACCGCGATATGCTCTTGGTTTTGTCGGATCTGTCTCTAAGACCTTTTGAGGTTCGTACTTTGCCTTACGCATATTTCTCAGCCCTTGGGCCTCGACAAATTGATCTGTTGTGTCGGCGAACTCTTCCAATGAATACATTTTCTTTCAGGAATAGCGTCAACTTCAAGAGGCAACATGCTAGAACGGCTCTTTTACCAGATTTTCACGCACACTTTCAAAACTATTTTCTGTGTTTGACATATAAAGCCACCTGTCGAAATAGTTGGTCAGCCTGCACGAAAACTGCTTAGCGGTTTCAGAATCCTCAGGTTTCGTGGGGCGAAATCTCTTGCGAAAACCCTCTGCAGTAAGCCTGAATCTTTGGAGGACTGCCTTCTTGAATTTCTCATAGTCCATGGACTCAACAGCACGCATCCTTCCGAACACATTCAGCGCATCCCGGACTAAACACATGCTCAATGCAGTGGCCTATTCACTGCGCTCCCAGCCTTTCCCCAAAGCGATCCGCTCGAATCGTTGCAGACATGCGTCCAGATCTCTTTCGTCATTAAAAGGAGCCATCAGCTTTCTTGGACAAACTCTGGCTGGTATAGGAGATTCTGTACCCGCTATGGCACGCTGATCATTGTCCGTGATCTCCTCATATCCTCCTGCGACGTGCGCCTGTTTCCACAAAACAAACTCCTTCTCCCGTTCTATCCTTTTCTCCTGTTCTCCTGCCTCGAGAGCTCTTTTATATTTTCGCTCTTCTGCCTCGCGAGCTCTTTTCGCCTCCCGCTCTCCTGCTTCGCGAGCGTCTGCGCGAGCTAGCTCCCTTTCCTGTCTCTGCCTCTTTGCCTCCTCCTTATAGAGGCGCATCGCCTCTTCCTTAGTTAACCCTAGCTTGAGCGCCAGTTCTAACGTTTTTGCGAAACCCATACTTTCTGCAGTCGAGAGATGAAAAAGATCCGAGACAAAGCAAAAGGAAAAAAAGGAAATAAATCCTGGCACAGGCTTGCCACTTATCTTTGTCACGGATATCCCTCGAGAACACTCGGACCGAAAGAATGGACTTGGCGACAGGAGTACCCACACAGACTCACATTTAATACACCTTACGTGACACAACCACTAGCACACAAAATTAACAAAACAAACACAAAACACAGACTATCAATACACACGACTCGGAAACACTGCTACTAGCGTCTACTACTAGCGTTTTACTTTAGCGGTCAGCGTTCGTGCTCACTGTTGGTTCTGTGCGGATTCGGCTTTACATGGGTCCAGTAGCCGGCGTCGAGGTGGCGTTCGACGTGCTCAGGCTGGCGTCGCTGGCGGCGTCGTTGGCTGCGTCGTACAAGCTCCCGGTCCAAGCACTCGTGGAGGTGATGTCGCTGGTGTTGGCGTTGGGGGCACCACCCGGGAGGGTGGCAACAGCACTGGAGGCACCCTTGGCTTTAGCAGGTGGTATCGTCGTCTGTTGGCGCCCCGGAATGGGCTAAAGAACGGCAAGAAGTCCACGGTGTGACACCGTAGAACTCTACCTCACCGGAGAAGTAGCCGGCGTTGTTCTCTTCCAGCCGAAGCGTCCCTGACCTGCCGGAGCCTCCGCTTCTCTGTTTTTCTTCTGTGCCTTGCTCTCACTCGCGCTTTTATAGCCTTGGCGTTAGTCCACCCAATCCTTGTCTTCGGCTTCTTCTCTTCTCCACCAATCATCTCTTCCCACCTCACTGAATACTTCTTCATATTCTTTATTCTTCAGTTAGTCCACATCATCCTTATCGCCATCCTCGTCGTCTGCTTCAAACCTCCTCAGTCGTTCATACTTTTATTTCAGACTCCAACTCCCTAATATATATGACAGCACTCAGACACGCATGACGGGGGCGCTATCTCAAACTAAGTGTATTAAAACGTACACTCCTACATTTATTAACAAGCAAGGAAGAAATCATTACTGAACTAATGAAGAAGTAATCACTTTTCTAGAAACAATGGCGCGCGACCTAGCCCCTCTACTTATTTTGTTGACGCCGTAGAAGCAGGCGTAAGTGGCGAGTGCGTCGCTCGTTACTCGTGCTGCGGTGCAATGAATAGCCTATTGGCGATCTTCACGACCTAGAGGGGGTGCATCAATTCATTCAGCACAGCTGTATATTAAACGAAGTCTTCCCTGGTCAGCTTCTCTAGAAGTACGCTTTTGTAATAATATTTAACGGCAAGCTCACAGTCGTTCGTCGATGGTGTCAGTCTTATGTCAGCCAAACAGTCGCGTATTGACAGGGTACGGGAATAAACGAGAGATAGAGAAATGGGTGTGAGGCGTTTGAAACCATCCCGAGTGAAAGCAGAGAACGGCGGATGAAGCACTTTGTATACAATTTCAAATATGTGAGATTGACGATGGACACTCTTATGCAATGAGTCAATGAAAAATCTAGAAGCTCAATTTGTTGCATTAGGCATTACAGGCAAGCAAGACCCAGAGTTTGTCACGGTGCTTGAGCAGAAAACAAGCAAGAAAAGTTCCCCAGTTACTGTCACTTGAGTTTTAACAAGAAAAATATCCCCATTTTGCCCTTTTTGGCTCATCATTTTTATTAACCACGCGCTACTGCAAATCTGTATACAAAAATTTATAGCTGTATGTTACCGGTACAAATCTGTGGGGCTGCAACTTTGAGGCTAATGAAAAGCGTTGACGTTAAACTGAACACAGCGCTGGGAGCGATGAAGGGGAAAATATATGAGTAACGTTAAGAGTCCAGAAGGCAGCAGAATGGGTCACAGAGCAAAGGCGATTTATAGAAATCATACTGGGCAGACAATACAACCGATGCTCCATTAAGGTAATGGAGAGGATACTAAGGGAGGGCAAGCGTGGCAAAGGCATTAGAGAGCTAGGAGGGCGGATGATAATGGCAACGCTGATGTCATGTGTCAGCAACCAGCTGGTACATGACAGGGTTAATTGGAACTATATGGGAAATACCGTTGCTCTGCAGTGGATCATGTTGGTCTGACGATCGTGATGGCAAATTTGTAGTCGTGTGTACAAATTAAAAGCGAGACAAATGAGGCCACCCTTTCCGGCACGCTCTTTCCACGGCCAATCAATCGCACCTAGTGCTCTCAGTTTGTTAATAAGCACTAAACTGAAGGCCCGTAATGGATGTAGGGCCACTGTACCACTGTAATGCAATTCAATGTCTCATTATATTCCATTCTTAATATCCGCTCCTGTGACAGACCAATTTTTCTTTCTTTGTTCGCTCCTTTCTCTTTGTTCGTTAATTTCTTTCTTTCTTTGTTCGTTCCTTTCTTTCTTCCTTGCTATCTTTTTTGTTCATTTCCTCGTTTGTTTGTTCGTTTCTTCCTTTTTATTCGTTGCTTTCTTTTTTGTTCGTTGGTCTCTTTCTTTGTTTCTTCGTTAGTTCGTTTTTTGCTCTGTTTCTCCGTTTGATCGTTTATTTCCTTGCTTCTTCTTTCGTTGTTTACTTTGTCTCTTCGTTCGTCCGTTCGTTTCTTTGTTTCTTCGCTCCCTTATTTTTCTCCTTTTTTCCTTTCTTGCTTTGTTTCTGCGTTCTTTCGTTTGTTTTTTCTTTCGTTCTTCGTTCATTCATTTTTTGTTCTCTTCGTTCGTTTTTTCTTTGTTCGTTCCTTCTTTTCTTTCTTTGTTCTCCCTTCCTTTCTTTGTCTTTTCTTTCGTTTCTTTCTTTGTTCGTTCTTTCCTTTCTTTATTTCTTCCTTTCTTTCTGTCTTTTTTCGTTCGCTTCTTTCTCTCTTTGTTCTTTCCCTTCTTTGTTTCTTCGTTCGTTTGTTTCTTTCTTTGGTTCTTTGTTCATTCCTTTGTTTCTTTCTGTTCGTTCATTTTTCTGTGTACGTTCGTTTCTTTCTGTGTTTCTTCGTTTATTTCTCCATTTGTTCTCTCCTTTCTGTCTTTGTTTCTTAGTTCATTTGCATCTTTGTTTCTTCCTTTGTTCGTTTCTTTCTTTCTTCATCCGTTTATTTATTTGCTGCTTCGTTTCCTTCTTTACTCGTTCCTTTCTTTCTTTGCTCGTTTGTTTCTTTGTTTGTATGTTCTTTAGATTCTTCTTTTTTTGTTCGTTCGTTTCTTTTTCTGTTTGATCATTTCTTTTTGCATGCTCGGCAACGTCCTCAGCCGGACTGAAAGCATGTTGTCGGAATAAACAGCACTAAGACAATCGAGCAACAACTCATAATTTTCAATTGCAACTATACCTTCTAAGTCTTTTCCCGTAGTTCGTCAGCAACAGCCAATATGGAGAAGATAGTTAAAGTTGCCGATCAGTTCTACAAAATCTATACAGTAGCTAATGTAACCAGAACGCTAATGAGATAGGCTGTAGAGCACAGCCATGGTACATCCCGTCAGTATCGAAAGAGGAAGTAATAAGAGCCTTAGAGTACTGCAAGGGGGGAAAGCAGCTGGTGAGTATCAGGTAACAGCACATCTCTTGAAGGACGGAGGGGAGATTGTGCTAGAAAAACCAGCCACCATGTATACGCAATGCCTTGTGACATCGAGCGTGCCAGAAGCTTGGAAGAGTGCCAACATCGTCTTAATTCATAAGAAAGCAGACGTCAAGGACTTGAAAAATTACAGACTGGTGAGCTCACTCTCCGTTGCGTATGAGTTATTTGCTAAGGTAATCCATAATAGTGTCAGGATGTCCTTAGACTTCAATCAACGAAATGATCAGGCAGTCTTTCACAACGGGTACTCGACAATAGAACATATTCACACAATCAATCAGTTGATAGAGAAGTGCGCAGGAAGGAAGAAGATGAAGTGAAGCCTGGACCTGACGTGTTTCCAATGCGCGCCGTCGATTTTGACCATTTGGCCAGCGATTGACTGCAAAGCCATCGCCGCAGCTTTACTGAGTGCGGTGGCTAGCCGCCATTTGATCGCGGACTCGCCTCAACCATAGTCGGCGACCTTCTCCGAGGTCAGGGGAGCCCCGCAACTACGCAACTGCAGCAAGCTAGTGCACAATGGAACACCCTCGTCCTCCAGGCTCTACGTCTCCTACCAAACTTGCTGCCGAAATGACATGCCAGTCTGAAACATCCTTCCAAGGAACCGCTCAGAAGAGAGACCGCCTGTGTTCTCAACCTGGCGTATCGCCGCTATACAAGGTGGTGGTTAAGCCACGTGAATGCTTCGATGTGTCAACTTTGTCACCGTCTCCTTCAACCGACCTCCGACAAGTTCCTTGGAACACATGGATTTCAAGGTTTCGCAGTTCACCGCCCCACCAACCGCGTGATCGTTTGGGTGCGCTATTTATGCGACGTCGACCGCCTCCGCGAAATAAAGAATGTCCCTGCTTCTGCTTCGACCACCGTGACTGTCCAAGCTTACCTCGCACCTAGTTGTCACCTTCGGCGTTATGTCGTGTCAGATGTAGACCCAGACGTCGCACCCAAGGAACTTGTTTCTTCGTTGGATTGTTCCACACATGCGGAGGTGAAAGGTCGCTACATGTGCAGAAGACGCACTTGTCTTGACACTCTGCAGGAACCTCTGTCTGCTCCTACTGGCATCTCATTTTATGGGGGCATCTTGGAGCACCGCCTCTACAAACCTGGATTTGTTTACTGTTATCGTTGCTTTCAGCCAGGACATTCCAAAGCGTCTTTCCCGCATCCCGCTAACACCCATAATGGGGCTCCTAATTTTCCATAAACCAGGAGTCGTTTGCAGTTATCGTTGCTTTCAGCCAGGGCATATGAAAGCGTCTTGCCTTTATATCGAAAACACTTCTAAGCTGGCTTCAAATTCTGACCAACATCGGCGCGGCCTTTGTCGCAAGAACGATAACGATATTACTTCCAAAGACTGGCCAGTGAAGTGCCGTGCCACTGATAAATGGTGTAAACGTTCCAAGGGGGCTAACATGAATCCAATGCTGGAGTCGTCAGCCGGTGTTTTGCCTACATCGAACCGATTCGCACTGCTGGCGCTTAACGAAGATGAGACCACCACACTACGTGATGGCGATGAACGCCGCATCAATGCAGTAAATCACTGAAGCGAGGCAAAGCATGTTCTGCTAAACTATCCCAAATATTGGCTCTTGAAGAGCAACCTTCAGATGACATAAGAATAATAATAATTGGTTTTTGAGGGAAGGAAATGGCGCAGTATCTGTCTCATATATCGTTGGACACCTGAACCGCGCCGTGAGGAAAGGGATAAAGGAGGGAATGAAAGAAGAAAGGAAAAGAGAGGTGCCGTAGTGGAGGGCTCCAGAATAATTTCGACCACCTGGGGATCTTCAACGTCAGATGACATTGCCGAATCGGATAAAAGGCTTGCAGTGCTGATGGGGGAAGTGGAACCTCTCTCCCAAAAACATACTTAATTTTCACAATCGTCCAGTTGCCATACTACTCAACCATCTCCTGCGATGCACACAAATGCGCACACATCGATTGCCTCTTGTGGAACACCACAGCCTGCTCAGTTGACTTCTGTAGAGCTGCTCCACTTCATAGCGCTAGAGCTCCAACTAATGACAAAGGTGTTCATAACTAACCTTCCTTCGGTTCCCTAGCTATCGATTCAACACTAAACAACCACCTATATGTGCTACAATGAAACTGCCGGGGTTTCAAGAACAAGGCATGCGAGATCAGTCATCGACAGCACTCAGATAAACTTCCTGCATGGGCGTTATTTCTACGAGCGACTAAAGCTCTGTCCCCGATATCTGGCTTTGCTGCCTACTCCTACACAACTATTCCAGACAGCCGTAGCAGTACTGCCTCCAGAGCGCCTGGAAAGCCCGCCATACACTTAGCCACTTGTTACCCTCAGACTACAGTTCAACTGGTGTCTCAGTGCAACAATTGGCAAGAAGTGGCTGTTCTGGGTCGCCTTCCGCGCGCTGGCGTGATTGTTGCATCGTGCGACATATTCCCACAGTGACAGAGCTCCTCGCCGACCACTAGGATGGATTGCTCACCTACGCGGCCCATACCCGCGACGCCCTTTTTTCGTTGGTGATGATTTTGATGCCCCGAATCAGACTTGAGGTTAGCCCTGCTGTAGTGTGCCGGGAAATGTAGTGCTGGATACTTTTAATGAGGCAGAGTTTGTGCTTCTCAATTCCCCAGCATCACATGTGATAGGAAGCTTGAAATGAAAGTATCGACTAAACAAGTTTGGAGAAGACGACGAGGATGACGATAAGCATGACGTGTATTAACCTAAGAATAAAGAAGATGAAGAAGAAGGATTCGGTGAGGTTAGAAGAGATGATTGGTAGAGAAGAGAAGACGACGACGACAAAGATGACGTGTACCAACGCCAAGGTTATAAAAGCGCGAGGGATAGCGTGGCAAGGGGAGGCAAAAACAGAGAAGCGGAGGTTCCGGCGGGTCCCAAGCAGCACAGGTAGCCAACCCAATATTGCAACAAGATGGTCCCATCCTGGTCCTTTGTAGGGCCGGCCTTTGCCAATACGGCTCCAATGTTGGGCCAATTACCTGAGCTGCTTGAAATCAGGAACACCTCGGATGGAAGAGAGCAACGCCGGCTACTGCTCCGGTGATCTCGAGTTCTACAGCCTCGCAACGCGGACTTACTGCCGTTCTTGAGCCCGTTCCGGGGAGTCAACGGCTGACGAACCCACCTTCTACGACCAGGGGTGCCTCCAGCGCTTTTGCCACCCGTCCGGGTGGCGCCCACAACGCCAACATCATCAGCATCACGTCCACGGGCACTTGGGCCGTGAGCTCGTACGACGCCGCCAACGACGCCGCCAACGACGCCAGCCTGAGCACTTCGATCTATACCTCGACGCCGGCTACCTGGATGCCACTGATCGGACCATGAAACGGTTCATCAGCACCGAACGGTGAGCACGAACGCCGAACGCTAATAGACTTGGTGCTCCAGGGTCGTGTGTATTGGTAGTCTTACTGTTTTGTGTTAGTTCTGCTGGTTAATTTTTCTCTGCGAGTGTTTGTGTCCCGCAGGGTGTATTAAATGTGCGTGTGTGTGGGTACACCTGTCGCCTAGTCCATTCTCTCGGCCCGAGGGTTCTCCAGGGATCCGTTACAAAGCTAAGTGGCGAGCCTGCCAGAATTAATTTCCTTGTTTCTTTTTGTTTTCTCTCAGATCTTTCCGATCTCTCGACGGCAGAAAGTACGGATTCGGCAAAAACGTCTGAACTATCTCTCAAGCTGGGGTTAAACAAGGAAGATGCGATGTGTCTCTATGACGAGGAGGCAAAGAGTCAGAGAGAGGAGGGAAATAGGTAGAGAGAGGAAAGGGCGCAAACTCACGCAGATGCTCGCGAGGCACAAAAACGAGAGAAAAGAAGGATAGAACCGGAGGAGTTTCTTTTGTGGAAACAAGCGAATGTCGCGGTAGGATACTAGGAGATCACGGACGATGATCAGCGTTCGTTAGCGGGTACAGAATCTCCTCGACCGGCCAGAGTTTGTCCAACAAAGCTGATGGCTCGTTTTGATGACAACAGAGATGATTGGACGCATATCCGAAACGATTCGAGCGGATCGCTTTGGGGCAAGGCTGAGAGCGCTGTGAATGGGCACAGCATTGAACATGTGTATAGTCGGAGAGGCGCTGAATCTGTTTTGGAGGATGCCTCTTGCTGATTCCATGGACTACGGGAAAGACAGGAAGACACTCCTCCAAAGATTCAGTCTTACAGCAGAAGGTTTTCGGGAGAGATTTCACATTGCGAAACCTGAGGATTGTGAAACCGCTAAGCAGTTTTCCTGCAGGGTTACCAACTATTTCGGTTGGTGCCGAAATACAGAAAACAGAAAATAGTTTTGAAGGGGTGCGTGACAATCTGGTGACACAGTTTTTAGCATGTTGCAGTCCAAAGCTAGCCCTATCCCGTAAAGAAAATGTGTTCAACGGAAGAGTTCGCCGACACAGCAGACCAATTCCTCGAAGCCCAAGGGCTGAGAAATATGAGTAAGGCAAAGGACGAAATTCAAAAAGTCCTAGAGGCATATGCGACAAAACCAAGAGCCTATGGCGGTGCATCTAAAGCACCAGTAAGGTGTTTCCTCTGTGGCACGGTGGGTGTCACATATAATAGGGAGTCTAAAATAAATTTATGAAGGAAAGAGGTGTGCGAGAAGACACCGTGGATAAACCAAGGACCAAAGAATATGAAAAAGCATTTGGTTAGGTGGAGAGAGATGCTTGGTGGAGAAGCATTCGATGAGGTGGAGAGAGATTATTGGTGGAGAAGAGGAGAAGACGACGACAAGTATTACGTGAACTAACGCCAATGCTATAAAAGGGTGAGGGAGAGCGAGGCACGGGGGGGGGGGGAAGAACAGAGAAACGGAGGCTCCGGCGGGTCAGGGACGCTTCGGCTGGAAGAGAGCGACGCCGGCTACTGCTTCGCTGAGCTCGCGTTCTACGGCTTCGCATCGTGGACTTCCTGCCCTTCCTGAGCCCGTTCCGGGGAGTTAACGGAGGACGCTACCACCTGCTACGGCCAGCGGTGTCTCCAGCGCTGTTGCCACCCATCCGGGCGGTGCCCCTAACGCCAACATCAGCACCCACTCCACGGGCGCTTGGACCGGGAGCTTTTACGACGCAGTCAGCGACGCCGCCAGCGACGCCAGCCGCAGCATGTCGAACGCCATGTCGACGCCAGCTACTGGACCCATACAACGCCGGAGCCGCACCGAAACAACCGTGACCACGAACGCCGACCGCTATCAGTAGAACGCTAGTAGTAGACGCTGGCAGCAGTATGCCCGGGTTGTATGTATTTATAGTCTGTTTTTTGTGTTAGTTTGTTAGTTTTTTTGCTAGTGTGTGTGTGACGTAGGGTGTTTTAAATGTGCGTCTATGTGGGTACACCTGTCGCCTAGTTCATTCTTTCGGTTCGAGTGTTCTCCGGGGAGATGTGTGACAAAGGGACACCGTAAGTTAGCTGTAGCAAGTAGCGTTGCCCAAAAATCCAGGTTTTGTGTCAAGGTTGTATGAGGAGAGGACACACTGTGGATGAGTGCCGATATAGAACGTAGGACCGAGCTGAATGCGTTGTCGACTCTCGGGTAGAAGTTGTCACACCACCTGAAGTTCCACAGCTAGGAGGAGAGCAAACGCCGCTGGAAAATGAGGCTGTGTGTTGGACACCCAAGTCGAAAGCAGCAATGTCGGCGGTGGTTGGGCAAAATAGAAGACCGTCCCATATTGGTGCTTAGAGACAGCGGAGCCAACACAGTTTTGGTTCTGAGAAGCCTGTTGAAGGTTGAAGGACGAGGATCTTAGACGGGAAGTGTCGGCCGTCGCTCTTGTAGACAGCAGTAGTCAGGTACAATCCGGAAGCCAGAATTCTATTGTTCACGCCATATTACACTGAACAGGAAGTGGCAAAATGCGTATAACAACCAATCTACGATCTCATCTTGGGAAACATTACGGGTGCAAGAAGTGTCGAGGACCCCGATCCCGAGTGGAGGATGCTCGACGTTGAAGAACATCCAAAGGAGGAAAGGCCCACGAGAGCTCAGGCTAGTGATGGGACAGTGAGTCTCTCGTGTGCAGTGAAGACAAGAGCTCAAGTGACAGCCCGAGCAACGCAGCGTCCCCTCTTTACTCCCGTTAGATGAGTCAGCTTAACACCGGGCGAAATTGCAATTAGGAAAAGAGAGCACCCGAGCATGAAAGCCTGCTTGGAAAGAGTTGGGGAAAAGGTGAAAAGAAGAGGGAGCGCTCCGTCACTCGAATATCAATTGGTAAACGGTCTCCTGCACAGGGAATGAATATTTCGCTCGGAAAGGCAGACCCAAAAGCTGGTGTGACCTACAGATATGCGAGAGACAATGTTAAGCCTTGGGCATGCTGCCATTATGGCTGCGCACCCGGGTGTTCACAAAACGGTGTCAAGAATCACCGAATTCTTCTGTCCAGACGTCCGGAGTGACGTTAAACGCTTTGTTCGCTCGCGTGACGTGTGCCAGCGCACAGTTACAAAGGGAAGAGTTGGTCCCCTACCTCTGGGTACGATGCCAGCCATCGGCCTAGTGTTTCAAAGATTGGCTATTGACATTGTGGGGCCAATCTCTCCAGTATCCGCCAGAGGCAATAAATATGTGCTTATTCTGGTCGACGTGGCCACTCGTTATTCTGACACTATTCGTTTGAAGACCATTGACAGTATCCAGGTAGCGAGGTGGCGGGGGTCTTGCGGAGATGTTCTCGCGTTATGGGTTACAGAGACAAAGTTTGAGTGACCGAGGCTCGAACTACACCTCTGCCCAATGGCTGGAAGATAGCCTTGAACAGACATCAAGAAAGGAAGCTTCGCAAAGCAGCCCGGATTGAAACGAACAGCCAAGTGCAGGGCAGCACCGACTCCCAGGACCGCCCACCAAATCACAAACATCTTACGCCAAAGAAACGCGGCCTTCTAGTCCGCCTCCCGCCTCCACCGCAAACGGACATCAAAATCGTGATTCGACCTCGCTGAGGACTCGCATTAAAGAACTTCTCAAATCTCGATCTTGCCCAAGCAGTAAGCAACGCCTGTCCAGAACCGCAGCAGGTGGAATGAAGGTACGTCCTCCGCCCCCACTACGGATCAAATATCCTCGTAGCGAGCACTCCACACGCAGAAGTTGCCAACGAACTTCGACAAATCAAGACAGTGTCCCTTGGAGACCTCACTCATGACGTGAACGCCTACATACCTTTCACAGAGCACGACAGACGGGGCGTAATCCTCGAAATTACGGACCACGTGACACCGGAAGCTCTCCAGACGGGCCTATACATCCGCTCACGCGGGACCACCGTACTCGACGGACGACGCATGGGCAAAACATCGTCAATGCTGATCACTTTCAATGGCCCCACCACCCCCAAGGTTGTGTACTTCAAGAGCGCGGAGTTTCGTTGCCATCTGTACCGCCCAGCACGACAATTCTGCTATGTGTGCATGCAGCCGGGTCATCGCTCTGATGTGTGCTTCACACCAGACCTGGCGGCCTGCAGGAAATGCGGGGCCCAAAATCCTCCTCACGGACATCAGTGCCTGCCGAAGTGTGCTCTATGCGGAGGAACACACGAAACCGACAGTAAGGAGTGCCCCAATCGGTTCAAACCACTTAAGCAAAAGCCACCATCCATCCGATCCTCCACCCCACCCATCAAGGAACAACACCGGTCCAGGAAAGACAACCAGGCCCGAACTCGGACGCCGCGCTTGTTCAGCACGGACGACGAGTCATCCAGCCAAAGCTGCAGCAGTAGGAGTAGATCGAGATCCGTCTCCACCAACCGGTCAACCCTTCCTCCCCCTGCACCCAAGCAAAAAAAAGGAAATTAGCCGGCCACACCAGGGGCAAGCCAAGGCCACGGACAAAATGTGAGCTGGGCAGAGCTCGTTAAGAACTCTCCCACTGTTCCTTCGAACACACCCACTCCACCCAAATGCTCAGACTGCGCAAAAACGGCACACACTATCGACATGCTACAATCCCAGGTAGCGGAGCTAGCCCGCAAGTGCACTCCTCCCACCACCCCCCATGCCCAACCTCCCCTACCTCCCGCGCCCCGGGACGTTGAGACTTCCCCCAAACCACTTCTACCACTAGTGGCGACCCCCACTCACACACCTCGCCAACCGACAACCACCCCCCTCCCCAACACGTATGAAGAAATAGAGGGACATCTCTTGAATAGCATTATGAAAAACAAAAACACCCTTCTCACAATATTCACCTCCCAGCTCTCATCCCAAATCGCACAAATAGGCGCGCGCCTGGACGCACATGACGCCCAATTTGTTACCCTACAAGCACTGATGAACACCAAAGCCCGTAGCAGAAAACGTGTAACCAGCTCTGACAACCGTCGAGCAAAAACCTACCGTTCCGCGACCGCGGCGGTCGCTATGAGTAGTGACAACGAATCTGTCTGGAGCTTTACCAGCCACCAGGATGGCTTCGCCCTCTAAATCAGGCACTCCTGACCGCCTAGAGATCTGGGAATGGAATTGCCGAAGTTTCAGGAGAAAACAAAGCATCTTGAAACAATACATCAATGTCACCCCCATTCGACCCGATATAATCTGCCTGCAAGAGGTAGGAGCGGACCCGGCGCCGACTCTCCCAGGATATTACACAGTCCGCAACGCGAGCTCGCCAAAAGTTGCCACCTCTGTTTCTAAGGACATCACGGTGGTAGAACACTCCTTGAGAGAACAGATCAACTACAACACGATCGAGGTCATTCCCAACAAGAGGGGCCGAAAGAGCACCTTCGTTCTGAACGTGCATTACCCCCACGAGCCCTGGCCAATCCCCCGCCGTGGGTATGTGCCATGTGACCAAGGCAACAACAACAACAACAAGGTACGTAGGCTTGTTATGGTTGAAGTCGTTCTGCTTTAAGGGCCGATCGCGAACGGTTGCTTTTCATACATCATATGATATCCTACCAGTGATCGTAGAGGTCGCTATCAACAGTGGCGCTTTCCAGTAGCGGTACATCCCGCTGCCATGGACGCTGATCGAACTGTCGAGGACACTGCGCAGGATGGCCAGCAGAGATTTCTGCTTTGTCCGCGTTGTTTCTTAACATTCCCGATCAGCTGTTCCCTGCTCAAGCTGCGCTGGTTGTTATCGACGGGCACACAACCCGACAAGGCTCAGAAGCGTGTCCCTCCATAAGAGATCCTCGCCAGCAGGGCGTAGAGAGCGTGGATCCCGTGGGATACTCGCACACTGCCTCCGCTGTTCCGGAGCCTGACTACGTGTCACATCCTCCCGCGTCCGAAGCCACTGTTCGATCGGCGCGGACCAAGACGGTGAGTCCTACCTGGAGTCCGCACTTAAGCGGGGGGGGGGGGGGGGAGGGGGGGGACGATACGGTCGATACCACTGTGTCCCAGAAGGAAGGGTGGTAAAATGCGGAGAAGACGCTTTGTAATTAACCCCTGCGATACTTGCTCAAAACGAGGTTCAACAAGCGTTGAATTTCAGTGACGGCGCCAAGGGGACGCACCTGCAGCGGTAGCTCAGTGGCTTAGGGGCTCGGCTTCTGATCCGGAGTTCCCGGGTTCGAACCCGACCGCGGCGGCTGCGTTTCGATGGAGGCGAAATACTAAAGCGTCCGTGTGCTGCGCGATGTCAGTGCACGTTTAAGATCTCCAAGTGGTCGAAATTATTCCAGAGCCCTCCACTACGACACCTGTTTCTCTCTTTCTTCTTTCAATCCCTGCTTTATCATTTCCCTTACGGCGCGGTTCAGATGTCCGCCGGTATGTGAGACAGACACTGTGCATTTCCTTTCCCCAAAAACCAATTTTCAGTTCTTCAAGGGGACGCGACGGACAACAGCAAAAATAGTCCCTCAGGCATCACGCCTGTACAAAAAATAAAATCTCCGCATATTACTTTTCCCCCTATCCTCTCTTAATGTCCCCTCACCTCTCTCATTTCATTTCTCCATTCTGCCTGCTATCCTTTATTTCCGCTGCCCCAGTTCAGGTGCTTCAGTATCGATGGCAGTTGCCGGGGCTAGCAAAAATCTTTTCCTTCCTTTTTGCTATTATTTTTAATAAAACCACTACCACCACCACCGCCTTCCCAGTAAATATTTCCTGGCGCCGTTCCCACTTAAGGATTATTAAAGAGAACATTTTTTTGCCCATTTGAGCACCATGGAATCTTAAAGGGTTTCAATGCTGCTATGAAGGTACTAGTTATAACCATGTGATCACATGATTGGAGACGTAGGACGCCGGCGAGCACGCGCTGTATTTTGTCTGCAGAAAATATTCGGTCGTAGTGCTCAGATTATGTACACCTGTGCGCTATTATTAGCAGAATTAACTGTATTAAGTACGCCCTGTATTTAGTCTGCATTTTAATATTTGGCCGTTGTGCCTCGAATATATAGGCACTATAATTTTGCTACTGATGCTTTGCCATAATGGCTGCCAATACTGTTGCAAGAATGTGGAGCTCTTGCTCTACAGTCAGCATATTTACTCTATGCAGGAGGACTCTGTCGTGAGGAACCTTACGCCGGCAGCTGCCAGGATCGACCGTCCTGAGCCTAATCCGGAGGCGGACATGGTTAACCACGAGGAACTGAATTGGGAGCAAGTGCAAAACCTGCTGGAGCATCTAGCGTTGCTGGCTGCCGAGAACCCGCGTGGTTGGACGGTTGCGAGTGCTATTGCCTACATCGCGACAATTCCAAGCTGCACACACTGTGTCGAAGAATGCAGTGCCCAGGTAACCGACAGGAGAGCTTTGCGTCAGCTTACTGAGGACTACCTGATAAATACCATGGGCATGACCTTTGGGATAGCTCTCAGGGTATGCGACGTGATCAGGTCCCTGATACCCGTCATGGATCACGCGACAACATGAGCTGTATCAGGACTTGGCCGCCGTCTAGATGGATCAGGACACCAGCATGCCTTCACGTCTAACCATCGGTGAATGGAGGGCTACAAAATCCTGGTGAATTGCACTAGCTGTGTCAACGTTGCGTCTAGAGTGACTATTCCCCTTGTAGTAGTTAAAGAGCATGTTTTGCATTGTCAGCCTTGGTGTCTTTCTGGCACTGCTCGTTGATATTGGTCAGTATACCGCTATTCACAAACCAAGAGCAAATGGGACGAAGTCACCACGTGCAATATCTGGTAAACGAAGCAGTGTTGGCATGAACGCAGGCTCACTGGCAATGGACGCTTGGTACTAGGACGCTGGATGCGGGGAGATAAGTGCAGCTTTAATGGAACATCGATGTCTGTACCCGTTAAAGGGACTGGCGTATTAACGCGACAGCGCTAAGGAACTCGTGTCGCCGAAAAGCCGGTGTCGTCGGCGTCTTTGGCCGTGAGCTAAAAATGGCACATCTCGGTGCACACCTGAACCCGCCGTAAGGGAATAGAATTTTGAGACAGGGCGTCATTTCCTTTAAACCAATTTTCATTTCAATTTTCTTCTCTAAAGGCCCGGTTCGGGTGTCCACCGAGATACGTGAGACAGGCGTCGTTTCCTTAAATTTTCCAACGGGCCACGCGTCGCGCCGAACGGGCGTTGGTATTCCGTGGGCTCCTTGGCAGCGTTGCAACACGCTGTCGCGTCTCACTCTTAAAGACGAAGCTTAAGCGTCATCCAGATTTTAACGCGACCGCGTTAAGCAGCTCGTGTCGCAGAAAAGCCGGTGTCGTCGGCGTCGGCGTCTTTGGCAGTGAGCGAAAACTGGAGCATCTCGGTGGGCCCCTGAACCGCGCCGTAATAGAAGGGATGTTAACGCGGCAGCGTTAAGGATTGATTGATTGATCGATTTTTCCTTCCCTTACGGCGCTAGCCGGGTGTGCAGCGAGAAATGTGAGGCAAGCGTCATTTCATTTCCATAAAGTGATTCATTTCATTTTCCTTTCCTCACGGCCTGGCTCGGGTGTCCGCCGAGGTATTTGAGACAGGCGTCCAACGGGTCACGCGTCGCGCCCAACGGGCGATGGCGCTCCGTGTACCCCTCGACAACGCTGCGACACGCTCTCGCGTCTCTCTTAAAGACGAAGCTTAAGTGGTTAGAGCGCTCGGCTACTGATCCGGAGTTCCCGGGTTCGGACCCGACCGCGGCGGCTGCGTTCTTATGGAGGCAAAACGCGAAGGCGCCCGTGTGCTGTGCGATGTCAATGCACGTTAAAGATCCCCAGGTGGTCGAAATTATTCCGGAGCTCTCCACTACGGCCCCTCTTTCTTCCTTTCTTTTTGAACCCCCTCATTTTTCTCTTCCCCTACGGCGCGGTTCAGGCGTCAAACGATATGTGAGACAGATACTGCGCCATTTCCTTTCCTCAAAAACGAAATATTATCCTCCAATTTTTTAGTGTTGATTAAGGTTTCCGTCATTAGAGGGCACACGTCGAAGACGCTGATTGGCCGAGGCGCTTACTGGCGCCACTGGCGTTTGCTTGCTTTCCGCCGGCTGCCCGTCAGTAGACTCGAAGACTCCGTGCTGTGAGGCCGCATCTGCGCTGAGCCGCTGCAACGCGAACGCCTAGTCTTGTACAGGTATGTGAGGCTTAAATGTTCGATTCCTTTTGGGACGCGTTCATAGCTAATTTTCAGAAATGTTGCCTTAGTATAATTATCATTCCTGCTTTAGTCAACTATTGTTCATTTAGATGGGTTTTTGGCATTTTAGCGGGACTTTTTTTCAGTTGGGCGCTTTCGTCCTCGGGAAGACCGTTGATAGTTTTACGCCTTGGTTTTTTGAAGCTAGACTGCCGTTCCGAAGTATTTTCAGAAAATTCCGCGTAGTGGACTACCGTTCTCGTATCAGTGAGGTATTTTTTTAGTTCTACGACACTTTCCTGACAACTGCGTTCGTGCGGGGCGTTGAATGACGCTCCTCGCCGTGACCGTACCTTGGGTACATGCCGAGTTTTTCCGCGTTCCTGGCGTCCTTCGGGGGTAAGGGCAGCGTTTTCAGGTTCCATACCAACTTTGAGGGCCATTCTAAAATATTTGAGGTGTAGTTGGTCAAGCTCTGTCTAATGGCGGCGAGACGCCGTGCCTCGCCCGTTGCTAGGCCTCGCTGTAGAGCCTTAGTTCTGGGGAGAAGCGTCGGCCATATTCGACCGTAATTGCGCGGGCGGGAGCTTTGCGGTTCCGTTTTAGGGAGTGCCGGGCTATTAAAATTGCATTCCTGATTAATTTCAGCTTTCTGCCATTAATAGCATGTATACGCGTTTCCTGCACATAATTGTTAGCGCTCTTCTGACAGTTCAAAAATTCTGCTTACGGATATTCGTTTTTTTTTTTCTTGGAGGCTCGGGTGACCGTTTTGGAATATTCAAAGAAATTTGGCCTAGTCGCGTTCGACTCGTTAATTTGCAGCATTCCATCTTTTTAATCAGTTCGGTGCCCTTCGCCGCGTCTGGCTTGCGGAGTTTCGCGTTTGATAATTGGTTTTTTGTGGAAAGGAAATGGCACAGTATCTGTCTCATATATCGTTGGACACCTGAACCGCGCCGTATAGTCCTGTTCCAAAATTTTGGGAATATCTAGAATGGTGGGGTTCATTGTTTCAGCGTTTTAGGCGCGACTTTTGCGGCTATAATTACTCTATTTAATGATCTATAATAAGAGCGCAAATTCATCATAACTACACAAAGTGTCACCGTCAAGATTGTTGTTCGCTGACGTCGCGTTTGGTCGCCTTTTTTTAGTGTTTATTGAGGTTTCCGCCATTAGAGGGCTGCACGTCGAGGCGCTTATTGGCCGATGCGCTTACTGGCGCCACTGGTGTTTGCTTACTAGCCGCCGGCGGGCAGCCCTTGCGTCATGAGTAGACCCGAAGGCGCCGTGCTGTGAGGCCGCATCTGCGGTGAGCCGCTGCAACGCGATCGCCTAGTCCTGTATAGGTATGTTAGGCTTAAATGTTCAATTCCTCTTGGGAAGTGTTCGTAGCTAACTTCAACGAATTTTACCTTTGTACAATTATCATTCTTGCTTTAGTCAAGTATTTGTCCATTTTTGATGGGTTTTTGTGGCATTTTTGCAGGATTCTTTTTCAGTCGTGCGCTTTGTTCCTCGGGAAGACCGTTGATAGTTCTACGTCATGGCTTTTTTTTTTGAAGCTAGACTGCCGTTCCGAAGTATTTTTAACAATTCCGCGAAGTGGAATACCGTTTTCGTCTCAATGAGGTATATTTTTTTTATTTTTACGACACTTTCCCGACAACTGCGTTCGTGCCGTCCTTTGACGGACGCTCCTCGCCGCAACTGTTCCGTGCGGTAAATGCCGAGTTTTCAGCTTTCCTGAGCGGCCGTTTTGGAATATTCAAAGAAATTTGGCCTAGTCGCGTTCGACTCCTTAATTTACAACATTCCAACTTTTTAATCAGTTCCGTGCACTTCGCCGCGTCTAGATTGCGGAGTTCGCGTTTGATAGGCCAGTGACAAGATTCTGGGCAATATCTAGAATCGCGGGGTTCATTGTTTCGGGTCTTTAGGCGCGAGTTTTGCGGCTAAGTAAAATTTTGTACGTTAACTTGCCCGGTGGAAATATTTTCTGCGGAAGACAATATGGCCATTCGAGTGCACATTTGCATGAGGGAGGCGGGGAGGCCAGCTTAATGACGGAAGACAGGCGTGGCGTCTTGTCAACCTGGCGTTCGCCATTCTTAATTATCCCCAGGCCGCACTGACTTGCGACGAAAGTATTAGGCCCATTTTTTTTACGATTGGGTTTGTAATTTTTGACGCCCACACTGACCTTTGGGTTGGCTTCCTTTGAAATTTTGACGTGAATTTGAGGATTATGTTCTTTCAGCCAGTTTTACAGCTTGCTCCGCGTCGTGGCAGATTTGAGTGCCGCATGGCTGTTCTACGGGTGGGTGTAGCAATTTTTTTTCTTTGCAGCCACGCAACCACTTCGGACGAAGATGGGATCCCAACAGTTCTGCCTGAAGTGGAACAACCACCAGTCGAACATGCTGGCCGTGTTCTATCAAATGCTGTCTAACGAAGCGCTGGTGGACGTTACGCTGGCGTGCGAAGGTCTCTCGCTGAAGGCGCACAAGATGGTCCTCTCCGCCTGCAGCCCCTTTTTTCAAGCGCTTTTTGCCGAGAATCCCTGCAAGCACCCTATTGTGATACTGAAGGACATGCGCTACGTGGACTTGAGGGCGATAGTCGAGTTCATGTACCGCGGTGAGGTAGTCGTGTCGCAGGAAGATCTCATGGCGCTCCTCAAGACTGCCGAGACTCTGAAGGTCAAGGGTCTCGTGACCAGTGTGGACGGTGCTGCGGACTCTGGACCCGTGGGTTCGCCGCGTGCCGAATCTCCGCCGCTCAGTAAACGAAAGAGAAGCCGCCGGCCTCGGCGGCGCTCACCTAGCGACTCCAACAAGAGCGACTCTGAAGACGCTCCGCCGGCGACGCGTATCAAGGTGCCCGATAGTCCCGAAATTATTGAGGACGGTAGTATGTCTAGTGATCACATGACCGACCCTCACACCGCGTCTCCTGCGAGTCGGGCTTCCAATGTGGCGTCGTCTACTGCCGTGCCTTCAGGCGCTCGTCATGGTTCAAGTGTTCAGGCCAGCATCTCTCAGCATACTCAGGACTCGATTGGTGACGACGTGGGGGAGGGCGACGATGCAGACTTCGATGTGGAGCCTTTGGACGTTATGGAAGAATCTGCGACGACCGAGAGCGTAGGTGACCTCTTGCCGCTGTGCTCCCCATTTAAGAGTCTGTGCCCGTAACGATTGCCAAACATGCTCTTAGTTCTTACGATACGCCTTTTTTTTATTTCTTCTCAGGTTCCAGTGATCCCGGACGTTGCCTCGTCGTCACAAGCACTAGGGGACGAGTCACAGCAGTCTCATCACACAGGGTCCACATCCGGCAACTCTGCAATTGTTCCTGCTCAACCTTCATTGCCTTCAGACATTCCTATCACGAGTCAAGGTAAACAAAGTTTTGCTTAAGTTTCTCGGCCCTGTTACTGACACCGCCTCGTAACTTGTCATTTGCAGTAGACATCGAGCCGTCGCCAACTAGTTTAACACCATACGATGACAAGACCATAGCACCTGTGGTCGCCGCCTCCCCTGCCGCCGCGTCATCCGGCGACGGCGCGTCCACCTCCATGGCGGCCACGGACGCGTATGGCGTTCCTGCTATCGCCGGCCCGTCCGGTTATCAGCAGTCGACACCATCTCATGGTACGTATCCCGTCCCTGACCACCCAAGCCACCTCCACCTTTCTTTCTGCGTCACGTTTGCCCCACGGTGATCCTAGCCTCTGTGGGGATTCGGGGTTCAGCTTTGCTTGCAACGCCGGGGGCTGTGCACATGCCACGATTGCATCGGGCCCCACTGAAACCCGGTCTCTGGTTAAGCTACCCTGTCTTTGGGCTGTAATTTCACTCTGAAACGCTTTGTTCTCATTTTGTTCCGAGACCACCGTTTATTTTGTAACTCTGCTAGGGAGCTGTTAGACTCAATGTTTTGCATTTTTCTGTATCGCCATACTCTGTACAAATTACACAGCAGTAAAGTTATTTTCGCCTGCTGCTTCCCGCAGGAAGGCTTCCCAGAAGACGTCCAGTCATTTGTCGGGTGTCATGTGTCGTTCAATCATCGGCGCTTAGTCCCGATGCGCTTTCGGTTTTCTGGATCCTGGAGCCGCCCTCAACAAGGTGCGTTCGCGTCCTGGTTTTCTGAGGGTGCCTGGCCACGTCACTTCTAGCCTGCGGTATTCACTCGTTCGGTTTTCGCGTCGCGCGCAATTTTTGCATCGTGCGATTGGTTCAAGCATCAGTGAAGACTCCTTTTCGATTGCAAGTTTCGCTCAGTGCCCTTTGACGTTCAAAGCTTTTTTTAATTTTTGTAGGTTAACTGCTAGGGTCTTCGGGTTTTAATCTTAACTGTGTGTTCTAAATGTGCTTGTATTGCTCTGTATTTGCCATGTACAACATGAAATAAATGGGGAATTGGTGGGGTTTCTAGTGTTCTTACACGATTTTGACACGGGGCGAACAAATGTGTATGGATGCTTGTGTGCGCGTATGTGTGTGTGTGTGTGAGATAGAGAGAGCGCATGGCTGCAAGATTCCCAACACGAATAGTTTCATTGCTCGTCTCTGTACACTTCACTACACAGGGAATAGCGGTTGTCAGTCTAGTGCCACTAGAGCAGCCAGCTTCACTAGTCATTAGTTCGGTTCGATCGCCAGGCTTGCGCTTCGTGTCAATGACTGGTGGATTTGGCCGTAGAGCACATTGCACGCAAACCCACTACACACGTAGCATCAGTGTGGGATGGGTGGGTGTCCCTTGTTGGGGGTGGCAGGTGTGCAGGTGCTGTGGCCCGTGCAGGCGGACCTTGGTTTCCACGAGCAAGCTGCCAAGCGTCGTTATGTTCAAAATAAAACATTTCTTTGCGTTCTGTGTACTCCTCCCTGGCATTTGCGTGAACCCTTTCGGGTTTGCTGTTGTGCGAGGACTTAGTCGCGCATTGCAGGAGCTACGGAGTTAGAGACTTTAGACTCCAGTACCCTTTTCAGAGAAACAGCAGCTTCTGAGAAGGAAAGCCGTGCCTTGTATATCCTGCCTCGAAGTTTTTAACTCTCCGAAACACGTGTCATGAGTTCATATTCGAAAAGAACGTCATATTGTAAGAATGGAGAAGTGTGCGATATCGGAGGAAAGAAAAGATCTATAATTTTAATTTGTCACTGAAAATCGCCTAAAATCTTGCGGTGAAACCTTGCCATTATTCGTGTACCCACCAAGAGGCCGTACCTCGGTGGGGTGTCTTGTCTGAGCATCTCGTTTGGAGCGGTAACCACGGTCTACTAGACCGGAGCGCGGACGAAAAGGTAACGTGAGTGATGTGCCGTGCGCGACAACAGACCAAGCAGATGGGCAGGAAAGTTCCAGGATCCCCCAGGTGGTCGAATTCATTCCTGAGCCCTCCACTACTGCGTTTCTTTCTTTTTTCACTCGCTCCTTTATCTCTTCCGTTACGGCGCGGTTCAGGTGTCGGCCGATGTGAGACACATACTGCGCAATTTCCTTTCCCCAAAAACCAATTTTCAATTTTCGCACTTTCGTCTTGAGGAATAATGGTAAACTGCCATTCGTGATCTGAGAGAACCTGCCATATGCCCTCCACCCTATTCTTATCCTTCTAGTATGATCCGGATTATACTCCGTTTCATACATCAGGTGCAACGCTGTGAAAGGTACGGAAGTAGTCCGGACGGGAAAATAAAAATCTAGATTACCTGAGCTAATCCAGGATATACAAAGGCGTTGACAATGTTCTAGACGGCGATGGCTTTGAGCAAAGGAAGAGCGCATAACTGGCTCCCTGGATATGTGGACGCCTCATTCGTGCTTTGATTCGTGGTGTGAGAGAGAGATGTGGAATGAATGAAATAGCGCTGACAGCGTTGTGGCTGACATGCGGCACCTAGGCAGCAGCGTTCATTTGGTGATTAATCTCTCGCGATCAACCATTAACTGCACGCGACCTCCCAGGGTGGCAGGGAGGGCGCGCTGCCTATCCAGTGTGCGGAAAGCAATCAAAGCAGGCATTTGACGCCAACGCCATGTACATGAAAGCGAGATTGAGGTCTCCATTGACCATGAAGCCGGTTGTGCGCCTTTCCTTTCGTGAAAATGAACAGCCTTTGCAAAGTTGTCAATGCAAATGAATTCTATGAACGCCGTCGGCTCACCCGAACCGTGCCGTAAAGGAAGGAATAGAGGAGGGAGGGGTAGAGAAAACTGAAAGTTGCATTTTGAGGAAAGGCGCGGCACTGCGCAGTGGCAAAACACCTGTGGCTCGGTGCGACTAGGGAGAGAGAGAGAAAAGGCGACGGAGTCGGCGGCGGCCACCTGCGCCGTGCGTGACGTCACTCGTGCTCCGACATACGCCGGCTCGCGCGAAGCGCGGTGTTGACTAGCGTAGTGAAGCTTTTCGCTTCAAAAGAAAGGCGTTTTACTCCGCGCTTGTTCTGTGGCCGAGTGGTCTATGGCACGAGAAAGCGAACGCGTTTTATCAGCAATAACAGTGCATTTAATCAAGATCACAATAATTGTGTCATGTGGTAAGCCTACAGGCAAAGTATTTACTATGTTTAGCTCACCACAAATAACGACTACTTTTTGGTCGTGGATGTAGGCAGCGTAAACAAGAGCGCTAGCTCTGACAGCGTTGCACATGGTGTTTGAAACGGAGTATAGCTGTCACTTTACCTGCCCTAAGCAGATCTATTCCCTTACCACTTCCAGTAGCTCGCTTCCAATTGTGAACTGCTGTTCTCTTGCTAGACTATTGAACATTGCTAGACTATTGAAGTATTGAACATTACTTTGCTTTTCTGCATGTTAATTTTTAGATCCACCGTTCTGATTTGCCTAACTAATTGATAATGCTTTGCAGTTCATCTCCTGAGCGACTTAGCAAGGCAATGTCATCAGTAAATCGCAGATTACATAGGTATTCTCAATTAAAGGAGCCATATCATGCGCATGTCGCGGGAGGATATGAGGAGATCACGGACAATGATCAGCGTTCCTTAGCAGGTACAGAATCTCCTAGACCGGTCAGAGGTTGCCCAAGAAAGCTGATCGCTCCTTTTGATGACAAAGCTGAGTTGATCTGGACGCATACATGCAACTATTCGAGCGGATAGCTTTGGGGCAAGGCCGGGAGTGTAGTGTATGGGCCACGGCATTGAGCATGACCTGCATTGAGATAGCCTTCACATTGATATTCTTACGACACTAGAGTTTTTATGTGTGCAGATCACGACTTAATATCAAAAACTTGTATTGTGACCATGCTACCGTTCGCCCTCTACTGGGATTGGTTTTTGCAGCAACCTTCATGACGCGCTAATCGCTGTGTGTGCCAGATTTCCAAATCTTCCTGTTCTTCTATTTGGTGATCTTAATTTTCCTAATATTACCTGGCCTAGCGTTTCGAATACCACTATCAACTCTTCGTCAGAATCCTCTAATTTTGTAAATCTTTGTTCCGACTTTTGTTTAACTCCGGTAATGCAGCCTACGAGGCTCACATCTTTAACATCTAGTGTATTAGACTTGTTGCTAACAACAGCCCCTGATACTGTTTGCAATATTACCTATCTACCAGGTATAAGCGATCATTCTTTATTACATGTCATGTTGAACTTCCCTGCTCGAACGTCACATAACAATATAAAAGTATTATATGATTATGCTAAAGGAAATTACACAGCAATCAATAAAGCACTTGAAGTCGTCGTCGACCAATTTCTGGCAAAATTCAACGAAAGATCCGTAAATACCAACTGGCAGCTTTTCAGAAATAAGCTTTGCAAGTTGGTTGACTTGTATATTTCTCGAAAAAAGCTTTTAACTAACTGAAACTATCTATGGTACAACCGCTCATTAAAACGTCTGGCAAACAAAAAAACGAGGCTTTTCCGCAAGGCTAAGTCTTCTGGAAAGCGTGAGCACTGGTCAGCGCTCCAAAAAACTGTTAACAGTTACAAGAAGTCTTTGAAGGAATCGAAGCACTACTTCTTTAATGTGACGTTGCCAACGCTTCTAACGAGCAATCCAAAGAAATTTTGGAGTAGTGTCAATAAACGAGACCAGTCACTTATATCCCTCGTTGACCCTCAGTCAAACCCTATTTCAAGCGCTAACGTCGCTGACATCCTTAACAAGACCTTTAGTGCAGCTTTGTCAAGTACCGTAACTGACATTACTGATGTTAGAGACTATGCATGTAACATAAGCTTTCCAATGGACCCTGTCAGGTTTGGTTATGACGGAATTATCAACATAATTAACAATTTGAAAATCTCCTCTTCTTGCGGGCCTGATAACATTAACTCCAAAGTCCTGAAGAATACTAAAGTGTACTCCGCAAATTTTTTACTGAAGATATGTGAGCAATCGCTTGAAGCAGGATATATACCACACGAATGGAAACTGGCTAAAGTGATTCCACTCTATAAATATGGTGACAGGCATTCACACTTCAATTATCGTCCTATATCATTATCTTCCATTTCCTGTAAAATCATGGAGCATATAATATTTTCTCAATTATCTGGTTTTCTTGAATCATTTTCGTTTTTCACGCCTACGCAACATGGTTTCAGGAAACAGTTTTCCTGTGAAACGCAGCTATTATCTTTCAGCAACGAAATTTATTCCATTCTTGATGAAGGTTCAGAGGTCGACGTCATCTTCTTAGATTTTTGCAGGGCTTTTGATAAAGTGTCCCATAGTCTGTTGTTGTATAAGCTTGCTCATCTTCATATCGACCAGAATGTTCTAGCATGGATTCGTTGTTTTTTTATCTTATCGCTCGCAGTTTTTCAACGTTAACAGTCTTCAATCATCTTCAGTGCCGGTTACGTCTGGGGTACCACAAGGATCGGTACTAGGACCGTTTTTATTCCTTGTGTACATTAATGATCTGCCTAACAACATAAAATCTTCTATCAAACTATATGCAGATGATTGCATACTATACCGTGAAATTAAAAACCCTAATGATGTCCACTTATTGCATGCAGATCTTAACTGTGTTACTGACTGGTGTACTAAATGTAAAATGACTTTAAACGCATCAAAATGCTAATCCATGCGCTTCTCACGTAAAGGCGTCTCGCCACCAGCCTCTTACAGCATCAAAAATGCTTTGTTAGCCCCGGTTACCTCGTATAAATACCTCGGTGTACATCTGACATCCACTTTATCCTGGAACCAGCATGTTACATATATTACTGGAAACGCTAACCGTATGCTTGGTTACATAAAAAGAAACTTTTCGAGTGCACCCATTTCAGTCACACTCCTTCTTTATAAAACACTGGTCCGTTCAAAGCTTGAATACGCCGCGTCGATATGAGACCCTCAAGCTAAGTCCCTTATATCTGTTTTGGAAACTGTTCAGAACTGTGCCGCTCGTTTTATCCTCCACAACTATGACCGCACATCAAGTGTCGCACTAATGAAAAACACTGAAAAACAATGAAAAATTTCACGACTCTGTCTTTTTTTTAAGATCTACAATCTGAATCCTGTTTTGAAAAACGCTTTGCTCCTTCCGCCCACCTATGTTTCATCGTGCATTGACCATTCACGCAAAGTGCGCGTTCCACCTTGTCACACTACCGCTCGCTTAAATTCTTTCATCTCAACTACATCATCCGAGTGGAATTACTTGCCAGCAGATGTGGCACTCACCAACGGTCTCGAGAATTTCAAGAAATAGTTAAGCGCCTGCATTTCTTGTTCATGATATGTGTGCCCTTCGGTTCGCAGTCCCACATGAACTCTGTTTTGTTGATTTGTAGCTTTATGATTAGTTAGTTCTTGTTTTCTTTCTTCGTTTTTTTTTCTGCAGCTTTCCATGGATGTGCACAATTCCTGAAATATGTACAACTCAGTGCAGTGCAGTGCAGTATATATGCTGTAACCCATGAACGTATTTTAATTTGCTGTTATCTGTGTTTCTTTTTCCACTCCCCTCAATAATGCCCGCTGGGCGATGAGGGTAATTCAAATAAATTTGAAATAAATGTGTTTAGTCGGGGTGGCACTGAGTGTGTTTCGGAGGATGCCTGCTGCTGATTCCATAGACTACGAGAGAGTCAAGAAGGCACTCCTCCAAAGATTCAGGCTTATGCAGAGGGTTTTTGTGAGAGATTTCGCACCGCGAAACCTGAGGATACTGAAACCGCTAAGCAGTTTTCCTGCAGGCTGACCAACTATTTCTATAGGTGGCTTGATATGTCAAACACGAAAAGAGTTTTGAAGGGGTGCGTGACAAGCTGGTCACAGAGCAATTTTTATCATGTTGCAGTTCAAAGCTGTACCGCTATTCCTGAAAGAAAGAAAGTTGTGTTCATTGGAAGAGTTCGTCGACACTGCAGACCAATTCCTGGAGGCTCAAGGGCTGAGAAATATGAGCAAGGCAAAGGAGGAAACACAAAAGGACCTAGAGACCGATGCGACAAAACCAACAGCATATGGCGGTGCATCCAAGGCGCCAGTAAGGTGTTTCCTGTGTGGCAAGGCGGGACACGTGCAGTGACTGTCGGACCAGTATGCCCAAAAGACACATTTTGTGTGTCAAGGATGCAAGAGGAGAGGACACACTGTGGATGAGTGCCGATATAGAACGCCGGACCGACCTGCATGCGTTGTCGACTCTAGGGTAGAACTTGTCACACCACCTGAAGTTCCCCAGCTAATTAAAAGGAGAGCAAATGCCGCTAGAGAATGAGGTGGTGAGCGGAACACCCAAGTCGAAAGCAGCAATTCCTGTGGTAGTTGGGCAAAAAGGGGACCGTCCTATATTGGTGCTTAGAGACAGCGGAGCCAACACAGTTTTGGTTCAGAGAAGCCTGGTGAAGGACGAGGATCTTGCAGGGGAAGCGTCGACCGTCACTATTGCAGATAGCACGTAAGGTACCTTCCTGAAGCCAAGATTCTAATGTCCACGTCGTATTATACTGGACAGGTAGTGGCAAATTGCGTAGCGCAACCCATCTACGATCTCATATTGGGAAACATTACGGGTGCAAGAAATGTCGAAGACCCCGATCCCGAGTGCAGGATGCTCGACGTTGAAGAACACCCAAAGGAGGAAAGGCCCACGACAGCTCAGACATGTGATGGGACAGTCAGTTTCTCGTCGGCAGTGGAAACAACAGCTCAAGTGACAGCCCGAGCAACGCAGTGTCCGCTCTCTACTCCCGTTACGATGTGTCTGAGCACAACACCGGGCGAAATTGCAAATAAGCAAAAAGAAGGCTCCAGCTTGAAAGCCTGCTTGGAAAGAGTCGGGGAAAAATTGAGAAGAAAGAGGAGTCGTACGTCATTCGAGTATCAGTTGGTAAATGGTCTTCTGCACAGGGAATGCATATTTAGTTCAGGAAGGCGGGTCCAACAGCTGGTGTTACCAAGAGATATGCGAGAGACTGTGTTACGCTTAGGACATGACGCCATTATGGTCGGACACCAGGGTGTTCAAAAAACGGGCGTCTAGAATCACCAAGGAGTTCTTCTGGCCAGGTGTTCAGATCGAGTGACGATAAACGGTTTGTTCTCTCATGTGACGTGCGCCAGCGCACAGTTCCGAAGGGAAGAGTTGGTCCCGTACCTCTGGGCAAGATGCCAGCCATCGACCTACCGTTTCAAAGTGGTTATTGACATTGAGGGACCAATCTCTCCAGTTTCCGCCAGAGTCAATGAATATGTGCTTACTCTGGTTAACGTGGCCACTCGTTATCCTGACGCTATTTTCCATTGAAGACTATTGACAGTATCCCAGTGGTGGAGGGTCTTGTGGAGATCTCGCATAACGGGTTCCCGAGGGAAATTTTGAGTGACCGGGGCTCGAACTTCACGTCGGAACTAATGAAGGAGGTTAACCGCCTTTCGTCAGTAAGGCAGTTACTAACAACACCATACCATCTCATGTGTATGATGGACTTGTAGAGCGGTTCAACGGCACCCTCTAAAATATGATCAAGAAAGGGTGCCGGGAGAGACCTACTGATTGGGATAGATATCTCCCAGCGCTTTGTTCGCTTACCGCGAAGCACCGCAGATGAGTATTGGTTTCTGGCCCTTCGAGATGTTGTATGGGAGAGCCGTTAGAGGTCCAATTAAAATACTCAAGGAGCTCTGGGCCAATAAGAAGTTTCGGGACAAGTTGGAGGAAACATGCAGGCTTGCACATATGACCTGGAAAGGGTGCGCGAACGCTACAAGGGCTACAATGAGAAGAAAGCCACTCACTGAAGTCTGAATCCGGGCGACAGGGTTCTCATCTTGCTACCCATGGATCATAATAAGTTACTGATGCAGTGGAGGGGCCCTTACCTTGTGGCGCAGAGGGAAAATGACAAGGGGTATGAAGTATTGTAAATAACACAAAGAAGGTTTTCCATGTAAATATGTTGAAAAAATTCGAGGAAAGTGGTCCGGTACGGTACGCCCACAGGGTGGCATGCTCGGTAGTGGCCGAAGAGACAGATTATGCTGCCGAGGTGCCTACGTGCAGTGGGAGGCAAAGTGTAGGATGAGATAAGAAACTAATAAACCCCAATTTGAATGCAGACAGACAATCACAGCTATACTACAAATCAAGGGGGATGGGGTTTCGGATGTGCCAGACTAAACGGAGGTCGCATGTTGCAAATTAGATCCCTGTACAGATGGAGCCAACTAAACGGCTCTAGCTATCTCTGGGATGTATCTTTTTGGAGTTGTTGTGGGGTTTGTTGTGGTTGTTGTTGTTGTGTGCTTATACACAGGAGTGTGTTGTGGACGCTGACATGTGTATTATGGCCACTGTACGGACAACGACTGTAGTGTGTCAATGTTCCGTAAGTGCAATTTGGTGTGCTGTGTCAGTGGTGTGCTTTTGGTGTGTGCTTGACATCTGCGGTGTGTTGTGTGCTGGGTCCAGAATTGCCAAAGCGGATAGGTTTGGTTTATGGGGTTTTAACCTCCCAAAGCGATTCAGGCTATGATTTCGTCACTTCACTGCTCTGGAGTGGAAAGCTGGGCACACGTCTGAAACCAAATGGTCATATATTTCTGAACTGCTGAACGCCCTTAGTGGCTCGTGCCGCAACAAAATAATTGAGATGGTTGCGTTTCCCTTTGGATGGTGTTGCCATCACGTAGAGTGATGATGCGATGCAACGAATTCCTAATTCGTAATGACTAAGTCGCTTTATTCGAGGACAAATTTAAATAATTTCAAAACATGAAGAAAAATCAAAAGCGATAGATTCACAGAGACCTCACAAAATTAGCCCCTAATAACTACATTTTGAATCCCATTGTCCCTGCCAGGCTAAACTAAAACAGAGTAGCCGGAGCAACGCAGGCCGCCTTACTCCCTCCGCGGAACCGTCTGCTTCACACTGGCTTGCTGTCCCACTCGACAGTCGTCGGCAAGGCAATTGATCTCTCAATAAGGATGGAGTCTGGGCTAGTTGGAAAACGCCGTTTCAGGTAAAGCGCGCAGGAAGACGCGGGCTAGTGAACACGGCCGACAAGCTTTCATCCGTGCTGCTGCATCCCTGCTGCTGCTGGTGTCATCGAAAAAGTGAAAAAAAAGTTATCTGTAGGATATGGTTGCCCAGGAACACGCGTGACAAATTTTACTGATGTGGCTGCGTGACGGCAAAGAAAAGCGCCTTTTTTTCTCCGGTTGCGGTTTCTTTAAAAGCGATACGAAGAGGGAGGAAAAATGAACGATTACTGGGGAAAAAAGCCGCCTTTCGTTCGCATCACGCAGCCACAGCTTCTTTCTTTCTGATGTGGCAGTGCGTTGCACGTTCTCGGAGGGCCGCTGTCTTCGGCGACATCTTCCATTTGCGGGACCCCAGACACTCTTGAACTGTATGAGTGCAGTGCGCGTTCTCGGAAGGCCGCTCTCCCATGCAACACGTTCCGTCTGTGGGAAGTCTGGATGCGCTGGAACTGTGATAGTCACACAGTCACTCACTGCACTGCGCGTTCTGCGAAGAAACGCAACGGGAGGGGGACCCGCGAATGCAGCAGTCACCGGCGCTAAGAGGAGGGCGGAGGAGAAACTACTTCCTGGAAAAAGGGATTGCCCGAATCGACGGGAAGAGAAATTAGGTCTGGATCAACTACTGCTGAACCTGGTTAGAGAGCGAAAGCTGTAATGTATTGGGTAAGTAGACGAGGCCTAGCCTCTCACGTTGAGTGCGTTCCGCACACTGGGTAGGCAACGCGTCCACCCTGCCAGGTGGCGGTTAAATTAATATAGGGCAACTGAAGAGGTTTTACAATTCGATGAGTTTAAACGAGCCGAATGTGTGAAACCTGGAGACAAAGCATGCAAAATATTTTTCCGCTGTCATTTGAAATGGTGACGTAATCGCCGACTAAATTTGCGTCGGCGTTCAGGCTTCTGTGCAGTGCACAGCTACAAGCAGAAGCCGCAATGATGACGTCACGTACGGCGATGCTAAACACGGAATTCCTATGCACATGGAGCTAATCAGGGAAACGTTGGACTGTGACGCGAACTCGCCGATATAGGGACCCCAACCTAAAGTTTTGCGCGCGACGACAGCGCCATGCTCCTCCCGTAGCGGCGGAATTCTGAAGCGTCGATAGGGCACGACGGCGCCGGAGCGCTCTGACTGGCCGTGTTCGCGTGCTGCGCGCTCTTTCTCCTTCCGCGTGCTCCTCGTGCCCGTCTCCTCGCGGGCGCGGCGGATGCGAGCTCAGCCTGACGACTGCACAGTGCGCCGTTTATGTCCATCGCTGGGCAGTTTTTACGCGGTGATCGAAGTGGCACGTGGTTGCATAAAGGTGGGGAGGCGTGTTGCTTGGCTTCTATGGAATGACGCATTTGCTTACTGACGTGTGTGCTGTCAACAGAAATTACCCAGGCGGCAGGAATCGTTCAATGCGAAGTACCGGTGCATTATCGCGCGCTGCACTATTGATTAAAAATAGTACTACTTATCCATCACCGGCGGCAACAGGAAAGAGCGCCGGCGGGCACTTAATATATGCGCACTTACTCGGCCGACACCATGTAAAGTGGCAGCGCATACAACTGCGCAGGCGAAGATGGCAGACACGATTCTACATGTGAACTAACCTTGTGTCTCTGTCGTACACACGAGTAGCAGTGTGGCTCTGCAAATTACACTGTAGCTAGACCATTGTTGTCCGTAACGCGTTACAAGTAACGGCGTTACCGGTAACGCATTACTTTTTTCGGTAAATTAGTAACGTAGTCTTTACCAATTGGGAGCTGTAACGGGTAACTTATAATAAGCTGCACATATGCAAGGTGTTCAAGACACGTACACCTGGAATTCGCCAAGATATGCAAGGAAAACAAGGTTGTTGTACCCCAGAGCCTACGACTACGACGCCTGGTCCCCACACCGGAAGGACGAAACATCATCAACAAGGCAGAACAGCACCTAGTGACGGCACGGATACATGAGTGCCGTAGCGTGATTAGGAAGAAAGAAATAGACGCCTTCTTCGCCCGCCGACAACTCGAGCACAAGATGCCCAACCTAGGGATGTCTATCGAGGCATTTGCCAAAGAAACCGCATAATCGGAAGCCGACAAACACCGCACCAAGCAGACAGAGAAGTTGTCGAAACTTCAACGCCGGCCCGAACAACCCCCACCGGACCATCCTGACCTGGTCGCCAACTTCTCCTCCAGGAAGCTCACAACCGCCGAAACGTCAATCCTAGCCAAGGGACACAAATTCAACCTCCAGGTTAACAGACCCTCTGTTCCAGCAATCGTATCTGCGCTTGAAGTCGGTATCCGGCAACTGGAACCTGGTGTAGGAGAAGAGGTCAGGCTCAAAACAATAGGTGTACTCAATTCAGTGCAAGCACACTGAAAAGAATCAAACCTAAATCCGGTCGAAAGGCAAGCCCTGCAAGACCTCAAGACAGACACCAACATATAGTGATCCTCCCAGCGGACAAGGGCAACACAACAGTCGTTGTGGACAGACGGGACTACGAAGAGAAAATATCCACCTTACTCAGCAGTCAAGAATATGCAAAATTGAAGAAGGACCCCACAACCACTACCCAAGCAAGGCTAAACAAAACATTGAAAGAAGTATTCGAAAAACACCCCACCTTCCGAAACCTCTACCTTCAGTTATTGAGCACCAACGGATCGGCTCCAGCATTCTACGGCCTGCCCAAAGTCCACAAACCGGGGATCCCTTTGCGTCCGATTGTCGACTTCCGGTGTTCCCCTCTTCGCTCGTTGTCAGAATACCTTTACAAACTAATATCCCCAATCGCAGGAAAAACAGCGACCCATATCCGTCATTCCAGTCACTTCATCGAACTGGTGTCCCAAGCCACCCTTGAGGCTGACGAATGCCTTGTCTCCTTCGACGTGGTGTCCCTTTTCATAAAAATCCCCGTGAAGCTTGTGGTGGCCGCTACCCGTGACGCCCTACAACGCGACGACACACTCAGCGCACGAACCCCGCTGAGTGTAAATGATGTGTGCCGCCTCCTGGAGTTGCGCCTATCAAACACATACTTCTCGTCAAACGGGGAATTTTACCGACAAATGAAATGAACACCAATGGGAGCATCCATCTCTGTCGTCATGGCCAATTTAACAATGGAACACGTCGAGCAGCGAGCCCTCAACTCATTCCACTCGAAACCAAAGATTTTCCTCAGGTATGTCGACGACTGCTTCGCCGTCATCAAAAAATCTGAGACTCAAAATTTCCTTCGTCATTTAAACTCCGTGGAACCTGACATTCAGTTCACGCTAGAGGTGGAACAAGAAAACTCCCTGCCGTTTTTGGACGTCCTCGTGTCCCGAAACGACAATACCCTTCAATTCTCCGTATACCGCAAACCAACCCACTCAGGCCGGTATCTCCACTTCTCTTCGAACCACCCGACAGTCCATAAAGCATCAGTGGTGACGACGCTGTTCAGAATTGAGACACACTGCAGCACAGAACTTGACAGAAAAAAAGAACAACGCACGATATTCAAAGAACTGATCATGAACGGCTACCCAAAAGACTTTATTCAAAAAACCATTCGACGTCAAAAACACAACATTCTTCAAGAAATAACGCACAAAGACCAAAGCCACCATCGAAATACGTCACTTTACCTTATGTTGGAGGTGTCAGCGAAACCATCGCCCGAATCCTGAAAAAATCGGGTCTCCAGGTTGCGCACAAGCCCACAAACACTGTTGCGCTTTGCATACCTGTTCCCAAAGACCGGCCGCCGAGAGAAAGAGCCCAAGGCATTGCCTACCAAATTCCATGCGCCGACTGCGACGCAAGCTACATCGCCGAAACCAAAAATTTCAAAGAAAGAATTCGGCAACATAAGAACGACGTCCGCAAATTCGCAAGAGAGCGCAATCCAGTAGCCGAACATTCCGAGGACTCCGACCATAGAATACACTTTGAAGAGACCCGCATCCTCGGAACCGAAACAAATTACCACAAGAGGCTCCTTCTGGAATCCTGGCATATCCAAACCACCCCGAACAATATCAACCGCACAAAAGGAAACCTGCCCCCAGTATGGACCTCCTTCACCCCGCGACGCCACGAAGATGCGGTGGCGCTGATGTTAGCAGCGACTTTCGCATGGTAGGCAAAACAGGTTCCGCTTGCCAGTGCCTACCGCAGCTGCCGCAGTTACCGGCGGCTGCTTCAAGCCTGTGCACTGCAGAAGCAGCGTGTATTGACCAGCTGCGTCACTGCTGGATCCGCGTAGTAGCATAAAAATATTAAATTAGCCTCGATAGGTTTCTCGCGCATAAATGCCGAATTCGGAAACTGGCTAACAGGCATTGGGCCACGGTAGTAAAGCGCGAAGTCTGGGAGTCGATAGGCACTGCCACTCAATGCACTTAATAGCATGCAAGTTACTGCGTTCATTCACCTGAACTTCAGGATAGTAGGCTGATAATTGCTCAAGTAAAAAAAAGACATATGTAGCTGCACACGTACTTATCACCTTGAGCCGGAGTGCACGGGGCGCCGACAGGTTCACTCGCCCCCAAGGAATGCGTTTTTTTGTTAATAGCACACCATGTTTAAATGGCGCGTTTTGTGACATTTAATATTTACTTGAAACTGTTTCTTGTTATGACGACGTAATTATTTCATTCGAGCAGAAACAAGTCTGGTACGTTGTGTCAATCTTGCGCGGTCGCGTTGGTGTGCTTAGAATAGCGTACCTTAAGTGTGCTAAACGCCATATGCTTTTTCATTGCATCATGCATGTGTCATGTTTCATGAGGTAATACATGATCGCGAAGCTTGTTTGGAAAGAAGCAGCCGCAGGCGTGCTACTAACAGACACGTGGCGAGATTGAGAGGGGACGCGGCATGAAAAGTGTTTTCGTTATTCATGCATGCGATATGTAACTAAACTTGGTGCAAATATGAAATTCCTACGCTAGTTTCAGTCATTCCTTTTATTTATAGCTATACCTGGTGGAGTTCTGGGTAATTATAATTAACACCGTCGTCAAGTCCCCCCAAGCTAGGTCTCAAATAATTGAGTAGATAGTGCGCAGTTTTTTTATGCCAGCATGAGCATAAAGCCCTGTTCTGTATGATGGCGCGATTAGTTCTTTTTCTATATGATCAGTACTTATGCATGCATAGTTACATGAAAACGTTTCTTACAAAAAATAACTAACACAATACTGCACGTGTAGGGAAAAAAATCGAGAGATTTATTACGCTCCTCAATGTCTCAGGAATAGTTTGCGACAAATGGAATCATTTGATTTTCATGCGAATTACGAAGGTGAGTGATCCAGTCGCAGAAAATGCGAGAGGTCAGAAAACGAACCTTAAAGTTTATTCCCTCGTTTATGCATCTTCGCTTTCGCTTTGGTCAAAGAAATGCGGCACTGAAATCAAAGAAATTACCTCACAATTTTTGACGACCACACTTCTAAAAAGTGTAATTTATAAATTTGTACTCAATATTTTGCTATAATTTTTCGTCACGAAACTAGACTTCAGGGCTAGGAAAGAGAATAATTCTAGAAACCAAAAATTTTCATCAAATCGACCAGCTTAACAAGAGGACAAGTCGGCCTGGCTGGTGCGTGTTCATGCGGCTAATAACAGCGCTAAGCGAGACAGGAGATCGGGGACACGACGCTGTCCCCACTTTTCGCGCAGCGCGACACGTACGTATGTCAGCAGACGGTGAGCGCATGTCTGCTCCGACGAAACAACGCCAGCACTTCCCCTCACTACTGTCCCGAAGTAAAATCATTCCGGCTAGTGCAGAGTGTCAAAACTTGTTTTATTCAATGACTAGCGCATAAATAAACGGATGGAACGCTTTCTACATGTTTACTACTAACCATATATACAATACCGAGTGACAAACTATTTCTCTTTATAGGCCGCACGTGGACAAGGCGAGCTCGTGTACTTCGACAAATTACTAAGTTGGAAGCATCGACCATTGATATGATTCGCAGAAACTGGAAACGCGCCTACAAGCCTTGAAAACCCGCGCACAACACCTATCCGCGACGCCACTCCCCGACCTTTTGCCTACCACGAGCTCGCTAGCGACTGCAGCGCCACCTCGTTTGTTTACAAACATGCAGGAGGTCCATACGCCCATGGACTTCGCTCTTCAACGCAACGAAAAAAAGTCGCCATTCAGCACCTCCCTGCAGTGCGCCAGCGTGACTAACAGCCAAAAACCCCTCCCCCTCCCCCGCGTCTTGCGCGACACAGCTGTCGTTTTCACCCCACCCCCTCCCCTCCATACTTAAAAGACGCTAGCTACTGCCCTCAGTCATCCCTGATGAAGGAGCCGAGTCGGCTTCGAAACGTTGGGTAAAAGTTAAAATTTTTGGTTGGAGATGTGCAGTTTATTAAATGTCTTCAAACCCAACCAGACAGGTAAATCTGTCAAAATGTTTAGTTTTCAATCTATCCGTAACGGGTAACGTACTTACGTTACCATTTTTCGGTAACGGGAGGTGCCACGTTACTAGTTACTTTTTGTTCCAGTTGTGACCCACTCCGCCCCATTTTTTTAGAAAAAAAAGCGCAGAGCACCTAAAGTGATGTAAATAAACAAAATGCACAGGTGCTCCTGAAAACCCGTGTTGGGGTTCGCATGCATGGCAGAAAACAGCTGCCCTTGACAACGCACCCTACTAAAAAAAGGCGGAATAGCCATAAAGCACAAAACACCTGCACGAACACGCATTCACACACTTGCCTTCACCTACCTCCCCTTCCCAAACTACTCACACACACACAACTTTCTACAGAGTGGAAGCATGCCGATCATTTTGGAACCTCACATTTTTCAGAATTACTCTAAATTTGTTGAGAGTTCAGCGATGTTTTCTTTGTGAAGTTAGAATTGATGATGGAGTGTCATTTTGTGTTTAATGCCACATTCATAAGATGGCTTCATCATGTAATACACAGTTAGAATCGAACACATGTAACTCTACAGACATTTTTAGGCTACTATAACATTGCTAAGCTCCTGCACATTTGTGCAAAGTATTCTCGTTAAATCAGGATATCACGTAAAACCGTTGTTTAGGCTAGTTGTTATTTGGGAAATGTGAGCTTTATAAAATTGTTATCGTAAGTTCTTAAGGTGACGAAAACTTAACATTTATGGCGATGAAGTAACGGCAAAGTAACGTACGGTACTTTTCTTCGGTAACGGTAACGATTACGCGCTACCTTTTTTTAACGTAACCGGTAACGTATTTAGTTACTTTTTTTCGGTAACGCCAACAACACTGAGCTTGACCCCGGGCGGCCGCGCAATAGTGTTACGTGCCCCGTCGATGCGCATCGAAACTGAGTTGTGCCAGCGGTTTGTGAGTTTAACGTCCTTATTCTGTACGTAGATTGTGCGCAAAGCCGTTTCTGAAGGGCTCCGTAATAACAGGTAATATTTTTAGATATCCGTATGGTAAATACGCCATATGCTGCAAATACTACCATATGGCAGAAGCGCCTAATCAAGCGCGACACCGGTAGGCATGGCAATGCGTTACCATATTGGTCGCATCAGCCGCACGCCCATGCTAACACTTTCAAAGCTCAACAGAATGGGATTCATTAATGCGCACCTATATTGCGAAATACGCTTTCGTATTTCGCACAAATCTAAACGCGGCGCAATTTGATCTGTGACACTCGGGTGAGCAGCATAGCGCCAAATCCATTGAAACGCCGCGCAAAGGGAAGAGAAAAAGGTAGCAGAAACATGTCACCAGCACGCACGGCGGAAGCAAGCAGATCGAGCCGAGCTAGCACTATTTGAAGACACGAAGAAAAAAAAACGCGAAACGCATTCGTGCCGCAGCTTCGTTGGAAGGCAGTAATAATAATAGTGGTTTTTGGGGAAAGGAAATGGCGCAGTATCTGTCTCATATATCTTTGGACACCTGAACCGCGCCGTAAGGGAGTGAAAGAAGAAAGGAAGAAGAGGTGCCGTAGTGGAGGGCTCCGGAATAATTTCGACCACCTGGGGATCTTTAACGTGCACTAACATCGCACAGCACACGGGCGCCTTAGCGTTTTTCCTCCATAAAAACGCAGCCGCCGCGGTCGGGAAGGTAGGCTAAATTTCAGTTTTCACTTCGTACACCACGTGGTTATGCGCTCTGGGCACAAAACTAGGGCGTGACGAAAGCAGCGCCCTTTTGGACTGTTTGCTTGACGCCGCGCACACGAGCTGCTCCCTCCAGCGCGCGAAACATTTTCGTAGCAGTGTCAAAGCGTGCGGAAAACCCTCGAGCGGGCGCGCTCTTCTCTCACAACAGCGTCCATGCACGAACGGAGAGAGCACAGCGCGCTCGAAGCAAGCTCCTCTGTCAACGGCGCCGAAGCGCAAGCCTGAAAGAACAAATGCGCGCACGCGAAACTCGTTTCTTCACGTGCGGGCCAGGCAGCGCACACAAGTCAGTGGCGAAGCTCGTCGTCCTGCCCGATCAATAAGGAGGAATCGCTCGGAGAGGGCGCTGTTCACTGGCGTCCGCAGCGCCCTCTGGCCCAGATTGTGTCCCCTATTGAGCGCACGGAGCTAGACTCGGGGACTAGTATAATGCGCTGGAGCAGTTGCTTTGCATGCATGCTTTCAAAAGCGCACGTATTTTCGCACGGTGCAGTCAAATTTTGATGAGCTACAGTGGCGAGGGTAATCGCATTTTGTAAATTCGAAATACTGATATGGCTACTACTAATTACAGGCTAGAAATTCTAATTGCAACCAGTCACTTAACAGTGATAGGTAAAATTTATTATCGGAAATTAGTTAACCAGCTACTAAATACAATTCATTGGCTTTCCGGTGTCCGCCAACACTGGTAATACTATGCTGAAAAAGCCATATTTTAACCCAAAAAGCATATTTTTGAAAATTACTTGGTTCTCTCTGAAACACCTGGTGTATATACTATTACTGCTCACTTTCCTGTACAACAGAGAAGTGAAATGATTTCTCCTGTAACATGTAGGTTCCATGAGCCACATAACAAACCTTTGAAAAAAAACTGCATGCACACACATACACACATTGTGAAGCACTATTGCTTAAACAGTAAGAAATCAAGGCTGAAACTTCCTGACATGCCAGTCAGTCCAGAACAGCCGAGGCAGCCAAATAAACTCGTGACAAAATGAAAGATGTGAAGCATCCTGTAGCGAGCTTAAAGTGCAGCCACTTAGAGCTGCAGACATGTGATTTGCTCCATGCAACTAGATGTGGACTTTTACCTTTGACAAGCATCAAAGCTACATGCTTTTTTCAACACTTGACAGCACTACAATATGCGCATTTAGACTCAATATTTCTAAGGATGTGATTGTTTACTTCTCTAAATAGCTAAAAAATCTCTCACAGTGAAAGAGTACTTACCTTGTCTTAAGACTGACATTCAAATCTGCCAATACTAGTAAATAAAAGTCCTGCTAAATATATGCAAAAAGTCCACAACGATGTAGATATCAAGCTTTGAGGTGATTTTAATAAACATACATTAGCAGATACCAAAGTGACCTGGTTGGTCCGCTATTTGGTGCGCCATCCTGTCACTTGTCCGCAATATCAGCCAGCCTCCTTTTGGTTACTTGCGTGCATTACCAGCAGGAAGAGGTAGCGTCCTAGCCATGAGATGTGTGCATCAACAGCACCAATAGGTAGCTTCCTCCATGGCGGAATGCAGCGGCAAGATAAATGTGTAAGAAACAGATTCGAGGTATACGGTTATAGTGAATCTTTCATTGGTTTAGGTTTATGGTTTATGGGGGTTTAACTTCCCAAAGCGACTCAGGCTATGAGGGACGCCGTAGTGAAGGGCTCCGGAAATTTCGGCCACCTGGGGTTCTTTAACGTGCACTGATATCGCACAGTACACGGGCCTCTAGAATTTCGCCTCCATCCAAATTCGACCGCCGAGGCAGGGATCGAAACCGCGTGTTTCGGGCCAGCAGCCGAGCGCCGTAACTACTCAGCTACCGCGGCGGCCTCCCTGCTATGCCTGTCCTCTCCTGGAATTCACTGTGTTGCCTATAATGGAACATTGGTTATCTTCTCTTCGCCTTACTTGCGCATTTATTATTCTTGATTCCCATTATAGGCATACACCACATGTGATTGCGCAGAAACCGCGGCAGCCCCGATGAAGAACGCACCAACGCCGGAGCAGTGTGAAGCTGCGTTGTTCAGCTGAAGATCAGCAAGAGCTGATTGGCAGGGTCCGCAAGACGACAAAGGCTGCTGGGGCCCTGCACTTGAGGAGCCCGTCCACAGTCGCCGGACACGGTCTGGGCAAGACGCGTGTATTGATTAGTGAGGTGCGCCTCGCGCAGCTCCCGATAGGTGTTCACCACCCCCAGTTCAAGGAGCCTCGCATTTGAGGTAGAGATCGGGAGGTCGAGCGCCCTTTTGATCATCTTGCGGAAAGTAACCTCCAAGATGTCTGCGTCATGCTTGCGCAGTGCAGGTATGGAGTCGAATATAGAATTCGACTCGTCACAAAAGCATGGTCGAGTCGCATCGCATCCCTAGTTCTGAGTCCCTCACCCTTGTTGGAGACGCGGCGGACCATGCGGCCCACTTGATCCCCAACCTTGCGAAGCTTGGCTATGGCTGTGTCAGCGCGACGGTTCTGGTGAATAAATAGTCCGAGGAATCTAATCTCAGTGGCTTCGTGTAGGGGTCCGCTAGCCAGAGAGAGAAGTATTGGGGTCTTGCATCTCTGCGAGGGGCGGAGATGTACAAATTCTGATTTTTGAGGAGGGCACTGGAGACTACAGTACGTAGCATAGCGTTCCACTACGCTCGCCGCTGTTTGCAGGCGGTCTTCCAGTTGACCAATGTTGCCCAAATGGTGATGTCGTCGGCATGTAGCGCATGCTGTACATCTTCAACCTCAGCCAGTTGGGCAGGGAGATGGAGCATTGCGAGATTAAAGAGTAGTGGAGACAGCACTGCGCCTTGTGGTGTGCCCCGTGTACCCATAGTGTAAGGACCGTGCTCCTTGTCCTGAATGCGAATAATGGCTTCGCGGTCCGTTAGGAAATGTTTAATGTAATTAAAAGTGTTGTGTCCACAGTGTGTCTCGCTGAAGTAAGAGAGAATGACGCTGTGTTCCACATTGTCGAAGGCACCCTTTAAATCCAAGGCGAGAGCCACCTTGTCATTATGAGGGTGCTCGACAGGCGTGATTACCTCGTGGCTGAGTTGAAGCAAAATGTCTTGTGCTGACTTGTGAGGCCGGAATCCAAACATCGTGTCTGCGAAAGTGTTACGGGCCTCCAGATATTGGGAGAGGCGATCTCGAACCATGGCCTCCATAAGCTTGCCCACAGAAGACGTTAAAGAGATGGGTCGTAGATGATCGGTATTGATGGGCTTGCCTGCCTTTGGGATGAAGGTGCCTTTGGGATGTAGCCGGCCCAGTAGGCTGGCTACATATACAACATGACCATCACATTGAGGAAAGGGTACGAGTGCCAGAACTATGGAGAGGCGCCCTCCGTGTTCGACCCCTTCCTACCAAAATGGACAGAGAACCACACTGGACGACGTCAGGCGCGGGCGAATGCCCTGCACCGCCATTATGGCTCCAAACATAGCGTTTTCTATGTAGGCGTTGCGGGCCCACATCATTCCAAGGGAGGATGGAACACGGCCGCAGTCGTTCACGAGGGAAGACAGGTGAACGGTCTCACTTTTAAGGCACTTAGCACAACCCATGCGGAGGGGGTAGCAATCGCCCTAGCCGCCTCCCACGGTGAATCTAAATTCATGATATCTGACTAACTAGGGGCTTGCCAGAATTATGAACTGGGCTGGATAACGCCAGCAGCGCAACGAATACTTCGGAGGGCAGCTCGGGATCAGGACCCCAAGACCCGATTTCTCATCTGGACTCCAGGCCACCAGGGCCTACCAGGGAATGACGCCGCCAACTCGGTCGCCCGCGCACTCACTAACCGGGCCCCCGACGTAGACCCTACCGATCTGGACCAGGACTTGTATCCTCTGTTAACTTTCAAAGATATCTCCGCTTATTACCGGGACTCGCACCGTCAGTATCCGGCTCCTCTCAAGGGGCTAGGAAAAGCGGACGAGAGAATACTGCTTAGACTTTTTACTAACACTCTACTTTGCCCGGCAGTGCTCAAACATTTCTACACTTCTTTCTCTGGCCTCTGCTCTTTCTGTGGGGAGGTGGCTGACGCGTTCCACGTGGTCTGGGCATGCCAACACAATCCTTCTCTTCCGCCCCTAACCCCTTCCCCTACCCGAGACGACTGGGAGGCGGCCCTGCTCAGCTGCCGGGACCTACCGGCCCAACAAGCCCTAGTTCAGCGAGCTCGAATGGCGGCCAAGACCAATGGGGTCAGTTAAGCTTCTCTGCCCTCCTACTGATGGGAACGGCGGTTAGCAGTACGAAGGGCACTTCAGGTCTTCGTCCGGTGACACGTTGCCGGTTGGGGCAGCAATTCCAACTTCTTACGACAAAACTTATTTATGAAAGACGGGATTGAAATACAATGTAGTGATGACAAGGCATAAGAGCAAAAGGCAGTTTAAAAAAAGGATGATAAAAAAAGGTGGTTAAAAACGGCCGCGCTTGAGACTCGGCGCGCTCGTCCAAAGTCATTCTTTACAGCGGGTTTTAACCCCCTCGATAATTGGGCGGAGATTTAGTAACCGGCTCTCGCCCAATTTGAACCAATAGCAAAGCAATAGCATCGTATGTGCAAGTGGGCGGAGCCCAGGTCTCGCCGGTCCGAGCCCAGTGGAATGCGCAGCTCGCTGCATGCGCATTCGATCCACCGATTGCCACGCGTCGGGACAGAAAGGATTAGTGCCGCAGCTCACCCTAAGCGCGGGCGTCACGCCTCGACGTACATTCCTCGATTCCCCCCCCCTCCCCCCGGGCATGACCGCTCCTGGTAACAGGTGCGGGGGGGGGGGGGGGTCCCATCGGCCCTGTCTGCTTCCACTTAACCCGTCCCCACCAAGAATGTTGGGGGGACACTAGCTGTACACACAACATACCGAAGCCCACAATAGCACGAAGGATGCGGCCTTCAACAACATACAAAACGCGCGAAAGCACAAGGGTCCGGGCCCCCACTGGCCTCAGTACCAGCACAAAGAAAAACAAAAACCAAGGAGGGGCACTTCACATCCTACTTATGGCAATACCGAAAAGAGTATGTTCCCAAGGATATCTTGTTGCATGCATCTACACTCACAGATTTACATATTTTTCTCTTTGCGAGCAAATAACAGTCGAAACACTCATCACACAAGGAGTCCATCATTAATGCACTTGAGATGGCAGACCACAAGTACTCACACACACACATTCAGGTTGGCTGTAGATGTTTGCAGCGCACACGAAACACGGACGGACAGAAAAGAGAACGAAACACAGCGCTGACTTTCAACTGAGCTTTATTAGAAAAATAAGCGACTTTTATACAAAAATTTTTTAACATGTGACTCAGAAGATGTCAAAACGTCCTACTACATGTGCCATCTAAAATCACTGATACTCTAGATAAAAACCCTGAAAAAACACGAATGGAAAACACTGAAAGACACGTGCCGCCTAAACCACCTAAAGGGTGTCATGATCAATAACGGTGAAGGAACAACATTCGAAAAACTACCAAAAAACTATGATACCAAAATGCAAAAGCAGGGTGAAGCTGTATATGGGCTCCCGTTGTCACAAAAAAAAATAAAAGATAAAAGAAAATACATTGACAAAAACAGGGCTGAAACGGTATAAAACACATTAACTAAAACAGCATAAGACCCATTATTTAAAGAGTGTTGAAATTTACAGGTGCGCGCCTGCGGCCTGCAAGAATCCAAGTTCTTTATCCAGGAGTACTAAGGACACAGCGCTGACGCACATGTCCCCTTTCTGTTGGATGGCTTTTGCCTCGATAATCTCCCTCGTGGGCTGATCGCTGCTTCTACCTAAAATCGTAGTGTCCTGGAACCGTGGTATGCACTTATTGCATTCGCTGCAGTGTACAGCGAGATTTCCTTCTCGTATGTTTCTCTTGCGCAGATTGTCATCATTATTGTTGTGTTCTCGGAGTCGGTCGTTAAGGCATCGGCCCGATTGTCCTATATAGACTTTCCCGCAGCTTAACGGAATCTGATACACCACACCCTTGGTACAAGGTACAAACGGAGACCGGTGTTTTTTGGAGCTATGCACACGTGGTGTACCACAAGTCTGAGTAAGCTTACAAAGCTTTGACAGCTTTGACAATGCAGTTGTCAAAACACGCTTCCTAGCCACATAGGCTGCAATGTAATGAATCAGCCGACCATCGCTGTGTCGTTCAACATAGCTGTGATGGTTTACAGCCATTTCCACTATTTCCACAGCCACTTTTGCTGTTGAAGGCACCTCGCCCTCGCTTGAGAAAACGCTGCTACAAACGAAACGACCTGAACTGCTACGGCGTGTGCAAGGCTGACGCGGCTGAGCTTACCGCGCCGCTAGAAGCAGCGCTACATTCCCCCTAGCGGCATCGATGAGCAGAGGGGTCACGCGCGGCCGAGAGAAATTGATTGTAAAACATTTTATTCGCCGGGAAGAGCTTGGCAAGAAGTCGCGTTAAGTGGTCGAGAGTACATAGCCCTCGACGACTTTGTCAGCCCACTCCACCGCCAAAACTTGCGTTCTGGGGTCAGAGCTAGCCAGCACGGTCTCCCACCGCTCGAGAGAAGGGGCTGTAACTAGATCACCCGGAGGTGGCTCTATTTTGCAGTCCCACAGGATGTGATCGTAGGTAGCACGTTGGCCACAGTGTTGGCAGTTTGGGTTGTAAAGATCTGGATAAATGTGCGCGAGGAGTGATGGGGTGCGTATCGATCTCGTCTGTAGACGACGCCACGTAACCTCTTGTTCTTTAGTAAGGCTTTTGTCTGGAGGGGGGAAAATTCTCCTCTCTAGTTTAAAATGATTGGTGAGATCATGATATGTGATCATTGAGTCCTTCGTGAAATTCAGGGAGCCAGACTCATCCACTGCCCGGTCGACGAAACCTCGGGCTTTATTGTGGGCTGCCTCGTTCCCCGGATTCCCCGAATGGGCTGGGACCCATATCAATTCGGAATAATTTGGTGAGAATTTGGTTGCGTTAAGGATTCTAAGGGAGGTGTTTGTAATTCGCCCTTTAGCGAAATTATTGATACCCATTTTGGAATCGCTGAGGATGATGCTCCCTTGGGTATGTGCTAGGGCGAGGGCTATAGCCGCCTCTTCTGCCGTTTCAGAGGATTTCGTTTTGATTGTCGCCGAGACGATGTGGTCACCATTCTCGTTCACAACCACAACTGCAAAGGCATTGGTATTTTTGTATTCTGCCGCATCTACATAAAGTGTTGTAGCACACTGTCTGTATTTCTTATACAAGGCTTTGGCTCGTGCTTGTCTTCTACCCTCATGGTGTAAGGGGTGCATGTTTTTGGGGAGTGGTTTGATTAGTAGGGCCGTCCTATAGGCGCGGGGTAAGTCTACTTTAGCATCGTTATTCGTAGGTTGAAAGTTAATTCCGAGCCTGGTAAGAATACTCCTGCCAGTTCTGGAATTGGCTAATCGCGCTGTTTGAGCCATTAAATGGGCTTCTTTCAGTTCATTGTAGGTGTTATGTATTCCTAACCTCATAAGCCTTTCGGTTGAGGCATTTAGTGGGAGTCCTAACGCAGCCTTATAGGCCTGCCGTATCATGCTATCCAATTTGTCCTTTTCTGCTTTCGAAAATTTCAGATAAGGGGTGGCATAGAGTATCCTGCTCAGCGCAAAGGCCTGCACTAGGCGGCATAAATCTCTTTCCCTCACCCCTTGTCTGCGGTTAGCTATGCGGCGGAGTAATCGCGCCGTCGCTTCTACCGTGCGTTTTAGCTTAGTGAGTGTGTCAGTATTTTTTCCATTTGTTTGTAAATACAACCCCAGTATTCTCATGGTCTGTACCTCTTTGACAGATCGTCCATTAACATAGACGTTTATTTGCGGGGGGGATGTCGTGGTACGCCTACCGCTTTGTTTACGACGGATCACGAAGAGTTCAGATTTTTGCTCAGAACAAGTGAGGCCAGAATCCCATGCGCATGCCTCGATGATGTCCACTGCTGCTTGGAGTGTGTCTTCTATGTAGCCTTCGCATCCTTTGGTTACCCAAAGTGTGATGTCATCTGCATAGAACGTGTGATGTAGGTCTGGTATTTGTGCCAGTTTGGGGGGAATTTTGATGAGGGAGAGGTTAAAAAGGAAAGGGGACAGGACGGAGCCCTGTGGCGTTCCTTTACTTCCTAGTTTGATTGGGGCAGACTCTATTGTTCCGACCGTTATCACTGCTGTTCTGTTAGTGAGGAAGGATCGGATGTAGTTGTACGTCCTTTCTCCGGGGTTGATTTCTGACAAGTTTGTCAAGATGGCTTTGTGGGTGACGTTGTCGAAAGCTTTAACAAGGTCTAAACCCAATATTGCTTTCGTTCCTGTTCCCTCGTCAGCTTCAATTATGTCCTTGTTAAGCTGCAAGAGAATGTCCTGGGTAGATAGTTGGGCCCTGAATCCTAACATTGTTTCAGGTAGGAGGTTCATGTCCTCCGCATAGTTTTGGAGCCTATTGAGGATGACATGCTCCATGAGTTTGCCTAGGCATGAAGTTAATGAAATTGGCCGTAGATTCTCAGTGCTGAGTTTCTTACCCGCTTTAGGAATAAAAGTGATTTTCGCGTGTTTCCACTCTGGTGGTATGTTGCCTGCATGCCAGTATTTGTTCATAAGGTCTGTAACCGCCGCGATCGACGTTGCGTCTAAGTTCCTGAGAGTCTTATTTGTAACTTTGTCTGGTCCTGCCGCAGATGTTGTCCGCAGTTTTCCAATTGCGTACCAGACCTCTGCGTCTGTGATGTCTGCGTCTAAATTTGGATTAGGAGTCCCCCGGTAGTCTGGTTGTGTGGTACTATCATCCGTGTTTAGATAACGTTCTGCTAGCTCTTTGATTAGGTCTTCAGTTGTACCCTCATATTTATGTATGAGTCTGTACAGTTGACTTTGTTGCACGGGACGTGTTTGTTCTGGATCGAGCAGGTGTCTTAGAAGATGCCATGTCTTCTTATTTCCGAGCTGTCCATTGACGCTTTCACATATTTGGTTCCATTGTTGTGTTTGGAGAGTAAGTGTATGTTCCTCGATTCGCCTCTCGATTTCAGCAATCTTTTTGCGTAGTCGCTTGTTGTGTTTTTGCTGCTTCCAGCGTTTTTGGAGGCCTTTTTGTGCCTGCCACAGGTGTAACAGTTTTGAGTCTGCAATCTGCTCCTCCTTCTCAACTGGCACCACAACGCTAGTGGAGCTGACATCCTCATTCAGGGCGATAACCCAGTCGCTAAGGTTAGAGATCTCCTTTGGAGCTGTTTTGTCGCGAAGTTGCCTGAACTTGTCCCAATCCGTGGTTCGTATTTCTTTTGCTTTGTTTTTAAGTTTTGTCGTGGGGAACGTGATGCTAAGGATGAAGTGATCACTGCCAAGGTTTTGCCCGGTGTTGACCCACTTTGCGTCCTTGACGTTTTTAGAGAGGGATAAGTCTGGAGATGTGTCTACACATACACTGTTACCCATGCGTGTGTGGTCGCTCGGGTTGTTTAGCGTTGTGAGCCCTAGTGACTGTATGATTTGCCAGAGCAGGTTCCCTTTCGGAGTTGCTTTGGTATATCCCCATGCTGGGTGTTGAGCGTTGAAGTCTCCCACAATTAATAGTTGAGCCCTAGCAGCCAGCTTTACTGTGTTTATCAACAAGTGTGGGAGTCCATTGCCTTTGTTTCTGGGAGGGTTGTATACATTAAGGATGAAGAGATTTGAGCCTCCTTTTTGCCTTGGTACTATTTCAAGTAGGGTGTAATCTTCTTCCGAATCATTTATAAAATGTTGAATTGCGGTGATATTTCTATGCACCAGAGTGGCTGTGAAGGAGCCGGCTGCGTTACTAGTATCATAATGAGGTGGCAGATATGCTTTATAGCCTGGCAGTGTAGCCCTGCCGCTAGCTTCTTGCAATGCAATCACGTCTGGGGTTGGAACAGACGGTGCTTGTTGGATGTGGAGCTGCAAGTGGGCCCGCTTGCGGCGGAAGCCTCTGCAGTTCCATTGCCAAATTTCAAATTTTTGGCGTGGTGCCATGTTGGGTTATAGATGGTTGTGGCGTCGTGGACAGATCCACGGTGGGGGGCAGGCGGGCCTCGATAGTTGTAAGCCTATCCATTATTTGCTGCATGCAGGTGGCTATTTGGGATACCTGTCCCTCTAGTGTTGCAAAGCGAATATCTATCTCTGCAAATTTGGTAGTAACGAGGCCTTGGAAGGTAGCTTGTTCTGTTGATATAGCGCTAGTTCTCTCTGACAGAGTATTGATGTCTGCCCTGAGTTTGGTAGGCGCTTTCGACGGCTGCGGGGTGTCGGATTCCGAAGCCTCGGCCTTTCTTTTGGATTCCTCGCCTTCTTTTGTAGGATGCGGTCTTTTAGTTGCTATTCTGGCGTCTGTGTCCGTCGCGTTATGGGCTGAAGACTGGGACGCGTTGGAGGGAGTGTGGCAAATAGCGTCTGTTTCCATCGCATTATTGGTCGAATCCTGGGACGCGGTGGGTGGCATTCTAGCCGCAGTGGCATTCTGTACCTGATGCGCTTGTAACAGGCGTTTAATGTCAGCCAACTCTTTTTTAAGGCTGGCAATTTCTCTGTCTCGGGATTGTAGTTGGATCTGAAACTCCTTCTCTCGAGCGTCAATAGATTGGGAGGCCTCTGCTGGCCAGCTCACCTTTTTATTGGAGCGGCTATCGCTGCGTCCGCGGCTTGAGCTCCTCTTGTCTTTCCCTGCAGGGTTCCCCAGGGGCGGGAAGGAGCTGGAGTTGTTCCGGCTGTGGCTTCCTCCTTTTCCGGTAGCACCGTGTTCCTTCTTCCTGGGCCTAGACTGGTGTCCGTGTAGTGATGAGTCGTTGTCCCCTTGCTTGGGTGTCTGGTTGCCATGGGGCGTTCCTTGTTTGTTCTTGTTGATCAGCCGGAATTTGCAGTTCCGGCTGCCTGTGTTGTGGCCCCCGTTGCAGACGATGCATACGGGTTGGCAGGTTGGCTGTTCTCCCTCAGGTGGAGGCGAGTGATTTTCTCCGCAGCGGCGGCAAAGGTTCGTTGTAGGTTTGTAGCAGACATCGGCCCGGTGTCCTACTCTCCTGCAGTTGTAGCATACCTCATGTTGCTCCCTGAAGGGGTGGACCCGAAAGACGCCGCACTGATAGATTACTTGGCTGGGTAGCTTCTTTCCAAAAAAGGTGATTTGTATTGTTCTGGATTTCCCGATCCTTCGGGCATCCACAACTTCTATTCCTTCGTTTCGGTTTCCGAAGCCTTGGCGAACCGCTTCGGGCGAGTCTCCCGCGTAGGCGTTGTAAATGACCCCTTTTACCGAGTCTTCGGGCGCCGCCACGTACGACGTTACGTTGTAGGTTTGATCTTGGAGGTTCAGTTTTTCAATATTGGCGTATGCAGTCGCCCGTTGACGATCGGGCGTGCATAGCGTAAAGGTGTTGTTGGCCGTATTGACTCTGATAATGTCTTCATTCTTCACCGTATCATACGGCAGCCTGGCCACCTCGCAGGCGCAGAAGAGTAGTAGTCCGGGCGCAAAGTCCCTCAGATTCCAACCTTGTGGTCGGCAGACGATTTTGTAGTCGTCGGTCGGTAAGCGCGGGAGAAGGGCTTTCTTGCTGAGTGCAAATAGCTTCTTCCCGTTCTTTCGCGATGGAAAATTGGAATTAGACTTGCCTTGGCCGTGCCCCTGCGCAGGCTCGTCGTCGGTTGATGCGGGCCCTTTATTCTTCAGGCCTCGTTGTCGGTCGCGGTAACGAAGAATGGTTGCCCATTTTCCGGCCTCGAGCTCCGACGGTGATATTTTCTCGCCTTCCACGGCGTACTCCATCTGTGCGGGTCCCTGGGCGCTCAGTTCCCGGCGGAGAGGTGACGAGCTAGGTCGAGCTCGATGGCTAGGCCGGCAGTCAGCCGGCAATATGCCTAGGTGTCCGTAGATTGGCAAAATCCGGCTGCAGCAGGCACTGGACAATGGCCCGGATGTCGTCCAAAATATTCGAGCCCGAAGGCTGACTCTTTCTGCCGAAAAGTGGCTTCGAGGCGGGAGCCCATGCGAGACACGTCAGCACAGCTCCGTGGATTGGATTGGATTCTCGGCCGAGAGAAAGCGCCGCGGTCATCACACCTTTTCATTCTAGCCGCCCTAGCAGAAGTCCGCTCCACTTCGCGATGCGACAGTGGCGGCAGCAGCGGCAATTCCGGGTTTTCAAATTTTGCCAGTAACAAGAAAGAAACAAGTATCTTTTGTGACTTGCGAAAAAAAAGAGTAATATTTTTATGTTGCCACTTTATCTAACTAAATGTCTGTAGCTGAACTTATAACTTTTAATTTTCAAATTATAACGGCGATCGTCTGCAAGGCGTCTGGTATGCCCAGTACACAGTTGGTTCGCTGCATATTTCATTGGCTGCGTTTGTGGTGCCAGCGCGTTGAACGAGAGTGAAAATAAGGTGAAAACATCGCCGGACATCGCAGAGTTTCGTAAGTCGCGACATCCTCGCCGCATTAACGACGGCAAGTCCTAGGTATCGCGTTATTATTCATGTAGTAATTAGCTGTAAACGATGTGTAGAACCGTCTGTGCAGTTTCGCTCCGTTAGTATAGTTCGTAAACTTTGTAGCCTTTTTCATTTCGGTCTCAGTGTAGACGACAAAGGTGCAGAATATATATGCGATAGTCGTGTATATAACAGCTCGTGACTGAAAAGCATTTTTTTTTATCGAGTGTGCGTTGGAGCGCCAGCGTATATTGCCCGTGCCAGACAGGTCAGTTTGTAGAGCATCTCGATGTTGCGTTATATTTCCGATTTTCATATGCTAGTGCGCCGTATTTATTATTGATCGAGCTTTTTGCTCCCCCAGCAATATATTAAATTGCTTTTTTTATGTGGTAATGACAAGTTGGATGTTCCATGTACTTACATACAGCATTGTGCGTTTTTATCGCTGACACTTTCAAAAATTTCCCCGCCTCAACCGCTGGCTCATTCGCGGTGAAACTGCACACAGAGCTTGCGTATTATGGTAACTTTTGTATCGTAGCAAGTTTGACAATGGTACTTACTTAGTTCAGGCGCACATGATGCGAAAACGTAAGCGTCTACGAGAGATCGGCGAGCCAAAACCCGCAGACGACGCTTTTTCGCTAAAAACCGGCAGTGACGTCATCTGTTTTCGGCAGCGGAAAGCGTCACAACTAGGTTGACTAGGCTTTCGACTGCCAAAAACAGATGGCGCTACTGGCGCCATTTAGCGAAAAAACGTCGTCTGCGGGGTTTGGTTCGCCGATCTCTACGTAGACGATTACGTTTTCGCATCATGCACGGCTCAACTAAGTAAGTACCGTTGTCAAACTTGCTTCATTCCTCATTGCTCATTCCTCGCCGTCTGGACACTGCACATATGGCAGCCTCACTCATGTTGTTGCTCAATGAAGTGACTAACTGCTGTTCATACTCTCTCACTCGTACAGCTCAGTGCCGCCTGAATATGCAGCGCCTTGTTGAAGAGCATTCAAATGTGCTTGCGGACAACGAAAGTCTGGTACTCCGGCATAGAACTGAAAAGTTTTGTTCATCATGATTTCAGCTGAGTAATTAAACCTATAGAGACTGTATTCGTTCTCAGGTTTGGCAGGCGGCTGGAAGTTGGCATGTGGCAACTCTGTGTACTTGCAGGCACACCGCTAGCAAGTTTTGAACAAAAAAATTGTCAGTTTCAACTTGGTTAAGGCATGTCACCACCTTTGAAGAGGCGTTTTTTTTTTTTGTAAAAATGACATTTTTTCTTTTTTAGATTTAGAGAGTTCCCTAACATTCAAAAATATTTTGCAGCAAGAATCATGTTCGTATCTTATTTAGTTCAAAAGTTATAGCTAACTTTCGAACAGGTGATGAACAGTTCCGAAACCGAAACAAATGTGGTTTGGTAACAAAAACTGATAACTCAGCGATAATCAACGACGTATAATAAAAGTTTTTTATTATGTTTTAGTCTGATGTGTAAAAGATTATTAAAGGCAGTTTGTAAGGCTTCGTTTTTTTTTAAACATTTCTTTAAATTTCCGCAAGGGGGATGCATGACGCTACGAGCGTCTCTGTTGTTTACTTTGCGTGCGCTTTGTGCTGCCGCTTTGAATGCTGCCGGATTCATCCTTTTTATAGGCATTATTTTTAGTAGCAACAGTAATAACATAGGCTGGACGTTTTTATAAGAAAGCATGGCCAAGTTCAGGGTAAAAAGGCGATTGAAACGGAAGTTTCTTGGCAGTCGACATACAAGGAATGCTCCGACCGAAGACCATGCGGGCGTTAATGTATCGGCGAGTGCTGCAAAGCTTGGGAACTTAGAGAACAATTGTGAAGTGCCGCTGCAAGAACTTCTACTGCAAGGTAATAGGATTATTGATATGGAGATCCTCTCATCTGTTTTTGCAAAACTGGCCTGCCCGGAATGCAAGAAGACGTCGCTCAGATTGGAAGAATGCTCGCAGCTTATAATATCATGTGCATATGCTGTTCTGTGTGATGCGTGCGCATATGCATATTCATTTCAATCGTCGAAAAAGGTTGGAATTGCTATTGAGAACAACCTGCGTCTTGTCTACGCAATGCGTCAGCTGGGCAAGGGATATTCTGGAGCTGTAACGCTGACGAAAGTGATGAACATGCCACCGCCGCCTTGGCATTCTGCCTACCAAAAGATATCTGCTAAGCTCTATAAAGCGGCAGAGACTGTTGCGTCTAAGTAAATGATGAATGCCGCTGCTGAATTGCGTTGTGTTGTGCAAAGTACTGAGTGTGGTGTGTCAGGTGATGGCACATGGCAAAGGCGTGGACATTCATCATTGAATGGATGTGTGACCTTGATATCCATTGATACTGGGAAAGTTATTGACGTAGAAGGCATGTCAAGTAAATGTAGGGCATGCCATTCGAAAAGCAAGTTGAATCCCTCAAGCACTCAATATCTGGAGTGGAAGGCAAATCATACCCAGTGCCAAGCAAACTACACCGGTAGTGCTGGTGGTATGGAGGCAGTAGGTTTCTATCGTATGTTCGAGCGAGCAGAAAGAAGTCGTGGTTTAAAATATGTAGACTTCTATGGAGATGGCGACTCCAAGAGCCACGCGGCTATAAAGGACATATATGGCACAAATAGTGTGCGCAAACTGGAGTGCATTGGGCACGTACAGAAGCGTGTAGGATGCCGACTACGAAAGTTGAAAAAAAGTGTTCCTGGGCTTGGAGGCAAAGGAAAGTTAACGGATGTCCTCATCGACCGGCTGCAGAAATATTATGGTATTGCCATCAGAGCGAACGTGGGAGACCTGCGAGCCATGAAGCAAGCTGCATTAGCGAGCCTCTTTCACTGTAGTTCAACAGATAAAACACCAAGGCATGGTCTGTGCCCTCTTGGCACTGAGAGTTGGTGCGGGTTTAACCGAAGGAGTGCACTCGGTGGTGGATGCTACAAGCACAAGGGAGGCCTTTCCAAAGAGGTACTCAACAAAGTGAAGCCGGTATATACTGACCTCTGTACGGACGAGCTCTTAAAGAAGTGCCTGCATGGAAAAACCCAAAATGCCAACGAGAGTTTCAACGGTATGATTTGGCAACGGGTTCCCAAAGACGTCCACGTGAGCCTGCCCATCCTACTTTTTGGTTTATATGATGCTGTGTGCCACTTCAATGATGGTAACAGAAGTACAGCAGATATTTTGAGGGAAGCAGGCATCAAACCTGGCCACCACACTCTCGTAGCATTTTGCACCAGTGACCAGAACCGTGTGAAGAAGGCCCAGCGTCAATCAACGGGTGTGGTAAAACATCTCCGCAAGAAAAGACGGGCAGCAACAAAAGCCAAAAGAGAGCTCGTGGCAGCTAAGGAGGGCCCTAGCTATGAACCTGGTGGATTTTAACTTCCTTGGGCATGGTGATCTTGTTTCTACAAGGATTGAAAAACTTTAATAGTGTTTTTCTCAAAACTTGATTTCTTGCACTTTCTTGTTGCGCAAACAGTTGTAACTTCGAACTGAATAAATATTTTTCAATGAAACTTTGCACGCTCATTTCTTTATTACTAACCTGTGCAATGAACTAGGATGAATGAAATCGAATGGTAAGTTTTGATGTAATCATGTTTTATGCCAAGGAATGCAAACAAAAATGACACATTTGTTTGTTTTCTTTGGAATTTTTTGTATAACTTGATTCCCAATTATCGGATGGCAAAGATCCTAGTTGGTTGCACAGCCTGGTTAGTTGGCTAACTCTGTGCCAAAAAAAGTTTAGAATTTCTGCACTCCATTGTCTAGTTATGAATGTTTGCATAACAGCCAAGTTTGGGCCATTTTTTGTCAATAACAAATTCTAGCATGATATTTTAAACTCCTATTTGCTTTTGAATATCATATAAAACGATGCTTTATAAGGTCAGTGTGAAATAAAAATTTAATGGTCAAAATTTCAAAAAGGTGGTGACATACCTTAAACCTACTGTAGTGCAAAAGCATTCCCAAATTGCCAAGGTCAAATTTTTGCAATGGCGTGGCCCAAATTTGGAGGTCCTCATCGTGTCAGGCTTGCTCAGTTATGTTTGGACATCAATTTTCGTCCAAATTGACCAAGGTAAAATTTTGGTGGTGGCCCAGGCCAAATTTGGAGGTCACCGTTGTGTTTGGCACGGTCAGTTATGGCTAGAAATCGATTTTTGTCCAAATATGCTAAGGCCAAATTTTGGGGGTGGGTGGACCGCATTTTTGAGGTAGCCCAGGCCAAATTTGGAGGTCACCATAGTGTTGTGTGCGGTCAGTTATAGCTAGGCATCGATTTTGGTTCAAATTTGCCGACGTCAAATTTCGGGGGTGGGTGGGCCAATTTTTTGGGGTGGACAGAGGTCAAGATCAAAGACCATGTCACCATAGTGGACCAGAGTGGTCATGGTGAACCCTGCAGACATGGTACACCTTATGCAGCTTACAAACTTTTCCTATGGTAGGCATCACAAGGTTATTTCAAGGTCATCTGGAGACACTGAATCTGAGATCAAATTTTACATGGAGTAGAGTGTTCTCTCTAAAAGCTCCAACATAGAACCCAGTATTTGAGCAGCAGGAGCAGGTTTTCTGCTTTTGCGCAGCAGTGCTGTAATATGCTTGCAGCCTACAGGGAGGTGGGCCTCCTGATCAGATTATTCCAAAAATTGTGACACTCTTGAGGCTGCCATGCGATGATATGAGCTGCGACTGGCTATGTGTTCAAATGCCATGTTTTACAGTCATAGTTACCTGCATATAGGTTCTCCGTGCTATGGACATCATATGCATGAGTAATCTCTATACTGTTGTTTGCTCGGATGTGGTTGCAATTGAAATACCTTTTGTTTTTGTTATGCCTGACCCCAGGAGGAGAAGGAGCAGCTCATTGCACAACTGCGAACGCTGGCCAGCAAGCTGTGCGACCCGTCTGACTTGGACGATGGGTCGGCCCTGAAACTTTTTGAGGCCTTAAGCAGTGCCGTGCAGCAGCTCAGTGATGAGCGCAGCTCCTTGAATGATAGGTAAAAGTTGGTCAGGGTTCAGTGCAGCCACGAGCTTGTCATCCCACCCCTGATATGTTGTTGTTTTCACCTTCAGTGAGGACTCCAGTGCAGGATATTGTTACCAATAACCTTCAACATTTCTTGTTTTGCTGTGTGTGGCTGCCATTAGGGAAAATGAAGTGATGTACTACCAATATTCTGAGTTCTATTTTGCTTGCTGGCGATATGTTTAAGCTCATTAATTTGTGAGGACAGGCATTATTTAAGGCACTTGCAAGTTTTCAGCATGGGAGTTCAGTATGTAGTGTGGCCAAGATATACACCCAAAGTATATTTGTTTATCTGTCTTAGCAGTTGTCTCCTGTATCCCTTTCTTCAGCCGTGATGTGGATGTGGGCCGAGTCTACTGATTCAACAAAAGTTAATCCCCACTTATAAGGTTGTGATAGAAACCTACATTATGCTTACTTTTAATGGCCGTAACATATAAATGAGAGAGGGTTTTACCAAATTAGGATAAAGGCACTAGGTCAAGCACGACTGTCAGAGTAAAATGAGCAGAAAAAAAAATAAAGATCACCTGAGAACAACAGGCCAGCACCACTGAAAGTAGGAAGCATATATGCTGGCTGCCATTTGCTCTGCTCTGCTGTTTGAAGGGGCAACTTCTGTTTAGCCTTTTTTTTTTTTGGACTCTGATGACAAGTGCCTCTACAAATAATTTCAGATGATGTTTGTTCCCATGCATGAAAATTTCTGAATACCTACCTTAAAATTCCGAGCAAGCGCCCCCACCCTGCAAGTCAAAATTACTGGCAAAGTGGGGAGAGGGCGCTATCCCGGAATGGTGCCAAAATTCAAGTAGGCGGCGACATTTTCCTGACAGAAAAAAAAAGCAAAGTACACATGTACTTAAAACGTCCTGCCTTTCTTCCCCGGTCGAGGAGCGCATCTTCCACGTAATCACTAAACAGCAACACGTCTTAACTCAAGTTTCTTCGAAGTTTTGGTTTCCCGTAGCAACTTCTCGAAATTTTTGTCCCAGTCCCATATCCATTTCTGGTTGTGCTCGAAGTCTCGAGCCATTTGGGGCACGTTCCTTCCGTATTCCCGATGCCATTGTATGACTTCAATTTTCTTTGCCACTTTTACGAATGCATTGCCAACCTGGCAACGCCAAAACAAGTCAACAAGTGGCGCGTGGCAAACGAGCTTGTGAAATTGCGAATGGCTTGAAAAGCAGGATTGGATTGGATAGGGCAAACCACTGTTGCCTGGGGGCGGTATATTCAGGTGGCTGGCTGTATCAATGTTGAAGATCTATTCTTCTAATTACAGCTTTCATCTTTTCCCAACAAATTTATCGGCGCATCTGACAGCCTTGCTTCTGTTTTGCAGAGAAAGAGCGGCAAAGACCACTATAGAAGCTCTGATGGGAGAGAGAGGTATACTTACAAATTTATCCTCATTTTTTTTTTTAACATCTAATGTCGAAGTTTTGATTTCTCGGTTTCTGTCAATATGTTTTGAATTGTATGATATCCACATTCACATGGATATATTGACTCATGCAAACCGTACTAAGAACAGTGCACTCCGAAACAAGGGTGCTCTTGGGAAGCATACAACTAGAGATTTTTCATAAATATTTGCGTGGTGTTTAATGCCATGAAGTTATTTTGACTTGTGGATAGACTGGAATTGCTATTGGAGGGTATAGTCTTTAATACCATTGCAATGGAGCTGCAATGTGCTGCCATGCCATTTCCTTTTGCAGTGTCGCTGCATGACCTTTGGTTTTGTTTGGTTTCATTCACTTTAGAAACCAGGAATTAGTCATTGCACTAAATTTGCTCTCTGTATAAGCATGTGCTAAGTATTCTTTTCAGGCAAGGTACCACCCGCCACGGTGGTTCAGTGGTTAGGGTGCTCGGTTACTGATCCGGAGCACCTGGGTTTGAACCCGACTGCGGCGGCTGCGTTTCGATGGAGGCGAAACTCTAAGGTGCCCCGTGTGCTGTGCAATGTGTAGTGCACGTTAAAGATACCCAGGTGGTCGAAGCCCTCCACTATGGCACCTCTTTCTTCCTTTCTCTTAGTCCCTTCTTTCAGGGTTTGCTGATATATGAGACAGATACTGTACCATTTCCTTTCTCCAAAAACCAATTTTCAATTTCTAGGCAAGGTGCACTGACTTTCTTCACTGCAGGAAGATGCCTGCACTTTTGAAAACACATGTGCTACACTTTGTTTTTAGTGCTATTTGGACTGCTGTTGGAGTTATAGGAAATGCATACCTAAAAACTTATTTTGTACATGGAGGTAGCTATGATGCTGGTGCTATGTGGGGCAGCTGAGAATAGCCCATTGTGATATTTTTTTGCAGTTTGGCTCTCAGCGCTACCAGGTTTTGGAAACATCACCACTTCTTGCTGGATGGCAGTTTTAAATGCACCTGTCAACAGGTTCTCGTATTCCATAATGGAAAATTTAAGTCAGCCGCATCAGGTTAGCTAAACTGATGCCGGAAGTCGAGGCTGTGTTTTTATTGGTAGTTGTAACACTTTTCAGAACTTTCTTCTTTGTCTTAGCCCCCCCCCAAAGATGACTCACATAATTAGGTTCTAGAAGCTTCCTGCCTGGACGATTGGAGCGACTGAAAATGACCAAGAGACATGAGCCACATGCTAGAATGCTCGGGCTTCGAGATGGCACTTGGGCAATGACAAGGGATTAAAAGAAAAAACTTGTTCTTGAGTCTGCAGCCGACTGGTTCGGGTCGTTCCTCCCAACGGCGCTCTCAGCGTTATTGTTTAGACAAATGTATTCTAATAGCCTTTTCTTGTGTCAAGTACAGTGACAAATAATGGATGTGTGCAACCTCCGAATGTGCATGGTGGGCCTCATTGTACTAATATCTTTGCATTTGCTGTGTGACAAATCAGAATGCAAGTTGTGAATAGTCGGAAAACAAAGCAGCTGCATAGGAAAAGAAGTGAAAAATACACCAATCTTCTCTCGGGAAGATGACATCAAGGTGTTGTAGACGAGCTCTGAGCTGAATATTATTTTCTTTGTCATTCAAATGGAACGTCTCCAAAAGGAGAGAGATGCTGTTGCTGTTATTGTGCAGGGGGCTTGTTGATTTTAAGTCTGGAGCGTTTTTGTGCGGAAATATCCATTTGCAGTGCAAGGTGGGGCATTTTTTGTTCCCAAACAGTCTATGATCACTGGAGCCGCTCCCAGGGAGTGACCTCTGACATGAGTGACGAATTGGCCAGGAAGAAAGAAGAAGTTAAGAGACTCTCTGCGGAGTCCGCAAGAATGGACTCTGTCATCAGGGAGCAGATGGTAGGCTGTTTCCCATGCTTCCTTTGGGCATGAGAGCTTAGGATTGACGGTTGTGTATGGTAAGTGAAATTTCAACATCCCGATGCTGCATGTGAGCTGTGAGAGATGCCGTAGTGCATGAACAGAAAATTATTTCCAGTCACATGGAATTCTTTTATGTGCTCTGATATCGCACAGCAAACCGGAGCCAATGTCACCACACCGCTTCTTAGAGGCGGGACGTCCACATGATGTGTGAGTTCCACTGAATGTCTGGTTTCTACCTGCAGGCTGAAATTGAAGGCCTCTGCAGTGGTATCACCAACTTTGAGCAGCTTGCTGCAGATAGTGCTGATGAGCTAGCACGAGTGCAGGCTGAAGCCGAGTCCCTCAAGTGAGATTTTATTTGTGATCTTAATTGCAACTTGCACTTAGCTGCACATAACTGAGAGCCGCACAGTTGAAGCTTTTTGTTGTGTTTGGATCTCGCATAGCCTGGCTGTAGGACCTTTTGCAAATATATCTCAGTCTCCCAACTTTGATGATCCTTGGCCATAACCACAGGTACTCACTGCTGTGTGCTCGCATGTTAATTAGTGGAAGGCATAACTTCACGGGGAGCCTGAAGCGTTTACTGCAACTCACTGCTCTGTGACTGAATGCTGTAGTTCTGCTGCAGTGTGAATGATTTTTGAGTACATTGCACTGTGCTCATGCCACCAGGGAGTCCCTGGCTGCAGCCCAGATGGAGGCTGAAGAACGAGAGGAGGCTGCCCTGCTGCTTCTCGAAAAGGACACACAGATAGCCCAGCTGGAAGGAGAGCTGCAGGTAGTCCAGGGGCTGGCTGAATTGCTTGCACGCATTTGATGGCATGCAGTTGTGTAACAATGAGGCGCAGAACCTGCAGACTTGGCTTGCTATCTGTGCCTATCAAGCAGGACTGGGTGCAGTTTTAACTCAAATAATTTAGTAACCTTTAATAGTTCAATAACCGAGCATATTGTGTGGGCACAGATCGCACACGCTTCTGTGGCAGAAAGTTTTTTTTTTTGGCTTGCTTGCTGGCATATCAAGCGTTCTGAATCATTCTCTGGAACAGCATGCTTACAACAGCCACCTTCTTGTCTATCTTTGCTAGAAGTGCAAGCCTGCAGTCGTTGCATTTTCTAAACATGCTAAACACGTTGCTAGGAAAGAGATTGTAACTGTGCTTGGCATATCCTTTTGCAGTGAAAGATTGACTACTTGAATGCATTAATTCACTTCAAGCATGTACTTGCATAACTTTGAGAAGGCACACTTTGTGCATTTTGGTCGTCCATTGTTTGACAAGATATTTATTACCTCCAAACATCAACCAACATTCTGAATTGGTCAGCAAACAATGCACTTTCTATTTGCCACTTTGGCTGACATAATTCCTGTGGAACAATTGGTCAATAAGTTTGATCGTGGTGAAGCCTTACTCATTTGGGCAGTTAATTGATCAGTATCTCAGCCCTGATTTTAAACGATCGGCTCATTGTGTAGCCTTACTGGGGGAGTGGGCGGGTGTGTCATTGTGAGCATCAGTGGGCGGACTTCAGGCTTCATGTGGATTAAAAATTCAGCAAGTTTGTGCTGTATACTTTGCTCAGCATTTTGCTTGGTAAGAAAGTAAACAGTGCGTTTTGACCACTTCTTCTGTAGACTGTCTTGCAAAGCAGTTTGCTGCTAGTTCAGTGGTTGTTCCTGTTTGGTCTTATCAGTGCAATTACAGTAATTTCCACTAACTTCAACTCACATATCTTTAAATATATCTGTGATCGCAGTTGAGCAACTTTTTCCATGTCATGCATTGGAGAGCATTATGTACTGTATATATTAGTATCTTGGAAGCTTTTTATGACGAAATTTGGATATCTTGGAATATGATTTGTGAGTACTTGGTAAAGGAAAGGAGAGTTGTTGGCCAGTGATTCTTGCAGCCTACAAGTCGTGCTACTGACGAACAGGTGGGTCTGCACCAGTGGGCTGGAGTGTGCGCCCATTACTGCCACTTTGTTTCCCTGCATGATTTTGTGCGATTTTGACTTCACACGAGGCATGTACAGAGTCTGCTTCCTAGGACAATGACGGTGGGGCAGGCAGGAAGAGGGTACATGCGGGTGAATCTCAGAATCTTCTTTCCCATGAGCAGCAGTATCATTTGTGACATGGCAGAGATGGTGGTGGACCTTACTGCCTCCACATTATGAGCACGATAACAGGTTCAAGCTAGCGCACTGGTCTTTGTCAGCTGGTTTTCTTGCACCGCTGTGCCACTCACGAGACTCTTCTATTAAATGGTCAACTGCTTATTCTTTAGAAGGGAATTAGCACTGCTAGATATAGATAGATCCAGGCTTACATTTATAAAATGCATGATCAGTACATTTGAAAGTTTTGTGCTTTGTTGACCTCAAGGCTCTGTTTATTTCAATTATTTTTTGGTTTTGTGACTTCAAGATATTGAGGTTTTAGTGTATGTGCACTGAACCTTCTGTCAGGCTACAATTATTTAACTGTGACCACCTTTGCATTTGCAGTTTTCACTGCTGAGTGGGGAGTCAAATCTTTTGCACCTGGGTTGTCACTTGTTGCATCACTCAAGTGTGTAAAATGTGTGAGCATAATTGACAGCTGCACACGGGAAACCGATGTCGGTGTTGGATATTGCGATATACCTCAACCATTACTTTTCTTTAGCCTAGAAATCACCAAAAGCGGCTTTCATAACAGTAATGCTTTCAGTTACCCTGAAGAATAATCTTGCAGGGCATGCTTCTCAATGTTTACCATTCACATATATGTACAGTGGCAGGGTACTGTTTTCACGTCTCTACAGGGTGTTTGCACCTTAGCATGGTTGTGGCTAGCTTACAGTAGCTCACTTTGTGTTAGCCCTTGAAGTATAAAAGGTTAACTCTTTAAGCTTTGTTTATGAAACCAGTTATCACTTTTGTGCATGCTTCACTTGCGATGTTTTCCAGAGACCTGTATTGCTGCCTTGTGAGTGTTTAGATTGCCATTGCTATATTGAGGAGTTGGTTCACTCTGAACTACTTTGTTTTTGTGAAGTTGAATGTTTTTGTTTATTTCACTGATGCTCAAAATTGTTGATTGTGATTGTGCACAGCACTAAATGCTTCCTTGTCTTTTCTTGAAAAACTATCAGGAAAAGAGAGAGGAGCTTGCCAGTCTTGTCCAGGAAAAGGCAGCAGTGGATGAGTCAGAGAGGTTGAGGTGTGTGGCAGCAGTTGTTTTTTGCATCTTTTGTTTATTCAGCCCTTTGTTGGTCACTTGGCTTCTTTGCAAATCTGTTTGCTCTACGAAGTTTGCAGACACTGAAACTGAACAGGATTGCATGTTTATACATTTATATTGGTTGCTGCAATATTATGTGGCATTCTTTACTGCTGAATACATTGTGCTGTGCAAGTTTTGTTAGAACAGCCTCTGGCCGTTAGTAGAAAAGAAGGAGGAGACACTCTCTAATGGTAACCCAGTATGCTTGCCTAATATCATAGTTTGTAGGCTACTCCAAAGGAAGTGGTGAAACATGAAGCGATGCGTACCATCATACGCATGCTGTTCACAGAAAGCATGTGATACAGTATAATATTAGATCTTAATTTAGCGGGTAAAAGTTAGTGGACAAAAAATATCTTCTGCTTATGCACAACTCATAAATCACAATGATACGGTGATGATAGGCAGTGCTGTGCACTTTGCTTGAAAAGGATTCGTAGTACGCTTTTTAATGTGATAGTGTTAAGGAGCTCGTGTTCCAGAAAATCCAGCGTCGGCAGCGATGGTGTTGTTGACCGTGACCAAAAAATCCCCAGAGAAGCTAACTAGGATGCAAACAGGCCACCTAGGAAATGTGATATTGCAGCGCCATCACTACCTACCCACCGGATTGTGAGAAAACTGCTCACAATAGCAGGTGGTCGTTAATGATTGGCTGCTCAGGAAGAGCAGTCTGTGATGCACAAGGTCCACCAGTAGAAGCACCTGCTTTACAGAGCAGTGCCGCATCACTTAACCGCTACACCACTGTGCCAGGAGTGGTATGAAGACTTCTAGGGATTTATGAATACAAAGTAGAGAATGACTAATTCGGCATATATGAACGTAAACCCCTTGAGCTATCACGTCAAACCCCTAACGCGGAGTTTGGGTGTTCTCTTAATTTTCTTTTTTAGCGATAGCTACCTTACGCTAGCATTTCGAGCCATCAGCGTGGCACCCTTGAGCTCTGTGGCGGCGCCGTGGCTGGTCATGTGGTGCAGAGCAGCTGCAGGCGGCATGACCAGCGAAACCGAGTTAGAGGGGGGTGGGGAGTGAACCCACGTCCATGGACAAAGATGAAGAAGGAACGCCCAGCGAAACGGAGTGGCGAAAAACTGAATTTGCAATTCGACTGAACGAGTTACACTCGGCCAGCTGTAGCCATCGCGTCACTCCAGGTTTAACCAGAGCTAAACCACAGCCAATTTTTTTCCCAGTGAAATTGCCACAAATGAGTGACCATCTATGTCCTGCCCATAGATACTACTGCAACTCTGATGGTGCAATTTTGGTTCTTGGTCGCTGCAAAATGCACTAAGAGGCAAAGACTGATGAAAGACACAGACATGGCTCTGGTACACAACAAAAATGGCACCACTCGTTTAACATCTGACACTGTGGAGTTGCCATTTCAACTTAAGGATTGAAAATGAATCTATGAAGGCAGTGTGGCCTTCAAAAAGTATCATGGGAAGCAGTAACCTTTTTTTAAGTTATTGTGATTTCTGTTTTTAAGCGTGGTCAATGCAAGTCTGCTCTCATAGTATGTGGTCCTTAAGATTGTAATAATCATTTTGCAAACCCATTATGTGGCACCAGCTTATTCAAATTGAGGCAGTGAGTCAATAGGCACTGAGATATTTTCCATGTGATAGGAGCCTATGAGAAACTCTGCAGATAGCAGAGACTACTGCAGACTTTTCTTTTAGAGCATTGTACACAGGTGCATGAAAGGGTGAATGGAGTATTGACATATGCCGCTGGAGGGTGCTTAGATGGTGAAAACATAGAAGTAAGAGTTTGCTGAATAAATCACGAGCATGTAGTGACCATGACAGATGCTTTTTCTACTGCAATTTTGAATTTGTGGGTTTTCACTTGTGGTATGAGTCTGTTGGCAACTTTCAGTACGTAATACAAAAGATTGCGCTTGGTGAATGTGATTGCAGCATGCATACTGGAAGGCATCACAAAGCCTTATTTGCAGTCAAATGCCTCTGACAGATTGATTGCCCTCCATAGTTGCACATGAGCACGTAATGTGCGTTGTATTTCCAGAGCACTGAAGTAAATGTCATTGGCATATAGAGAAATCCCAAGTGAGGGTGGCATGCAAAAGATAAAAGAATAGACAAAGTTCTGCTGTTGGGACATGACTGGTTTAAGTCATTGTCCACTGGCAGCATGGTGTCTTTTCTTCTACTTTGTGAAATCGTCTGCTATATAAAATGACTGCTCAGTTACATTCTCTATTTAACAGAAAAAAAAGGTCTACAGTAGAACCCTACAGTTACGTTTTTCATGGGACCGCATAAAAAAGTGTACCAGCTGGGACAATAACCGAGAAACATCTGGGAAGAAAATGATATGTTGTTTTCTGCCGTGACTTTCTTGTTTAGTTCTAGTAAAAAAAGGGCAGTGGCGCATCACTTTACCGCTGCGCCACTCCCAGTGATCTATGAATGTAAAGTAGAGAATGACCAATTCTGCATACACCCTTAAGGTAGAGCTTAGTGCACTAGCACTAAGGACCCCACTCACCGATTTTGCCAATCTTTAAAACCTGCTTGAGCTTGAAAACTGAGCCTCAGCTTGAGACTGAAGTGCTAGCACACCCAATTGGGATTTGGCCTAACCACACTAAATCATCCGTCATTTTTTGTATAGCAAGCGTAGGTCAGTTTTGTTGCCTGTACACAACTGCTAAAGGTGACACCGAGGCTATGTCTGCGCATTGGTTATGACCTCAGTAATGTGTGCCAGCAGTGTACTGCACTATTTGGATAAAAGTCATCTATGCTCACAGTAGCCTGCTCATAGCAAAAGCCATGATGGGTGTCATCACAGGAAATCCCAAATGAGGGAAATAGACATTGTAATTTCATTGTCTGTGTGATATGAACTGCAACACATGTTGAATACGCTGCAGGATGGTCTTTTTGCCAGGTCATTTGTTAAAACTAAAGAGAAGTCTGATTGACGCTATGCAACTATTTCTAAACCCTCAAGGAAAGATTGCAGCATTAAAATTAAACATCATCACATTGCAGGGAGTGTAATCAAAACTGGAAAGAAATTGTATCGAGCATTTCCAAAAAGCTTGAGCAAGAAAAGAACTGGCGGGAGAGCATGGTAAGTTGCATTTTTATCTGTGCATGCCTTCTGTAGTGGTGGTTCTTAGAAGTGAGATCTTTGTGGTCCTGTGCAGGATGTATACCTCTGCGTTCTTGAAATCAAATAAAAACTGAAAAACATTCAGAGGAAAAATAATTGCAAATTTGTAATAATAAAGAAGTCTGAATGCAAAGGACATCTTGGTCTTCAGCTCAAAATGTTTGGTCATGAAAAGGGCAACATTCGCTAATGTAAGCAAGAGCTCGTTAATTCAAACTGATGGTTAATTCGAACTGATGCCCGTGTCCCGGCATAGCCCTCTGTATTTCAATGGGGGGAAAACTGTTGATAATTCGAACAAGTCGACGTCCGCTACGGTTAATTCGAATAGGAGCCACTGGCTGACACCGCTCCTCGTAGATAGAAGTTGACCCAGAGCGAGTACAATGTGGTGCAAGTTTACTAGAGATGTAAAAAATGGAAAAAAAAGCCGAGTGCACAAGGCTGGCGGAGCCCATGCCACCGATGCTTTGGCACAAGCCGTTCCTGGTGTTCGTTCTGCCGCGGTGACTGGGTCGTGATCATATGGTGCACACAACACAGTATGGCGGTTCGAGCGCAGGCGACATGCTTTTTGTTGGTGCCACGAGCTATGTTGACAGCAGTGTGGAGATGTTGGAGCCCTCGAGTGGCGCCAATATAATTGAGGCAGCATGTTATCAGCAGACTCCACGGTGCTCACGGGCGGTGAGCACAGCTGACAGGGATGAGTCCGACAGTGGCGATGAGCCTATGCCATAACCAAGTGCATGTGAAGTAGCATCGGCGCTCGATGTTGCCGCACGCTAGTTCTCTGCCAGTGAGAACCCGGACGTTGCGCTGGAGCTCTTGGGCAAGCTGCAAATGATGCTGATGGAGTCTCGGCAGAAGAAACGCAAGCAAATGGACATCACTGATTCCTTCTAATTTTGACAACCCTTCCCCATAAATAGACATGTTTTGAAGCATAAAGAGCATCCTGTATTCCAGCACTAAAGCTCACTGCTCATGCGAATGCATTCCAGTACTTGTTTCTGGCGCATAACTGGCCAATCAATTTATTTAATTTGCCACTAGGACTGCATGAATTTAATTCTCAGAATCTCCTGCCACTAACTTGTAGTAGCGCTTAGCTCGCAGTAACGAGTCTAGATGTGACTGCTTTGGATTCTGTAATGCTACTCATTCCAGTGCCCGTTCGATAATTCAAACTTCACTTAATTCAAACAATTTTCCGGTCCCCATCGAGTCCGAATTAACAAGCTTTTACTGCATCAGGTTATCAGGTTTACCTGATGCAAAGCTTATTCACCCATGGGACCAGCTCATCTTTGTCTGATGTACTACATTTACTACAATTTTCTATGTGCAGCACAGGCGGCAAAAGGAACTACAGCATTTTATGTCACTAGTTGGATGAGATGCACTGTAACAAGTAACTGCAACACAGAGGCATGCATACGAGCGATGATGAATCCACACAACTTTATGAATGCCAGCTACTATGGTTTCTTCAATCCAGATCTGAAGTAATGCTTTATGAAAGTCCGATAGCTATATTGGGTTCCTGTACACTGTAAATCAAGTATTCTAAGAAACGAGAAGCTGAATTTTCTGTAAAAAAAAAATGCTGCCTGAAAATGCTGAGCTTTAACTGCATCCTATGGCACAGTTACAGTTAAGCCCATATATATCGAAGTTGCAAGAAAGCCTAAAAGTTCGATATAATGTGTAATTCGATGTAAAACTTGAAGTAAATTTAACACACAAACTCATTGAGATGGAAAAAGATGTATCTCTATGGTAGCCATTTACTGTGTGCAGATTACCAAGTGAAATAGTTGTGAATTTATTATGTTTTTCATCATTGCCTAGGAGAAAACTCATTTTTCATTGTTACCAATGGACTTTAAACAGCTGAGACCTCAGCCTGCTATTGATGTGCAATATGTCGACGAACCATGTTGAGCGCACAGAGCATGCGGGCACATGTTCTCTCAATTCTACATCACAATTCGCATTAGTGCTGTTCTGGTTACCTTAACATCGGCAATGATGTGTTCGCCTGCAAGCTCTTCCACAGTCTTAACATCACCATCCGCAGAGACGAATTCATCTACGGCTGCCCGATCATAAATAGCACCAGAAAATTTGGACAACTGGTTACACAAATCATCATAACCCACGAGCTCCGGCAAAGCAGAGACCTGAATGTTGGAAGCAGTTTTGTATAGTTTTGGTTTTGGAATCATTCCACAATTCAACCAGTATAGGCAGGGTGCCTATGAGGTCGATTTTAGGTCTCTTCCCGTCCTCAGGTTCTGCAGGAGCCATTCAGTCAGTTGTTTCCTACAACTAACTTTCACTACGCAGATTACCCCCTGGTCCAAGGGTTTTAGCACCAGTGTAGCTTTCGGTGGCAGGAAACCAGGTGCGATGTTGCTGAAACTTGCACTGAAGCGCTAGGCACAGCCGTTGTCTATAGCGAGGCAGCCATCGAGGAACCATTTGTACGCAGCTGCCTAATCATGTTCATATGGTGCTGTATGTACACATCTGCCGCAAGTGCCAGGCCTCTTCTCCACTTTGGCCCTAACGTCATCCTTGTTCTTTAGAATGTTGCTCAGCATGCCTCTCGGAATCCTGTGCGCTGCGGCGACTTAGGATTTCTCATCTTGTGCAACTCGCGTGATAATTTCCAGCTTCGTGGAAAAGGGGAGGTTCTGCCGTTTGTTTCGCGGCTGTCATCGTGTGCACATGGAGACTAACGAAAACCATGCAAAACTGCCAGCGCCAGCACGATGCACCATGCGAACTGTGGGACAACGTGGGCACAACTGGCGCAATGCACGATTTGTACGCATCCGCTGCTTGTCATGGAAAATCCGCTTCATCATTGGTCGGAGCATGCCAGTGGGAAAGTGAATCCCCAGTGTGTTGAGGAAAACCCAGCTCCTTGAGTCGCCTGGTGTTTCCCAAAGTTCGATCTATCAGATGTGGCTAATTTTTGTATGATGTAGCCGTTTATTTTCCTATACATTCAGGTGACAGCTTTATAGTGCACAGAAATTATTCTATATAAATGATAATTCGATCGAATCGACTTCGATATAATTGGGTTCGAGTTAATCGGTTTCAACTGTAGCCATTTAAAAGTAATGAATGCCAAATGTGCTTCAATTTTGAAGCATCGAGTTTAGTATATTCTTTCTTAGTGCTGGAGACACCATTGTTTTAAAGAAACAAAATTTGCTTACTGGAGCTGATTGTGATACGTACAGACTCTCTGTGGAGCTTTATGCCATTGTTTTTCTTTTACTTTGAAATTTGAAGAACGTGTACAGATTTGCTTTTTATGTGTGTGTTTGCACACAGGTGGATTCAGATGCTACTCTTGACGTGCAGACAAATGATTTTTTGTTATTTTTCCCTTTATTTTACTTTTCTGTATTGAATTCTTTGGTTATGTCAGCATTCTTTATCAAGATTTGTGATTTGCTTTTCTGGATCTTTATGGTAAGATATACCGTATTTACACGATTGTAATCGACCTATTTTAAATTTTGAAAGTCCCAAGCATTGTGGTCAACTTACAATCGAAACGAAAACATCACACGATAAGTAAATGCGAGGGAAACGAGATATCAGGCTTGCTACAGTGTGGTTGCATTTTTGCTGCATGGCTCCATCGCATCGCTCTTGGTGCTGGCCTTGAGCAGCTGCTATGTCAACGCGCAAAACTGGCATCCCCTCCCGATGTGCGCGGGCGGCGGCCGATGGCTGCTATCGATAAGAAGCAAACTGGCACCCCATACGTGGCTGCTGACTGCGGTTGCCGATATGCGGCGGCGGCTCGATAACACAACTACGGGAAGCTCAAGCATCCAACAAGTTTTCTTTTTGCTTTCAAATGCGCGCTTGGCACTGAAGGGAGCGTTAAGAGTTGATGGAAGGGCCACTGTTGCAATTGAGGTGGCACCCCCGCTTGGAACGGCAGCGGTGCCGGGGAGTGTTGGTAGCCGACGGAAGAGCCGACGCCATTCACGAATAGTTTCTCTTTGGCTCTGATGCATTTGACTACTGCCGGCCATGTTTCACAAGTTTTTAATGTAGTGCTTTGTCAGTCATCATTTGCCAGGTCTGGCATGCGACCGGCACTTGTTCATGGCTACATTCAAGATGGCTGCCATTTTTTGTGCTGAAGAAACGAACAGCCGCGCGTCGGGCCGCAAGTTCGACATTCGCAACGGGTGATACAGGTGTGGCAGCTGCAGCGAGGAAAATTTTCAGCTGTTCCACGCAATGTCATGATGTGGCTGTTTGCGGAGTGCGGGATTTCGCTGGAGGATGACGATAGAACGACGTGCTATGGGACAGCAGAGAAAGTTCATATTTAAAACAAGAAACAACAAAAATGAAACATTTTCATACTTTTTTTCCAATTTTTGAAAAATATTTATGCCCTATAGGCCTCCTTTACCCCACGTCGTGAAGGTGCCGTGGCGCTGATTTCAGCAGCGACTTTCGCACGGTAGGCAAAACAGGTTCTGCCTGCCCGTGCCTATCGCAGCTGCCGCAGTTACCGGCGGATGCATGATGCCTGCACACTGCAGAGGCAGTGTGTATTGACTAGCTGCATCACAATTGGATCCGCGTAGTAGCATAAAAAAAATTTAAATTAGCCTTGATATGTTTCTCACAGATAAATACCGCATTAGGAAACTGGTTAACAGACAATGGACTGCGGTACTAAAGCGCGAAGTCTGGGCGTCGATCGGCACTGCCACTCAATGTACTTAATAGCATGTGAGTTACTGCATTCATTCACCAGAACATCGCTATAGTATGCTTATAATTCTGCAAGGAAAAAAAGCACATATGTAACTGCACACATATCTATCACCTTAAGCGGTGTGCACGGAGGTGCCGGCAGGTTCACTGGCCCCCAAGGAATGCATTCTTTTGTTAATAGCACAGCGTGTTTTAATGGTGCATTTTATGACATTTGTTATCTACTTGAAACTGTTTCTTAATATGACTGATGTAACTATTTAATTCGAGTAGAAAGAAGTCTCGTAAGTTCTATAAAACTTGCATGTCATGTGTCATGTTTCATGAGGTAGTACGTGATCGTGAAGCTTGTTTGGAAAAAAGCAGGCATGCTACTAACAGACTATGCGGCGAGATTGAGAGGGGACACGGCAGTGAAAGGTGTTTTCGTTATTTATACATGTTATATGTAACGAAATTTGGTGCAGCTATGAAATTGCTGCACTAGTTTCAGTAATGCGTTTTATTTTTAGCTATGTCTGGTGCAGTTCTTGGGTAATTATAATTAACACCCTCATCAAGTCACCCTAAGGTCTTAAATAATTGAGTAGAAAGTGCGGAAATTTTTTTATGCCAGCATGTTCACAAAGCTCTCTTCTATAGGATGACGCTATTATTTCTTTTTTTAGATGATCAGTACTTGGGCATGGATGCATTTATATGAAACATTTCTTACAAAAATAACTAGCACAGTACTGCACATGTAGAAAAAAAAAACAAGAGATTTATTACACTCCTCAGTGTCTCAGGAATCGTTTGCCACAAATAGAAACATTCTATTTTTATCTGTTATGAAATTACGAAGGGGTGAGTGATGAAAATCGCAGAAAATGTGAAAGGTCAGAAAACGGACCTTAAAGTTTATTCCCTCGTTTATGGCATTTTCACTTTCGCTTTGATCAAAGAAATGCAGCACTGAAATCTAACAAAACCTCAAAGAAATTACCTCAAATTTTCGATGACCACGCATCTGAAAAGCGTAATTTTTAAATTTCTCTGAATATTTTGCTATAATATTTCATCACAAACCCCAGGGCTAGCAAAGAAAATAATTCCACCAAAAAATTTTCACCAAAGCTACCAGTTTAACAAGGGGAGAAGTCGGCCTGGCTGGTGCATGATCTTGCGGCTAAAAACAGCGCTCAAGCGAGACAGAGGAGATCGGGGACACGACGCTGTCTCTGCTTTTTGCATAGCACGACATGTGTGTCAACAGATGGTGAGCGCACGTCTGCTCCGCCGAAGCAATGCCAACTTTTCCCCTCTGTACTGTCCTAAAGTAAAATCATTCCATCAAGTGCAGAGTGTCAAAAACTTATCTTATTCAATACCTAGCATAGAAATCAATGTCAGAAATGCTTTCTGTTTGCTACTAGCCATACTAACCACATATATAAACAATACACAGTGGCGAACTATTTCTCTGAATACGCGGCATGTGGCCAATGCGAGTTCGTGTACTTCGAGAAATTAGTAAGTTCAAAGCATCAACCATTGCTGTGATTCTCAGAAACTGATAACGCGCCTACAAGTCTTGAAAACCAGCACTCAACACCTCTCCGTGACGCTACTCCCTGTCTTGTGCCTACCGCGAGCCCGCTAGCAACTGCCGCACCACCTCGTTTGCTTGCAAACATGCAGGTCTCTAAAGCTGCATGCCCCGAGTTATATCAAAAGCCATAATCTGCAAATATGAATGAAAAAAAATTGTGAAGGGTTTTCTAAAAATTTGAATTTTTATTAATTATTGAGCAGTGCCTGGTTTCTTGCCTTTTTTAAATATTCAAACTGTCATCACGTCACGAACAAATTTTTTTCGGAAAAAATATTTCAGGGCTTTGATTATGCACATTAGGATAAGTTTCCATGAATTTTTTGAAAAATCTGGAGATAGTCGAGCGCAACGTCTGAGACGTTTGGTGTGAAATGACCCCTACATTATCTGTTTTTCAATAAAATAATCGGTTGTCAGTAGTATGTAGTCCCGTCTTTTGCATTTGCGAGCCTCTTTATGTCGCATTAATATTTTACCTAAGAAAATGACTTCCAAACAAGGGGCACACACTGAAAAGGAGTGGAAGGGCTAGCGACGAGTAAAGCAGAAGAGTCCACATCATGTCTGCTTTGTTGGATAACTCAGTGACCCAACACAAAGGGCAAGCATCGTCTAGTGAATTGAACACCTGTAAATGAGAATTCCACAATACATCATATTCACACTATCAATCAGGTGATAGAGAAATGCGCAGAATATAACCAACCTCTACATATAGCCTTCATAGATTACAAGAAAGCATTCGACTCAGTGGAAACTTCAGCAGTCATACAGGCATTGCGTAATCAGGGTGTAGAATAGCCTTGTTAAAATACTGGAAGATATCTATAGCAACTGCACAGCTACTATTGTCCTCCATAGTGTCAGCAATAAAATTCCAATAAGGAAGAGCGTCAGGCAAGGAGACATGATCTCTGCCAATGCTATTCACCGCCTGTTTACAGGAGGTATTCCGAGGCCTAAATTGGGAACAGTTGGGAATAAGAGTAAATGGAGAATGCCTAAATAATCTGCGATACGCTGATGATATTGCCTTGCTTAGTCACTCAGGAGGTGACCTGCACATCATGACCAATGAGTTAGAGCAGAACGGTGGGTCTAAAAATGAATATGCAGAAAACCAAAGTAATGTTCAACAGTCTAGCAGGGGAACAGCAGTTCACAATTGGCAGCGATAAAGGAATACGTAGGTGTCACATATTAAGGAGCCTAAATTAAATTTTAAAGGAAAGAGGTGTGAGGAAGACGACGTGGATTGACCGAAGAATAAAGAAGAGGAAGAAGAAGCATTCGGTGAGGTGGAAAGAGATGATTGGGGGAGAAGCATTCGGTGAGGTGGAGAGAGATGATTGGTATAGAAGAGAAGACAACGACAAGGCTTACAAGGCTTACGTGGACTAACACCGTGGACTAACACCGAGGCTATAAAAGGGCGAGTGAGAGCGAGGCACGGGGGAACAGCAGAGAAGCAGAGGCTCCGGTGGGTCAGGGACACATCGGCTGGAAGAGAGTGACGCCGGCTACTGCTCCGGTGAGCTCGCCTTCTACGGCATCGCATCGTGGACTTCCTGCCATGCCTGAGCCCGTTCCGGGGAGTCAACGGAGGACGCTACCACCTGCTACGGCCAGGGGTGTCTCCAGCGCTGTTGCCACCCATCCGGGTGGTGCCCCCAACGCCAACAACACCGGCATCACCTCCACGGGTGCTTGTACGGGGAGCTTGTACTACGCAGCCAGTGACGCCAGCCCAAGCACGTCGAAAGCCACCAGCGACGCCAGCCCAAGCGCGTCGAACGCCGCCTTGATGCCGCCTACTGGATCCATACAACGCCGCCACACCGAACCAACCGTGAGCACGAACGCCGACCGCTAATAGTAGAACGCTAGTAGTAGACGCTGGTAGCAGTGTGCCCGGGCCGTGTGTATTTATAGTATTTGTTTTGTGTTAGTTTTATTAGTTTTGTGTTCTAGTGTGTGTCACATAGGGTGTATTAAATGTGCGTTTGTGTGGGTACACCTGTCGCCTAGTCCATTCTTTCGGTCCGAGTGTTCTCAGGAGTGATCTGTGACAAAGATAATTGGCGAGCCTGTGCCAGGATTCATTTTCTTTTTTGCTTCTTTGTCTCGGATCTTTCCGATCTCTCGACGGCAGAAAGTATGGATTTGGCAAAAACGTTCGAATTGGCGCTCAAGCTAGGTTTAAGCAAGGAAGAGGCGATGCATCTCTATGACGAGGAGGGAAAGAGGCAGAAAGAGGAGGCAGATAGAGGAAAGGGCGCAAGCACGCGCAGACGCTCGCGAAGCAGATAAAAGAGCTCGCAAGGCAGAAGAGCGGGAAGCTAGAAGAGCTCGCGAGGCAAAAGAACAGGATAAAAGAAGGATAGAACGGGAGAAGGAGTTTCTTTTGTGGAAACAGGCGCATGTCGCTGGAGGATATGAGGAGATCACGGACAGTGATCAGCGTTCCTTAGCGGGTAGAGAATCTCCTAGACCGGCCAGAGTTTGTCCAAGGAAGCCGACGGCTCGTTTCGATGACAAAAGAGATGATCTGGACGCATATCTGCAACGATTCGAGCGGATAGCTTTGGGGCAAGGCTGGGAGCGCAATGAATGGGCCACGGCATTGAGCATGTGTTTAGTTGGAGAGGCGCTGAATGTGTTTGGAAGGATGCCTGCTGCTGATTCCATGGACTACGAGAAAGTCAAAAAGGCGCTCCTCCAAAGATTCAGGCTTACTTACGGCAGAAGGTTTTCGTGAGAAATTTCGCACCGCGAAACCTGAGGATTCGGAAACCGCTAAGCAGTTTTCCTGCAGGCTGGCCAACTATTTTGATAGGTGGCTTGATATGTCAAACACAGAAAAGAGTTTTGAAGGGGTGCGTGACAAGCTGGTCACAGAAAAGTTTTTAACGTGTTGCAGCTCAGAGCTAGCGCTATTCCTGAAAGAAAGAAAGTTGTGTTCATTGGAAGAGTTTGCCGACACTGCAGACCAATTCCTCGAGGCTCAAGGGCTAAGAAATTTGAGTAAGGCAAGGGAGGAAACCCAAAAGATCCTAGAGACAGATGCGGCAAAACCAAGAGCATATGGCGGTGCATCTAAGGCGCCAGTAAGGTGTTTTCTCTGCGGCAAGGTGGGACACCGTGCAGCTGACTGTCGAACTAGCAGCACTGCCCAAAAAACACAGGTTGTGTGTCAAGGTTTTAAGAGGAGGGGTCATACTCTGGATGAGTGCCGACACAGAATGCAGGACCGAGCTGCATGCGTTGTCGACTCTAGGGTAGAACTTGTCACGCCACCCGAAGTTCCACAACTGAAAGGAGAGCAAACGCCGCTGGAAAATGAGGCAGTGAGTGGAACACCCAAGTCGAAAGCAGCAATGCCAGTGGTGGTTGAGCAAATAGGGGACCGTCCTATATTGGTGCTTAGAGACAGCGGAGCCAACACAGTCTTGGTTCGGAGAAGCCTGGTGAAGGACGAGGATCTTACAGGGGAAGCGTCGGCCGTCACTCTTGTAGATAGCACAGTAAGGTACCTTCCTGAAGCCAGGACTCTAGTGTCCACGCCATATTATACTGGGCAGGTAGTGGCAAAATGCGTAGACCAACCCATCTACGATCTCATCTTGGGAAACATTACGGGTGCAAGAAGTGTCGAAGAACCCGATCCCGAGTGGAGGATGCTCGACGTTGAAGAACATCCAAAGGAGGAAAGGCCTGCGACAGTTCAGACGGGTGCAGTCAGTTTCTCGTCGGCAGTGGAGACAAGAGCTCAAGCGACAGCCCAAGCAACGCAGCGTCCGCTCTCTACTCCTTTTATGATGTGCTTGAGCGTAACACCGGGCGAAATTGCAATTAGGCAAAAAGAAGACCTGAGCTTGAAAGCCTGCTTCGAAAGAGTCGGGGGAAAAAGTGAAAAGAAAGAAAAGTCGTACGTCCTTCGAATATCAATTGGTAAATGGTCTTCTGCACAGGGAATGCGTATTTAGTTCAGGAAGGCGGGTCCAACAGCTGGTGTTACCGAGAGATATGCGAGAGACCGTGCGATGCTTAGGACATGACGCCACTATGGCCGGACACCAGGTTGTTCTAAAAACGGTGTCTAGGATCACCGAGGAGTTCTTTTGGCCGGGTGTTCAGAGTGACGTTAAGCGCTTTGTTCGCTCATGTGACGTGTGCCAGCGCACAGTTCCGAAGGGAAGAGTTCGTCCTGTACCCCTGGGCAAGATGCCAGCCATCGACCTATCATTTCAGCGAGTGGCAATTGACATTGTGGGGTCAATCTCTCCAGTATCCGCCAAAGGCAATAGATATGTGCTTACTCTGGTTGACATGGCCACTCGTTATCCTGACGCAATTCCATTGACAACTATTGACAGTATCCAGGTGGCGGAGGGTCTCGTGGAAATGTTTTCGCGTTATGGGTTCTCGAGGGAAGTTTTGAGTGACCGGGGCTCGAACTTCACATCTGAACTAATGAAGAAGGTTAACCGCCTTTTGTCAGGAAGGCAGGTACTGACGATGCCTTACCATCCCATGTGTAATGGGCTTGTAGAGCGGTTCAGCGGTACCCTCAAAAATATGATCAAGAAAATGAGCCAGGAGTGGCCTACTGGTTGGGATAGATATCTCCCAGCTCTTTTGTTCGCATACCGCTACGTACCACAAACAAGTCTTGGTTTCTCGCCCTTCGAGATGTTGTGTAGGAGAACCGTTAGAAGTCCACTTGCATTACTCAAGGAGCTGTGGGCTAATGAAGAGATTGAATCAGATCTCAAAACAACATACACGTACGTTCTTGAGTTGTGGGACAGGTTGAAAGAAACATGCAGGCTTGCACATCAAGGCCTGGAAAAGGAGCGTGGACGCCATAAGAGATATTATGAAAAGAAAGCCATTCACAGGAATCTGAATGCGGGCGACAGGGTTCTCGTTCTGCTACCCACGGATCATAATAAGTTAGTGATGCAATGGAAGGGCCCGTACCTTGTGACGCGGAAGAAAAAGGACATGGATTATGAGTTATTCATAGATGATACTAAGAACGTTTTCCATGTAAATATGTTGAAGAAATACGAAGAAAGGGGTCCCGTACGGTACGCCCCCAAGGTAGCATGTGCGGTAGTGGCCCAGGAGACAGGTGATGCTGCCGAGGTGCCCACGTTCAGTGGGAAGAAAAACGCAGGAGGGGATGAGGTACTGAAGAAGCCCAATTTGAATGCAGACAGAGGATTACAGCTGTACTCCAAATCAAGGGGGAGAAGTTTTCGGATGGGCCAGGCAAAACGGAGGTCATATGTTGCAAATTAGACTTGTATACAGATAGAGCTAACTGAACAGCTCTAGGTATTTCTGGGATGTATCTTGTTGTTATTGTTGTTGTGTTAATGCATCTCTGGGATTTATCTTGTTGTTGTTGTTGCTATTGTTAGTGTTATGTGATTATACAAGGGAGTGTGTTGTGGACACGAACATGTTTATTAAGGACTCTGTGCGGACATCTGCGGTGTGGTGGGTGCTGGGTCCAGAATCGCCACAGAAGATAGTCGGTTGGCTGGGTGGCTTGGAGATGAGGATGACATGAGAAGTTTTTCATGGAAAAACTCTTGAGAGAGGGGGCCCTTGTCACATATATTAAGGAGCCTAAATTAAATTTTAAAGGAAAGAGGTGTGAGGAAGACGACGTGGATTAACCGAAAAATAAAGAAGAGGAAGAAGAAGCATTCGGTGGTGGAGAAGAGAAGAAGACGATGACAAGGCTTACGTGGACTAACACGGAGGCTATAAAAGTGCGAGTGAGAGCGAGGCACGGGGGGAACAGCAGAGAAGCGCAGGGTCTGGCGGGTCAGGGACACATCGGCTGGAAGAGAGCGACGCCGGCTACTGCTCCGGTGAGCTCACGTTCTACGGCATCGCATCGTGGACTTCCTGCCGTGCCTGAGCCCGTTCCGGGGAGTCAACGGAGGACACTACCACCTGCTACGGCCAGGGCTGTCTCCAGCGCTGTTGCTATCCATCCGGGTGGTGCCCCCAACGCCAACAACACCGGCATCACCTCCACGGGCGCTTGGACGGGGAGCTTGTACTACGCAGCCAGCGACGCCAGGCCAAGCGCGTCGAACGCCGTCAGTGATGCCAGCCCAAGCACGTCGAACGCCGCCTCGACGTAGCAACTGCACAGCTACTATTGTCCTCCATCGTGTCAGCAATAAAATTCTAATAAGGAAGAGCGTCAGGCAAGGAGACACGATCTCTGCCAATGCTATTCACCGCCTGTTTACAGGAGGTATTCTGTGGCCTAAATTGGGAACAGTTGGGAATAAGAGTAAATGGAGAATACCTGAATAATCTGAGATACGCTGATGACATTGCCTTGTTTAGTCACTCATGAGGTGACCTGCAAATCATGACCAATGAGTTAGAGCAGAATGGTTGGTCTAAAAATTAATATGCAGAAAACCAAAGTAATGTTCAACAGTCTAGCAGGGGAACAGCAGTTCACAATCGGCAGCGATTAAGAAATACGTAGGGCAGGTAGTGACAGCTGACCCGTGTCATGAGAGGGAAGTAACTAGAAGGATAAGAATGGGGTGGAACGCATATGGCAAGTTCTCTCAGATCATGAATGGCAGTTTACCAATATCCGTCAAGGGAAAAGTGTACAATAGCTGTATCTTACCGGTACTCACCTACGGGGCAGAAACGTGGAGGCTGACGAAAAGAGTCCAGCTTAAGTTAGGGACTACGCAGCGAGCCATGGAACGAAAAATGATAGATGTAACGTTAAGAGACCGGAATCGGGCAGAGTAAGTGAGGGAACAAACGCGGGTTAATGGCATCCTAGTTGAAATCAAGAGGAAGAAATGGGCTTGGGCAGGGCATGTAAGATAACCGCTGGTCCTTAAGGGTAACGGAGTGGATTCCAAGAGAAAGTAAGCGTAGCAGGGGGCGGCAGAAGGTTAGGTGGGCGGATGAGATCAAGAAGTTTGCAGGCAAAGGCTGGATGCAGCTGGCAAAGGACAGAGTTAATTGGAGAGACATGGGAGAGGCCTCTGCCCTGCAGTGGGCTTAGTAAGGCTGATGATGATGAAATGAGAAACACACGTCTGACAACTATGTCATTTTGTTTTATTTCTTTTCATGTGTTCTACAAAGCTGCAGCCAGATTAGATTGTTTAAAATTTAATTCAAGTAGGCCTCTAAACTGAAAGTGCATTGCATTGTGTTGGGCAGGGCTTTCCTGTGCAATTTGTGCACATTTTACTCGATACAGTTCTTTCAGCGTACATCAAGGTTTTCCTAGTTCAAGCATGATGCTAAGTGTATCGATCCTCTTTGTGCAGGAAATCCAGTTTCTCAAAACCTCAAAGGGAGAAATAGCCCAGAAGGTAGGTGCCATTATTATGTCACATTTGTCAGCTTAACAGTAGAACTGCATATAATCATTGTCAATCATTGTCTGATCTGTTGCATAGCCTTCCGAGCACAGTAGACAGGCACTGGCTAAACTCGAGACTGAGGTAAGCAAGCATGTGCATGCTGTGCACTTAACCTGACAGTCTAAGGTGCTGTCACTAGATAAATTCGTCCACACTCTGAAAAATTCTTTGAGGGATGTGCAAGCTTGGGCGAAAGGGGTGCACCCACGGAGGTGAGTGGGTTGTGCTGTGCAGCCATTAATGTTGCGAGGATGGAAAAGTGCAGGAGGGGGGTGGTTGCAGGAAAAGCCAGACTGTTAGTGTCCTTTTAGAGTTCAGTCCTTGTGCATCCTCCCTGTATTCTGTGTCGTCTTCGGCTTTGGCAATATTGGCGTAGCCAGTTGTCCAAGTAGCAAAGCGAAATGCCACTTGGAAGGTGGCTAGCAGCGTAACATGCCACCTGCCAGTGGTGGTAGGTGAAGGCAGGTGAAGAGGTGCACTCAAATCTCGCATTACCAACTATCGTAGTCATCAGTCAATTTTTTTGCCTCTCCTCCTCTCTTCCACGTCTCTGAAAACCCTCACCTGCCCCAGTTGTACCTATGAGTGCCTGTAGCAGCTTTGTCTGGTCGATTAGAGTCAGAATCTATTCATAGAACGAACTCTAGACCTGAACAGAGGTGGAAGACTTGCACTGCCCTAGCCGGTCTCTGACACTAAGAGTCTTTTTGCATGTGGCAGCCCTTGCCTGCTTTGAAGCAGGAAGCAGCCCACATTGCTTTAATAGTGCCTATGCACAAAGCCTCTGGTATGGCCATTTCGCTTCCTTCTCTCTGAAATGTAGAACAAGCACCTCAAGGCAAAAGTGTCGAAGCTACAGGAGAAGGTTTGCCGCCTAACCAACGAGATAGCTGAAACAAGGGACGCTGAAGCACGGAAACGTGAGCGCATTGAGCATCTGTACCGGGAAGCCAAAGAAGAGCACCAGTTCATGAGGAGAGCCAGCACTGCTGCCAGGGCAGGGGTGACCCCAGGCCTCCAGGTAGGTTCTGCAGCAGTGATTGCGAGAAAGAAAATAGTAGTTCCCTAATTGGATCAGGGCTCCTTAAACTGCATGCAATCATTTTACCAACTGTAAGTGTGAGAGGTGGGTGCCAGTGTTGGCTAATATGAATTTGTTTTACAAGGTTGTGTGGGCTGAAATTTATATAGGCAGCTAGAAGTTGCATAATCCATTTCTGTGGTGGTCGTGAATGGTTGATTACATGTGGTGGCAAAATTACTCACACTGCAATTTACGCAAATTGATCTGATACTTTGGCTACAGTTCAAAAGCTGCTTTGCATGAAAGCTTGTTGAAGTAACGAAGAGTTGCACTCAGTTTACGCTGGTGGCCTGTTGCAGCTAAATGAGATCATTTTGTTTTGACCAGGCTTCAACCGCTGTTCAACGGGGAAGCAGACCTGTGCCTGCAGCACCACAAGATGTACCCAAGTGCATGCCGACACAGGAATGCCCTTTCACATCGTCGTTTCTGCACACTCCACACAAGCCTAGCACTTCCGTGGCCCAAGCCCCATCACTGATTGCACCTGCTTTTGCAGAAGCGCCAGCAAGCAGCACCTTTAGAGGCAGAGTGGTGAGGGCTGCAGCATACATTTAGCCGCCCACTCGAACGTCTTCCTCAGGGTGTGTAGCTTTGGTCAAAGTGAAGCCCCACAGGCCACTGGTAGAGCATCTCTATAGTTGCACCCTGGTTGCCATAACAAATGCTGAAACAGCATAGCTACCAATACAGCCCCTTTTTGGATTGTTTTCTTAATGGGCAAAAGTTTTATCCCTTGCTACCCTGCTTCCCATTAATAGTGTACATGACACTGCGCACTGTACTTGCTTTAATAATGTTTTTTCAAGGATATAGATCAACAACATGTTTACAGACATAGGGGGTGCTCGCAGGCGCCGGAGTCTAGGTTGCTTCGATAGTTTCCTTTGGTAGGGTGGCGACATCTCCAGTTTTTGGAGCTAAATCTCATTTAGCCACAATAAAATATTTCTCCGGAACTCAGCATTTCCTCGTCTTTGTCACATGAGAGCATTTAATACTGCTTCATTACACTGAAAATTTATTTCAGAATAAATTTTAGCATCTTTTTGTTCATTATAGGGTTCGGCGCAACCCCTGTGATTCAAAACGTCACCTTTTAATCAGATAATGAGTGTCTCCACCCTACCAAAGGAAGCTCTATCAAGGCGCTCTACCAAAGTCGGCTGAAGGTATCCTGTGTGCTGTCATCTGCTATTGTGCGCAGTTCGCTTATTATGCTGTTTGAGAGATGCCTTCTATGTAGAGCTGTCTAAACTATCTAGTTTGAACGATTTTATATTTCTGAGTAATTTTATCACCCACAGAAAGCACGTCTGAATGCACAAGAAGCTTATGCAATTCGGAGAAACTTGTCAGCAGTGAATAAACGGCCGCCATTATTAGTGCATTGTGAAAATAGAAAATAATTTTGAAAAGCTTTCTTTACATCTGCTATGTTCGCACACTGTATACCCCCAAGTCAAGGTAACTCCAACTTGCACAGACTATGTGTATTGTTGGGTTTTTATTTCGGTTTTGTTATTGAATAGGCAAGCTCATAGGTGCCCTGTGAAATCAAAGAGCTACTTCGAAAATTTTTGTTTACATGCATTCATACAGGCCGTACGCCCACAGTTACCACCACCCAGTTACAGAAGCACTATCGCTGTTTGCACCACAGGCTGCTGTAGGTCTTTAATTTTCTTGAAAATGTGAACAATTGAAGAAGTGCCATGCACCTGCTTCCACAGAGCACTGTTAAGGAGCCTTCACTAAATTGGCTCCCACTCCTGAGAGAAAGTATCGGGTAACTTTGATCAAGATATGTACTAAGAAGTGTTGCAGATGGGGCCTACTGTATGACTTAGGGCATTGATCAGCAGCAGAGTAATACCTGGCAGCAAAATATTATTTTCTAAGTAAATAGGGTGCTGGCCACTGGTGTGGTGGTGCTGGCAAGTATAGGCAGGTGCATATGAGAGTCCTGGGCCTGGTAATGTGAACTCCTGGGCATCAGTTTGGCATTTGAAAGTTTGAGTGAAGGATTTTGAAAAGAGTAAGAATTTTTTCGCGCTTAGGATAGGAAACCAGGCAAGACTGCAGACAAGAATGCATGGTTCTGTCCTGTGTGTTTTGCTTATCTCTGTTTGTCTGCCTGGATAATGGATTGATCATAATTAAATGCATGCCGGCATATATTTGGATAGAAACATGTCAATCATGCTATTGAAGTCTGCACTGTGTAGGTCCGTTGCATTAGTTTAGGCTGGGTATTGATATACAATAAATGTAGAAGTGAAAGTACACTGAATGATGTTGCAGACAAGCCAAGCAATTCATGGCCTTAAACAGCACTGGCAATGCTACCGATACAAAGGAAGTCATACATATGGCTGGCAGTTCATGTTGTTTTCCAGCATACAGGCAACAGGCATTTCATAGGCTGAATGAAACATTGCGGTTTGCACTCTGTACTATTTCAGAAAATCTCGGCAAAGTAGGGAATCGCATTTATATGTCAGGCAGTACTCAGTTTCTTCGGAAGGCTTTTCAGTGATGTGCCTTGCCTAACGTACCCTGCACATTTGTGAGGTCAACTGAAAAGCATTCTGCGGGGTACATTCAGTATTAAAACATCAGTTTATGTCATGTGCCACCCAACATGTTAGCCAATTGGTTTGCATGAAAACTCATACATAGAACTAGATGCCACACTCTTAAACTAGCATTCCGAGCTGCCACTGAGTTCAGTTTTTGCTAGAGCCGCCGTGGTGGCTGAGTGATTATGGCGCTCGGCTGGCCCGAAAGACGCGGGTTCGATCCCGGCCGCGGTGGTTGAATTTCGATGGAGGCAAAATTCTACCGGCCCGTGTACTGTGCGATGTCAGTGCATGTAAAGAACCCCAGGTGGTCGAAATTTCTCGAGCCCTTCACTATGGCGTCCCTCATAGCCAGAGTCGCTTTGAGACGTTAAACCCCCATAAACCAAACCAAACCAGTTTTAGCCAGGTTTTAGCATTGTCACAAGCTGAGGAGGATTCTGTGCTTGATCCAATGCCCATGACTGACACTGCAGGTTGTGCATGAGCCTGAGTCATCTTCAAGCACTTCACCCGGACTTGAGGTTGCGGTGATGCCTGCTGAACCATCACAGGAAAGCACATCGAGTGAAATGTCGGTGAGGGCTTGAAGGTTGCGCGCAAGGTTGTTTGAGAGGAGCATTTTGGATTATTTCTGAGATAGTATGCCTTATGATGATTGGAGTGATGCTGTGGCAGCTGTGGGGGTTTATCCCAGAGTGACATTTTCCTAAAGTTAAGAACCTTAAACTGTAATGCAGATTTCATCTCGTTTATCCAACCCGTGTACAGCATAAGTTGTTTCGACTTGTGAGCTCTTTCTTTAAGTAAAAGAGCATTGTTTTCTGATAGATGTCAAAGTTTGGTTGTTTTCTGTGAGCATTGCGTGTTTTTCTAGAGAAAGCATCCTGATGGTGAGATGATATGATTAAGTACATTTGTTCATGAATCTTTCCACTTACCCTTTATATTAATTTTTTTCTCAGCTCTCTGAGTTGGCTAGCATCATTGAAGCAATTCCAGTCAAGCCAAAGCCTCCGACTGGTAATGCTGGAGGGAAATCCTGCTCAACCAAATCCCATGCAGTCGCTGCAACAAAGGCATCAAAGCATCTGCAAAAGGCAGTGAGTGCCTTACTTTTGTGTGGGGTTCATTCATTGTTACAAAGTCCTTATTCACACATGAGAAGACAGACATTCCGCAGTTTAACAAGGGCTGTCATCAGGCTTTCTTTGCTGCTGTGTTTCTTATCAAGTTTCGTCGAGCTGTACTTGTGCCTATAATTGTTATCTCAGTCCCTTGTTTCTGCTTGTCTATCGTAGAAGCTGAAAAATGCTAATACTTATTATTTTCCTCATGGGAGCTGTAACTGCCACAGTGGCTGACTGGTTTATAGTGCCTGGCTACTGATGCAGAAGATGTGGGCTGGGATCCATAAACCAATTATGGGAGCTGTGGCTTGCATGCATTAGTGCACATAGAATCAAATAAAGGGTTTCCTTTTATTGTGTGCCAACCACAGCCACATAGTAGTTGTGCACTTGATTACTGACCGCTAGGCCATATGGGCTCGACCTTGTTGTGCTCAATCACTTAGTATCTAGGTTGAGGGATGGCTTTGTTTTTTTCAAACGATTGCATGACTTCTCTGCAAATGCCTTAAAGCATGAACAAGACTCCTCGTTGCCCTTTTTAGTCTTGAAACCAGCAGCAGCGATATGTGTGTCACTGTGAGGTTTCATGCCTCCCTGGTCGAACAAATGTTTCAGTGGAGTGAAAGGAGTTCAGTGAGAAATATTACGCATGTTTTGCATGAGCATTGTGCAGTATGTTGAGCACTTCATTAAAAAATAAGAATACAAACTCAATTTTGTACGTGGTAGTGGCTGGCCAGGGGACAGGGTAGCTGTGCTTAATACAAAGTTATCTTGTCAATTATTGTTACTACAATTGTTTGCATGCCATGCCACAGGAAAGTCTGGCAAGGTGCTAAACCTAAAGCAATCTGTGAGCACAATTTCTGGGTCCTCATCATGTTGCCACATTACTGCCTATTCGTTTCTCTTGCACCCTCACTTTTAAGCGGTAACCGCATGAGGCGATATTCCTTCGCGATACGTCGCGCGGTGACGCCGCCGTCGCCTATCGCTGCCGCTGGCGCAAACCGCACGAAGCGACGGGACTCGGCGTCGGAGCGGCGCGTTTTCAGTGTTGCTCGATTGCGGCTGCTTCAGCGTTCAGTCATTTTGCGTTAATTAATGCGTAGAACAATGCTCTTAAGGCTTCATACAAGATAAAACACAATAAAAACATTGAAAAATATATTTAGGTAATAATTTTATTTTTAGTCTACAGAAAGTCACGTGACGCAGAAACGTGCGCCCGAGGGACGCTGCGATGAGGCGCCAGGCGACATTCCTGCGCTCTTGCGACTTATAGTGCGTGTAGGACATACCCACAACACCCTTTACTTTATAACTTCATTAATGAGCATTTCATTAAATTCTTGCATAGCTGCCATGGTGAGGGATGCGTCGGCTGTTGCTCCGCGCGGAAAGCCCGCTGAAAAAAAAAATCGACTTTCGCGCGCAAGACGGATCGGAAGTTACTCACCCGCAAGGCCTACCGTCATTGGCTAGTCTCGCATGGCATTTCCGGGCGATGAGCGAAATTTTTTGCAAACCCAGAACCTGGGCGACGCGATGAGCGACAGTGCTTCGGCGGCCCTCAGCCCATCGCGCGATGCCATCGCGCGGCGTGTCGCCACGAATTTTCGCCTCATGCGGTTACTGCTTTAGAGTAACTGGGAGAGTGTGCTTCCAGTTGAAACTTATTTCTTTTCGTGACATAAAGGCATATTTTGTGCATATATCGCTAGACACACTATCACTGATCTGACAGTAAGCTTTCTTGCAGAAAACACCAGTAAAGGCTTCACCATGCAAGCGAAAGCATCCTTGCACTGTAAGTGGCTCTTTTTAGCAGTTGAAAACTATTGTATTTTCTTATTTCTTAGTCTGTGAAGTGACGTGAAGCATACCAGTGCTACCCAGCATGAAGCGTCGGAAAGGGGCACGCATCTCCATGTGTCTCACATTAGCTTGCCTTGCTGCTCGTATGGTCCATTAGATTATAAATGCCATGCGGAGAAGAATGGCTGCAGTCAGCTCAGACTCATCCCAGGAAAGTCATGGGAGCTGTGTGTCTTTCAGCTGTGTATGCCGCCATACTGGTTTTGGCACATGTGCATTGCGGATAACACGGGCGCAGACACCCTACAGGTGCAGTATGGGGATCTGCCGCCATGGGAATGCTGCCTTAGACCAAGTGGCACCACGTGCTCGTTGTGTGCGCCTCGCTTAAAGGGGCTGCGAAACACTGCTTGCTGGTTACACTTTAAACGGATTCTTTATGTCACACAGATGCTGACTCAAAAGGAATTACGAGAATCGATGCATAGGAACGGGAGTTATTCAATGAAGAAATTTCAAAATACATGCAAACAAAATGCTGCCCTCAACTCGATTTTTGCGCAGCTTCCCATTCCCATTTCACTCTCCCAATGAAGACACTCAGGGCGACCAATCAGAACAGCCTATCTTAGCACGTGGCGTAAGTTTGCACTCCATGGTTGCCTGTTCTCTGTAACTCGTTCATGCCAAGGCTGGCAGCACCGTTTGCATGGTTACGACAACCATGTGAACGCCCAGCTGACCCAGCGATGCTTCACTGTCATGTCGGCGGCGCAGAAGGGAACACTGAGCAGTGACGTTCCCTTACTTATGGATGTGAACTCGAGTGCGAGATACTGCGACGGTGTGGCAGCCTGCGCAAGATATCAGACACGTTTACCATAGTGCGTACCGCTACTGCTTACCGCCAACCATCGCCCGTCGCTCCTAGCGCGCTGGTTGGCTACGGCTACGGCGAGCAAGGAGCGCGTGCTGTTGACGGGAACATGGCGCCATCTGGTGCCACCGCCCGGTGATCCTCCACAAGCTGATGATGCGCACTGCCTGCTAAATGTGAAACGAATGCATCCTTCCTTGGGACCGAAATGAACGCTTATAGAGTGCAATGGCTTGATCGGATCGATTCCGCAAAGCCGCTCTCAGACACATAGAGAGTAGCCATAAGTATTTAGTGCTAGGCCGTAGGATGTTTACAGAAAGGCGCAAAGTCCTTTGATACAATATGTAGCCAGTGCCTCTGGTGGCGTGTTTTTGTTTTACTTGATTTTGAGTGCTTTTATCTAGGGCAAACAAGTTGGTTTTGTTATTGTAATATAAAACACAAAAACTTGACAAAACGTATCTCTAATTATTAACGCAATTTGCAGTATATTTACTCTTTGTCCAATCATCAAGCTCGCACAAAGCGATGTTATATCCGCTGCTAAAAACCGCCACTGTATGGTGACACTGTCAGCGGCACGAATTTGTTTTTGCAAGCTAATTAAAATATTAAAAACCACAGTATACGTGGTACGACCGATGCTAATAGCATCAATATAACTAATTCAATGCAACCAACAGGCAAAACAATGCTCTAAAAATGTGTTTCGGGGCCCCTTTAACAAAACCAGGAGTCTTTGGCCGTCACAGTGGTGCTGTCAAGCGGCGAATGACTCCTGTGCCTTTGCCGCTGTTTGTGGGAGGGGGAACGTGGGTAGGGGGTAGCTTGGAGCTTCACTGAGAGCTCTCCACACAGACTAGAGGCCCGCAGTGACCTCAAGCTAAGGGGGAAAAAAATGTACACGTTGATGAAGCGCAACTTTACATGCACCAAACGTCTTGAGACTCAAACTCGACCGGAAACGGATACGGGAATGGGACAAGAATGCTGGGAAGTTGCTACAGCAAACCTACGGGAAAGCAAAACCTCAAAGAAAGTTGAGTAACGGCGCGCGGATGTTTAGTGAATACGTGGACGATGCGCTCTTAGAGTTCTTCGAGCGGGAAAGAGTGGCAGGATGTTTTAAATCCATGTGCAGTGCACCTTTTTTTTTTTTCTGGCAGGAAAGTGTCGCCACGATCTTGAATTTCGGCCCTGTTACGGGATAGCGCCGCCCCCTACTTCGCCAGTAATTTCGACTTGCGGGGATGGGGGCGCTTGCTCGGAATTTTACAGTATGTAGAATAAATTCTATTGAGCATTCATGCCGCATACAAGTTGTCAAAATCTTGCAATGCAATGACATGTGGCCCGCATGACATCAGTTATGAGGAGGCTGTAATTGGCTTGCCAAAAACCCCAAGGATATTTGTAAATGATGGAGGCGGGGGCATGAACAGCTGAAGAAGATCCAGTCTATAGTGCTGTGGCAGGGGAGTGAGCAGCCAAAAATAAAAGTAAACTGAGCCAAGACGGTGGAGTACCGGCCTATAATTTTTGTTGTGGCTCACTCTGGTGTACGAGTGGAAAAGAAAAGGAAGGGGTTCATTTTTAATTGCTGATATCTGTGGTGCTACATAAGCTAGATCTAAAATTTTTGCAGAAGGATGATGGGCAATTCAGTATCTATCAGTACTGATGGATGTTGAATTGCCCATCTCCTGCAGGAATCCTAAGCCGTCAAACTGGTTTAAAGAACTAGTTGCGACCTAATTCCAACAAAACCAGTTGATATCTGGCTCGTTTTTGACTTGTTCCATTTGGAATCTACTGGGAATTTGTTCCTTAAACCAGGATTGATACAGATTGATGAAGAGTCAGCGCATAGTCAGCGCTCTTTACTCTTGTGTCCTATGCTGTCCCTTCTTTCTACCTGCGCTTTCACTGAAGTCCTTAAACCAGTTTGACCAGCTAAGATTTTCACCTGGCTTTCACTTTTCTTAGCCTTGGTGCAAACTATTTCAGGTACCCTTTAAGTGTTGGATTTAAATGTATGCATTATACTTTCATATTGCTGTAAGGCATCTGCAGTTCCAGCTTCGTCCAAAAAATCAAAGCTGGAGAAAAAAGAGGACTCAAGTTGAACTGGAATGCCGGCAGGTGCATCGTCCCCAAAGAAGCACAGATCGGTCAACTCAAGCTTGAGTGTCTATGACTCCTAGTAGTCCCGATTTATCTTTTCATGGTTTTCAAGTTGTGCCTCAATAAAGAATTCTGAGTGCACCAAATGTCCGTGAGAGCATCGCTTATTTGAATCCTTTTTTATGTCGACAAAATGCATTAGGATGTGCGTCATTCTTTTCCTTGAAAAAAAAATTTCGATGAATACATTATGCAAAGTATGCTGCCATGAGATGTGGGCTGCTTGTAATTTTATTCATTTCGCATTCAAGATCATGTTTCAGCATCTTGTGCATGAACGTCCAAGTTAAAGTGATATCGAGCCATTTGTACTTTTTCCAATTTCCTTTAGTTACGGTGTCATGAGATGCTCAAAAATGCTTGGCATGCTTCTTCTCTTTAGAGAATTGTGTGTGAGTAGTTTGGGAAGGGGAGGTAGGCAAAGGCAAGTGTGTGAATGCGTGTTTGTGCACGTGTTTCGTGCTTTATGGCCCTTCTGTTTCTTTTAGTTTGGTGCGTCGTCAAGAACAGGTGTTTCCTAGCATGCATGTGAGCCCTCAATGAGGGTCTTCGAGGCCACCTGTACATTTTGAACGTCAATTTAGGTCTTCTGCGTTTTTTTTTCTCGGAGACAAGGGGGAGACAACTGGAATTTAAAGTAACTAGTAACGGCAGCGCAGTGTGAAATGTAGTTATGTGGGTCATCTCCAAAGCTTTTGTTTTTTAGGTCCGCTTTTTTTCCTCTTCCGTGCAGCTTAAAAGGCAGAATTTGTAGACTCCAATACAGGAGGATTGTGTAGGACCCAAGAGGCCGCCGCTGCGAAAACAGTGCAGAAACGCACGCGTGCCGCAACTTGCCCCCTCCTCGTTGCTCCCTCCCTTCTGCCAACAAATGCGAATAACCCATCGCGGCCGTTCAGGATGAGGTTCTGCGCATTCAGAGCTATCACAGGGCCACAAAACCTTGGCAAATTCCAGCAAAGCATGTTGCGCTTAGCTTAGTCAGTTTAGTGTATGGTGGTGTGTGTAGTTAGGCTGAGTTCTGCTTGTGCTGAAAGCAGTTAATATTTTTAAGCTTCATGCTTATATCTTGTGTCATTCGATGCAAGTTTTAGGTATGTTCACACCTGCTTCCAGATCAGATCAGCTTAACCTCGATCAGACCTTAACCCGAGTAATATCGTCGCCAGACATGCCAATCACCCAGCAAAGCAAAACAGTGAGCCATTAAGACTAAACACATGCTTTCGCACGTCTACTCGGTTTAACTGCGTTAAAACCCTACCACTTTTTTACATTTCCCTTCACTATGGCGTACCTCATAACCTGAGCTGCTATGGGACGTTAAACCCCCATATACTAAACTGACTAAGCTAAGCGCAACATGCTTTGCTGGGACTTGCCAAGGTTTTGTGGCCCTGTGATAGCTCTGAATGCGCGGACCCTCATCCTGAACTGCCGCGATGGGTTATTCGCATTTGTTGGCAGAAGGGAGGGAGCAACGAGGAGGGGGCAAGTTGCGGCACGCGTGCGTTTCTGCACTGTTTTCGCAGCGGCGGCCTCTTGGGTCCTACACAATCCTCCTGTATTGGAGTCTACAAATTCTGCCTTTTAAGCTGCACGGAAGAGGAAAAAAGTGGATCTCAAAAAACAAAAGCTTTGTAGATGACCCACGTAACTACATTTCACACTGCGCTGCCGTTACTAGTTACTTTTAATTCCAGTTGTCTCCCCCTTGTCTCCCACAAAAAAAAAATGCAGAGCACCTAAAGTGACGCTGCAAATAAACAAAATGTACAGGTGGTCTCGAAGACCCTCGTTGAGGGCTCGCATGCATGCCAGGAAACACCTGTTCTTGACGACGCACCAAACTAAAAGAAACAGAAGGGCCATAAAGCACGAAACACATGCACGAAAACGCATTCACACACTTGCCTTTACCTACCTCCCCTTCCCAAACTACTCGCACACAATTCTCTAAAGAGAAGAAGCATCCCGAGGATTTTTGAGCATCTCATTTTTCAGAATTGTAAATTTGTTGAGAGTTCAGTGATGCTTTCTTTGCGAAGTGAAAATTGATGATGAAGTGTCATTTTGTGTTTAATGTCACATTCAGAAAGAGGCTTCACCATGTGCCAGAGTTAGAAGCCATCGCATGTAACTCTACAGGCAACTTTAGGCCAATATAACATTGCTAAGCTCCTGCACATTTGTGCTAATTATTCTTGTTAAATCAGGATTTCGGCTAAAATCATTGTTTGGGGTAGAAGTTTTATGCGAAATATGAGCTTTATAAAATCTTTATGGTGAGTTTTTGCAGTGAAGATGCACTGATTAAAATTTATAGCCATGGAGTAACCGCAATTAATGTATGCCACTTTTATTCTGTAACGGTAACACATTACCTTTTTTTTGTAGCTAACGTAGGGCGGTAACGCGTTCCTTTTTTATCGTAACGAGTAACGTATTTAGTTACTTTTTCTTTCGGTAACGCCTACAACACTGATCCCTCAAGACAAAAGTATGCAACAGCTTTATCTTGCCGGTTCACCCACAGGGCATAAACGTGGAGGCTAACGAAAGGGGTAGCTTAAGTGAAAGACAACGCATCGAGCTATGGAAGGAAAAATGATAGGTGTAAGTTTAAGAGACCGGAACCGGGCAGAGTGGGTGAGGGAACAAACGCGGGTTAATGACATCCTAGTCGAAATCAAGAGGAAGAAATGGGCTTGGGCAGGGCATGTGATGTGAAGGCAAGATAACTGCTCTGGCCCTTAAGAGGAATGGAGTGGATTCTAAGAGAAGGCAAGCGTAGCAGGGGTGGCATAAAGTTAGGTGGGCGGATTAGATTAAGCAGTTTTCGGGCATACGGTGGGTGCAGCAGCTGGCAAAGGAAAGGTAATTAGAGAGACGTGGGAGAGCCCTTTGCCCTGCAGTAGGCGTAGTCAGGCTGATGATGATGAAACTCATCGCCAGCTGCATCGCATTCATGCGTCAGAATATATACACGAGACATCGCGGCTGGCGTACCCGTGACTGCTGGAGGAACTTATCAAGTAACGTTGCCGCCGAACCAGTGGCTGTGCCGCGGCGATACAGTTAAGTGCTGTAAGTGAAGTGTTCACACCTGAATTAAATTTGCTGACGCCATCACAGCTTGAACGGAATGGAGATCCGCGCAGAGCGCAAGCGTGCGCAAAGCTTAACTGCCATCCTGGGCACGCTCTAGTGTCATGATCGACGCGGGAAGGAAACGAATTTCAATTGGGGTTTGAAGCACTTCAAGGCATACTTAAACACCGGTTTATTCCTGACCAAACCAATGCGTGGCTGGTTGCTCGCTGGCGTTCTCCTTGTCGCAGCAACAGGGAACGTAGCGACGGAGCAGAGCAGGCGCTATGCTCGGACGTACTACAACAAAAACGGGCGCTAACACCTGAGCGCGGCGAAAAACACTGAGGCGTGAATGGGATATGAAACTGCACAGATAAAAGGGTTCTCGAAGCGGTGCAAGAAACCAGCCTGCTCGCGTGCAGCCACTGCTGCCGCTGCTGTTGCTGGGAGGAAGAAAGGAAAGGAAAGTGCACGGGCCTGCCTCTTTAATCTGCCTTCGGGTAAGGTGTCGCTACATCCCACCGGCTCGTGCTGGCCGCCGATAGCGTGACCGCGCCCCAGCAATGCTCCCGCCGGAATCCCGCGCGCGCTGCTTTCGCCGCCCTCGTCAAATCATATCGCCCAGCGGCCACATGCCACATCTCGCAAGCAGCAGTTGGATCATGCACAGTTGCGTTGCGCCAGTACGCGCATATATGCGCCTAGAAGCCGAGCACCATAACCAGCTGTGTCACCACGGCTGCTCTGAACATACACTACAGATTTACGTATACAGCTTTAGGGAGGAAGCGATGCAACGATAATCAGGAATTTATAAGGGGAATCGTATGACTGAAACCAGACAGATGAGGTAGGGAACCAAACGTACTCTTGTAAAGAAGGTCATTGCCTTGAGCTTGCCGTCGCGAATGCGGACATGTTTTACTTCAGAAGCCTCGATCATTAGCGAAGCCTCGGCACTTCCACTGAACCACCAGATGATGCGCTATCCATGGTGTGGTCGAAGAGCAGCAAAGAGGGTGGCCACCTCCTCCATGAGCACTAATATATTTTGTCCATTGTCATGGTGGTCGCAGTTAATGAGAGGTATAGGTACCGGCATGTGACCCAGTGATTATTGGAGATATGGTTCGTGTGATGATGTAGCTCCTCTGTTTGAATTCTTCGAGAGGAGTGCGAACGACGCTGTTCCATGGTGCTGAGTTAGTTCTAGACGGCGATGAGTCTTTTCGATGGCATTGTCTAGAGCAGTGTTGTCACTGGTGTGATATGCATGCGATGGAAGCAGTGCATATGTTGCTGTGGTTTTGGTCCACGGAGGTTAGCCTATTGTATGCATGAAGGCAGCCCTGACAACAACAGATGTACTGAGAACGTCCTGAAATGGTCAGAATGTCCTCCTCCAGTAAATGACATTCTGGGTGCTTTTTGAGTGCATCATGCATGCATGGCTAAATGTCCTAACTTTCTACTTTGCTGGATGACTTCAGGATGAAAATTCCTCAAATGTCCTACAGTCGCTCTGTCGCAGGACAGCATGGTGGAACTGAACTGAGAGCATCAACGTACTTAATCTGTCGAACTAGCCGCCGCGGTGGTTGAGTGGTTACGGCGCTCGGCTGCCGGCCCTAAAGACGCGGGCTCGATCCCGGCCGCGGCGGTCGAATTTTGATGCAAATGAAATTCTAGAGGCCCGTGTACTGTGCGATGTCAGTGCACGTTAAATAACTGCAGGTGGTCGAAATTTCCGTAGCCCTTCACTATACGGCGTCTCTCATAGCCTGATCCGCTTTGGGACGTTAAACCCCATAAACCAAACCAATCATCTGTCGCACTCTGCTCTCACTACCGGAAACCCCTGTGACTCAAAAAGATAGTTTAATTTGCTTTTAAACCTGGCCTTATGTACCACATGTTTGGGATGGTGTTGGACTGTGTAGATAAAATTTTGCGCCACTCGTCTTTGCCATTTAGGCAGCAGAATTCAACTCCAGATAGAGCTATAGTTTTCTGCAGTCCTGGGCATGGTAAGCCAGTGTTGTGCCTCTTTTCGCTTGTTCAGGTCGGCTTCTCTTACATTAGCCATGCATACAGCACTGCTATGAAAAAAAAGGCTCAAAACATCCTGTAGTAGCATCGAAAATGTTCCCATATATGATCCTCAAGACATCCGAGTATGCGCGACGGGCGGACAAATGGATCCCAGTTCGACTGCTTGAGGACCAGTTCGGGACAACCTGAGTACGTCTGAACATCCTGATGTGGGCATCCTGAGGTCATACTTAGGACGTCTCTGCGTTGTCTGGGAGCTGAGTGAAGACACGGTGAGCAGGGTGGTCAGCTAAACTAGTAGTGGTAGCAGATTATTCAAAAGTAAAAAAAAAATTGGAGGACGCTTAAAGGGGTTGGGACATCAAATTTTGAGGCTATAGCTTAAGCTTGTTATGGGCTTCCTCTGTATGTAAGGTCACCCACGGCAATGTATTGGATGCAACAAGCGCTTAAAATATATTTGAATTGAGCTCCAAACAGTCCCTAAGTGCTCCTTCTGACGATCGATGCCCATCGCTAGCGCTATGGGTGGTGACGTAGAGCCCTGGACGATATCGGTGAATAGCAGTGACATCACAACACAGTAACGTGACGTCCTATGAGCGGCGACATCGGCGAGGCGCTGCTCCGCGGCGACTAAGCGATCGGTGTGTTGATCGGCATATACGTCTGCCGTCGCTGACGCACCAGCCGGCATCTCATATCGGCGGCCAAGCGAAACCTTCCCGTCGATGAGAGGATGACTCTCTGGTTTGGACCTTCGAGATCTGCAATACGAATAAGTGAAACGAGCGACTACGTTTCATATGTTCACCCTTCGGCTCACCTGCAGGGCTATGAAGCATTCCCCAGGCTGGCGCCCGCATTAGTCGGCGATCCTTGCAAAGTTATCGCACTGCGCAAACAAGTAAACCCGAAACCGGTGCAAAAGAGATGAGCTTGATTAACCTAAGTGGAACGCAGTTTGCAATTCTTGTCGAACTAACGCGCAATTAGAGCATGTATACAGATGCAGATATGTGAACAAAAGTAGCGCCGAGGTGCAGTCGTCATGGGCGCATTCCAGGAGGAGTTACGTCTCCTTGCGGTTAATTCTGAACCCTGTACAATTGTCTGGAAGCATTCATTTAGCGAATACATGCACTGTATGCTAAACTAGCAGCAGAAATCGTAATCAGCAGCCACGGGACCCTGAACATGTCTCGCAGCGCGGCTGCGCGAAGTGAATACAGGGACGGGTATTGGTCGGTAGGAAAAGTGAGGCATCGTGTCGCTGTAATGTGTCAGCTACGGGCCACCGACACAGACGTCCGTCGAGCGTCGGCGTGGCAAAGCGAAATACAACACAAAAACCGCGTTGGCATACGCGGTATGGCGACTGAGATGGGCCGAAGCGAGCCGCATGGTTTCAGGACTCGGCTCCTCGCTCGCTTGGCTTTTCTCAGCACATCGCAGTACCGATCGACCAAGTCTGTCGGCCTATGATTTCGAAAGGCGCTGCAATGCACAGCATGTGTACGAGAGCAGACGACACATGCGTCACAACTTTTGGGGCCCATGTGACCAGGGTTGCTGCTCTTCCCTGATCGTGACGTCGCAGCGCACCCGGCGCTCAGAAACCGAAATCGCTCAGTATAAATAATGCGATAATAAATTATTTACTGCACTTATATGAACTGCGCAGCGTGTATCACGCGTCCTGGGGTAATACGAAAAGTTTGAAACAAAGAACACGCCAACCAAAAATTTGGTGTAAGATTGAGACGCGACAGCGTGTTGCAGCGTTGCCAAGGGGTGCACGGAACGCCATCGTCCGTTCGGCGCGACGCGTGGCCCGTTGGACAATTTGAGGAAAGGACACACGAACCGGGCCGTAAGGGAAGGAAAATGAAATGAAAATTGGTTTTAAGGAAAGTAGATGACGCCTCTCTCACAATTCTCGCAGGACACCCGTACTGCGCCGTAAGGGAAGAAACATTGCGAGGAGGAGGATTTTTCGTGGACGGCCAACGCCGCCTATGCCGACACCGACTTTTCTGTGACACGAGCTCCTTAACGCTGTCGCGTTAGCAATATAAAAATCAAAAGGAAGGAAAAAAATTTTGCTAGCCTAGTTGGCATCCGCCATCATTACGGAGGCACCTGAGCTGAGGCAGCGGAAAGAAAGGATAGCAGGCAGAATTGAGAAATGAAATAAGAGACGGGGGCCAGTAAGAAAGGATAGGGGGAGAGGGGACATATACAAATACACTTACACAATAATAGATATATACAGGTTGCACGCGTTTCGAGTCCATAAAAGAAGAGAAAGCACACGCGCACAACACTATGTACACTGCAGCTGGAATGGGGCGTGCGAGTTCGTTCAGGAAAGTCGATAACGCCTCTTGCAAGAGCAGCAAAGCGACTGCTTGTGGGAATATCCATGTTTGAAAACTGCTTGTTCAACTTCTTAGCCCACTTTCTTGGGTCAAGCGGGAGGGCGATTGCCCTGGTCCATCGTATTTTCAGAGGACACAAAGGGCTGCTGACTTATCCATGACGGCCAAAGCTGCTGGGATTGTGGCAAGTATTTGCATATGGACTTCTTTATAGCAATAAGAAAGAATATACGACGAGGACTAAATGGTTGTGGTTCGAGTATCGCATCTTAGCAGGTAAGGTAGTCCTGCAGAATCAACGGGACTTTCAGGGTTGTGAGCTAAGTGCCCCGGCAGACCATGGGCAGAGTTAGGAATACTACATATACGTTGAACACCGGATGTTTGCACGTACCTACTCAGGTGCTGTCTACATGACAGACGACGCACAGGAGGTTTTCAGGGCCAGACGCAAAATATACTTCATCGGGACATGTATACTCGGGTCCACAACGTCTTCCTTCGAAACGTGTAGGCCATCTTGACCTCGGCATTACTCCACCCACTCCACTGAACGCTGTCATCTTTCAGGCTACAAGTAGTAATCTTGGCAAGATGTCCAACCCGTCTTGAAGATGCCCTGAGTGAATCTTCGAACAGTTTGTGAACGTTTGAAAATTGTGTTGGGAAGACATCGAATTAATGGCTTTCAAGAAATTTCCAGATACCTTTCAGACATTCTGTAATTGTCTTCTAGCTCAGCTAATACTCCACCTATTTGAGTTACAAGATGTTTTTAGAGGATGTTTCGTAGCTGACCCAAAGATAACTTATAGACACCCAAAAAAGTTTGTCAGGCTTCTTGTAATCTTCAAGATGAACCGTCTTGTAAACATGTCAACTGGCCTCTGATACTCTTATTAAACGTTTATAGATGTGTTGATTGCTTGTCGGCTGCTTGCAAGAAATTTTTAGACATCTTGATAGATCTTGTAGCTATCTTCTAGCTCAGCTAGTGCTCCCACAAGATATGTCGTCACAACTAGGCAAGATTCATATGTACTGCTTAATAAAGGCCTCCACAGTTATGCATGCAAGCACACGAAACATTAGAAAATACAAACTCTCCACTCACCTTATACTGCCAGGAAACCTTTGCTCATCCTTACATGCCCCACTCCAGTGCCCTCTGCAATATCCATGAGAAGAATTGCCGATCTACAAAGATACTGAAGGTATTTTCGTGTCTGTTAATTTTTCTTGATGCATTAGAATTAGTATGATTTAAATGCTACGTTCTGTAAGTTCTGGTTAATACCAGAGAAGAAAAATAAACTCTGATGGAAGCTCGTATTTTCGAGACCGTTCACCAAAGTCTAAATTCAACCAGTCATGTTCAACCTTCTGGGCCACTTGAGCAAGCTTTTCAAGTTGCGCACGGTGCACATCGATGGCAAAGTCTTCCGTCCGCACAGGGGTATCACAGTGGCCTTCCTGATGGCATTTTGCATGCTCCTCACTGCCATTGAATACGTTGGCACCCCCATTGAGTGCTACTGCCCGACGCTGCCCGAGAGCGTAGTGAACTTCTGCTGGGTCGAGTCTACGTTCAGCCTGCGCAGTCTGTTCAACGTCTCGTACAACGGCAGCGTCGCCTATCTTGGAGCGGGACCCGGCAGGGGCGGCCGCAAGTACCGCACCTACTACCAGTGGGTCTGCTTTCTGATGTTCGCCCAGGCGCTCTGCTTCTACGCGCAGCGCTGGCTTTGGAAGGTCTGGGAAGGCGGCAAGGTGCCCGCCATTTTGGACGCCCTCAACATCCGCTAGGCGATCACGCACGACCGAGCAGACCTTCGGTCGCAGATGGTCGACTTCCTGGTGGTCAACATGAATCACAATTAACCGTTTCTGCCTGGTGTAGTACCCCATCTGCAAGGCGCTTAGCATCTTCAACGTCGTAGCTCAGGTCGGCTTCACGGACTACGTGCTGGGAGGATCGCTCCTTACCTACGGCTGGGACCTTTTCCGCTGGCAACGCCGTGAGGGCCGTGAGTTCGTTAACCCAGCGGTGATTGCCTTCCCGCGGATCGCTATGTGCTCGTTCCTCAAGTACGGCGACTCTGGCGCGCTCGAGAACCGCGAGACCATCTGCGTCCTGCCGCTGAACATCTTCAACAAGAAGCTGGTCGCCTTCCTATGGTTCTGGTACGCGCTCCTGCTGGTCGCCGGCGCACTGGCGGTGATCTACGGTGTACTGCTACTGCTGAGCGCGCCCCTCGGGCGTCGGCTGCTGGGCTGGCTTTACCCGGACAACGCGCGCATCTCGGCCGTCGTGTCAGCCATATGTCGGCTGGCGACGTCTTCCTCCTCGGCCTTGTAGGCCAACGTGGACTCGATAGTCTTCAGCCAGGTAGTGAACGAACTTTCGCGAAGGCTGATGAAGGCGCCGCTGGCTGTGCATTCAGCCCCACCGCCAATCTGAAAAAAATAATGCTCTTGTAAAGGTGCTTATTCGAAGCGCAGGTCGGTTGGCGTTGGTCGAACGGCGACACGACGGACACACGCACAGGCATCACTCGAAATTCTTCTTCTTCTCCTTAGTAAGCATGGCACATACCCACGCAGGGGGATTGGCCAAGGTTCAGTAGATAATCCCAATGAGGTACTTCATCATCATCATCAGCCTTACTACACCCACCGCAGGGCAAAGGCCTCTCCCACGTCTCTCCAATTAACCCTGTCCTTTGCCAGCTGCATCCACCCTTTGCCTGCAAACTTCCTAATCTCATCCGCCCACCTAACCTTCTGCCGCCCCCTGCTACGCTTACTTTCTCTTGGAATCCACTCCGTTACCCTTAGGGACCAGCGGTTATCTTGCCTTCGCATTACATGCCCTGCCCGAGCCCATTTCTTTCTCTTGATTTCGACTAGGATGTCATTAACCCGTATTTGTTCCCTCACCCACTCTGCCCGCTTCCGGATTCTTAACGTTACACCTATCATTTTTCTTTCCATGGCTCGCTGCGTGGTCCTTAACTTAAGCTGAACTCTTTTCGTTAGCCTCCACGTTTCTGTCTCGTAGGTGAGTACCGGTAAGATAAAGCTGTTGTACACTTTCCTCTTGAGGGAAATTGGTAAACTGCCACTCATGATCTGCAAGAATTTGCCATATGCGCTCCACCCCATTCTTATCCTTCTAGTTATCTCCCTCTCATGATCCGGATCAGCTGTCACTACCTGCCCTAAGTAGACTCGTTCCTTCACAACTTCCAGGCTCTCGCTGCCAATTGTGAACTGCTGTTTCCTTGCTAAGCTGTTGAACATTACCTCGGTTTTCTGCATGTTAATTTTTAGACCCCTCGATCTGCTCTGCCCGTCTAACGCATTGATCATGATTTGCAGTTCACCTCCTGAGTGACTCAGCAAGGCAATGTCATCAGCGAATCGCAGATTATTTAGGTATTCTCCATTTATTCTTATTCCCAACTGTTCCCAATTCAGGCCGCGAAATCCCTACTGTAAACATGCGGTGAACAGCATTGGCGATATCGTGTCTCCTTGCCTGACGCCCTTCCTTATTGGAACTTTATTGCTGACTTTATGGAGGACTATAGTAGCTGTGAAGTTGCTATATATATATATCTTCCAGTATTTTGACATAAGGCTCTTCTACCCCCTGATTACGCTATGCCTGTATGACTGCTGAGGTTTCCACTGAGTCGAATGCCTTCTCGTAATCAATGAAAGCTATATATAGAGGTTGGTTATATTCTGCGCATTTCTCTATCACATGATTGATAGTGTGAATGTGATCTATTGTGGAATATCCTTTACGAAAGCCTGCCTGATCATTTGGTTGATTAAAGTGTAACGTTGCCCTGACTCTATTAGCGATTACCTTAGTAAATACTTTGTGGGCAACGGATAGTAAGCTGATCGGCCTGTAATTTTTCAAGTCCTTGGCGTCTCCCTTCTTATGAATTAAGGTAATGTTTGCATTCTTCCAAGCTTCTGGTACAGTCCAGGTCATAAGGCATTGCGTATACAGGGTGGCTAGTTTTTCTAGCACGATGTCCCCTCCATCCTTCAACAGATCGGCTGTTACCTGACCCTCCCCAGCTGTTATTCCCCTTTTCATTGCTTCTAAGGCTTTCTTTACTACATCTTTCGTTACTGGCGGGATGACGCATTGCTGTGCACTGCTGTCTTTCTCATTAACGTTCTGATTACATTGGCTACTGTACAGGTCTGTGTAGAACTCTTCGGCTACGTTAACTATCTTATCCATATTGCTAATGACATTGCCCTGCTTGTCTCTTAATGCATACATCTGGTTTTTACCTATGCCTAGTTCCCTCTTCACTGCTTCTAGGCTACCTCCGTTCTTTAGAGCATGCTCAATTCTCTCCGTATTAAACTTCCTTATGTCGCCTACCTTGCGCTATTTATTAACTTTGATAGCTCTGTTAGTTCTATTCTGTCGGTAGGGTTAGATGCCCTCATGCTTTGGCGCTTCTTAATCAGATCTTTCGTCACCTGGGATAGCTTCCCGGTATCCTGTCGCACTGTCCTACCGCCTACTTTTACTGCGCACTCCGTAATTATTGATGTCAGATTATCGTGCATTGTATGAACATCAAGAGCGTCTTCTTCAGTTAAAGCCGAATATCTGTTTTGCAGCGCTATCCTAAACTCCTGAGCTTTCCCTCTTACGGCTAACTCGTTAATGGTCTTCTTCACTAGCTTCTTCCGTTCCCTCTTCAAGTCTAAGCTAATTCTAGACTTTACCATTCTGTGGTCGCTACAGCGCACCTTTCCGAGGACGCCCACATCCTGAATGATGCCAGGTTTAGTGCATGGTATGAAGTCGATTTCATTTTTAGTTTCACCATTGGGGCTCTTCCAGGCCCACTTCCTGTTTTTTTGTTTGCGGAAGAAGGTATTCATGATCCGTATTTGCGCGGGGAAAATAGCGTGAGAAGGCTAAATCAATAGAAAAATTGGAACAGTCAAATGAATTAAAGAAATATGAATTACTGGCAATTGAATCAAGCATTTTTGGACAAGCGACAAAATTTTGTATACAGCTAACAAGGTAATCGATCAGTTGCACTTATGTAATCATGAAGGTAGCCGCAGACACTGCTTAACGGGAATCCCTTTGCGCTCGCACAGAACGAAAGAATAACTGGAAGAGACAGTGGGAGTCCTAACCTGAAAAGAGGGACCTCCAAATACTGTTTTCTCGCAACTGCGAAGCGCCGAAAAGAGATGAGAAAATGATCTATAGTTTCAACTTGCCCACATGTTGCACAAAGGTTTGTCGCAGCGAACCCACATCTGCATAAGTACAAATTCAAGTGAGGGATTCTGCATCGCAGAAGCGTCATTGACACCTCACAAAGCCTTGATTTACACCACCGGATATTCCATGGGGACTTTAAGTGGCTAAAATCCACGGTATTGAGCAATGGATCACTCAGGTTGGCTGAAATATGTTGGAAGCGCTGGAAACGTGAAGTTTTTAACAGAATGAGGTGAGGGACGGGATAGATTACAGGAGCGCTGAGAGTTGACCTTGTCAATAAATCAGCCACCTCGTTAAAATAGACGCCCGAATGTCCAGGTACCCAGACAAAGCGGATATCACGCACTGTGCGCGGAACAAAAAACCTAAGCGAACGATTCAATAAAGAGTTCCCCGAATTTTGTAGAGAGTCTAGAACTGAAAGGCAGTCTGCAAGAATAAGAACCCGTGCTTCATGCCTAGGAAGTTTGAGAAGAGTCAAACCAAAGGCCAGAAACTCTGCGAAGAATATAGGAGTATAATCTGGGATACGAACGGAATAGCTCCAAGCCAGCTCCTGAGAATATATCCCAACTACCGCCTTCTCATAGCTGCCGGAGGCATCAGTGGAGATAACAGTATGAAGATATAAATTCTGTAGGTGTTCAGAAAGGAGACCATTTAGGATATTTGCGTGCATATGTTTGGCATGGGACGGGACAACATGGTCATAATAGAAGACGGGGTCAGCCTGCGCATCTGCAACTTGTTGCAAGGAGATCAGATTAACCTGAAGTGGGGCTAACATATTCTGCATGAACCTAACTTGCGGAAGCTGATAGCGTGGCCAATGATTAGTGAAAAACAGGTGTGGTTGGGATAGAAAAATGGGACTACGAACGCCGGGGGCCGGGTCAAAGGACCTGAGGAAAGTACGCACTGTTAGAAGTTGGAAGCGAGAAAAGAGATCGGGGATACGGGCTTCCAGATAAAGGACAGCGTTTAATAATTGGTTTTTTGGGGGAAAGGAAATGGCGCAGTATCTGTCTCATATATCGTTAAACACCTGAACCGCGCCGTAAGGGAAGGGATAAAGGAGGGAGTGAAAGAAGAAACGAAGAGATAGATGCCGTAGTGGAGGGCTCCGGAATAATTTCGACCACCTGGGGATCTTTAACGTGCACTGACATCGCACAGCACACGGGCACCTTAGCGTTTTTCCTCCATAAAAACGCAGCCGCCGCGGTCGGGTTCGAACCCGGGAACTCCGGATCAGTAGTCGAGCGCCCTAACCACTCAGTCACCGCGGCGGGTCATAAAGGACCGCGTTTGAAGCTGATTTTGGGAGCCCGAGGCATAGCCGTAGGGTACGCCTTTCCAGTAAAGCTAATGGCTGTAGCTTGTAGTTTGCGCTACCAGAGAACAAGACACAACCAAATTCCAGAATCGGTCTCATATAAGCATTATGCAGCGACAGTAACGTGCCATGACGCATGCCAAACTTTTTATTGCGAACTCAGAATCTCAGCTGCACTTCGTCTACCTCTTCTTTGCGCTGCTTCAACTCCTGCCGGTCGGTCCCATTACAGTTACTTCTCCGCCGAAAAAGGAGCCATCCTGGCGACTTAGGAGAGGAAAGCATAGGCGGATAATAAGGCTTGAGGCGCTCGACGTGCACAGTTTCGCGCCCCCGGCGACGGTGGTCCGAAAGGGGAGCGAGCGGCTCAACGATGTAATTCACGGGATAAGTTTGTTCACAACGCGTTAAGGTCCGTGATATCGAGAAAGCAGTTTCGTGGCGAGGCCGGGATTGGAGGAAGGCATCCAGAGCCAAACGAGGGCGCCAGATGGGTATGACGTGGGAGGGTCCGAGGAATCCAGACGGTGGTTCTGATGCCATTGTAGCTGTGTAGTGAAAGAGCGGGCAAGTTGCCGGCACTCTTCGGCATACAGGTGAGCTTCGGAAAGTGATGTGGTCTCGGAAGGCTCAGGGCGATAGGGAAGGAAAGGAGTAAACCCTGCCGTTGTCTGCTTAGCCGCATCATACGCGTACGTGACGAAAGGGAGCGCTTGGTCCCAGTTGGAGTGGGCGGTGTCAACTTACATGGCTAGCATGTCACTGATGTTGGATTCCAGTGGCAGATCCGGATCAAGTTTTTCTGCTCTGTTGGGAGCAATCGTATTCCAAAGGCAAAATCGGAGCGCGAGTGGTCTGTTCCAATGGCAGATAGGGATCAGACATCGATCCCGGATTGCCCCGTGGAGCAGCGATATTTGCTCCGCCGAAATCAGCGGATTTGACCGGAACCCCGTGTGGCGTTTTACTTTCCCGCATCTGCTTCCGGTCATGGCCGGCTGCATCCTTCCTGTCGTTGCTATGATCCGGGCAACATACAAGCAGTATTTTTGAACTTTTTTTGGATTGAATTCTCCCAAATGCAATTATTTTTCGTTTTGTTCGTGTGCGCAAAAATAAAAAAATTGTCTTAACAGGATGTAAATTCCACCGTGGTCAGTTCTTTATGACCGCTTTTGAGACCAGGGATTTCCAGGCATACCTTCGCATCACCTCACAAACGACAGAGTTCATGTGGCAGCAAGCGTTGCAGTATCTTCGGAACACAGCCCCGGAGAAGCCTCGCACGGTTCGAAGGGACGTCACTACTATTGGAGATGTCCATCTACCTGAGAACGTGAAGAATGTCCTGGCATTGGGCCCCAAGTTCGCCGTAGAACCTCGGAAGACGGCACCGGAGTTGCTTGCCATGGTCCATCAGGTCGCGAGGAAGGCACCAGACAGTGAACGGAGCAGATGCGTTTCGGAAGGAGTGGACGTGCTTCTTCGTCGGGATTCGACAAGAAAACATCTACCTGTGCGGCAGGTGACATCCTTCTTATGTGAGAACCAGCTGCGTGTTCTTCCGGAGGATAAAGAAGGAGGCCTTGTTGTGTGCTCCAGGGAAATGTTCGGACTGAAAGCCCTTGACGCCATCAGAGGAGTGTTCCGTGAAGATTCTAAGGTACGCTTACCAAAATTGAAACAAACAGCCAAAACATTGTGTGAGAGGTTGAACCTGACCCGTTTAGGCCGAAGTATTGACAGCTCCGAAATCAATAGCCTTCATTTCATGTTTTCCGCTAAGACGCACAAGCTCGGTTGCCCTTTCAGAGTAATCGTGTCAGAAACAGGTTCATGGCAGAAAGCAATTTCCCAATTCCTGCAAGACAAGCTGAAGACCATCCCTTTTGATGATCCTTTCCAGATTAAGAGCTCGGTAGATGTCATAGGGTTTCTGGAAGGCCAGAATCACAAGAACTTGCAAGCATGTTCTATAGATATTAAGGACTTGTATTACTCTCTTCCGCAGGAGTTACTTTCATACCTTAAAAATAGCATCGACAAATTTGGCTCTGTAGCTTTCCAGAATGCAGTTGGGATGAGTGTCAAGTCGTTTTTGGAAATGCTTACTTTCTACCTTAGATCCACTTACGTAACTTGGAATAACGAAATATATTTGCAAAAAAAAGGTGTATGCTTAGGTTCTTGCTTGGCACCCATCCTCAGTGACATTTTTTTAGGCCATTTAGACAACATGTTGATGTGTCACCTGGCAGAGTTCAGCGCCGTAAAAGTGTTTAGATATGTAGATGATTATTTAATTCTTTTTGATGATAGCAATGATTCTTTCCAGGCAGATGTAACGCAAGCATTGTTAGTCTTTCAGAGATTGTTCGAACCACTCGTGTTAACGCATGAGCTGCCGACTAACGACACCATCCGGTTCCTAGATTTAAGTATCACGTGTACGAGAGATCATATCTGCTGGACATACGATCCACGAGGCAAAAAAAGTGTCCTACCGTTCAACTCGGCACATTCTAAACTAGTAAAACGTTCCATTATTAACCTGTGTTTGACAAATGCTTTGCAAAAATCCTGTCCACATACCATGGAGCGCAGTTTTTATCAACAGACTGCAAGGTTGAAAGAAAGTGGTTATCCGGAGCAGATCATCATCTCGGTGGCTGAAAGAATCTATAGGGAAGTGAAGAGTAAAAGCAAAGGATAAGTATGAAAGCTTCGGCTGAGAGTCAACAAAAACGAAACCTGGTTGTAGTACCCTATTTGCACAGCATCTCCCACAATTTGAAACGAATAGGCAAAAAAGTGAAGTTGAGAGTATTGTTTTCAGCCCCGGAAAAGCTGTCAAAGCTTTGTAAGCTTACTCAGACGTGTGGTACACCACGTGTGCAGTGCTCCAAAAAACACCGGTCTCCGTTTGTACCTTGTACCAAGGGTGTGGTATATCAGATTCCGTTAAGCTGCGGGAAAGTCTATATAGGACAATCGGGCCGATGCCTTAACGACCGACTCCGAGAACACAACAATAATTATGACAATCTGCGCAAGAGAAACATACGAGAAGGAAATCTCGCTGTACACTGCAGCGAATGCAATAAGTGCATACCACGGTTCCAGGACACTACGATTTTAGGTAGAAGCAGCGATCAGACCACGCATCCCCAGGATTCTGGACCATGCGCCTCGAAAAACCGGTCGCGTCATCTCGCGACAGCCGGCGGCGCGGCGGCGCGTAACTCAATGGCGACGAAAAATAAAAATTGATATTTCGTCGCGCATAACAGTTAGAAATTAGCTCTCTCGCCTAGATGTTAAATGCATCTTAAAGTTTCATTTAGTCGAGTTTCATCGATGTAGCTTACATATTGCGTTTGCCATGAGCAATGATCTATGACAGCATGGAGCCTATGGCGAGGTCCTGAAAAATACCCCACTTGACTTCAATTTATCGCTCACTACAGCCCTATTTTAAAATATATCGACAAGCTCTAGCAGGTTCACGTAGGGTAATGTCCTACCTTTAAGGAAGTATAAGGTATTTTACATTTCAATGGCGTAAAAGTCTTCCTGCGCTATTTCACTATAGATCATGCATCATCAGCTTTTTCATGAAACGTGTGGCGCCCTCTCTCGGTGCGTTGGAAAGGCACACGTCCCTGCTCGCGGCCGGGCTCGAGTAGCGGAGGCGGCTCGATTCCGGCCGTGCCCTGCTACAGTGTCCCTGCTTTGGTAGGTTGCTTTGGGAGGTTGAGCCTGCCGTACGAATGCGCAGTTTTATCAAAAGTGCCCCCATCGGAGGGAGGCTATGGCCATGGGCTGCTACATAAAATGCTACAAGAAAGCGTGTGCCTTCTATGAGGTATATAGAGGAAATTATAAGAAGACTCTTTTGCTTGACAGGTACATTTTTCATTAAGCGCGTACAGTGACCACACCGGCATAGGTGATAGTGGAATTGCGTACGCAATAACAGTGCAAAGCAATGAAGCTTCTAGGTACTTTCGTTCAAGCAGTGAAATTTGTAATTCCCGGACGCTCATACTTAGAGCTCACTCACCGATACTTGTATATGGTTCTTGCACTGTGCTTTCGAAATTGTAAAATCGTGTCTTAATGTCTACATTTCAACACTCATGTTATTAGCCTCAATAGCAGAAAGCTCTTCCAATCTTTTGTCGATGTGGTGCAAGTGCAGCAAGGATGCGTTGAAGTGAATGTTGCATGTGTTGCACATAAGAGGCGGCAAACCTGATGCTGCGTTTTATGCCAGTAGGTTATTTGTCCAATGTAACAATTAGTAGTGTGGTAGTTCGCATTTTTGTCTAGGTTGGTAAAGTGCTTCTCACGATTCGATCGTTCGCCGTCGAGAAGGGGTTTACCATTGCTGTAATCGATGCTAGTTTCGGCAATTCTGTCAAAGATGTACGTGAAGGATGAACCGCTAACGAAGACTTCATAGAGTGGCATGCTGGGAACTATTCTGAAGAGTGTGCCATCAGTTCGGCAAGCCAGTAACTACGCCGTTACCCAGAGCAGCAATCAAGAGTCAAACTCTAGTTAAATGTTCTTGATTATAATTTAAATCTGCTAAGAAATGAACAGAAGTTATTGTCGGATAACACGATGTTTAAAAGATTACTGGTTTTCTCCAGTACGGTGACTCGGCGCTCCACCCAACCCGTTTGTGCAATGCGCCGCCAGCGCGATTCATTAGCGACAGGACGCTACATGCTCGCGGCCCTGAATATGCAGTGAATTTACCGTGTTGCGAATATGTGCAACAATACCCATAAGCACTTTCGCACGAGTGGCGCGAACATATTTTTTTTTGCATAAGTTCCAACCTACCCTCGTTTTTTTTCTGCTGCTCTCCTATCTACTTTTCGCTATCCTCTCTCTTTGATTTTAATTCCACCGGTTGCAGTTCCAGTGCTTGAGGGATTAGATAGCAATCGCTGGGCCGGCAACATTTTTAGCTTCCTTTTTGTATTCTCGTCAGTTGTTGTTGCCTCTGAAGCTGTTGGCAAGCTACTACTTCTTGGATGTGTGACTCCCGGGGAGTTAGCGCGGCTTTTTAAGCGCACAAACCGCGGGAGTCAGAAGAGGGAGCCGTTTCCACGGAACGATCCAGCGACTTTTAAATGTGCCATGCATCTCCATGTTCCTGGTGCTGGCTCCCTTCCCCTGTCGAGCGGACGGAGAGAATTTCAAGCCGTGGAGAGAAGGGGTTGGGGGCGATGAAAGAACAACTTAAACCGCGAAGAAAAGTTCGGGGAACCTGAAATAGCTTCAAGCCATGAAGAAAAGAGCCACCGAGAGCCCGGCGATCCTTCCATTGTTATAAACCGGACCCCCCTTCCAACACGTACACGAGCGCCCGCGCGCTGATGCCGACATCTAGCACGGACGCCTCACCTAGGCTTGCTGGCGTCTCCTGCAGTGCGCATGCGCAGACCGGTTTCGGCTTACGCTAAGAGCGCGGACGCTGAGCGCGTACGCCCAGGAAGGGCCATTCGAGTTGGCGCCTCTAGGCCTTTTTTGGGGTGGGATGACTGTCTTTGAAGTGGCACAGGAGGCCTCCGATAATGATGTCCGGCTTGTGTGTAGTTTGCATCCCTTCCTTCCTGAGAACACTGGCCAAGGTTTCGCAGACACCCTTTACGTACTAACTGCATACGCGTTTTTGCCACCAGCGTGTCCTTAGCATAAGCATATCGAGTTGTTTTCGTTGCATCCTTTTCAGTTTTAGATGATACATCGAGTGAAGGATCTTGGGTATCCATTGCCTAGAAGTGTTTTCTTTTGCTGATGATGAGTTTTAATGGCGCACTGGCAACCTCGCACCAAGCGCAATGGGTTGAAGTGTTTTCTTCAACACAATGTTAGGTGGAAGACCATTTTCCGAGCACTTCAACTCAAAGAAACCAAGCGCCAGGCTTCGAGAAAACTTCTACCCATTGGAAATCAGTGGGTACACGGCGACACTGCGGAACGAATCACACACCGTCCTCGAGCCGCATGCTCCAAGCGATGTGTCATTGCTGTTGTCGCTGATTTTAAAACAAATATGCAAGAATTGGGAATCGTCTTAACCAAAACTTGCTTGAATTCCACCCTACCCTTAGGGCACAGTTTTCAGCACTGTTCCTCCCAAAGAGGCTACGGGAACAAGACGCACAACACGCAGCATCAAACGGATCAAGAACGTGGAGAGGCGGTAACGGAAAGGGCCAAGGATGATTTGAGCAGGTGCATAGGTACGGAGAAATTCTTTTTCAAGAGCTACACGGGCAGCCGGTAGCAGGGTGGTAAGAGGGAGGAAGAAAAAGACAGTGGGGAGGGGTCTCCTGCTGTGCCTTTGCCTGCCTTTCTTGTTTTTTCTCCTTTTACTTTTCCTCGAATCGTGGAGCGCAGTCCATGGTTGCTTTTTGGATGCGCTATGTTTCTGTTCCCTATGGTGCGAAGCACGAGCTGCACGACATAGTCGGCGCCTCTGCGAAAACGGCCCGGAAAGGTCATGGACGCACTCTTGCCTCCAGGCTGTCACAAAAAAAACTTACAACCGCTAATGTGTCAGTCCTGGCAAAGGGTTTCTCCACACGCAGACAAAAATCTCCCAAAAAAGACATCAGAATTTCTGCAGAAGATTCTTTACTGCCTTCCGCCAAACTAAGGAATTCCACTAGCCTTGTTAAAAGCACAGCGCATGGCACAGGTAGACAGTGCCACCAAAATCAATTTCGGACGAGTTAGCGTGGACAATTTTCAATTCTCAGAAAATAAGAATGGTTTAGCCGGGGCGAACACATGTGCATGTGTATGGAAGAAACACACGCCAGAAGTGGAAACGTTTTGCATTCCATACGTGAAAGGCGTGAGCGAGACGCTGGCACGCATTCTCGGTAAAGAAGGGTGCTAACAACGCACAGTCTATTGAGTGGCTTTACGACTACCACCATCGGACGCCTTCTCCCCCCCCCCCCCCAAACGGCCGTCACCCAAAAGAAAGGGCCCAAGAGGTTGTATACCAAATGTCCTGCTCGGTCTTCCCGGAATCGTACATAGGGGAAACGAAGAACTTCGCCGAAGTAATGAGGCAACACAAAGCGGACGTCCGACAAATGAACCGTGACCGCAGCGCTGCGGCCGAACACTGCGAGGCATGCGACCACCGAATGGACGTTGACGGCACTAATGTACTGGAAACCGAAGCTAACCCGCACAGGAGGCTTCTACTTGAGTCGTGGCACATCCAACAGACAGGGAAGAATGTTAATCGCTCCCTGGGGACACTTCCCGCTTCTTACATCCATGGTTTGCAGCCACTGACCCGGATGTCTTCAACACGAGGGCTTAAAAAGCCGAGGTTCGAACCATCCGAGGGTTTGTCGACAGCCCGGCGCCGAGATGCGGCGATTTCCCTGTTAATCCCCGTCAGCAGGAAGCGTGCATGGCGAGGCAAGCGGGCGTAGACCGGCGAAGGCAAAGACCGAGCCAGAGGAAAGGAGCCAAGACGTTTTCCCGAAACCGCCCGCCCCCCTTCGCCCGTCTAAGGAAACCACCGCAGTGATAGCGTAGCATAGCGCATGGTCAGCGCGGACGCGGCAAGCAGACGCCGCGTCTAAGCCGCGACGGCGTCGAAGTCAGAGGATGGGGCATACCAACGGGTCCCGAGAAGCGGGCCTGCTTAACGAAACGCTGAAGCGTGTTCAGAGGCAGCAACGACAGGCTGGCGCCTCTTTCCAGATTTTGCGGGGACGCCTGTCAACAGTCGTCCCGAAGACGAGTAGTCTACTACTCGCAGCGGTAGCGATCGGTTGAATATCGGTAATTGGCGTAAAGCTGGGAGCCGCATGGGAATGTTTTGATGTATTTTCATATGTTTCTCTTTTTACTTGGTTGATGGATTGATTGTCGAAGCAATGGACAAAGACAACCGCGATAAAGTTACGAACTTAAACGCCAAGAGCACTGACGTGGAAACAATTGTGCAGGCAATTAATAGCTGTGGTGTAAAATTTGAACTGTGGCAGGACGAAAGAAAAGGAAAAAATTTCACCTGTATTCAAGGAGACTCCTGCGAGCGCCTGCTCGAAATGCTGCCAGAGAGGCTCACTGGAAAACTCAGCCCGGAAACAGAAAAAAAAATTATCTAACTTTGGAAAAGGCTTAGTCGCATTTTTGATCATTTTGAACATAACACGACCGGCGAAAGCATCGAGAAAGAAATAGCCAAATTCCATAAAACGTACTTAGAACTTGGAGAACGAGGGCATAAGGGTTACGGGGCTGAAAGAATGACGCCATATATGCATATTCTTGTCTGTCATGCCTCAAATAAGCATAAAGAATTCAAGTGTTTGGGGTGGTTTTCGAGCGAAGGCATTGAGAAAAAGAATGATATTCTGAAGCATTTGCATCATGCAAGATCCAATAAATGGAATGCGGCCGCCGATGCGCTGAAGCTGGCAAAACGCCTTGAGAATAGCGCGCACGTAACAACAAGTCGAGCGTACAAAAAACACGATCGTTCATACTGGGTTGGGGGTATGATTGAAGAGAGTCGCACAAATAGGGCTCGAAGCGCTCCTGAAATGGAGCGCGAGGATACACCTCCCGCTTGCATCGAGGATATGGACGCGGTTGAACTGCGGACCGAATTGAAAGCTGCTGGCATTTCAACGAAAGTAAAATCAGTTCCCAAACTGCGTGAAATGCTTCGCGAAGAAAGGGAAAAACGATGTTTTCAGCAGTCGACTTGACTTCTATTAGCAAAAATTGCCTGCAATTAGCAATTGCCTGCTCGCGATGTTCCACAAGTCTGTATGCCTCAGTTTTTATCATTTCTTACTTTTTTAATGAAATATCAAAAATTTTTGTAGTGCAGTATGTGCACACTTGCAGCTTGAACAGTTTACTATGTCTCTTCACTCAATGCTAAAACTCGCATTCTTGCTGGTACGACTAAACGAGAGTGAAATGCTTTGTTTGTGCTTGTGGCGACTTATATGTGCAGTAAATGTTCTTCGTTCTTCGCCATATTTGTGATAATCTTCCTTGATGTGCAATATTTACACGCTGTATCTGTATTCATGTATGATATGTTTATATTTTTGTATCGCGCCACGCTGTGTTATTTTGTGTTTTTTGGGTTTCATCAAGATTAGGTAAATTGTGTTTTATAATTACCGCAGTGCACGCTTGAAATGCCTTCGCAGTGCACCTCTGGCTGCCTATGTTCCCTGCGAAACGGCGCGGTTCATGTGGCTGACCTCATTGTAGCGCGAATGTTGCACCTCTCCTTTCCTCACAACCAGCCTAGTGATGTGTGGCGGTTGCAAGTGGTACACGTCTATATAGAAAGTGTAAAGTTTTGCCATACTTAATATTTACTACCGACACTTTCTCAAGCTGGTTCTGTGCATAAGTGCATTGTGTATTTCTAGCAAACTGTCGAAATGTATCGTTTAGACTTTTTCTGCGCCATGATGTGATGCGATAATAAATGTATTCTGTCCAGTCAAGTAAACTGCAGCTTTGATTTTTTGTACGAGTTTTTGTAGCGATTATTACGGCAGCATTTCGAGCCTTCAACGTGGCGGCGCCGTGGTGGTGGCGGCCCCGCCACCCTGTGGCTGCGTTGACACCCTGTAGAAGCGCCGCCACCCTGTCACGTGGTTGGCACGTGGTGCGGCTGATCACGTTGTTGGTCACGTGTTTGGTCACGTGACCAAGTTCCACTCGGGCAGCTGTAGCTATCACGTCACTCCAGGTTTAACCAAAGCTAAACCACCGTTATTTTTTTTCGCAACTTGCACAAAAGGACAGGAACAAAGAATTGAGCAAAACACTCAACAGGTTAGGAAATTCGGTAGGCTGAAGAAGTTAAACTGAATGTACGCATTGCTACATTTAATTTTCACTATTTTCAACTTCACTCCTGAACCTAATATGGCCTCCTTTTGGAGATTCTCATTTGCGATGGCATGTTCTATCTGCGGCCGCCTCAGCATTCACAGTTGACGGCGAGGGGACCTAATTCCCGGGGGTATTCAGCGTCGGTCGTAATCGAGTCACGTCACCATGCTGGTGAGTAACGTCATGTAGATTCGGGCGCCAGGGTACGTTAGTAAATTTCAGCTTTAACATAAGTGATGTGTCTCCACTTGGATCCCAATTTAGATCAGTTACGAAAAACAACAGAAGGAACGAAGAGGACCGGGTGGGACGCATTGCTGCCGTTATATGATCTCTAATCGTCTTTGAAACATTTGTCAGGCAGTGCTTTCAAATACGTGAAAAGGTATGTTTGGCGCATCACAGCTCCAGCTGCCGCTGAGCGAGTTCTTACAACGTGAAAAAGCAATGCTTGCTTTCCGATCCCTCATAGTTATGTCACACCCAAAAATAATTGTGGAATCTCCTTCATCACGCTTTTCCATAAGCCGTATAATATTTCCATGCGTTTTGGTTTATGGTTTATCGTCCCAAAGCGACTCAGGCTATGAGGAACGCCGTAGTGAAAGACTCCAGAAATTTCGACCAGCTGAGGTTCTTTAACATGCACTGAAATTGAACAGTACACGGACCACTAGCATTTTGCCTACATCAAAATCCAAGCGCTCCATAACGATCGCAAAGTACAACATTGATGACTTGACTACACAACTCCTCATTGCGGCAGCACTATGAGCAGTACTTTTGAACAAAGAAAAGAAATCGCGCTGAAATTAAGAAATTTGGGGAACACTTAGCTCCGCCTTGTTGGTATGATGCTATAGCATTAACAGGTCTTTTCTGCGGCTTGGTGTCCTCTGCATATTTTGTATTCGAAATTTCAGGCTATTTCGCATGGTCTCATGACGTAACATTTAGCCCGGCGAGCAATGAGCACTCGACCGTATAACCAGCCAACAGCCACCCGCTAGTGCACCTCCCATCTCGGACATGTGACGGCGCTTGGTCATGTCACCAGGTATCGTAATCTAGTATCTTAACCCCGCTCAGCCACAGCGTTTAATGCCGGGATGCATGAGGCGTTTTTACGGCGTGAGGCCGGCGATTTTCACCCGATGGTGAGCGCCGCCACCAATGTGGACCTACCAGATAATTTTCGCACGTCGTCCGGCGACGGTTGATGAGGCGGCGGCTGACGCGAGCGAATAGGTGCGCAGAAAGCCCGCTCTTTTCCGATATGACTGCTTGCGCACGTCGCCGTCGACGAGGCCGCCATGGCCGACGAGCACGTGGCGACTTGGGGGGCGGGCATGGAAACGTGACTGTCTTGAAGATAAACGATTCATCAAGCATAGCATGTCTTTTTTTTATGGGGACATGAATTACTGTCGTATGAAAATGGGCGCGCGCGTTTCCTCAAGGTCGGTGGAAGAAAACCACGCGCGCAAAAAGCCTGTGTTGTCTCGAGCGTGTGGTTCTCGATATCTGGACATGTTCATGCGGAGTAATGTGATGAAAAAAAAAATCCGAGGGATCTGGTTGCATGTTACATTCTCGAATTTCCTGTTTACATTATCCCTACGTCATAAGACAGGCCGGTGATCAGCCATGGAACTTAAAAGCTTCACATCCTGAGCCGGCCCTCCCCTCCTAACCAAGCCAAACTTGCGACAAGCCAAGTGGGAGCTCCGCGTTTTTGCGCCACTGCATGCAATGGACTCTACCGTGGCGCGAGCGCGCACACCCACACACTCAGCCCAACACGCACACACACACACATGCAGAAAAAGGCAGTGAACTAGGGCGCCAGAAAGTCACGTGCATGCAGGTACAATTCCTATACAAGCGTATCCCGAAAATGGTTACACGTTTAAATGGTATTATTCAATAATTTGTACGCTGAGCAACCTGTCACCATACTTGTGTATAAATGCAGGAAACACATGTTGTGTGCAAGCAGCCTAGGTAAAATGATCAGCGCCGTTCGTAAGTAGAAGGCAGCATATTTTCATTTTTGCGAAAGCATAGCAGCTCATAAGGAGGAAAATCAGGCGTTGTCCTCCCCAGAGGTTTGGAAAAACCACGTGACCTAATCAGAAAAAGAAAAATTAAGTTTCGTAAATAAAATACTTTCCGAAGTGGATTCCGCACCCACGAAGGGAACCCGCCGCATTGGCTCAGTGGATAGGGCGCGATGTCAGTGCACGCTAAACATCCCCAGGTGGTCTAAATTATTCCAGAACCCTCCACTACGGCACCTTTTCCTTCTTTTTTTTCACTCCCTCCATTTTCCCTTTACGGCGCGGTTCAGGTGTCAGCCGATATGAAAGACAGATACTGCGCCATTTCCTTTCTCAAAAAACCAATTTTCAATTTTTACTTTCAAGGTTAGTTTCTAAAATTGGTTTTGAGGAAAGGAAATGGCGCACTAACTGTCTCACATATATCGGTGGACGCTCGAACCAAGCCGTGAGAGGACTGACCTCTGGCCCACTTGAAGGTCAAAACCGTAAGCACCGCGAAATCGTTACGAGGTAGCATAGTGAAGCTTTCGCATCAAAAGTGAAGGAAAATAATGTTGCCGGCCGTGGCAATTGCTATCTAATATCTTAACCACCCGAGCTGCAGCCGGCGGAGGAGAAAGGGAAATGATATCGAGGAGAAATATAAAGGGGAGCGATAGCAAGGAAGCACAGGATCGAGTATTCGGGTGTGGCTCAATCCCCGCTCCGCTTTCGAAGGGGGATGCCATTCACATACCTGGCTTAATATCTCATGTGGGCCCTTGAGGCTTGGGTGTTACGCATATTTTTGAAAGTATGGCGGAGTGCTTGGCGTAACGCACTCTGGCGCAGGTCAGCCCGGTATTGCACTGCCTCCGGGATTGGCCCGTGGCCTACGGGCTATTGCGCGCGCTTTTCTTCTGTCTCTTTACTCCCATCTTTCACCTCTTACTATCAGCACGCAGGCAGCTGGGCGTGGCTCCGCATTGAGCCAGTAAGCAAGCCCGTGCTTTTCCTTTCGTCCTTCTGTCGACAACTCAACTCAACTCGAAAAAAGGAAGCACAGGGGCTCGAGCTGGGTTTGGGTATCATCGCCTTCATCAACTACCATTCGGGCGGCGTGAACTGATCAGCTTGGCTGGCCATTGCATTAGAGCAGCACGCCATCGCCGCAGCCGAACACCACGCTGCAAGCTTTCTCCTTCACAGCTCGTCAGTAGACTTAATTGTTGTCCGTAATTTTTTTCCCCGTTGCGAAAAAACTTGACAATTATGGTGAGTCAGGTTATAACTGCAACCTCTTTCGAAAAAATAAAAACACTGACGTGTAAACAAATGCGCAACACAAGGTTCTTACTGATGCTTATACGGCCGCTAGTTCTGTTCTGTCACCAGTCATCAGATTTTCTGTACAGCAAAACACCATTTACCATAAAGACACAGACCGTCCCACGGGGAGAAGTTGGGTGCAGCGCTAAAAAAATTCTATTCCACGCATTATGCTCTGGACTCACTGAGTGATAGCTGGGCCTTGGCACAATTCTGGAACGTTTAGCCATACCTTGTGTGATGTGCATATATACTGCCAGTAGTTTTTGACAAATGGCCCCTCAAAGTCGGACAAAGACGGGGCGTGTACGCCGCTTCAACCCCAACCCGACTTCTTTCTTTTCTTGCACCGCAGTAAAGGAACAGACTAGGGGAGCCGCACAGTCAGCCCGTTTCGGACACGCTGGGTGGAAAAAAAAAACAGAAACGCGAAGGGTGCCCCCCTCCCGAGGAGCTTGGCTTGAGGGGAGGACACACAAAGCGGACAATGGGCGAAGCTTACTAGCATCTCTCTCTCAAACCGGGAGGAAGAATGTAAGAGAAGGAGGAGGAGCTCAACTTCATGCGGCCCGTGGTGGCGGCGTTGTGAACTAGGAGCGGATGAACCAGAATCCTGGCCATGAGGGAGATTATCGAGGCAAAAGCCATCCAACAGAAAGGGGACATGTGCGTCAGCGCTGTGTCCTTAGTACTCCTGGATAAAGAACTTGGATTCTTGCAGGCCGCAGGCGCGCACCTGTAAATTTCAACACTCTTTAAATAATGGGTCTTATGCTGTTTTAGTTAATGTGGTTTATACCGTTTCAGCCCTGTTTTTGTCAATGTATTTTCTTTTATCTTTTATTTTTTTGTGACAACGGGAGCCCATATACAGCTTCACCCTGCTTTTGCATTTTGGTATCATAGTTTTTTCGTAGTTTTTCGAATGTTGTTCCTTCACCGTTATTGATCATGACACCCTTTAGGTGGTTTAGGCGGCACGTGTCTTTCAGTGTTTTTCATTCGTGTTTTTTCAGGGTTTTTATCTAGAGTATCAGTGATTTTAGATGGCACATGTAGTAGGACGTTTTGACATCTTCTGAGTCACATGTTAAAAATTTTTGTATAAAAGTCGCTTATTTTTCCAATAAAGCTCAGTTGAAAGTCGGCGCTGTGTTTCGTTCCCTTTTCTGTCCGTCCGTGTTTCGTGTGCGCTGCAAACACCTACAGCATGAAAAACCAACTAGCCCAAGAAAGGACGATTCTGACTCAGGTTGGGCCACCATCCCGTACGTTCCTTGGCCCGCGATGTCTGATCCATCTACCTAGCACAGGCGGCTCCCTGATTTGTTCCTGGGTCAGATGCGTAGACTCATGTAGTGTGGATTCAAAGGTGCAACTCCCAGTATGCAATTCGGGAAGACCTTTTTAATCCCCAAACTCTCCGTCAGACTCAAAAATTACGCCTACGTAGTTCACTCTGGCGTTATACTTTCTCAGTCTACTGGCGTGCACCCACCGCTCAGAATCATCTCTGAACTTGACAACATAGCTATCGGGTCGTCTATGCTCTGTAATCGTTGCTGGGCCCACCCATTTAGGTCGCATCTTGTTTTGCTGGTTCGTATCTAAAACGAGAACTTCCTCACCCTCACAGAACCCTTTGGCCCGTGCCATTAGATTGTATTTCTCCGCATACGCTTTCTTCAGCTGCTTGATTTGGTGATCTACCCTCACTGCTACTTCAGCCATTTGCTGCCGCAGCATGATCAGAAACTCTGACGTAGCCTTATTTAGGCCCATAGGTGGTGTCCATTTCCCTGTCGATGTCTTTTGAAGGATTCTTAATGGGCCTTGAAGGACGCGCCCATACATACCCTAAGCTCGCGTTACGGATTCGACCGCGGCTCTCACTGTCATCTTTGCGTCCTGCTGGTGACGACCTAGCTCATCACCAGACATTACATTGGGCCTCTTCTGTGGGCAGTTCCACTGCACGTGACCGAATTTACCGCAGCCATAGCATTTTGGCGGTTCCCTGTGTTCGTCCTTGGATCGATTTCCTTGGTTCCGTGGCTCGCGCGGCTTTGCCTCATACTTTTTCGGCTCCTCTGCAGCCCCTTGACGGCGCCCACGCCTACTAACTTCATATTGTTCGGCAAGTTGCGCAAGCTCCTTGGGTTTCAACCACTTATCTGTCTCCGGTTGGAGAATATACTCGCGCATTTTGTCCGGCATAGTCTGCTTAGCGCGGTCTGCCACCATTAAGGCCCGAACGTCCTCTAATGTTCTCACTTTCCTACTTTGCAAGTAGTACCCAAGCGTTACGTCCAATTGGGTGACAAACTGACCCTAGCTTTCGGCATCTTTCCAACAAGTGTAGAACCTGCGCTTGTATTCTTCAGCAGTTAATCTGAGCTCCGCGAGTACTAGCTCCCGAACTTCCTCGAAACTCATTACCGTGTCGACCGACCGGTTAGCCACGAGTGCCCGTGTTTTTTCATTCAGGAAGGGCATTATAATTGGCCCCGCGATGTCATTCGGGATCTCGCAGGCCCTTATCATATTTTCGGCGCTTTTGAACCATGCAGGAATGAGGTCTTCCGACTGTGGCATTGGCGCGAGGACTGCCCTTAGATCATCCGCGTGCCGACCCAATTTTTCCCTTCTGCTGCCATTTCCCGAGGTGCTCTGACCTCTCTGAATCAGCGTCTGGAGCTGAATTTTTAGCTCAAGAGCTTCAATCTCGAGCTCCTGCTCCCTCAAGCGCGTGCTACCCTGGCTGTTGTCACACGCCGGGGTGTTAGCACTCTGCCCATCCATAATCGTCACGTTCTCCGTGTCTTCCCCGTCAGAGTCCGTGTCACTAGCGTTTTGACTTCACATGCGCAACCTCTGTGCTCGAGTAGTGACTGACATCGCGTTCCCGGAGAAAACGGGAAAGGGCCCACCTGTGTTCTGCAGACTTCTTGTTCGTGCTGCGCTGGGTCGGTGTCTTTCCGCTGTTCACGTTGAGCTGGTGGCAGAAGGGGTGGGAGTCCCACCGGTGCTCACTGCGGTGCCCGTCACGTCCTCCAGGCCGATGAAGTCGCCAGCCACAGATGCCGCCGAAGTCGCCGCGCTTCGCTTCGTCGGTCCGCTTCTCTCGCTGTCAGCGCGGACGTGGAGCCTTGACTCCGAGGCCTTGCACCAGGGTATCGCCTCACTTGGACCTTGGTCCCCGGGGCTTCTCACCAAGATGTTGCGGCGTCAATCTTCCGGAAGGTACTGCCTCCAACCGCTCTGCAGGAAGCCGCTGAGACGATCCTGGTCACGCACCAGTTAAGCTTCTCTGCCCTCCTAATGATGGGAACGGCGGTTAGCATTACGAAGGGCACTTCAGGTCTTCGTCCGGCGACACGTTGCCGGTTGGGGCAGCAATTCCAACTTCTTACGACAAAACTTATTTATTAAAGACGGGATTGAAATACAAGGTAGTGATGACAAGGCATAAGAGCAAAAGGCAGTTTAAAAAGGGCAGTTTAAAAAAAAGGCTGATAAAAAAAGGCTGTTAAAAACGGCCGACCTTGAGACTCGGCGCGCTCGTCCAAAGTCATTCTTTACAGCGGGTATTAACCCCCTCGATAATTGGGCGGAGCTTTAGTAAACCGGCTTTCGTCCAATTTGAACCAATAGCAAAGCAATAGCATCGTATGTGCAAGTGGGCGGAGCCCAGGGCTCGCCGGTCCGAGCCTAGTGGAATGCGCAGCTCGCTGCATGCGCATTCGATCCACCGATTGCCACGCGTCGGGACAGAAAGGATTAGTGCCGCAGCTCACCCTAAGCGCGGGCGTCACGCCTCGACGTACATTCCTCGATTCCCCCCGGGCATGACCGCTCCTGGTAACAGGTGCGGGGGGGGGGGTCCCATCGGCCCTGTGGGCTTCCACTTAACAGGGTCCCTGAATAAGGGACTCCACCTTGTTCTGTAAGGGGAGCGGACCACTAAGGATTGCTCCCCACGCAACCTCTCTGCAATATTGAAATAAATGCTTTCACCACCACCCACAGTCACCGGAGAAGACATCTAAATTTAGAGCTGAATAAAGTTTTTCTATCTGCCCTCTTCATATCCCTTAATGTTACACCTACCATTTTCCTTTCCATAGCTCGCTGCGTTGACCTCAACATAAGATGAACCCTTTTCGTTAGCCTCCATGTTTGTCCCATAGGTGAGTACCGGTAAGATAAAGCTGTTGTACACTTTCCGGGCGGAGCTAGTAGCCACCAACTTTCGAGAGTATCGTCGCCAATACCGCCATGGCGTTCAAGTTACCTTTTCTCAAGCAGACACATTTTTTCACATAAATCACCACTCATTGCGTGAACAAAAAACATATATAAATTTTTTGTCTTTTGATGCTCAGGTACGCGACGCTAAGGCAATTCTAATTGCAGACGAACTCGGGAACGCGTTGAAGAGTGGGCAACTCCAACTGACTTCAACGCCGTCGCTTCGTTCACCGGTGCCGTGGAGAGACACTCAACTGCTAAGTACCTGCACCAGTCGCTTTACAATCACCGAAGGGAAAATAAAAGGCCATTTCTGACCCAGTTGTGATATTTGATTTTGTTCGATTGTCTGGATTAGGCGTACCTAGTGAGAGAACGATGATAGGGCTCATGATTGGATTTATTGCGCTAAGCTGTCATATGGGTGTCATTGTAGTTAACAGGACGTCTGGCCCTGGCTACAAAAGGAGGACTAAACCTGCACACATTGCGCGTGCCATGCCTGCCTGTTTCGTTTCCTGGTGGTGCCGGGCGTTTCTTTTGGTGAGGCCGTAACAGCGGTCGTGGGGTTTTTTGCCAGGGTTCAGGGCAGCTCTGCTGACGCGCGTGATGTAAGGTTGCCGGCGCGCTGTGTGTAGGCATCTCTTTCACGTCCCCGGGAGGAGGCTGGGCAGTCTGGTTCGCCAGCCTGCCGGCCGAAAGCTTGCCCTTTAATTCATTTCTAAAAAATGGTGTTGATTCAATTGCCGTGGCGCTTGCACCGATTGGAGATGGAATTTTCAAAATGAAGAATCCTCAAACAATAAAGGAACAACTGAAAAGTCTAACCAGTCACTATCTCGATATCTCTGAAGTGCGACCTTTTGGAAGGCGTGGCATTGTAAGTCGGCAAGCAGAGAGTGTGTCGGATCTGCTCCGGTGTAATACCTTAGCTTCTCTTCCGGTTAAAGCCTTCATTCCTGAGCAGCTTGCGTGCACTAAGGGCATTGTCTGTTGAGTGGACCCGTCATCTTCAATTCAAGAAATTTTGGAGGAGTTGCAGAAGCCATGGCGGGAATTATTTCTGTATACCGCTGCTCTCGCGATATGGCTGGAGTACGTGTTGCAACGGAGTCAGTCATAACAACTTTTGCTGGTCGCACATGCACCTCGGAGTTGAAAATTTGGCCAATTGTCTACAGCGTGGAACCGCTGCATCCTCGACCCCTGCAATATGTACCAACTGTTGGAGATTTAGACATAGTGGTAGAGCCTGTAAGTCGGCGACCAGATGCAAGGTGTGTGGCGAAGGTAACGCTTCCGACAGCAGCACCGCTGAACAACCAAGCTGTTGTCTATGCAACAACAGTCACCGCGCCGATCATGCCACTTGTGAAATTCGGTCACAGGAGCAAAGTTTATTGGAATTGAGCAGAATCGCTCCTCACGGGCAGACGCTTATGCGCTCCTTAACCGCAGAAAACATTCATATGCCAGCCTTGTGCGTTCCTCTACTCCTGACCTCGAGGCCACATTGTCTGCCTCCATAGTTTCAACCGTCGAAAAAGCACTCTCAGTTCTGGTCGAGCGCATGCTGAGCGGCTTCACGCAGGCGTTGTCTGATATTGTTGCAAATCAGGCTATTTCTAAACCTCAGCTCGTACTTCCACCAGCATCAACATCACAGCAAACCTGTGCTCAAAGTTTCGTTGCCATGTCATCACCCAAGGTGCAGTCTCACGTGCCGCCTCTGGACAGCGTCCCTGTAAGTGTTTCTCGCAACACTGTTTGCACTAATGATGTAGAAATGGTTTGGCCTATACAGAAGAGTAGTGCTTCAACCTCTCCTTCTAAATACTCCATTCCCCAGCTCAAGACCAAAAAAGGGCCTTCTAGAGTGTCTTCCAAGTCACATATGCTACAAAAGGCTGTTTCAGTCTCAATTCTCGAATAGTCATCATGGCGAGTGTAAAGGTTCTCCAATGGAATTGCCGCTTTTTTGCATCTTCTCTTCCTGATTTATAACTTCTTCTATGAAAACCCAGATATTGTGTTCTTGTGCGAAACTTGGCTCTCCCCTGTTAACTCATTTTCTTTAAACAGTTTTCGTGTTTTCCGTGCGGACCGCAAAAGTGGTCGGGGCGGCGTGTTGGTGACCTTGATTTCATCAAAATTTTGTCGCCGGGTTTTAATGACTAAAAAGTAATGGATTGTGATTGCGAGCTTCTACCTATAGAGCTCACTTTGCCGCACTGCTCTACTGTCACAGTCGCAAACGTTTTTTTTCCAAATGGAGTATGCAGAACAGACCACCTAGACAGCTTACTTGCAAACTCTAGAGGGGTAATTATTGCTGGGGACTTCAACTCGCATCACGTCGTCTGGGGTTTCTAAGATACTGATTCACATGGAAATATGTTATGAGCATGGATGTCTGCAAATGATGTGCGGTGTTGCAATTCTCGGGCCATAACCTTCATCCGCAGACACTCGCGCTCAGTTCTCGATTTGTCCCTGGCAGTAAGAGGAGTAGGTATAGGGGCATGGTGCACAATTGACTGTGGCACATCTAGTGACCACCTGCCAATTACTTTCACCATATTGGTGAGCCCCCTCCGAAATCATGGTTCTGCCCGAAAATTAGTTAATCTTGCAGCCTACAAATCATCTTTGCGCGCCTCCTTTACATCTGATCTTTGTTCATGTAGGACCGGCAGGGTTCAGCGAGCGTTTTCTTCAGTTTTGAAGGCTACGGAGAGCTCCCAGTTCACTGTGCGTTCTGCTATTTGCAATAAACCACTATTCCCACGGTGGAACGACGCGTGTGAGTCAGCTTTCCGTCGTAGGAAAGCAGCATGGAGGACCCGTTCGCATAATCAGAGCCCGGTAAATTGGGTCAACTAGAAATTTTTCTTGCGCTCGTTTAAAATAACCATAGCAAAGGCAAAGGATGACTACAATCAAAATTTGAACACATACTTGTCAAACCCAAAAAAAGGAAGGCTTTGTAACGTTTTATGAAACGGAATGTGAACTCCTCAGCAGAGGTGGGCATTTGACCTCAAGAATCTGGACCTCACCTCAACCTCAAAAAGAATCTGTCGACTCACTCAACCTAAACCTCATCAGTTGAGGTTGAAATCTCCTTAGGCGCCCTCACCTCACTTTTCCTGGGATAACTGCTGCCCTCACTCAACCTCACCTCAAACTCAAATTGTGAGGTTGAGGCCGGCTGCTCGTCCTCAGAAAACAAACGAAAAACAAAACTAAAAGCGAGTAAGAAGTTTTTCAGTTCAAAACAATTCTGAGAATCCTGTGAGACAGCAAATGGTATAATCTAATAATGATGGTATAATTTAATAAGGTGTGTACAGACACTATTGATGTGCACGCAATAGGAGAAGCTTATAATCTGGGTTGATCCCTCAGAGAGTATATGGCCTGCGGGCAGGGGTTTCGCACACACAAGTACCACTAGTACGTCGGTGAGTCCTTTATATGTGCCAATATTTGACAACCTGCTTAGGGTATATCTGTTCATATTGGAAGCCTCTCGCTCATTCATGCACGAACCGGCAATTGACAAACACAGCCCTTCTGCGCCATATACCAGAAATTGGGAGGAGGGGGAGGTATTGACCATACTCTTTTCAGGCTTGAGAATAGTTACCGAAGAAACTGGTCCTCGATGAACTTTCCAATGCGACGGTTATGCAGACGCATATCAGTATATTTTAATTTTCTAGCTCCATCCGGCACAGCGAGAATGCCCTTTTCAGTCCTCTGTATGTTGCCTTCGAAAACACTTAAAAAGCTGCGACTGTAGTACACCAACAGAGGCACGTTGCATTTATGTCTGTGTAGAAGTGAGTGGCTTCTTTTGTTAATGCGAAAGCATTAGATGGCTCACTTTCAAGGTCATATCCGCTAAAAAGTGTCCGCAAGAAACGGCGCCATGCGACGCCACGAGCCGATGAGTCACGCGACGAAGATGATGACGTCACACAACGAAGTAATGCTAATTAATATAATTAGGTAATTCTAAGGCTAATTAGTATTATTAGTGATAACACCATGTGAGTGTGACGTCATACCAGGTCACGTGACAGCGATGTATTGTGCCATCAAACCTAGTCACGTGACGACGCTGTAATATGACATCACACCTACTCACGTGACAACGATGTAATTTCTCGTCATACTAGGCCCCCATCCACCCCCTTCCACCCCCATATCAAGATCCACATGGATCCCACATTAGAACACATGCGTGCATGACGAATTTCAAAGAGTGCCCACAACTCGGTCCACATTAACTACATTCGGATTGTTCAGCAGGTAAACGCGCCAGTTCTCATGTATATCATACTGCAAATATCATGCAAGAACACATGCCTTGACTCTCGAGAAGATGGTGAGGATGATGATGATGATGATGATGCTAACAGTGTATCCTTATGAGCCCGTAAAATTCTGACATACCGCTGCCAAATTAAAAGTTGCCAGAATATTGATTAAATATTGTACATTTCCCAGCAACCGAAGACAATTATTGTGCGGGAAAATAGGAATACCTGAAGCTAATAATTAACGATGATGATGTTGATGTTCCTGGAGGGTCAAGACCCTCCCCCATTTCCGCTACTTCCCTCCAGGTGGCGATGGTAATGGTTTCGAAATCCTGGGAATTCTCCGATCACTCGTTGAGCCCGAGGCAATTTGAAAGGGCTAGATTACGTCTACGAACACTGTGCCAACTATTAAGATCACATGGGTCAAAATAACTGCCATAGAATGGGCAGCGTGAACCGCTCTCTGTCAAGAGCACCATGGCTCTCCGCTCAAATTTCCCCGCAGCGGAATAATTTTCCGAGCCTCCCCCCCCCCCCCCCCTCTTACCAACCCACCCCGGGGAAAAAAACCACTTAAGTACTCATACACCTCAACACAATTCTGGGTACCATTTTGTCAACCAGTATGAGACAAGCTGCTTTAAGTCAATCACTTGTTTTGCTTCAAAACTGAACTAACCAATGGTACAGAAGCATACTCGACGTTTTTTACCCACCCCGTCGCGGTGGCTCAGTGGTTAGGGCGCTCGACTACTGATCCGGAGTTCCCGCGTTCGAACCCGGCCGCGGCGGCTGCGTTTTTATGGAGGAAAAACGCTAAGGCGCCCGTGTGCTGTGCGATGTCAGTGCACGTTAAAGATCCCCAGGTGGTCGAAATTATTCCGGAGCCCTCCACTACGGCACCTCTTCTTCCTTTCTTCTTTCACTCCCTCCTTTATCCCTTCCCTTACGGCGCGGTTCCGGTGTCCAACGATATATGAGACAGATACTGCGCCATTTTCCTTTCCCCCAAAACCAATTATATTATTATTATTTTATCCACGAGCACCGCGCGAGCATTCTGCGAAGCCGTTTAAGGTGAAATATGTGTCTCTGCAATATAGGTAAAATAAAGATATCGTGTAGTGCCTGGCTGTCAGCAAGGCAGGCCGCCAACCTAACTGATCCCTTACGAGAAAAGAAAAAAAAACGAGTGATTAGAAACATACAAACAAATATGGGACACTAATAACAGAAGCGAACAACAGTGTGCCAAATTAAGCGTCATATTAGAAGCTTTCAAACGATGATTCAGCAGCGCATCGAGAGTATGTAATCAGTTCCATTCACACATCTTCTTTAAGAAAAAGGAAAAGGAATCAGCTACCACATCACCATAGACTTTTCCGCCACTGCAACACCGCGATGCTGGTGCGTTCGCCCCGTATCGCGGTGTTTCGGCATAATAAGCGAATTTGCGAGAAGGAGCAAGGAACAGGAGACCGAAGAGAGGTTATTCCGAAAGATACAAAAAAAGCGAGGTTATATTTCCATCTGCTTGCATTACACAACGGGAAAATACAGAATTAGTGTGAGATTCGAAAGGGGAAGTCACCGATCAAAAGCTTCGACGGTGTTATACAGCTTTTTCTTGCTTCGTGCTTTTTTAAATCAAATCAACAGGTGTCCTTGTCAGGAACCACCTGAATCACATTCTCTTGCCTGTGCCGACTACTCCAGTTTCTGTTAAGTCAGCTTGTAGTGTACAGCAGGATCCCCTTTATTCGACTGCAAGGCAGGAGCCATGACGTTAGCGCCGGCAACGAGCATGAAGACGAAGCAGTCTTGCTTTGGGCCATCCGCGCTGCGACGAATTTATTGCATGCTTGTTGGACTGAACTTATTTGTTTGCGGCATCAAACAAAGCTACCGCGGGTCAACGTGAGCTACGTGCTTTGCGCGCTCCCGGGCGGTTGAGCCGACCGGCAGGCAGCCAGGTGCTACGCCAGCGGTGCAAGGAGGAGGGAGAGTGACGTGCTGTGACAGCAACACCCCTTCCGGGAAGACCAGAGAGGTGCGTCTTCCTGTATGCTCGGACTGAACGGACATTACGGTGCAGCACCAGCAGCTAAGAGGGAACTGTGGCATCCGGTTGTCCGAACAGGGGAACCCTAACACCAAGCGTCATTGCATGAACACTGCATTGATGCGCTGAAACTCCGCTTCGGAAGCGGCACTCGTCGGCGTAATGTGTGGCAACTGCAAAAAGTCTCGACCTCAAAATTTCTACCTCACTGAATCACGACATCACTCATCCTCAAACTCACTCGCGAGGTTGAGGTCTGATTTGCTGACCTCACTCACAATATTTCAAGCCGTCTCCGACCTCACCTCAAGACGTGAGGTTGAGGTCATTTTGAGGTTGAGGTCGACCTCATGAGGTCGAAACCTCAGAGGTTGCCCACCTCTGCTCCTCAGCCATGCAGTTAACCAGCCCGGTGGTGCTCTCTCCACATGAGGCGAAAGATGAGTTAGAGCGAGTTGCTCAAGGGCTTGCTTCACGTTTTCAGGAGCAGAGTAGAGTCCCTCTGTTCGCTCCCTACCTCTGCTCAGACTATGTTGTGGTTGACAAATCAGAGTTAACAACTGCAGTTTCTTTTATGCAATCCACAGCTCCTGGTTGGGATGGTGTTACGGTCGATATGTTGAAAATATTAGCGCAAGACTTCACTCAGGACCTCCTCGACATGGTCAATACGTCTTAGGAAACTGCATGGTTGCCGCACTCCTGGAAGGTGGCGAAAATAATATTGCTCTTAAAAGATTCAAAGAAAGGCTTCCATATTGTTAACATTCGGCCGATAGCTCTAACATCCAATTTTGTAAAGCTCATAGAAAGAATTGTGCGCAGCCGCCTATCCGCGCATGTTTCAGTAGTGATCGCATTAAGCTCTGCCCAGATTGGCTTTCGCCGGGGATGCTCCATTTGTTCTGCCCATGTCGATTTAGAGAGCAGAGTCCAACTTGCTATGCGCAAGAAAGAAGTGTCAGCATTAGTGACGCTTGGCATTGCTAAAGCGTAAGACAGTTTTGAGTATTCGATCCTTCTCTCTAAACGGCCATTATTATACCCGCCGTACGTACTACATTTATGCATGGATCCGTGAATTTTTAACAGGACGGCAGTTCTTTTGCTCTGACGGTTCCTTCACCTCAGACACCTATGTCCAAACCAGAGGCGTGCCACAAGGTTCTGCACTTTCGCCACTTCTATTCAATTTGCTGATGTGCGACATTCCTGTGCACCCTGATGTTATAGTATATGTTTATGCAGACGACATCGCCTTCTTTGCTTCTGCAGCAGACATTCATGACCTATATCGTTCTCTCAAAGGTTACCTCAATGCGCTCGAGTTTTGGCTAGATACATTAAATTTGGTATAAAATGCGCACAAAAGCAGCTTGCTGGTTTTTAAAACCAACATGCCTCTGTATATATCGCTACACTATCGCTCGGACAGCATACCTCAGGTATAATCGTGGAGGTATCTAGGCGTCATTTGTGATGCCAATTTGAATTGGCGGCCCCACATCAAGACTAACGTTGAGAGAGGAGAGCACGCACTAGGTAGGCAACTACGGATAAGTAATAGGAAATTCGCCATGCGCCGGGACACGCTTGTGTTTCTCTACAAAGCATATGTCAGACCCATTTTGGAGTTTGGCTGCATACTTTTTTCTCTCTCCCCTAAATATAAGCTTCACCCGTTGCTGCTCTTAGAAAGGCGCGCACTGCGCCTCTGCCTTGGTCTCCCTCAGTCAGTTTCTACCGCAGTTCTGTACCTGGAGGCTCTTATTCCCGACCTTAACTCCCGTTTTCACCTTTTAACTGTCAGGACTTTTTTGCGGCCATTTGAGTCGGCTCCTGGTGTGGCGACACCTATTTTCGTCTCGCACCCAGCACTTTTTCTCACTCCTCATTGGTCAAGGTTCCGCCTCCCTCAAGTTGTATATACTCAGAACCTTTTATCCAACATTGGTGTGGATCTCAATTTTGTATGCAGCGTTGGTTGGGCAGCGTTTCCTGTGGATATTCCTTTTGGTTATATTTTCCCACATAATACGAAGCATCTGCCTGCAAGGACATTAACTGGAATCCTCTTTGATCACCTTGCCCAGTACCCGCAACATACTGTAATTGCTATAGATGCGTCTGGGGCTGACCGGAAGGCAGGGGATGGTATCTTTTCAGTCTCTCTCGTGGCGCTTTTTCGTTAGAGTCCCGGATTACACAACCATATTTCTAGTAGAGTTTATGGATCTGGGGCTGGCCGGTTTGAAAATTCCCACAACTGTTTCTTAGGTGGTATTCCTCTCAGATTGTCTCTCTGTTTTTCTGGCGCTGGAGTCCACACGAGACGCATTTTTGAGGCGCTCATTAAAGTTTTTTTTTATTCCTGGATGGGTGAAAGAGGTAAAATCAGCTCTAAATGCACCAGTTGCCTGTAGCATCTCTAATCTTGTTTCTTTCGGTATGACTTTATTTCAGCGTTTTCAGTTTAAAACCGCCGCGTGAAACGGTCCCTTACTCACTACTGCTGACTACCAACATCTCATGTACCCATGGAAGACTCGTGCGTCTAAAACCCGGCAGTGTGAGGTAGCGATGACACACATGCGGTGCAGGATTCCCCGTTTAAATCTTCGCTTATGTAGATGCGGGTTCAGTCCCACAAACCTTTCTGCGGCTTGTGGTGAAGTAGAGACATTGGAGCATTTCTAACTCTCTTGATGGAGATTTGCACATCAGAGGAGAGCACACCTAGAAATTCCCATTACGAAGTTGGGTCTCACATTGTCGGTTCCCCTCCTCCTCTCTTTCGGCGCGAGCGCCAGGGGTTTTGCACTGCATCAAGTTTACGAATACCTCCATATTTATATAACAGCTACCGACAGATTCCCTTGCTAATTGTTTCCAAATTTCCACATTCGAAAGAGCGTTTGGGTATTTTCGTACATTTAATTATTTAATTCTCAGATATTCTCCCGATATTTTGTTTCTTCTTTTTCTTTTAAATTACTGTGAAATTTCACCCAAGGCGCAATCATTAGCTTGACACCAGTTTACCCTATTCTATGGGGTCTCCCCACTGAACCCTGGCCAATCCCCCGCCGTGGGTATGTGCCATGTGACCAAGGCAACAACAACAACAACAAGGTACGTAGGCTTGTTATGGTTGAAGTCGTTCTGCTTTAAGGGCCGATCGCGAACGGTTGCTTTTCATACATGATATGATATCCTACCAGTGATCGTAGAGGTCGCTATCAACAGTGGCGCTTTCCAGTAGCGGTACATCCCGCTGCCATGGACGCTGATCGAACTGTCGAGGACACTGCGCAGGATGGCCAGCAGAGATTTCTGCTTTGTCCTCATTGTTTCTTAACATTCCCGATCAGCTGTTCCCTGCTCAAGCTGCGCTGGTTGTTATCGACGGGCACACAACCCGACAAGGCTCAGAAGCGTGTCCCTCCATAAGAGATCCTCGCCAGCAGGGCGTAGAGAGCGTGGATCCCGTGGGATACTCGCACACTGCCTCCGCTGTTCCGGAGCCTGACTACGTGTCACATCCTCCCGCGTCCGAAGCCACTGTTCGATCGGCGCGGACCAAGACGGTGAGTCCTACCTGGAGTCCGCACTTAAGCGGGGGGGGGGGGGGGGGGACGATATGGACGATACCACTGTGTCCCAGAAGGAAGGGTGGTAAAATGCGGTGAAGACGCTTTGTAATTAACCCCTGCGATACTTGCTCGAAACGAGGTTCAACAAGCGTGTAATTTCAGTGACGGCGCCAAGGGGACGCACCTGCAGCGGTGGCTCAGTGGCTTAGGGGCTCGGCTTCTGATCCGGAGTTCCTGGGTTCGAACCCGACCGCGGCGGCTGCGTTTCGATGGAGGCGAAATACTAAAGCGTCCGTGTGCTGCGCGATGTCAGTGCACGTTAAAGATCTCCAAGTGGTCGAAATTATTCCGGAGCCCTCCACTACGACACCTGTTTCTCTCTTTCTTCTTTCAATCCCTGCTTTATCATTTCCCTTACGGCGCGGTTCAGATGTCCGCCGGTATGTGAGACAGACACTGTGCATTTCCTTTCCCCAAAAACAAATTTTCAGTTCTTCAAGGGGACGCGACGGGCAACAGCAAAAATAGTCCCTCAGGCATCACGCCTGTACAAAAAATAAAATCTCCGCATATTACTTTTCCCCCTATCCTCTCTTCCTGTCCCCTCACCTCTCTCATTTCATTTCTCCATTCTTCCTGCTATCCTTTATTTCCGCTGCCCCAGTTCAGGTGCTTCAGTATCGATGGCAGTTGCCGGGGCTAGCAAAAATCTTTTCCTTCCATTTTGCTATTATTTTTAATAAAACCACTACCACCACCACCGCCTTGTCAGTAAATATTTCCTGGCGCCGTTCCCACTTAAGGATTATTAAAGAGAACATTTTTTTGCCCATTTGAGCACCATAGAATCATAAAGGGTTTCAATGCTGCTATGAAGGTACTAGTTATAACCATGTGATCACATGATTGGAGACGTAGGACGCCGGCGAGCACGCGCTGTATTTTGTCTGCAGAAAATATTCGGTCGTAGTGCTTTGAATATGTACACCTGTGCGCTATTATTAGCAGAATTACCTGTATTAAGTACGCCCTGTATTTAGTCTGCATTTTAATATTTGGCCGTTGTGCCGCGAATATATAGGCACTATAATTTTGCTACTGATGCTTTGCCATAATGGCTGCCAATACTGTTGCAAGAATGTGGAGCTCTTGCTCTACAGTCAGCATATTTACTCTATGCAGGAGGACTCTGTCGTGAGGAACCTTACGCCGGCAGCTGCCAGGATCGACCGTCCTGAGCCTAATCCGGAGGCAGACATGGTTAACCACGAGGAACTGAATTGGGAGCAAGTGCAAAACCTGCTGGAGCATCAGCGTTGCTGGCTGCCGAGAACCCGCGTGGTTGGACGGTTGCGAGTGCTATTGCCTATATCGCGACAATTCCAAGCTGCACACACAGTGTCGAAGAATGCAGTGCCCAGATAACCGACAGGAGAGCTTTGCGTCTGCTTACTGAGGACTACCTGATAAATACCATGGGCATGACCTTTGGGATAGCTCTCAGGGTATGCGACGTGATCAGGTCCCTGATACCCGTCATGGATCACGCGACAACATGAGCTGTATCAGGACTTGGTCGCCGTCTAGATGGATCAGGACACCAGCATGCCTTCACGTCTAACCATCGGTGAATGGAGGGCTACAAAATCCTGGTGAATTGCACTAGCTGTGTCAACGTTGCGTCTAGAGTGACTATTCCCCTTGCAGTAGTTAAAGAGCATGTTTTGCATTGTAAGCCTTGGTGTCTTTCTGGCACTGCTCGTTGATATTGGTCAGTATACCGCTATTCACAAACCAAGAGCAAATGGGACGAAGTCACCACGTGCAATATCTGGTAAACGAAGCAGTGTTGGCATGAACGCAGGCTCACTGGCAATGGACGCTTGGTACTAGGACGCTGGATGCGGGGAGATAAGTGCAGCTTTAATGGAACATCGATGTCTGTACCCGTTAAAGGGACTGGCGTATTAACGCGACAGCGCTAAGGAACTCGTGTCGCCGAAAAGCCGGTGTCGTCGGCGTCTTTGGCCGTGAGCTAAAAATGGCACATCTCGGTGCACACCTGAACCCGCCGTAAGGGAATAGAATTTTGAGACAGGGCGTCATTTCCTTTAAACCAATTTTCATTTCAATTTTCTTCTCTAAAGGCCCGGTTCGGGTGTCCACCGAGATACGTGAGACAGGCGTCGTTTCCTTAAATTTTCCAACGGGCCACGCGTCGCGCCGAACGGGCGTTGGTATTCCGTGGGTTCCTTGGCAGCGTTGCAACACGCTGTCGCGTCTCACTCTTAAAGACGAAGCTTAAGCGTCATCCAGATTTTAACGCGACCGCGTTAAGCAGCTCGTGTCGCAGAAAAGCCGGTGTCGTCGGCGTCGGCGTCTTTGGCAGTGAGCGAAAAATGGAGCATCTCGGTGGGCCCCTGAACCGCGCCGTAAGAGAAGGGATGTTAACGCGGCAGCGTTAAGGATTGGTTGATTGATCGATTTTTCTTTCCCTTACGGCGCTAGGCGGGTGATAGCAGCGAGAAATGTGAGGCAAGCGTCATTTCATTTCATTAAAAGTGATTCATTTCATTTTCCTTTCCTCACGGCCTGGCTCGGGTGTCCGCCGAGGTATGTGAGACAGGCGTCCAACGGGTCACGCGTCGCGCCCAACGGGCGATGGCGCTCCGTGTACCCCTCGACAACGCTGCGACACGCTCTCGCGTCTCTCTTAAAGACGAAGCTTAAGTGGTTAGAGCGCTCGGCTACTGATCCGGAGTTCCCGGGTTCGGACCCGACCGCGGCGGCTGCGTTCTTATGGAGGCAAAACGCGAAGGCGCCCGTGTGCTGTGCGATGTCAATGCACGTTAAAGATCCCCAGGTGGTCGAAATTATTCCGGATCTCTCCACTACGGCCCCTCTTTCTTCCTTTCTTTTTGAACCCACTCCTTTTTTCCTTCCCCTACGGCGCGGTTCAGGCGTCAAACGATATGTGAGACAGATACTGCGCCATTTCCTTTCCTCAAAAACGAAATATTATCCTCCAATTTTTTAGTGTTGATTAAGGTTTCCGTCATTAGAGGGCACACGTCGAGGACGCTGATTGGCCGAGGCGCTTACTGGCGCCACTGGCGTTTGCTTGCTTTCCGCCGGCTGCCCGTCAGTAGACTCGAAGACTCCGTGCTGTGAGGCCGCATCTGCGCTGAGCCGCTGCAACGCGAACGCCTAGTCTTGTACAGGTATGTGAGGCTTAAATGTTCGATTCCTTTTGGGACGCGTTCATAGCTAATTTTCAGAAATGTTGCCTTAGTATAATTATCATTCCTGCTTTAGTCAACTATTGTTCATTTAGATGGGTTTTTGGCATTTTAGCGGGACTTTTTTTCAGTTGGGTGCTTTCGTCCTCGGGAAGACCGTTGATAGTTTTACGCCTTGGCTTTTTGAAGCTAGACTGCCGTTCCGAAGTATTTTCAGAAAATTCCGCGTAGTGGACTACTGTTCTCGTATCAGTGAGGTATTTTTTTAGTTCTACGACACTTTCCTGACAACTGCGTTCGTGCGGGGCGTTGAATGACGCTCCTCGCCGTGACCGTACCTTGGGTACATGCCGAGTTTTTCCGCGTTCCTGGCGTCCTTCGGGGGTAAGGGCAGCGTTTTCAAGTTCCATACCAACTTTGAGGGCCATTCTAAAATATTTGAGGTGTAGTTGGTCAAGCTCTGTCTAATGGCGGCGAGACGCCGTGCCTCGCCCGTTGCTAGGCCTCGCTGTAGAGCCTTAGTTCTGGGGAGAAGCGTCGGCCATATTCGACCGTATTTGCGCGGGCGGGAGCTTCGCGGTTCCGTTTTAGGGAGTGCCAGCCTATTAAAATTGCATTCCTGATTAATTTCAGTTTTCTGCCATTAATAGCATGTATACGCGTTTTCTGCACATAATTGTTAGCGCTCTTCTGACAGTTCAAAAATTCTGCTTACGGATATTCGTTTTTTTTTTCTTGGAGGCTCGGGTGACCGTTTTGGAATATTCAAAGAAATTTGGCCTAGTCGCGTTCGACTCGTTAATTTGCAGCATTCCATCTTTTTAATCAGTTCGGTGCCCTTCGCCGCGTCTGGCTTGCGGAGTTTCGCGTTTGATAATTGGTTTTTTGTGGAAAGGAAATGGCGCAGTATCTGTCTCATATATCGTTGGACACCTGAACCGCGCCGTATAGTCCTGTTCCAAAATTTTGGGAATATCTAGAATGGTGGGGTTCATTGTTTCAGCTTTTTAGGCGCGACTTTTGCGGCTATAATTACTCTATTTATAGATCTATAATAAGAGCGCAAATTCATCATAACTACACAAAGTGTCACCGTCAAGATTGTTGTTCGCTGACGTCGCGTTTGGTCGCCTTTTTTTAGTGTTTATTGAGGTTTCCGCCATTAGAGGGCTGCACGTCGAGGCGCTTATTGGCCGATGCGCTTACTGGCGCCACTGGTGTTTGCTTACTAGCCGCCGGCGGGCAGCCCTTGCGTCATGAGTAGACCCGAAGGCGCCGTGCTATGAGGCCGCATCTGCGGTGAGCCGCTGCAACGCGAACGCCTAGTCCTGTATAGGTATGTTAGGCTTAAATGTTCAATTCCTCTTGGGAAGTGTTCGTAGCTAACTTCAACGAATTTTACCTTTGTACAATTATCATTCTTGCTTCAGTCAAGTATTTGTCCATTTTTGATGGGTTTTTGTGGCATTTTTGCAGGATTCTTTTTCAGTCGTGCGCTTTGTTCCTCGGGAAGACCGTTGATAGTTCTACGTCATGGCTTTTTTTTTTTGAAGCTAGACTGCCGTTCCGAAGTATTTTTAACAATTCCGCGAAGTGGAATAGCGTTTTCGTCTCAATGAGGTATATTTTTTTTATTTTTACGACACTTTAACGACAACTGCGTTCGTGCCGTCCTTTGACGGACGCTCCTCGCCGCAACTGTTCCGTGCGGTAAATGCCGACTTTTCAGCTTTCCTGAGCGGCCGTTTTGGAATATTCAAAGAAATTTGGCCTAGTCGCGTTCGACTCCTTAATTTACAACATTCCAACTTTTTAATCAGTTCCGTGCACTTCGGCGCGTCTAGATTGCGGAGTTCGCGTTTCATAGGCCAGTGACAAGATTCTGGGCAATATCTAGAATCGCGGGGTTCATTGTTTCGGGTCTTTAGGCGCGAGTTTTGCGGCTAAGTAAAATTTTGTACGTTAACTTGCCCGGTGGAAATATTTTCTGCGGAAGACAATATGGCCATTCGAGTGCACATTTGCATGAGGGAGGCGGGGAGGCCAGCTTAATGACGGAAGACAGGCGTGGCGTCTTGTCAACCTGGCGTTCGCCATTCTTAATTATCCCCAGGCCGCACTGACTTGCGACGAAAGTATTAGGCCCATTTTTTTTACGATTGGGTTTGTAATTTTTGACGCCCACACTGACCTTTGGGTTGGCTTCTTTTGCAATTTTGACGTGAATTTGAGGATTATGTTCTTTCAGCCAGTTTTACAGCTTGCTCCGCGTCGTGGCAGATTTGAGTGCCGCATGGCTGTTCTACGGGTGGGTGTAGCAATTTTTTTTCTTTGCAGCCACGCAACCACTTCGGACGAAGATGGGATCCCAACAGTTCTGCCTGAAGTGGAACAACCACCAGTCGAACATGCTGGCCGTGTTCTATCAAATGCTGTCTAACGAAGCGCTGGTGGACGTTACGCTGGCGTGCGAAGGTCTCTCGCTGAAGGCGCATAAGATGGTCCTCTCCGCCTGCAGCCCCTGTTTTCAAGCGCTTTTTGCCGAGAATCCCTGCAAGCACCCTATTGTGATACTGAAGGACATGCGCTACGTGGACTTGAGGGCGATAGTCGAGTTCATGTACCGCGGTGAGGTAGTCGTGTCGCAGGAAGATCTCATGGCGCTCCTCAAGACTGCCGAGACTCTGAAGGTCAAGGGTCTCGTGACCAGTGTGGACGGTGCTGCGGACTCTGGACCCGTGGGTTCACCGCGTGCCGAATCTCCGCCGCTCAGTAAACGAAAGAGGGCCTCGGCGGCGCTCACCTAGCGACTCCAACAAGAGCGACTCTGAAGACGCTCCGCCGGCGACGCGTATCAAGGTGCCCGATAGTCCCGAAATTATTGAGGACGGTAGTATGTCTAGTGATCACATGACCGACCCTCACACCGCGTCCCCTGCGAGTCGGGCTTCCAATGTGGCGTCGTCTACTGCCGTGCCTTCAGGCGCTCGTCACGGTTCAAGTGTTCAGGCCAGCATCTCTCAGCATACTCAGGACTCGATTGGTGACGACGTGGGGGAGGGCGACGATGCAGACTTCGATGTGGAGCCTTTCGACGTTATGGAAGAATTTGCGGCGACCGAGAGCGTAGGTGACCTCTTGCCGCTGTGCTCCCCATTTAAGAGTCTGTGCCCGTAACGATTGCCAAACATGCCCTTAGTTCTTACGATACGCCTTTTTTATTTCTTCTCAGGTTCCAGTGTTCCCGGACGTTCCCTCGTCGTCACAAGCACTAGGGGACGAGTCACAGCAGTCTCATCACACAGGGTCCACATCCGGCAACTCTGCACTTGTTCCTGCTCAACCTTCATTGCCTTCAGACATTCCTATCACGAGTCAAGGTAAACAAAGTTTTGCTCAAGTTTCTCGGCCCTGTTACTGACACCGCCTCGTAACTTGTCATTTGCAGTAGACATCGAGCCGTCGCCAACTAGTTTAACACCATACGATGACAAGACCATAGCACCTGTGGTCGCCGCCTCCCCTGCCGCCGCGTCATCCGGCGACGGCGCGTCCACCTCCATGGCGGCCACGGACGCGTATGGCGTTCCTGCTATCGCCGGCCGGTCCGGTTATCAGCAGTCGACACCATCTCATGGTACGTATCCCGTCCCTGACCACCCAAGCCACCTTCACCTTTCTTTCTGCGTCACGTTTGCCCCACGGTGATCCTAGCCTCTGTGGGGATTCGGGGTTCAGCTTTGCTTGCAACGCCGGGGGCTGTGCACATGCCACGATTGCATCGGGCCCCACTGAAACCCGGTCTCTGGTTAAGCTACCCTGTCTTTGGGCTGTAATTTCACTCTGAAACGCTTTGTTCTCATTTTGTTCCGAGACCACCGTTTATTTTGTAACTCTGCTAGGGAGCTGTTAGACTCAATGTTTTGCATTTTTCTGTATCGCCATATTCTGTACAAATTACACAGCAGTAAAGTTATTTTCGCCTGCTGCTTCCCGCACGGAGGCTTCCCAGAAGACGTCCAGTCATTTGTCGGGTGTCATGTGTCGTTCAATCATCGGCGCTTAGTCCCGATGCGCTTTCGGTTTTCTGGATCCTGGAGCCGCCCTCAACAAGGTGCGTTCGCGTCCTGGTTTTCTGAGGGTGCCTGGCCACGTCACTTCTAGCCTGCGGTATTCACTCGTTCGGTTTTCGCCTCGCGCGCAATTTTTGCATCGTGCGATTGGTTCAAGCATCAGTGAAGACTCCTGTTCGATTGCAAGTTTCGCTCAGTGCCCTTTGACGTTCAAAGCTTTTTTTAATTTTTGTAGGTTAACTGCTAGGGTCTTCGGGTTTTAATCTTAACTGTGTGTTCTAAATGTGCTTGTATTGCTCTGTATTTGCCATGTACAACATGAAATAAATGGGGAATTGGTGGGGTTTCTAGTGTTCTTACACGATTTTGACACGGGGCGAACAAATGTGAATGGATGCTTGTGTGCGCGTATGTGTGTGTGTGTGTGTGAGAGAGAGAGAGAGAGAGCGCATGGCTGCAAGATTCCCAACACGAATAGTTTCATTGCTCGTCTCTGTACACTTCACTACACAGGGAATAGCGGTTGTCAGTCTAGTGCCACTAGAGCAGCCAGCTTCACTAGTCATTAGTTCGGTTCGATGGCCAGGCTTGCGCTTCGTGTCAATGACTGGTGGATTTGGCCGTAGAGCACATTGCACGCAAACCCACTACACACGTAGCATCAGTGTGGGATGGGTGGGTGTCTCTTGTTGGGGGTGGCAGGTGTGCAGGTGCTGTGGCCCGTGCAGGCGGACCTTGGTTTCCACGAGCAAGCTGCCAAGCGTCGTTATGTTCAAAATAAAACATTTCTTTGCGTTCTGTGTACTCCTCCCTGGCATTTGCGTGAACCCTTTCGGGTTTGCTGTTGTGCGAGGACTTAGTCGCACATTGCAGGAGCTCGGAGTTAGAGACTTTAGACTCCAGTACCCTTTTCAGAGAAACAGCAGCTTCTGAGAAGGAAAGCCGTGCCTTGTATACCCTGCCTCGAAGTTTTTAACTCTCCGAAACACGTGTCATGAGTTCATATTCGAAAAGAACATGCCATATTGTAAGAATGGAGAAGTGTGCGATATCGGAGGAAAGAAAAGATCTATAATTCTAATTTGTCACTGAAAATCGCCTAAAATCGTGCGGTGAAACCTTGCCATTATTCGTGTACCCACCAAGAGGCCGTACCTCGGTGGGGTGTCTTGTCTGAGCATCTCGTTTGGAGCGGTAACCACGGTCTACTAGACCGGAGCGCGGACGAAAAGGTCACGTGAGTGATGTGCCGTGCGCGACAACAGACCAAGCAGATGGACAGGAAAGTTCCAGGATCCCCCAGGTGGTCGAATTCATTCCTGAGCCCTCCAATACTGCGTCTCTTTCTTTTTTCACTCGCGGCTTTATCTCTACCGTTACGGCGCGGTTCAGGTGTCCGCCGATGTGAGACACATACTGCGCAATTTCCTTTCCCCAAAAACCAATTTTCAATTTTCGCACTTTCGTCTTGAGGAATAATGGTAAACTGCCATTCGTGATCTGAGAGAACCTGCCATATGCCCTCCACCCTATTCTTATCCTTCTAGTATGATCCGGATTATACTCCGTTTCATACATCAGGTGCGACGCTTTGAAAGGTACGGAAGTAGTCCGGACGGGAAAATAAAAATCTCGATTACCTGAGCTAATCCAGGATATACAAAGCGAAAGATATTGGCGTTCACTGTGTTCGTTGGCGTTGACAATGTTCTAGACGGCGATGGCTTTGAGCAAAGGAAGAGCGCATAACTGGCTCCCTGGATATGTGGACGCCTCATTCGTGCTTTGATTCGTGGTGTGAGAGAGAGATGTGGAATGAATGAATTAGCGCTGACAGCGTTGTGGCTGACATGCGGCACCTAGGCAGCAGCGTTCATTTGGTGATTAATCTCTCGCGATCAACCATTAACTGCACGCGACCTCCCAGGGTGGCAGGGAGGGCGCGCTGCCTATCCAGTGTGCGGAAAGCAATCAAAGCAGGCATTTGACGCCAACGCCATGTACATGAAAGCGAGATTGAGGTCTCCATTGACCATGAAGCCGGTTGTGCGCCTTTCCTTTCGTGAAAATGAACAGCCTTTGCAAAGTTGTCAAAGCAAATGAATTCTATGAACGCCGTCGGCTCACCCGAACCGTGCCGTAAAGGAAGGAATAGAGGAGGGAGGGGTAGAGAAAACTGATTAGTGATTATTTATTTAAAATAACGAAAAGGAAGGTAAAAGATGTTTGCTCACCCCGGCATCTGCCATCACTAATCGGCGGCACCTGAGCTAGGGTAGCGGAAATATAGGATAGCAGGCAGTTTGAAGAAGTGAAACAAAAGAGGTGAGGGGATAGCAGGAAAGAGATAGGGGTGAGGGCATATATACACTATTTACAAGTCAAATGTTCAGGCCGCGCGCGTTCAGCCGCCGCGGCCGCCGGGCGGGAGAGGGGGAGAAAACTGAAAGTTGCATTTTGAGGAAAGGCGCGGCACTGCGCAGTGGCAAAACACCTGTGGCTCGGTGCGACTAGGGAGAGAGAGAGAAAAGGCGACGGAGTCGGCGGCGGCCACCTGCGCCGTGCGTGACGTCACTCGTGCTCCGACATACGCCGGCTCGCGCGAAGCGCGGTGTTGACTAGCGTAGTGAAGCTTTTCGCTTCAAAAGAAAGGCGTTTTACTCCGCGCTTGTTCTGTGCCCGAGTGGTCTATGGCACGAGAAAGCGAACGCGTTTTATCAGCAATAACAGTGCATTTAATCAAGATCACAATAATTGTGTCATGTGGTAAGCCTACAGGCAAAGTATTTACTATGTTTAGCTCACCACAAATAACGACTACTTTTTGGTCGTGGATGTAGGCAGCGTAAACAAGAGCGCTAGCTCTGACAGCGTTGCACATGGTGTTTGAAACGGAGTATAGCTGTCACTTTACCTGCCCTAAGCAGATCTATTCCCTTACCACTTCCAGTAGCTCGCTTCCAATTGTGAACTGCTGTTCTCTTGCTAGACTATTGAACATTGCTAGACTATTGAAGTATTGAACATTACTTTGGTTTTCTGCATGTTAATTTTTAGATCCACCGTTCTGATTTGCCTAACTAATTGATAATGCTTTGCAGTTCATCTCCTGAGCGACTTAGCAAGGCAATGTCATCAGTAAATCGCAGATTACATAGGTATTCTCAATTAAAGGGGCCATATCATGCGCATGTCGCGGGAGGATATGAGGAGATCACGGACAATGATCAGCGTTCCTTAGCAGGTACAGAATCTCCTAGACCGGTCAGAGGTTGCCCAAGAAAGCTGATGGCTCCTTTTGATGACAAAGCTGAGTTGATCTGGACGCATACCTGCAACGATTCGAGCGGATAGCTTTGGGGCAAGGCCGGGAGTGTAGTGTATGGGCCACGGCATTGAGCATGACCTGCATTGAGATAGCCTTCACATTGATATTCTTACGACACTAGAGTTTTTATGTGTGCAGATCACGACTTAATATATCAAAAACTTGTATTGTGACCATGCTACCGTTCGCCCTCTACTGGGATTGGTTTTTGCAGCAACCTTCATGACGCGCTAATCGCTGTGTGTGCCAGATTTCCAAATCTTCCTGTTTTCTATTTGGTGATCTTAATTTTCCTAATATTACCTGGCCTAGCGTTTCGAATACCACTATCAACTCTTCGTCAGAATCCTCTAATTTTGTAAATCATTGTTCCGACTTTTGTTTAACTCCGGTAATGCAGCCTACGAGGGTCACATCTTTAACATCTAGTGTATTAGACTTGTTGCTAACAACAGCCCCTGATACTGTTTGCAATATTACCTATCTACCAGGTATAAGCGATCATTCTTTATTACATGTCATGTTGAACTTCCCTGCTCGAACGTCACATAACAATATAAAAGTAATATATGATTATGCTAAAGGAAATTACACAGCAATCAATAAAGCACTTGAAGTCGTCCTCGACCAATTTCTGGCAAAATTCAACGAAAGATCCGTAAATACCAACTGGCAGCTTTTCAGAAATAAGCTTTGCAAGTTGGTTGACTTGTATATTTCTCGAAAAAAGCTTTTAACTAACTGAAACTATCTATGGTACAACCGCTCATTAAAACGTCTGGCAAACAAAAAAACGAGGCTTTTCCGCAAGGCTAAGTCTTCTGGAAAGCGTGAGCACTGGTCAGCGCTCCAAAAAACTGTTAACAGTTACAAGAAGTCTTTGAAGGAATCGAAGCACTACTTCTTTAATGTGACGTTGCCAACGCTTCTAACGAGCAATCCAAAGAAATTTTGGAGTAGTGTCAATAAACAAGACCAGTCACTTATATCCCTCGTTGACCCTCAGTCAAACCCTATTTCAAGCGCTAACGTCGCTGACATCCTTAACGAGACCTTTAGTGCAGCTTTGTCAAGTACCGTAACTGACATTACTGATGTTAGAGACTATGCATGTAACATAAGCTTTCCAATGAACCCTGTCAGGTTTGGTTATGACGGAATTATTAACATAATTAACAATTTGAAAATCTCCTCTTCTTGCGGGCCTGATAATATTAACTCCAAAGTCCTGAAGAATACTAAAGTGTACTCCGCAAATTTTTTACTGAAGATATGTGAGCAATCGCTTGAAGCAGGATATATACCACACGAATGGAAACTGGCTAAAGTGATTCCACTCTATAAATATGGTGACAGGCATTCACACTTCAATTATCGTCCTATATCATTAACTTCCATTTGCTGTAAAATCATGGAGCATATAATATTTTCTCAATTATCTGGTTTTCTTGAATCATTTTCGTTTTTCACGCCTACACAACATGGTTTCAGGAAACAGTTTTCCTGTGAAACGCAGCTATTATCTTTCAGCAACGAAATTTATTCCATTCTTGATGAAGGTTCAGAGGTCGACGTCATCTTCTTAGATTTTTGCAGGGCTTTTGATAAAGTGTCCCATAGTCTGTTGTTGTATAAGCTTGCTCATCTTCATATCGACCAGAATGTTCTAGCATGGATTCGTTGTTTTTTTATCTTATCGCTCGCAGTTTTTCCACGTTAACAGTCTTCAATCATCTTCAGTGCCGGTTACGTCTGGGGTACCACAAGGATCGGTACTAGAACCGTTTTTATTCCTTGTGTACATTAATGATCTGCCTAACAACTTAAAATCTTCTATCAAACTATATGCAGATGATTGCATACTATACCGTGAAATTAAAAACCCTAATGATGTCCACTTATTGCATGCAGATCTTAACTGTGTTACTGACTGGTGTACTAAATGGAAAATGACTTTAAACGCATCAAAATGCTAATCCATGCGCTTCTCACGTAAAGGCGTCTCGCCACCAGCCTCTTACAGCATCAAAAAAGCTTTGTTAGCCCCGGTTACCTCGTATAAATACCTCGGTGTACATCTGACATCAACTTTATCCTGGAACCAGCATATTACATATATTACTGGAAACGCTAACCGTATGCTTGGTTACATAAAAAGAAACTTTTCGAGTGCACCCATTTCAGTCAAACTCCTTCTTTATAAAACACTGGTCCGTTCAAAGCTTGAATACGCCGCGTCGATATGAGACCCTCAAGCTAAGTCCCTTATATCTGTTTTGGAAGCTGTTCAGAACTGTGCCGCTCGTTTTATCCTCCACAACTATGACCGCACATCAAGTGTCGCACTAATGAAAAACACTGAAAAACAATGAAAAATTTCACGACTCTGTCTTTTTTTTAAGATCTACAATCTGAATCCTGTTTTGAAAAACGCTTTGCTCCTTCCGCCCATCTATGTTTCATCGTGCATTGACCATTCACGCAAAGTGCGCGTTCCACCTTGTCACACTACCGCTCGCTTAAATTCTTTCATCCCAACTACATCATCCGAGTGGAATTACTTGCCAGCAGCTGTGGCACTCACCAACGGTCTCGAGAATTTCAAGAAATAGTTAAGCGCCTGCATTTCTTGTTCATGATATGTGTGCCCTTCGGTTCGCAGTCCCACATGAACTCTGTTTTGTTGATTTGTAGCTTTGTGATTAGTTAGTTCTTGTTTTCTTTCTTCGTTTTTTTTTTCTGCAGCTTTCCATGGATGTGCACAATTCCTGAAATATGTACAACTCAGTGCAGTGCAGTGCAGTATATATGCTGTAACCCATGAACGTATTTTAATTTGCTGTTATCTGTGTTTCTTGTTCCACTCCCCTCAATAATGCCCGCTGGGCGATGAGGGTAATTCAAATAAATTTGAAATAAATGTGTTTAGTCGGGGTGGCACTGAGTGTGTTTCGGAGGATGCCTGCTGCTGATTCCATAGACTACGAGAGAGTCAAGAAGGCACTCCTCCAAAGATTCAGGCTTATGCAGAGGGTTTTCGTGAGAGATTTCGCACCGCGAAACCTGAGGATACCGAAACCGCTAAGCAGTTTTCCTGCAGGCTGACCAACTATTTCTATAGGTGGCTTGATATGTCAAACACGAAAAGAGTTTTGAAGAGGTGCGTGACAAGCTGGTCACAGAGCAATTTTTATCATGTTGCAGTTCAAAGCTATACCGCTATTCCTGAAAGAAAGAAAGTTGTGTTCATTGGAAGAGTTCGCCGACACTGCAGACCAATTCCTCGAGGCTCAAGGGCTGAGAAATATGAGCAAGGCAAAGGAGGAAACACAAAAGGACCTAGAGACCGATGCGACAAAACCAACAGCATATGGCGGTGCATCCAAGGCGCCAGTAAGGTGTTTCCTGTGTGGCAAGGCGGGACACGTGCAGTGACTGTCGGACCAGTATGCCCAAAAGACACATTTTGTGTGTCAAGGATGCAAGAGGAGAGGACACACTGTGGATGAGTGCCGATATAGAACGCCGGACCGAGCTGCATGCGTTGTCGACTCTAGGGTAGAACTTGTCACACCACCTGAAGTTCCCCAGCTAATTAAAAGGAGAGCAAATGCCGCTAGAAAATGAGGTGGTGAGCGGAACACCCAAGTCGAAAGCAGCAATTCCTGTGGTGGTTGGGCAAATAGGGGACCGTCCTATATTGGTGCTTAGAGACAGCGGAGCCAACACAGTTTTGGTTCAGAGAAGCCTGGTGAAGGACGAGGATCTTGCAGGGGAAGCGTCGACCGTCACTATTGCAGATAGCACGTAAGGTACCTTCCTGAAGCCAGGATTCTAATGTCCACGTCGTATTATACTGGACAGGTAGTGGCAAAATGCGTAGCGCAACCCATCTACGATCTCATATTGGGAAACATTACGGGTGCAAGAAATGTCGAAGACCCCGATCCCGAGTGCAAGATGCTCGACGTTGAAGAACACTCAAAGGAGGAAAGGCCCACGACAGCTCAGACGTGTGAGGGGACAGTCAGTTTCTCGTCGGCAGTGGAGACAACAGCTCAAGTGACAGCCCGAGCAATGCAGTGTCCGCTCTCTACTCCCGTTACGATGTGTCTGAGCACAACACCGGGCGAAATTGCAAATAAGCAAAAAGAAGGCTCCAGCTTGAAAGCCTGCTTGGAAAGAGTCGGGGAAAAATTGAGAAGAAAGAGGAGTCGTACGTCATTCGAGTATCAATTGGTAAATGGTCTTCTGCACAGGGAATGCATATTTAGTTCAGAAAGCGGGTCCAACAGCTGGTGCTACCAAGAGATATGCGAGAGACAGTGTTACGCTTAGGACATGACGCCATTATGGTCGGACACCAGGGTGTTCAAAAAACGGGCGTCTAGAATCACCAAGGAGTTCTTCTGGCCAGGTGTCCAGATCGAGTGACGATAAACGGTTTGTTCTCTCATGTGACGTGTGCCAGCGCACAGTTCCGAAAGGAAGAGTTGGTCCCGTACCTCTGGGCAAGATGCCAGCCATCGACCTACCGTTACAAAGTGGCTATTGACATTGTGGGACCAATCTCTCCAGTTTCCGCCAGAGTCAATGAATATGTGCTTACTCTGGTTAACGTGGCCACTCGTTATCCTGACGCTATTTTCCATTGAAGACTATTGACAGTATCCTAGTGGTGGAGGGTCTTGTGGAGATCTCGCGTTACGGGTTCCCGAGAGAAATTTTGAGTGACCGGGGCTCGAACTTCACGTCGGAACTAATGAAGAAGGTTAACCGCCTTTCATCAGGAAGGCAGTTACTAACAACACCATACCATCTCATGTGTATGATGGACTTGTAGAGCGGTTCAACGGCACCCTCTAAAATATGATCAAGAAAGGGTGCCGGGAGAGATCTACTGATTGGGATAGATATCTCCCAGCGCTTTGTTCGCTTACCGCGAAGCACCGCAGATGAGTATTGGTTTCTGGCCCTTCGAGATGTTGTATGGGAGAGCCGTTAGAGGTCCAATTAAAATACTCAAGGAGCTCTGGGCCAATAAAGAGTTTCGGGACAAGTTGGAGGAAACATGCAGGCTTGCACATATGACCTGGAAAGGGTGCGCGAACGCTACAAGGGCTACAATGAGAAGAAAGCCACTCACTGAAGTCTGAATCCGGGCGACAGGGTTCTCATCTTGCTACCCATGGATCATAATAAGTTACTGATGCAGTGGAGGGGCCCTTACCTTGTGGCGCAGAGGGAAAATGACAAGGGGTATGAAGTATTGTAAATAACACAAAGAAGGTTTTCCATGTAAATATGTTGAAAAAATCGAGGAAAGTGGTCCGGTACGGTACGCCCACAGGGTGGCATGCTCGGTAGTGGCCGAAGAGACAGATTATGCTGCCGAGGTGCCTACGTGCAGTGGGAGGCAAAGTGTAGGATGAGATAAGAAACTAATAAACCCCAATTTGAATGCAGACAGACAATCACAGCTATACTACAAATCAAGGGGGATGGGTTTTCGGATGTGCCAGACTAAACGGAGGTCGCATGTTGCAAATTAGATCCCTGTACAGATGGAGCCAACTAAACGGCTCTAGCTATCTCTGGGATGTATCTTTTTGGAGTTGTTGTGGGGTTTGTTGTGGTTGTTGTTGTTGTGTGCTTATACACAGGAGTGTGTTGTGGACGCTGACATGTGTATTATGGCCACTGTACGGACAACGACTGTAGTGTGTCAATGTTCCGTAAGTGCAATTTGGTGTGCTGTGTCAGTGGTGTGCTTTTGGTGTGTGCTTGACATCTGCGGTGTGTTGTGTGCTGGGTCCAGAATTGCCAAAGCGGATAGGTTTGGTTTATGGGGTTTTAACCTCCCAAAGCGATTCAGGCTATGATTCCGTCACTTCACTGCTCTGGAGTGGAAAGCTGGGCACACGTCTGCAACCAAATGGTCATATATTTCTGAACTGCTGAACGCCCTTAGTGGCTCGTGCCGCAACAAAATAATTGAGATGGTTGCGTTTCCCTTTGGATGGTGTTGCCAACACGTAGAGTGATGATGCGATGCAACGAATTCCTAATTCGTAATGACTAAGTCGCTTTATTCGAGGACAAATTTAAATAATTTCAAAACATGAAGAAAAATCAAAAGCGATAGATTCACAGAGACCTCACAAAATTAGCCCCTAATAACTACATTTTGAATCCCATTGTCCCTGCCAGGCTAAACTAAAACAGAGGAGCCGGAGCAACGCAGGCCGCCTTACTCCCTCCGCGGAACCCTCTGCTTCACACTGGCTTGCTGTCCCACTCGGCAGTCGTCGGGAAGGCAATTGATCTCTCAATAAGGATGGAGTCTGGGCTAGTTGGAAAACGCCGTTTCAGGTAAAGCGCGCAGGAAGACGCGGGCTAGTGAACACGGCCGACAAGCTTTCATCCGTGCTGCTGCATCCCTGCTGCTGCTGGTGTCATCGAAAAAGTAAAAAAAAAGTTATCTGTAGGATATGGTTGCCCAGGAACACGCGTGACAAATTTTACTGATGTGGCTGCGTGACGGCAAAGAAAAGCGCCTTTTTTTCTCCGGTTGCGGTTTCTTTAAAAGCGATACGAAGAGGGAGGAAAAATGAACGATTACTGGGGAAAAAAGCCGCCTTTCGTTCGCATCACGCAGCCACAGCTTCTTTCTTTCTGATGTGGCAGTGCGTTGCACGTTCTAGGAGGGCCGCTGTCTTCGGCGACATCTTCCATTTGCGGGACCCCAGACACTCTTGAACTGTATGAGTGCAGTGCGCGTTCTCGGAAGGCCGCTCTCCCATGCAACACGTTCCGTCTGTGGGAAGTCTGGATGCGCTGGAACTGTGATAGTCACACAGTCACTCACTGCACTGCGCGTTCTGCGAAGAAACGCAACGGGAGGGGGACCCGCGAATGCTGCAGTCACCGGCGCTAAGAGGAGGGCGGAGGAGAAACTACTTCCTGGAAAAAGGGATTGCCCGAATCGACGGGAAGAGAAATTAGGTCTGGATCAACTACTGCTGAACCTGGTTAGAGAGCGAAAGCTGTAATGTATTGGGTAAGTAGACGAGACCTAGCCTCTCACGTTGAGTGCGTTCCGCACACTGGGTAGGCAACGCGTCCACCCTGCCAGGTGGCGGTTAAATTAATATAGGGCAACTGAAGAGGTTTTACAATTCGATGAGTTTAAACGAGCCGAATGTGTGAAACTTGGAGACAAAGCATGCAAAATATTTTTCCGCTGTCATTTGAAATGGTGACGTAATCGCCGACGAAATTTGCGTCGGCGTTCAGGCTTCTGTGCAGTGCACAGCTACAGGCAGAAGCCGCAATGATGACGTCACGTACGGCGATGCTAAACACGGAATTCCTATGCACATGGAGCTAATCAGGGAAACGTTGGACTGTGACGCGAACTCGCCGATATAGGGACCCCAACCTAAAGTTTTGCGCGCGACGACAGCGCCATGCTCCTCCCGTAGCGGCGGAATTCTGAAGCGTCGATAGGGCACGACGGCGCCGGAGCGCTCTGACTGGCCGTGTTCGCGTGCTGCGCGCTCTTTCTCCTTCCGCGTGCTCCTCGTGCCCGTCTCCTCGCGGGCGCGGCGGATGCGAGCACAGCCTGACGACTGCACAGTGCGCCGTTTATGTCCATCGCTGGGCAGTTTTTACGCGGTGATCGAAGTGGCACGTGGTTGCATAAAGGTGGGGAGGCGTGTTGCTTGGCTTCTATGGAATGACGCATTTGCTTACTGACGTGTGTGCTGTCAACAGAAATTACCCAGGCGGCAGGAATCGTTCAATGCGAAGTACCGGTGCATTATCGCGCGCTGCACTATTGATTAAAAATAGTACTACTTATCCATCACCGGCGGCAACAGGAAAGAGCGCCGGCGGGCACTTAATATATGCGCACTTACTCGGCCGACACCATGTAAAGTGGCAGCGCATACAACTGCGCAGGCGAAGATGGCAGACACGATTCTACATGTGAACTAACCTTGTGTCTCTGTCGTACACACGAGTAGCAGTGTGGCTCTGCAAATTACACTGTAGCTAGACCATTGTTGTCCGTAACGCGTTACAAGTAACGGCGTTACCGGTAACGCATTACTTTTTTCGGTAAATTAGTAACGTAGTCTTTACCAATTGGGAGCTTTAACGGGTAACTTATAATAAGCTGCACATATGCAAGGTGTTCAAGACACGTACACCTGGAATTCGCCAAGATATGCAAGGAAAACAAGGTTGTACCCCAAAGCCTACGACTACGACGCCTGGTCCCCACACCGGAAGGACGAAACATCATCAACAAGGCAGAACAGCACCTAGTGACGGCACGGATACATGAGTGCCGTAGCGTGATTAGGAAGAAAGAAATAGACGCCTTCTTCGCCCGCCGACAACTCGAGCACAAGATGCCCAACCTAGTGATGTCTATCGAGGCATTTGCCAAAGAAACCGCATAATCGGAAGCCGACAAACACCGCACCAAGCAGACAGAGAAGTTGTCGAAACTTCAACGCCGGCCCGAACAACCCCCACCGGACCATCCTGACCTGGTCGCCAACTTCTCCTCCAGGAAGCTCACAACCGCCGAAACGTCAATCCTAGCCAAGGGACACAAATTCAACCTCCAGGTTAACAGACCCTCTGTTCCAGCAATCGTATCTGCGCTTGAAGTCGGTATCCGGCAACTGGAACCTGGTGTAGGAGAAGAGGTCAGGCTCAAAACAATAGGTGTACTCAATTCAGTGCAAGCACACTGAAAAGAATCAAACCTAAATCCGGACGAAAGGCAAGCCCTGCAAGACCTCAAGACAGACACCAACATATAGTGATCCTCCCAGCGGACAAGGGCAACACAACAGTCGTTGTGGACAGACGGGACTACGAAGAGAAAATATCCACCTTACTCAGCAGTCAAGAATATGCAAAATTGAAGAAGGACCCCACAACCACTACCCAAGCAAGGCTAAACAAAACATTGAAAGAAGTATTCGAAAAACACCCCACCTTCCGAAACCTCTACCTTCAGTTATTGAGCACCAACGGATCGGCTCCAGCATTCTACGGCCTGCCCAAAGTCCACAAACCGGGGATCCCTTTGCGTCCGATTGTCGACTTCCGGTGTTCCCCTCTTCGCTCGTTGTCAGAATACCTTTACAAACTAATATCCCCAATCGCAGGAAAAACAGCGACCCATATCCGTCATTTCAGTCACTTCATCGAACTGGTGTCCCAAGCCACCCTTGAGGCTGACGAATGCCTTGTCTCCTTCGACGTGGTGTCCCTTTTCATAAAAATCCCCGTGAAGCTTGTGGTGGCCGCTACCCGTGACGCCCTACAACGCGACGACACACTCAGCGCACGAACCCCGCTGAGTGTAAATGATGTGTGCCGCCTCCTGGAGTTGTGCCTATCAAACACATACTTCTCGTCAAACGGGGAATTTTACCGACAAATGAAATGAACACCAATGGGAGCATCCATCTCTGTCGTCATGGCCAATTTAACAATGGAACACGTTGAGCAGCGAGCCCTCAACTCATTGCACTCGAAACCAAAGATTTTCCTCAGGTATGTCGACGACTGCTTCGCCGTCATCAAAAAATCTGACTCTCAAAATTTTATTCGTCATTTAAACTCCGTGGAACCTGACATTCAGTTCACGCTAGAGGTGGAACAAGAAAACTCCCTGCCGTTTTTGGACGTCCTCGTGTCCCGAAACGACAATACCCTTCAATTCTCCGTATACCGCAAACCAACCCACTCAGGCCGGTATCTCCACTTCTCTTCGAACCACCCGACAGTCCATAAAGCATCAGTGGTGACGACGCTGTTCAGAAGAATTGAGACACACTGCAGCACAGAACTTGACAGAAAAAAAGAACAACGCACGATATTCAAAGAACTGATCATGAACGGCTACCCAAAAGACTTTATTCAAAAAACCATTCGACGTCAAAACACAACATTCTTCAAGAAATAACGCACAGAGACCAAAGCCACCATCGAAATACGTCACTTTACCTTATGTCGGAGGTGTCAGCGAAACCATCGCCCGAATCCTGAAAAAATCGGGTCTCCAGGTTGCGCACAAGCCCACAAACACTGTTGCGCTTTGCATACCTGTTCCCAAAGACCGGCCGCCGAGAGAAAGAGCCCAAGGCATTGTCTACCAAATTCCATGCGCCGACTGCGACACAAGCTACATCGCCGAAACCAAAAATTTCAAAGAAAGAATTCGGCAACATAAGAACGACGTCCGCAAATTCGCAAGAGAGCGCAATCCAGTAGCCGAACATTCCGAGGACTCCGACCATAGACTCAACTTTGAAGAGACCCGCATCCTCGGAACCGAAACAAATTACCACAAGAGGCTCCTTCTGGAATCCTGGCATATCCAAACCACCCCGAACAATATCAACCGCACAAAAGGAAACCTGCCCCCAGTATACGCCCATGGACTTCGCACTTCAACGCAACGAAAAAAAGTCGCCATTCAGCACCTCCCTGCAGTGCGCCAGCGTGACTAACAGCCAAAAACCCCTCCCCCGCGTCTTGCGCGACACAGCTGTCGTTCTTTTCACCCCAGATGATCGTCGACCTCCGTAGGGAGAAAACGTGTTTTTCGTGCCCTCTCCTGTTTACCCGAGCGCTCATTTCGCGGCATCGAGTCCGCCTGTTCTCGTGTCCCAGAGTTTCCTTTTTTTTCTTTTAGTTTTTCCTTTTTTCCATTACGCCATAGCCTAGCTCAGGCCCACTCCCCGTGGCCTGTGTGCCATGGCCCCTCCAGCCCCCTGACCATCGGCACCCCTACCATCTGAACCATGGCGGACGAAGAAGATGCCCTCCACATGCTCGATGAGGATGGCATCCGAAACGCCCTCCATCGTCACAGGCGACTAAACAGCTTCGGGTGCTCCCGCAGCCTGCGGAAACTGATCACTGAAACGAACGCCACCCTTCAGCGCCAAGGAGAAGCGGCCCGCCTGGTCACTGCGATACAGAGGACATGTGCGTCAGCGCTGTGTCCTTAGTACTCCTGGATAAAGAACTTGGATTCTTGCAGGCCGCAGGCGCGCACCTGTAAATTTCAACACTCTTTAAATAATGGGTCTTATGCTGTTTTAGTTAATGTGTTTTATACCGTTTCAGCCCTGTTTTTGTCAATGTATTTTCTTTTTTCTTCTATTTTTTGTGACAACGGGAGCCCATATACAGCTTCACCCTGCTTTTGCATTTTGGTATCATAGTTTTTTGGTAGTTTTTTCGAATGTTGTTCCTTCACCGTTATTGATCATGACACCCTTTAGGTGGTTTAGGCGGCACGTGTCTTTCAGTGTTTTCCATTCGTGTTTTTTCAGGGTTTTGTAACTAGAGTATCAGTGATTTTAGATGGCACATGTAGTAGGACGTTTTGACATCTTCTGAGTCACATGTTAAAAATTTTTGTATAAAAGTCGCTTATTTTTCCAATAAAGCTCAGTTGAAAGTCAGCGCTGTGTTTCGTTCCCTTTTCTGTCCGTCCGTGTTTCGTGTGCGCTGCAAACACCTACAATATAAAAGGCCCCCAATTTGTCCCCCTCATTAGTTGCCTCAGTTGGAAGTTCTTTGGGAATGTTGCCTTTATCAGAGACATATATATGCTGCTCTACAGGCTTCACAATGCAGTTGTCAAAACACGCTTCCTAGCCACATAGGCTGCAATGTAATGAATCAGCCGACCATCGCTGTGTCGTTCAACATAGCTGTGATGGTTTACAGCCATTTCCACTATTTCCACAGCCACTTTTGCTGTTGAAGGCACCTCGCCCTCGCTTGAGAAAACGCTGCTACAAACGAAACGACCTGAACTGCTACGGCGTGTGCAAGGCTGACGCGGCTGAGCTTACCGCGCCGCTAGAAGCAGCGCTACATTCCCCCTAGCGGCATCGATGAGCAGAGGGGTCACGCGCGGCCGAGAGAAAGCGCCGCGGTCATCACACCTTTTCATTCTAGCCGCCCTAGCAGAAGTCCGCTCCACTTCGCGATGCGACAGTGGCGGCAGCAGCGGCAATTCCGGGTTTTCAAATTTTGCCAGTAACAAGAAAGAAACAAGTATCTTTTGTGACTTGCGGAAAAAAAGAGTAATATTTTTATGTTGCCACTTTATCTAACAAAATGTCCGTAGCTGAACTTATAACTTTTAATTTTCAAATTATAACGGCGATCGTCTGCAAGGCGTCTGGTATGCCCAGTACACAGTTGGTTCGCTGCATATTTCATTGGCTGCGTTTGTGGCGCCAGCGCGTTGAACGAGAGTGAAAATAAGGTGAAAACATCGCCGGACATCGCAGAGTTTCGTAAGTCGCGACATCCTCGCCGCATTAACGACGGCAAGTCCTCGGTATCGCGTTATTATTCATGTAGTAATTAGCTGTAAACGATGTGTAGAACCGTGTGTGCAGTTTCGCTCCGTTAGTATAGTTCGTAAACTTTGTAGCCTTTTTCATTTCGGTCTCAGTGTAGACGACAAAGGTGCAGAATATATATGCGATAGTCGTGTATATAACAGCTCGTGACTGAAAAGCATTTTTTTTTTATCGAGTGTGCGTTGGAGCGCCAGCGTATATTGCCCGTGCCAGACAGGTCAGTTTGTAGAGCATCTCGATGTTGCGTTATATTTCCGATTTTCATATGCTAGTGCGCCGTATTTATTATTGATCGAGCTTTTTGCTCCCCCAGCAATATATTAAATTGCTTTTTTTATGTGGTAATGACAAGTTGGATGTTCCATGTACTTACATACAGCATTGTGCGTTTTTATCGCTGACACTTTCAAAAATTTCCCCGCCTCAACCGCTGGCTCATTCGCGGTGAAACTGCACACAGAGCTTGCGTATTATGGTAACTTTTGTATCGTAGCAAGTTTGACAATGGTACTTACTTAGTTCAGGCGCACATGATGCGAAAACGTAAGCGTCTACGAGAGATCGGCGAGCCAAAACCCGCAGACGACGCTTTTTCGCTAAAAACCGGCAGTGGCGTCATCTGTTTTCGGCAGCGGAAAGCGTCACAACTAGGTTGACTAGGCTTTCGACTGCCAAAAACAGATGGCGCTACTGGCGCCATTTAGCGAAAAAACGTCGTCTGCGGGGTTTGGTTCGCCGATCTCTACGTAGACGATTACGTTTTCGCATCATGCACGGCTCAACTAAGTAAGTACCGTTGTCAAACTTGCTTCATTCCTCATTGCTCATTCCTCGCCGTCTGGACACTGCACATATGGCAGCCTCACTCATGTTGTTGCTCAATGAAGTGACTAACTGCTGTTCATACTCTCTCACTCGTACAGCTCAGTGCCGCCTGAATATGCAGCGCCTTGTTGAAGAGCATTCAAATGTGCTTGCGTACAACGAAAGTCTGGTACTCCGGCATAGAACTGAAAAGTTTTGTTCATCATGATTTCAGCTGAGTAATTAAACCTATAGAGACTGTATTCGTTCTCAGGTTGTCAACTCTGTGTACTTGCAGGCACACCGCTAGCAAGTTTTGAACAAAAAAAATTGTCAGTTTCAACTTGGTTAAGGCATGTCAACACATTTGAAAAGGCGTTTTTTTTTTGTAAAAATAACATTTTTTCTTTTTTAGATTTAGAGAGTTCCCTAACATTCAAAAATATTTTGCAGCAAGAATCATGTTCGTATCTTATTTAGTTCAAAAGTTATAGCTAACTTTCGAACAGGTGATGAACAGTTCCGAAACCGAAACAGATGTGGTTTGGTAACAGAAACTGATAACTCAGCAATAATCAACGACGTATATTAAAATTTTTTTATTATGTTTTAGTTTGATGTGTAAAAGATTATTAAAGGCAGTTTGTAAGGCTTCGTTTTTTTTAAACATTTCTTTAAATTTCCGCAAGGGGGATGCATGACGCTACAAGCGTCTCTGTTGTTTACATTGCGTCGCGCTTTGTGCTGGCGCTTTGAATGCTGCCGGATTCATCCTTTTTATAGGCATTATTTTTAGTAGCAACAGTAATAACATAGACTGGACGTTTTTATAAGAAAGCATGGCCAAGTTTAGGGTAAAAAGGCGATTGAAACGGAAGTTTCTTGGCAATCGACATACAAGGAATGCTCCGACCGAAGACCATGCGGGCGTGAATGTATCGGCGAGTGCTGCAAAGCTTGGGAACTTAGAGAACAATTGTGAAGTGCCGCTGCAAGAACTTCTACTGCAAGGTAATAGGATTATTGATATGGAGATCCTCTCATCTGTTTTTGCAAAACTGGCCTGCCCGGAATGCAAGAAGACGTCGCTCAGATTGGAAGAATGCTCGCAGCTTATAATATCATGTGCATATGCTGTTCTGTGTGATGCGTGCGCATATGCATATTCATTTCAATCGTCGAAAAAGGTTGGAATTGCTATTGAGAACAACCTGCGTCTTGTCTACGCAATGCGTCAGCTGGGCAAGGGATATTCTGGAGCTGTAACGCTGACGAAAGTGATGAACATGCCACCGCCGCCTTGGCATTCTGCCTACCAAAAGATATCTGCTAAGCTCTATAAAGCGGCAGAGACTGTTGCGTTTAAGTAAATGATGAATGCCGCTGCTGAATTGCGTTGTGTTGTGCAAAGTACTGAGTGTGGTGTGTCAGGTGATGGCACATGGCAAAGGCGTGGACATTCATCATTGAATGGATGTGTGACCTTGATATCCATTGATACTGGGAAAGTTATTGACGTAGAAGGCATGTCAAGTAAATGTAGGGCATGCCATTCGAAAAGCAAGTTGAATCCCTCAAGCACTCAATATCTGGAGTGGAAGGCAAATCATACCCAGTGCCAAGCAAACTACACCGGTAGTGCTGGTGGTATGGAGGCAGTAGGTTTCTATCGTATGTTCGAGCGAGCAGAAAGAAGTCGTGGTTTAAAATATGTAGACTTCTATGGAGATGGCGACTCCAAGAGCCACGCGGCTATAAAGGACATATATGGCACAAATAGTGTGCGCAAACTGGAGTGCATTGGGCACGTACAGAAGCGTGTAGGATGCCGACTACGAAAGTTGAAAAAAAGTGTTCCTGGGCTTGGAGGCAAAGGAAAGTTAACGGATGTCCTCATCGACCGGCTGCAGAAATATTATGGTATTGCCATCAGAGCGAACGTGGGAGACCTGCGAGCCATGAAGCAAGCTGCATTAGCGAGCCTCTTTCACTGTAGTTCAACAGATGAAACACCAAGGCATGGTCTGTGCCCTCTTGGCACTGAGAGTTGGTGCGGGTTTAACCGAAGGAGTGCACTCGGTGGTGGATGCTACAAGCACAAGGGAGGCCTTTCCAAAGAGGTACTCAGCAAAGTGAAGCCGGTATATACTGACCTCTGTACGGACGAGCTCTTAAAGAAGTGCCTGCATGGAAAAACCCAAAATGCCAACGAGAGTTTCAACGGTATGATTTGGCAACGGGTTCCCAAAGACGTCCACGTGAGCCTGCCCATCCTACTTTTTGGTTTATATGATGCTGTGTGCCACTTCAATGATGGTAACAGAAGTACAGCAGATATTTTGAGGGAAGCAGGCATCAAACCTGGCCACCACACTCTCGTAGCATGTTGCACCAGTGACCAGAACCGTGTGAAGAAGGCCCAGCGTCAATCAACGGGTGAGGTAAAACATCTCCGCAAGAAAAGACGGGCAGCAACAAAAGCCAAAAGAGAGCTCGTGGCAGCTAAGGAGGGCCCTAGCTATGAACCTGGTGGATTTTAACTTCCTTGGGCATGGTGATCTTGTTTCTACAAGGATTGAAAAACTTTAATAGTGTTTTTCTCAAAACTTGATTTCTTGCACTTTCTTGTTGCGCAAACAGTTGTAACTTCGAACTGAATAAATATTTTTCAATGAAACTTTGCACGCTCATTTCTTTATTACTAACCTGTGCGAACTAGGATGAATGAAATCGAATGGTAAGTTTTGATGTAATCATGTTTTTATGCCAAGGAATGCAAACAAAAATGACACATTTGTTTGTTTTCTTTGGAATTTTTTGTATAACTTTATTCCCAATTATCGGATGGCAAAGATCCTAGTTGGTTGCACAGCCTGGTTAGTTGGCTAACTCTGTGCCAAAAAAAGTTTAGAATTTCTGCACTCCATTGTCTAGTTATGAATGTTTGCATAACAGTCAAGTTTGGGCCATTTTTTGTCAATAACAAATTCTAGCATGATATTTTAAACTCTTATTTGCTTTTGAATATCATATAAAACGATGCTTTATAAGGTCAGTGTGAAATAAAAATTTAATGGTCAAAATTTAAAAAAAATTTCAAAAAGGTGGTGACATACCTTAAATCTACTGTAGTGCAAAAGCATTCCCAAATTGCCAAGGTCAAATTTTTGCAATGGCGTGGCCCAAATTTGGAGGTCCTCATCGTGTCAGGCTTGCTCAGTTATGTTTGGACATCAATTTTCGTCCAAATCGACCAAGGTAAAATTTTGGTGGTGGCCCAGGCCAAATTTGGAGGTCACCGTTGTGTTTGGCACGGTCAGTTATGGCTAGAAATCGATTTTTGTCCGAATATGCTAAGGCCAAATTTTGGGGGTGGGTGGACCGCATTTTTGAGGTAGCCCAGGCCAAATTTGGAGGTCACCATAGTGTTGTGTGCGGTCAGTTATAGCTAGGCATCGATTTTGGTTCAAATTTGCCAACGTCAAATTTCGGGGGTGGGTGGGCCAATTTTTTGGGGTGGACAGAGGTCAAGATCAAAGACCATGTCACCATAGTGGACCAGAGTGGTCATGGTGAACCCTGCAGACATGGTACACCTTATGCAGCTTACAAACTTTTCCTATGGTAGGCATCACAAGGTTATTTCAAGGTCATCTGGAGACACTGAATCTGAGATCAAATTTTACATGGAGTAGAGTGTTCTCTCTAAAAGCTCCAACATAGAACCCAGTATTTGAGCAGCAGGAGCAGGTTTTCTGCTTTTGCGCAGCAGTGCTGTAATATGCTTGCAGCCTACAGGGAGGTGGGCCTCCTGATCAGATTATTCCAAAAATTGTGACACTCTTGAGGCTGCCATGCGATGATATGAGCTGCGACTGGCTATGTGTTCAAATGCCATGTTTTACAGTCATAGTTACCTGCATATAGGTTCTCCGTGCTATGAACATCATATGCATGAGTAATCTCTATACTGTTGTTTGCTCGGATGTGGTTGCAATTGAAATACCTTTTGTTTTTGTTATGCCTGACCCCAGGAGGAGAAGGAGCAGCTCATTGCACAACTGCGAACGCTGGCCAGCAAGCTGTGCGACCCGTCTGACTTGGACGATGGGTCGGCCCTGAAACTTTTTGAGGCCTTAAGCAGTGCCGTGCAGCAGCTCAGTGATGAGCGCAGCTCCTTGAATGATAGGTAAAAGTTGGTCAGGGTTCAGTGCAGCCACGAGCTTGTCATCCCACCCCTGATATGTTGTTGTTTTCACCTTCAGTGAGGACTCCAGTGCAGGATATTGTTACCAATAACCTTCAACATTTCTTGTTTTGCTGTGTGTGGCTGCCATTAGGGAAAATGAAGTGATGTACTACCAATATTCTGAGTTCTATTTTGCTTGCTGGCGATATGTTTAAGCTCATTAATTTGTGAGGACAGGCATTATTTAAGGCACTTGCAAGTTTTCAGCATGGGAGTTCAGTATGTAGTGTGGCCAAGATATACACCCAAAGTATATTTGTTTATCTGTCTTAGCAGTTGTCTCCTGTATCCCTTTCTTCAGCCGTGATGTGGATGTGGGCCGAGTCTACTGATTCAACAAAAGTTAATCCCCACTTATAAGGTTGTGATAGAAACCTACATTATGCTTACTTTTAATGGCCGTAACATATAAATGAGAGAGGGTTTTACCAAATTAGGATAAAGGCACTAGGTCAAGCACGACTGTCAGAGTAAAATGAGCAGAAAAAAAAATAAAGATCACCTGAGAACAACAGGCCAGCACCACTGAAAGTAGGAAGCATATATGCTGGCTGCCATTTGCTCTGCTCTGCTGTTTGAAGGGGCAACTTCTGTTTAGCCTTTTTTTTTTTTGGACTCTGATGACAAGTGCCTCTACAAATAATTTCAGATGATGTTTGTTCCCATGCATGAAAATTTCTGAATACCTACCTTAAAATTCCGAGCAAGCGCCCCCACCCTGCAAGTCAAAATTACTGGCAAAGTGGGGAGAGGGCGCTATCCCGGAATGGTGCCAAAATTCAAGTAGGCGGCGACATTTTCCTGACAGAAAAAAAAAGCAAAGTACACATGTACTTAAAACGTCCTGCCTTTCTTCCCCGGTCGAGGAGCGCATCTTCCACGTAATCACTAAACAGCAACACGTCTTAACTCAAGTTTCTTCGAAGTTTTGGTTTCCCGTAGCAACTTCTCGAAATTTTTGTCCCAGTCCCATATCCATTTCTGGTTGTGCTCGAAGTCTCGAGCCATTTGGGGCACGTTCCTTCCGTATTCCCGATGCCATTGTATGACTTCAATTTTCTTTGCCACTTTTACGAATGCATTGCCAACCTGGCAACGCCAAAACAAGTCAACAAGTGGCGCGTGGCAAACGAGCTTGTGAAATTGCGAATGGCTTGAAAAGCAGGATTGGATTGGATAGGGCAAACCACTGTTGCCTGGGGGCGGTATATTCAGGTGGCTGGCTGTATCAATGTTGAAGATCTATTCTTCTAATTACAGCTTTCATCTTTTCCCAACAAATTTATCGGCGCATCTGACAGCCTTGCTTCTGTTTTGCAGAGAAAGAGCGGCAAAGACCACTATAGAAGCTCTGATGGGAGAGAGAGGTATACTTACAAATTTATCCTCATTTTTTTTTTTAACATCTAATGTCGAAGTTTTGATTTCTCGGTTTCTGTCAATATGTTTTGAATTGTATGATATCCACATTCACATGGATATATTGACTCATGCAAACCGTACTAAGAACAGTGCACTCCGAAACAAGGGTGCTCTTGGGAAGCATACAACTAGAGATTTTTCATAAATATTTGCGTGGTGTTTAATGCCATGAAGTTATTTTGACTTGTGGATAGACTGGAATTGCTATTGGAGGGTATAGTCTTTAATACCATTGCAATGGAGCTGCAATGTGCTGCCATGCCATTTCCTTTTGCAGTGTCGCTGCATGACCTTTGGTTTTGTTTGGTTTCATTCACTTTAGAAACCAGGAATTAGTCATTGCACTAAATTTGCTCTCTGTATAAGCATGTGCTAAGTATTCTTTTCAGGCAAGGTACCACCCGCCACGGTGGTTCAGTGGTTAGGGTGCTCGGTTACTGATCCGGAGCACCTGGGTTTGAACCCGACTGCGGCGGCTGCGTTTCGATGGAGGCGAAACTCTAAGGTGCCCCGTGTGCTGTGCAATGTGTAGTGCACGTTAAAGATACCCAGGTGGTCGAAGCCCTCCACTATGGCACCTCTTTCTTCCTTTCTCTTAGTCCCTTCTTTCAGGGTTTGCTGATATATGAGACAGATACTGTACCATTTCCTTTCTCCAAAAACCAATTTTCAATTTCTAGGCAAGGTGCACTGACTTTCTTCACTGCAGGAAGATGCCTGCACTTTTGAAAACACATGTGCTACACTTTGTTTTTAGTGCTATTTGGACTGCTGTTGGAGTTATAGGAAATGCATACCTAAAAACTTATTTTGTACATGGAGGTAGCTATGATGCTGGTGCTATGTGGGGCAGCTGAGAATAGCCCATTGTGATATTTTTTTGCAGTTTGGCTCTCAGCGCTACCAGGTTTTGGAAACATCACCACTTCTTGCTGGATGGCAGTTTTAAATGCACCTGTCAACAGGTTCTCGTATTCCATAATGGAAAATTTAAGTCAGCCGCATCAGGTTAGCTAAACTGATGCCGGAAGTCGAGGCTGTGTTTTTATTGGTAGTTGTAACACTTTTCAGAACTTTCTTCTTTGTCTTAGCCCCCCCCCCAAAGATGACTCACATAATTAGGTTCTAGAAGCTTCCTGCCTGGACGATTGGAGCGACTGAAAATGACCAAGAGACATGAGCCACATGCTAGAATGCTCGGGCTTCGAGATGGCACTTGGGCAATGACAAGGGATTAAAAGAAAAAACTTGTTCTTGAGTCTGCAGCCGACTGGTTCGGGTCGTTCCTCCCAACGGCGCTCTCAGCGTTATTGTTTAGACAAATGTATTCTAATAGCCTTTTCTTGTGTCAAGTACAGTGACAAATAATGGATGTGTGCAACCTCCGAATGTGCATGGTGGGCCTCATTGTACTAATATCTTTGCATTTGCTGTGTGACAAATCAGAATGCAAGTTGTGAATAGTCGGAAAACAAAGCAGCTGCATAGGAAAAGAAGTGAAAAATACACCAATCTTCTCTCGGGAAGATGACATCAAGGTGATGTAGACGAGCTCTGAGCTGAATATTATTTTCTTTGTCATTCAAATGGAACGTCTCCAAAAGGAGAGAGATGCTGTTGCTGTTATTGTGCAGGGGGCTTGTTGATTTTAAGTCTGGAGCGTTTTTGTGCGGAAATATCCATTTGCAGTGCAAGGTGGGGCATTTTTTGTTCCCAAACAGTCTATGATCACTGGAGCCGCTCCCAGGGAGTGACCTCTGACATGAGTGACGAATTGGCCAGGAAGAAAGAAGAAGTTAAGAGACTCTCTGCGGAGTCCGCAAGAATGGACTCTGTCATCAGGGAGCAGATGGTAGGCTGTTTCCCATGCTTCCTTTGGGCATGAGAGCTTAGGATTGACGGTTGTGTATGGTAAGTGAAATTTCAACATCCCGATGCTGCATGTGAGCTGTGAGAGATGCCGTAGTGCATGAACAGAAAATTATTTCCAGTCACATGGAATTCTTTTATGTGCTCTGATATCGCACAGCAAACCGGAGCCAATGTCACCACACCGCTTCTTAGAGGCGGGACGTCCACATGATGTGTGAGTTCCACTGAATGTCTGGTTTCTACCTGCAGGCTGAAATTGAAGGCCTCTGCAGTGGTATCACCAACTTTGAGCAGCTTGCTGCAGATAGTGCTGATGAGCTAGCACGAGTGCAGGCTGAAGCCGAGTCCCTCAAGTGAGATTTTATTTGTGATCTTAATTGCAACTTGCACTTAGCTGCACATAACTGAGAGCCGCACAGTTGAAGCTTTTTGTTGTGTTTGGATCTCGCATAGCCTGGCTGTAGGACCTTTTGCAAATATATCTCAGTCTCCCAACTTTGATGATCCTTGGCCATAACCACAGGTACTCACTGCGGTGTGCTCGCATGTTAATTAGTGGAAGGCATAACTTCACGGGGAGCCTGAAGCGTTTACTGCAACTCACTGCTCTGTGACTGAATGCTGTAGTTCTGCTGCAGTGTGAATGATTTTTGAGTACATTGCACTGTGCTCATGCCACCAGGGAGTCCCTGGCTGCAGCCCAGATGGAGGCTGAAGAACGAGAGGAGGCTGCCCTGCTGCTTCTCGAAAAGGACACACAGATAGCCCAGCTGGAAGGAGAGCTGCAGGTAGTCCAGGGGCTGGCTGAATTGCTTGCACGCATTTGATGGCATGCAGTTGTGTAACAATGAGGCGCAGAACCTGCAGACTTGGCTTGCTATCTGTGCCTATCAAGCAGGACTGGGTGCAGTTTTAACTCAAATAATTTAGTAACCTTTAATAGCTCAATAACCGAGCATATTGTGTGGGCACAGATCGCACACGCTTCTGTGGCAGAAAGTTTTTTTTTTTGGCTTGCTTGCTGGCATATCAAGCATTCTGAATCATTCTCTGGAACAGCATGCTTACAACAGCCACCTTCTTGTCTATCTTTGCTAGAAGTGCAAGCCTGCAGTCGTTGCATTTTCTAAACATGCTAAACACGTTGCTAGGAAAGAGATTGTAACTGTGCTTGGCATATCCTTTTGCAGTGAAAGATTGACTACTTGAATGCATTAATTCACTTCAAGCATGTACTTGCATAACTTTGAGAAGGCACACTTTGTGCATTTTGGTCGTCCATTGTTTGACAAGATATTTATTACCTCCAAACATCAACCAACATTCTGAATTGGTCAGCAAACAATGCACTTTCTATTTGCCACTTTGGCTGACATAATTCCTGTGGAACAATTGGTCAATAAGTTTGATCGTGGTGAAGCCTTACTCATTTGGGCAGTTAATTGATCAGTATCTCAACCCTGATTTTAAACGATCGGCTCAATGTGTAGCCTTACTGGGGGAGTGGGCGGGTGTGTCATTGTGAGCATCAGTGGGTGGACTTCAGGCTTCATGTGGATTAAAAATTCAGCAAGTTTGTGCTGTATACTTTGCTCAGCATTTTGCTTGGTAAGAAAGTAAACAGTGCGTTTTGACCACTTCTTCTGTAGACTGTCTTGCAAAGCAGTTTGCTGCTAGTTCAGTGGTTGTTCCTGTTTGGTCTTATCAGTGCAATTACAGTAATTTCCACTAACTTCAACTCACATATCTTTAAATATATCTGTGATCGTAGTTGAGCAACTTTTTCCATGTCATGCAGTGGAGAGCATTATGTACTGTATATATTAGTATCTTGGAAGCTTTTTATGACGAAATTTGGATATCTTGGAATATGATTTGTGAGTACTTGGTAAAGGAAAGGAGAGTTGTTGGCCAGTGATTCTTGCAGCCTACAAGTCGTGCTACTGACGAACAGGTGGGTCTGCACCAGTGGGCTGGAGTGTGCGCCCATTACTGCCACTCTGTTTCCCTGCATGATTTTGTGCGATTTTGACTTCACACGAGGCATGTACAGAGTCTGCTTCCTAGGACAATGACGGTGGGGCAGGCAGGAAGAGGGTACATGCGGGTGAATCTCTGAATCTTCTTTCCCATGAGCAGCAGTATCATTTGTGACATGGCAGAGATGGTGGTGGCCCTTACTGCCTCCACATTATGAGCACGATAACAGGTTCAAGCTAGCGCACTGGTCTTTGTCGGCTGGTTTTCTTGCACTGCTGTGCCACTCACGAGACTCTTCTATTAAATGGTCAACTGCTTATTCTTTAGAAGGGAATTAGCACTGCTAGATATAGATAGATCCAGGCTTACATTTATAAAATGCATGATCAGTACATTTGAAAGTTTTGTGCTTTGTTGACCTCAAGGCTCTGTTTATTTCAATTATTTTTTGGTTTTGTGACTTCAAGATATTGAGGTTTTAGTGTATGTGCACTGAACCTTCTGTCAGGCTACAATTATTTAACTGTGACCACCTTTGCATTTGCAGTTTTCACTGCTGAGTGGAGAGTCAAATCTTTTGCACCTGGGTTGTCACTTGTTGCATCACTGAAGTGTGTAAAATGTGTGAGCATAATTGACAGCTGCACACGGGAAACCGATGTCGGTGTTGGATATTGCGATATACCTCAACCATTACTTTTCTTTAGCCTAGAAATCACCAAAAGCGGCTTTCATAACAGTAATGCTTTCAGTTACCCTGAAGAATAATCTTGCAGGGCATCCTTCTCAATGTTTACCATTCACATATATGTACAGTGGCAGGGTACTGTTTTCACGTCTCTACAGGGTGTTTGCACCTTAGCATGGTTGTGGCTAGCTTACAGTAGCTCACTTTGTGTTAGCCCTTGAAGTATAAAAGGTTAACTCTTTAAGCTTTGTTTATGAAACCAGTTATCACTTTTGTGCATGCTTCACTTGCGATGTTTTCCAGAGACCTGTATTGCTGCCTTGTGAGTGTTTAGATTGCCATTGCTATATTGAGGAGTTGGTTCACTCTGAACTACTTTGTTTTTGTGAAGTTGAATGTTTTTGTTTATTTCACTGATGCTCAAAATTGTTGATTGTGATTGTGCACAGCACTAAATGCTTCCTTGTCTTTTCTTGAAAAACTATCAGGAAAAGAGAGAGGAGCTTGCCAGTCTTGTCCAGGAAAAGGCAGCAGTGGATGAGTCAGAGAGGTTGAGGTGTGTGGCAGCAGTTGTTTTTTGCATCTTTTGTTTATTCAGCCCTTTGTAGGTCACTTGGCTTCTTTGCAAATCTGTTTGCTCTACGAAGTTTGCAGACACTGAAACTGAACAGGATTGCATGTTTATACATTTATATTGGTTGCTGCAATATTATGTGGCATTCTTTACTGCTGAATACATTGTGCTGTGCAAGTTTTGTTAGAACAGCCTCTGGCCGTTAGTAGAAAAGAAGGAGGAGACACTCTCTAATGGTAACCCAGTATGCTTGCCTAATATCATAGTTTGTAGGCTACTCCAAAGGAAGTGGTGAAACATGAAGCGATGCGTACCATCATACGCATGCTGTTCACAGAAAGCATGTGATACAGTATAATATTAGATCTGAATTTAGCGGGTAAAAGTTAGCGGACAAAAAATATCTTCTGCTTATGCACAACTCATAAATCACAATGATACGGTGATGATAGGCAGTGCTGTGCACTTTGCTTGAAAAGGATTCGTAGTACGCTTTTTAATGTGATAGTGTTAAGGAGCTCGTGTTCCAGAAAATCCAGCGTCGGCAGCGATGGTGTTGTTGACCGTGACCAAAAAATCCCCAGAGAAGCTAACTAGGATGCAAACAGGCCACCTAGGAAATGTGATATTGCAGCGCCATCACTACCTACCCACCGGATTGTGAGAAAACTGCTCACAATAGCAGGTGGTCGTTAATGATTGGCTGCTCAGGAAGAGCAGTCTGTGATGCACAAGGTCCACCAGTAGAAGCACCTGCTTTACAGAGCAGTGCCGCATCACTTAACCGCTACACCACTGTGCCAGGAGTGGTATGAAGACTTCTAGGGATTTATGAATACAAAGTAGAGAATGACTAATTCGGCATATATGAACGTAAACCCCTTGAGCTATCACGTCAAACCCCTAACGCGGAGTTTGGGTGTTCTCTTAATTTTCTTTTTTAGCGATAGCTACCTTACGCTAGCATTTCGAGCCATCAGCGTGGCACCCTTGAGCTCTGTGGCGGCGCCGTGGCTGGTCATGTGGTGCAGAGCAGCTGCAGGCGGCATGACCAGCGAAACCGAGTTAGAGGGGGGTGGGGAGTGAATCCACATCCATGGACAAAGATGAAGAAGGAACGCCCAGCGAAACGGAGTGGCGAAAAACTGAATTTGCAATTCGACTGAACGAGTTACAGTCGGCCAGCTGTAGCCATCGCGTCACTCCAGGTTTAACCAGAGCTAAACCACAGCCAATTTTTTTCCCAGTGAAATTGCCACAAATGAGTGACCATCTATGTCCTGCCCATAGATACTACTGCAACTCTGATGGTGCAATTTTGGTTCTTGGTCGCTGCAAAATGCACTAAGAGGCAAAGACTGATGAAAGACACAGACATGGCTCTGGTACACAACAAAAATGGCACCACTCGTTTAACATCTGACACTGTGGAGTTGCCATTTCAACTTAAGGATTGAAAATGAATCTATGAAGGCAGTGTGGCCTTCAAAAAGTATCATGGGAAGCAGTAACCTTTTTTTAAGTTATTGTGATTTCTGTTTTTAAGCGTGGTCAATGCAAGTCTGCTCTCATAGTATGTGGTCCTTAAGATTGTAATAATCATTTTGCAAACCCAATATGTGGCACCAGCTTATTCAAATTGAGGCAGTGAGTCAATAGGCACTGAGATATTTTCCATGTGATAGGAGCCTATGAGAAACTCTGCAGATAGCAGAGACTACTGCAGACTTTTCTTTTAGAGCATTGTACACAGGTGCATGAAAGGGTGAATGGAGTATTGACATATGCCGCTGGAGGGTGCTTAGATGGTGAAAACATAGAAGTAAGAGTTTGCTGAATAAATCACGAGCATGTAGTGACCATGACAGATGCTTTTTCTACTGCAATTTTGAATTTGTGGGTTTTCACTTGTGGTATGAGTCTGTTGGCAACTTTCAGTATGTAATACAAAAGATTGCGCTTGGTGAATGTGATTGCAGCATGCATACTGGAAGGCATCACAAAGCCTTATTTGCAGTCAAATGCCTCTGACAGATTGATTGCCCTCCATAGTTGCACATGAGCACGTAATGTGCGTTGTATTTCCAGAGCACTGAAGTAAATGTCATTGGCATATAGAGAAATCCCAAGTGAGGGTGGCATGCAAAAGATAAAAGAATAGACAAAGTTCTGCTGTTGGGACATGACTGGTTTAAGTCATTGTCCACTGGCAGCATGGTGTCTTTTCTTCTACTTTGTGAAATCGTCTGCTATATAAAATGACTGCTCAGTTACATTCTCTATTTAACAGAAAAAAAAGGTCTACAGTAGAACCCTACAGTTACGTTTTTCATGGGACCGCATAAAAAAGTGTACCAGCTGGGACAATAACCGAGAAACATCTGGGAAGAAAATGATATGTTGTTTTCTGCCGTGACTTTCTTGTTTAGTTCTAGTAAAAAAAGGCCAGTGGCGCATCACTTTACCGCTGCGCCACTCCCAGTGATCTATGAATGTAAAGTAGAGAATGACCAATTCTGCATACACCCTTAAGGTAGAGCTTAGTGCACTAGCACTAAGGACCCCACTCACCGATTTTGCCAATCTTTAAAACCTGCTTGAGCTTGAAAACTGAGCCTCAGCTTGAGACTGAAGTGCTAGCACACCCAATTGGGATTTGGCCTAACCACACTAAATCATCCGTCATTTTTTGTATAGCAAGCGTAGGTCAGTTTTGTTGCCTGTACACAACTGCTAAAGGTGACACCGAGGCTATGTCTGCGCATTGGTTATGACCTCAGTAATGTGTGCCAGCAGTGTACTGCACTATTTGGATAAAAGTCATCTATGCTCACAGTAGCCTGCTCATAGCAAAAGCCATGATGGGTGTCATCACAGGAAATCCCAAATGAGGGAAATAGACATTGTAATTTCATTGTCTGTGTGATATGAACTGCAACACATGTTGAATACGCTGCAGGATGGTCTTTTTGCCAGGTCATTTGTTAAAACTAAAGAGAAGTCTGATTGACGCTATGCAACTATTTCTAAACCCTCAAGGAAAGATTGCAGCATTAAAATTAAACATCATCACATTGCAGGGAGTGTAATCAAAACTGGAAAGAAATTGTATCGAGCATTTCCAAAAAGCTTGAGCAAGAAAAGAACTGGCGGGAGAGCATGGTAAGTTGCATTTTTATCTGTGCATGCCTTCTGTAGTGGTGGTTCTTAGAAGTGAGATCTTTGTGGTCCTGTGCAGGATGTATACCTCTGCGTTCTTGAAATCAAATAAAAACTGAAAAACATTCAGAGGAAAAATAATTGCAAATTTGTAATAATAAAGAAGTCTGAATGCAAAGGACATCTTGGTCTTCAGCTCAAAATGTTTGGTCATGAAAAGGGCAACATTCGCTAATGTAAGCAAGAGCTCGTTAATTCAAACTGATGGTTAATTCGAACTGATGCCCGTGTCCCGGCATAGCCCTCTGTATTTCAATGGGGGGAAAACTGTTGATAATTCGAACAAGTCGACGTCCGCTACGGTTAATTCGAATAGGAGCCACTGGCTGACACCGCTCCTCGTAGATAGAAGTTGACCCAGAGCGAGTACAATGTGGTGCAAGTTTACTAGAGATGTAAAAAATGGAAAAAAAAGCCGAGTGCACAAGGCTGGCGGAGCCCATGCCACCGATGCTTTGGCACAAGCCGTTCCTGGTGTTCGTTCTGCCGCGGTGACTGGGTCGTGATCATATGGTGCACACAACACAGTACGGCGGTTCGAGCGCAGGCGACATGCTTTTTGTTGGTGCCACGAGCTATGTTGACAGCAGTGTGGAGATGTTGGAGCCTTCGAGTGGCGCCAATATAATTGAGGCAGCATGTTATCAGCAGACTCCACAGTGCTCACGGGCGGTGAGCACAGCCGACAGGGATGAGTCCGACAGTGGCGATGAGCCTATGCCATAACCAAGTGCATGTGAAGTAGCATCGGCGCTCGATGTTGCCGCACGCTAGTTCTCTGCCAGTGAGAACCCGGACGTTGCGCTGGAGCTCTTGGGCAAGCTGCAAATGATGCTGATGGAATCTCGGCAGAAGAAACGCAAGCAAATGGACATCACTGATTCCTTCTAATTTTGACAACCCTTCCCCATAAATAGACATGTTTTGAAGCATAAAGAGCATCCTGTATTCCAGCACTAAAGCTCACTGCTCATGCGAATGCATTCCAGTACTTGTTTCTGGCGCATAACTGGCCAATCAATTTATTTAATTTGCCACTAGGACTGCATGAATTTAATTCTCAGAATCTCCTGCCACTAACTTGTAGTAGCGCTTAGCTCGCAGTAACGAGTCTAGATGTGACTGCTTTGGATTCTGTAATGCTACTCATTCCAGTGCCCGTTCGATAATTCAAACTTCACTTAATTCAAACAATTTTCCGGTCCCCATCGAGTCCGAATTAACAAGCTTTTACTGCATCAGGTTATCAGGTTTACCTGATGCAAAGCTTATTCACCCATGGGACCAGCTCATCTTTGTCTGATGTACTACATTTACTACAATTTTCTATGTGCAGCACAGGCGGCAAAAGGAACTACAGCATTTTATGTCACTAGTTGGATGAGATGCACTGTAACAAGTAACTGCAACACAGAGGCATGCATACGAGCGATGATGAATCCACACAACTTTATGAATGCCAGCTACTATGGTTTCTTCAATCCAGATCTGAAGTAATGCTTTATGAAAGTCCGATAGCTATATTGGGTTCCTGTACACTGTAAATCAAGTATTCTAAGAAACGAGAAGCTGAATTTTCTGTAAAAAAAAAATGCTGCCTGAAAATGCTGAGCTTTAACTGCATCCTAAGGCACAGTTACAGTTAAGCCCACATATATCGAAGTTGCAAGAAAGCCTAAAAGTTCGATATAATGTGTAATTCGATGTAAAACTTGAAGTAAATTTAACACACAAACTCATTGAGATGGAAAAAGATGTATCTCTATGGTAGCCATTTACTGTGTGCAGATTACCAAGTGAAATAGTTGTGAATTTATTATGTTTTTCATCATTGCCTAGGAGAAAACTCATTTTTCATTGTTACCAATGGACTTTAAACAGCTGAGACCTCAGCCTGCTATTGATGTGCAATATGTCGACGAACCATGTTGAGCGCACAGAGCATGCGGGCACATGTTCTCTCAATTCTACATCACAATTCGCATTAGTGCTGTTCTGGTTACCTTAACATCGGCAATGATGTGTTCGCCTGCAAGCTCTTCCACAGTCTTAACATCACCATCCGCAGAGACGAATTCATCTACGGCTGCCCGATCATAAATAGCACCAGAAAATTTGGACAACTGGTTACACAAATCATCATAACCCACGAGCTCCGGCAAAGCAGAGACCAGAATGTTGGAAGCAGTTTTGTATAGTTTTGGTTTTGGAATCATTCCACAATTCAACCAGTATAGGCAGGGTGCCTATGAGGTCGATTTTAGGTCTCTTCCCGTCCTCAGGTTCTGCAGGAGCCATTCAGTCAGTTGTTTCCTACAACTAACTTTCACTACGCAGATTACCCCCTGGTCCAAGGGTTTTAGCACCAGTGTAGCTTTCGGTGGCAGGAAACCAGGTGCGATGTTGCTGAAACTTGCACTGAAGCGCTAGGCACAGCCGTTGTCTATAGCGAGGCAGCCATCGAGGAACCATTTGTACGCAGCTGCCTAATCATGTTCATATGGTGCTGTATGTACACATCTGCCGCAAGTGCCAGGCCTCTTCTCCACTTTGGCCCTAACGTCATCCTTGTTCTTTAGAATGTTGCTCAGCATGCCTCTCGGAATCCTGTGCGCTGCGGCGACTTAGGATTTCTCATCTTGTGCAACTCGCGTGATAATTTCCAGCTTCGTGGAAAAGGGGAGGTTCTGCCGTTTGTTTCGCGGCTGTCATCGTGTGCACATGGAGACTAACGAAAACCATGCAAAACTGCCAGCGCCAGCACGATGCACCATGCGAACTGTGGGACAACGTGGGCACAACTGGCGCAATGCACGATTTGTACGCATCCGCTGCTTGTCATGGAAAATCCGCTTCATCATTGGTCGGAGCATGCCAGTGGGAAAGTGAATCCCCAGTGTGTTGAGGAAAACCCAGCTCCTTGAGTCGCCTGGTGTTTCCCAAAGTTCGATCTATCAGATGTGGCTAATTTTTGTATGATGTAGCCGTTTATTTTCCTATACATTCAGGTGACAGCTTTATAGTGCACAGAAATTATTCTATATAAATGATAATTCGATCGAATCGACTTCGATATAATTGGGTTCGAGTTAATCGGTTTCAACTGTAGCCATTTAAAAGTAATGAATGCCAAATGTGCTTCAATTTTGAAGCATCGAGTTTAGTATATTCTTTCTTAGTGCTGGAGACACCATTGTTTTAAAGAAACAAAATTTGCTTACTGGAGCTGATTGTGATACGTACAGACTCTCTGTGGAGCTTTATGCCATTGTTTTTCTTTTACTTTGAAATTTGAAGAACGTGTACAGATTTGCTTTTTATGTGTGTGTTTGCACACAGGTGGATTCAGATGCTACTCTTGACGTGCAGACAAATGATTTTTTGTTATTTTTCCCTTTATTTTACTTTTCTGTATTGAATTCTTTGGTTATGTCAGCATTCTTTATCAAGATTTGTGATTTGCTTTTCTGGATCTTTATGGTAAGATATACCGTATTTACACGATTGTAATCGACCTATTTTAAATTTTGAAAGTCCCAAGCATTGTGGTCAACTTACAATCGAAACGAAAACATCACACGATAAGTAAATGCGAGGGAAACGAGATATCAGGCTTGCTACAGTGTGGTTGCATTTTTGCTGCATGGCTCCATCGCATCGCTCTTGGTGCTGGCCTTGAGCAGCTGCTATGTCAACGCGCAAAACTGGCATCCCCTCCCGATGTGCGCGGGCGGCGGCCGATGGCTGCTATCGATAAGAAGCAAACTGGCACCCCATACGTGGCTGCTGACTGCGGTTGCCGATATGCGGCGGCGGCTCGATAACACAACTACGGGAAGCTCAAGCATCCAACAAGTTTTCTTTTTGCTTTCAAATGCGCGCTTGGCACTGAAGGGAGCGTTAAGAGTTGATGGAAGGGCCACTGTTGCAATTGAGGTGGCACCCCCGCTTGGAACGGCAGCGGTGCCGGGGAGTGTTGGTAGCTGACGGAAGAGCCGACGCCATTCACGAATAGTTTCTCTTTGGCTCTGATGCATTTGACTACTGCCGGCCATGTTTCACAAGTTTTTAATGTAGTGCTTTGTCAGTCATCATTTGCCAGGTCTGGCATGCGACCGGCACTTGTTCATGGCTACATTCAAGATGGCTGCCATTTTTTGTGCTGAAGAAACGAACAGCCGCGCGTCGGGCCGCAAGTTCGACATTCGCAACGGGTGATACAGGTGTGGCAGCTGCAGCGAGGAAAATTTTCAGCTGTTCCACGCAATGTCATGATGTGGCTGTTTGCGGAGTGCGGGATTTCGCTGGAGGATGACGATAGAACGACGTGCTATGGGACAGCAGAGAAAGTTCATATTTAAAACAAGAAACAACAAAAATGAAACATTTTCATACTTTTTTTCCAATTTTTGAAAAATATTTATGCCCTATAGGCCTCCTTTACCCCACGTCGTGAAGGTGCCGTGGCGCTGATTTCAGCAGCGACTTTCGCACGGTAGGCAAAACAGGTTCTGCCTGCCCGTGCCTATCGCAGCTGCCGCAGTTACCGGCGGATGCATGATGCCTGCACGCTGCAGAGGCAGTGTGTATTGACTAGCTGCATCACAATTGGATCCGCGTAGTAGCATAAAAAAAATTTAAATTAGCCTTGATATGTTTCTCACAGATAAATACCGCATTAGGAAACTGGTTAACAGACAATGGACTGCGGTACTAAAGCGCGAAGTCTGGGCGTCGATCGGCACTGCCACTCAATGTACTTAATAGCATGTGAGTTACTGCATCCATTCACCAGAACATCGCTATAGTATGCTTATAATTCTGCAAGGAAAAAAAGCACATATGTAACTGCACACATATCTATCACCTTAAGCGGTGTGCACGGAGGTGCCGGCAGGTTCACTGGCCCCCAAGGAATGCATTCTTTTGTTAATAGCACAGCGTGTTTTAATGGTGCATTTTATGACATTTGTTATCTACTTGAAACTGTTTCTTAATATGACTGATGTAACTATTTAATTCGAGTAGAAAGAAGTCTCGTAAGTTCTATAAAACTTGCATGTCATGTGTCATGTTTCATGAGGTAGTACGTGATCGTGAAGCTTGTTTGGAAAAAAGCAGGCATGCTACTAACAGACTATGCGGCGAGATTGAGAGGGGACACGGCAGTGAAAGGTGTTTTCGTTATTTATACATGTGATATGTAACGAAATTTGGTGCAGCTATGAAATTGCTGCACTAGTTTCAGTAATGCGTTTTATTTTTAGCTATGTCTGGTGCAGTTCTTGGGTAATTATAATTAACACCCTCATCAAGTCACCCTAAGGTCTTAAATAATTGAGTAGAAAGTGCGGAAATTTTTTTATGCCAGCATGTTCACAAAGCTCTCTTCTATAGGATGACGCTATTATTTCTTTTTTTAGATGATCAGTACTTGGGCATGGATGCATTTATATGAAACATTTCTTACAAAAATAACTAGCACAGTACTGCACATGTAGAAAAAAAAAACAAGAGATTTATTACACTCCTCAGTGTCTCAGGAATCGTTTGCCACAAATAGAAACATTCTATTTTTATCTGTTATGAAATTACGAAGGGGTGAGTGATGAAAATCGCAGAAAATGTGAAAGGTCAGAAAACGGACCTTAAAGTTTATTCCCTCGTTTATGGCATTTTCACTTTCGCTTTGATCAAAGAAATGCAGCACTGAAATCTAACAAAACCTCAAAGAAATTACCTCAAATTTTCGATGACCACGCATCTGAAAAGCGTAATTTTTAAATTTCTCTGAATATTTTGCTATAATATTTCATCACAAACCCCAGGGCTAGCAAAGAAAATAATTCCACCAAAAAATTTTCACCAAAGCTACCAGTTTAACAAGGGGAGAAGTCGGCCTGGCTGGTGCATGATCTTGCGGCTAAAAACAGCGCTCAAGCGAGACAGAGGAGATCGGGGACACGACGCTGTCTCTGCTTTTTGCATAGCACGACATGTGTGTCAACAGATGGTGAGCGCACGTCTGCTCCGCCGAAGCAATGCCAACTTTTCCCCTCTGTACTGTCCTAAAGTAAAATCATTCCATCAAGTGCAGAGTGTCAAAAACTTATCTTATTCAATACCTAGCATAGAAATCAATGTCAGAAATGCTTTCTGTTTGCTACTAGCCATACTAACCACATATATAAACAATACACAGTGGCGAACTATTTCTCTGAATACGCGGCATGTGGCCAATGCGAGTTCGTGTACTTTGAGAAATTAGTAAGTTCAAAGCATCAACCATTGCTGTGATTCTCAGAAACTGATAACGCGCCTACAAGTCTTGAAAACCAGCACTCAACACCTCTCCGTGACGCTACTCCCTGTCTTGTGCCTACCGCGAGCCCGCTAGCAACTGCCGCACCACCTCGTTTGCTTGCAAACATGCAGGTCTCTAAAGCTGCATGCCCCGAGTTATATCAAAAGCCATAATCTGCAAATATGAATGAAAAAAAATTGTGAAGGGTTTTCTAAAAATTTGAATTTTTATTAATTATTGAGCAGTGCCTGGTTTCTTGCCTTTTTTAAATATTCAAACTGTCATCACGTCACGAACAAATTTTTTTCGGAAAAAATATTTCAGGGCTTTGATTATGCACATTAGGATAAGTTTCCATGAATTTTTTGAAAAATCTGGAGATAGTCGAGCGCAACGTCTGAGACGTTTGGTGTGAAATGACCCCTACATTATCTGTTTTTCAATAAAATAATCGGTTGTCAGTAGTATGTAGTCCCGTCTTTTGCATTTGCGAGCCTCTTTATGTCGCATTAATATTTTACCTAAGAAAATGACTTCCAAACAAGGGGCACACACTGAAAAGGAGTGGAAGGGCTAGCGACGAGTAAAGCAGAAGAGTCCACATCATGTCTGCTTTGTTGGATAACTCAGTGACCCCACACAAAGGGCAAGCATCGTCTAGTGAATTGAACACCTGTAAATGAGAATTCCACAATACATCATATTCACACTATCAATCAGGTGATAGAGAAATGCGCAGAATATAACCAACCTCTACATATAGCCTTCATAGATTACAAGAAAGCATTCGACTCAGTGGAAACTTCAGCAGTCATACAGGCATTGCGTAATCAGGGTGTAGAATAGCCTTGTTAAAATACTGGAAGATATCTATAGCAACTGCACAGCTACTATTGTCCTCCATAGTGTCAGCAATAAAATTCCAATAAGGAAGAGCGTCAGGCAAGGAGACATGATCTCTGCCAATGCTATTCACCGCCTGTTTACAGGAGGTATTCCGAGGCCTAAATTGGGAACAGTTGGGAATAAGAGTAAATGGAGAATGCCTAAATAATCTGCGATACGCTGATGATATTGCCTTGCTTAGTCACTCAGGAGGTGACCTGCACATCATGACCAATGAGTTAGAGCAGAACGGTGGGTCTAAAAATGAATATGCAGAAAACCAAAGTAATGTTCAACAGTCTAGCAGGGGAACAGCAGTTCACAATTGGCAGCGATAAAGGAATACGTAGGTGTCACATATTAAGGAGCCTAAATTAAATTTTAAAGGAAAGAGGTGTGAGGAAGACGACGTGGATTGACCGAAGAATAAAGAAGAGGAAGAAGAAGCATTCGGTGAGGTGGAAAGAGATGATTGGGGGAGAAGCATTCGGTGAGGTGGAGAGAGATGATTGGTGGAGAAGAGAAGACAACGACAAGGCTTACAAGGCTTACGTGGACTAACACCGAGGCTATAAAAGGGCGAGTGAGAGCGAGGCACGGGGGAACAGCAGAGAAGCAGAGGCTCCGGTGGGTCAGGGACACATCGGCTGGAAGAGAGTGACGCCGGCTACTGCTCCGGTGAGCTCGCCTTCTACGGCATCGCATCGTGGACTTCCTGCCATGCCTGAGCCCGTTCCGGGGAGTCAACGGAGGACGCTACCACCTGCTACGGCCAGGGGTGTCTCCAGCGCTGTTGCCACCCATCCGGGTGGTGCCCCCAACGCCAACAACACCGGCATCACCTCCACGGGTGCTTGTACGGGGAGCTTGTACTACGCAGCCAGTGACGCCAGCCCAAGCACGTCGAAAGCCACCAGCGACGCCAGCCCAAGCGCGTCGAACGCCGCCTTGATGCCGCCTACTGGATCCATACAACGCCGCCACACCGAACCAACCGTGAGCACGAACGCCGACCGCTAATAGTAGAACGCTAGTAGTAGACGCTGGTAGCAGTGTGCCCGGGCCGTGTGTATTTATAGTATTTGTTTTGTGTTAGTTTTATTAGTTTTGTGTTCTAGTGTGTGTCACATAGGGTGTATTAAATGTGCGTTTGTGTGGGTACACCTGTCGCCTAGTCCATTCTTTCGGTCCGAGTGTTCTCAGGAGTGATCTGTGACAAAGATAATTGGCGAGCCTGTGCCAGGATTCATTTTCTTTTTTGCTTCTTTGTCTCGGATCTTTCCGATCTCTCGACGGCAGAAAGTATGGATTTGGCAAAAACGTTCGAATTGGCGCTCAAGCTAGGTTTAAGCAAGGAAGAGGCGATGCATCTCTATGACGAGGAGGGAAAGAGGCAGAAAGAGGAGGCAGATAGAGGAAAGGGCGCAAGCACGCGCAGACGCTCGCGAAGCAGATAAAAGAGCTCGCAAGGCAGAAGAGCGGGAAGCTAGAAGAGCTCGCGAGGCAAAAGAACAGGATAAAAGAAGGATAGAACGGGAGAAGGAGTTTCTTTTGTGGAAACAGGCGCATGTCGCTGGAGGATATGAGGAGATCACGGACAGTGATCAGCGTTCCTTAGCGGGTAGAGAATCTCCTAGACCGGCCAGAGTTTGTCCAAGGAAGCCGACGGCTCGTTTCGATGACAAAAGAGATGATCTGGACGCATATCTGCAACGATTCGAGCGGATAGCTTTGGGGCAAGGCTGGGAGCGCAATGAATGGGCCACGGCATTGAGCATGTGTTTAGTTGGAGAGGCGCTGAATGTGTTTGGAAGGATGCCTGCTGCTGATTCCATGGACTACGAGAAAGTCAAAAAGGCGCTCCTCCAAAGATTCAGGCTTACTTACGGCAGAAGGTTTTCGTGAGAAATTTCGCACCGCGAAACCTGAGGATTCGGAAACCGCTAAGCAGTTTTCCTGCAGGCTGGCCAACTATTTTGATAGGTGGCTTGATATGTCAAACACAGAAAAGAGTTTTGAAGGGGTGCGTGACAAGCTGGTCACAGAAAAGTTTTTAACGTGTTGCAGCTCAGAGCTAGCGCTATTCCTGAAAGAAAGAAAGTTGTGTTCATTGGAAGAGTTTGCCGACACTGCAGACCAATTCCTCGAGGCTCAAGGGCTAAGAAATTTGAGTAAGGCAAGGGAGGAAACCCAAAAGATCCTAGAGACAGATGCGGCAAAACCAAGAGCATATGGCGGTGCATCTAAGGCGCCAGTAAGGTGTTTTCTCTGCGGCAAGGTGGGACACCGTGCAGCTGACTGTCGAACTAGCAGCACTGCCCAAAAAACACAGGTTGTGTGTCAAGGTTTTAAGAGGAGGGGTCATACTCTGGATGAGTGCCGACACAGAATGCAGGACCGAGCTGCATGCGTTGTCGACTCTAGGGTAGAACTTGTCACGCCACCCGAAGTTCCACAACTGAAAGGAGAGCAAACGCCGCTGGAAAATGAGGCAGTGAGTGGAACACCCAAGTCGAAAGCAGCAATGCCAGTGGTGGTTGGGCAAATAGGGGACCGTCCTATATTGGTGCTTAGAGACAGCGGAGCCAACACAGTCTTGGTTCGGAGAAGCCTGGTGAAGGACGAGGATCTTACAGGGGAAGCGTCGGCCGTCACTCTTGTAGATAGCACAGTAAGGTACCTTCCTGAAGCCAGGACTCTAGTGTCCACGCCATATTATACTGGGCAGGTAGTGGCAAAATGCGTAGACCAACCCATCTACGATCTCATCTTGGGAAACATTACGGGTGCAAGAAGTGTCGAAGAACCCGATCCCGAGTGGAGGATGCTCGACGTTGAAGAACATCCAAAGGAGGAAAGGCCTGCGACAGTTCAGACGGGTGCAGTCAGTTTCTCGTCGGCAGTGGAGACAAGAGCTCAAGCGACAGCCCAAGCAACGCAGCGTCCGCTCTCTACTCCTTTTATGATGTGCTTGAGCGTAACACCGGGCGAAATTGCAATTAGGCAAAAAGAAGACCTGAGCTTGAAAGCCTGCTTCGAAAGAGTCGGGGGGAAAAAGTGAAAAGAAAGAAAAGTCGTACGTCCTTCGAATATCAATTGGTAAATGGTCTTCTGCACAGGGAATGCGTATTTAGTTCAGGAAGGCGGGTCCAACAGCTGGTGTTACCGAGAGATATGCGAGAGACCGTGCGATGCTTAGGACATGACGCCACTATGGCCGGACACCAGGTTGTTCTAAAAACGGTGTCTAGGATCACCGAGGAGTTCTTTTGGCCGGGTGTTCAGAGTGACGTTAAGCGCTTTGTTCGCTCATGTGACGTGTGCCAGCGCACAGTTCCGAAGGGAAGAGTTCGTCCTGTACCCCTGGGCAAGATGCCAGCCATCGACCTATCATTTCAGCGAGTGGCAATTGACATTGTGGGGTCAATCTCTCCAGTATCCGCCAAAGGCAATAGATATGTGCTTACTCTGGTTGACATGGCCACTCGTTATCCTGACGCAATTCCATTGACAACTATTGACAGTATCCAGGTGGCGGAGGGTCTCGTGGAAATGTTTTCGCGTTATGGGTTCTCGAGGGAAGTTTTGAGTGACCGGGGCTCGAACTTCACATCTGAACTAATGAAGAAGGTTAACCGCCTTTTGTCAGGAAGGCAGGTACTGACGATGCCTTACCATCCCATGTGTAATGGGCTTGTAGAGCGGTTCAGCGGTACCCTCAAAAATATGATCAAGAAAATGAGCCAGGAGTGGCCTACTGGTTGGGATAGATATCTCCCAGCTCTTTTGTTCGCATACCGCTAAGTACCACAAACAAGTCTTGGTTTCTCGCCCTTCGAGATGTTGTGTAGGAGAACCGTTAGAAGTCCACTTGCATTACTCAAGGAGCTGTGGGCTAATGAAGAGATTGAATCAGATCTCAAAACAACATACACGTACGTTCTTGAGTTGTGGGACAGGTTGAAAGAAACATGCAGGCTTGCACATCAAGGCCTGGAAAAGGAGCGTGGACGCCATAAGAGATATTATGAAAAGAAAGCCATTCACAGGAATCTGAATGCGGGCGACAGGGTTCTCGTTCTGCTACCCACGGATCATAATAAGTTAGTGATGCAATGGAAGGGCCCGTACCTTGTGACGCGGAAGAAAAAGGACATGGATTATGAGTTATTCATAGATGATACTAAGAACGTTTTCCATGTAAATATGTTGAAGAAATACGAAGAAAGGGGTCCCGTACGGTACGCCCCCAAGGTAGCATGTGCGGTAGTGGCCCAGGAGACAGGTGATGCTGCCGAGGTGCCCACGTTCAGTGGGAAGAAAAACGCAGGAGGGGATGAGGTACTGAAGAAGCCCAATTTGAATGCAGACAGAGGATTACAGCTGTACTCCAAATCAAGGGGGAGAAGTTTTCGGATGGGCCAGGCAAAACGGAGGTCATATGTTGCAAATTAGACTTGTATACAGATAGAGCTAACTGAACAGCTCTAGGTATTTCTGGGATGTATCTTGTTGTTATTGTTGTTGTGTTAATGCATCTCTGGGATTTATCTTGTTGTTGTTGTTGCTATTGTTAGTGTTATGTGATTATACAAGGGAGTGTGTTGTGGACACGAACATGTTTATTAAGGACTCTGTGCGGACATCTGCGGTGTGGTGGGTGCTGGGTCCAGAATCGCCACAGAAGATAGTCGGTTGGCTGGGTGGCTTGGAGATGAGGATGACATGAGAAGTTTTTCATGGAAAAACTCTTGAGAGAGGGGGCCCTTGTCACATATATTAAGGAGCCTAAATTAAATTTTAAAGGAAAGAGGTGTGAGGAAGACGACGTGGATTAACCGAAGAATAAAGAAGAGGAAGAAGAAGCATTCGGTGGTGGAGAAGAGAAGAAGACGATGACAAGGCTTACGTGGACTAACACGGAGGCTATAAAAGTGCGAGTGAGAGCGAGGCACGGGGGGAACAGCAGAGAAGCGCAGGGTCTGGCGGGTCAGGGACACATCGGCTGGAAGAGAGCGACGCCGGCTACTGCTCCGGTGAGCTCACGTTCTACGGCATCGCATCGTGGACTTCCTGCCGTGCCTGAGCCCGTTCCGGGGAGTCAACGGAGGACTCTACCACCTGCTACGGCCAGGGCTGTCTCCAGCGCTGTTGCTATCCATCCGGGTGGTGCCCCCAACGCCAACAACACCGGCATCACCTCCACGGGCGCTTGGACGGGGAGCTTGTACTACGCAGCCAGCGACGCCAGGCCAAGCGCGTCGAACGCCGTCAGTGACGCCAGCCCAAGCACGTCGAACGCCGCCTCGACGTAGCAACAGCACAGCTACTATTGTCCTCCATCGTGTCAGCAATAAAATTCTAATAAGGAAGAGCGTCAGGCAAGGAGACACGATCTCTGCCAATGCTATTCACCGCCTGTTTACAGGAGGTATTCTGTGGCCTAAATTGGGAACAGTTGGGAATAAGAGTAAATGGAGAATACCTGAATAATCTGAGATACGCTGATGACATTGCCTTGTTTAGTCACTCATGAGGTGACCTGCAAATCATGACCAATGAGTTAGAGCAGAATGGTTGGTCTAAAAATTAATATGCAGAAAACCAAAGTAATGTTCAACAGTCTAGCAGGGGAACAGCAGTTCACAATCGGCAGCGATTAAGAAATACGTAGGGCAGGTAGTGACAGCTGACCCGTGTCATGAGAGGGAAGTAACTAGAAGGATAAGAATGGGGTGGAACGCATATGGCAAGTTCTCTCAGATCATGAATGGCAGTTTACCAATATCCGTCAAGGGAAAAGTGTACAATAGCTGTATCTTACCGGTACTCACCTACGGGGCAGAAACGTGGAGGCTGACGAAAAGAGTCCAGCTTAAGTTAGGGACTACGCAGCGAGCCATGGAACGAAAAATGATAGATGTAACGTTAAGAGACCGGAATCGGGCAGAGTAAGTGAGGGAACAAACGCGGGTTAATGGCATCCTAGTTGAAATCAAGAGGAAGAAATGGGCTTGGGCAGGGCATGTAAGATAACCGCTGGTCCTTAAGGGTAACGGAGTGGATTCCAAGAGAAAGTAAGCGTAGCAGGGGGCGGCAGAAGGTTAGGTGGGCGGATGAGATCAAGAAGTTTGCAGGCAAAGGCTGGATGCAGCTGGCAAAGGACAGAGTTAATTGGAGAGACATGGGAGAGGCCTCTGCCCTGCAGTGGGCTTAGTAAGGCTGATGATGATGAAATGAGAAACACACGTCTGACAACTATGTCATTTTGTTTTATTTCTTTTCATGTGTTCTACAAAGCTGCAGCCAGATTAGATTGTTTAAAATTTAATTCAAGTAGGCCTCTAAACTGAAAGTGCATTGCATTGTGTTGGGCAGGGCTTTCCTGTACAATTTGTGCACATTTTACTCGATACAGTTCTTTCAGCGTACATCAAGGTTTTCCTAGTTCAAGCATGATGCTAAGTGTATCGATCCTCTTTGTGCAGGAAATCCAGTTTCTCAAAACCTCAAAGGGAGAAATAGCCCAGAAGGTAGGTGCCATTATTATGTCACATTTGTCAGCTTAACAGTAGAACTGCATATAATCAGGTTCAATCATTGTCTGATCTGTTGCATAGCCTTCCGAGCACAGTAGACAGGCACTGGCTAAACTCGAGACTGAGGTAAGCAAGCATGTGCATGCTGTGCACTTAACCTGACAGTCTAAGGTGCTGTCACTAGATAAATTCGTCCACACTCTGAAAAATTCTTTGAGGGATGTGCAAGCTTGGGCGAAAGGGGTGCACCCACGGAGGTGAGTGGGTTGTGCTGTGCAGCCATTAATGTTGCGAGGATGGAAAAGTGCAGGAGGGGGGTGGTTGCAGGAAAAGCCAGACTGTTAGTGTCCTTTTAGAGTTCAGTCCTTGTGCATCCTCCCTGTATTCTGTGTCGTCTTCGGCTTTGGCAATATTGGCGTAGCCAGTTGTCCAAGTAGCAAAGCGAAATGCCACTTGGAAGGTGGCTAGCAGCGTAACATGCCACCTGCCAGTGGTGGTAGGTGAAGGCAGGTGAAGAGGTGCACTCAAATCTCGCATTACCAACTATCGTAGTCATCAGTCAATTTTTTTGCCTCTCCTCCTCTCTTCCACGTCTCTGAAAACCCTCACCTGCCCCAGTTGTACCTATGAGTGCCTGTAGCAGCTTTGTCTGGTCGATTAGAGTCAGAATCTATTCATAGAACGAACTCTAGACCTGAACAGAGGTGGAAGACTTGCACTGCCCTAGCCGGTCTCTGACACTAAGAGTCTTTTTGCATGTGGCAGCCCTTGCCTGCTTTGAAGCAGGAAGCAGCCCACATTGCTTTAATAGTGCCTATGCACAAAGCCTCTGGTATGGCCATTTCGCTTCCTTCTCTCTGAAATGTAGAACAAGCACCTCAAGGCAAAAGTGTCGAAGCTACAGGAGAAGGTTTGCCGCCTAACCAACGAGATAGCTGAAACAAGGGACGCTGAAGCACGGAAACGTGAGCGCATTGAGCATCTGTACCGGGAAGCCAAAGAAGAGCACCAGTTCATGAGGAGAGCCAGCACTGCTGCCAGGGCAGGGGTGACCCCAGGCCGCCAGGTAGGTTCTGCAGCAGTGATTGCGAGAAAGAAAATAGTAGTTCCCTAATTGGATCAGGGCTCCTTAAACTGCATGCAATCATTTTACCAACTGTAAGTGTGAGAGGTGGGTGCCAGTGTTGGCTAATATGAATTTGTTTTACAAGGTTGTGTGGGCTGAAATTTATATAGGCAGCTAGAAGTTGCATAATCCATTTCTGTGGTGGTCGTGAATGGTTGATTACATGTGGTGGCAAAATTACTCACACTGCAATTTACGCAAATTGATCTGATACTTTGGCTACAGTTCAAAAGCTGCTTTGCATGAAAGCTTGTTGAAGTAACGAAGAGTTGCACTCAGTTTACGCTGGTGGCCTGTTGCAGCTAAATGAGATCATTTTGTTTTGACCAGGCTTCAACCGCTGTTCAACGGGGAAGCAGACCTGTGCCTGCAGCACCACAAGATGTACCCAAGTGCATGCCGACACAGGAATGCCCTTTCACATCGTCGTTTCTGCACACTCCACACAAGCCTAGCACTTCCGTGGCCCAAGCCCCATCACTGATTGCACCTGCTTTTGCAGAAGCGCCAGCAAGCAGCACCTTTAGAGGCAGAGTGGTGAGGGCTGCAGCATACATTTAGCCGCCCACTCGAACTGCTTCCTCAGGGCGTGTAGCTTTGGTCAAAGTGAAGCCCCACAGGCCACTGGTAGAGCATCTCTATAGTTGCACCCTGGTTGCCATAACAAATGCTGAAACAGCATAGCTACCAATACAGCCCCTTTTTGGATTGTTTTCTTAATGGGCAAAAGTTTTATCCCTTGCTACCCTGCTTCCCATTAATAGTGTACATGACACTGCGCACTGTACTTGCTTTAATAATGTTTTTTCAAGGATATAGATCAACAACATGTTTACAGACATAGGGGGTGCTCGCAGGCGCCGGAGTCTAGGTTGCTTCGATAGTTTCCTTTGGTAGGGTGGCGACATCTCCAGTTTTTGGAGCTAAATCTCATTTAGCCACAATAAAATATTTCTCCGGAACTCAGCATTTCCTCGTCTTTGTCACATGAGAGCATTTAATACTGCTTCATTACACTGAAAATTTATTTCAGAATAAATTTTAGCATCTTTTTGTTCATTATAGGGTTCGGCGCAACCCCTGTGATTCAAAACGTCACCTTTTAATCAGATAATGAGTGTCTCCACCCTACCAAAGGAAGCTCTATCAAGGCGCTCTACCAAAGTCGGCTGAAGGTATCCTGTGTGCTGTCATCTGCTATTGTGCGCAGTTCGCTTATTATGCTGTTTGAGAGATGCCTTCTATGTAGAGCTGTCTAAACTATCTAGTTTGAATGATTTTATATTTCTGAGTAATTTTATCACCCACAGAAAGCACGTCTGAATGCACAAGAAGCTTATGCAATTCGGAGAAACTTGTCAGCAGTGAATAAACGGCCGCCATTATTAGTGCATTGTGAAAATAGAAAATAATTTTGAAAAGCTTTCTTTACATCTGCTATGTTCGCACACTGTATACCCCCAAGTCAAGGTAACTCCAACTTGCACAGACTATGTGTATTGTTGGGTTTTTATTTCGGTTTTGTTATTGAATAGGCAAGCTCATAGGTGCCCTGTGAAATCAAAGAGCTACTTCGAAAATTTTTGTTTACATGCATTCATACAGGCCGTACGCCCACAGTTACCACCACCCAGTTACAGAAGCACTATCGCTGTTTGCACCACAGGCTGCTGTAGGTCTTTAATTTTCTTGAAAATGTGAACAATTGAAGAAGTGCCATGCACCTGCTTCCACAGAGCACTGTTAAGGAGCCTTCACTAAATTGGCTCCCACTCCTGAGAGAAAGTATCGGGTAACTTTGATCAAGATATGTACTAAGAAGTGTTGCAGATGGGGCCTACTGTATGACTTAGGGCATTGATCAGCAGCAGAGTAATACCTGGCAGCAAAACATTATTTTCTAAGTAAATAGGGTGCTGGCCACTGGTGTGGTGGTGCTGGCAAGTATAGGCAGGTGCATATGAGAGTCCTGGGCCTGGTAATGTGAACTCCTGGGCATCAGTTTTGGCATTTGAAAGTTTGAGTGAAGGATTTTGAAAAGAGTAAGAATTTTTTCGCGCTTAGGATAGGAAACCAGGCAAGACTGCAGACAAGAATGCATGGTTCTGTCCTGTGTGTTTTGCTTATCTCTGTTTGTCTGCCTGGATAATGGATTGATCATAATTAAATGCATGCCGGCATATATTTGGATAGAAACATGTCAATCATGCTATTGAAGTCTGCACTGTGTAGGTCCGTTGCATTAGTTTAGGCTGGGTATTGATATACAATAAATGTAGAAGTGAAAGTACACTGAATGATGTTGCAGACAAGCCAAGCAATTCATGGCCTTAAACAGCACTGGCAATGCTACCGATACAAAGGAAGTCATACATATGGCTGGCAGTTCATGTTGTTTTCCAGCATACAGGCAACAGGCATTTCATAGGCTGAATGAAACATTGCGGTTTGCACTCTGTACTATTTCAGAAAATCTCGGCAAAGTAGGGAATCGCATTTATATGTCAGGCAGTACTCAGTTTCTTCGGAAGGCTTTTCAGTGATGTGCCTTGCCTAACGTACCCTGCACATTTGTGAGGTCAACTGAAAAGCATTCTGCGGGGTACATTCAGTATTAAAACATCAGTTTATGTCATGTGCCACCCAACATGTTAGCCAATTGGTTTGCATGAAAACTCATACATAGAACTAGATGCCACACTCTTAAACTAGCATTCCGAGCTGCCACTGAGTTCAGTTTTTGCTAGAGCCGCCGTGGTGGCTGAGTGATTATGGCGCTCGGCTGGCCCGAAAGACGCGGGTTCGATCCCGGCCGCGGTGGTTGAATTTCGATGGAGGCAAAATTCTACCGGCCCGTGTACTGTGCGATGTCAGTGCATGTAAAGAACCCCAGGTGGTCGAAATTTCTCGAGCCCTTCACTATGGCGTCCCTCATAGCCAGAGTCGCTTTGAGACGTTAAACCCCCATAAACCAAACCAAACCAGTTTTAGCCAGGTTTTAGCATTGTCACAAGCTGAGGAGGATTCTGTGCTTGATCCAATGCCCATGACTGACACTGCAGGTTGTGCATGAGCCTGAGTCATCTTCAAGCACTTCACCCGGACTTGAGGTTGCGGTGATGCCTGCTGAACCATCACAGGAAAGCACATCGAGTGAAATGTCGGTGAGGGCTTGAAGGTTGCGCGCAAGGTTGTTTGAGAGGAGCATTTTGGATTGTTTCTGAGATAGTATGCCTTATGATGATTGGAGTGATGCTGTGGCAGCTGTGGGGGTTTATCCCAGAGTGACATTTTACTTCAAGATAAGAACCTTAAACTGTAATGCAGATTTCATCTCGTTTATCCAACCCGTGTACAGCATAAGTTGTTTCGACTTGTGAGCTCTTTCTTTAAGTAAAAGAGCATTGTTTTCTGATAGATGTCGAAGTTTGGTTGTTTTCTGTGAGCATTGCGTGTTTTTCTAGAGAAAGCATCCTGATGGTGAGATGATATGATTAAGTACATTTGTTCATGAATCTTTCCACTTACCCTTTATATTAATTTTTTTCTCAGCTCTCTGAGTTGGCTAGCATCATTGAAGCAATTCCAGTCAAGCCAAAGCCTCCGACTGGTAATGCTGGAGGGAAATCCTGCTCAACCAAATCCCATGCAGTCGCTGCAACAAAGGCATCAAAGCATCTGCAAAAGGCAGTGAGTGCCTTACTTTTGTGTGGGGTTCATTCATTGTTACAAAGTCCTTATTCACACATGAGAAGACAGACATTCCGCAGTTTAACAAGGGCTGTCATCAGGCTTTCTTTGCTGCTGTGTTTCTTATCAAGTTTCGTCGAGCTGTACTTGTGCCTATAATTGTTATCTCAGTCCCTTGTTTCTGCTTGTCTATCGTAGAAGCTGAAAAATGCTAATACTTATTATTTTCCTCATGGGAGCTGTAACTGCCACAGTGGCTGTCTGGTTTATAGTGCCTGGCTACTGATGCAGAAGATGTGGGCTGGGATCCATAAACCAATTATGGGAGCTGTGGCTTGCATGCATTAGTGCACATAGAATCAAATAAAGGGTTTCCTTTTATTGTGTGCCAACCACAGCCACATAGTAGTTGTGCACTTGACTACTGACCGCTAGGCCATATGGGCTCGACCTTGTTGTGCTCAATCACTTAGTATCTAGGTTGAGGGATGGCTTTGTTTTTTTCAAACGATTGCATGACTTCTCTGCAAATGCCTTAAAGCATGAACAAGACTCCTCGTTGCCCTTTTTAGTCTTGAAACCAGCAGCAGCGATATGTGTGTCACTGTGAGGTTTCATGCCTCCCTGGTCGAACAAATGTTTCAGTGGAGTGAAAGGAGTTCAGTGAGAAATATTACGCATGTTTTGCATGAGCATTGTGCAGTATGTTGAGCACTTCATTAAAAAATAAGAATACAAACTCAATTTTGTACGTGGTAGTGGCTGGCCAGGGGACAGGGTAGCTGTGCTTAATACAAAGTTATCCTGTCAATTATTGTTACTACAATTGTTTGCATGCCATGCCACAGGAAAGTCTGGCAAGGTGCTAAACCTAAAGCAATCTGTGAGCACAATTTCTGGGTCCTCATCATGTTGCCACATTACTGCCTATTCGTTTCTCTTGCACCCTCACTTTTAAGCGGTAACCGCATGAGGCGATATTCCTTCGCGATACGTCGCGCGGTGACGCCGCCGTCGCCTATCGCTGCCGCTGGCGCAAACCGCACGAAGCGACGGGACTCGGCGTCGGAGCGGCGCGTTTTCAGTGTTGCTCGATTGCGGCTGCTTCAGCGTTCAGTCATTTTGCGTTAATTAATGCGTAGAACAATGCTCTTAAGGCTTCATACAAGATAAAACACAATAAAAACATTGAAAAATATATTTAGGTAATAATTTTATTTTTAGTCTACAGAAAGTGACGTGACGCAGAAACGTGCGCCCGAGGGACGCTGCGATGAGGCGCCAGGCGACATTCCTGCGCTGTTGCGACTTATAGTGCGTGTAGGACATACCCACAACACCCTTTACTTTATAACTTCATTAATGAGCATTTCATTAAATTCTTGCATAGCTGCCATGGTGAGGGATGCGTCGGCTGTTGCTCCACGCGGAAAGCCCGCTGAAAAAAAAAAATCGACTTTCGCGCGCAAGACGGATCGGAAGTTACTCACCCGCAAGGCCTACCGTCATTGGCTAGTCTCGCATGGCATTTCCGGGCGATGAGCGAAATTTTTTGCAAACCCAGAACCTGGGCGACGCGATGAGCGACAGTGCTTCGGCGGCCCTCAGCCCATCGCGCGGCGTGTCGCCACGAATTTTCGCCTCATGCGGTTACTGCTTTAGAGTAACTGGGAGAGTGTGCTTCCAGTTGAAACTTATTTCTTTTCGTGACATAAAGGCATATTTTGTGCATATATCGCTAGACACACTATCACTGATCTGACAGTAAGCTTTCTTGCAGAAAACACCAGTAAAGGCTTCACCATGCAAGCGAAAGCATCCTTGCACTGTAAGTGGCTCTTTTTAGCAGTTGAAAACTATTGTATTTTCTTATTTCTTAGTCTGTGAAGTGACGTGAAGCATACCAGTGCTACCCAGCATGAAGCGTCGGAAAGGGGCACGCATCTCCATGTGTCTCACATTAGCTTGCCTTGCTGCTCGTATGGTCCATTAGATTATAAATGCCATGCGGAGAAGAATGGCTGCAGCAGCTGCAGTCAGCTCAGACTCATCCCAGGAAAGTCATGGGAGCTGTGTGTCTTTCAGCTGTGTATGCCGCCATACTGGTTTTGGCACATGTGCATTGCGGATAACACGGGCGCAGACACCCTACAGGTGCAGTATGGGGATCTGCCGCCATGGGAATGCTGCCTTAGACCAAGTGGCACCACGTGCTCGTTGTGTGCGCCTCGCTTAAAGGGGCTGCGAAACACTGCTTGCTGGTTACACTTTAAAGGGATTCTTTATGTCACACAGATGCTGACTCAAAAGGAATTACGAGAATCGATGCATAGGAACGGGAGTTATTCAATGAAGAAATTTCAAAATACAAGCAAACAAAATGCTGCCCTCAACTCGATTTTTGCGCAGCTTCCCATTCCCATTTCACTCTCCCAATGAAGACACTCAGGGCGACCAATCAGAACAGCCTATCTTAGCACGTGGCGTAAGTTTGCACTCCATGGTTGCCTGTTCTCTGTAACTCGTTCATGCCAAGGCTGGCAGCACCGTTTGCATGGTTACGACAACCATGGGAACGCCCAGCTGACCCAGCGATGCTTCACTGTCATGTCGGCGGCGCAGAAGGGAACACTGAGCAGTGACGTTCCCTTACTTATGGATGTGAACTCGAGTGCGAGATACTGCGACGGTGTGGCAGCCTGCGCAAGATATCAGACACGTTTACCATAGTGCGTACCGCTACTGCTTACCGCCAACCATCGCCCGTCGCTCCTAGCGCGCTGGTTGGCTACGGCTACGGCGAGCAAGGAGCGCGTGCTGTTGACGGGAACATGGCGCCATCTGGTGCCACCGCCCGGTGATCCTCCACAAGCTGATGATGCGCACTGCCTGCTAAATGTGAAACGAATGCATCCTTCCTTGGGACCGAAATGAACGCTTATAGAGTGCAATGGCTTGATCGGATCGATTCCGCAAAGCCGCTCTCAGACACATAGAGAGTAGCCATAAGTATTTAGTGCTAGGCCGTAGGATGTTTACAGAAAGGCGCAAAGTCCTTTGATACAATATGTAGCCAGTGCCTCTGGTGGCGTGTTTTTGTTTTACTTGATTTTGAGTGCTTTTATCTAGGGCAAACAAGTTGGTTTTGTTATTGTAATATAAAACACAAAAACTTGACAAAACGTATCTCTAATTATTAACGCAATTTGCAGTATATTTACTCTTTGTCCAATCATCAAGCTCGCACAAAGCGATGTTATATCCGCTGCTAAAAACCGCCACTGTATGGTGACACTGTCAGCGGCACGAATTTGTTTTTGCAAGCTAATTAAAATATTAAAAACCACAGTATACGTGGTACGACCGATGCTAATAGCATCAATATAACTAATTCAATGCAACCAACAGGCAAAACAATGCTCTGAAAATGTGTTTCGGGGCCCCTTTAACAAAACCAGGAGTCTTTGGCCGTCACAGTGGTGCTGTCAAGCGGCGAATGACTCCTGTGCCTTTGCCGCTGTTTGTGGGAGGGGGCACGTGGGTAGGGGGTAGCTTGGAGCTTCACTGAGAGCTCTCCACGCAGACTAGAGGCCCGCAGTGACCTCAAGCTAAGGGGGAAAAAAAATGTACACGTTGATGAAGTGCAACTTTACATGCACCAAACGTCTTGAGACTTCAAACTCGACCGGAAACGGATACGGGAATGGGACAAGAATGCTGGGAAGTTGCTACAGCAAACCTACGGGAAAGCAAAACCTCAAAGAAAGTTGAGTAACGGCGCGCGGATGTTTAGTGAATACGTGGACGATGCGCTCTTAGAGTTCTTCAAGCGGGAAAGAGTGGCAGGATGTTTTAAATCCATGTGCAGTGCACCTTTTTTTTTTTTCTGGCAGGAAAGTGTCGCCACGATCTTGAATTTCGGCCCTGTTACGGGATAGCGCCGCCCCCTACTTCGCCAGTAATTTCGACTTGCGGGGATGGGGGCGCTTGCTCGGAATTTTACAGTATGTAGAATAAATTCTATTGAGCATTCATGCCGCATACAAGTTGTCAAAATCTTGCAATGCAATGACATGTGGCCCGCATGACATCAGTTATGAGGAGGCTGTAATTGGCTTGCCAAAAACCCCAAGGATATTTGTAAATGATGGAGGCGGGGGCATGAACAGCTGAAGAAGATCCAGTCTATAGTGCTGTGGCAGGGGAGTGAGCAGCCAAAAATAAAAGTAAACTGAGCCAAGACGGTGGAGTACCGGCCTATAATTTTTGTTGTGGCTCACTCTGGTGTACGAGTGGAAAAGAAAAGGAAGGGGTTCATTTTTAATTGCTGATATCTGTGGTGCTACATAAGCTAGATCTAAAATTTTTGCAGAAGGATGATGGGCAATTCAGTATCTATCAGTACTGATGGATGTTGAATTGCCCATCTCCTGCAGGAATCCTAAGCCGTCAAACTGGTTTAAAGAACTAGTTGCGACCTAATTCCAACAAAACCAGTTGATATCTGGCTCGTTTTTGACTTGTTCCATTTGGAATCTACTGGGAATTTGTTCCTTAAACCAGGATTGATACAGATTGATGAAGAGTCAGCGCATAGTCAGCGCTCTTTACTCTTGTGTCCTATGCTGTCCCTTCTTTCTACCTGCGCTTCCACTGAAGTCCTTAAACCAGTTTGACCAGCTAAGATTTTCACCTGGCTTTCACTTTTCTTAGCCTTGATGCAAACTATTTCAGGTACCCTTTAAGTGTTGGATTTAAATGTATGCATTATACTTTCATATTGCTGTAAGGCATCTGCAGTTCCAGCTTCGTCCAAAAAATCAAAGCTGGAGAAAAAAGAGGACTCAAGTTGAACTGGAATGCCGGCAGGTGCATCGTCCCCAAAGAAGCACAGATCGGTCAACTCAAGCTTGAGTGTCTATGACTCCTAGTAGTCCCGATTTATCTTTTCATGGTTTTCAAGTTGTGCCTCAATAAAGAATTCTGAGTGCACCAAATGTCCGTGAGAGCATCGCTTATTTGAATCCTTTTTTATGTCGACAAAATGCATTAGGATGTGCGTCATTCTTTTCCTTGAAAAAAAAATTTCGATGAATACATTATGCAAAGTATGCTGCCATGAGATGTGGGCTGCTTGTAATTTTATTCATTTCGCATTCAAGATCATGTTTCAGCATCTTGTGCATGAACGTCCAAGTTAAAGTGATATCGAGCCATTTGTACTTTTTCCAATTTCCTTTAGTTACGGTGTCATGAGATGCTCAAAAATGCTTGGCATGCTTCTTCTCTTTAGAGAATTGTGTGTGAGTAGTTTGGGAAGGGGAGGTAGGCAAAGGCAAGTGTGTGAATGCGTGTTTGTGCACGTGTTTCGTGCTTTATGGCCCTTCTGTTTCTTTTAGTTTGGTGCGTCGTCAAGAACAGGTGTTTCCTAGCATGCATGTGAGCCCTCAATGAGGGTCTTCGAGACCACCTGTACATTTTGAACGTCAATTTAGGTCTTCTGCGTTTTTTTTTGTCGGAGACAAGGGGGAGACAACTGGAATTTAAAGTAACTAGTAACGGCAGCGCAGTGTCAAATGTAGTTATGTGGGTCATCTCCAAAGCTTTTGTTTTTTAGGTCCGCTTTTTTTCCTCTTCCGTGCAGCTTAAAAGGCAGAATTTGTAGACTCCAATACAGGAGGATTGTGTAGGACCCAAGAGGCCGCCGCTGCGAAAACAGTGCAGAAACGCACGCGTGCCGCAACTTGCCCCCTCCTCGTTGCTCCCTCCCTTCTGCCAACAAATGCGAATAACCCATCGCGGCCGTTCAGGATGAGGTTCTGCGCATTCAGAGCTATCACAGGGCCACAAAACCTTGGCAAATTCCAGCAAAGCATGTTGCGCTTAGCTTAGTCAGTTTAGTGTATGGTGGTGTGTGTAGTTAGGCAGAGTTCTGCTTGTGCTGAAAGCAGTTAATATTTTTAAGCTTCATGCTATATCTTGTGTCATTCGATGCAAGTTTTAGGTATGTTCACACCTGCTTCCAGATCAGATCAGCTTAACCTCGATCAGACCTTAACCCGAGTAATATCGTCGCCAGACATGCCAATCACCCAGCAAAGCAAAACAGTGAGCCATTAAGACTAAACACATGCTTTCGCACGTCTACTCGGTTTAACTGCGTTAAAACCCTACCACTTTTTTACATTTCCCTTCACTATGGCGTACCTCATAACCTGAGCTGCTAAGGGACGTTAAACCCCCATATACTAAACTGACTAAGCTAAGCGCAACATGCTTTGCTGGGACTTGCCAAGGTTTTGTGGCCCTGTGATAGCTCTGAATGCGCGGACCCTCATCCTGAACTGCCGCGATGGGTTATTCGCATTTGTTGGCAGAAGGGAGGGAGCAACGAGGAGGGGGCAAGTTGCGGCACGCGTGCGTTTCTGCACTGTTTTCGCAGCGGCGGCCTCTTGGGTCCTACACAATCCTCCTGTATTGGAGTCTACAAATTCTGCCTTTTAAGCTGCACGGAAGAGGAAAAAAGTGGATCTCAAAAAACAAAAGCTTTGTAGATGACCCACGTAACTACATTTCACACTGCGCTGCCGTTACTAGTTACTTTTAATTCCAGTTGTCTCCCCCTTGTCTCCCACAAAAAAAAATGCAGAGCACCTAAAGTGACGTTGCAAATAAACAAAATGTACAGGTGGTCTCGAAGACCCTCGTTGAGGGCTCGCATGCATGCCAGGAAACACCTGTTCTTGTCGACGCACCAAACTAAAAGAAACAGAAGGGCCATAAAGCACGAAACACGTGCACGAAAACGCATTCACACACTTGCCTTTACCTACCTCCCCTTCCCAAACTACTCGCACACAATTCTCTAAAGAGAAGAAGCATCCCGAGGATTTTTGAGCATCTCATTTTTCAGAATTGTAAATTTGTTGAGAGTTCAGTGATGCTTTCTTTGCGAAGTGAAAATTGATGATGAAGTGTCATTTTGTGTTTAATGTCACATTCAGAAAGAGGCTTCACCATGTGCCAGAGTTAGAAGCCATCGCATGTAACTCTACAGGCAACTTTAGGCCAATATAACATTGCTAAGCTCCTGCACATTTGTGCTAATTATTCTTGTTAAATCAGGATTTCGGCTAAAATCATTGTTTGGGGTAGAAGTTTTATGCGAAATATGAGCTTTATAAAATCTTTATGGTGAGTTTTTGCAGTGAAGATGCACTGATTAAAATTTATAGCCATGGAGTAACCGCAATTAATGTATGCCACTTTTATTCTGTAACGGTAACACATTACCTTTTTTTTTTGTAGCTAACGTAGGGCGGTAACGCGTTCCTTTTTTATCGTAACGAGTAACGTATTTAGTTACTTTTTCTTTCGGTAACGCCTACAACACTGATCCCTCAAGACAAAAGTATGCAACAGCTTTATCTTGCCGGTTCACCCACAGGGCATAAACGTGGAGGCTAACGAAAGGGGTAGCTTAAGTGAAAGACAACGCATCGAGCTATGGAAGGAAAAATGATAGGTGTAAGTTTAAGAGACCGGAACCGGGCAGAGTGGGTGAGGGAACAAACGCGGGTTAATGACATCCTAGTCGAAATCAAGAGGAAGAAATGGGCTTGGGCAGGGCATGTGATGTGAAGGCAAGATAACTGCTCTGGCCCTTAAGAGGAATGGAGTGGATTCTAAGAGAAGGCAAGCGTAGCAGGGGTGGCATAAAGTTAGGTGGGCGGACTAGATTAAGCAGTTTTCGGGCATACGGTGGGTGCAGCAGCTGGCAAAGGAAAGGTAATTAGAGAGACGTGGGAGAGCCCTTTGCCCTGCAGTAGGCGTAGTCAGGCTGATGATGATGAAACTCATCGCCAGCTGCATCGCATTCATGCGTCAGAATATATACACGAGACATCGCGGCTGGCGTACCCGTGACTGCTGGAGGAACTTATCAAGTAACGTTGCCGCCGAACCAGTGGCTGTGCCGCGGCGATACAGTTAAGTGCTGTAAGTGAAGTGTTCACACCTGAATTAAATTTGCTGACGCCATCACAGCTTGAACGGAATGAAGATCCGCGCAGAGCGCAAGCGTGCGCAAAGCTTAACTGCCATCCTGGGCACGCTCTAGTGTCATGATCGACGCGGGAAGGAAACGAATTTCAATTGGGGTTTGAAGCACTTCAAGGCATACTTAAACACCGGTTTATTCCTGACCAAACCAATGCGTGGCTGGTTGCTCGCTGGCGTTCTCCTTGTCGCAGCAACAGGGAACGTAGCGACGGAGCAGAGCAGGCGCTATGCTCGGACGTACTACAACAAAAACGGGCGCTAACACCTGAGCGCGGCGAAAAACACTGAGGCGTGAATGGGATATGAAACTGCACAGATAAAAGGGTTCTCGAAGCGGTGCAAGAAACCAGCCTGCTCGCGTGCAGCCACTGCTGCCGCTGCTGTTCCTGGGAGGAAGAAAGGAAAGGAAAGTGCACGGGCCTGCCTCTTTAATCTGCCTTCGGGTAAGGTGTCGCTACATCCCACCGGCTCGTGCTGGCCGCCGATAGCGTGACCGCGCCCCAGCAATGCTCCCGCCGGAATCCCGCGCGCGCTGCTTTCGCCGCCCTCGTCAAATCATATCGCCCAGCGGCCACATGCCACATCTCGCAAGCAGCAGTTGGATCATGCACAGTTGCGTTGCGCCAGTACGCGCATATATGCGCCTAGAAGCCGAGCACCATAACCAGCTGTGTCACCACGGCTGCTCTGAACATACACTACAGATTTACGTATACAGCTTTAGGGAGGAAGCGATGCAACGATAATCAGGAATTTATAAGGGGAATCGTATGACTGAAACCAGACAGATGAGGTAGGGAACCAAACGTACTCTTGTAAAGAAGGTCATTGCCTTGAGCTTGCCGTCGCGAATGCGGACATGTTTTACTTCAGAAGCCTCGATCATTAGCGAAGCCTCGGCACTTCCACTGAACCACCAGATGATGCGCTATCCATGGTGTGGTCGAAGAGCAGCAAAGAGGGTGGCCACCTCCTCCATGAGCACTAATATATTTTGTCCATTGTCATGGTGGTCGCAGTTAATGAGAGGTATAGGTACCGGCATGTGACCCAGTGATTATTGGAGATATGGTTCGTGTGATGATGTAGCTCCTCTGTTTGAATTCTTCGAGAGGAGTGCGAACGACGCTGTTCCATGGTGCTGAGTTAGTTCTAGACGGCGATGAGTCTTTTCGATGGCATTGTCTAGAGCAGTGTTGTCACTAGTGTGATATGCATGCGATGGATGCAGTGCATATGTTGCTGTGGTTTTGGTCCACGGAGGTTAGCCTATTGTATGCATGAAGGCAGCCCTGACAACAACAGATGTACTGAGAACGTCCTGAAATGGTCAGAATGTCCTCCTCCAGTAAATGACATTCTGGGTGCTTTTTGAGTGCATCATGCATGCATGGCTAAATGTCCTAACTTTCTACTTTGCTGGATGACTTCAGGATGAAAATTCCTCAAATGTCCTACAGTCGCTCTGTCGCAGGACAGCATGGTGGAACTGAACTGAGAGCATCAACGTACTTAATCTGTCGAACTAGCCGCCGCGGTGGTTGAGTGGTTACGGCGCTCGGCTGCCGGCCCTAAAGACGCGGGCTCGATCCCGGCCGCGGCGGTCGAATTTTGATGCAAATGAAATTCTAGAGGCCCGTGTACTGTGCGATGTCAGTGCACGTTAAATAACTGCAGGTTGTCGAAATTTCCGTAGCCCTTCACTATACGGCGTCTCTCATAGCCTGATCCGCTTTGGGACGTTCAACCCCATAAACCAAACCAATCATCTGTCGCACTCTGCTCTCACTACCGGAAACCTCTGTGACTCAAAAAGATAGTTTAATTTGCTTTTAAACCTGGCCTTATGTACCACATGTTTGGGATGGTGTTGGACTGTGTAGATAAAATTTTGCGCCACTCGTCTTTGCCATTTAGGCAGCAGAATTCAACTCCAGATAGAGCTATAGTTTTCTGCAGTCCTGGGCATGGTAAGCCAGTGTTGTGCCTCTTTTCGCTTGTTCAGGTCGGCTTCTCTTACATTAGCCATGCATACAGCACTGCTATGAAAAAAAAAGGCTCAAAACATCCTGTAGTAGCATCGAAAATGTTCCCATATATGATCCTCAAGACATCCGAGTATGCGCGACGGGCGGACAAATGGATCCCAGTTCGACTGCTTGAGGACCAGTTCGGGACAACCTGAGTACGTCTGAACATCCTGATGTGGGCATCCTGAGGTCATACTTAGGACGTCTCTGCGTTGTCTGGGAGCTGAGTGAAGACACGGTGAGCAGGGTGGTCAGCTAAACTAGTAGTGGTAGCAGATTATTCAAAAGTAAAAAAAAAAAAATTGGAGGACGCTTAAAGGGGTTGGGGCATCAAATTTTGAGGCTATAGCTTAAGCTTGTTATGGGCTTCCTCTGTATGTAAGGTCACCCACGGCAATGTATTGGATGCAACAAGCGCTTAAAATATATTTGAATTGAGCTCCAAACAGTCCCTAAGTGCTCCTTCTGACGATCGATGCCCATCGCTAGCGCTATGGGTGGTGACGTAGAGCCCTGGACGATATCGGTGAATAGCAGTGACATCACAACACAGTAACGTGACGTCCTATGAGCGGCGACATCGGCGAGGCGCTGCTCCGCGGCGACTAAGCGATCGGTGTGTTGATCGGCATATACGTCTGCCGTCGCTGACGCACCAGCCGGCATCTCATATCGGCGGCCAAGCGAAACCTTCCCGTCGATGAGAGGATGACTCTCTGGTTTGGACCTTCGAGATCTGCAATACGAATAAGTGAAACGAGCGACTACGTTTCATATGTTCACCCTTCGGCTCACCTGCAGGGCTATGAAGCATTCCCCAGGCTGGCGCCCGCATTAGTCGGCGATCCTTGCAAAGTTATCGCACTGCGCAAACAAGTAAACCCGAAACCGGTGCAAAAGAGATGAGCTTGATTAACCTAAGTGGAACGCAGTTTGCAATTCTTGTCGAACTAACGCGCAATTAGAGCATGTATACAGATGCAGATATGTGAACAAAAGTAGCGCCGAGGTGCAGTCGTCATGGGCGCATTCCAGGAGGAGTTACGTCTCCTTGCGGTTAATTCTGAACCCTGTACAATTGTCTGGAAGCATTCATTTAGCGAATACATGCACTGTATGCTAAACTAGCAGCAGAAATCGTAATCAGCAGCCACGGGACCCTGAACATGTCTCGCAGCGCGGCTGCGCGAAGTGAATACAGGGACGGGTATTGGTCGGTAGGAAAAGTGAGGCATCGTGTCGCTGTAATGTGTCAGCTACGGGCCACCGACACAGACGTCCGTCGAGCGTCGGCGTGGCAAAGCGAAATACAACACAAAAACTGCGTTGGCATACGCGGTATGGCGACTGAGATGGGCCGAAGCGAGCCGCATGGTTTCAGGACTCGGCTCCTCGCTCGCTTGGCTTTTCTCAGCACATCGCAGTACCGATCGACCAAGTCTGTCGGCCTATGATTTCGAAAGGCGCTGCAATGCACAGCATGTGTACGAGAGCAGACGACACATGCGTCACAACTTTTGGGGCCCATGTGACCAGGGTTGCTGCTCTTCCCTGATCGTGACGTCGCAGCGCACCCGGCGCTCAGAAACCGAAATCGCTCAGTATAAATAATGCGATAATAAATTATTTACTGCACTTATATGAACTGCGCAGCGTGTATCACGCGTCCTGGGGTAATACGAAACGTTTGAAACAAAGAACACGCCAACCAAAAATTTGGTGTCTCCACCCCTTTAAGCTTCGTCTTTAAGATTGAGACGCGACAGCGTGTTGCAGCGTTGCCAAGGAGTGCACGGAACGCCATCGTCCGTTCGGCGCGACGCGTGGCCCGTTGGACAATTTGAGGAACGGACACACGAACCGGGCCGTGAGGGAAGGAAAATGAAATGAAAATTGGTTTTAAGGAAAGTAGATGACGCCTGTCTCACAATTCTCGCAGGACACCCGTACTGCGCCGTAAGGGAAGAAACATTGCGAGGAGGAGGATTTTTCGTGGACGGCCAACGCCGCCTATGCCGACACCGACTTTTCTGTGACACGAGCTCCTTAACGCTGTCGCGTTAGCAATATAAAAATCAAAAGGAAGGAAAAAAATTTTGCTAGCCTAGTTGGCATCCGCCATCATTACGGAGGCACCTGAGCTGAGGCAGCGGAAAGAAAGGATAGCAGGCAGAATTGAGAAATGAAATAAGAGACGGGGGCCAGTAAGAAAGGATAGGGGGAGAGGGGACATATACAAATACACTTACACAATAATAGATATATACAGGTTGCACGCGTTTCGAGTCCATAAAAGAAGAGAAAGCACACGCGCACAACACTATGTACACTGCAGCTGGAATGGGGCGTGCGAGTTCGTTCAGGAAAGTCGATAACGCCTCTTGCAAGAGCAGCAAAGCGACTGCTTGTGGGAATATCCATGTTTGAAAACTGCTTGTTCAACTTCTTAGCCCACTTTCTTGGGTCAAGCGGGAGGGCGATTGCCCTGGTCCATCGTATTTTCAGAGGACACAAAGGGCTGCTGACTTATCCATGACGGCCAAAGCTGCTGGGATTGTGGCAAGTATTTGCATATGGACTTCTTTATAGCAATAAGAAAGAATATACGACGAGGACTAAATGGTTGTGGTTCGAGTATCGCATCTTAGCAGGTAAGGTAGTCCTGCAGAATCAACGGGACTTTCAGGGTTGTGAGCTAAGTGCCCCGGCAGACCATGGGCAGAGTTAGGAATACTACATATACGTTGAACACCGGATGTTTGCACGTACCTACTCAGGTGCTGTCTACATGACAGACGACGCACAGGAGGTTTTCAGGGCCAGACGCAAAATATACTTCATCGGGACATGTATACTCGGGTCCACAACGTCTTCCTTCGAAACGTGTAGGCCATCTTGACCTCGGCATTACTCCACCCACTCCACTGAACGCTGTCATCTTTCAGGCTACAAGTAGTAATCTTGGCAAGATGTCCAACCCGTCTTGAAGATGCCCTGAGTGAATCTTCGAACAGTTTGTGAACGTTTGAAAATTGTGTTGGGAAGACATCGAATTAATGGCTTTCAAGAAATTTCCAGATACCTTTCAGACATTCTGTAATTGTCTTCTAGCTCAGCTAATACTCCACCTATTTGAGTTACAAGATGTTTTTAGAGGATGTTTCGTAGCTGACCCAAAGATAACTTATAGACACCCAAAAAAGTTTGTCAGGCTTCTTGTAATCTTCAAGATGAACCGTCTTGTAAACATGTCAACTGGCCTCTGATACTCTTATTAAACGTTTATAGATGTGTTGATTGCTTGTCGGCTGCTTGCAAGAAATTTTTAGACATCTTGATAGATCTTGTAGCTATCTTCTAGCTCAGCTAGTGCTCCCACAAGATATGTCGTCACAACTAGGCAAGATTCATATGTACTGCTTAATAAAGGCCTCCACAGTTATGCATGCAAGCACACGAAACATTAGAAAATACAAACTCTCCACTCACCTTATACTGCCAGGAAACCTTTGCTCATCCTTACATGCCCCACTCCAGTGCCCTCTGCAATATCCATGAGAAGAATTGCCGATCTACAAAGATACTGAAGGTATTTTCGTGTCTGTTAATTTTTCTTGATGCATTAGAATTAGTATGATTTAAATGCTACGTTCTGTAAGTTCTGGTTAATACCAGAGAAGAAAAATAAACTCTGATGGAAGCTCGTATTTTCGAGACCGTTCACCAAAGTCTAAATTCAACCAGTCATGTTCAACCTTCTGGGCCACTTGAGCAAGCTTTTCAAGTTGCGCACGGTGCACATCGATGGCAAAGTCTTCCGTCCGCACAGGGGTATCACAGTGGCCTTCCTGATGGCATTTTGCATGCTCCTCACTGCCATTGAATACGTTGGCACCCCCATTGAGTGCTACTGCCCGACGCTGCCCGAGAGCGTAGTGAACTTCTGCTGGGTCGAGTCTACGTTCAGCCTGCGCAGTCTGTTCAACGTCTCGTACAACGGCAGCGTCGCCTATCTTGGAGCGGGACCCGGCAGGGGCGGCCGCAAGTACCGCACCTACTACCAGTGGGTCTGCTTTCTGATGTTCGCCCAGGCGCTCTGCTTCTACGCGCAGCGCTGGCTTTGGAAGGTCTGGGAAGGCGGCAAGGTGCCCGCCATTTTGGACGCCCTCAACATCCGCTAGGCGATCACGCACGACCGAGCAGACCTTCGGTCGCAGATGGTCGACTTCCTGGTGGTCAACATGAATCACAATTAACCGTTTCTGCCTGGTGTAGTACCCCATCTGCAAGGCGCTTAGCATCTTCAACGTCGTAGCTCAGGTCGGCTTCACGGACTACGTGCTGGGAGGATCGCTCCTTACCTACGGCTGGGACCTTTTCCGCTGGCAACGCCGTGAGGGCCGTGAGTTCGTTAACCCAGCGGTGATTGCCTTCCCGCGGATCGCTATGTGCTCGTTCCTCAAGTACGGCGACTCTGGCGCGCTCGAGAACCGCGAGACCATCTGCGTCCTGCCGCTGAACATCTTCAACAAGAAGCTGGTCGCCTTCCTATGGTTCTGGTACGCGCTCCTGCTGGTCGCCGGCGCACTGGCGGTGATCTACGGTGTACTGCTACTGCTGAGCGCGCCCCTCGGGCGTCGGCTGCTGGGCTGGCTTTACCCGGACAACGCGCGCATCTCGGCCGTCGTGTCAGCCATATGTCGGCTGGCGACGTCTTCCTCCTCGGCCTTGTAGGCCAACGTGGACTCGATAGTCTTCAGCCAGGTAGTGAACGAACTTTCGCGAAGGCTGATGAAGGCGCCGCTGGCTGTGCATTCAGCCCCACCGCCAACCTGAAAAAAATAATGCTTTTGTAAAGGTGCTTATTCGAAGCGCAGGTCGGTTGGCGTTGGTCGAACGGCGACACGACGGACACACGCACAGGCATCACTCGAAATTCTTCTTCTTCTCCTTAGTAAGCATGGCACATACCCACGCAGGGGGATTGGCCAAGGTTCAGTAGATAATCCCAATGAGGTACTTCATCATCATCATCAGCCTTACTACACCCACCGCAGGGCAAAGGCCTCTCCCACGTCTCTCCAATTAACCCTGTCCTTTGCCAGCTGCATCCACCCTTTGCCTGCAAACTTCCTAATCTCATCCGCCCACCTAACCTTCTGCCGCCCCCTGCTACGCTTACTTTCTCTTGGAATCCACTCCGTTACCCTTAAGGACCAGCGGTTATCTTGCCTTCGCATTACATGCCCTGCCCGAGCCCATTTCTTTCTCTTGATTTCGACTAGGATGTCATTAACCCGTGTTTGTTCCCTCACCCACTCTGCCCGCTTCCGGATTCTTAACGTTACACCTATCATTTTTCTTTCCATGGCTCGCTGCGTGGTCCTTAACTTAAGCTGAACTCTTTTCGTTAGCCTCCACGTTTCTGCCTCGTAGGTGAGTACCGGTAAGATAAAGCTGTTGTACACTTTCCTCTTGAGGGAAATTGGTAAACTGCCACTCATGATCTGCAAGAATTTGCCATATGCGCTCCACCCCATTCTTATCCTTCTAGTTATCTCCCTCTCATGATCCGGATCAGCTGTCACTACCTGCCCTAAGTAGACTCGTTCCTTCACAACTTCCAGGCTCTCGCTGCCAATTGTGAACTGCTGTTTCCTTGCTAAGCTGTTGAACATTACCTTGGTTTTCTGCATGTTAATTTTTAGACCCCTCGATCTGCTCTGCCCGTCTAACTCATTGATCATGATTTGCAGTTCACCTCCTGAGTGACTCAGCAAGGCAATGTCATCAGCGAATCGCAGATTATTTAGGTATTCTCCATTTATTCTTATTCCCAACTGTTCCCAATTCAGGCCGCGAAATCCCTACTGTAAACATGCGGTGAACAGCATTGGCGATATCGTGTCTCCTTGCCTGACGCCCTTCCTTATTGGAACTTTATTGCTGACTTTATGGAGGACTATAGTAGCTGTGAAGTTGCTATATATATATCTTCCAGTATTTTGACATAAGGCTCTTCTACCCCCTGATTACGCTATGCCTGTATGACTGCTGAGGTTTCCACTGAGTCGAATGCCTTCTCGTAATCAATGAAAGCTATATATAGAGGTTGGTTATATTCTGCGCATTTCTCTATCACATGATTGATAGTGTGAATGTGATCTATTGTGGAATATCCTTTACGAAAGCCTGCCTGATCATTTGGTTGATTAAAGTGTAACGTTGCCCTGACTCTATTAGCGATTACCTTAGTAAATACTTTGTGGGCAACGGATAGTAAGCTGATCGGCCTGTAATTTTTCAAGTCCTTGGCGTCTCCCTTCTTATGAATTAAGGTAATGTTTGCATTCTTCCAAGCTTCTGGTACAGTCCAGGTCATAAGGCATTGCGTATACAGGGTGGCTAGTTTTTCTAGCACGATGTCCCCTCCATCCTTCAACAGATCGGCTGTTACCTGACCCTCCCCAGCTGTTATTCCCCTTTTCATTGCTTCTAAGGCTTTCTTTACTACATCTTTCGTTACTGGCGGGATGACGCATTGCTGTGCACTGCTGTCTTTCTCATTAACGCTCTGATTACATTGGCTACTGTACAGGTCTGTGTAGAACTCTTCGGCTACGTTAACTATCTTATCCATATTGCTAATGACATTGCCCTGCTTGTCTCTTAATGCATACATCTGGTTTTTACCTATGCCTAGTTCCCTCTTCACTGCTTTTAGGCTACCTCCGTTCTTTAGAGCATGCTCAATTCTCTCCGTATTAAACTTCCTTATGTCGCCTACCTTGCGCTATTTATTAACTTTGATAGCTCTGTTAGTTCTATTCTGTCGGTAGGGTTAGATGCCCTCATGCTTTGGCGCTTCTTAATCAGATCTTTCGTCACCTGGGATAGCTTCCCGGTATCCTGTCGCACTGTCCTACCGCCTACTTTTACTGCGCACTCCGTAATTATTGATGTCAGATTATCGTGCATTGTATGAACATCAAGAGCGTCTTCTTCAGTTAAAGCCGAATATCTGTTTTGCAGCGCTATCCTAAACTCCTGAGCTTTCCCTCTTACGGCTAACTCGTTAATGGTCTTCTTCACTAGCTTCTTCCGTTCCCTCTTCAAGTCTAAGCTAATTCTAGACTTTACCATTCTGTGGTCGCTACAGCGCACCTTTCCGAGGACGCCCACATCCTGAATGATGCCAGGTTTAGTGCATGGTATGAAGTCGATTTCATTTTTAGTTTCACCATTGGGGCTCTTCCAGGCCCACTTCCTGTTTTTTGTTTGCGGAAGAAGGTATTCATGATCCGTATTTGCGCGGGGAAAATAGCGTGAGAAGGCTAAATCAATAGAAAAATTGGAACAGTCAAATGAATTAAAGAAATATGAATTACTGGCAATTGAATCAAGCATTTTTGGACAAGCGACAAAATTTTGTATACAGCTAACAAGGTAATCGATCAGTTGCACTTATGTAATCATGAAGGTAGCCGCAGACACTGCTTAACGGGAATCCCTTTGCGCTCGCACAGAACGAAAGAATAACTGGAAGAGACAGTGGGAGTCCTAACCTCAAAAGAGGGACCTCCAAATACTGTTTTCTCGCAACTGCGAAGCGCCGAAAAGAGATGAGAAAATGATCTATAGTTTCAACTTGCCCACATGTTGCACAAAGGTTTGTCGCAGCGAACCCACATCTGCATAAGTACAAATTCAAGTGAGGGATTCTGCATCGCAGAAGCGTCATTGACACCTCACAAAGCCTTGATTTACACCACCGGATATTCCATGGGGACTTTAAGTGGCTAAAATCCACGGTATTGAGCAATGGATCACTCAGGTTGGCTGAAATATGTTGGAAGCGCTGGAAACGTGAAGTTTCTAACAGAATGAGGTGAGGGACGGGATAGATTACAGGAGCGCTGAGAGTTGACCTTGTCAATAAATCAGCCACCTCGTTAAAATAGACGCCCGAATGTCCAGGTACCCAGACAAAGCGGATATCACGCACTGTGCGCGGAACAAAAAACCTAAGCGAACGATTCAATAAAGAGTTCCCCGAATTTTGTAGAGAGACTAGAACTGAAAGGCAGTCTGCAAGAATAAGAACCCGTGCTTCATGCCTAGGAAGTTTGAGAAGAGTCAAACCAAAGGCCAGAAACTCTGCGAAGAATATAGGAGCATAATCTGGGATACGAACGGAATAGCTCCAAGCCAGCTCCTGCGAATATATCCCAACTACCGCCTTCTCATAGCTGCCGGAGGCATCAGTGGAGATAACAGTATGAAGATATAAATTCTGTAGGTGTTCAGAAAGGAGACCATTTAGGATATTTGCGTGCATATGTTTGGCATGGGACGGGACAACATGGTCATAATAGAAGACGGGGTCAGCCTGCGCATCTGCAACTTGTTGCAAGGAGATCAGATTAACCTGAAGTGGGGCTAACATATTCTGCATGAACCTAACTTGCGGAAGCTGATAGCGTGGCCAATGATTAGTGAAAAACAGGTGTGGTTGGGATAGAAAAATGGGACTACGAACGCCGGGGGCCGGGTCAAAGGACCTGAGGAAAGTACGCACTGTTAGAAGTTGGAAGCGAGAAAAGAGATCGGGGATACGGGCTTCCAGATAAAGGACAGCGTTTAATAATTGGTTTTTTGGGGGAAAGGAAATGGCGCAGTATCTGTCTCATATATCGTTAAACACCTGAACCGCGCCGTAAGGGAAGGGATAAAGGAGGGAGTGAAAGAAGAAACGAAGAGATAGATGCCGTAGTGGAGGGCTCCGGAATAATTTCGACCACCTGGGGATCTTTAACGTGCACTGACATCGCACAGCACACGGGCACCTTAGCGTTTTTCCTCCATAAAAACGCAGCCGCCGCGGTCGGGTTCGAACCCGGGAACTCCGGATCAGTAGTCGAGCGCCCTAACCACTGAGTCACCGCGGCGGGTCATAAAGGACCGCGGTTGAAGCTGATTTTGGGAGCCCGAGGCATAGCCGTAGGGTACGCCTTTCCAGTAAAGCTAATGGCTGTAGCTTGTAGTTTGCGCTACCAGAGAACAAGACACAACCAAATTCCAGAATCGGTCTCATATAAGCCTTATGCAGCGACAGTAACGTGCCATGACGCATGCCAAACTTTTTATTGCGAACTCAGAATCTCAGCTGCACTTCGTCTACCTCTTCTTTGCGCTGCTTCAACTCCTGCCGGTCGGTCCCATTACAGTTACTTCTCCGCCGAAAAAGGAGCCATCCTGGCGACTTAGGAGAGGAAAGCATAGGCGGATAATAAGGCTTGAGGCGCTCGACGTGCACAGTTTCGCGCCCCCGGCGACGGTGGTCCGAAAGGGGAGCGAGCGGCTCAACGATGTAATTCACGGGATAAGTTTGTTCACAACGCGTTAAGGTCCGTGATATCGAGAAAGCAGTTTCGTGGCGAGGCCGGGATTGGAGGAAGGCATCCAGAGCCAAACGAGGGCGCCAGATGGGTATGACGTGGGAGGGTCCGAGGAATCCAGACGGTGGTTCTGATGCCATTGTAGCTGTGTAGTGAAAGAGCGGGCAAGTTGCCGGCACTCTTCGGCATACAGGTGAGCTTCGGAAAGTGATGTGGTCTCGGAAGGCTCAGGGCGATAGGGAAGGAAAGGAGTAAACCCTGCCGTTGTCTGCTTAGCCGCATCATACGCGTACGTGACGAAAGGGAGCGTTTGGTCCCAGTTGGAGTGGGCGGTGTCAACTTACATGGCTAGCATGTCACTGATGTTGGATTCCAGTGGCAGATCCGGATCAAGTTTTTCTGCTCTGTTGGGAGCAATCGTATTCCAAAGGCAAAATCGGAGCGCGAGTGGTCTGTTCCAATGGCAGATAGGGATCAGACATCGATCCCGGATTGCCCCGTGGAGCAGCGATATTTGCTCCGCCGAAATCAGCGGATTTGACCGGAACCCCGTGTGGCGTTTTACTTTCCCGCATCTGCTTCCGGTCATGGCCGGCTGCATCCTTCCTGTCGTTGCTATGATCCGGGCAACATACAAGCAGTATTTTTGAACTTTTTTTGGATTGAATTCTCCCAAATGCAATTATTTTTCGTTTTGTTCGTGTGCGCAAAAATAAAAAAATTGTCTTAACAGGATGTAAATTCCACCGTGGTCAGTTCTTTATGACCGCTTTTGAGACCAGGGATTTCCAGGCATACCTTCGCATCACCTCACAAACGACAGAGTTCATGTGGCAGCAAGCGTTGCAGTATCTTCGGAACACAGCCCCGGAGAAGCCTCGCACGGTTCGAAGGGACGTCACTACTATTGGAGATGTCCATCTAGCTGAGAACGTGAAGAATGTCCTGGCATTGGGCCCCAAGTTCGCCGTAGAACCTCGGAAGACGGCACCGGAGTTGCTTGCCATGGTCCATCAGGTCGCGAGGAAGGCACCAGACAGTGAACGGAGCAGATGCGTTTCGGAAGGAGTGGACGTGCTTCTTCGTCGGGATTCGACAAGAAAACATCTACCTGTGCGGCAGGTGACATCCTTCTTATGTGAGAACCAGCTGCGTGTTCTTCCGGAGGATAAAGAAGGAGGCCTTGTTGTGTGCTCCAGGGAAATGTTCGGACTGAAAGCCCTTGACGCCATCAGAGGAGTGTTCCGTGAAGATTCTAAGGTACGCTTACCAAAATTGAAACAAACAGCCAAAACATTGTGTGAGAGGTTGAACCTGACCCGTTTAGGCCGAAGTATTGACAGCTCCGAAATCAATAGCCTTCATTTCATGTTTTCCGCTAAGACGCACAAGCTCGGTTGCCCTTTCAGAGTAATCGTGTCAGAAACAGGTTCATGGCAGAAAGCAATTTCCCAATTCCTGCAAGACAAGCTGAAGACCATCCCTTTTGATGATCCTTTCCAGATTAAGAGCTCGGTAGATGTCATAGGGTTTCTGGAAGGCCAGAATCACAAGAACTTGCAAGCATGTTCTATAGATATTAAGGACTTGTATTACTCTCTTCCGCAGGAGTTACTTTCATACCTTGAAAATAGCATCGACAAATTTGGCTCTGTAGCTTTCCAGAATGCAGTTGGGATGAGTGTCAAGTCGTTTTTGGAAATGCTTACTTTCTACCTTAGATCCACTTACGTAACTTGGAATAACGAAATATATTTGCAAAAAAAAGGTGTATGCTTAGGTTCTTGCTTGGCACCCATCCTCAGTGACATTTTTTTAGGCCATTTAGACAACATGTTGATGTGTCACCTGGCAGAGTTCAACGCCGTAAAAGTGTTTAGATATGTAGATGATTATTTAATTCTTTTTGATGATAGCAATGATTCTTTCCAGGCAGATGTAACGCAAGCATTGTTAGTCTTTCAGAGATTGTTTGAACCACTCGTGTTAACGCATGAGCTGCCGACTAACGACACCATCCGGTTCCTAGATTTAAGTATCACGTGTACGAGAGATCATATCTGCTGGACATACGATCCACGAGGCAAAAAAAGTGTCCTACCGTTCAACTCGGCACATTCTAAACTAGTAAAACGTTCCATTATTAACCTGTGTTTGACAAATGCTTTGCAAAAATCCTGTCCACATACCATGGAGCGCAGTTTTTATCAACAGACTGCAAGGTTGAAAGAAAGTGGTTATCCGGAGCAGATCATCATCTCGGTGGCTGAAAGAATCTATAGGGAAGTGAAGAGTAAAAGCAAAGGATACTTATGAAAGCTTCGGCTGAGAGTCAACAAAAACGAAACCTGGTTGTAGTACCCTATTTGCACAGCATCTCCCACAATTTGAAACGAATAGGCAAAAAAGTGAAGTTGAGAGTATTGTTTTCAGCCCCGGAAAAGCTGTCAAAGCTTTGTAAGCTTACTCAGACGTGTGGTACACCACGTGTGCAGTGCTCCAAAAAACACCGGTCTCCGTTTGTACCTTGTACCAAGGGTGTGGTGTATCAGATTCCGTTAAGCTGCGGGAAAGTCTATATAGGACAATCGGGCCGATGCCTTAACGACCGACTTCGAGAACACAACAATAATTATGACAATCTGCGCAAGAGAAACATACGAGAAGGAAATCTCGCTGTACACTGCAGCGAATGCAATAAGTGCATACCACGGTTCCAGGACACTACGATTTTAGGTAGAAGCAGCGATCAGACCACGCATCCCCAGGATTCTGGACCATGCGCCTCGAAAAACCGGTCGCGCCATCTCGCGACAGCCGGCGGCGCGGCGGCGCGTAACTCAATGGCGACGAAAAATAAAAATTGATATTTCGTCGCGCATAACAGTTAGAAATTAGCTCTCTCGCCTAGATGTTAAATGCATCTTAAAGTTTCATTTAGTCGAGTTTCATCGATGTAGCTTACATATTGCGTTTGCCATGAGCAATGATCTATGACAGCATGGAGCCTATGGCGAGGTCCTGAAAAATACCCCACTTGACTTCAATTTATCGCTCACTACAGCCCTATTTTAAAATATATCGACAAGCTCTAGCAGGTTCACGTAGGGTAATGTCCTACCTTTAAGGAAGTATAAGGTATTTTACATTTCAATGGCGTAAAAGTCTTCCTGCGCTATTTCACTATAGATCATGCATCATCAGCTTTTTCATGAAACGTGTGGCGCCCTCTCTCGGTGCGTTGGAAAGGCACACGTCCCTGCTCGCGGCCGGGCTCGAGTAGCGGAGGCGGCTCGATTCCGGCCGTGCCCTGCTACAGTGTCCCTGCTTTGGTAGGTTGCTTTGGGAGGTTGAGCCTGCCGTACGAATGCGCAGTTTTATCAAAAGTGCCCCCATCGGAGGGAGGCTATGGCCATGGGCTGCTACATAAAATGCTACAAGAAAGCGTGTGCCTTCTATGAGGTATATAGAGGAAATTATAAGAAGACTCTTTTGCTTGACAGGTACATTTTTCATTAAGCGCGTACAGTGACCACACCGGCATAGGTGATAGTGGAATTGCGTACGCAATAACAGTGCAAAGCAATGAAGCTTCTAGGTACTTTCGTTCAAGCAGTGAAATTTGTAATTCCCGGACGCTCATACTTAGAGCTCACTCACCGATACTTGTATATGGTTCTTGCACTGTGCTTTCGAAATTGTAAAATCGTGTCTTAATGTCTACATTTCAACACTCATGTTATTAGCCTCAATAGCAGAAAGCTCTTCCAATCTTTTGTCGATGTGGTGCAAGTGCAGCAAGGATGCGTTGAAGTGAATGTTGCATGTGTTGCACATAAGAGGCGGCAAACCTGATGCTGCGTTTTATGCCAGTAGGTTATTTGTCCAATGTAACAATTAGTAGTGTGGTAGTTCGCATTTTTGTCTAGGTTGGTAAAGTGCTTCTCACGATTCGATCGTTCGCCGTCGAGAAGGGGTTTACCATTGCTGTAATCGATGCTAGTTTCGGCAATTCTGTCAAAGATGTACGTGAAGGATGAACCGCTAACGAAGACTTCATAGAGTGGCATGCTGGGAACTATTCTGAAGAGTGTGCCATCAGTTCGGCAAGCCAGTAACTACGCCGTTACCCAGAGCAGCAATCAAGAGTCAAACTCTAGTTAAATGTTCTTGATTATAATTTAAATCTGCTAAGAAATGAACAGAAGTTATTGTCGGATAACACGATGTTTAAAAGATTACTGGTTTTCTCCAGTACGGTGACTCGGCGCTCCACCCAACCCGTTTGTGCAATGCGCCGCCAGCGCGATTCATTAGCGACAGGACGCTACATGCTCGCGGCCCTGAATATGCAGTGAATTTACCGTGTTGCGAATATGTGCAACAATACCCATAAGCACTTTCGCACGAGTGGCGCGAACATATTTTTTTTTGCATAAGTTCCAACCTACCCTCGTTTTTTTTTCTGCTGCTCTCCTATCTACTTTTCGCTATCCTCTCTCTTTGATTTTAATTCCACCGGTTGCAGTTCCAGTGCTTGAGGGATTAGATAGCAATCGCTGGGCCGGCAACATTTTTAGCTTCCTTTTTGTATTCTCGTCAGTTGTTGTTGCCTCTGAAGCTGTTGGCAAGCTACTACTTCTTGGATGTGTGACTCCCGGGGAGTTAGCGCGGCTTTTTAAGCGCACAAACCGCGGGAGTCAGAAGAGGGAGCCGTTTCCACGGAACGATCCAGCGACTTTTAAATGTGCCATGCATCTCCATGTTCCTGGTGCTGGCTCCCTTCCCCTGTCGAGCGGACGGAGAGAATTTCAAGCCGTGGAGAGAAGGGGTTGGGGGCGATGAAAGAACAACTTAAACCGCGAAGAAAAGTTCGGGGAACCTGAAATAGCTTCAAGCCATGAAGAAAAGAGCCACCGAGAGCCCGGCGATCCTTCCATTGTTATAAACCGGACCCCCCTTCCAACACGTACACGAGCGCCCGCGCGCTGATGCCGACATCTAGCACGGACGCCTCACCTAGGCTTGCTGGCGTCTCCTGCAGTGCGCATGCGCAGACCGGTTTCGGCTTACGCTAAGAGCGCGGACGCTGAGCGCGTACGCCCAGGAAGGGCCATTCGAGTTGGCGCCTCTAGGCCTTTTTTGGGGTGGGATGACTGTCTTTGAAGTGGCACAGGAGGCCTCCGATAATGATGTCCGGCTTGTGTGTAGTTTGCATCCCTTCCTTCCTGAGAACACTGGCCAAGGTTTCGCAGACACCCTTTACGTACTAACTGCATACGCGTTTTTGCCACCAGCGTGTCCTTAGCATAAGCATATCGAGTTGTTTTCGTTGCATCCTTTTCAGTTTTAGATGATACATCGAGTGAAGGATCTTGGGTATCCATTGCCTAGAAGTGTTTTCTTTTGCTGATGATGAGTTTTAATGGCGCACTGGCAACCTCGCACCAAGCGCAATGGGTTGAAGTGTTTTCTTCAACACAATGTTAGGTGGAAGACCATTTTCCGAGCACTTCAACTCAAAGAAACCAAGCGCCAGGCTTCGAGAAAACTTCTACCCATTGGAAATCAGTGGGTACACGGCGACACTGCGGAACGAATCACACACCGTCCTCGAGCCGCATGCTCAAAGCGATGTGTCATTGCTGTTGTCGCTGATTTTAAAACAAATATGCAAGAATTGGGAATCGTCTTAACCAAAACTTGCTTGAATTCCACCCTACCCTTAGGGCACAATTTTCAGCACTGTTCCTCCCAAAAAGGCTACGGGAACAAGACGCACAACACGCAGCATCAAACGGATCAAGAACGTGGAGAGGCGGTAACGGAAAGGGCCAAGGATGATTTGAGCAGGTGCATAGGTACGGAGAAATTCTTTTTCAAGAGCTACACGGGCAGCCGGTAGCAGGGTGGTAAGAGGGAGGAAGAAAAAGACAGTGGGGAGGGGTCTCCTGCTGTGCCTTTGCCTGCTTTCTTGTTTTTTCTCCTTTTACTTTTCCTCGAATCGTGGAGCGCAGTCCATGGTTGCTTTTTGGATGCGCTATGTTTCTGTTCCCTATGGTGCGAAGCACGAGCTGCACGACATAGTCGGCGCCTCTGCGAAAACGGCCCGGAAAGGTCATGGACGCACTCTTGCCTCCAGGCTGTCACAAAAAAAACTTACAACCGCTAATGTGTCAGTCCTGGCAAAGGGTTTCTCCACACGCAGACAAAAATCTCCCAAAAAAGACATCAGAATTTCTGCAGAAGATTCTTTACTGCCTTCCGCCAAACTAAGGAATTCCACTAGCCTTGTTAAAAGCACAGCGCATGGCACAGGTAGACAGTGCCACCAAAATCAATTTCGGACGAGTTAGCGTGGACAATTTTCAATTCTCAGAAAATAAGAATGGTTTAGCCGGGGCGAACACATGTGCATGTGTATGGAAGAAACACACGCCAGAAGTGGAAACGTTTTGCATTCCATACGTGAAAGGCGTGAGCGAGACGCTGGCACGCATTCTCGGTAAAGAAGGGTGCTAACAACGCACAGTCTATTGAGTGGCTTTACGACTACCACCATCGGACGCCTTCTCCCCCCCCCCCCCCCCAAACGGCCGTCACCCAAAAGAAAGGGCCCAAGAGGTTGTATACCAAATGTCCTGCTCGGTCTTCCCGGAATCGTACATAGGGGAAACGAAGAACTTCGCGAAGTAATGAGGCAACACAAAGCGGACGTCCGACAAATGAACCGTGACCGCAGCGCTGCGGCCGAACACTGCGAGGCATGCGACCACCGAATGGACGTTGACGGCACTAATGTACTGGAAACCGAAGCTAACCCGCACAGGAGGCTTCTACTTGAGTCGTGGCACATCCAACAGACAGGGAAGAATGTTAATCGCTCCCTGGGGACACTTCCCGCTTCTTACATCCATGGTTTGCAGCCACTGACCCGGATGTCTTCAACACGAGGGCTTAAAAAGCCGAGGTTCGAACCATCCGAGGGTTTGTCAACAGCCCGGCGCCGAGATGCGGCGATTTCCCTGTTAATCCCCGTCAGCAGGAAGCGTGCATGGCGAGGCAAGCGGGCGTAGACCGGCGAAGGCAAAGACCGAGCCAGAGGAAAGGAGCCAAGACGTTTTCCCCGAAACCGCCCCGCCCCCCTTCGCTCGTCTAAGGAAACCACCGCAGTGATAGCGTAGCATAGCGCATGGTCAGCGCGGACGCGGCAAGCAGACGCCGCGTCTAAGCCGCGACGGCGTCGAAGTCAGAGGATGGGGCATACCAACGGGTCCCGAGAAGCGGGCCTGCTTAACGAAACGCTGAAGCGTGTTCAGAGGCAGCAACGACAGGCTGGCGCCTCTTTCCAGATTTTGCGGGGACGCCTGTCAACAGTCGTCCCGAAGACGAGTAGTCTACTACTCGCAGCGGTAGCGATCGGTTGAATATCGGTAATTGGCGTAAAGCTGGGAGCCGCATGGGAATGTTTTGATGTATTTTCATATGTTTCTCTTTTTACTTGGTTGATGGATTGATTGTCGAAGCAATGGACAAAGACAACCGCGATAAAGTTACGAACTTAAACGCCAAGAGCACTCACGTGGAAACAATTGTGCAGGCAATTAATAGCTGTGGTGTAAAATTTGAACTGTGGCAGGACGAAAGAAAAGGAAAAAATTTCACCTGTATTCAAGGAGACTCCTGCGAGCGCCTGCTCGAAATGCTGCCAGAGAGGCTCACTGGAAAACTCAGCCCGGAAACAGAAAAAAAAATTATCTAACTTTGGAAAAGGCTTAGTCGCATTTTTGATCATTTTGAACATAACACGACCGGCGAAAGCATCGAGAAAGAAATAGCCAAATTCCATAAAACGTACTTAGAACTTGGAGAACGAGGGCATAAGGGTTACGGGGCTGAAAGAATGACGCCATATATGCATATTCTTGTCTGTCATGCCTCAAATAAGCATAAAGAATTCAAGTGTTTGGGGTGGTTTTCGAGCGAAGGCATTGAGAAAAAGAATGATATTCTGAAGCATTTGCATCATGCAAGATCCAATAAATGGAATGCGGCCGCCGATGCGCTGAAGCTGGCAAAACGCCTTGAGAATAGCGCGCACGTAACAACAAGTCGAGCGTACAAAAAACACGATCGTTCATACTGGGTTGGGGGTACGATTGAAGAGAGTCGCACAAATAGGGCTCGAAGCGCTCCTGAAATGGAGCGCGAGGATACACCTCCCGCTTGCATCGAGGATATGGACGCGGTTGAACTGCGGACCGAATTGAAAGCTGCTGGCATTTCAACGAAAGTAAAATCAGTTCCCAAACTGCGTGAAATGCTTCGCGAAGAAAGGGAAAAACGATGTTTTCAGCAGTCGACTTGACTTCTATTAGCAAAAATTGCCTGCAATTAGCAATTGCCTGCTCGCGATGTTCCACAAGTCTGTATGCCTCAGTTTTTATCATTTCTTACTTTTTTAATGAAATATCAAAAATTTTTGTAGTGCAGTATGTGCACACTTGCAGCTTGAACAGTTTACTATGTCTCTTCACTCAATGCTAAAACTCGCATTCTTGCTGGTACGACTAAACGAGAGTGAAATGCTTTGTTTGTGCTTGTGGCGACTTATATGTGCAGTAAATGTTCTTCGTTCTTCGCCATATTTGTGATAATCTTCCTTGATGTGCAATATTTACACGCTGTATCTGTATTCATGTATGATATGTTTATATTTTTGTATCGCGCCACGCTGTGTTATTTTGTGTTTTTTGGGTTTCATCAAGATTAGGTAAATTGTGTTTTATAATTACCGCAGTGCACGCTTGAAATGCCTTCGCAGTGCACCTCTGGCTGCCTATGTTCCCTGCGAAACGGCGCGGTTCATGTGGCTGACCTCATTGTAGCGCGAATGTTGCACCTCTCCTTTCCTCACAACCAGCCTAGTGATGTGTGGCGGTTGCAAGTGGTACACGTCTATATAGAAAGTGTAAAGTTTTGCCATACTTAATATTTACTACCGACACTTTCTCAAGCTGGTTCTGTGCATAAGTGCATTGTGTATTTCTAGCAAACTGTCGAAATGTATCGTTTAGACTTTTTCTGCGCCATGATGTGATGCGATAATAAATGTATTCTGTCCAGTCAAGTAAACTGCAGCTTTGATTTTTTGTACGAGTTTTTGTAGCGATTATTACGGCAGCATTTCGAGCCTTCAACGTGGCGGCGCCGTGGTGGTGGCGGCCCCGCCACCCTGTGGCTGCGTTGACACCCTGTAGATGCGCCGCCACCCTGTCACGTGGTTGGCACGTGGTGCGGCTGATCACGTTGTTGGTCACGTGTTTGGTCACGTGACCAAGTTCCACTCGGGCAGCTGTAGCTATCACGTCACTCCAGGTTTAACCAAAGCTAAACCACCGTTATTTTTTTTTGCAACTTGCACAAAAGGACAGGAACAAAGAATTGAGCAAAACACTCAACAGGTTAGGAAATTCGGTAGGCTGAAGAAGTTAAACTGAATGTACGCATTGCTACATTTAATTTTCACTATTTTCAACTTCACTCCTGAACCTAATATGGCCTCCTTTTGGAGATTCTCATTTGCGATGGCATGTTCTATCTGCGGCCGCCTCAGCATTCACAGTTGACGGCGAGGGGACCTAATTCCCGGTGGTATTCAGCGTCGGTCGTAATCGAGCCACGTCACCATGCTGGTGAGTAACGTCATGTAGATTCGGGCGCCAGGGTACGTTAGTAAATTTCAGCTTTAACATAAGTGATGTGTCTCCACTTGGATCCCAATTTAGATCAGTTACGAAAAACAACAGAAGGAACGAAGAGGACCGGGTGGGACGCATTGCTGCCGTTATATGATCTCTAATCGTCTTTGAAACATTTGTCAGGCAGTGCTTTCAAATACGTGAAAAGGTATGTTTGGTGCATCACAGCTCCAGCTGCCGCTGAGCGAGTTCTTACAACGTGAAAAAGCAATGCTTGCTTTCCGATCCCTCATAGTTATGTCACACCCAAAAATAATTGTGGAATCTCCTTCATCACGCTTTTCCATAAGCCGTATAATATTTCCATGCGTTTTGGTTTATGGTTTATCGTCCCAAAGCGACTCAGGCTATGAGGAACGCCGTAGTGAAAGACTCCGGAAATTTCGACCAGCTGAGGTTCTTTAACATGCACTGAAATTGAACAGTACACGGACCACTAGCATTTTGCCTACATCAAAATCCAAGCGCTCCATAACGATCACAAAGTACAACATTGATGACTTGACTACACAACTCCTCATTGCGGCAGCACTATGAGCAGTACTTTTGAACAAAGAAAAGAAATCGCGCTGAAATTAAGAAATTTGGGGAACACTTAGCTCCGCCTTGTTGGTATGATGCTATAGCATTAACAGGTCTTTTCTGCGGCTTGGTGTCCTCTGCATATTTTGTATTCGAAATTTCAGGCTATTTCGCATGGTCTCATGACGTAACATTTAGCCCGGCGAGCAATGAGCACTCGACCGTATAACCAGCCAACAGCCACCCGCTAGTGCACCTCCCATCTCGGACATGTGACGGCGCTTGGTCATGTCACCAGGTATCGTAATCTAGTATCTTAACCCCGCTCAGCCACAGCGTTTAATGCCGGGATGCATGAGGCGTTTTTACGGCGTGAGGCCGGCGATTTTCACCCGATGGTGAGCGCCGCCACCAATGTGGACCTACCAGATAATTTTCGCACGTCGTCCGGCGACGGTTGATGAGGCGGCGGCTGACGCGAGCGAATAGGTGCGCAGAAAGCCCGCTCTTTTCCGATATGACTGCTTGCGCACGTCGCCGTCGACGAGGCCGCCATGGCCGACGAGCACGTGGCGACTTGGGGGGCGGGCATGGAAACGTGACTGTCTTGAAGATAAACGATTCATCAAGCATAGCATGTCTTTTTTTTATGGGGACATGAATTACTGTCGTATGAAAATGGGCGCGCGCGTTTCCTCAAGGTCGGTGGAAGAAAACCACGCGCGCAAAAAGCCTGTGTTGTCTCGAGCGTGTGGTTCTCGATATCTGGACATGTTCATGCGGAGTAATGTGATGAAAAAAAAAATCCGAGGGATCTGGTTGCATGTTACATTCTCGAATTTCCTGTTTACATTATCCCTACGTCATAAGACAGGCCGCTGATCAGCCATGGAACTTAAAAGCTTCACATCCTGAGCCGGCCCTCCCCTCCTAACCAAGCCAAACTTGCGACAAGCCAAGTGGGAGCTCCGCGTTTTTGCGCCACTGCATGCAATGGACTCTACCGTGGCGCGCGCGCGCACACTCACACACTCAGCCCAACACGCACACACACACACATGCAGAAAAAGGCAGTGAACTAGGGCGCCAGAAAGTCACGTGCATGCAGGTACAATTCCTATACAAGCGTATCCCGAAAATGGTTACACGTTTAAATGGTATTATTCAATAATTTGTACGCTGAGCAACCTGTCACCATACTTGTGTATAAATGCAGGAAACACATGTTGTGTGCAAGCAGCCTAGGTAAAATGATCAGCGCCGTTCGTAAGTAGAAGGCAGCATATTTTCATTTTTGCGAAAGCATAGCAGCTCATAAGGAGGAAAATCAGGCGTTGTCCTCCCCAGAGGTTTGGAAAAACCACGTGACCTAATCAGAAAAAGAAAAATTAAGTTTCGTAAATAAAATACTTTCCGAAGTGGATTCCGCACCCGCGAAGGGAACCCGACGCATTGGCTCAGTGGATAGGGCGCGATGTCAGTGCACGCTAAACATCCCCAGGTGGTCTAAATTATTCCAGAACCCTCCACTACGGCACCTTTTCCTTCTTTTTTTTTCACTCCCTCCATTTTCCCTTTACGGCGCGGTTCAGGTGTCAGCCGATATGAAAGACAGATACTGCGCCATTTCCTTTCTCAAAAAACCAATTTTCAATTTTTACTTTCAAGGTTAGTTTCTAAAATTGGTTTTGAGGAAAGGAAATGGCGCACTAACTGTCTCACATATATCGGTGGACGCTCGAACCAAGCCGTGAGAGGACTGACCTCTGGCCCACTTGAAGGTCAAAACCGTAAGCACCGCGAAATCGTTACGAGGTAGCATAGTGAAGCTTTCGCATCAAAAGTGAAGGAAAATAATGTTGCCGGCCGTGGCAATTGCTATCTAATATCTTAACCACCCGAGCTGCAGCCGGCGGAGGAGAAAGGGAAATGATATCGAGGAGAAATATAAAGGGGAGCGATAGCAAGGAAGCACAGGATCGAGTATTCGGGTGTGGCTCAATCCCCGCTCCGCTTTCGAAGGGGGATGCCATTCACATACCTGGCTTAATATCTCATATGGGCCCTTGAGGCTTGGGTGTTACGCATATTTTTGAAAGTATGGCGGAGTGCTTGGCGTAACGCACTCTGGCACAGGTCAGCCCGGTATTGCACTGCCTCCGGGATTGGCCCGTGGCCTACGGGCTATTGCGCGCGCTTTTCTTCTGTCTCTTTACTCCCATCTTTCACCTCTTACTATCAGCACGCAGGCAGCTGGGCGTGGCTCCGCATTGAGCCAGTAAGCAAGCCCGTGCTTTTCCTTTCGTCCTTCTGTCGACAACTCAACTCAACTCGAAAAAAGGAAGCACAGGGGCTCGAGCTGGGTTTGGGTATCATCGCCTTCATCAACTACCATTCGGGCGGCGTGAACTGATCAGCTTGGCTGGCCATTGCATTAGAGCAGCACGCCATCGCCGCAGCCGAACACCACGCTGCAAGCTTTCTCCTTCACAGCTCGTCAGTAGACTTAATTGTTGTCCGTAATTTTTTTCCCCGTTGCGAAAAAACTTGACAATTATGGTGAGTCAGGTTATAACTGCAACCTCTTTCGAAAAAATAAAAACACTGACGTGTAAACAAATGCGCAACACAAGGTTCTTACTGATGCTTATACGGCCGCTAGTTCTGTTCTGTCACCAGTCATCAGATTTTCTGTACAGCAAAACACCATTTACCATAAAGACACAGACCGTCCCACGGGGAGAAGTTGGGTGCAGCGCTAAAAAAATTCTATTCCACGCATTATGCTCTGGACTCACTGAGTGATAGCTGGGCCTTGGCACAATTCTGGAACGTTTAGCCATACCTTGTGTGATGTGCATATATACTGCCAGTAGTTTTTGACAAATGGCCCCTCAAAGTCGGACAAAGACGGGGCGTGTACGCCGCTTCAACCCCAACCCGACTTCTTTCTTTTCTTGCACCGCAGTAAAGGAACAGACTAGGGGAGCCGCACAGTCAGCCCGTTTCGGACACGCTGGGTGGAAAAAAAAAACAGAAACGCGAAGGGTGCCCCCCTCCCGAGGAGCTTGGCTTGAGGGGAGGACACACAAAGCGGACAATGGGCGAAGCTTACTAGCATCTCTCTCTCAAACCGGGAGGAAGAATGTAAGAGAAGGAGGAGGAGCTCAACTTCATGCGGCCCATGGTGGCGGCGTTGTGAACTAGGAGCGGATGAACCAGAATCCTGGCCATGAGGGAGATTATCGAGGCAAAAGCCATCCAACAGAAAGGGGACATGTGCGTCAGCGCTGTGTCCTTAGTACTCCTGGATAAAGAACTTGGATTCTTGCAGGCCGCAGGCGCGCACCTGTAAATTTCAACACTCTTTAAATAATGGGTCTTATGCTGTTTTAGTTAATGTGGTTTATACCGTTTCAGCCCTGTTTTTGTCAATGTATTTTCTTTTATCTTTTATTTTTTTGTGACAACGGGAGCCCATATACAGCTTCACCCTGCTTTTGCATTTTGGTATCATAGTTTTTTCGTAGTTTTTCGAATGTTGTTCCTTCACCGTTATTGATCATGACACCCTTTAGGTGGTTTAGGCGGCACGTGTCTTTCAGTGTTTTCCATTCGTGTTTTTTCAGGGTTTTTATCTAGAGTATCAGTGATTTTAGATGGCACATGTAGTAGGACGTTTTGACATCTTCTGAGTCACATGTTAAAAATTTTTGTATAAAAGTCGCTTATTTTTCCAATAAAGCTCAGTTGAAAGTCAGCGCTGTGTTTCGTTCCCTTTTCTGTCCGTCCGTGTTTCGTGTGCGCTGCAAACACCTACAGCATGAAAAACCAACTAGCCCAAGAAAAGACGATTCTGACTCAGGTTGGGCCACCATCCCGTACGTTCCTTGGCCCGCGATGTCTGATCCATCTACCTAGCACAGGCGGCTCCCTGATTTGTTCCTGGGTCAGATGCGTAGACTCATGTAGTGTGGATTCAAAGGTGCAACTCCCAGTATGCAATTCGGGAAGACCTTTTTAATCCCCAAACTCTCCGTCAGACTCAAAAATTACGCCTACGTAGTTCACTCTGGCGTTATACTTTCTCAGTCTACTGGCGTGCACCCACCGCTCAGAATCATCTCTGAACTTGACAACATAGCTATCGGGTCGTCTATGCTCTGTATTCGTTGCTGGGCCCACCCATTTAGGTCGCATCTTGTTTTGCTGGTTCGTATCTAAAACGAGAACTTCCTCACCCTCACGGAACCCTTTGGCCCGTGCCATTAGATTGTATTTCTCCGCATACGCTTTCTTCAGCTGTTTGATTTGGTGATCTACCCTCCCTGCTACTTCAGCCATTTGCTGCCGCAGCATGATCAGAAACTCTGATGTAGCCTTATTTAGGCCCATAGGTGGTGTCCAGTTCCCTGTCGATGTCTTTTGAAGGATTCTTAATGGGCCTTGAAGGACGCGCCCATACATACCCTAAGCTCGCGTTACGGATTCGACCGCGGCTCTCACTGTCATCTTTGCGTCCTGCTGGTGACGACCTAGCTCATTTCCAGACATTACATTGGGCCTCTTCTGTGGGCAGTTCCACTGCACGTGACCGAATTTACCACAGCCATAGCATTTTGTCGGTTCCCTGTGTTCGTCCTTGGATCGATTTCCTTGGTTCCGTGGCTCGCGCGGCTTTGCCGCATACTTTTTCGGCTCCTCTGCAGCCCCTTGACGGCGCCCACGCCTACTATCTTCATATTGTTCGGCAAGTTGCGCAAGCTCCTTGGGTTTCAACCACTTATCTGTCTCCGGTTGGAGAATGTACTCGCGCATTTTGTCCGGCATAGTCTGCTTAGCGCGGTCTGCCACCATTAAGGCCCGAACGTCCTCTAATGTTCTCACTTTCCTACTTTGCAAGTAGTACCCAAGCGTTACGTCCAATTGGGTGACAAACTGACCCTAGCTTTCGGCATCTTTCCAACAAGTGTAGAACCTGCGCTTGTATTCTTCAGCAGTTAATCTGAGCTCCGCGAGTACTAGCTCCCGAACTTCCTCGAAACTCATTACCGTGTCGACCGACCGGTTAGCCACGAGTGCCCGTGTTTTTTCATTCAGGAAGGGCATTATAATTGGCCCCGCGATGTCATTCGCGATCTCGCAGGCCCTTATCATATTTTCGGCGCTTTTGAACCATGCAGGAATGAGGTCTTCCGACTGTGGCATTGGCGCGAGGACTGCCCTTAGATCATCCGCGTGCCGACCCAATTTTTCCCTTCTGCTGCCATTTCCCGAGGTGCTCTGACCTCTCTGAATCAGCGTCTGGAGCTGAATTTTTAGCTCAAGAGCTTCAATCTCGAGCTCCTGCTCCCTCAAGCGCGTGCTACCCTGGCTGTTGTCACACGCCGGGGTGTTAGCACTCTGCCCATCCATAATCGTCACGTTCTCCGTGTCTTCCCCGTCAGAGTCCGTGTCACTAGCGTTTTGACTTCCCATGCGCAACCTCTGTGCTCGAGTAGTGACTGACATCGCGTTCCCGGAGAAAACGGGAAAGGGCCCACCTGTGTTCTGCAGACTTCTTGTTCGTGCTGCGCTGGGTCGGTGTCTTTCCGCTGTTCACGTTGAGCTGGTGGCAGAAGGGGTGGGAGTCCCACCGGTGCTCACTGCGGTGCCCGTCACGTCCTCCAGGCCGATGAAGTCGCCAGCCACAGATGCCGCCGAAGTCGCCGCGCTTCGCTTCGTCGGTCCGCTTCTCTCGCTGTCAGCGCGGACGTGGAGCCTTGACTCCGAGGCCTTGCACCAGGGTATCGCCTCACTTGGACCTTGGTCCCCGGGGCTTCTCACCAAGATGTTGCGGCGTCAATCTTCCGGAAGGTACTGCCTCCAACCGCTCTGCAGGAAGCCGCTGAGACGATCCTGGTCACGCACCAGTTAAGCTTCTCTGCCCTCCTAATGATGGGAACGGTGGTTAGCATTACGAAGGGCACTTCAGGTCTTCGTCCGGCGACACGTTGCCGGTTGGGGCAGCAATTCCAACTTCTTACGACAAAACTTATTTATTAAAGACGGGATTGAAATACAAGGTAGTGATGACAAGGCATAAGAGCAAAAGGCAGTTTAAAAAGGGCAGTTTAAAAAAAAGGCTGATAAAAAAAGGCTGTTAAAAACGGCCGACCTTGAGACTCGGCGCGCTCGTCCAAAGTCATTCTTTACAGCGGGTATTAACCCCCTCGATAATTGGGCGGAGCTTTAGTAAACCGGCTTTCGTCCAATTTGAACCAATAGCAAAGCAATAGCATCGTATGTGCAAGTGGGCGGAGCCCAGGGCTCGCCGGTCCGAGCCTAGTGGAATGCGCAGCTCGCTGCATGCGCATTCGATCCACCGATTGCCACGCGTCGGGACAGAAAGGATTAGTGCCGCAGCTCACCCTAAGCGCGGGCGTCACGCCTCGACGTACATTCCTCGATTCCCCCCGGGCATGACCGCTCCTGGTAACAGGTGCGGGGGGGGGGGGTCCCATCGGCCCTGTGGGCTTCCACTTAACAGGGTCCCTGAATAAGGGACTCCACCTTGTTCTGTAAGGGGAGCGGACCACTAAGGATTGCTCCCCACGCAACCTCTCTGCAATATTGAAATAAATGCTTTCACCACCACCCACAGTCACCGGAGAAGACATCTAAATTTAGAGCTGAATAAAGTTTTTCTATCTGCCCTCTTCATATCCCTTAATGTTACACCTACCATTTTCCTTTCCATAGCTCGCTGCGTTGACCTCAACATAAGATGAACCCTTTTCGTTAGCCTCCATGTTTGTCCCATAGGTGAGTACCGGTAAGATACAGCTGTTGTACACTTTCCGGGCGGAGCTAGTAGCCACCAACTTTCGAGAGTATCGTCGCCAATACCGCCATGGCGTTCAAGTTACCTTTTCTCAAGCAGACACATTTTTTCACATAAATCACCACTCATTGCGTGAACAAAAAACATATATAAATTTTTTGTCTTTTGATGCTCAGGTACGCGACGCTAAGGCAATTCTAATTGCAGACGAACTCGGGAACGCGTTGAAGAGTGGGCAACTCCAACTGACTTCAACGCCGTCGCTTCGTTCACCGGTGCCGTGGAGAGACACTCAACTGCTAAGTACCTGCACCAGTCGCTTTACAATCACCGAAGGGAAAATAAAAGGCCATTTCTGACCCAGTTGTGATATTTGATTTTGTTCGATTGTCTGGATTAGGCGTACCTAGTGAGAGAACGATGATAGGGCTCATGATTGGATTTATTGCGCTAAGCTGTCATATGGGTGTCATTGTAGTTAACAGGACGTCTGGCCCTGGCTACAAAAGGAGGACTAAACCTGCACACATTGCGCGTGCCATGCCTGCCTGTTTCGTTTCCTGGTGGTGCCGGGCGTTTCTTTTGGTGAGGCCGTAACAGCGGTCGTGGGGTTTTTTGCCAGGGTTCAGGGCAGCTCTGCTGACGCGCGTGATGTAAGGTTGCCGGCGCGCTGTGTGTAGGCATCTCTTTCACGTCCCCGGGAGAAGGCTGGGCAGTCTGGTTCGCCAGCCTGCCGGCCGAAAGCTTGCCCTTTAATTCATTTCTAAAAAATGGTGTCGATTCAATTCCCGTGGCGCTTGCACCGATTGGAGATGGAATTTTCGAAATGACGAATCCTCAAACAATAAAGGAACAACTGAAAAGTCTAACCAGTCACTATCTCGATATCTCTGAAGTGCGACCTTTTGGAAGGCGTGGCATTGTAAGTCGGCAAGCAGAGAGTGTGTCGGATCTGCTCCGGTGTAATACCTTAGCTTCTCTTCCGGTTAAAGCCTTCATTCCTGAGCAGCTTGCGTGCACTAAGGGCATTGTCTGTTGAGTGGACCCGTCATCTTCAATTCAAGAAATTTTGGAGGAGTTGCAGAAGCCATGGCGGGAATTATTTCTGTATACCGCTGCTCTCGCGATATGGCTGGAGTACGTGTTGCAACGGAGTCAGTCATAACAACTTTTGCTGGTCGCACATGCACCTCGGAGTTGAAAATTTGGCCAATTGTCTACAGCGTGGAACCGCTGCATCCTCGACCCCTGCAATATGTACCAACTGTTGGAGATTTAGACATAGTGGTAGAGCCTGTAAGTCGGCGACCAGATGCAAGGTGTGTGGCGAAGGTAACGCTTCCGACAGCTGCACCGCTGAACAACCAAGCTGTTGTCTATGCAACAACAGTCACCGCGCCGATCATGCCACTTGTGAAATTCGGTCACAGGAGCAAAGTTTATTGGAATTGAGCAGAATCGCTCCTCACGGGCAGACGCTTATGCGCTCCTTAACCGCAGAAAACATTCATATGCCAGCCTTGTGCGTTCCTCTACTCCTGACCTCGAGGCCACATTGTCTGCCTCCATAGTTTCAACCGTCGAAAAAGCACTCTCAGTTCTGGTCGAGCGCATGCTGAGCGGCTTCACGCAGGCGTTGTCTGATATTGTTGCAAATCAGGCTATTTCTAAACCTCAGCTCGTACTTCCACCAGCATCAACATCACAGCAAACCTGTGCTCAAAGTTTCGTTGCCATGTCATCACCCAAGGTGCAGTCTCACGTGCCGCCTCTCGACAGCGTCCCTGTAAGTGTTTCTCGCAACACTGTTTGCACTAATGATGTAGAAATGGTTTGGCCTATACAGAAGAGTAGTGCTTCAACCTCTCCTTCTAAATACTCCATTCCCCAGCTCAAGACCAAAAAAGGGCCTTCTAGAGTGTCTTCCAAGTCACATATGCTACAAAAGGCTGTTTCAGTCTCAATTCTCGAATAGTCATCATGGCGAGTGTAAAGGTTCTCCAATGGAATTGCCGCTTTTTTGCATCTTCTCTTCCTGATTTATAAATTCTTCTATGAAAACCCAGATATTGTGTTCTTGTGCGAAACTTGGCTCTCCCCTGTTAACTCATTTTCTTTAAACAGTTTTCGTGTTTTCCGTGCGGACCGCAAAAGTGGTCGGGGCGGCGTGTTGGTGACCTTGATTTCATCAAAATTTTGTCGCCGGGTTTTAATGACTAAAAAGTAATGGATTGTGATTGCGAGCTTCTACCTATAGAGCTCACTTTGCCGCACTGCTCTACTGTCACAGTCGCAAACGTTTTTTTTTTCCAAATGGAGTATGCAGAACAGACCACCTAGACAGCTTACTTGCAAACTCTAGAGGGGTAATTATTGCTGGGGACTTCAACTCGCATCACGTCGTCTGGGGTTTCTAAGATACTGATTCACATGAAAATATGTTATGAGCATGGATGTCTGCAAATGATGTGCGGTGTTGCAATTCTCGGGCCATAACCTTCATCCGCAGACACTCGCGCTTAGTTCTCGATTTGTCCCTGGCAGTAAGAGGAGTAGGTATAGGGGCATGGTGCACAATTGACTGTGGCACATCTAGTGACCACCTGCCAATTACTTTCACCATATTGGTGAGCCCCCTCCGAAATCATGGTTCTGCCCGAAAATTAGTTAATCTTGCAGCCTACAAATCATCTTTGCGCGCCTCCTTTACATCTGATCTTTGTTCATGTAGGACCGGCAGGGTTCAGCGAGTGTTTTCTTCAGTTTTGAAGGCTACGGAGAGCTCCCAGTTCACTGTGCGTTCTGCTATTTGCAATAAACCACTATTCCCATGGTGGAACGACGCGTGTGAGTCAGCTTTCCGTCGTAGGAAAGCAGCATGGAGGACCCTTTCGCATAATCAGAGCCCGGTAAATTGGGTCAACTAGAAATTTTTCTTGCGCTCGTTTAAAATAACCATAGCAAAGGCAAAGGATGACTACAATCAAAATTTGAACACATACTTGTCAAACCCAAAAAAAGGAAGGCTTTGTAACGTTTTATGAAACGGAATGTGATCTCCTCAGCAGAGGTGGGCATTTGACCTCAAGAATCTGGACCTCACCTCAACCTCAAAAAGAATCTGTCGACTCACTCAACCTAAACCTCATCAGTTGAGGTTGAAATCTCCTTAGGCGCCCTCACCTCACTTTTCCTGGGGTAACTGCTGCCCTCACTCAACCTCACCTCAAACTCAAATTGTGAGGTTGAGGCCGGCTGCTCGTCCTCAGAAAACAAACGAAAAACAAAACTAAAAGCGAGTAAGAAGTTTTTCAGTTCAAAACAATTCTGAGAATCCTGTGAGACAGCAAATGGTATAATCTAATAATGATGGTATAATTTAATAAGGTGTGTACAGACACTATTGATGTGCACGCAATAGGAGAAGCTTATAATCTGGGTTGATCCCTCAGAGAGTATATGGCCTGCGGGCAGGGGTTTCACACACACAAGTACCACTAGTACGTCGGTGAGTCCTTTATATGTGCCAATATTTGACAACCTGCTTAGGGTATATCTGTTCATATTGGAAGCCTCTCGCTCATTCATGCACGAACCGGCAATTGACAAACACAGCCCTTCTGCGCCATATACCAGAAATTGGGAGGAGGGGGAGGTATTGACCATACTCTTTTCAGGCTTGAGAATAGTTACCGAAGAAACTGGTCCTCGATGAACTTTCCAATGCGACGGTTATGCAGACGCATATCAGTATATTTTAATTTTCTAGCTCCATCCGGCACAGCGAGAATGCCCTTTTCAGTCCTCTGTATGTTGCCTTCGAAAACACTTAAAAAGCTGCGACTGTAGTACACCAACAGAGGCACGTTGCATTTTTGTCTGTGTAGAAGCGAGTGGCTTCTTTTGTTAATGCGAAAGCATTAGATGGCTCACTTTCAAGGTCATATCCGCTAAAAAGTGTCCGCAAGAAACGGCGCCATGCGACGCCACGAGCCGATGAGTCACGCGACGAAGATGATGACGTCACACAACGAAGTAATGCTAATTAATATAATTAGGTAATTCTAAGGCTAATTAGTATTATTAGTGATAACACCATGTGAGTGTGACGTCATACCAGGTCACGTGACAGCGATGTATTGTGCCATCAAACCTAGTCACGTGACGACGCTGTAATATGACATCACACCTACTCACGTGACAACGATGTAATTTCTCGTCATACTAGGCCCCCATCCACCCCCTTCCACCCCCATATCAAGATCCACATGGATCCCCACATTAGAACACATGCGTGCATGACGAATTTCAAAGAGTGCCCACAACTCGGTCCACATTAACTACATTCGGATTGTTCAGCAGGTAAACGCGCCAGTTCTCATGTATATCATACTGCAAATATCATGCAACGACACATGCCTTGACTCTCGAGAAGATGGTGAGGATGATGATGATGATGATGATGCTAACAGTGTATCCTTATGAGCCCGTAAAATTCTGACATACCGCTGCCAAATTAAAAGTTGCCAGAATATTGATTAAATATTGTACATTTCCCAGCAACCGAAGACAATTATTGTGCGGGAAAATAGGAATACCTGCAGCTAATAATTAACGATGATGATGTTGATGTTCCTGGAGGGTCAAGACCCTCCCCCATTTCCGCTACTTCCCTCCAGGTGGCGATGGTAATGGTTTCGAAATCCTGGGAATTCTCCGATCACTCGTTGAGCCCGAGGCAATTTGAAAGGGCTAGATTACGTCTACGAACACTGTGCCAACTATTAAGATCACATGGGTCAAAATAACTGCCATAGAATGGGCAGCGTGAACCGCTCTCTGTCAAGAGCACCATGGCTCTCCGCTCAAATTTCCCCGCAGCGGAATAATTTTCCGAGCCTCCCCCCCCCTCTTACCAACCCACCCCGGGGAAAAAAACCACTTAAGTACTCATACACCTCAACACAATTCTGGGTACCATTTTGTCAACCAGTATGAGACAAGCTGCTTTAAGTCAATCACTTGTTTTGCTTCAAAACTGAACTAACCAATGGTACAGAAGCATACTCGACGTTTTTTACCCACCCCGTCGCGGTGGCTCAGTGGTTAGGGCGCTCGACTACTGATCCGGAGTTCCCGCGTTCGAACCCGGCCGCGGCGGCTGCGTTTTTATGGAGGAAAAACGCTAAGGCGCCCGTGTGCTGTGCGATGTCAGTGCACGTTAAAGATCCCCAGGTGGTCGAAATTATTCCGGAGCCCTCCACTACGGCACCTCTTCTTCCTTTCTTCTTTCACTCCCTCCTTTATCCCTTCCCTTACGGCGCGGTTCCGGTGTCCAACGATATATGAGACAGATACTACGCCATTTTCCTTTCCCCAAAACCAATTATATTATTATTATTTTATCCACGAGCACCGCGCGAGCATTCTGCGAAGCCGTTTAAGGTGAAATATGTGTCTCTGCAATATAGGTAAAATAAAGATATCGTGTAGTGCCTGGCTGTCAGCAAGGCAGGCCGCCAACCTAACTGATCCCTTACGAGAAAAGAAAAAAAAACGAGTGATTAGAAACATACAAACAAATATGGGACACTAATAACAGAAGCGAACAACAGTGTGCCAAATTAAGCGTCATATTAGAAGCTTTCAAACGATGATTCAGCAGCGCATCGAGAGTATGTAATCAGTTCCATTCACACATCTTCTTTAAGAAAAAGGAAAAGGAATCAGCTACCACATCACCATAGACTTTTCCGCCACTGCAACACCGCGATGCTGGTGCGTTCGCCCCGTATCGCGGTGTTTCGGCATAATAAGCGAATTTGCGAGAAGGAGCAAGGAACAGGAGACCGAAGAGAGGTTATTCCGAAAGATACAAAAAAAGCGAGGTTATATTTCCATCTGCTTGCATTACACAACGGGAAAATACAGAATTAGTGTGAGATTCGAAAGGGGAAGTCACCGATCAAAAGCTTCGACGGTGTTATACAGCTTTTCTTGCTTCGTGCTTTTTTAAATCAAATCAACAGGTGTCCTTGTCAGGAACCACCTGAATCACATTCTCTCGCCTGTGCCGACTACTCCAGTTTCTGTTAAGTCAGCTTGTAGTGTACAGCAGGATCCCCTTTATTCGACTGCAAGGCAGGAGCCATGACGTTAGCGCCGGCAACGAGCATGAAGACGAAGCAGTCTTGCTTTGGGCCATCCGCGCTGCGACGAATTTATTGCATGCTTGTTGGACTGAACTTATTTGTTTGCGGCATCAAACAAAGCTACCGCGGGTCAACGTGAGCTACGTGCTTTGCGCGCTCCCGGGCGGTTGAGCCGACCGGCAGGCAGCCAGGTGCTACGCCAGCGGTGCAAGGAGGAGGGAGAGTGACGTGCTGTGACAGCAACACCCCTTCCGGGAAGACCAGAGAGGTGCGTCTTCCTGTATGCTCGGACTGAACGGACATTACGGTGCAGCACCAGCAGCTAAGAGGGAACTGTGGCATCCGGTTGTCCGAACAGGGGAACCCTAACACCAAGCGTCATTGCATGAACACTGCATTGATGCGCTGAAACTCCGCTTCGGAAGCGGCACTCGTCGGCGTAATGTGTGGCAACTGCAAAAAGTCTCGACCTCAAAATTTCTACCTCACTGAATCACGACATCACTCATCCTCAAACTCACTCGCGAGGTTGAGGTCTGATTTGCTGACCTCACTCACAATATTTCAAGCCGTCTCCGACCTCACCTCAAGACGTGAGGTTGAGGTCATTTTGAGGTTGAGGTCGACCTCATGAGGTCGAAACCTCAGAGGTTGCCCACCTCTGCTCCTCAGCCATGCAGTTAACCAGCCCGGTGGTGCTCTCTCCACATGAGGCGAAAGATGAGTTAGAGCGAGTTGCTCAAGGGCTTGCTTCACGTTTTCAGGAGCAGAGTAGAGTCCCTCTGTTCGCCCCCTACCTCTGCTCAGACTATGTTGTGGTTGACAAATCAGAGTTAACAACTGCAGTTTCTTTTATGCAATCCACAGCTCCTGGTTGGGATGGTGTTACGGTCGATATGTTGAAAATATTAGCGCAAGACTTCACTCAGGACCTCCTCGACATGGTCAATACGTCTTAGGAAACTGCATGGTTGCCGCACTCCTGGAAGGTGGCGAAAATAATATTGCTCTTAAAAGATTCAAAGAAAGGCTTCCATATTGTTAACATTCGGCCGATAGCTCTAACATCCAATTTGGTAAAGCTCATAGAAAGAATTGTGCGCAGCCGCCTATCCGCGCATGTTTCAGTAGTGATCGCATTAAGCTCTGCCCAGATTGGCTTTCGCCGGGGATGCTCCATTTGGTCTGCCCATGTCGATTTAGAGAGCAGAGTCCAACTTGCTATGCGCAAGAAAGAAGTGTCAGCATTAGTGACGCTTGGCATTGCTAAAGCGTACGACAGTTTTGAGTATTCGATCCTTCTCTCTAAACGGCCATTATTATACCCGCCGTACGTATTACATTTATGCATGGATCCGTGAGTTTTTAACAGGACGGCAGTTCTTTTGCTCTGACGGTTCCTTCACCTCAGACACCTATGTCCAAACCAGAGGCGTGCCACAAGGTTCTCCACTTTCGCCACTTCTATTCAATTTGCTGATGTGCGACATTCCTGTGCACCCTGATGTTATAGTATATGTTTATGCAGACGACATCGCCTTCTTTGCTTATGCAGCAGACATTCATGCCCTATATCGTTCTCTCAAAGGTTACCTCAATGCGCTCGAGTTTTGGCTAGATACATTAAATTTGGTATAAAATGCGCACAAAAGCAGCTTGCTAGTTTTTAAAACCAACATGCCTCTGTATATATCGCTACACTATCGCTCGGACAGCATACCTCAGGTATAATCGTGGAGGTATCTAGGCGTCATTTGTGATGCCAATTTGAATTGGCGGCCCCACATCAAGACTAACGTTGAGAGAGGAGAGCACGCACTAGGTAGGCAACTACGGATAAGTAATAGGAAATTCGCCATGCGCCGGGACACGCTTGTGTTTCTCTACAAAGCCTATGTCAGACCCATTTTGGAGTTTGGCTGCATACTTTTTTCTCTCTCCCCTAAATATAAGCTTCATCCGTTGCTGCTCTTAGAAAGGCGCGCACTGCGCCTCTGCCTTGGTCTCCCTCAGTCAGTTTCTACCGCAGTTCTGTACCTGGAGGCTCTTATTCCCGACCTTAACTCCCGTTTTCACCTTTTAACTGTCAGGACTTTTTTGCGGCCATTTGAGTCGGCTCCTGGTGTGGCGACACCTATTTTCGTCTCGCACCCAGCACTTTTTCTCACTCCTCATTGGTCAAGGTTCCGCCTCCCTCAAGTTGTATATACTCAGAACCTTTTATCCAACATTGGTGTGGATCTCAATTTTGTATGCAGCGTTGGTTGGGCAGCGTTTCCTGTGGATATTCCTTTTGGTTATATTTTCCCACATAATACGAAGCATCTGCCTGCAAGGCCATTAACTGGAATCCTCTTTGATCACCTTGCCCAGTACCCGCAACATACTGTAATTGCTATAGATGCGTCTGGGGCTGACCGGAAGGCAGGGGATGGTATCTTTTCAGTCTCTCTCGTGGCGCTTTTTCGTTAGAGTCCCGGATTACACAACCATATTTCTAGTAGAGTTTATGGATCTGGGGCTGGCCGGTTTGAAAATTCCCACAACTGTTTCTTAGGTGGTATTCCTCTCAGATTGTCTCTCTGTTTTTCTGGCGCTGGAGTCCACACGAGACGCATTTTTGAGGCGCTCATTAAAGTTTTTTTTTATTCCTGGATGGGTGAAAGAGGTAAAATCAGCTCTAAATGCACCAGTTGCCTGTAGCATCTCTAATCTTGTTTCTTTCGGTATGACTTTATTTCAGCGTTTTCAGTTTAAAACCGCCGCGTGAAACGGTCCCTTACTCACTACTGCTGACTACCAACATCTCATGTACCCATGGAAGACTCGTGCGTCTAAAACCCGGCAGTGTGAGGTAGCGATGACACTCATGCGGTGCAGGATTCCCCGTTTAAATCTTCGCTTATGTAGATGCGGGTTCAGTCCCACAAACCTTTCTGCGGCTTGTGGTGAAGTAGAGACATTGGAGCATTTCTAACTCTCTTGATGGAGATTTGCACATCAGAGGAGAGCACACCTAGAAATTCCCATTACGAAGTTGGGTCTCACATTGTCGGTTCCCCTCCTCCTCTCTTTCGGCGCGAGCGCCAGGGGTTTTGCACTGCATCAAGTTTACGAATACCTCCATATTTATATAACAGCTACCGACAGATTCCCTTGCTAATTGTTTCCAAATTTCCACATTCGAAAGAGCGTTTGGGTATTTTCGTACATTTAATTATTTAATTCTCAGATATTCTCCCGATATTTTGTTTCTTCTTTTTCTTTTAAATTACTGTGAAATTTCACCCAAGGCGCAATCATTAGCTTGACACCAGTTTACCCTATTCTATGGGGTCTCCCCACTGAACCCTGGCCAATCCCCCGCCGTGGGTATGTGCCATGTGACCAAGGCAACAACAACAACAACAAGGTACGTAGGCTTGTTATGGTTGAAGTCGTTCTGCTTTAAGGGCCGATCGCGAACGGTTGCTTTTCATACATGATATGATATCCTACCAGTGATCGTAGAGGTCGCTATCAACAGTGGCGCTTTCCAGTAGCGGTACATCCCGCTGCCATGGACGCTGTTCGAACTGTCGAGGACACTGCGCAGGATGGCCAGCAGAGATTTCTGCTTTGTCCTCATTGTTTCTTAACATTCCCGATCAGCTGTTCCCTGCTCAAGCTGCGCTGGTTGTTATCGACGGGCACACAACCCGACAAGGCTCAGAAGCGTGTCCCTCCATAAGAGATCCTCGCCAGCAGGGCGTAGAGAGCGTGGATCCCGTGGGATACTCGCACACTGCCTCCGCTGTTCCGGAGCCTGACTACGTGTCACATCCTCCCGCGTCCGAAGCCACTGTTCGATCGGCGCGGACCAAGACGGTGAGTCCTACCTGGAGTCCGCACTTAAGCGGGGGGGGGGGGGGGACGATATGGTCGATACCACTGTGTCCCAGAAGGAAGGGTGGTAAAATGCGGTGAAGACGCTTTGTAATTAACCCCTGCGATACTTGCTCGAAACGAGGTTCAACAAGCGTGTAATTTCAGTGACGGCGCCAAGGGGACGCACCTGCAGCGGTGGCTCAGTGGCTTAGGGGCTCGGCTTCTGATCCGGAGTTCCTGGGTTCGAACCCGACCGCGGCGGCTGCGTTTCGATGGAGGCGAAATACTAAAGCGTCCGTGTGCTGCACGATGTCAGTGCACGTTAAAGATCTCCAAGTGGTCGAAATTATTCCGGAGCCCTCCACTACGACACCTGTTTCTCTCTTTCTTCTTTCAATCCCTGCTTTATCATTTCCTTACGGCGCGGTTCAGATGTCCGCCGGTATGTGAGACAGACACTGTGCATTTCCTTTCCCCCAAAACCAATTTTCAGTTCTTCAAGGGGACGCGACGGGCAACAGCAAAAATAGTCCCTCAGGGATCACGCCTGTACAAAAAATAAAATCTCCGCATATTACTTTTCCCCCTATCCTCTCTTCCTGTCCCCTCACCTCTCTCATTTCATTTCTCCATTCTTCCTGCTATCCTTTATTTCCGCTGCCCCAGTTCAGGTGCTTCAGTATCGATGGCAGTTGCCGGGGCTAGCAAAAATCTTTTCCTTCCTTTTTGCTATTATTTTTAATAAAACCACTACCACCACCACCGCCTTCCCAGTAAATATTTCCTGGCGCCGTTCCCACTTAAGGATTATTAAAGAGAACATTTTTTTGCCCATTTGAGCACCATAGAATCATAAAGGGTTTCAATGCTGCTATGAAGGTACTAGTTATAACCATGTGATCACATGATTGGAGACGTAGGACGCCGGCGAGCACGCGCTGTATTTTGTCTGCAGAAAATATTCGGTCGTAGTGCTTTGAATATGTACACCTGTGCGCTATTATTAGCAGAATTAACTGTATTAAGTACGCCCTGTATTTAGTCTGCATTTTAATATTTGGCCGTTGTGCCGCGAATATATAGGCACTATAATTTTGCTACTGATGCTTTGCCATAATGGCTGCCAATACTGTTGCAAGAATGTGGAGCTCTTGCTCTACAGTCAGCATATTTACTCTATGCAGGAGGACTCTGTCGTGAGGAACCTTACGCCGGCAGCTGCCAGGATCGACCGTCCTGAGCCTAATCCGGAGGCGGACATGGTTAACCACGAGGAACTGAATTGGGAGCAAGTGCAAAACCTGCTGGAGCATCAGCGTTGCTGGCTGCCGAGAACCCGCGTGGTTGGACGGTTGCGAGTGCTATTGCCTACATCGCGACAATTCCAAGCTGCACACACAGTGTCGAAGAATGCAGTGCCCAGATAACCGACAGGAGAGCTTTGCGTCTGCTTACTGAGGACTACCTGATAAATACCATGGGCATGACCTTTGGGATAGCTCTCAGGGTATGCGACGTGATCAGGTCCCTGATACCCGTCATGGATCACGCGACAACATGAGCTGTATCAGGACTTGGTCGCCGTCTAGATGGATCAGGACACCAGCATGCCTTCACGTCTAACCATCGGTGAATGGAGGGCTACAAAATCCTGGTGAATTGCACTAGCTGTGTCAACGTTGCGTCTAGAGTGACTATTCCCCTTGCAGTAGTTAAAGAGCATGTTTTGCATTGTAAGCCTTGGTGTCTTTCTGGCACTGCTCGTTGATATTGGTCAGTATACCGCTATTCACAAACCAAGAGCAAATGGGACGAAGTCACCACGTGCAATATCTGGTAAACGAAGCAGTGTTGGCATGAACGCAGGCTCACTGGCAATGGACGCTTGGTACTAGGACGCTGGATGCGGGGAGATAAGTGCAGCTTTAATGGAACATCGATGTCTGTACCCGTTAAAGGGACTGGCGTATTAACGCGACAGCGCTAAGGAACTCGTGTCGCCGAAAAGCCGGTGTCGTCGGCGTCTTTGGCCGTGAGCTAAAAATGGCACATCTCGGTGCACACCTGAACCCGCCGTAAGGGAATAGAATTTTGAGACAGGGCGTCATTTCCTTTAAACCAATTTTCATTTCAATTTTCTTCTCTAAAGGCCCGGTTCGGGTGTCCACCGAGATACGTGAGACAGGCGTCGTTTCCTTAAATTTTCCAACGGGCCACGCGTCGCGCCGAACGGGCGTTGGTATTCCGTGGGTTCCTTGGCAGCGTTGCAACACGCTGTCGCGTCTCACTCTTAAAGACGAAGCTTAAGCGTCATCCAGATTTTAACGCGACCGCGTTAAGCAGCTCGTGTCGCAGAAAAGCCGGTGTCGTCGGCGTCGGCGTCTTTGGCAGTGAGCGAAAAATGGAGCATCTCGGTGGGCCCCTGAACCGCGCCGTAAGAGAAGGGATGTTAACGCGGCAGCGTTAAGGATTGGTTGATTGATCGATTTTTCTTTCCCTTACGGCGCTAGGCGGGTGATAGCAGCGAGAAATGTGAGGCAAGCGTCATTTCATTTCATTAAAAGTGATTCATTTCATTTTCCTTTCCTCACGGCCTGGCTCGGGTGTCCGCCGAGGTATGTGAGACAGGCGTCCAACGGGTCACGCGTCGCGCCCAACGGGCGATGGCGCTCCGTGTACCCCTCGACAACGCTGCGACACGCTCTCGCGTCTCTCTTAAAGACGAAGCTTAAGTGGTTAGAGCGCTCGGCTACTGATCCGGAGTTCCCGGGTTCGGACCCGACCGCGGCGGCTGCGTTCTTATGGAGGCAAAACGCGAAGGCGCCCGTGTGCTGTGCGATGTCAATGCACGTTAAAGATCCCCAGGTGGTCGAAATTATTCCGGATCTCTCCACTACGGCCCCTCTTTCTTCCTTTCTTTTTGAACCCCCTCCTTTTTTCCTTCCCCTACGGCGCGGTTCAGGCGTCAAACGATATGTGAGACAGATACTGCGCCATTTCCTTTCCTCAAAAACGAAATATTATCCTCCAATTTTTTAGTGTTGATTAAGGTTTCCGTCATTAGAGGGCACACGTCGAGGACGCTGATTGGCCGAGGCGCTTACTGGCGCCACTGGCGTTTGCTTGCTTTCCGCCGGCTGCCCGTCAGTAGACTCGAAGACTCCGTGCTGTGAGGCCGCATCTGCGCTGAGCCGCTGCAACGCGAACGCCTAGTCTTGTACAGGTATGTGAGGCTTAAATGTTCGATTCCTTTTGGGACGCGTTCATAGCTAATTTTCAGACATGTTGCCTTAGTATAATTATCATTCCTGCTTTAGTCAACTATTGTTCATTTAGATGGGTTTTTGGCATTTTAGCGGGACTTTTTTTCAGTTGGGCGCTTTCGTCCTCGGGAAGACCGTTGATAGTTTTACGCCTTGGTTTTTTGAAGCTAGACTGCCGTTCCGAAGTATTTTCAGAAAATTCCGCGTAGTGGACTACTGTTCTCGTATCAGTGAGGTATTTTTTTAGTTCTACGACACTTTCCTGACAACTGCGTTCGTGCGGGGCGTTGAATGACGCTCCTCGCCGTGACCGTACCTTGGGTACATGCCGAGTTTTTCCGCGTTCCTGGCGTCCTTCGGGGGTAAGGGCAGCGTTTTCAAGTTCCATACCAACTTTGAGGGCCATTCTAAAATATTTGAGGTGTAGTTGGTCAAGCTCTGTCTAATGGCGGCGAGACGCCGTGCCTCGCCCGTTGCTAGGCCTCGCTGTAGAGCCTTAGTTCTGGGGAGAAGCGTCGGCCATATTCGACCGTATTTGCGCGGGCGGGAGCTTCGCGGTTCCGTTTTAGGGAGTGCCAGGCTATTAAAATTGCATTCCTGATTAATTTCAGTTTTCTGCCATTAATAGCATGTATACGCGTTTTCTGCACATAATTGTTAGCGCTCTTCTGACAGTTCAAAAATTCTGCTTACGGATATTCGTTTTTTTTTTCTTGGAGGCTCGGGTGACCGTTTTGGAATATTCAAAGAAATTTGGCCTAGTCGCGTTCGACTCGTTAATTTGCAGCATTCCATCTTTTTAATCAGTTCGGTGCCCTTCGCCGCGTCTGGCTTGCGGAGTTTCGCGTTTGATAATTGGTTTTTTGTGGAAAGGAAATGGCGCAGTATCTGTCTCATATATCGTTGGACACCTGAACCGCGCCGTATAGTCCTGTTCCAAAATTTTGGGAATATCTAGAATGGTGGGGTTCATTGTTTCAGCTTTTTAGGCGCGACTTTTGCGGCTATAATTACTCTATTTATAGATCTATAATAAGAGCGCAAATTCATCGTAACTACACAAAGTGTCACCGTCAAGATTGTTGTTCGCTGACGTCGCGTTTGGTCGCCTTTTTTTAGTGTTTATTGAGGTTTCCGCCATTAGAGGGCTGCACGTCGAGGCGCTTATTGGCCGATGCGCTTACTGGCGCCACTGGTGTTTGCTTACTAGCCGCCGGCGGGCAGCCCTTGCGTCATGAGTAGACCCGAAGGCGCCGTGCTATGAGGCCGCATCTGCGGTGAGCCGCTGCAACGCGAACGCCTAGTCCTGTATAGGTATGTTAGGCTTAAATGTTCAATTCCTCTTGGGAAGTGTTCGTAGCTAACTTCAACGAATTTTACCTTTGTACAATTATCATTCTTGCTTCAGTCAAGTATTTGTCCATTTTTGATGGGTTTTTGTGGCAATTTTGCAGGATTCTTTTTCAGTCGTGCGCTTTGTTCCTCGGGAAGACCGTTGATAGTTCTACGTCATGGCTTTCTTTTTTTTGAAGCTAGACTGCCGTTCCGAAGTATTTTTAACAATTCCGCGAAGTGGAATAGCGTTTTCGTCTCAATGAGGTATATTTTTTTTATTTTTACGACACTTTAACGACAACTGCGTTCGTGCCGTCCTTTGACGGACGCTCCTCGCCGCAACTGTTCCGTGCGGTAAATGCCGACTTTTCAGCTTTCCTGAGCGGCCGTTTTGGAATATTCAAAGAAATTTGGCCTAGTCGCGTTCGACTCCTTGATTTGCAACATTCCATCTTTTTAATCAGTTCCGTGCACTTCGCCGCGTCTGGATTGCGGAGTTCGCGTTTGATAGGCCAGTGACAAGATTCTGGGCAATATCTAGAATGGCGGGGTTCATTGTTTCGGGTCTTTAGGCGCTAGTTTTGCGGCTAAGTAAAATTTTGTACGTTAACTTGCCCGGTGGAAATATTTTCTGCGGAAGACAATATGGCCATTCGAGTGCACATTTGCATGAGGGAGGCGGGGAGGCCAGCTTAATGACGGAAGACAGGCGTGGCGTCTTGTCAACCTAGCGTTCGCCATTCTTAATTATCCCCAGGCCGCACTGACTTGCGACGAAAGTATTAGGCCCATTTTTTTTTACGATTGGGTTTGTAATTTTTGACGCCCACACTGACCTTTGGGTTGGCTTCCTTTGCAATTTTGACGTGAATTTGAGGATTATGTTCTTTCAGCCAGTTTTACAGCTTGCTCCGCGTCGTGGCAGATTTGAGTGCCGCATGGCTGTTCTGCGGGTGGGTGTAGCAATTTTTTTTCTTTGCAGCCACGCAACCACTTCGGACGAAGATGGGATCCCAACAGTTCTGCCTGAAGTGGAACAACCACCAGTCGAACATGCTGGCCGTGTTCTATCAAATGCTGTCTAATGAAGCGCTGGTGGACGTTACGCTGGCGTGCGAAGGTCTCTCGCTGAAGGCGCACAAGATGGTCCTCTCCGCCTGCAGCCCCTTTTTTCAAGCGCTTTTTGCCGAGAATCCCTGCAAGCACCCTATTGTGATACTGAAGGACATGCGCTACGTGGACTTGAGGGCGATAGTCGAGTTCATGTACCGCGGTGAGGTAGTCGTGTCGCAGGAAGATCTCATGGCGCTCCTCAAGACTGCCGAGACTCTGAAGGTCAAGGGTCTCGTGACCAGTGTGGACGGTGCTGCGGACTCTGGACCCGTGGGTTCGCCGCGTGCCGAATCTCCGCCGCTCAGTAAACGAAAGAGAAGCCGCCGGCCTCGGCGGCGCTCACCTAGCGACTCCAACAAGAGCGACTCTGAAGACGCTCCGCCGGCGACGCGTATCAAGGTGCCCGATAGTCCCGAAATTATTGAGGACGGTAGTATGTCTAGTGATCACATGACCGACCCTCACACCGCGTCTCCTGCGAGTCGGGCTTCCAATGTGGCGTCGTCTACTGCCGTGCCTTCAGGCGCTCGTCACGGTTCAAGTGTTCAGGCCAGCATCTCTCAGCATACTCAGGACTCGATTGGTGACGACGTGGGGGAGGGCGACGATGCAGACTTCGATGTGGAGCCTTTGGACGTTATGGAAGAATCTGCGACGACCGAGAGCGTAGGTGACCTCTTGCCGCTGTGCTCCCCATTTAAGAGTCTGTGCCCGTAACGATTGCCAAACATGCTCTTAGTTCTTACGATACGCCTTTTTTTAAATTTCTTCTCAGGTTCCAGTGTTCCCGGACGTTGCCTCGTCGTCACAAGCACTAGGGGACGAGTCACAGCAGTCTCATCACACAGGGTCCACATCCGGCAACTCTGCACTTGTTCCTGCTCAACCTTCATTGCCTTCAGACATTCCTATCACGAGTCAAGGTAAACAATGTTTTGCTTAAGTTTCTCGGCCCTGTTACTGACACCGCCTCGTAACTTGTCATTTGCAGTAGACATCGAGCCGTCGCCAACTAGTTTAACACCATACGATGACAAGACCATAGCACCTGTGGTCGCCGCCTCCCCTGCCGCCGCGTCATCCGGCGACGGCGCGTCCACCTCCATGGCGGCCACGGACGCGTATGGCGTTCCTGCTATCGCCGGCCCGTCCGGTTATCAGCAGGCGACACCATCTCATGGTACGTATCCCGTCCCTGACCACCCAAGCCACCTCCACCTTTCTTTCTGCGTCACGTTTGCCCCACGGTGATCCTAGCCTCTGTGGGGATTCGGGGTTCAGCTTTGCTTGCAACGCCGGGGGCTGTGCACATGCCACGATTGCATCGGGCCCCACTGAAACCCGGTCTCTGGTTAAGCTACCCTGTCTTTGGGCTGTAATTTCACTCTGAAACGCTTTGTTCTCATTTTGTTCCGAGACCACCGTTTATTTTGTAACTCTGCTAGGGAGCGGTTAGACTCAATGTTTTGCATTTTTCTGTATCGCCATACTCTGTACAAATTACACAGCAGTAAAGTTATTTTCGCCTGCTGCTTCCCGCACGGAGGCTTCCCAGAAGACGTCCAGTCATTTGTCGGGTGTCATGTGTCGTTCAATCATCGGCGCTTAGTCCCGATGCGCTTTCGGTTTTCTGGATCCTGGAGCCGCCCTCAACAAGGTGCGTTCGCGTCCTGGTTTTCTGAGGGTGCCTGGCCACGTCACTTCTAGCCTGCGGTATTCACTCGTTCGGTTTTCGCGTCGCCCGCAATTTTTTATCGTGCGATTGGTTCAAGCATCAGTGAAGACTCCTGTTCGATTGCAAGTTTCGCTCAGTGCCCTTTGACGTTCAAAGCTTTTTTTTATTTTTGTAGGTTAACTGCTAGGGTCTTCGGGTTTTAATCTTAACTGTGTGTTCTAAATGTGCTTGTATTGCTCTGTATTTGCAATGTACAACATGAAATAAATGGGGAATTGGTGGGGTTTCTAGTGTTCTTACACGATTTTGACACGGGGCGAACAAATGTGAATGGATGCTTGTGTGCGCGTATGTGTGTGTGTGTGAGAGAGAGAGCGCATGGCTGCAAGATTCCCAACACGAATAGTTTCATTGCTCGTCTCTGTACACTTCACTACACAGGGAATAGCGGTTGTCAGTCTAGTGCCACTAGAGCAGCCAGCTTCACTAGTCATTAGTTCGGTTCGATGGCCAGGCTTGCGCTTCGTGTCAATGACTGGTGGATTTGGCCGTAGAGCACATTGCACGCAAACCCACTACACACGTAGCATCAGTGTGGGATGGGTGGGTGTCCCTTGTTGGGGGTGGCAGGTGTGAGGTGCTGTGGCCCGTGCAGGCGGACCTTGGTTTCCACGAGCAAGCTGCCAAGCGTCGTTATGTTCAAAATAAAACATTTCTTTGCGTTCTGTGTACTCCTCCCTGGCATTTGCGTGAACCCTTTCGGGTTTGCTGTTGTGCGAGGACTTAGTCGCGCATTGCAGGAGCTACGGAGTTAGAGACTTTAGACTCCAGTACCGTTTTCAGAGAAACAGCAGCTTCTGAGAAGGAAAGCCGTGCCTTGTATACCCTGCCTCGAAGTTTTTAACTCTCCGAAACACGTGTCATGAGTTCATATTCGAAAAGAACATGCCATATTGTAAGAATGGAGAAGTGTGCGATATCGGAGGAAAGAAAAGATCTATAATTTTAATTTGTCACTGAAAATCGCCTAAAATCCTGCGGTGAAACCTTGCCATTATTCGTGTACCCACCAAGAGGCCGTACCTCGGTGGGGTGTCTTGTCTGAGCATCTCGTTTGGAGCGGTAACCACGGTCTACTAGACCGGAGCGCGGACGAAAAGGTCACGTGAGTGATGTGCCGTGCGCGACAACAGACCAAGCAGATGGACAGGTGGTCGAATTCATTCCTGAGCCCTCCACTACTGCGTCTCTTTCTTTTTTCACTCGCGCCTTTATCTCTTCCGTTACGGCGCGGTTCAGGTGTCCGCCGATGTGAGACACATACTGCGCAATTTCCTTTCCCCAAAAACCAATTTTCAATTTTCGCACTTTCGTCTTGAGCAATAATGGTAAACTGCCATTCGTGATCTGAGAGAACCTGCCATATGCCCGCCACCCTATTCTTATCCTTCTAGTATGATCCGGATTATACTCCGTTTCATACATCAGGTGCAACGCTGTGAAAGGTACGGAAGTAGTCCGGACGGGAAAATAAAAATCTAGATTACCTGAGCCAATCCAGGATATACAAAGCGAAAGATATTGGCGTTCACTGTGTTCGTTGGCGTTGACAATGCTCTAGACGGCGATGGCTTTGAGCAAAGGAAGAGCGCATAACTGGCTCCCTGGATATGTGGACGCCTCATTCGTGCTTTGATTCGTGGTGTGAGAGAGAGATGTGGAATGAATGAATTAGCGCTGACAGCGTTGTGGCTGACATGCGGCCCCTAGGCAGCAGCGTTCATTTGGTGATTAATCTCTCGCGATCAACCATTAACTGCACGCGACCTCCCAGGGTGGCAGGGAGGGCGCGCTGCCTATCCAGTGTGCGGAAAGCAATCAAAGCAGGCATTTGACGCCAACGCCATGTACATGAAAGCGAGATTGAGGTCTCCATTGACCATGAAGCCGGTTGTGCGCCTTTCCTTTCGTGAAAATGAACAGCCTTTGCAAAGTTGTCAATGCAAATGAATTCTATGAACGCCGTCGGCTCACCCGAACCGTGCCGTAAAGGAAGGAATAGAGGAGGGAGGGGTAGAGAAAACTGATTAGTGATTATTTATTTAAAATAACAAAAAGGAAGGTAAAAGATGTTTGCTCACCCCGGCATCTGCCATCACTAATCGGCGGCACCTGAGCTGGGGTAGCGGAAATATAGGATAGCAGGCAGTTTGAAGAAGTGAAACAAAAGAGGTGAGGGGATAGCAGGAAAGAGATAGGGGTGAGGGCATATATACACTATTTACAAGTCAAATGTTCAGGCCGCGCGCGTTCAGCCGCCGCGGCCGCCGGGCGGGAGAGGGGGAGAAATAATAATAATAATAATTGGTTTTTGGGGAAAGGAAATGGCGCAGTATCTGTCTCATATATCGTTGGACACCTGAACCACGCCGTAGGGGAAGGGATAAAGGAGGGAGTGAAAGAAGAAAGGAAGAAGAGGTGCCGTAGTGGAGGGCTCCGGAATAATTTCGACCACCTGGGGATCTTTAACGTGCACTGACATCGCACAGCACACGGGCGCCTTAGCGTTTTTCCTCCATAAAAACGCAGCCGCCGCGGTCGGGTTTGAACCCGGGAACTCCGGATCAGTAGTCGAGCGCCCTAACCACTGAGCCACCGCGGCGGGTCGGGGAGAAAACTGAAAGTTGCATTTTGAGGAAAGGCGCGGCACTGCGCAGTGGCAAAACACCTGTGGCTGGGTGCGACTAGGGAGAGAGAGAGAAAAGGCGACGGAGTCGGCGGCGGCCACCTGCGCCGTGCGTGACGTCACTCGTGCTCCGACATACGCCGGCTCGCGCGAAGCGCGGTGTTGACTAGCGTAGTGAAGCTTTTCGCTTCAAAAGAAAGGCGTTTTACTCCGCGCTTGTTCTGTGCCCGAGTGGTCTATGGGACTAGAAAGCGAACGCGTTTTATCAGCAATAACAGTGCATTTAATCAAGATCACAATAATTGTGTCATGTGGTAAGCCTACAGGCAAAGTATTTACTATGTTTAGCTCACCACAAATAACGACTACTTTTTGGTCGTGGATGTAGGCAGCGTAAACAAGAGCGCTAGCTCTGACAGCGTTGCACATGGTGTTTGAAACGGAGTATAGCTGTCACTTTACCTGCCCTAAGCAGATCTATTCCCTTACCACTTCCAGTAGCTCGCTTCCAATTGTGAACTGCTGTTCTCTTGCTAGACTATTGAACATTGCTAGACTATTGAAGTATTGAACATTACTTTGGTTTTCTGCATGTTAATTTTTAGATCCACCGTTCTGATTTGCCTAACTAATTGATAATGCTTTGCAGTTCATCTCCTGAGCGACTTAGCAAGGCAATGTCATCAGTAAATCGCAGATTACATAGGTATTCTCAATTAAAGGGGCCATATCATGCGCATGTCGCGGGAGGATATGAGGAGATCACGGACAATGATCAGCGTTCCTTAGCAGGTACAGAATCTCCTAGACCGGTCAGAGGTTGCCCAAGAAAGCTGATGGCTCCTTTTGATGACAAAGCTGAGTTGATCTGGACGCATACCTGCAACGATTCGAGCGGATAGCTTTGGGGCAAGGCCGGGAGTGTAGTGTATGGGCCACGGCATTGAGCATGACCTGCATTGAGATAGCCTTCACATTGATATTCTTACGACACTAGAGTTTTTATGTGTGCAGATCACGACTTAATATCAAAAACTTGTATTGTGACCATGCTACCGTTCGCCCTCTACTGGGATTGGTTTTTGCAGCAACCTTCATGACGCGCTAATCGCTGTGTGTGCCAGATTTCCAAATCTTCCTGTTTTTCTATTTGGTGACCTTAATTTTCCTAATATTACCTGGCCTAGCGTTTCGTATACCACTATCAACTCTTCGTCAGAATCCTCTAATTTTGTAAATCTTTGTTCCGACTTTTGTTTAACTCCGGTAATGCAGCCTACGAGGGTCACATCTTTAACATCTAGTGTATTAGACTTGTTGCTAACAACAGCCCCTGATACTGTTTGCAATATTACCTATCTACCAGGTATAAGCGATCATTCTTTATTACATGTCATGTTGAACTTCCCTGCTCGAACGTCACATAACAATATAAAAGTAATATATGATTATGCTAAAGGAAGTTACACAGCAATCAATAAAGCACTTGAAGTCGTCCTCGACCAATTTCTGGCAAAATTCAACGAAAGATCCGTAAATACCAACTGGCAGCTTTTCAGAAATAAGCTTTGCAAGTTGGTTGACTTGTATATTTCTCGAAAAAAGCTTTTAACTAACTGAAACTATCTATGGTACAACCACTCATTAAAACGTCTTGCGGAAAACGAGGCTTTTCCGCAAGGCTAAGTCTTCTGGAAAGCGTGAGCACTGGTCAGCACTCCAAAAAACTGTTAACAGTTACAAGAAGTCTTTGAAGGAATCGAAGCACTACTTTTTTAATGTGACGTTGCCAACGCTTCTAACGAGCAATCCAAAGAAATTTTGGAGTAGTGTCAATAAACGATACCAGTCACTTATATCCCTCGTTGACCCTCAGTCAAACCCTATTTCAAGCGCTAACGTCGCTGACATCCTTAACGAGACCTTTAGTGCAGCTTTGTCAAGTACCGTAACTGACATTACTGATGTTAGAGACTATGCATGTAACATAAGCTTTCCAATGGACCCTGTCAGGTTTGGTTATGACGGAATTATCAACATAATTAACAATTTGAAAATCTCCTCTTCTTGCGGGCCTGATAACATTAACTCCAAAGTCCTGAAGAATACGAAAGTGTACTCCGCAAATTTTTTACTGAAGATATGTGAGCAATCGCTTGAAGCAGGATATATACCACACGAATGGAAACTGGCTAAAGTGATTCCACTCTATAAATATGGTGACAGGCATCCACACTTCAATTATCGTCCTATATCATTAACTTCCATTTCCTGTAAAATCATGGAGCATATAATATTTTCTCAATTATCTGGTTTTCTTGAATCATTTTCGTTTTTCACGCCTACACAACATGGTTTCAGGAAACAGTTTTCCTGTGAAACGCAGCTATTATCTTTCAGCAACGAAATTTATTCCATTCTTGATGAAGGTTCAGAGGTCGACGTCATCTTCTTAGATTTTTGCAGGGCTTTTGATAAAGTGTCCCATAGTCTGTTGTCGTATAAGCTTGCTCATCTTCATATCGACCAGAATGTTCTAGCATGGATTCGTTGTTTTTTTATCTTATCGCTCGCAGTTTTTCCACGTTAACAGTCTTCAATCATCTTCAGTGCCGGTTACGTCTGGGGTACCACAAGGATCGGTACTAGAACCGTTTTTATTCCTTGTGTACATTAATGATCTGCTTAACAACTTAAAATCTTCTATCAAACTATATGCAGATGATTGCATACTATACCGTGAAATTAAAAACCCTAATGATGTCCACTTATTGCATGCAGATCTTAACTGTGTTACTGACTGGTGTACTAAATGTAAAATGACTTTAAACGCATCAAAATGCTAATCCATGCGCTTCTCACGTAAAGGCGTCTCGCCACCAGCCTCTTACAGCATCAAAAAAGCTTTGTTAGCCCCGGTTACCTCGTATAAATACCTCGGTGTACATCTGACATCAACTTTATCCTGGAACCAGCATATTACATATATTACTGGAAACGCTAACCGTATGCTTGGTTACATAAAAAGAAACTTTTCGAGTGCACCCATTTCAGTCAAACTCCTTCTTTATAAAACACTGGTCCGTTCAAAGCTTGAATACGCCGCGTCGATATGAGACCCTCAAGCTAAGTCCCTTATATCTGTTTTGGAAGCTGTTCAGAACTGTGCCGCTCGTTTTATCCTCCACAACTATGACCGCACATCAAGTGTCGCACTAATGAAAAACACTGAAAAACAATGAAAAATTTCACGACTCTGTCTTTTTTTTAAGATCTACAATCTGAATCCTGTTTTGAAAAACGCTTTGCTCCTTCCGCCTACCTATGTTTCATCGTGCATTGACCATTCACGCAAAGTGGGCGTTCCACCTTGTCACACTACCGCTCGCTTAAATTCTTTCATTCCAACTACATCATCCGAGTGGAATTACTTGCCAGCAGATGTGGCACTCACCAACGGTCTCGAGAATTTCAAGAAATAGTTAAGCGCCTGCATTTCTTGTTCATGATATGTGTGCCCTTCGGTTCGCAGTCCCACATGAACTCTGTTTTGTTGAATTGTAGCTTTGTGATTAGTTAGTTCTTGTTTTCTTTCTTCGTTTTTTTTTCTGCAGCTTTCCATGGATGTGCACAATTCCTGAAATATGTCCAACTCAGTGCAGTGCAGTGCAGTATATATGCTGTAACCCATGAACGTATTTTAATTTCCTGTTATCTGTGTTTCTTGTTCCACTCCCCTCAATAATGCCCGCTGGGCGATGAGGGTAATTCAAATAAATTTGAAATAAATGTGTTTAGTCGGAGTGGCACTGAGTGTGTTTCAGAGGATGCCTGCTGCTGATTCCATAGACTACGAGAGAGTCAAGAAGGCACTCCTCCAAAGATTCAGGCTTATGCAGAGGGTTTTCGTGAGAGATTTCGCACCGCGAAACCTGAGGATACCGAAACCGCTAAGCAGTTTTCCTGCAGGCTGACCAACTATTTCTATAGGTGGCTTGATATGTCAAACACGAAAAGAGTTTTGAAGGGGTGCGTGACAAGCTGGTCACAGAGCAATTTTTATCATGTTGCAGTTCAAAGCTATACCGCTATTCCTGAAAGAAAGTTGTGTTCATTGGAAGAGTTCGCCGACACTGCAGACCAATTCCTCGAGGCTCAAGGGCTGAGAAATATGAGCAAGGCAAAGGAGGAAACACAAAAGGACCTAGAGATCGATGCGACAAAACCAACAGCATATGGCGGTGCATCCAAGGCGCCAGTAAGGTGTTTCCTGTGTGGCAAGGCGGGACACGTGCAGTGACTGTCGGACCAGTATGCCCAAAAGACACATTTTGTGTGTCAAGGATGCAAGAGGAGAGGACACACTGTGGATGAGTGCCGATATAGAACGCCGGACCGAGCTGCATGCGTTGTCGACTCTAGGGTAGAACTTGTCACACCACCTGAAGTTCCCCAGCTAATTAAAAGGAGAGCAAATGCCGCTAGAAAATGAGGTGGTGAGCGGAACACCCAAGTCGAAAGCAGCAATTCCTGTGGTGGTTGGGCAAATAGGGGACCGTCCTATATTGGTGCTTAGAGACAGCGGAGCCAACACAGTTTTGGTTCAGAGAAGCCTGGTGAATCACGAGGGTCTTGCAGGGGAAGCGTCGACCGTCACTATTGCAGATAGCACGTAAGGTACCTTCCTGAAGCCAGGATTCTAATGTCCACGTCGTATTATACTGGACAGGTAGTGGCAAAATGCGTAGCGCAACCCATCTACGATCTCATATTGGGAAACATTACGGGTGCAAGAAATGTCGAAGACCCCGATCCCGAGTGCAGGATGCTCGACGTTGAAGAACACTCAAAGGAGGAAAGGCCCACGACAGCTCAGACGTGTGATGGGACAGTCAGTTTCTCGTCGGCAGTGGAGACAACAGCTCAAGTGACAGCCCGAGCAACGCAGTGTCCACTCTCTACTCCCGTTACGATGTGTCTGAGCACAACACCGGGCGAAATTGCAAATAAGCAAAAAGAAGGCTCCAGCTTGAAAGCCTGCTTGGAAAGAGTCGGGGAAAAATTGAGAAGAAAGAGGAGTCGTACGTCATTCGAGTATCAATTGGTAAATGGTCTTCTGCACAGGGAATGCATATTTAGTTCAGAAAGCGGGTCCAACAGCTGGTGTTACCAAGAGATATGCGAGAGACAGTGTTACGCTTAGGACATGACGCCATTATGGTCGGACACCAGGGTGTTCAAAAAACGGGCGTCTAGAATCACCAAGGAGTTCTTCTCGCCAGGTGTCCAGATCGAGTGACGATAAACGGTTTGTTCTCTCATGTGACGTGTGCCAGCGCACAGTTCCGAAGGGAAGAGTTGGTCCCGTACCTCTGGGCAAGATGCCAGCCATCGACCTACCGTTACAAAGTGGCTATTGACATTGTGGGACCAATCTCTCCAGTTTCCGCCAGAGTCAATGAAAATGTGCTTACTCTGGTTAACGTGGCCACTCGTTATCCTGACGCTATTTTCCATTGAAGACTATTGACAGTATCCCAGTGGTGGAGGGTCTTGTGGAGATCTCGCGTTACGGGTTCCCGGGGGAAATTTTGAGTGACCGGGGCTCGAACTTCACATCGGAACTAATGAAGAAGGTTAACCGCCTTTCGTCAGGAAGGCAGTTACTAACAACACCATACCATCTCATGTGTATGATGGACTTGTAGAGCGGTTCAACGGCACCCTCTAAAATATGATCAAGAAAGGGTGCCGGGAGAGACCTACTGATTGGGATAGATATCTCCCAGCGCTTTGTTCGCTTACCGCGAAGCACCGCAAATGAGTATTGGTTTCTGGCCCTTCGAGATGTTGTATGGGAGAGCCGTTAGAGGTCCACTTGAAATACTCAAGGAGCTCTGGGCCAATAAAGAGTTTCGGGACAAGTTGGAAGAAACATGCAGGCTTGCACATATGACCTGGAAAGGGTGCGCGAACGCTACAAGGGCTACAATGAGAAGAAAACCACTCACTGAAGTCTGAATCCGGGCGACAGGGTTCTCATCTTGCTACCCATGGATCATAATAAGTTACTGATGCAGTGGAGGGGCCCTTACCTTGTGGCGCAGAGGGAAAATGACAAGGGGTATGAAGTATTGTAAAAAACACAAAGAAGGTTTTCCATGTAAATATGTTGAAAAAATTCGAGGAAAGTGGTCCGGTACGGTACGCCCACAGGGTGGCATGCTCGGTAGTGGCCGAAGAGACAGATTATGCTGCCGAGGTGCCTACGTGCAGTGGGAGGCAAAGTGTAGGATGAGATAAGAAACTAATAAACCCCAATTTGAATGCAGACAGACAATCACATCTATACTACAAATCAAGGGGGATGTGTTTTCGGATGTGCCAGACTAAACGGAGGTCACATGTTGCAAATTAGATCCCTGTACAGATGGAGCCAACTAAACGGCTCTAGCTATCTCTGGGATGTATCTTTTTGGAGTTGTTGTGGGGTTTGTTGTGGTTGTTGTTGTTGTGTGCTTATACACAGGAGTGTGTTGTGGACGCTGACATGTGTATTATGGCCACTGTACGGACAACGACTGTAGTGTGTCAATTTTCCGTAAGTGCAATTTGGTGTGCTGTGTCAGTGGTGTGCTTTTGGTGTGTGCTTGACATCTGCGGTGTGTTGTGTGCTGGGTCCAGAATTGCCAAAGCGGATAGGTTTAGTTTATGGGGTTTTAACCTCCCAAAGCGATTCAGGCTATGATTCCGTCACTTCACTGCTCTGGAGTGGAAAGCTGGGCACACGTCTGAAACCAAATGGTCATATATTTCTGAACTGCTGAACGCCATTAGTGGCTCGTGCCGCAACAAAATAATTGAGATGGTTGCGTTTCCCTTTGGATGGTGTTGCCAACACGTAGAGTGATGATGCGATGAAACGAATTCCTAATTCGTAATGACTAAGTCGCTTTATTCGAGGACAAATTTAACTAATTTCAAAACATGAAGAAAAATCAAAAGCGATAGATACACAGAGACCTCACAAAATTAGCCCCTAATAACTACATTTTGAATCCCATTGTCCCTGCCAGGCTAAACTAAAACAGAGGAGCCGGAGCAACGCAGGCCGCCTTACTCCCTCCGCGGAACCGTCTGCTTCACACTGGCTTGCTGTCCCACTCGACAGTCGTCGGGCAAGACAATTGATCTCTCAATAAGGATGGAGTCTGGGCTAGTTGGAAAACGCCGTTTCAGGTAAAGCGCGCAGGAAGACGCGGGCTAGTGAACACGGCCGACAAGCTTTCATCCGTGCTGCTGCATCCCTGCTGCTGCTGGTGTCATCGAAAAAGTAAAAAAAAAGTTATCTGTAGGATATGGTTGCCCAGAAACACGCGTGACAAATTTTACTGATGTGGCTGCGTGACGGCAAAGAAAAGCGCCTTTTTTTCTCCGGTTGCGGTTTCTTTAAAAGCGATACGAAGAGGGAGGAAAAATGAACGATTACTGGGGAAAAAAGCCGCCTTTCGTTCGCATCACGCAGTCACAGCTTCTTTCTTTCTGATGTGGCAGTGCGTTGCACGTTCTCGGAGGGCCGCTGTCTTCGGCGACATCTTCCATTTGCGGGACCCCAGACACTCTTGAACTGTATGAGTGCAGTGCGCGTTCTCGGAAGGCCGCTCTCCCATGCAACACGTTCCGTCTGTGGGAAGTCCGGATGCGCTGGAACTGTGATAGTCACACATGCGAGAGGGTCCTTTGGGACATGCAGCAAAAAAATCTATAAGGCCCGCAACGTTTCGGAAGCGGCGTGGCGCCGAGTAGCCGAAGCCGTCGGTGGAACAGGTGAGGTTTTGTAAACAAAGCACTCTGTCGGTGCCATTGACTATACGAAATGCTGACCGTACGCCGAGTGCCGCGTTTCGCAATTGCCGTGTTTTACGACGTGGCAAGTTGTGTAACGTCGAGCGATCGTTATCGTTCGCTAGAAAATGCAGAAAAGCAGATTTGCATGCCAAATCGATACAGGCTTTCACCTGATAGCCGATTATTATTGCGCTTTTCATGCCTCCGCAGTTCCTGACGTGAAGCACCGTTGGAAAAATCTGCGCGACACATTCAGGAGGGTGTTTAAAAGGCTCCGCCAATCGCAAAAGAGCGGGACTGGGGCAGACGAGGTTGAAGAGACAACCTGGCCTTTCTTCGAAAGGCTGCTCTTCCTGCGGGACACGATGCTCAGCAGACCGTAAGTCCATTTGGAGGTTATCATTACATTTCACTGAATGTATGCTGTTTTATGTGCAGTTTCGCCGCTGATTTACTGTTTTGCACAGAACAAGAAAACCAAGGCCCAATATTATTTCCTGTCTGCCGTGTTGAAAATTATTGTAGCAAAATATTTGTATTTGCTGCCTCTTAAATAATTCGAGCAGACCATTGTCTTCAAGCGCGTTAAACTTTAAAGGGCCTCATTTTCCCAATTGAAACTGGAGGTACTTACTTATCTTTTACATTACTGTAGGACCTCGGGCAACTTGGAACCGCAGCCGCATGCGGAAGCGTTATATATTGTGCCCGAAGAAAACAGCAGCGACACGCCAAGGGGAAGTGCAGAGGCGATTTTTCAACAAATGTTTGCCGAGTCTGCCTCTTTGCCATCAAGTCCTGGGACAAGTGCAGCACCAACACCAAATGCCCCAAATGCCCCAAGTGCCAGTGTTGAGCTTGTGGCTGAAATGCCCAGCACAGGCTCACATAAAAAAGGAGCAGAATAGAGAAGTATGATACCCAGATTGATATGCTTGGAGAAATGCTCAAAAAAAAAACGGACAGCCTCGATCATTTCGGAGCATACTTAGTCGACAAAATGAGGGAAGTGCCAGAGAGGCTGCAGAATGAAATGCAGATGAAGTTATTGCAGTGTGTATTTGAATTCATACCGGAGAAGTAATTTACTTGATTTATCCTGTGAACTGCTTGAAGCAATATGAGGGGGAACACAAGAGCATGGGGCCTACGTACTTTGCAAAGTGCAGCCACCAACAGACTACAAATGGTGGCATCAGGGTCATGCTCGGGAAGGATAGGCGGCCATGCTTACTTTGCATGCGCCTTACACTGACAATTCTCGCCTTCTGTCCCTGGCAGTACTTTGCAAAGCAAGGATGCCACACGCTCCCATGTTCCCTCTTATATTGCTTCTAGCTATACATCATGCATGGGAGATCATACGAAGGAAGCTAACAGTCACTGAAAGCAAGGAAAGCATAGGGAACTAGATGCATATACATTTGTTCATATTGCGGTATTGCTCATTGAGAAATTATTGCTGTAATATGGTTATGCCTGAAAGATAACAGATTACAAATTGGTTTGGTTTGGTTTATGGGGGTTTAACGTCCCAAAGCAATTCAGGCTATGAGAGACGCCGTAGTGAAGGGCTCCCTAAAAGGACTACCAGGGGTTCTTTAACGTGCATTGACACTGCGCAGTGCATTGACATTGCACAGTACATGGGCCTCTAGAATTTCGCCTTCATTGAAATTCGACCTCCGCGTCTGGGACCGAACCCGCATCTTTCGGGCCGGCAGCCGAGCGTCATAACCACTCAGCCACCGTGGCGGCTGGATTACAAATTGGAACAAAGGCAAGCAATTGCCACCATTGCGATCCGAACCCACGACCTCCATGTCGTGTACGGTCGCGAGTTTGGTTCCCATTGCTGGCATATTCATGTTTTTGATCCGACTTGTAATCAGTTACCTTTCAGGCATAGCGGGATTTCAGTACTAATTTCCAAGCGAGCAGTACCACAATACGAAGAAATGGAGAACAGTATATGCATACAAACTCACTATGCTGTCCTTGTTACCGGTGACTGTTGGTGTCACTCGTTTTGAGCTGTACTATAGTGATGCTGTAATAACTCTGAATACTGTAGCTTTTACACGTTTGTGCAATAATCGAAATTATATTCCTTTATGGTTTTTTTATTTTATTTTAAAGTCAACTCTGTAATTGCAGTTGCAATGATTGGTTTGATTACTTAGGAGTCTGCATTTTTGTGAAATACAAGTTTTCTCATTTTAGTGTATGATTAGTAATACCCGACTATAGTGAGGCTGTGATAACTCTGATTACTGCAGCTTTTACACTTTTGCGCAGTAATTAGTTATGTTTCTGTACTTATTTCTTATTTTAAAGTCAACTCTGAAATTGCAGTAGCAATGGTTGGTTCGATTACTTAGGTGTCTGCATTTTTGTGAAGTACAAGTTTTCTCATTTTAGTGTATGATTAGTAATACCCGACTATACTGATGCCGTGATAACTCTGATTACTGCAGCTTTTGCACAGTAATCACTGTTACGTTCCTGTATGTATTTCTTATTTTGAAGTCAACTCTGTAATTGCAGTTGCAATGATTGGTTTGATTAATTAGGAGTCTGCATTTTTGTGAAGTACAAGTTTTCTCATTTTAGTGCATTAGTAATACCCGACTATAGTGATGCTGTGATAACTCTGAATTACTGCAGCTTTTGCACAGCAATCAGTAATTTTTCTGTACTTATTTCTTATTTTAAAGTCAACGCTGAAATTGCAGTAGCAATGATTGGTTCGATTACTTAGGAGTCTGCATTTTTGTGAAGTACAAGTTTTCTCATTAGTGTATGATTAGTCATACCCGACTATAGTGATGTGATAACTGAATACTGCAGCTTTTACAATTTTGTGCAATAATCAAGGTTATGTTCCGGTATGCATTTTTATTCACAATCAGCTTTGCCACTGTAGACATTGCAGTGGTCATTTTGAATGCTTACATTTCCGCATTGCTGTGAAGTAAAGGGAGTCTTTAAAGTTTCTCATTTTATTGTGCACTTAGTGATATCTGACTGCAATGATGCTGCAATAACTGTGAATGAAGCAGCTTTTACACTTTTGTGCACTCAAGGTTACATTCCGTTATGCATTTTTTATTTATAGTCAGCTTTGCCACTGTAGACATTGCAGTTGCAGTGGTCATTTTCAATGCATACATGTCCGCATTTTTGCGAAATAAAAGGCGTCTTTAAAGTTTCTAAATTTAGTGTGTGGATACAGGGATCTGTTACAATCACAAAGAGAACAGTGTGTTTACAAATTCATTTCTTTCCATCAGAAATACGGGGCGAAGCAAAAAGCTGCAGCAGCAGCTTGACTAGTCGTGGCATCTAGCAAGTTACTGCTTTCGAACTCCCTGATTACTGAAGAGGTTGGAAAACATAATGGCATAATGGATTCTTTGCATGGCAATGTAAAGAATCAAGTGTCCAGAGCTTTTATCCTACAAAAATTTAATACACAAGGACATATTCATAAGATGTAAAAGTACATAATCTGAATGCAGAGGCTCACATGCAAAATAAAAGAAAGTCTTCAAACGCAACAAAATTTCCCAATATTTACACACACACGCACTTGAGGCTGTAAACTATCGATATCCAACAAACTTCGCTGGGAAAAAAGACAATGTAATACAGAGAATGCAGATGGTCAAACATAATTGCGCTTTTGAACTGACTGGGGACAACAGGGGCGACACAAGCACTGGTGCGCAAACTGTCAACTGAAGCTTATTGCGGTTTCCACACATATGTAAGGGTCACATGTCAAAACATAAATAAAAGAAAACATTGAAAGGAGCAACCTTCCTATCGTATCAGCAAGCATAAAAAAAAACTCTCCCAGCAGGTCGGATATTACTTTTACTGCTTTGATATTACTTTTCCAAGATTTGGTTTTCTTGTTTGGAAAGCAAAAATGAAGGGTCTCTTACACAAGTCCCCACTTTTCCCGATTCCAAGCATAAGCTCCCCACAGCTCCCTGGTTGTCTTATCTCTGGCATTATGTTTGACCATGTTAACTACCAACTAGCCGAATTTTAAACTCTCTCAATGGAGGTGCATTGCTGCATGGTACTGGTACCCATCTTGTTCAGCGACTTCAGTTACCCTATTACCTTCTCCCTTTTGTCTGTCCAGTACATGAGCACAATCTAGGCAATTTTCGAGCCTAGTACAGGATCACTACCTTCAGGGAGAGATGATATGGCCCTCCTGTTGACATCAACCCCTGATAATGTAACAAGTATAAATCTGATAACTGTTATCAGCGATCACAACCTCCTCAAATTTCAAATTAAAATTCACCTTCATTTTCAACATTTCACAATGTTGACGGTCTTACAGAAAAAGCTGTGGAGACAGCTTGACGAGGCTTGAAACCCGGCGGCAGGCAACAGTGGCAGCCGTACAAAAGAAAAGTTATACATGTTCTGCTGCTTCGAAAAAGACACATTTTATCATAAATGTACAAAAATAGGAGCCGAAGTAAGAGTAAAAAAAGACATGAAGCCATTTTACAAAGACTGGCACATGCATGCACACGAGCTTACAAAAAACCCGATCACTGCATTCAAGGTAGACATAAAGCTAAGATTATTATGTTTATAGCACGAAAGCGCAAGTCATTCTAGAAATATTGAACGCAAAACTTTGCGGGTTATTAAAGGATTAAAAGAACTGGGTACATTGAGCTTATTGAGTAACACTGGCATGTATAGCTTAATGACTGTAGAAGGTAATTTGTTCGGCGGTGTGAAATTTCCCATTTTTCAGGCACGCGTTTTAAAAATATTGCAGCATAACATTGCACCTGAAAGTGTCAATAAGAACTCTTTATACTTTGCATTACCAAAATGAAACTGGTGGAGGAGACGGTAATTATAAAGGGAGTGAATATTGATTATATGATGCTGACTAAATAGCTCGGCTGAGGGACGTAAATATGATACATTGTTTAAGCAACGTATGGCTTTTTTTTCTATCACTATTCCTTTTCTATCACACCACTTTTTCATTATCAATGAAAAGCAGACCACCTTCTAGAAAAATACCAGATTATGGCAGATAAAAAAATGAAATCATTAATGGTATCCTTCGCAGTGGCTTAGTGGATAAGGCACTCATCTACTAAGCAGGAGTATCCCGGTTCGAACCCGACCGCAGCGGCCGCATTTCAATGGAGGCAAATGCACAAGGCGCCCGTGTGCTGTGTGAGGTCAGTGCACGTTAAAGAACCCCAGGTGGTCGAAATTATTCCGGAGGCCTTCACTACGGCGTCCCTCATAGCCCGAGTCGCTTTGGGACATTAAACCCTCATAAAACCATAAAGCTAATGCAAGATGATAATAGACTGTCATCTAAGAGAATGGATGAGAAGGAAACGTGCAACTACAATTAGTAGTCTGCACTCGACACACACATGGCTGAGCCACTGCCCAAGCCTTACGGCTTGCTGACACCAGGCAGGCTCCACTGCCATTGCACTTGGCCTTCAGTACTAAAAAACTCCAAAAATGTGTTGCGCACAACAGTGGCACCATGTGCACAGTTGCGTGCCCTCGTCCTCTGCAACTGGAACATTGCAGAGGTAGACGCAGCCTCCCGCCAGGAGCCCTCGTGAACATTTCCGAACGTGTCGGTGCAGTCAGCGTAGCCAGGAGGGCAGTAGTAGCTAGCGGAACTGCTCTCCATACAAAGAAAATTATGGAGCACACATGTTGCCTTTACTACACTGTTCACATTTTTGGGCTCGAGGTTGATCTTTCTCTCGAAGATGCGCCACCGAGACACCAAGATGCCGAATGCATTTTCGACACATCTTCTGCAAAAGAAACAATCACAATTTTGCTTGCAAAACTAATATGCGTCTCACTTTTCTCACACCAAGCAAAGCCCTTTTTGTGACTCAATAGGCTGGTTTTAGCACTTATAAAATATCGCACGCCTGCAAGTCTATGATGCTAACTGGTGACTGAGTGAGGCCAGAAACACAGTTAAATTTACTGTTAGGTTCTCACTTGAGTGATACATACCGTGCTCGGCTGAGGCGAGGCGGTAGTTGAACAACACCCTCTTTGGCGTCTGTGCGGCTCCCTGGCAGTGGCCGCATGAAATCTGGGCGCAACTGGAAGGCCTCATCGCCAACGAAAACATGAGGGTACACCTTCTCCGACTTTGGCAGTCGAGCTGCACGAGGCAGATTGAGCTTGCCCTCATTCAGATGTTGGCCAATGGGGGAATCTTTAAAGATGCCTCCATCACTGAGTCTTCCAGGTGCGCCCACGTCCACCAGCCGAAAAAGATACCTGCTGTCCACCACGGCCAGCAGAACAATAGAATGGGTACCCTGCGAATAATTGTGAATACAAACACTGAAGGCTGGGGTCCACAGGTGTCACCAGAGTGAGCAGTAGCAGGTGCGGTGACCTGGCATGTCATCCCACCCTCTACCACGTCCTGATGCTCGCTCTGCACCCACAGCAGTTGACCCTCCCCTCGTACTGAGTTTACTGCTGGAGTGTCATGAACTTTGTTTCTTGCAGTGCGTTACAATTATTATTGCAATGCAGTAGTTTTCGCAAAAAAAAGACTTTGCCTCCTCAGAATACACACTTGCAATCACGCCACACAAAACACCAGATCAGTGTGACTGTTTCACAGTCAGATGTGACCCTTTCCACAATGCTCTTTGGGCCTTGACAGCAGTGCAACAAATGGATCACTCCCTTTTTTACATCACAACATACAAATACTTTGCTTTCATACCTTGTAGTTGAAATAAAGGCTTCCAGCATTCTTGGGGCATTTGATTTCAACGTGCTTCCCATCACCGGCTCCCAGGCAGTTCGGAAATTGCCACAGACTCCAGAAGTCTGCAGCAATTTCCCTCCACTCGTTCTCTGTTGGAGCCTGCAATACGGAGGACTAGTGGTTAATGAAAACTGAAATGCCTATATCGTAGTTGTACTGTACTAGAGGGCAAAATTAATTGACACACCTTCATGTAAATTGGAGCAAGCACTTCCCAGAGCACTGTGCATGCCAGATGAATTGCCCGTCTGGCTGTTTCGATCCCCACCCTGAACGCCATTGCGGCATCTTTAATCAGCATTCCTGATGACAGGTACCTGAAAATATAGACAATAACAAGAATTTCATCAAGTTCCAAAACGCACGCACACGCGCGCGCGCTGTGCTACTCTGTGAATTATTACAGGCAAGCAATCTCCTGTACAATGTCCCCAAACAAGCGTCGTCGGCTCAGAGCCGCTCGTCGCACAGCGTCCCTTCAGAAACAGTACGTCCTTACCGCAGCGTCAGGGCGAGGAGCTCGCCAGACGATATGGGCTCTCTGCAGAGCCACACTTTTGTTAGACGCTTTGCAACCATTGATGGAGGAGGTTAAATGTCTCCGGGGACATGCGGTAAAACTTGTGGAACAGCGATGCGTCCCCATCTTGCATCACATTCATCTGCAAGAATGCATTGAACCATATGCAGTTGCGCTGCTTTGATTTCTTCGCCAGGAACAACTTACCGCTGTAAAGAATTCGCTTTCCTCAGCGCGCCGCTCCCAGACTGGTCGAACCCAGTACTTGCGTGTAAGGGCCTCCTTTCTTTTCAGAATTGGGCGCAAACGTAGAGCTGCTACTTTCTGCTGCCACTCCATTTCGATCGGGGAAAAGCGCGCGGGGAAAACAGCCGAAAAGAAACTCCACAACCAAGTGCCAAAAACTTACGTGAGGGTTCAGTTAAACAGTCTACACTCAATGCACAAAGCTGTAAACACATTTTATTTTGAATTTCATGCGCAATATTTTAAACCTCGCACATAATGCGACTCTTGTTATAGGCGCAAACAGCTTTGTGGTGTATTATGCCAGCAACACTGATCGTCGTCGCCATTTCGCGTTCGCGTCTGTTTCGCGCATGGAGCTTGGCCGGTGGGCGACGGAGCGAACGCCAGCCGTCGACGCCGCCGTCGCCTTCGCGTTCGCGTGAGTTTTCGCGTACATGGAGTCCAGGCTTAAAACAATGCTCTTTGAAATAAGAGACCCAAAGAGTCAGCACAGCTATTGTTGTTTTCACATCGCAGTGAGCTGGTAACATACGGCGTATGGCGCACGGCGCCCGTGTGGGCGGTTTGTTTACAAAAGTGGGTGTTGATTGGTGGGCATGGAGGGCCAGAGCAAGAATCAATACAGCATGCACGCATTGCACGGTTCAGTTTCAGGTCAAAGCCTTGCGCATTCACGGAAACCTTGGGCCTATTTATTGCCCGACAATTGCGGATATATTGTACTGCTCGTGTTGAAACGCACTGCACGCCGTATTGTTGCCCAGGCGCGTATTTGAAACCCTTAAAGGGCTTTACGGAGGAGTGAGGACTGCAGTTCCTTTCCCCTTCATGATATTTGGGCCACTGACGACGACTGAGAAGCCACACAATGCTCTAAACTTATGACAAGGATGTGCATAAAAGCGGCAAGCGGCCTGCCACCGTTGGAGCCCCATTTATTTTTCACTTTGCGCGCCAGCTGCGAAGCATTTCAGGACGTCCAGCTTTTTTTTTTCTGCAAGCACAAGAGATGTGTTGACTATGTCTTGTGTTCCCTTTGTAAGTTTATTCATATCTGCTTTTAAGGAACGCAGTTATCTTTGTATTGAGCCTTTCAGTACCATCATGGTTTTGGCTCGTGTCTACCCTTTGTGTACTCATTCTTTATCTTGCTCTGGAATAGACTGTTTTTCACGACACTCCGTCCGTTTATTAAACCATGCCTGCCTCTAATGACCACTTGTTCCGAAGAGAATAAAAGCGCGCCAGATAGAAAAATCCCCCTCCCCCCACTCGGTTTCGCCGGCGCGCCGCGCCAGCGGCAGCGGCTCCGCACCACGTGACCAGCCTAGTGACCAGCCGCGGCGTAGCCACGTTGAAGGCTCGAAATGCTAACGTAATGTAGCTCTCCCTACAAAAGCGGGAAAGAAGCCGAATTAATGTGTGTTGTGCAGCTGCGAAATGTGGCTAGTGGAGGTTACGAAAGTCTAGTGCGGCTCAGAAATGTAGCTGGTGACGGCGGCTCCTAAAAACTTGTGTGTGGCTTCCACCATCTATGAGCCGTCCCAGATTGCACCAAGTATTTCTTCAAATTCATTTTGCACTTACATCTACACTCCGAAATACTCAATTTTATAGCACCCTCCTCCGCTGCCACTGTACTTTGTTGGACATATACCAAGGGCACCATAACGCAGGAGTTGGCGCATAAATTGGGTTTCCATCTCTCCGGCGGCCACTTAATAGAGCTCTCCTCATGTGGCTGGAACAGAATCGCTCCATTGCAAAGTCCATGCTACTTTTCTTTGCCTCGCAGCACTTTTACTAGCATTATTAGATGTGTCGCTCACGAGCTTGAAGTGGAGTCGACCTTTTTTGAACTTGCAGCAGGCGCCGACTTCCTAATACGGGAGGCCGAGGACGACCAAAGGTAAAGGCGAAAATTAGGCCGACACAAGCCTGTGGGTTTGGCGGCTGCCACTTGTCATCTCAGGAGCGAGGGGGATAAGCGAAGTATTCAGGGGATGTTCAAGAAGAGCTTTATTCAAAACACACAGCAAGCATTTTGGAGAGAAAAACAAAAATAAGGAAAAACAAGTAAGAACTTACACACCCAAAGCAAACATTTTGGGAACGAAAATAAGCAAAACAGGAGAATACAAAAAAGGCAAAACAAGTGAGAAAGCTGTCCGTTACAGAAGAGGGTGCGCCGAGTCATTGCCATTTTCTGGGTTTCAGTGAGTGACACGGCGGTGCTGGTTGAGGGCGCTGCTGGTTGTGAACACCTTGGGACAGGCAGGGCACTGGAACGGCCTCTCGCCGGTGTGCGTTCTCGTGTGGCCGACCAGGTGAGCCTTCCGCGAGAACGTCGCCTGGCAGATGTCGTACCTGCAGGCCAGGAGCGTGTGTAAAGCTGAACTACACTAGTGCAGTGTTAGAAGGCAACTCCAAGTCTCTCAGCTTTCGGTGGCGAGATCTGGTCACTCTGTACTAGCACGAAAAGCAAAAAAACAACAACTGCGTCTACGTTTACGACCGCCAGGAAATGCACCGAAAGCGGGAGATGGAAGAATATCGGATGAGTAAGAGAGCATTCGCGAATGGCGTAGCGATGCTCCTTCATTTTCGACAGCGAAGGCATTATTGCACTTAGACAGGAATAGCGTGCTCCGTTTACTTGCGTCCACGTCTGTATGGTGATGTGTCACACCTGACACTTTTCAGGCGAGACTAAGCCGGGGTCACCTTCAAATCAATCCGCTTTCTGTCCTGTTCATTTATACGCTAAGATTCAAAAGAAAGCGAACACGAGGATAACGCTCAATCACATATACGTAATTCTCAGCTGCTCTAAATAATAGAACCCAACGTGGCCAGTTGAGTCTATAGCCTTAGGTTAACGTTACACATATCACACTGCGGTATGAGACGCGTTTGGCGCATGATGGCCCTACTTGCTTATGTGCCATAAACTCAATCCGCCACAGCGCAACTAAAGGCCCGACTCCATTCGCACGTCCGCGGCGTCGCCCCAGGCGCTGGCGCGTTGAACGCCGTGCCGCGTGGGCGTCGAGAGAGGTACGCATATCCACTCTCCGGGAACGGGCTCAAGTCTGGGCACGCTTAGAATCGCGCGCTACGGTGATTTGCTAGAATCAGTTAGACTGCATAGAGTGGCGAGAGCTAGTAATAAGCGTAATAAAGTGGTGTGAAAACGTGTGGAATGTATTTGGTACGCAAAAAAATTAAGCACGCCTTTTCACCGTGATCATGTATCTCAGCACTTGCACAACCCGCAGCGCCATCGACACTCGTTCACTCTGTGCTCGCATCCTCGTATCGCATATTATGGCTCGCCAGTCATTGCGACGGCCGCTTTTCCACTTCAGAAATCAATAATTATTTGTCCAGCATCGCCTCCATCTTCGCTAAACTACACTGGCGAAGAACAAGCCTAATGAGTGGGCAGGTTACCAGAACACCGTGCTTGGTCTCGTTCTGGAAGTCGAACGATCCGTCTTTGCGCCGGAAACTACGTCTGCAGCGCGCGCCAAATATCTGGCGGGCAGATCGGAGCTTCGAAGCAACGTTGGTGGTGCTGGTGGTGAAAAACTCTTTTAATGTTCAAATAGAGTGTTGTGGAGTCAGAAAACTCCGCTGCATTGTCGGTATCCTCAATTTGGGTCTCCGCACGACGAGGCCACGTCTCGCTCCCGCTTTACCAGAGCCCTTTGAGACTCCAGTGTGGAACAGTTGAGGAGGGCAGCTTCCGATGCCTCTCGGTTACGGGTAGGGAAGGGGGAAAGCGAGAATTCTTAGTATATTACCACGCCATGTGAAAGATATCACAGATCTCTCCAAAGTGCTGGCAACGCTTATCTATATTCGGATCAGTGTTTGACTACGGCAGGGCGGAGAAGAGTTCCTGTCTGCAGGCGCCGCATAGTTCTCTCCTCCGCCTTACTCAGCCCTCGGCAGGGGCCGGGTAGAGGCGCTGGCTGTCGCAGTAATGGACTAAAATTTCGCGCAATCGCAAAAGCGGTTCATCAGCTTCTGAGCTAGGAGAGCTAGGATGAGGAGCCCGGCGTGTAAGCGCTCAGGCGGCCGCATCAGCGGCCTCATTGCCTCGTAGACCCGGCTGCCGAAAAGCTCAGATTATCTGCGTGTGAGATCGGCAGCAGCACGTATTAGAGTTCGGGAGGCAAGAGGTGATGTTTCCCCTGCCAGATAGTGTTCACAGGCCTGCTAAGAGTGGGATAACCCTTCTCTATTTTCAATCCGCGGCAGCGAGAGCTATATGCAATCTTCCTCCGCTCGCGTTGAATTAGGGGTTCGAAATGACGGCCCATCGACATTCATTCCCCGGTGGACGACGGCGGCCGTGTAGAATCCCGCAGGTGACAGCTCTGTGATGCCCCCGTGGAAGACGCCCTTTTTAGGTCCATATTACCTCCCAAGCGTGCGATCCCGTGCTTGTCATCTGCCTTCGTGTGCAGTTGTGTCCATGCTACGCGGGAGCGGAGCGACCCAAAGCATATGGCTCCATAGCACCGGGATGTTATCCGTCCCCTCTCCTCTGCATGTGTGTTGTATGTGTAAGCGGTCTAGCAGGCCGCGCCCAGGAACCGTCTGCAAAAGCCGCGCATATTGGCTCATGAGGTGGTCTTCCTGCAAATCCTGATAGGATTTTAGCACCCCTAACGCCTTAAAGGCGCTCTGAAACGCCTTCTGAGGACAGGACATGAACTTACTTAATCACTGCACTGTGTTGCCATGAAATCCAGAGCCAAATAATACCCTTCTACACGCAGCAGACGACCCACAATCACGCGTCAAAGTTGACGAGCCCTTCCCGGCGACTTTTTTATGTTCGCACCCTCCTCCGTCCCTCGCATCTGCGTAGACAAGGTTAGAGGTGGCCATTGGTTAGATTCTTTCAGACGTCACGCGGCTACCGTGGCCGCGGCCAATAAGCCGCATAGCTCCGGCGGGTCGGGAAGCTCCGCTCCCAGAGGAGAGTTGGCGAAGGAGCTCATACCTTCCAGCGTGCAAAAAGTGACGAGAGGAGAGGGAAAGGCGCGAAGACGCTGAATTCAAATTTTAACTACAGATAACTCAGCTTCTGCAAAGCGCATTTAAAAAAATCGTTGCTGGACACTATTCGTGAAACGGCGTGCTTCAATATCCTAGGCATGAGGCAACTTTATTAGAGCCCCCTTCACAGCTCCTTTAAGTTTAGCGTTGGAGGTGGCCACCGGGATGTTCAGTGATCGCTTTGTCGCCTTCCTCATGATGTCGCCAATGAGCTCGTCTTCCTGTATGGCGGTGCGAAGGTACAGCACGGCGCAGAGCATCCGGCTGGTCACGAAGGCATGAGTGAGCCGATGCGCATCCCTGCCCCGCAGGCCACCCCACTAGTTGGAAACTCGGAGGATCATGCGCCCTACCTGTTCGCCTATGAGCTCAAGTTTCGCTAACTAGAGTCTGGCCCACACACAGTCGGCCAACGATAGTCGGCAGCATACGCATCGGATATGGAGACGGCCCGCTGAAGGCAGTTTTCTATCTCCCCAAGGCTCACCTCGGGGGTCGAGATTGTAATATCGTCTGCGTAGAGCGCGTATTTTATGGTCTCTACCTGAGCCAGTTGGACGGGGAGATGCATCAAGGCGATGTTGAAAAGGAGCGGCTATACAACCGCCCCCTATGGTGCACCCCGTGTACCCATAGCATAGGGGCCGTATTCCTCGTCCTCGATCCGGGGGAGTGCATGACGTGTGTAGAGAAAGTCACTAACATAGGCGAAGACTTTTGACCCGCAATCGGAGGTGTTCACGTTAGACAGTGTGCTACCACGTTTAACATTGTCAAAGGCCCCCTTAAGATCGAGAGCGAGTATGGCCTTGTCATTTGTTGCATGCCTGTGGGTCGTACTATGTCCCTGTGTAGATGGAGGAGGACATGCTGTGAAGACAAGTGTGGGTGGAACACGAGCATAGCGTCTGCAAAGAGGCCCTTGCCCTGCATATATGAAGAGAGGCGATCGCGTACCATCGTGTCCATGACATTTCCCACACGTGACATCAGTGAGATGGGTCTCAGGTTCGCCAACAGTTTCACTGTTATGCGATCCCGACCCGGCGCCGTACATCATTGCGGTTTATCCAGGGCCGCCTTAAACCGCAGCCTGTTCCGTAAGTTGTAGCAATGCGAGCTCTAAGCTTTCAATTCGTCTTTTGCTTCTTCCACCGTCTTGTTAAGCTCCGGCGCGCCTCCCACAGATGCAGGAGGTGATTGTCAACGGCGGGGATCTCGTCGGTGGTGTGAAGTGTTTGCGTGTGTTGTTTCTTTGTGTTGGTGACCTGTGCTGCCCACTCCGCATAGCCGTCGGAAAATACTACGGGAGGAATGTCTTAAGTTCTAAATTGCTGCCAACTGGTCATTTTGGCCTGTCCCCAGTTTTTTCAGGCTGCCTTCGCCAGAAGCGTGATGCGGAGAAGGCAGTGACCACTGCCCAGGGAATCCCCCATGTTCCCCATGTGGCGTCTCTAGTGTTCCTAATAAGAGATAAGTCAGGGCGCGTGTCACGGGAAACAGAGTTGCCCACACGTGTGGGACAAGCCGGGTCCGTAAGCAACGTAAGACGATGGCTGGAAATGAGCTCCGCCAGCTTGCGCTCCCTGGCTTTCTCGAAGTGACAGCACCAGTGAAGGCTGAGGGCGTTGAAATCCCCAGGGGTTCCTTGTCTGCCAGTTTGAATCCGCGATAGAAATTTTCGCTGAAAGTAACGCGCGGCTTATGCCGGGGGCAGTATGCGCTCAGTACATGTATTGACGGGTCGCAATGCCTGAGAGGCAGAACCCTGATCATCGTGTATTCCTGCTCAGTTTCTGGGTCGAGATCGGCCTGGATCGCGATGTACGTCTTATGCACCAGGATTCAGGTCGAGCCACCCCCCCCCCCCCCCCACTGAAACGAGCTATACCCAGTGAATGTAGCATCATTACCGGACTGCTACAGAGCAGGAAGCGCCGGCATGTCACCGAGGGAGTGCTGGTAGAACTGGAAGCCGGACTCTGAAGCCCCTACAGTTCTATTGAATGATCTGGAATCGTTCTAATCTGTTAGCTTTCCGCGAAGATCTTCTAGCGATATTGATTCTTTTTATGGTTCTAGGTACCCACTCGTACCGGAGGCCGGCGCAGCCCTAGACAGGGGCTGCACCAACGCCGCGGCCGTCGGGCCGGAACCGCTTTCTTCCGCTGCTTGGCGGGCAGCTCTTTTGCGCTTTAGCTGCGGGGTGTCGCAGCAGACGGTATTTTTATTTCAGAGCTGACCTGGGACTGCACCGCCTTAAGGACAGAGTCAGTCGCCTGGGCCGCAATGTCGAGAAGCATTTCAGCAAATCCGGACCTCAACATATCCTGAAAGGACTCGCGGACCGCAATCATGATTTGGTCCGGAATGGCTGCCACCCGCTCCTGCGTCCGTTCGGCTCTACGCTCCAGGGCCTCAAAGAGCCGATCGTCAACGGAGGTCGAATCAATCACCGTATCCGCTTTCAGCCGCGAGACGCTAGTAAGGCAAGATTATATGGAGGATTCGTCAGTGCCATTCTCTGGCTCAGTGTTTTGCGTGGGCTCAGACGGCCCGGCATGCTTGCTTTCTAGTTCCTGAATTTTACTGGCAAGAATTTGATTTTGGCGCCTGAGCTTTTCTACCAGCCGCTCTAGGGAAGAATCGGTAGATTCGGCGGTTTCAGTGGCTCAGGCTGCTCGCGTCTAGCGCCACATGCATGCGCAGATTGGTTCTGGCTGATGCGCGGGATGCCTGGCGCGGTGACGCGCGGCGGAAGTGTGTTTAGAGCTCGGGCTTATGGTGTGACGTTCTGTCCATCTTAATGGCATTCCAATACGAAAAAGTGGCAGCAGCCACCTTTGCTCTTTAGGCAAAAGGCCATCACAACCTTACAACTACCTCGCGGCCCTCATTTGGCGCTGCGCTTCTCGCGTTGCTTCTCTTTCTCGCTGTCCCGCTTCTTCCGAGTGCGCTACACAGTCGCTCCACACACTCTGTGCACTTCACAGCTAGCCTCGCGCTACAGTGCAGTGCTGGCGAAGCATCACAGCGCGCTGAGATACGTTCATGCTCAGCAGTGCTGCATCGCCAACAAGTGGGCCCACTACAGGCAATGTAGCTCTGCGCACGCACTTCCTCCGCGTGGTACAAGGCTAGCCTCCATGCGCCTTCGTTGGTGTCTTCCCTACGCCTTTCCATCTCTTCGCACTACTACGCGCTGCATAACTTCACCTTCCTAGCCCCTGTGTGATCGGAACGCGCCTTCCCTCCCAACGTGTCACATTCCCCAGCAGCTTCTTCACTTCACTCTCTGGCGTTAGCTGAGAGTTATGCACCTGCGTTCAGGCTGCGCAAGCAGGGAAGGCGGCATCTGCCAAGTTACGCTGGCGTGGAGCAGCAATAAATTGGTGTAAGCGGGACCGTTCGTTGCCCCGAAAATTTCATGATAGCTGCGCTCCTTCTAACCAAGTATAACCATAGGAGAGAGGAAGAAAGAACAGAAACACGCTCGTGGCGAACGAACCTGTACGGCCTTTCTCCTGTGTGGGTCCGCATGTGCTCGACGAGGTGCACCTTCTGGGTGAAGCGGCTCTGGCAGATCTGGCACGGGAACGGTCTCTCGCCCGTGTGTGTGCGCGTGTGCTTGGAGAAGTGGCCGCTCTGCTGGAATGCCGCGCCGCAGTGGATGCAGACGAAGCGGCGGATACCGTGACTCCTGCGCCCGTGCGACAGCAGGGCCTGACGACGCACGAACACTTTGCCGCACAGGTCGCACGAGAAGCCCGTTCCCGCGTCGAGACCCGGAGGGCCGGCGGCCGCCGCCGCTGGAACCTCTTGAGGCTCCGGCTTCGGGGGCCCCACGAAACGAGGCTCGACCGGGGGGGTCTTGACCTGGTGGTGGGGCTGGTGGTAGTGCAGGTATGGCAGGATGTAGGCCCTGGGATCTGAGACCCAGCGACAGCAAAGCCACATTAGCTCTCTTTTACATAAGCGAGGTCTTAATAAATGGTGCGTAAATGGTAAAAAAAGCAATTTGGGAACAGTTATCGGCACTTATTATACTCAACACAAACACTACGGCTGGAGCAACGGCAGAATTTTACAAACACAACATAGCGAAATTCGAATACACACACACTACTAACGGCATACGCATGCACACTTATCCACACGGGAAACGTCACGCAACACTCACGTTGGAGAGGCGTTAGCTCGCTTTAAGAACGAAGAAAACACACTCGGGATGTCAAATAGTTGGAAGAACTCTCACAACCCCGTCTTACCAACCCCTCCCCCCAGCCCCCACCCCCAAATCTATGGCTCGTAAAGGCATACTGGATACGCACTGAATGTAAAGCACATATGACTGGCCACAATCTAGAGTTCTCGCGGTGCGACACAGCAGCTCCGGTACTCAGCGAGTACTCAACGATAAAATCTCTTCAGCTTCTTTCAAAAATCTTCGGATGCAGATCAAGCTTTAGGAGTGCCCTGCAAGCACCAAGTGCTCTTCGCATGGCCAGTCTCCTGCAAGAACAAACAGCAACGTTTTCGTGAGTATGCTACAGTGAAAGCTATGTCGAAATAATGCCTCAAAACAGACACGATCACGTCGGGAAAACAGCTCTCGTGTCGGCAGCGCCTGCAGAAAAAGAGGTAGAAATGTTAGAATGTGGAAAAATTACGCAACCTTCATAGGGATAAGGGCAAAACTCAGTATATACGGGGAGCGTTCTGTGCTAAATTGTGCCGCATCGGTTTCGTTTGCATGACAGAGCAAAACTTCTGTCCAAATAGGATCACAAAACTTAACGTCTTGAGGACAACTGCACCGGCATCACCTGCCAAGAAGAGTACGTGTAGTAGTGCGAGAAAATTGCGGAAAACTCATTGCACAGAGAACACAACTCAAAGTGAAAGGAGGGGGTTGGTGGGCATGAGCTATGAAATCACAGCAGGAGCTAGAAAGGTAAGAAAATTTCGAAAACACGAGCCAAAGGCTAAACGTGCTAACCACAAAATGTCTTCGATGGGCAGATAGCGCGAGGGTAGTAAACATTGCGCTATCTGTCCGCGCGCACACACAAATTGTTCGGCTTGTGCAGTCACTGTCACGATCGCATGCAGTCTTGTCCAGAGTGTAAGACAATCAGAGCTATCAGTTCGAAGTGCTGAAGCGCGCTCAAGAACAAAAACAATTTAAAGCTACGCCAAGCCGAAGCCTGCAATGTCCTGCCCTAGACGTGCGCATTGGCTTCCCCTCAGAGTCACCAGCTCCTCGGTGAAGGTTGGTCTTCCACCGCAGAATCCCACAAGTCCGCTGCTTGCTTCTTGGCACTAGCGAGGAAGAGGTGCTGTGCTGTCTCAAGCGATCTTCCCTCGTACCGTTGCGTCCTCGGCAGAGCAGCGTCAGCGGTGACGTCCTACCTGTAATTTCCGCCGGTGCCGATGGAGAAGTAGGTAAGGCTCACGAGCCGGCCAGGTTGCTTTCCGACCGAGAAGCCCCAATGTCCGGCGCTTGCTTCCTGGCAACAGCGAGGAAGCGGAGCAGCATTGTCCCTCGGAATCTTTCGCCGTAGCATCGTGTCCTCGGCGAGGAAGCGTCGTTCGTGACGTCCTCTCTGTTGTAGGCAGTAGCCACATGCAGTCCTTAGGCCGTCTGCGTGGCTTAGCTTGGCTACGCGCCGGCGCGACCGTGTGAGGCTCGCGGTGGCTGGCGCTTCTCGTACTCGTGCCGGCATTCGCAGGGCTGGAATAAAGCTGTCCGATTGGCGTCTCAACGCTCTCGTTTTCCTCAGCCCAACATGGTGTCAGAAGTAACGGAATTCCCACAGTAAGCCCAGCCAGGGATGCGTCCTCTCACTCGGATATTCATCGACAGCGGCACACGTCACCGCAGCGTCTACGGCCTGGACTATGCGGCGAGTACATGGCGTGCTTTGTCATTCAACCGCCCGAGGACTTCTGCTTCACGTCTCCTACCGACTGTCCGAAATGGAGGAAGCGGTTCGAGCGTTTCTACACGGCTTCCGGTCTCTGCGACAAATCAGGGACACACCGGTCGACACGCTCCTTTACTTGATGGGCGACCAGGCCGAGGACGTCTTCGGAACCTTCAAACAATCCGGTGAGAAGGCTGAGAACTTGGAAGTCGTCCTAAATCAGTTCGACAGCTACATCATACCGCGGCGCAACGTCATTTTTAAACGGGCACGCTTCAACGCGAGGGTCCAAAACGGCGGCGAATCAATGGAAGAATTCGTAACTGCGCTTCGCACGCTTTCCAACCATTGTGAGTACGGCACCCTCCGAAAGGAACTGGTTCAAGACATACTGGTAGTCGGCATTCAAGACCAGACATTCTCAGCGAGACTGCAACTAGACGCTGAACTTGCTCTTCAGAAGGCGCTAGAGACTATCAGGCAGGTCGAAAGCGTTCGTCAGCAGCAAGCAGGTCTTCACCCCGAAACGCTGACCGTGAACAAAGTTGCACCAGGCAAACAGCCAGTCAGGCACCCTACGAACGCTACTCACGTCAGCCATGGTCGAGAGCACTTTAAATCAAGGCCACATCCGCGTCCAGCTGACAGCGTTCGTCATTGTGTCTTTGGTGTAGGAAAGAACCACACCCGCGTTCACTGGTTCCACACAGCCGTCTTCTGGCTGCCCGGTATGGGTCGCCCGCTGTTGGCGGCCGCGGCACCCGCGTTCCCTTGTCCAGCGCGGACGCAGGTATGCAAGGGCTGCCACAAAAAGGGCCACTACGCGTCTGTCTGCATGTCAAACCGGGTTGACGTCGTTGAAGCATCGGAACCCGACAGCCAAGGTGGATTTCTCGGAACCGTCTTGTCCGCATGTGACCATCTCGTCCGCACAGTGACGGGGGGGGGGGGTGCTTCGAGCATCCCGCTTGGCCACCGCGATGTCCCTGTTGGTTTCCGCGTCCCTGTCCTGCTCGGACCCCGTTGAGCGTCGCCGTTCCCGGAGAACAGACTCGTCCATCGGGGTGCACATGTTCTCCTCGGCTGCAGGCGTCTGCGGCGAGCCAGCAGCATCATCATGATTTCCGAGCTGTATTCTATAGATTTGTGCCCTGTGAATTTGAATATGGTATTTAAATCGCCCTAAAACAATGACATGGACCTTTATATTCAAGAAATAGGCAGCAATTGCCGCAGGCTTTTTCAAACGGGCAGTCTCCGCTCGTGATTGGTCGAAAGCTTATTGACGTCATCGTTGCCATCTCCGCTGTTGTTTCACGTACTGAGAGAAGTGGCTGGTTTTCGCGGCTGTACAGTTTATATATCGACAGATAATCGTGGTTATGAAATCTCTGTGCTCTCCGAAAGATCTTTGGGCTTCTCCGTATATGTTCGAGCCCCCAACTTCCACGCAGAAGCGACAAACACTAGGAAATTACAGCTCGGACTTGACTGGCAGCCGTAGTGAGGTGGCAACTTTTTCTCGCGTGGGAAGCACTGACTGGTACGTATTTCTTTCTGGTAAGCGTACACGGGCGTGTAAATGAACAAACGAAAGCAAAATAATATTATAAGCATGGTTGAAAAGCTTGGAGTGCGTCATTGTCACCACGGGCGTAGCCAGGGGAGGGGGGTTGATGGGACTTCAGCCCCCCCCCCCCCGCTCGAAATTTTTTCGAACTGTCACGCAGCGCTTACCAAAAGAACCACCGGCGGCGGAAGTCGTTCTGAATTTTGTCACCTGCAGTGTCTTTTTCAGACTAGAAAAAGATTTTGGTGCGAACATTGCTAACTCGGGCTGGATTTCGTGGCAACGCCCATGCACCTGGAGCCATGTAACGCAATGGGCCCTATCCTAGCACAAACTTTCAAGGGCCTATCGATGGCTCACTGTTGCGACTAAAAGTTCGGTGCAATTACTCGCAATACACGACCGGTGACAGCGGCTGCGTAGTACACTGGAACGAATGACAGCGACATTGAGATTTTTCTCTGGCCGTTGCATATGTACAAACATGTAAAGGTTTTTGAACGACAAACATTCATTAAAATATTTGTCCTCTACTTGCTAATTTCAAGGCCTTTACGTTTTTCATACCAACGGCATGCACTGCTTTGCTGGTTCCGGACCGATATAGTTCATGACTTCTTGTGATATTTTGTTTACTTATTGAATACGCAAAAACATGGAAGCATTGGTATCTGTTATGTCTGCCACGGGTTAACGATAAGGGGATAGTTGGTATGACATGATTACAAGACAAAAAACTGAGCAGGGGACAAGACACAGAAGAGAAGCAAACAGGACGCGCTCGTCCTGTTTCGTTCTCTCCTGTGTCTTGTCCCTTGCTAAGTTCTATGTTTTGTAATCATGTCTGCCACGTGTGTTTAAGACATACGAATACATTCTTTTATTTTAAAAAATACATATTTCACTTGTCTAGACAGTGTGTAGCGTTATCTAATACACAATGGCATTGTCAGTGGCAATGGCAATGCAGTTATTATTGTTGCGTTTGATCCTTCCACAAATTCTATGAGGAGGCCGCGCTGCAACATGACCCCCCCACCCCGACCAAAACTTCTGGCTACGCCACTGATTGTCACGGATCACCGGAGAAGAGAACGCTCGGGCCGAAAGATTGGACTACGCGACAGGTACACCCACACAGACGCACATTTAATACACCCAACGTGACACAAACACTAGCACACAAAACTAACAAAACTAACACAAAGACTATCAATACACACGACCCGGGGATACTGCTACTAGGGTCTGCTACTAGCGTTCTACTCTTAGCGGTCGGGGTTCGTTCTGACGGCTGATGCAGCGTTGCATGGGCCCAGTAGCCGGCGTCGAGGTGGCGTTCGAAGTGCTCAGGCTGGCGTCGCTGGCAGCGTCGTTGGCGGCGTCGTACGAGCTTCCGATCCAAGCTCCCGTGGAGGCGATTCGTTTGAGCTCTCTCTTGCTTTCTTCTTTTGACGAAAGCTGCTCTTGTTGGTGGCGACGCGCGTCTGTGCGCGAACGCCGAAGGAACGACGCCAGGCTTGAGCCGAGCAGATTTCACTGTGATGACCATTGCCCGTGTCAGTGACAGGTTCCGGTGGTAATCCGTGTCACGAAAGTGATCTGAGCAAAGCATACAGTTCCTTGAGGGCAACAAGTTCCTCCTTTTGACAGCTGCAATCCACCGTTTAGCAAGCGCCTTGTCTTTAGGGAAGTGTTGGTATGCAACATCGTCACGGCCACTTCTGTTCCTGCAGCCGTACGCCACGCAGAAACACGGCATGCTGAGCGCTAAGCTTTCTTACCCTGCCTCGGCCACTTGTAAGCAAACTTATCAAATACATTTCAATACACATGCAAAAAGAACCGCGCGGGCGATGTCTTCTCAGCGGCGCTGGTCGGCTGGTCGCACCGTAAGCGCAGGGAGGAAATGAGCCGGGCTCACCGCAAGGCAACGATGACGTCGTTTCCAGTCGCTTCCACTTGGCTCTCCCGACTTCCTCCGCGCGTTGCGGGAAGCGGATCATCAAGGGAACTTTATTCGAGCATTTTGTAATTTCGTCGTGAAAAATCGAGTAAAAACTTCACAGAGGAAATATATAAATATGATAACATGATATGATAACATGCTTAATGTCAAGTATCTTCAAGTTCTGTAACCTCTCCACCTTCCCTTTAAATGGCCTTCATAAAATGGCCTTCAGGCGTAACAAGGCTCAGTACTGAGGAGGTCGAAGCCATTCCAGGGTTGTTCTCCGCAGGGTAGGGTATGCCAAAGAAGCCACATGCGAAACGCTCAGCTTGGCTGCTGCGAAACAATAGCTGATCTCAGAAATTAGAGCACTGTTTCTTTCTAATTGAGCGCAGAGACGGCAGAGAAAAGCTGCGCTACAGGTGAGGATTACCGCCGATTTTTTTTTCTTTTGCCCGTTGAGCTTCACGCTTTTGGGCGTCTGCACGAGTAGAGCGGTCGTGTTCTGTTCACTTAAGGGCGAAGGTCAGCCCTCTAACAACCACGTTGACAGACGGCGTGTTCGCTCAGAAGACGTGACTACAAGCCACCTATACGTGCTGTTGCCGCATCACCCACCTCGCCCTGAACTTGCTTGTTGGATACGTACCTTGCCTCATCCCGTAGCGCCAGCCTGGCCAGCCGAAGATGGGTTTTCATGAGGCGCGGCTCGGGCCTGTCCTCCAGGATGCGTGTGCCTATAGGAGCTCGAGGAGCGGCGTCCTGGCCAGCCACTCGTAGAAGTTGTCCACCGACCGGCCTCCGTTCACAATGAGCTGCAAGATCTGCTGGACCCAGTGGGTGCCACACTTTGGGTACGTGACGAGCACCACATCTCCTGCGCGAGGCACGAACTTCAAAGCCTCTCGGACCGGCTCCGGGTTAAACTCGTTGGTGAGCCGAAGTCCCTCGATGTCGACGTACTTGGGACGCCTGCGGCTGGTCATGTCACTTGTCGCGTGACTGCGGTCGCTCGGGCAAGCCTGATCAAAAGGCTTACTGCGAAGAAACAGTTCGGTCATAGCGCTTAGAAAGGGAGCGCAAAATTTCCTTTCACAGTTTATTAAGTAGCATTTAAAGAGAATAGAGTCGGGCCGGGGATGGCATGATACGCGAGATGTAGGGCGTAACGCTCAGATGCTGCGTATGGGCTATGAGGGATGCCATGGTGGAGGACTCCGTGTCGATTTCGATCCCTTGGGACTCTTCAACGTGCACTGACATCGAACAGCACACGGGAATTTTTAATGCACGAATGCATTTACCGGCTACATTTTCACATTTCTCTGTCCGCAAATTTTTGCTCTTCCGTCCACGCGCGGAAAGGGGTGGATTAGAACCCACGCCTTTATTGGGGGGGGGGGGGGGGGGGGGGGGGGGACTGTATGGGTATACTGGCCACGCGGAGCGCTGAGGTTGTTTGCGCGCCGACGCGAACGCACGGTGCTGCTGCGCCTTTTACCTATAGCATGCAGGTCGCGTGAAGTATTGTGCAACACTTGCTCACGTAATAGTTAGCTTGCAATTGGTGCAGATGGAGACGACCCGAGAGAGACCCCTTGAAAACGGTGGAGCTTGTTACGCATTGGAAGGCGCAGTTTGTCCGTCCTATAGGTTCGAGCACCCGTTCGTTGCCTGCCTCGGTCGTGCTCTTTTCCGCGTTTCGCACGTGTTTGTATAGTGCTCGAGTTTGTTCTAGTTGGCTATTCGGGTGCGTAAAATGTCTATAAACACGCTTGTGCCAAAGCTAGCGCCCTCGTTCCTCGAATCCGCCCGGGCGACCTCACCTATAAGGAGTGACAACTACTGCAGAGAAAATGAAATTAAGAACAAATACTTGTACCGAGTAACCCATAACAGGCGAAGATTCCAACTAAACAAGTTGTACACGCTACTTCATCGCTGCTGCTAATACGTGGGTACTTGAAAGTGATGTAAAGAGCGCATAAAAGTTTAATGACAACCTTCCTTGTGTTGTTTCTTTTGTATGCATGAGGTCAAAGCATTGAACAGTACGAATGGATTCCCGCAGTGGGGTAACCTTAGCGTGCCACAGATTAGACCGCAATGTTTTGGTTTTCCGCTGCATCGAAATGTGGCCACCGCAGCCGATATCGCAGCCTTGGGCTCAACAGCTAAATTTCAAAGCCACCACGACGAGATTGCGCAACTGAGTTACATTGCAAAAATGCTATCAAGAAAGCGCACATTTTCAGTGTTCTGAAGAAGGATCAGCTCACGAATACGTCTACATTGTAAAGATACACGACTTCGGAGAAAAGCTCCTGAGCTGTTCATACAGACAACCCTACCCAAGATGGCCTGCGACTGCAAAGGTGCACTCCACCCATTATGCACAGAAAATAGTCCAAATTGTTCTAATAAACCATACAGCAGTGTTGACGGCGGCCTGGAATAGAGAGGTGTGTAGTTTCCTTTGAACATATTATAAACAAAAACGTAGCATGTGGACGGGACGAATGGCGAAGACAGGACGGTTGCTACACTTACAACTGAATAGAATGAAATGAGACGGTAAACCACACCCTATACCAGAGCAACACGCATGTGCATGACATAAAACAAGGTAAAAACAAACTGATAATCTTAAAACGTGTGGAAAAAGAGCAAAAAAAAAGAAAAGAGAAAGAGCGATAGATAATAAAAGGTGCTAAGAAAACTCAAGTGCGTTTTAAAAACTTCAATTCCTTCTCCATCAGTTACACAGATGGGGTACTAATGCACGTGCCTTCACTGCATATCGAAATTTCCTGGGCTTCCAAGATTTCCCTAGCCAATTGGACTTTACCACGCCCTACGATCTTAGTACGATTAAGCAGGGGAAAGCAACCACTGCACTTCTTGCAATGCACTGGTACGTGTTCCCCAGTTTGTTGGCGAAGTGAAGAGGCATGTTCACTCAGCCTCACGTTTATACACCTGCCCGTCTGCTCAATGTACACAGACCCACAGCGGAGAGGGAACTAATAAACAATATCTGTTATGCATGAGACGTACGGTTTTCTATGTTTTGTGCCACAACATGGTTCTCTGTTCCTCTCTCAATCTGCTAAAGCACAAAGCATTGCCAGCTTGAGGGGCGTAGAAAACACGACGTCAACCCCAAATTTCGCTGCCACTCTCTTCAAGTTGTGGGAGAGCCTGTGTACGTATGGCATAACCTCAAACTTTCTTTTCTTTTGTTCACCTGGTGTGATATGTCGTAACAGGAGCTCTTGTTTTTCTTTTTGCAGTTTCTTTCTGAGAGCCTCTGCAACTGCCACAAGAACATCGGCAGGGAAGCCTGCTTCCTTAGGTCTTTCGATTTGAATGTCAAAACTTTTTCTCACTCTGTGAGGGCATGACTTTAGAAGTGCTGACCTAAAACATGTAGCTGCTATGCCTCGCTTTATGGGCTTCGAATGGGGAGAGTCGTAAGGCAGAAGCGCTTTTTTCGATCGAGGTTTGTAAGCCCAGCAAATTTGCCCACTAGTGTTAAAATACAAGTGAATATCTAAAAACTGAATGGAATCATGAGCCGGTAGTTCAATGAAGAAGTTCAATGAATTCATGATTCCTTTGAAACGAGTTAGGATCGAGTCTGCTACTAAAATCAAGTCATCTCTAGGAGAAAGTTTGAGGACAAGAAAATCATCGACATATCTAAAAATACGCACAACGTGCTCGTCACTCAACTGAGACTGAAGCAATCGTCCAAACTTAGCCAGAAAAATTTCGCAAAGCACAGGAGCGACACTTGACCCAATACAAATGCCACGTTTCTGAATGTAGAAATGCTATCTATGGTTAACAATCGTGGGGGAGTGCATTGAAGAGGAGGGACCGGTGTCCTATCAGAATTCTTGTGGTGTCAGTATTGATTCTATTGATTACTTCGAAGAGAAATTTGACATTCATACGTGGAATTTTTCACATACGGTGCAGCAGAAAGACAAACGCACTTCACAGAATGTTGGAAAAGTGGATGCTAACTACGCAAAAATATTATATTTGGCAAGTCATGCATGCTCCGCGCTGCTTGTATACAAGAGGAACTTGGGGCCTTGTGAACAGCCTTTACCGTTCAAACCAACAAAAGTAGCATAATTCTACGTAATTCAGTAACCATTATACAGTCCATATTATCATTACCAAGGAACACCAAATAACTGCTGTCCTTTTAAAGTGCAGCCGTTGGCTGGGAAACACAGCAGTCCGTCCTATCTTTTCGATTATTGTGTAGTCGGAGCGAGTGCATCATGTATAAAATACGCTCACAACTGCAAAAAACACTACTGCCACGAGTGAAACAAGTATGCACTGTCTATTTCCAGATGAGTAGCATTATTACAGTCGCCACGCGACCGCACAGAAACCGTGCCAGACGCCTAGCGCACTGCACGCAACTGACGCGTGAGACCCAACATGCCGCTGCGAGGGGGGAAACGGCGGCGCGGGGTAGTACAAAAAGTGTCCCCACCCTGAAAGCGGAGGCGAGCGGGCATCCGGGTACCCTAGAGAAGTGTAGAGAAGCGCTGCCGTATCGCTCGCGGCATAGACGGAGCACACGCAGCGTCAGCTTTTGCCCCTAATTTCATATGTTGGTTTCTGTCGAATGTCGCTGTTTTACGGTTGTGCCGTGATGCAATGTTTACTGTAGAGATCTGGGGAGCCACTACAGGTTAAGCGAAAAGGGACGTGCTTTGTAACGCGCCACAATAGCGGTTGCAGATCGTGCAAAAAAAGCGAGATACTTGTAGCCTATAGACGTGAAGCGTGGCCATGGTGCATAAAGCGAGAGAGAGACATTTATGAGTTCGTTTGGTATCGTTAAGGTAATTTGTGGGCGATAAATACCATCCTACACCGCCCCAGTTCTTAGTGGCAACTAATGCCCAGATTAACAACAAGTGTATATTACTCCCTACCGGCCCCTATCCTTTCTTACTATCCCTTTTCTTCCCATCTTCCTGTCCTCTTATTCCCGCTAGTGGCAGTTCAGGTGCTTCAGGTTCCGATGGCAGATGCCGCGGCTAGCAACATCTTTTCCTTCCATTGTTATTTTAATAATAAATAGCCACTAACAACTCTAGCCCTGAAATTTACGGCTCAGTGCTTGGACATACAAGCGTCTAAACAAGCTTACTTCAAACAAATACTATACTCACACACGACCATGATGGACAAAGTAACGTTACGGCATTGAACCTGGCGTACAAGATCGCGGAAAGCACACTCGGCAGATCTCGGTCCGACTGTGTCTCATGTACCTTCGAAGCTACGTGGCTAAGGAGGGCAAGAAGGAAGGCTGATGCATTTGCACTGTCTCTAGTTTAAATGATGTTGCTATGATTGCATGTGGTTCGGGAGGGAGGGGGGGTGTGGAAGCGTTTTTCGGCGCCTTGAAGATGCGAGTTGATTGTAAGGAAAGCTGTGCACTGGATGCCCCGAAATTTGAATACCTCACGCGCACTGACATAAAACAGCACATGGGTGTTTGGGGTACATTTCGCCTCCAGCGAAATGCGACCTTGGGATATGAACCCGAATATAAATTAAAAGCACTGAGCTAACGTGACGGGTGTAAATATAATTGGCTATGGAAATCTTGTTTAACCATAAATACTGAACTTGCAAAACTTGCATGCAGGTGGGGAAATTGTCTTCGTCATATTTAACTGAAAAAATAACTATATTGTGACTACTATGCACAACTTGGCGGTGTTTTTCCAAAATGCCGCTCCCAGACTTGCATGATGTGCTCATGCAATGTATACCACGAACTTGAAGTTTCGTGCCATCCAGCTGCGTTAGCGTGAAATTTTTTAAAATCAAGACCACAGCTCTGAGACAGAACAGGTCAGTGACCTCAATGTAAGAAGACGTGAATAATTTATGTGGTCCCGTAAATATGTGTACTTGTTTACATGCCCACTTCCATCCCGTTCTCTTTCCCCGTGCTTTCACGGATTACGCTTGTTTCCATGTGTTTTTTTCTTCCAGTGTTTGTTTTATATTTTACTGTTTTTGCTTGCGTTTGCCTTACCTCTTTACTTAAATTCGCGTTCATCTCAAAGTGCTGCAAATGCGCGCCTAACCGACGTGAAATATCACACGACCGACAAGTTATAAATTTAAATCCCCGCCGCGCGCACGACCTACGCGACTGTGGTATAGGACGAAGGTTGCCATATACTGCGGCTATAAACGCAGAAGCGCGACAGAGAAAAAAACGCCGAAAAAGTCGGTTTACCGCAGCTTCTGCAAATGCCACAACGAAGAGGACTATAGTGCCTACTTGCTTCTCTAGTGAGTGAGCGCTGTAAACAGAATGGTTGCAGACGTGGATTCAGGAAGTCGGCCGAGTCCGGCAAATACGATTTAATGCAAGCTATAATTTGCTTAACACAATGCGGTAGAGTGGTTGCAGACATGAATTCAGGAAGTCGGCCGAGTCCGGCAAATACGCTTTAATGCAAGCTTTAATTTGCTTAACACAATGCGGTAGAGTGGTTGCCGACGCGGATTCAGGAAGTCGGCCGAGTCCGGCAAATACGCTTTAATACAATCTTTAATTTGCTTAGCACAATGCGGTAGAGTAGTTGCAGACATGGATTCAGGAAGTCGGCCGAGTCCGGCAAATACGCTTTAATGCAAGCTTTAATTTGCTTAACACAATGCGGTAGAGTGTTTGCCGACGCGGATTCAGGAAGTCGGCCGAGTCCGGCAAATACGCTTTAATACAATCTTTAATTTGCTTAGCACAATGCGGTAGAGTGGTTGCCGACGCGGATTCAGGAAGTCGGCCGAGTCCGGCAAATACGCTTTAATACAATCTTTAATTTGCTTAGCACAATGCGGTAGAGTGGTTGCCGACGCGGATTCAGGAAGTCGGCCGAGTCCGGCAAATACGATTTAATACAATCTTTAATTTGCTTAGCACAATGCGGTAGAGTAGTTGCAGACATGGATTCAGGAAGTCGGCCGAGTCCGGCAAATACGTTTTAATGCAAGCTTTAATTTGCTTAACACAATGCTGTAGAGTGGTTGCCGACGCGGATTCAGGAAGTCGGCCGAGTCCGGCAAATACGCTTTAATACAATCTTTAATTTGCTTAGCACAATGCGGTAGAGTAGTTGCAGACATGGATGCAGGAAGTCGGCCGAGTCCGGCAAATACGCTTTAATACAATCTTTAATTTGCTTAGCACAATGCGGTAGAGTGGTTGCCGACGCGGATTCAGGAAGTCGGCCGAGTTCGGCAAATACGCTTTAATACAATCTTTAATTTGCTTAGCACAATGCGGTAGAGTAGTGGCAGACATGGATTCAGGAAGTCGGCCGAGTCCGGCAAATACGATTTAATGCAAGCTATAATTTGCTTAACACAATGCGGTAGAGTGGTTGCAGACATGGATTCAGGAAGTCGGCCGAGTCCGGCAAATACGCTTTAATATAATCTTTAATTTGCTTAGCACAATGCGGTAGAGTGGTTGCCGACGCGGATTCAGGAAGTCGGCCGAGTCCGGCAAATACGCTTTAATACAATCTTTAATTTGCTTAGCACAATGCGGTAGAGTGGTTGCCGACGCGGATTCAGGAAGTCGGCCGAGTCCGGCAAATACGATTTAATACAATCTTTAATTTGCTTAGCACAATGCGGTAGAGTAGTTGCAGACATGGATTCAGGAAGTCGGCCGAGTCCGGCAAATACGTTTTAATGCAAGCTTTAATTTGCTTAACACAATGCTGTAGAGTGGTTGCCGACGCGGATTCAGGAAGTCGGCCGAGTCCGGCAAATACGCTTTAATACAATCTTTAATTTGCTTAGCACAATGCGGTAGAGTCGTTGCAGACATGGATGCAGGAAGTCGGCCGAGTCCGGCAAATACGCTTTAATACAATCTTTAATTTGCTTAGCACAATGCGGTAGAGTGGTTGCCGACGCGGATTCAGGAAGTCGGCCGAGTTCGGCAAATACGCTTTAATACAATCTTTAATTTGCTTAGCACAATGCGGTAGAGTAGTGGCAGACATGGATTCAGGAAGTCGGCCGAGTCCGGCAAATACGATTTAATGCAAGCTATAATTTGCTTAACACAATGCGGTAGAGTGGTTGCAGACATGGATTCAGGAAGTCGGCCGAGTCCGGCAAATACGCTTTAATATAATCTTTAATTTGCTTAGCACAATGCGGTAGAGTGGTTGCCGACGCGGATTCAGGAAGTCGGCCGAGTCCGGCAAATACGCTTTAATACAATCTTTAATTTGCTTAGCACAATGCGGTAGAGTAGTTGCAGACATGGATTCAGGAAGTCGGCCGAGTCCGGCAAATACGCTTTAATGCAAGCTTTAATTTGCTTAACACAATGCGGTAGAGTGGCTGCCGACGCGGATTCAGGAAGTCCGCCGAGTCCGGCAAATACGCTTTAATACAATCTTTAATTTGCTTAGCACAATGCGGTAGAGTAGTGGCAGACATGGATTCATGAAGTCGGCCGAATCCGGCAAATACGCTTTAATGCAAGCTTTAATTTGCTTAGCACAATGCGGTAGAGTGGTTGCCGACGCAGATTCAGGAAGTCGGCCGAGTCCGGCAAATACGCTTTAATACAATCTTTAATTTGCTTAGCACAATGCGGTAGAGTAGTGGCAGACATGGATTCAGGAAGTCGGCCGAGTCCGGCAAATACGCTTTAATACAATCTTTAATTTGCTTAGCACAATGCGGTAGAGTGGTTGCAGACATGGATTCAGGAAGTCGGCCGAGTCCGGCAAATACGCTTTAATGCAAGCTTTAATTTGCTTAACACAATGCGGTAGAGTAGTTGCAGACATGGATTCAGGAAGTCGGCCGAGTCCGGCAAATACGTTTTAATGCAAGCTTTAATTTGCTTAACACAATGCTGTAGAGTGGTTGCCGACGCGGATTCAGGAAGTCGGCCGAGTCCGGCAAATACGCTTTAATACAATCTTTAATTTGCTTAGCACAATGCGGTAGAGTAGTTGCAGACATGGATGCAGGAAGTCGGCCGAGTCCGGCAAATACGCTTTAATACAATCTTTAATTTGCTTAGCACAATGCGGTAGAGTGGTTGCCGACGCGGATTCAGGAAGTCGGCCGAGTTCGGCAAATACGCTTTAATACAATCTTTAATTTGCTTAGCACAATGCGGTAGAGTAGTGGCAGACATGGATTCAGGAAGTCGGCCGAGTCCGGCAAATACGATTTAATGCAAGCTATAATTTGCTTAACACAATGCGGTAGAGTGGTTGCAGACATGGATTCAGGAAGTCGGCCGAGTCCGGCAAATACGCTTTAATATAATCTTTAATTTGCTTAGCACAATGCGGTAGAGTGGTTGCCGACGCGGATTCAGGAAGTCGGCCGAGTCCGGCAAATACGCTTTAATACAATCTTTAATTTGCTTAGCACAATGCGGTAGAGTGGTTGCCGACGCGGATTCAGGAAGTCGGCCGAGTCCGGCAAATACGATTTAATACAATCTTTAATTTGCTTAGCACAATGCGGTAGAGTAGTTGCAGACATGGATTCAGGAAGTCGGCCGAGTCCGGCAAATACGTTTTAATGCAAGCTTTAATTTGCTTAACACAATGCTGTAGAGTGGTTGCCGACGCGGATTCAGGAAGTCGGCCGAGTCCGGCAAATACGCTTTAATACAATCTTTAATTTGCTTAGCACAATGCGGTAGAGTCGTTGCAGACATGGATGCAGGAAGTCGGCCGAGTCCGGCAAATACGCTTTAATACAATCTTTAATTTGCTTAGCACAATGCGGTAGAGTGGTTGCCGACGCGGATTCAGGAAGTCGGCCGAGTTCGGCAAATACGCTTTAATACAATCTTTAATTTGCTTAGCACAATGCGGTAGAGTAGTGGCAGACATGGATTCAGGAAGTCGGCCGAGTCCGGCAAATACGATTTAATGCAAGCTATAATTTGCTTAACACAATGCGGTAGAGTGGTTGCAGACATGGATTCAGGAAGTCGGCCGAGTCCGGCAAATACGCTTTAATATAATCTTTAATTTGCTTAGCACAATGCGGTAGAGTGGTTGCCGACGCGGATTCAGGAAGTCGGCCGAGTCCGGCAAATACGCTTTAATACAATCTTTAATTTGCTTAGCACAATGCGGTAGAGTAGTTGCAGACATGGATTCAGGAAGTCGGCCGAGTCCGGCAAATACGCTTTAATGCAAGCTTTAATTTGCTTAACACAATGCGGTAGAGTGGCTGCCGACGCGGATTCAGGAAGTCCGCCGAGTCCGGCAAATACGCTTTAATACAATCTTTAATTTGCTTAGCACAATGCGGTAGAGTAGTGGCAGACATGGATTCAGGAAGTCGGCCGAATCCGGCAAATACGCTTTAATGCAAGCTTTAATTTGCTTAGCACAATGCGGTAGAGTGGTTGCCGACGCAGATTCAGGAAGTCGGCCGAGTCCGGCAAATACGCTTTAATACAATCTTTAATTTGCTTAGCACAATGCGGTAGAGTAGTGGCAGACATGGATTCAGGAAGTCGGCCGAGTCCGGCAAATACGCTTTAATACAATCTTTAATTTGCTTAGCACAATGCGGTAGAGTGGTTGCAGACATGGATTCAGGAAGTCGGCCGAGTCCGGCAAATACGCTTTAATGCAAGCTTTAATTTGCTTAACACAATGCGGTAGAGTAGTTGCAGACATGGATTCAGGAAGTCGGTCGAGTCCAGCAAATACGCTTTAATACAATCTTTAATTTGCTTAGCACAATGCGGTAGAGTATTTGCAGACATGGATTCAGGAAGTCGGCCGAGTCCGGCAAATACGCTTTAATGCAAGCTTTAATTTGCTAAACACAATGCGGAAGAGTGGTTGCCGACGGGGATTCAGGAAGTCGGCCGAGTCCAGCAAATACGCTTTAATGCAAGCTTTAATTTGCTTAACACAATGTGGTATAGTGGTTGCCGACGCGGATTCAGGAAGTCGGCCGAGTTCGGCAAATACGCTTTAATACAATCTTTAATTTGCTTAGCACAATGCGGAAGAGTGGTTGCTGACGTAGATTCAGGAAGTCGGCCGAGTCCGGCAAATACGCTTTAATGCAAGCTTTAATTTGCTTAACACAATGCGGAAGAGTGGTTGCCGACGTGGATTCAGGAAGTCGGCCGAGTCCGGCAAATAAGCTTTAATACAAGCTTTAATTTGCTGAACATAATGCGGCTTCGACAGTCGTAGCATATGTAAAGTAACATACTGTCTACTTACTATGGAGACCAGACAACAAACGTGACAGCCAACGGGTAAGGATCAAGTATTTTTTCGCTCTAATGCCAAGCTAGGCAAGCAACGTGATTTGCACTACCCGGCATGTGTTGATATTTTTCCCCGCAGGATACAACAGCAGGCTGCTATAGTGACTCCTTGTAAGCTTGACAGATTAGAGGCATGATAAATAGGCTGTACTCAACAAATAATTCAGCAAGTGCGCACTGTTGCAACAGCACTAAGAGCGTTTTCGTTTTCCCCTTGTTTCAGTTGTGTACGCATCACGAAAAGTTTCTTGCAATATTCTTCTCAGGATACACGCTAATATCCACTGATTGCATAGCTTTATTCCTTGTGCATCAAGGCTAAGCAGTTTGTCGCATCTAAATTTGCTGCTGTAGGCAGGCTGCGCTTCACGATGACTCTCAGCTATTTTGTCGCATGTGCGCCGTTAACGGCTGCATCAACGCGTTTTTTTTGTGTGTGGACGACATCCTGTAAGCTGATTTTTGTCCGCCGCGGCTTTACTAATGGGGCCGGGGTATAGGCATGTTGAATCAGTCACTAGATGTACACCAAGACCGTTAGTCATACCGGACGCAAATCTCGCCTAGCCAGACAGGCAATACACACAAACTTGTTTTTATAATTTGTACTGATCACTATTTTTTGAATGTCTCTGACTGCAATAATTTCCAGTATTGAATAATTTTGGCTCCCGAAGATCTCCGGAGGGCGCCTCCACAGGCCGATCAGTCTGCTACAGATGGTCACTGTGTCGTCCTCACGCGTGCGTCTTTTCGAGATTTCTATCACTGTCGTTTATCACTGCAGTGACGTCATGCTTGCTGTGAGTGCCCCGATAACGAGCGTTTTTGCATTACGCCTCCATGTAAATGCGGCCTCTGTGGCGGGGATTCGATCCCGCCTCCTTGGTCTCAGTAACCGAGCGGCGTAGCCCGTAAGCCACCGCGGCGGGTCTGCCTGCAAATGAGCGTTAAAAAACTCTTGCCGAGGTGAGCGATATGCTCACCGCACTCACATTAAGCAGGCTATGCAACCGTGGGAAAACGCAGGAATGTTTGGTGAGAGTGACGCAGACAGTGAACGGTCGAGTTGCTATGGCTGCAGAGGTTTTATGCACGGCGATCCCCACTGTGTGCGAACGGTTCGCCTTGAACATTCCCCGCCGCGTTCCGCTGTGCTGCGCTGCAAGGCGGCACGAGAGCGGGGCAATGCTCTTCTGCCGATCTTCTCCAGGCGATGGCATGGTTCAAGGTTGACGGAATTGGATAAACGCATTTAACTGCGTGGCAATAGCGCAAACAGGACAAGGGACCAAGACGAGTCGACACACACAGAGCTGACTTCCAACAACTTTATTGAAAAAAAAAACACATCAACATGCACTAATTGCCGTGTCATTACATCTTTATGAACTAACAAGCCCGAATTTCCACGTTGCTAAAGCATTTAACTGTTATCCGCAGTCGCTGCGATAGCACACGCAGGACGCGCGGCGATTTTAATCCTTCCAGTATGCAGGTGGAAAAATTGGCAAGTTCGTCTGCTTTGGCGGCGAAAAGAAGCGGCAGGGGAAAAGATGCCGAACAGATGCCCGTCTGCGGTTTTTTTTTTTTTGATCCCGCCACTGTTGTGTAGCATACGCCGTGAGATATACCAGCACCAGCGTGAGGGGCTTTACCAGTGTGGTGTCTCGGGAAGTTTAACTCGCTATGGATACGTTCTCTCTCTTTTAGGCGCACGCAATAAATGACGAACCACTTTGCACACCTTCCTTTTTACCGCGCAATAGTAAGGTATTTCCAAACCACAATTTAGACGCACTATTTCAACGCCCGCTGCTTATTTAAGCGTCATTTGCGACTGAACGCCACACTCTGCAGGGATTCTGGCCACAGAGTGCGCACTAATCAACAAAAGATCACATTGTCTATTGTTATTCACCACCACGGCAGTTCGTGCCGAATGTTCGCCAGGCATTGTTGGTTGTGGTCCGATCGTCTAAACAGGCAGGAAGGCGAGACATGCCCTAAGCGCCATGCTGCCCTGGCCTTACTCTTGCCGCAAGGCGGTTCTCTCCTTCATCGAAGGAGGCCTCCACTGGGCGTCTCTGGACGATCAATCGGAACAGCTTGTTCCCGGCCGCTCGCTGCTGCTTATACTCCGCCTGGACATAACGAAGCTCATGGACATACTCCACCGTCTCCGGAATTCTTTTTCCGCTTCGTGCCTTACGCGTTCACAATTCCCAGTCCTCTGCGCTACTCGGAGAGAGATGTACGCATACGGAATGACCGAATGAACGTAAGGGGGGGGGGGGGGGGGGCAGCATCAAGACTGTCACGGCTGTTGACGCATAGAGGCGAGGCGGAACGAACGCCGATAGCGGGCGGCGACCATTTTCAGGCCGGCCTTGAGAGCGGCGCCGAGGCTATTTATGCCCCTGGTTTTTCCGGCCAGGTATACAACGCCAGGACACTGGCGCTGCAGAGCGCATCCCAGCCGGCGCCGCGACGGCAGCGCTTCGAAACCGGCGAGCGACGCCAGCTCAAGCTCTCGCTGCAACAGCGTGGCACCGTAAGTGAGCGGTGCTTCTGTGTGCTTGCAGCGGAGGAGCACCGCAGCTGGCGCGTATGGTATGCAGGGTGTCTCACCTAAGGCTGTACGCAATTTTTTTAAAAATAGGCTTTTTGAGTTAGAACAGCGCTTTCTTCGGCATGGCATTGTCAGCGTTGTGTACATAGAACACATCTAAGACGTCCTAACTACCAGGTTGTTTAACCAATATTGAATAGTTAACTTTTAACTAATGCTATTAGGCTCCTTAATTATTTAGAGGCGTGTAGTCCACCGTAAGTAATATCCATATCAGCTTTTAGAATTTTGAAACACGGTTACCCTCGGCCCTGTGGCCCAACAAAATTTGGCTAATTCGACGAGTTATGTGCACTGGAGAGGTTGCTTGGCCAGCAAGCTTCTCGAAAGCGCATGTATTCTGTCGCGATGTAGCCAACATCTGTTGGGCCTCTCAGTAATTAATGAGCCTAACATTAATAGTTAAAAGTTGACTATTCAATATTAGCGAACCAGCCTGCTAGTTAGCCCGTCTTAGCTATATTCCGATGTATACGACAAAGCTGACAATGCTATGCCGAAAAAAAGCGCTCTCCTAACTCAAAAATCCTTTTTTTAACATTGTGTAAAGTCTTAGGTGAAACACCCTGTATAGCGAGAGAGCGCGCTGTCACGAAAATTTTCCCGGGGATCACAAAGTATTGCGCAACTAAAAGCACGCACAACGGCACACGGAAGCCCAACGACCGCCGCTCATTGAAAGGTTTCTGTTGTCCAGATTTTTCTCACTTTCTGATTTTGTCTTTGCGCCCTGTATATTTTCTCCCCTTTTATGCACTGTAAACGTACGCTCTCTGGCTCTGAACAAAATTGTGTGTCCTTAATTGTCTCGCTCTGTGAGATGAGTGGCGCCAAGTAATTCATCTGATGACCGGATAATTAGTGCGTAACCAGAGGCCGTTGTTTTTGGGACTGTGTGTTTTTTCGGAGTACCTGAGCTTTTAAACGCTTGCTCCAGCATTGGAGGTTTCTTCTATACCGCATCGCTATCTAGGTATGCCCTCTGAAGTAAAGCAGAAAATAAGTCCGCACCGGTTGAGTCGTGTGCGCAGGGAAAACTATTGCTTTTGCGCTACGTTCTTCGTATACCAAGAAATTAGTTAATGCTTCGAAATGGACAGGTTGGTACTGGTTAATATGGATTAATACAGCGCAGAGAGACCGGACAAAGAGCACGCAGTAGAAGCGGTCGAAGCAAGATTTTTTTATTCGAATAAGCATCACTTATGTGCTGTTTCAAACACAGAAATGCTGTATGGATGGTAAAACAAAATTCCGTTGGCCATCGGCAGTACTGAAGAAATGTAGGCGAACATTTGTCGTTCGCAGTTCTTGCGCAGCAGCTAAAAAGTTGTGACGGCATTTAAGTTGGTGTTGTATGGTATTATATGGCACGGTACGGTGCGGTGCGGTGCGGTATGGCACGGTACCGTATTCTATGTGGGGAGTGACCCCCCAGAGTCAGACATGGGCTATGAGGGACGCCGTTTTGTAGAGAGCCCCTGATTAATTTCGACCACCTAAGGTCCTTTAACGCTCGCTGACATCGCGTAGCTCGTATGCGTTTTTTCACTGAACTGACGTTCACTGTATACTGTATCAACAGTATTCATTTCAAGCGATCTCATGAGGGAAGAAATGTTGCCGTTTTGTTACGTGTATAAAGTCGACTTCATCATTAGCAGAAAAGCAGTGAGCTTAAATGTCGGACTGACCCATTTAAAACCTTTTTTTTTTTTCCACTGACGATCAACGGGTGGAAAGGTTACCTGCGGCGTCGTTGAATGCTGCACTGAAGATAGGTTTCGCACATTTATGGTGGATGCGTGACGTGGCGCGCAGTTGTCCTCTTTTGTGTGTGTTTTGTTATTCTCGTATACCTATAACACCATTATATTTATACTTCTTGGCCTTACCAACACACTAAATATTTCTGTTGTTCCCCCTGCAATATTGTCTTCGGGCGCTGCAGGATTCTGTAAGAAAATAAATAAATAAATGAGACAAGGAAGCCGCAACTGAGACCGCTGTAAGCACTCTGTTCACTTCATATCTGATTTATTGTCCAAAAAATTGCTTATGGCGTAAGGGAAGGCGCAGTAACCTGTCTCATGCACGGTGGGCACCTGAACTGCGCCGTGAGGGAAGCGTTGAAAAAGACTGAAATCAGGAAGAAAGAGGTGAACAGCATGCTCCGGGTCGATTTCGGGCGCTCGCCGTTTCCAGACAACTGCAAGCAAGTTCTGCAACAGCGTTACATAAATAAAATTGGGTACTCACTTCCGGAGGCCTGTCCTGTCTGCCATCAGCTACGAATTGGCCCAAGTCCAATCTTTCTCGCAACGCGCGAGCAGTAGAAAGCTTTTTACAGCCCCAGCGCGCATTTCTTGCAATTATAGCGTTCGCCAAGCAGGCGTCTTTTATGCTTGCTTCTGCGTATAGATGCTGTGAGAATTTAAGCTATGCATACATAAAAATATCTGGGCAAGCAGCACGAAGTGCGTCCTTGCGGGCATGCTTTTTGGTCAGATGAACAATGCAGTAATGACACCCGCAGGAACGTGGCCATTCAGCCGAAATGCGTTATGATTATTTCGATTGCAGACGTAATGGCCATAAATCTACACAGGAAAGTTAAAAATGGCTATTCTCTACGGTTATTTCATTTGCCTCCTTCTCGAAGCGATAATGCGTTTCTGCACTCTGCCTGTCACATTCGTCTTCCAGACGGTCTAATGAGAGTGAATCCTGACCCAAGGAAACTTCTTGATTTGAACGAAACGCGTGATATCCGTGTTCATTCCAAGGAAATAATTACATTTAATGTCCAGCGCAGCCTGAGCGCAGCCATGCTGTTTCGAAAGCAGGTTATGCAGCTTTGTTAAATCTTTGTGACAAAAAAAATGCGTCCTGAGCGGGGGCTCGAACCCATTTCCACTCCCCTCAATGGGGCTTTCCCTTACGAAACAAACTAATCAGTTGGTATAGTGCGGCTGGAACCCGAAGCGGAAACGGTGTTCAACAAATACTCCTAAGGCAGGTCTCGCCAAAGAGGAGCTGGTTTCAAAGAAAGATAATAATCACCTCAGCTGTATGGCTGCACGCGCTCAGTGATCATGCGATTTGTTTGAAATCTACTCCACATTAGAGGATTTTTATATTCGCATCACCTAACCCCCTTAGCTGCTTCTGCTTTTTTCTTTTCTTTAGTTCGCCTGAATATGAAATCACATATAGGCCGTCCGCAAGGCAGCGTCACTCTCTGACATTAGCATGCAGATCGCGTACGTCTGCTAATGTGGTGTAGGGTTGCGTGCCAAGTTAGATATCTCGAGGCGCGTGCTCAAGAGGGGAAAAGAAGGTTTAGATGCCGTCGTTTTTGGCATTATCTGCCTTAACATCCAGTTCCTTGTCCGTAAAATGGGGTTTAACAGTAAAACTACTTTTTGGGACTAATTATGCTGTAACTATTTGTATCTCACGGTTGGATAGTTTTGATACATCAGAATGGCCCGGACATTCTATTTGGGAACTTGCCAGAGAAGATTCATTTTTTGCGTATAGCTTTTTGAAATAGATAACGCAAAGCAAAAGCACAAGTATGCACGCACTCTGCGTTTTATGTAGGTTTACGAAATTTTCGTGCAAATACGAAGCACGCATTTCCATGCACTTCTTGCCATGTCCAGAAAAAATGGTAACCTACTGCAAGGACATCACGTCCAACTTCAAAGTGCTCTCTTTGCATGCTTAACGGAATAATGGCGCAGATCAAGTGGCAGGACAGCAGGAGAGCACAAACACACACAAGCGCCAATTGTGCTCTCCTGCTGTCCTGTCACTTGATCTGCGCCATTATTCCGTTAAGCATGTCTGACCAACTTGCCCAATCCTTTACGCTCTTTGCATGCGACTCGACAGGCGCTCGTACCGGCTCCTTGCACGGCGCGAAACCTTACGACTTTTTTCCTTTCCCTCCACTGGCCTCTCAGATATCTGCGACGCAGTACTTTCGCCACTGAGCGCATGCTGTTCGTCAGGTTCGACTCGCGTGGCCAGCATCAAGCCTCTAGTGTATAAAGGCGGGACTCTCGCACGCGTGCAAAAAGAAATTGGTAGTGTTTTAACGTAGTTAAACCGAGTAGATGTGCGAAAGCATGTGTTTAGCCTGACTGGCTCATGGTCTTGCTCTGCTGGGTCGTCGGCACGTCTGGCGACGATATTAGTTTGATAGTAGTATTAAATGATGAAGACGATGACGTGCAACGCACAGCGCGAGAGTGTGCGAGAGGGCCACCGAACCATGCTGCCTGACTGACATTTCTTACCGCGAGCAAAAACTTCACAGCTGGCTTTGTTTCTTTGTTACAGGTTGGATGCCAGTCATGAGGAAGCCAAGTTACGTCGACGTAGACGGAATTCGGCTACCGGGAGGTTTCGATCCCGTCCACGTACGAGAAGCGCTCAACTTCAAGCCGAACCCAGGGGACATCTTTATTGTCACGTATCCCAAATGCGGAACTCACTGGATCCAGCAGATATCTCAACTTATCCTCAACCGTGGTGTGTCCGCAACCAACTACCTCGAGTTTCAAATGAAGACACCCTTCATCGAATTCACCGGCACCAAAATGTTGGACGCCATTCCGCCTCCAAGGCTCCTCAAGACCCACTTTGCCTTCGACCGGCAGCCGTACCATAGGGACGCCAAGTACGTGTACATGGTGCGCAACCCAAAGGACTGCTGCGTCTCCTTCTTCCATCACACGCGAGGCATACCAGGCTACAAATTTTCGAACGGGTCGTTTGACGACTTCTTCGAGCTCTTTATCCGGGGAGAGACCGACTTCGGCGACTATTTCGATAACCTGCTGTCGTGGTACGACCACAAGGACGACCCCAATGTTTTTTTCCTCACTTACGAGCAGCTCAAGGCGGACGCCAAGACCTGGGTTCTCCGACTGGCCCACTTTTTCGGAAAGGAATACGCCGAGCCACTGAAGAAGGACCCCGACCTTTTGCAGCAGGTGCTGGACAAGAGCAGCGTGCAGTACATGAAGGACCACATTGAACTGTCCGAGAAGGACTTGCAAATTCTCTCTGAGGGTGGGGCCAACCCTGCCCTGGAACCGGTACGGAGAATGTTCGTGCCTCAAGATGGCAGGGGCCCGTCGATACAGTTCATTCGAAAGGGCCAGGTAGGTGACTGGAGGGGTCATTTCACTCCTGACCAGGAGGCGAAGATGCAAGCCAGAGTGAAAGAGAAGACTGCTGGAACAGACGTGATGGGCCTCTGGAAGGACTGATGTGTGTTTACCTCTGTTACCTCGATCAGAAGCGAGGACCGCGAAGCTTCACTTTAAAATAAAGCGTTATACCAAAAACTGAAGCATTAGCAATATATTTTACAGCGACAGTTGTAATAGCTTGGTACCAGCCATTTAATAGAAGCAATTTAGGGAGTACAACGGCAGCCGTGTAACGCGCTAGGTGGACACCACCGACACTTACCTCAAAGCGCTATTGAGGTGTCCACTTACCCAATGAGCCAGTTACGCCCCTTTCCTTTCCTCACAACCAACGGAAGGTTCAGACTACGAATATAACAGCCCTGGGAGCTAGACTATTTGCTCTGCGGCATTAATCAAGTTCAGTCACGTTGATATTGGAGTCAGCGAGTGAATATACGCTTCAGCATAACCTAACTGGGTTATATTCAGATACCATATCTGTGACGCTCATGCTACAAGAAGGCTTTCAGATGAATAAAAAGTAACATACCGACTTGGTTATATAAAAATTACTAGAGCTAAGCTTGCCGGCTTAGCGAATTAATCAGATAAAGCTGATTGGCATTAGCGGCGGAGAGGTCTGGAGTGGCGGGCCCATTTTGACGTTTTGCACGCGACGCGACAGCCCGGTTGGGCGTCTCACAGGCCCGTTTTGGCGTCTGTACGCATACTCGGCCTTCTGCCGTTTGCGGTCTTCAATTCATCGCGTTCCCGGCAGACTTCACGGACTCCAGGGCCCGCTTCCACGTGTGCGTGCGTGCGTGCGCGTGTGTGTGTGTGTGTGTGTGTGTGTGCGTGCGCGTGCGTGCGTGCGTGTGTGTGTGTGTGTGTGTGTGTGCGCGTGCGTGCGTGCGTGCGTGTGTGTGTGTGTGTGTGTGTGTGTGTGTGTGTGTGTGTGTGTGTGTGTGTATGTGTGTGTGTGTGTGCGCGCGCGCGTGTGTGCGTGTGTGCGTGTGTGTGTGCGTGCGCGTGTGCGTGTGCGTGTGTGCGTGCGCGTGCGCGTGTGCGTGTGTGTGTGTGTGTGTGTGTGTGTGTGTGTGTGTGTGTGTGTGTGTGTGTGTGTGTGTGTGTGTGTGTGTGTGTGTGTGTGTGTGTGTGTGTGTGTGTGTGTGTGTGTGTGTGTGTGTGTGTGTGTGTGTGTGTGTGTGTCACATAGCCGTATTCGAGATAAAGGTATTCGAGCTGTCGCCATCGCAATGACTTTTGCGGGTTGTAAATTTTTTCGGCGAACAACGAGTTTATCCCGTGAGCTTGTGTTGATAGTGCACGTTAAAGAACCCCAGATTGTCGAAATCACTATGACGTCTCTCGAGGCCCACGTGCATGCTTATTCACGGCATGACTTTCACTATATTTAGTTTAGCAACAGGCAACTAAATATGAGCAAAAAACAAATGTGCACGAATTAATTTTTCTTTTTTATCACAAGAGCGCAGCATGAATTTTCGGGCAGAAACGCGGATACTTCACAGCTATTCCCAGCGTAAGAACATCTTTCGCCACGGCTCTCCACTACAAGCTGTGGTTCCTGAAGCTTGTCGAATCGTTAGCAATCCTGCTCGATTTAGTCCAGTCTGGCGTATACGTTCCTGACAAAGCAAGCAGATAATGACCCCATTTTTCGGTTTCATAAAAAAAAGATTGTGTACGATGAAGTCTGGAGCCCCGCAAACCAAGCCTGCTTTGCATATTTCGGGGTATCTGGTCATTAGCAGGACAGGCTATCATTCATTGCATCCCCAAGTAGTTCCAAAGAGCTGCTTGTTTGAGCATCGACATTCGTGGTCCGTCAGTATTCCGGATAGCACTAATGACTTACACAATGTATGAAAGTATTCTCAGTGTGGTAACATATTTGGCTAAAAATCTCCATCGTATGACAGGTGATGCATCATGAGCCCCGTATGGTGATTTGGCTTATGTACCGCTTTAGGCTACAGACTCGAAGCGCTCTCGCCATGAGTTTATTATTATTATTATTATTATTATTATTATTATTATTATTATTATTATTATTATTATTATTATTATTACTGGGGCCCTTATTCCTTCCCACCCTTTATTCCTTCCATGAGGGCACTCAAAGCTTTTCGGGGGAAAAATTAGGTCAAATGGAATTGACCTGCGCATTCGCATGCTTTAGTCAATAACCGTGAAAATGAGCCTGGTTTTGTATTCGCCATCGATTAGGCATCGCTATAGCGACAGAGCATTCAGCAAAATGTTTGCTGATCTCTGCAAGCAGTTTTCTAAACACCGACGCAGTGCAGTCTGTGTGCTTACTCGCCGCACAGTCCGGAAACGGCGTACGTCACTCGGGATACAAACGATTCTGCTCCCGCGCTGTCAAAACAAATAGCTTTCTGGCTTGAGCCAGAGCTTGACATGTTCGTTTACATATAGAATGCCGGGTGAATCGATTGCACCGGGTCCCTTTCCAGCCACGTCTCTTCGCGCATACTCAGTCCCGTTCCTCCAATATTGCATCGCGGAAAGGTCTTTGTACTAGCGATAGTTTTTTTATTATTATTACTTGGACGCTCATTCCTTTCCACCCTGTTTTTGTGCGTGCGTATTTCGTATGCCATTTCGATACCAGGAGGCTGAAGGTAGGTAGGTATTCCGTCTATGTCGGCGGTAGCTGCACAGTCATCTTATTTCGTCCACAAGTACACGCGCAAAAAAAAAGAAACGAAAGAAACAAGCGGACCGCAAAAGATCAGCCGTACTCCGTAGGACAGTCGGGAGCGAGTACCCGGTTCGGAAGTATAGCCCTCGTGGCAGCCGCTATCACCTCCCTTTATTGCAGCAAGGGGGCGCACATTTTGTTGATGGCATGGTATTCATGCCCGGTTCAGCCTCACCACTGACCCACTGCTGCACACAGTGATAGATGTGGCAGATAGACAGGGATTCGATTCACTGCCTAAGGGGTTCGATTCAGGAACTGTTCGGCTGGCCGACTCGCTCACCCAACGCGTGCGTTTAGATGGCGTGCGTGTTTGGATCGGTAACTCGACCGCGGAAGTCAGGCTTGAATGCCTTGCCGTGCACTCTCCTGTTTAGTAGTCACACATGCTGCAGCCATTGCAGGAGTCGGGGGCATGTAAACCACACCATCAACTTCGTACCACGGTATGTAATAACGGGCAAGGTGCACAAGCTTCTGTTATGAAATTACGACTTGCCACTTGACCGGTGGTTCCCTCGTTAGCTCTAACGATCATACTTATGTTTCATCTCTCAGAAAAATTTATTTAGACAATATAAAAGATTTTGTAGGTTTTTCTGCTGCAATTTTTGCTGTGGGTTGCCGATGACGGTTGGCACTTATAGTGGCCATTAACGCATCACTCTTGCATGAGAGTCCTATATGAACATGGACCCGACTGTTCTGGAATGCGTGTCGACATAGTAAGGGCAAAATAAAGCGCAATGAAACGAAGCAACAGCAAAAATATATCATCTATTATATATACAGTATTGTGCGTTTTTATCGCTGACACTTTCAAAAATTTCCCCGCCTCAACCGCTGGCTCGTTTGCGGTGAAACTGCACACAGAGCTTGCGTATTATGGTAACTTTTGTATCGTAGGAAGTTTGACAACGGTACTTACTTAGTTGAGCCGTGCATGATGCGAAAACATAATCGTCTACGTAGAGATCGGCAACCAAAACCCGCAGACGACGCTTTTTCGCTGAAGGGCGGCAGTTACCATATACAAAAGTTACCATAATACGCAAGCTCTGTGTGCAGTTCAGTTTCACCGCAAACGAGCCAGCGGTTGAGGCGGGGAAATTTTTGAAAGTGTTAGCGATAAAAACGCACAATACTGTATATATATATATATATATATATATATATATATATATATATATATATATATATATATATATATATCCTCTCAATTTGTTTTCATCTAGACTAAAGATTGTAAAATCAGGACGAATGAGACTATACACTGACGGTCAACAAACGCGAGGACAAAAAAGAAACCTACATACTTGAATGCCTGTATATGGGGAACGAGGCGCAATGTTGAGATCGTAATATCTGCCGGTTAAAAATGTTTTTTTTTTTTAGCGAATGACACACCAAGTACATTATGATATACGCAGATGACACTAACTTATTCTTTTCTGGGAAAAACTGTCAGGTCTTACAGGAAACGGCAAACGCTTGGCTACGACAACTTTCGTTGTGGCTGAAATCAAATGAACTAACATTAAACGTGGCTGAAACTAAGTACATTCTGTTCAAAGCAAAAAAAGCATGAAAGTAAATAGCCAATTCTCTAGCTCATTTGAAAACGACCGTCTCACTCAGGTAAGCTCGATAAAATTCTTAGGCGTGATGTTTGGAGAGCATCTTCTGTGGACGACTCACAGGGAACACATTCGCACAAAGATCGCTCGATCTGTAGAGTTACTGTAGCACCGATCGAAATAAAGAGTTCATCAACAAAGCTTTATATTTGTGATGTTCTTTCAGCGAGCTTATAACAGCTAGCGGATTTAGTGCGACGGTTGAGGAAAATTAAACCGATTACCTAAACCAATACACGACCGCGCAACCAATGAAAAAAACGACTACCCGTACGGCAATATCAAGCGGCACATACTCAAAAGAAACGCTATCACGGATGTATCTTTTTTTCAGATGTAAGGCCTCAGGAGCCCTGAATTAAAGGCCCCTCCCAGTTCGGGGAGGGGGGGGGGGCGCAAAACACTTTATTGAATTAAGCTTACCGCCACCAGCACTGTCGTAACAGAAAAAACACGCCAAATATTGAAGAGCTCGAGTTCAATGCCTACCAGCGGCGTGTCCTGACGGACACCGCTAACCTTGCGGTTTATTTATTTATTCTATTTACAAATGACTGCTGGCTTTATTGCGAGGCCTTAAGGAGTGGGCCTCACTGTAGCTTCATTTTCCAGAATATGAACAAAATCAACGCAGTACACGTTACAAAAAAACAACAACATTACACAGTGCGAGGACACCTCGCGTGAGAATTTCACGAAATAAGCACTGGAAATAAGCCACCGCGGTTACTCAGTGGTTAGCGCGCTCGACTACTGGTTCGGAGTTTCTGGGCTCGAACACGACCGGGGCGGCTGCGTTTCCATGAAGGCGAAACGCTAAGGCGCCCGTGTGCTGTGCGATGTCAGTGCACGTTAAAGATGCCCAGCTATGTGGTCGAAATTATTTCAGAGCCCTCCACTATGGCACCTCTTCCTTTCCTCTTTCACTACCTCATTTATCCCTTCCCTTACGGCGCAGTTCAGGTGTCCGCCGATATGTGAGACTGTGCCATTTTCCTTCCTCAAATAATAATAATAATAATAATAATAATAATAATAATAATAATAATAATAATAATAATAATATTAATAATAATAATAATAATAATAGTAATAAGAATCATTGTTTTTGGAGGAAAGGAAATGGCGCAGTATCTGTCTCATATATCGTTGGACACCTGAACCGCGCCTTAAGGGAAGGGAGAAAGGAGGGAGTGAAAAAAGAAAGGAAGTGAGGTGCCGTAATGGAGGGCTCCGGAATAATTTCGACCACCTGGGGACCTTTAACGTGCACTGACATCGCACAGCACACGGGCGCCTTAGCGTTTTTCCTCCATAAAAACGCAGCCGCCGCGGTCGGGTTCGAACCCGAGAACTCCGGATCAGTAGCCGAGCGCCCCAACCACTGAACCACCGCGGATATCCTCCAAAAACCAATTTTCATTTTTTTTACTGGAAATAAATGTTCTAATTAACCAAAATTATTATTATTTTAAGCAACGTCGTAAACGATGCCGCAGTTAAGGTCTCTGCAATATTTTGATTGGGAACATTTCATTCGCGTACAGTCCGCAAAAAAAAAAGAATTTTAATAAGTTTCATTGCGACGTGAGAACTCCTTAGTTTTAATGAGTGGCCGGATGGTTTGGGACGACCACCGGCAAGCTCGATGTGTTTGCCGCAGTCGATGCCTAGCCTATTGTGAACAATCAAATACATAAAGTTTAGTCTTTCGCGGTATCTCCTGAGCTCCAAAGTCGTTTTATTTTTATGAAAAATGGTAGAAGACGTCTGCAATGTTCTCTATACTGTACCGCCTTAGAACTTTGCTGAACACTTGAATGAAGAATTCGTCGAGTTGGGTGAGGAGGCCTTCCTCCTCCGCTGGTGAACGAGGTTCATTGTTGTTAGCGATAGAGGTGCGTCCATCCGTATCAGGAAGTTTGGCGAGTGTTGCTCATTTTTCCTTCCTTGTATTCCACTTAAGCGCATAATGAAGATGCTTTAATACCAGCTTGTGTAGAAACCACGAATTGTTCACTGAAATGTCATTTGCATATATGTGATGCCTGTACAATGATGACTCATTGTTATGTCCTTGAAAACCAGACCACTTGTGTAAAGAGTCCTTAGCACTGTAGATATTTTCGAAAAAATAAAATTTCTCTTAAAAGGTGCACTGAACGGGAAGTTTAAGATATATGCGCATCGCGGCACGTAATACCAAACGTCAGCAGACCGCTTTGCGTTCAACATGCGTTCAACAGACAACCGAGCGACCTGGACATGTGCTGCCATCTATGGAGGCTGTAGTGTATTGTGTTGCTTATTTTTAACGTGAAAGCTTTACTAGCCGCGAACTTGCGATTTCGCCATGGCGGTACTCCAAGGAGGCACATGACGTCACAACGCACGCCTCGGCGCGGAGCCGAACCGGTCTGGCCGGACCGGCGGCGGCTGGCGCACTTGGCGCAAAATAGACATGCTCCATATCTCCGCCAGTGCGGTCAAAGTGCGCCGAAGCCGCCGAACACTTCGGCGCTCAAGCGCAGTTGGCGTACAGAGGGTGTCGCTTTGGCCGACATTACGTCGCCGGGCAACGCGCGCGCGCGCGCGTTATGCCGGTGTATAGCGCGCCTTAAGAGAGCCTGCGCTTAACCGCTAACCAACGTATTTGGTGGCGGCATCTATGGGAGTCACTTGAACCCCCCGCACACTCACTGAATAAGAAATGGCAGTGGCTTAGCTCGAATATGCCAGTATATATGCAGCGAAAGCAAGTCTGAACCTCCCCGGTTGGCCTTGTTCACATATTCCACAATGTATGCAGCACAGGCAAAAACGTCCAGTATGACCTGTATGTAGGTCCATATTTGATTTCAGCACAGAGGCTATCCAAGGATTCAAGGGGTCGCGTCACTCTTACGCCTATTCTCTAGGCTAACGGAACGCTGTTCTTCGGTTTCTTGAGCCCGTCGCTGAAGTCTCTTGGTCGCATTCCATCGTTCATCACGGGCCGTCTTCAATGAAGCAGGACTCAGGTCTCTCCTCCGGCTGCTGTCGCTGCTGCTAGCATTCGAGACACCGGACGTTAAACGTGCCTGTCTCGCGGCGGCATATTCACGGCGGCGTTTAGCCAGTCGTTCGGCGCGCCGTTCGTCTGTTTCCTGGGCGATTCGTTTCCTCTTCATCTCGTTCCGCTGTCGATTCCAAGCCACCTCCAGCTTATCAGAATTGTCGCCGTCCATACTGTCGCCTCAACTGTGGTTGAGGCGCACGCCTGCTCTCCTTTTCAATCCTGTGACATCTTATCACGCATGCGACGCAGCTGGCGAACCGAGCGGAGGCGAGCGCAACGACGAGGAACGCGGTGACACGTCCTACCAAACGACGGCGGCGGCGAGCGGCGCGGTGCGGCGTCATGCCAGATGGCGCGGCGAGCACGCGTTGTGACGTCAGATGTCTCGATGGAGTACCGCACGGCGAAATCGCGAGTTTGGGCCCAATAAAGTTTCATCTTTAAAAAAAATGGGTGTGGTTTAGCTCTAGTTAACCTTAGTTGAATTGCGAAAGCTTCGTTTCCTCGGCACGTCGTCTACGCAGCGTCTCATTCCGACGCTCTCGAGAACTCCAACCGGTCTCTTCCGCAGTTGGAGTCACTCCGGGACGTGGCACGACTTCTTCTAGCCGCATCTTCGTTACGACGCTTCTCGAGTGGTGCGCCGTGTTCTTATGGCGTCTCTTGAGCGCGTTTTCTCTTCCTCGCTTCGTTCTGTCGTTGTTGCGTCTCTTTCCTGCTCTCCATAACGACTACAAAATTTTGAGGACGCTTAAAGGTGTGGAGACACCAAATTTTGAGGCTATAAAAAGCCTACTATGGGATTCCTGTGTACGCAAGGGCACTCACAGCCAGGTATTGGACACAACCAACGTTTAAAAAATATTGCAATTCGGTTGTAAAGATCGCCTAAATGATCACTCTAGAGATCTAGAGCCATCGCTATCTTGTGTTTTTTTTGTGACGTCACTAGCCTGGTAGAATAACTAAAGTGACGTCATACGATAATACAGTGACGTACGATGACCGGGCGAGCGGGACAGGCGCACTGCCATAAGGCCAGACTCCTCAGCAAACGGCACGCATTTGTCGCATCAGTGAGCTGCATTTGCTGTGAACCGTCGCTCGCTCGGTTAGTTTTTGCGAACGTATTGCCGAACTAGCCAGGCTTGTTGGCATTTTGCAAAACGCTCTGCATCGTCACGCGACCCTGCGACGGCATTATTAGCGTTTGATCGTGCAGTGTTGAAGACATCCGGAAGTTTTCTTGCGTCATGCCTTTGTACTATTGTGTGGTAGACTTCTGCCCCAGCAAATACGGAGACACTGTGAGTTTCCATTAGTTCCCCCGGAACGATGCTCAAAGAAACGCATGGATTGACTTTGTTCGGGCTACTGGGCGGCACTATTGGACGCCGGGGAAGAAGAGCATGCTTTGCTGGCTGCACTTCTACTCGGACTCATACGAGTACAAGTATGCGGCCAGCTTCGGGATCCCGAAGAAGCGTTGCCTCTTGCCCGGTGCCATGCCGACGGTGTATCCTGCTGCTGCACAACGTGTCCCGCCGCCTGTAAGCGGAGCAACTGCGCCAAAGCGTCCGGTTTGTATTACATCCGGTTGTTTGCAGGTATGTTCATTGACAGTGGCGGTAATGCTGGCGTATTTGATGTTTTGTGCAGTGCCTTGCTGAGCTTTGCAGCGATGGTATTAATCTCTGCGAGGAAATGGCCACGGAAGAGCTATCTGGGAGCACAGGTATTGTATTTGCGCTGATCTGTTTCGTTGTAATCCTCAACCACACTGTTATGTGCAAAGTGTCAGAAAATGAAATTAAAAATCTTATAGAGACGTTCGTTTGGCTGACAAGTACGCACGTTTACCGACACACCTACGTAGACTGCGCCACTTAAAAATTAATTGTAGTGTGTTATTAGTCTTAAAATTTCTTGCCATGTTCAATATGGCTTATGTGCGATTTCATAATAAATATGTACGGAATTATCTATTTGTACTCATGAAAATGGGTGAACAGTGCGCGTGATGAACAAATCATTATCATGATAGTTGCAAGCATGTCACATATGGTGTGTACTTTGTGTGTAAAACTTGCCTTCAAGTGACAATCTCATTTTGGTCCAGCACTTGGTCTTCATTCGGTCATCATGATCTGCACTTGGTCATCATATTCACCTCTCCAAAACCGCTTGCTTTGTTCATTTCGTCACAACTTACAAGTGCTCTCTTGAAAAAAAGTCATCTTTGAAATAAAACGGCACGCGCTTGCTGTTCTGCTTGTTGTTTCTGAAATATGCAAATATGCGCTTTTGATTTGATGTTTAGCTGAATAATGAGTCGTGGGCCACGTTCGTTATGTGGAGGTCTTACAAAAGAAATAGAAAAGAAATAAAAAATGTTACTTGCACGAAGTCATGTTTCACAGAACAAACCCCACAACAAAGCCAGCCATTAGGATAGAGGAAGTGGTTATTGGCCGCTTGAAACACGAAGAGGGGGGGGGGCACCGCACCGGTATCGCAAGAGCGCATGGCGTGTTTTTTTTTTCACAATTCGCACCGCACCGGTATCGCAAGAGCGCATGGCGTGTTTCTTTTTTCCACAATTCGCGGGCGTTCTTTAAATCCTGGAAAAAAAGGACCACGTAGGAGGTTACGTTGATGTAAAACAACTGATCGTTTTTTTCGGAATTATTCTGGAGCCCTCCACTACGGCACCTCTTCCTTCCTTTCTTCTCTAACTCCCTCCTTTATCCCTTCCCTTATGGCGCGGTTCAAGTATCCACCGAGATGTGCGAAATTATTTTTTTTAAAAACCACTTACTACTACTACATACTGCGCCATTTCCTTTCCTCAAAAACCAATTTCAAAAAACCAATTTTGTTACGTAACCCCCTACGTCTTAACGAAACGTCCGTGACCCCAAAGTGAATATTAAAATTTTTGTCATGAACATCATTAGCTAATTAACTAAGCGGAATTCAAAAATAATCTGAGTAGCGCCTCACGCCGGGAAACAATATATGATCGTATAGCTCCGGTGCGCCGCTTTTTTTTATGCTTGGTTGAAGTTACGTGAAACGTCCTGTATATCAACTAGAAATGGTGCACCTATATATGCCTCACATTTTAGGGAATGGATCTTGCCTAGCCCATGAGTAGCATGCTAGGCCAACAACCAGGCACACCTCTCCTGTTTCATTAAAGTCTCTCTCTCTCTCTTCCCCAGCCATGGATGTACGCCGGATGAAAAGCGCGCTGGGGATATATAGAGAAATGAGGTCACTTAGACACGGTTACGTGTACTAGGTTAGACTGGCCTGAAGGTCTATTTTTAAATTATTCCTCAATACGCAAAACTTCGCGTCGTTGCACACAAATTTGTTTGGTTCATGGGGGTTTAACATCCCCAAGCGACTTAGGTTGTGAGGGACGCCCTATAGTGAAGGGCTCCGGAAATTCGGCCACCTGGGGTTCTTTAACGTCGCACACTACACGGGCCTCAACAATTTTGTCTCCGTCGAAATTCGACCGCCGCTGCCTGGAGCGAACCCGCGTCTTTCGGGTCAGCAGCCGAGCGCCGTAACCACTGAGCCACCGCGGCGGCTTACAAATTTATGAGCTTAACCGTCAACCGTAATCATCTTCAACCGCAGCGTTTTGATGGCAGGAAACGCGTCAGGCCACTTGGCCTCTATGGAGCAGATTTTGAGGAAAGGAAACGGCGCAGTAACTGTACCACTTCCCGGTGGACACCCCACTCACGCTATGTGGGACGGGGTTAGATAGGGTGTGGAAGAAAGAAGGCAGAGCCGCCGAGCGAAAACATTGACCTCGCCCACTACCACCCATCCGCCGCGGTGGCTCAGTGTTTAGGGCGCTCGGCTACTGATCCGGAGTTACCGGGTTCGAACCAGACCGCGGCGGCTGCTTTTTAAGGAGGCACAACGCTGAGGCGCCCGTGTGCTGTGCGATGTCAGTGCACGTTAAAGATCCCCAGGTGGTCGAAATTATTCCGGAGCCCTCCATTACGGCACCTCTTTCTTCCTTTCTTCTTTCACTTTATCCTTTATTCCTTCCCCTACGGCGAGGCGCGGTTCAGGTGTCCAACGGTATATGAGACAGATACTGAGCCATTTCCTTTCCCCAAAAAGCGAAACTAAACCAGCCCACTACCACTTGTTTAAGTGCCGTTTTTGAATGGCCATAGTAATGAACAGAAATAAAAGATCTGCGCCGTAAGAGGAATGGAATTTGATAATTGACATACGTAAATGCAGGATTTTTTTAAACCTCATTAAATTAGATACGGTTTGTTGCCTCTTCAGTGCACCTATTCGTGTTTTGACGAACAAGATGTCTTAGCAAGGGTTGGATGCTTCGGTACTTCATTATCGGTCGATAGTCGCCATCTACAGGTACTGCAACAAATTCAAAGTTGCAAGTTGATACGGGTTTTCCTCTCCCACGCTTGGGCGAGGTTAAAGTAGGAGCTTATGGCGATGATATTTCTCTGTTTATAAGAAACATTGACAGCTATAAACCATTTCTGAGTCTCTTTCACACTTACAGCTGCCTGTAAGGTGCACGTCTCAATCCAGCTAAAATTTAGCCAGGCGTTACGCTTTGGATCTTTTTAATGATCAATTTCCCGATGGTGTCCAATGGGTAGGTGGCGTAAAAGTCCTTGGTGTCGCGTTCCTCGCCTTCGGTGATGTAGCCCGAGCCACCTGGAATGAAATAAAATGCAAAGCTGATCAGCGCATCGAAGTCGCAAAATCCTTCGACCTTTCTCCGAATGATCTTACCTTATCAGAACAAGCATAATAGCTTCCGTATTCTACGTCGCAAAAATAGCGCGCCCTCCTCGCCGCGTCCTCCAGAGGCTGGCCACAGCGTGTGGATCTTTCTCCTGGGGTGGACACGCAGAGAGCGTTGCAAGAATTTTTGTCCGCCTGCCCACCGACATGGGTGGCTTCAGCATCCCGGATCTTGAAATTATGTGTCGTGTATTGGCCTTAAGGGCCATGAGGGACCTTATCTCAGACACAGCGTACCGAGGAAGAGCACTCACCGCATATTTGATGGGAACATCGCGTCGCTTCTTTGAGTTAGCAAATTGGAAAGGCCCTGCGGCTGAAAAGTCGCCAGCTTTCTATGCATATGTCGTGAGATCCTTACATTTTCTTGAAGGTACACTTCCTGATTGTGATTTGAAAGAATTGTCCGCGAGTGAAACTTGCGAGTATGTTGCGTTTCGCACCCTGAATGTAGACCAGCGCAGGAAAGTGCGCAAAAGGCGGAAGCAAAGAATATTTGCCTCTCTCCCCGCTCATGTATTCAATTTTACCTGGCTTCGCGAATGGGAAGCGTTACCCACAGCTGACCGCCTTGCAGCGTGAGGCATGGCGCCCTCCGCCTCATGTCCGCAATGCGGTCGAACTGAAACTCTGAACCATGCCGTTTTTGAATGCCCCAGTCGCAGCGCACTTTCTGGCGCTTGGTAGCGCGCATGTTCCAGGTGCGCATGCGGTGGCAGAGTCGCAGTCGCGATTTCTTTGTTGAATTAATAATGTGTGTGGGTGCTTATGTACTCTGGAAAAGGAGGGGACTTGCTCTCTTGCGGGGACGCCCGCAGAAAGCAATGTTCCCTTTACTGTACCGCCTTAGAACTTTGATGCTGAAACACTTGAATGAAGAACTCGTCGCGTTGGGTGAGGAGGCCTTCCTCCTCCGCTGGTCAACAAGGTTGATTGTTGTTAGCGATAGAGGTGCGTCCACGCTCATCCTTCCGTATTAGGAAGTTTGGCGAATGTTGCTCATTGTTTCCTTCCTTGTATTCTACATAAGCGCATAATGAAGCTGCTTTAAGTCAGCTCGTGTAGAAACCACGAATTGTTCACTGAAATGTCATTTGCATATATGTGATGCCTGTACAATGATGGCTCATTGTGATGTCCTTGAAAACCAGACCACTTGTGTGAAGAGCCCTTCGCACTGTGGATATTTTCGGAAAAATAAAATGCTCTTAAAAGGTGCACTGAACGGGAAGTTTAAGATATATGCGCATCGCGGCACGTAATACCAAACGTCAGCAGACCGCTTTGCGTTCAACATGCGTTCAACAGACAACCGAGCGACCTGGACATGTGCTGCCATCTATGGAGGCTGTAGTGTATTGTGTTGCTTATTTTTAACGTGAAAGCTTTACTAGCCGCGAACTTGCGATTTCGCCATGGCGGTACTCCAAGGAGGCACATGACGTCACAACGCACGCCTCGGCACGGAGCCGAACCGGTCTGGCCGGACCGGCGGCGGCTGGCGCACTTGGCGCAAAATAGACATGCTCCATATCTCCGCCAGTGCGGTCAAAGTGCGCCGAAGCCGCCGAACACTTCGGCGCTCAAGCGCAGTTGGCGTACAGAGGGTGTCGCTTTGGCCGACATTACGTCGCCGGGCAACGCGCGCGCGCGCGTTATGCCGGTGTATAGCGCGCCTTAAGAGAGCCTGCGCTTAACCGCTAACCAACGTATTTGGTGGCGGCATCTATGGGAGTCACTTGAACCCCCCGCACACTCACTGAATAAGAAATGGCAGTGGCTTAGCTCGAATATGCCAGTATATATGCAGCGAAAGCAAGTCTGAACCTCCCCGGTTGGCCTTGTTCACATATTCCACAATGTATGCAGCACAGGCAAAAACGTCCAGTATGACCTGTATGTAGGTCCATATTTGATTTCAGCACAGAGGCTATCCAAGGATTGAAGGGGTCGCGTCACTCTTACGCCTATTCTCTAGGCTAACGGGACGCTGTTCTTCGGTTTCTTGAGCCCGTCGCTGAAGTCTCTTGGTCGCATTCCATCGTTCATCACGGGCCGTCTTCAATGAAGCAGGACTCAGGTCTCTCCTCCGGCTGCTGTCGCTGCTGCTAGCATTCGAGACACCGGACGTTAAACGTGCCTGTCTCGCGGCGGCATATTCACGGCGGCGTTTAGCCAGTCGTTCGGCGCGCCGTTCGTCTGTTTCCTGGGCGATTCGTTTCCTCTTCATCTCGTTCCGCTGTCGATTCCAGGCCACCTCCAGCTTATCAGAATTGTCGCCGTCCATACTGTCGCCTCAACTGTGGTTGCGGCGCACGCCAGCTCTCCTTTTCAACCCTTTGACATCTTATCACGCATGCGACGCAGCTGGCGAACCGAGCGGAGGCGAGCGCAACGACGAGGAACGCGGTGACACGTCCTACCAAACGACGGCGGCGGCGAGCGGCGCGGTGCGGCGTCATGCCAGATGGCGCGGCGAGCACGCGTTGTGACGTCAGATGTCTCGATGGAGTACCGCACGGCGAAATCGCGAGTTTGGGCCCAATAAAGTTTCATCTTTAAAAAAAAATGGGTGTGGTTTAGCTCTAGTTAACCTTAGTTGAATTGCGAAAGCTTCGTTTCCTCGGCACGTCGTCTACGCAGCGTCTCATTCCGACGCTCTCGAGAACTCCAACCGGTCTCTTCCGCAGTTGGAGTCACTCCGGGACGTGGCACGACTTCTTCTAGCCGCATCTTCGTTACGACGCTTCTCGAGTGGTGCGGCGTGTTCTTATGGCGTCTCTTGAGCGCGTTTTCTCTTCCTCGCTTCGTTCTGTCGTTGTTGCGTCTCTTTCCTGCTCTCCATAACGACTACAAAATTTTGAGGACGCTTAAAGGTGTGGAGACACCAAATTTTGAGGCTATAAAAAGCCTACTATGGGATTCCTGTGTACGCAAGGGCACTCACAGCCAGGTATTGGACACAACCAACGTTTAAAAAATATTGTAATTCGGTTGTAAAGATCGCCTAAATGATCACTCTAGAGATCTAGAGCCATCGCTATCTTGTGTTTTTTTTGTGACGTCACTAGCCTGGTAGAATAACTAAAGTGACGTCATACGATAATACAGTGACGTACGATGAGCGGGCGAGCGGGACAGGCGCACTGCCATAAGGCCAGACTCCTCAGCAAACGGCACGCATCTGACGCATCAGCGAGCTGCATTTGCTGTGAACCGTCGCTCGCTCGGTTAGTTTTTGCGAACGTATTGCCGAACTAGCCAGGCTTGTTGGCATTTTGCAAAACGCTCTGCATCGTCACGCGACCCTGCGACGGCAATATTAGCGTGTGATCGTGCAGTGTTGAAGACATCCGGAAGTTTTCTTGCGTCATGCCTTTGTACTATTGTGTGGTAGACTTCTGCCCCAGCAAATACGGAGACACTGTGAGTTTCCATTAGTTCCCCCGGAACGATGCTCAAAGAAACGCATGGATTGACTTTGTTCGGGCTACTGGGCGGCACTATTGGACGCCGGGGAAGAAGAGCATGCTTTGCTGGCTGCACTTCTACTCGGACTCATTCGAGTACAAGTATGCGGCCAGCTTCGGGATCCCGAAGAAGCGTTGCCTCTTGCCCGGTGCCATGCCGACGGTGTATCCTGCTGCTGCACAACGTGTCCCGCCGCCAGTAAGCGGAGCAACTGCGCCAAAGCGTCCGGTTTGTATTACATCCGGTTGTTTGCAGGTATGTTCATTGACAGTGGCGGTAATGCTGGCGTATTTGATGTTTTGTGCAGTGCCTTGCTGAGCTTTGCAGCGATGGTATTAATCTCTGCGAGGAAATGGCCACGGAAGAGCTATCTGGGAGCACAGGTATTATATTTGCGCTGATCTGTTTCGTTGTAATCCTCAACCACACTGTTATGTGCAAAGTGTCAGAAAATGAAATTAAAAATCTTATAGAGACGTTCGTTTGGCTGACAAGTACGCACGTTTACCGACACACCTACGTAGACTGCGCCACTTAAAAATTAATTGTAGTGTGTTATTAGTCTTAAAATTTCTTGGCATGTTCAATATGGCTTATGTGCGATTTCATAATAAATATGTACGGAATTATCTATTTGTACTCAAGAAAATGGGTGAACAGTGCGCGTGATGAACAAATCATTATCATGATAGTTGCAAGCATGTCACATATGGTGTGTACTTTGTGTGTAAAACTTGCCTTCAAGTGACAATCTCATTTTGGTCCAGCACTTGGTCTTCATTCGGTCATCATCATCTGCACTTGGTCATCATATTCACCTCTCCAAAACCGCTTGCTTTGTTCATTTCGTCACAACTTACAAGTGCTCTCTTGAAAAAAAGTCCTCTTTGAAATAAAACGGCACGCGCTTGCTGTTCTGCTTGTTGTTTCTGAAATATGCAAATATGCGCTTTTGATTTGATGTTTAGCTGAATAATGAGTCGTGGGCCACGTTCGTTATGTGGAGGTCTTACAAAAGAAATAGAAAAGAAATAAAAAATGTTACTTGCACGAAGTCATGTTTCACAGAACAAACCCCACAACAAAGCCAGCCATTAGGATAGAGGAAGTGGTTATTGGCCGCTTGAAACACGAAGAGGGGGGGGGCACCGCACCGGTATCGCAAGAGCGCATGGCGTGTTTTTTTTTTTCACAATTCGCGGGCGTTCTTTAAATCCTGGAAAAAAAGGACCACGTAGGAGGTTACGTTGATGTAAAACAACTGATCTTTTTTTTCGGAATTATTCTGGAGCCCTCCACTACGGCACCTCTTCCTTCCTTTCTTCTCTGACTCCCTCCTTTATCCCTTCCCTTATGGCGCGGTTCAAGTATCCACCGAGATGTGCGAAATTATTTTTTTTAAAAACCACTTACTACTACTACATACTGCGCCATTTCCTTTCCTCAAAAACCAATTTCAAAAAACCAATTTTGTTACGTAACCCCCTACGTCTTAACGAAACGTACGTGACCCCAAAGTGAATATTAAAATTTTTGTCATGAACATCATTAGCTAATTAACTAAGCGGAATTCAAAAATAATCTGAGTAGCACCTCACGCCGGGAAACAATATATGATCGTATAGCTCCGGTGCGCCGCTTTTTTTTATGCTTGGTTGAAGTTACGTGAAACGTCCTGTATATCAACTAGAAATGGTGCACCTATATATGCCTCAAATTTTAGGGAATGGATCTTGCCTAGCCCATGAGTAGCATGCTAGGCCAACAACCAGGCACACCTCTCCTGTTTCATTAAAGTGTCTCTCTCTCTTTTCCCCAGCCATGGATGTACGCCGGATGAAAAGCGCGCTGGGGATATTTTTAAAAATGAGCTCACTTAGACACGGTTACGTGTACTAGGCTAGACTGGCCTGAAGGTCTATTTTTAAATTATTCCGCAATACGCAAAACTTAGCGTCGTTGCACGCAAATTTATGTTTGGTTCATGGGGGTTTAACATCCCCAAGCGACTTAGGTTGTGAGGGACGCCCTATAGTGAAGGGCTCCGGAAATTCGGCCACCTGGGGTTCTTTAACGTCGCACACTACACGGGCCTCAACAATTTTGTCTCCGTCGAAATTCGACCGCCGCTGCCTGGAGCGAACCCGCGTCTTTCGGGTCAGCAGCCGAGCGCCGTAACCACTGAGCCACCGCGGCGGCTTACAAATTTATGAGCTTAACCGTCAACCGTAATCATCTTCAACCGCAGCGTTTTGATGGCAGGAAACGCGTCAGGCCACTTGGCCTCTGTGGAGCAGATTTTGAGGAAAGGAAACGGCGCAGTAACTGTACCACTTCCCGGTGGACACCCCACTCACGCTATGTGGGACGGGGTTAGATAGGGTGTGGAAGAAAGAAGGCAGAGCCGCCGAGCGAAAACATTGACCTCGCCCACTACCGCCCATCCGCAGCGGTGGCTCAGTGTTTAGGGCGCTCGGCTACTGATCCGGAGTTACCGGGTTCGAACCAGACCGCGGCGGCTGCTTTTTAAGGAGGCACAACGCTGAGGCGCCCGTGTGCTGTGCGATGTCAGTGCACGTTAAAGATCCCCAGGTGGTCGAAATTACTCCGGAGCCCTCCATTACGGCACCTCTTTCTTCCTTTCTTCTTTCACTTTATCCTTTATTCCTTCCCCTACGGCGAGGCGCGGTTCAGGTGTCCAACGGTATATGAGACAGATACTGAGCCATTTCCTTTCCCCAAAAAGCGAAACTAAACCAGCCCACTACCACTTGTTTAGGTGCCGTTTTTGAATGGCCATAGTAATGAACAGAAATAAAAGATCTGCGCCGTAAGAGGAATGGAATTTGATAATTGACATACGTAAATGCAGGATTTTTTTAAACCTCATTAAATTAGATACGGTTTGTTGCCTCTTCAGTGCACCTATTCGTGTTTTGACGAACAAGATGTCTTAGCAAGGGTTGGATGCTTCGGTACTTCATTATCGGTCGATAGTCGCCAACTACAGGTACTGCAACAAATTCAAAGTTGCAAGTTGATACGGGTTTTCCTCTCCCACGCTTGGGCGAGGTTTAAGTAGGAGCTTATGGCGATGATATTTCTCTGTTTATAAGAAACATTGACAGCTATAAACCATTTCTGAGACTCACACTTACAGCTGCCTGTAAGGTGCACGTCTCAATCCAGCTAAAATTTAGCCAGGCGGTACGCTTTGGATCTTTTTAATGATCAATTTCCCGATGGTGTCCAATGGGTAGGTGGCGTAAAAGTCCTTGGTGTCGCGTTCCTCGCCTTCGGTGATGTAGCCCGAGCCACCTGGAATGAAATAAAATGCAAAGCTGATCAGCGCATCGAAGTCGCAAAATCCTTCGACCTTTCTCCGAATGATCTTACCTTATCAGAACAAGCATAATAGCTTCCGTATTCTACGTCGCAAAAATAGCGCGCCCTCCTCGCCGCGTCCTCCAGAGGCTGGCCACAGCGTGTGGATCTTTCTCCTGGGGTGGACACGCAGAGAGCGTTGCAAGAATTTTTGTCCGCCTGCCCACCGACATGGGTGGCTTCAGCATCCCGGATCTTGAAATTATGTGTCGTGTATTGGCCTTAAGGGCCATGAGGGACCTTATCTCAGACACAGCGTACCGAGGAAGAGCACTCACCGCATATTTGATGGGAACATCGCGTCGCTTCTTTGAGTTAGCAAATTGGAAAGGCCCTGCGGCTGAAAAGTCGCCAGCTTTCTATGCATATGTCGTGAGATCCTTACATTTTCTTGAAGGTACACTTCCTGATTGTGATTTGAAAGAATTGTCCACGAGTGAAACTTGCGAGTATGTTGCGTTTCGCACCCTGAATGTAGACCAGCGCAGGAAAGTGCGCAAAAGGCGGAAGCAAAGAATATTTGCCTCTCTCCCCGCTCATGTATTCAATTTTACCTGGCTTCGCGAATGGGAAGCGTTACCCACAGCTGACCGCCTTGCAGCGTGAGGCATGGCGCCCTCCGCCTCATGTCCGCAATGCGGTCGAACTGAAACTCTGAACCATGCCGTTCTTGAATGCCTAGTCGCGAGCACTTTCTGGCGCTTGGTAGCGCGCATGTTCCAGGTGCGCATGCGGTGGCAGAGTCGGAGTCGCGATTTCTTTGTTGAATTAATAATGTGTGTGGGTGCTTATGTACTCTGGAAAAGGAGGGGACTTGCTCTCTTGCGGGGACGCCCGCAGAAAGCAATGTTCCCTTTACTGTACCGCCTTAGAACTTTGATGCTGAAACACTTGAATGAAGAACTCGTCGCGTTGGGTGAGGAGGCCTTCCTCCCCCGCTGGTCAACAAGGTTCATTGTTGTTAGCGATGGAGGTGCGTCCACGCTCATCCTTCCGTATTAGGAAGTTTGGCGAATGTTGCTCATTGTTTCCTTCCTTGTATTCTACATAAGCGCATAATGAAGCTGCTTTAAGTCAGCTCGTGTAGAAACCACGAATTGTTCACTGAAATGTCATTTGCATATATGTGATGCCTGTACAATGATGGCTCATTGTGATGTCCTTGAAAACCAGACCACTTGTGTGAAGAGCCCTTCGCCCTGTGGATATTTTCGGAAAAATAAAATTCTCTTAAAGAAGACGATGTCTGCCAACTTTACGCGATATATATGAATTGCATTGACTTAAATATTTTAAAGTTTTTAATTTATTTATTTATTTATTTTCAATACTTGAAATACCTCTGTGCAGGGGTGTTACATGAGGGGTGGGCCGTTCGCGATGACAGAGGAGTTCTTCAATGAAACCCTTGGAGTGGTCGTGATTGCAATGGATGACAGCAGCAGCAGCAGGAAGGCCATGTTTTCGTTAGTGTGTTTTCCTCAGTGGAGGTCGCTGACTATTATAATTAAGTCTTTGTTTAGCTAACCGACGAAGTAATTAAACTACACAATGGTTTAGAGTCAACGAAAAGTACTGTGCCCCTTGGCCCTTTCCTTCTCTTCCCCCCCCCCCCCCCACTCATTCGCATTGCGCACCACAGTGCGTTTATGAAACCTTGCAATTACTTTTTGCCCACTTTTCTCTGGAAGCAGGACAACGCAGCGAGGGCTGGCCTTGTGCCCAGCCATGCATTAACGAGAATGAAGGTTGCGTCATATCGCGAACTCTCTTCCGCGGCTGAACGACGCGCATGCAAGCCTTGGTAGAAAAGCTGCGGCGCGGTGCTTCCTCGTAGTAAAACATGCGCACATATAACGCCTGAGGGGGGAGGGGGGAGAGGAACTCTGGGGTGAAAGCGTCTCCAAAGAAGAATGGCGGCGCCAGCCCACAATGGTCCAAGTGGCGCACTCACGCGCGTCGTGTGACGCTGCAGACGCGCATTGCAAACGCTGCCTGGCAGCGGTTTCGTTGAGTTTTTGTTTAACAGCACGTGGCATAACTCAAGGTGCGTGCCATTCGTGGATGGGTTCTTTATAATTGCAGAAAAAAAAAATCACTGCTTCCTTTCTGTACCCTACAAATGGATAGCGGCGAAGCCCAGACCACCGTTTACTGCATATATACTAAACGGAGTCCCATTGCTCGAACACATAGTACAGGACTATGCAAAATTTATCACTGCACTTAATAGGCACATGATAACTTAACCGTGCCGCGAAATTTAAACAGTTAACACTGCGTAGGTAGTTTCCAAATACCTAATCTAACACTGCACAGTTTATCCTGGTTGGTTTTGTGGCAGCTCGTTACTCTTGTGTACTCCAAGCTCGCTACCACCATGGCTGCGTCTTCTACGGCAATCAGCTGCTGAGGACAACGACGAGGTGCGAAATTCGGCGTTCGCGTGCTGGCCATAAAGACACCAGCCGCATGGTGACTCAGTGGTTATGGCACTCGGCTGCTGACCAGAAAGACGCGCGTTCGATCCCGCAGGCCGCGGCGGTCGCATTTCGATGGAGGCGAAATTGTAGCGGCCCATGTACTGTGCGATGTCAGTGCACGGTGAAGAACCCCAGGTGGTCGAAATTTCCGGAGCCCTTCACTACGGCGTTCCTTACGACCTAGGCCGTTTCGGGACATTAAACTCCATAAACCAAACAATAAAAACCCTGGATGAATCTGCAGTGGCCGCGTTTCGATGAAGGTGAAATGAAAAGACACCCGTCTGCTCTGCGATGTCAGTGTCAAAGGATTCCGGGTGGTCTAAGTATGACAGTTGTAGCGCCTTTCCTTATCCCAAAATTGTTGTTTTTCGTTTTGAAAAAATCGAAAATTGACTGAAAAAAGTGTGGATTAGCTTAGCTAATCCAGGATATACAAAGCAAAAGATGTCGGCGTTCACTGCGTTCATTGGTGTTGGCGCTGACAATGTTCTAGATGGCCATGGATTTGAGCAAAGGAAGGGCGCATAACTGACTCCCTGGATATGTGGACGCCTCATTCGTGCTTTGATACATGTGGTGGTGGTGAGAGAGATGTGGCCTGATTGCATGAGCGCTGACAGCGTTGTGGCTGACATGCGGCACTGCAGCTGTAGCTAGGCCGCAGCTTTCATTTGGTGATCAATCTCTCGCGATCAACCATTAACTGCATGCCACCTCCGAGGTTGGCAGGGAGGGTGCGCTGCTTATAGAGTGCGGAACGCAATCAAAGCAGGCTTTTGCAGTTGGACACGAACGCCACGTACATGAAAGCGAGATTGAGGTCTCCACTTACCCGCGGAGCCGATTGTGCTCCTTTCCTTTCGTGAAAATGAACGGCCTTTGCAAAGTTGTCAACGCTAATGAACTCTATGACCGCCGTGGGCTCACTTGTTCGGGAAAGGAAATGGCACTGTAACCGTCTCACATATCTCGGTGGACGCCAGAACCGCGCCGTAAAGGAAGGGATAAAGGAGAGAGGGAAAGAAAGAGGAAACTGATAATTGAAAGTAGGATTTTGAGGAAAGGCGCGACGCTGCGCAGCGGCGGAACACCTGTGGCTCGGTGCTACTAGTGGCGCATGCGCAGTAGTAACTAGGGAGCGAGCGAGAGAGAAACGCGGCAGCGGCAAAAGGTCAGGCGACGGAGTCAGCGGCGGCCACCTGCGCCGTGCGTGGCGTCACTCGTGCTCCGACATACGCCGGCTCGGGCGAAGCGCGGTGTTGACTAGCGCAGTGAAGCTTTTCGCTTCAAAATGACCCGCCGCGGTGGCTCAGTGTTTAGGGCGCTCGGCTACTGATCCGGAGTTCCCGGGTTCGAAACCGACCGCGGCGGCTGCGTTTTTATGGAGGCAAAACGCTAAAGCGCCCGTGTGCTGTGCGATGTCCGTGCACGTTAAAGATCGCCAGGTGGTCGAAATTATTCCGGATGCCACCACCACGGCACCTATCCATTTCTTCTTTCACTCCCTCCTTTATCCCTCCCCTTACGGCGCGGTTCATGTGTCCAACGATATAAGAGACAGATACTGTGCCATTTCCTTTCCCCCGAATTCAATTATTATTATTATTATTACTGAAAAATCAAAATTGATTTTGAGGAAAGAAAGAAACAGTAACTTAGGTCGAATTTCTTGGCGGATACCTCAACCGCGCCGTGAGGGAAGGGATGGAGGAGAGAGTGAATGGTGGAAGAGAGAAAGGGTCTGTGTATTAAGTTCGACAACGTGGGGTTAACTGGCGTCACGCAATAATAATAATAATAATTGGTTTTGGCGAAAGGAAATGGCGCAGTATCTTTCTCACATCTCGGTGGGCACCTGAACCGCGCCGTAAGGGAAGGGATAAAGGAGGGAGTGAAAGGAGAAAGGAATAAAGGGTGCCGTAGTGGAGGGCTCCGGAATAATTTCGACCACCTGGGGATCTTTAACGTGCACTCACATCGCACAGCACACGGGCGCCTTAACGTTTTGCCTCCGTAAAAACGCAGCCGCCATGGTCGGGTTCGAACCCGGGAAGTCCGGATCAGTAGCCGAGCGCCCTCACCGATGGGCTTTCATTGATCCGTCACGATGCGACTGAGGTGTCCATCCAGAGTGAGATATTCACCACTCCAGCGAAGTGAAGAACTGAGGGCGACGTGGTTAGGATATACAAAATGGGCTTCGGATAAACTGAGGCTCAGTCAAGGTGTAAAATGACCTTTCAGTGCTGTGATCAGGAGAAGTAATATCCTGCAACTGGAATTCGCAAAGCCGAGATAAAAAGCTTCCTCTCATGTTTTCATTCTTCGTCAAGTCATGGATGATAAGAAATTAATTTTTTTGTTTCTTCGACACGACGCTGTAGAAGCCTTTTTTTATCTGCGACCTTTACACGGGTGCTGAAACGGTTCATTTGGTTTGCTCCGAAGCAGGCCCAGCACAATTTACAAGCTGTACTTCACAATCCATCACTGGCTATGGGTGCGACGGTGAAGAGCCGCAGGCAATGTACTGCTATTTTCGTCCGGCAACAAGCGCACATGCATGTTTTACGACCACGTATACCGCTTTTATCAGAGCCCTGACAGGCGGTCACTGTCAGGCCCTGAGGTGTTAGGGCACAGGCTGAGAGAGAGAAAGAGAAGAAAAATTTAGCGGCGCATTCTAGAATGGAGCCATGGCCTCCCCTTCCCCACAAATACTGCTAAGGGAAAAGATTCGTGCAAAAAGATGGCGGAGCACTGACGGTATTTTACGGAAACCCCTGCGCGAACTCGCCGTATACCCGCCATGGTTGCTTTATACGCTGTTCTGCCACTTCGCACGAGGTCGCGGGTTCAATCGTGGTCGCGGCTGCTGCGTTTCGCTCGAGGCGACATGCGAAAAGGCCCGTGCACTGAGAACCCAGAGCACGTTCGGGGACATCCCACTGGGTAAAACAAATCCCGATGCGGCGCGCATCGCAGGCTCTCCATCGCCTTTGCCACGTACTTCAGAAACAGTCATTAATTATTATTACTGAATCTCATCATGCCACCTTACTCTCATTCGACGCAGACTGAATGGATGGGACGTATACCCAACGGACGCGGCAGTAAAATCTCACTTGATGCGTACAACATTATAAACATTTATTATAACCGTAAAATTTACATGGTGGCCGCGTAAGGAATCGATTTCACTGTAGCGCCTGTCCTTTCAGGCGGTAGCGTTTAAGCTTCCTGTATTCTTCCTGTATTAAGCGAAAGAAAAAATAAGAAAGTGACTGTGCAAATTATTTATCGCAAGGAAAGAAGTGGAAAACGCGCGTTTTGAAAGTAAGGGCGATATGTGAGGTAGTCTATCAAAGATACTGAATGCATTAATTTAAAGTAGAGCAGCAGTTCTCTAGCTCAGCCTGCGTAGTTTTTGTTCGGTATGCGTGTCTTGCTGGCTATACAGTCCGCAAGACAGCATTTAGAAGACGATACATCTGATATCGTAATATAGTAGCCACACGAGCAAGTAACTCTGTAAGCATGGTGCGACAGTACAGGGCAAATATGAGTGACCAATAGGGAGCATGATGCGTGCTTCCCATAACTTGCTCGCATCACGCCACCTGTTGCTCCTATTGCGAGTAGGCCTATAGGTGTTGTACAGCCTTTGTCAAAAGTAAGGAGCCCATGGGGTGTTGCCTTCTAAGCCGTACAACGTAGCTCATGTCCGAACTATGGTACGGGTGAGGATGAGAGCTTTTCTCGCCTTCGAGATATTTGGGACGCTGGCGATGCATAAGTGAGCCACACAGCATATCCCGGAAGAAAACCTCTTGTGCTCTTGACGAAGACTGCGCAGTACCTAAGGGCCTATACTGGCACAACAACAGGAAGCGGCGAGCACCAATGACATGCTTCGTAACCCGATTAACGTGAAACACATGAATAATCAAGAGAAAAAGGACGCCTCAATCCTATACAACAGAACATTTGTGCAGTGTTCATTCAAAGAGGCGGAAAAGTGACTTCTCGTCATAAAATATTCGGCGGGGGAGGGGGGGGGGGGGTTGGCGAAGTTTTCCTCAGCCATCTACTCCGGCTGTCCAGCAGTGTCGTTCAGAAAACGCGCCTCTCAAGGTCCCAAGCACATGGTAGGTCCCAAGTTCCCAAGCACTGTGACGCCGTATACGCGTTCAGTTTACGGCGAAGTGGCTCAGCGCGGCGGCACAACCGCAGACCGCGGTGACGGCGACGAGCCAGGCGAGGAACGTGGCCCGGCCGAGGCACCAGCGGCGCAAGAGCCTAACAGCCGGCGCGTCGTCGGTGAAGGAGTCGGTGGCGAAGCGGTCCACCACTGCGTACGCTTCCTGGTTTGCCGCCACTCCGAGCGAGTCGAGCACCGTGTCCAGGCTGGTGCGGATGCCGAGCGCCTGGCGGTGCAGCCGGCTCGCCACGTCGCTGCTGAGAAAGAGCAGCGTGGTTACTGCGCCCACACGAAGCACCGACGGTGTCAGCGGCGAAAGGCTGCGGTCGGCGAGTGCCCAGTTCACGGCCATCTCGACGGCGTACACGGCGCCCGCCGCGAACCACAGGAGGACGACCACGCGGAATGCGCCCGACACGTCGCGAACTAGACCGCCGATGGTGCTGAAGTCGCGCAGCACCAGGTTCATGACTGTCGGCTTGGGCTGACGCGAGAATAGCACCGACAGTTTCTTTCGGTAGTCCTGCAGAGCGTAGCAGAGGCAGTAGACCACGTAGTTGAACAGCGCCATCGAGAAGCAGAAGGTGCCGAACACGAAGATGCCGTTGACGTAGTGCGACAGCACCAGCAAGGAGCGTTCCACAGAGCTCTCCGCTCTCACGTGCTCGTGCTGGTAGACGCTAGAGAATATCGCCACACCCCAAACGAGGAACGTGACAAAGGTGAGGACCTTGGAGAAGACGACCCTCGGGTTGCCGGGACCTGCTTGGGAGAAAATGGACGCCACGTTGCGAACCAAGTGGCCGGCGACACTGAGCCGGTGGTTGACGACGGCTGCCAGAAGGAAGTTAAGGTCCAGCAGCAGCATGCCGGCCAGCTCGGCAGCACCGCTTCCATGGTCGGCGATGAAGGCGAAGTAATGGGCACAGCGCGTAGCCACGTAGCAGGCGTAGAAGATGCGCACGAGCCAACCCCAGAGGTTGCACAGTGAGCGACTCTCGTTTCTCTGCAAGTCCATGCCCAAGCCAATCGACTCTGCAGACGTGTAGACGAAACCGCAGTCGTTGCGCGCCATTGCTCCCTCGATCGAGTAGCAGGACCGATTGCAGACTCTGCAAGTACGGCTTATGAAACGCCGCCTTCTTTTTCCTTCAGCACCTTCAAGCGACCGAAAGTGGCACTCTACGCCATCCCAGTAACAACCTCGAAACGTTGCAGTCGGAGTTCTGCGCTGTGTCTCGTCGATGGGGCTCTTCTTGCAAAGCACTTGTCGTCTGTCTGAGCCAAGCAGTCGGTCTGGACGAGCTCCGTCCTTGACGAGGGGAATGTTCGATCAGCTACTTGCTGCTCAAAGAAGCACCACAAACCGGTGTGCACAATTTAAGCGCCAAACACGTCGCCAAGTGCTATGGTACGTCAGAGCAAACGCTCCCGCTCAGCTTCGAAGACGCGCCCAGCAGCTCACCTTCATTTTCAGTGAACTGACGCCGACGCCAGAGGCGAGAAACACCTTGGGAGACCGCCAATTCTGGCAGCTATAAACAAAAACAGAAACGAGGAATGATCTACGCAAGAGATTCTGCGAGAAAATCCCGCGGGACAGTCCGGACCCTTTGGGAGAGGAGAGCTGTTTGGAAGCGCGAAAACGCTCGCCCGCCTTCGCGATCCATTCCAAGTACAGCAACGAGAAAGAAGCAAAAGGCCGAAACGGAATTCAATAGTGTCGTCCCTCTCTGCTGCGCTTGGCCGGAGACCGGGGAAGGGAGGCCTCACGCAGGCGGCCGATGAAACAGGTCCTCGCGCGAAAACGTGCTAGCCATAGCGACGCCGGCGGAGAGAGATCGAAGGCGGAGGAGGGCGAATTACGTCAATGACTTGCTGCCCTCTGGGCGAATGGACGCGAGGCACCTCGCCCCGGCGGTCAGCATACATTCGACGGAAAAAGTGAGCGGCTCCATTGAAACATTCAGCATGCACAGTTTCAAGCGGTTCGCTTGGCGACGACTATCATCGAAACTGCTCGCGGCAAAAGTGAAGGAAGTGGCTTCTCATTCGCACGAAGGGGCCCCACGAGTAAGAAGGGAAATAAAAACCGCGCAGCGTAGGCGTAAGCTGCTCTCGCCACTGGCACTACGTTCGGGGAACAGTTTCCGCCTTGCTGTAGTACCGGCTGTTTGCTCCATGCGAAACACAAAGGAAGCAGCCCCAGCGACGTCAGAAACACTTCCCTATAGCTCTGCTCACAAAACCCCTCTGAGGCATCCGCTCGCTTTTCACGGGGGAAAAGCAAGAACAATAGTGGCCGGCACCTGACCGCGACTATAGGAGCTCTTGCGCTTTGAAACAAGCAGCGCAGACACGCATTGCAGATGTGCGGAATACGGCACGTATATCTGCAGCTGTGACTTAGTAGCTGTTTAACAATAAAAAAGGAAACAATACGTAAAGAAGGAAATGATGATGTCGGCTGCCGAAATTGATGTCTGATACTTTAAGTATGCGAGTTGCAGCCGGCAGAGAAAAAAGGGGCATGAAGAGGATAGCGAGAAGTACCCAGAGAGGAGTGACAGCGAGAATTAGGAGAAGGGAGAGCTATGTACACTATTTTTACAAAACTCCAGGAGTAAATTTTTCACCGCTCGCGAGCCAGGGTTCAGGCACTGTACGAGGTATAACTGCACACGAGCGACCACTGCCTGATGTTTACTAAACATAAAAAAGCACAGTATATTCAAAGCCGCGGGCCCGTAGCATCCTGTCGCTAATCACTCGCGCGCGCGGCGCACTGCACAAGCGGCCGCGGGTTGGAGTGCCCGGCCGCATATCGGCCAAAGTAGCACACGCGGAGCCACGTCGCCCACTATACGATGGCGTGAGAAGTTGCATGTACCGGATGCGCGTTTGCAAACTGGACCTTTTGGCAGCTTTCGGAAAGTCTAATTTGCAAATGCGCGTGCGATATAAAATATACCGCGCATAAATCGCAATGAACATGGGCAGAGAAAAAGAAAGAGAATGCCGGCCCGCAAATTTAAGATATTATTACAGGCTCTTTCTGTCAGCGACACAAAATGTGTGCGGATACACGCATCCCCGGCGCAGGCCAATTTGTTGGCCGCAATCGTTTCCTGAATTAACCGGTCTGTATCCTTACCCTATGTGTCACTGTCAAAGGTGGAAAGCCGCATGTGCTGCGGCGCGCTGACAAGCCAACCATTGTGCCTTCCCGACGGAGTTTCTATGAAGGCGAAATTCTAGAGGCCCGTGTACTGTGCGATGTCAGTGCACGTTAAAGAACCCCAGGTGGTCGAAATTTCCGGAGCCCTTCACTATGGCGTCCCTCGTAGCCTGCGTCGCTTTGGGACGTTAAACCCTAATAAACTAAACCAAACCATTGTGCCTTCCCGACGGAATTTCTATGAAGGCGAAATTCTAGAGGCCCGTGTAGTGTGCGATGTCAGTGCACGTAAAAGAACCCAAGGTGGTGGAAATTTCCGGAGCCCTTCACTACGGTGCCTCTCATAGCCTGAATCGCTTTGGGACGTTAAACCCTAATAAACTAAACCAAAGCATTGTGCCTTTCCTGTCATAACGCAATTAATCGTGCTCCCGCAGTCGACCTCCGATACGACGACCCGTTTACCAGTGACTGTCGTTTGCCCGCGCGCAATCCACGTGGCGCGAAAGCACGTGCGTTCGCCCTCGGTGCACTGCAACAGGCGCTGCTTTTTCACTTTTATCAAGTGACTGCTACTAAGTCACTCATCAAGTCACTGATTGATAATGAACGGTTCACGCGGGAACAAAAATTGAGGCCTAGATGATAACCAGGGATGCGTGCGTCAGCACATCTTTTATGTTGCTGCTGCTATAAAAAAAAGAGTTATATCTTGCATTTGCAGGACGATAATGTTTTTGTCAACGCGATGGTGTTAAGGAGCCCATGTTGTAGAAAATCCAGCGTCGTCGTCGTTGCCCATGAGCGAAAAATCCACGAAAAATCCCCAGAGAAGCAACCTATAGGAGGTAGGTGGGGCACCTATGTCACGTGACCCTTGTGGCGTCATCGCAACCCGCCCACCGGATTGCGAACAAACTGTGCACCATGGCAGGTGGTAGATAAATTAATGATTGGTCGCGACATGTTGCTGTAAAGAGCAACCTGGATCGCACATGTCCCATCGGTAGCAGCACCTGCCATCGCAGGGCAGTGGCGCATCGCTTGACACCTGCACCACTACTACATGGGAAGGGTTTGAGGACTCCCAGGGATCTATGAATGTTAAGTAGAGCATGCCCAATTCGGCATATATGGGCGTGAAGCCATTAACACTATCGCGTCATACCATTAAGGCGGAGCTTAAGTGTCCCACGCAATTTCTTTACTTCTTTTCTCTCTCTCTTATCATTTTCCTTTCGCATGACAGTTCCCAGGTCAGAGCTGCGTATGTGTGCGTGCGTGTGTCCCCTTTCCCTTCCTGTGTGCTTGCTATTCGTGTTTCACAGTGACAACTGAGAAAGTCTCCTCGAAAAACATATCAACGCGCTTGCTCCTCGTGCGAGCGAGCTGTGGTACCGCGTGTCCCGGGAGCACAACTTCTTTGGGTTCTGTAGAGATGGAGGGGCCCTTGAGTAGGCTGACTCGTTCAGCTCCGCAGGTCCCGTCCCCGAATGACGTTGCAGGACTTCGTTAAGAAGGAAACTGTACAGAGGGTTTATTTACATTTTTACAGGAGTGATGATCACAATGGAGGCTGATTTTAACTGTACTTGCCGTCGAGTTTTATACAGTTCTTCGTCCCTAAATTCCCTAGGTTGAGGACGCCCTCGCCGGGGTGGCAGTGGCCTGAAACTTGCATTCTCGCGCACAAACTCGCACCACCGCACATAGGGACACGGCCCCGTCACATGTCGAACCTGGGAGAAAAGAGGATGCCGCCGGGTCCACGTCGACGGCGGAGGGTGATGTTCTCTGGCCGGGCGAAAGTTCTCACGCGCCGCCGACACCTGTTCTTTAGATGTCAGCCGACGCGCCGGGCAAGATCTCACGGTCTGGTCAAGAAGGCAAAAGGGGTCGCTTCGTCATTTGCCAGGCCTGCGGAGATTTGCGGACGATGACCTCCAGCTCGCCGCCGTATCCCCCACGCTGACCTTCTTCTACCGGGAACGAGGTCGCATTAGTTCCCCCAGCTTAGTCACGGACATTGGGGAAAATAGCTGCCGCTCGTTCGCTGCGGCGGTGCCTCGCTCGCTTACTTTGTTCCCGGAATCCACCCGGGCGGCGTTCTTCGGGGTACTCGGGTCGGGAACGTGGGAGCGATCCTTATCGCGTGGCTCGAAACTATCCCGAAGAAGCTGTGTTGGCTTCCACAGGTGAGACTTGCCGTCGACGTTGCTAAATCAGACGGGCTGTCGCCATCCGTAATAGTTCCTAGCCACGAGGGAAACCCTGGCAACGAAGCTGCCTACCTCGCAGCCCGAGAAATTACAAACCAGGCGGAAGGGCAGCGTCATCTAACGGACCTATACGGAACGGCATTGAGCTACGGGCACCGCCTCCATTGGCAAAGGAAAGAAAGACGAATCTATCCACCTCCATATGTAACGCACTGAGCAGGCAGTTAACAATAACACTGAGAAGAACTCAGACGAGAAGCGAGCTTAGTCCTAGAAGTCTAGTAGCTATCCTCAGGGATGATAGCGTGTCAAAATGTAAATACTGCGCACTACTTCAAGCAGGGCAGGGACACATCCTGTGGAGATGAGACCGTAATCCACCCCCAAGAGAGCTCATGCAACTACCCCCTCTACATAAGAGTGAGAGGAAGCATTAAGAAATGTTGACTGCGGTTAACAAGCCAGGCTAGCGGAATGGTCGGCAAAATTTGCGACTCCTTGGTCCCGACCTAGCCTCCCCTGGCCTGGCCTCCCCATCCCCCTCCCGTTCTGTGCAATAAAGTGGTTTCCTCCTCCTAGACCACTTTACGAGTAAACATTAAAACACCAAACACCACGATGCCGCATTGGCAATGCAGCGCTCACCGTTCGTAGTGTTCGAGGCTTTCCTGCTCCTTGGCTAATCGCTACCTTCGTCGGCATCAGACGCGGTCTTCACCTGCCCACTGCAAAACGTGGATCAACCCGTGGATTGGACGCAACAGCCATACCTTCAGGCCGATCCGGGTCGTAATCAATTGTTCGGCTGTCAACCGCGGTCACTCACCACCTGCTATACTGCAATCAGCGCCGGCCACACGGAATATAAGGTGCTGCCCGAGGACGCCGCATTGGCAACGGAGCGCTCGCCATTCCTACTGTTCCAGGTCTGTTACTTTGATCATTGCACTTGTCTAAAAAGCAAAAGTCGCTGCCTGTTTTTGGTGTCGTGCCCCAAAAAGTGGTTATTTGCCCTAGAAGCACGTGGAAACAGTTTTCGACATTGTTTAAGTAGCCTACTCCTAATTCTTTCCGGGACGTGGAAACTAACCCCGTACCTAATTCTGACGAAGTACTCGCTACTGCGCTGGAAACTGTGCAAAGGATTTAATCAGGCCAAGATGGAATTCCAAGTGATCTAAGGGAGATGGAGGCAGTGGCAAGCGTCAGTAGATATTGAACTGAAGTAACTGTCTGCTAGAGTTCACGCCGTTGAAGTTGACTTTACAAACTTAAGGGACGATCACTCTTCAGCTGATTCTCCTGGTGATGCTTCCAGCGCAATCTCAGATGATATTATAACAATTGAATCGCGTTGTAATGATGCGGAAAACCGCCCTCGACGCAATAACTTGCTGTTTTTCGGCATTGAAGACGATATTTCTGAGACGTGGTCAATTGTCGAAACAAAGGTCATGGAGCTATGCAAGGATAAATTGGACATTACAATTAATCCATCGCAAATAGAGCGGACACAACGCATTGGAAAATGCAATACGGAAAAATGCAGGCCAGTGATGGTCGAATTCGCGTTCTTTAAAGGTGAGCAGCAGGTCATTGAGAACGGTCCCAAGCTTAATAAACCGACTTTGCGGTGCGCGAAGATTTATTTCACACACGACTGGCTCGAAAGAAGTGGACAGAATTCGCCAAGCCAAAAAAGGTTCCGTACAAGCTTAATTTCGATAAGCTGAGGATAAATGACAACGTATACATGTACGACGCCGCGAACGACGGCGTAACTTTGTGTTCAGGGTAGGAAAGGTGTAACCTGGTGGCACGTGTCATTACAAAAGAAAAATTGATGCCTTATTGGAATACCATTGCACATTCCCAGTTCTCTTCATGCTTCACTAACATACGCAGCATCCTTCCTAAACGCATCGAGCTTTGTTCTTATCTAGACAGCTGGGATTCTCACATTTTTGCACTAATACAAACGTGGATGCGTCAAGAGATTATGGACGATGAAGTCCTACCTGATCCGCATAACTTCACTATCTTCCGTAATGATAGGAGCGACAAAAGAGGAGGTGGGGTGCTGACTGCAGTAAAAAAAGATATAACGTCTTTTCCAGTTGATATTTCCACTAAGTTAGAAATTTTGTGGGTCTGTGTCACATCACCGTCTTCTAAAAACATTCTTGTAGTCTGTTACAGGCCACCTGATAATCCCCAATCATTTGTCTCCAATTTGCATGATAACCTTGCTGGAATAAAAGCTAAATTTCCAAAAGCAAGCATTTGCCTACTTGGCGACTTCAACCACCCCGAAATTGATTGGCCTCGCCTAAGCTCTCGAACACGCGACGGCACTAATTTTCTTGAATTAACTCTTGATTTCTCCTTGGTACGACTAGTTGATCAGTCTACCCGAGCAAACAACACGCTCGACCTCGTCGTCACGTCAGTTCCACACATTTTTAGCGCTATTTCCTGTTGTAAGGAATTTAGTGACCATGCGCTGCTTACTTTCACGAATTCCATGTTCTCGCGCATACGTGCCTTCACACATAAACTTATTTTCGATTATAACAGTGCTGACTACAATGCAATTAATCTTGCTTGCAAAGTTTTTGTGATAGATACCTACCGACATTTCGTCACCGACTGGCGTTTTTTTGACATCGCTTACTGGAATTAGTACAGTCCCACATACCATTGCGCTCCTTTCGCATGAACGCGTTTAAACCACGGTTTAACCGGATGTTGCGAGCACTAAAAAACAAGAAAAAAATGACTTTTCAAAGCTGCCGAACGCCTTGGCACACCGGCATCATGGCAAAAGCCCAAAACTGCCGATAAGGAGTACTGCAGTGCCTCTCGTAAAGCGAAGTTTAAGTATTACTCCCACGACCTTCAATCGCTTATGACGCACAACCCCAGAAATATTTTGGAAAACCATAGCACCCACTGACACTCCTGCTCCGATTTCCTTGTTGAATAACACTGGCGTTCCAATTAATCAAGCGGAAGTCCCGCTTATACTCAATAATTATTTTACTTCAGTATTCACGCAGGAAGACCATTCCAGTTTTACACCATTAGCAGATGCATATTACCAATACATAAGCCCCATAGAATTAAGTGCCATCGGTATTGCAGCATTAATTAACAGTCTCAAGATACTAGCTATCGCTGATGTAGATAATATTAATACGAAAATTCTAAGAAACACTGCTGTACATCCAAGGACTATTCTGTCAGTCACTGTCACCCGGAGAAATTCCAGAGGACTGGGAAATTGGCCAAATTATCCCCATCTTCAAATCAGGTGACAAAACAAACGCACGCAATTACCGCCCCACATCACTGACATCTGTCCCATGCAAGATCCTCGAACACATCATCGTATCAGGCGTTGCGCAGCATCTCGATATTAACAACTTCTTTTTTATTAACCAGCATGGGTTCAGGAAAGGCTTCTCAGGAGAGACTAAACTATAGGAATTTACTAACGAACTGCTACGTAATGTGGACGGGAACTTTCAAACAGACTGCGTATTCTTGGACTTCCCCAAAGCATTTGACCGCGTCGCGCATTCACGTTTAACAGCCAAAATCACCTGCCTTAACCTATAGACTCATTAACTACCTCATGGATAAGAACCTTCTTGTCATCTCGCAAGCAGTTTGCAGTTGTTAACGGTCACCAATCTTCATTTAGCGACATCCTCAATGGCGTACCTCAAGGTAGCGTCCTGTGCCCATTGCTCTTCCTCATTTGAATAAACGACCTGCCATCAAACATTAATTCCACTATTCGCTTGTTCGTAGATGACTGCATCATTTACCACAAAATAAGCTCATCTGCCGATCACCTAGAACTTCAAAGAGACCTCGATCGCGTAACCGCTTGGTGCGCATCATGGCAAATGTCACTTAACACCAAAAAGTGCAAGTTAATAATATTCAGCCGCACAAAATCTAACTCTTCTTTCAGTTACTTATTGAATAATACTCCAGTGTCGTACGCGTATTCATACAAATACCTCGGCGTGCATATCTCGAGTAACCTCTTTTGGTCCACTCATGTACATAAAGTAACAGTAAAGCATCGCGCACATTAGGGTATCTAAAACGTAATCTTCATGGAACTCCTGCCACTACCCGTAAGCTTGCTTACCAAACATTTGCTCGTCCACAACCATTCCTCGAGCATAACAAACATCAAATCATCGATCTATCTCTCTACACTGCAATCACGGAGATTAATCGCCCTAATCTGCCTACTTCACAGAATAGTCGACAGTGCCTAATCTTCAACCCTGCCGCTTGCACAACAAAACCACACCTCACGTCGTTTAAACAGCCCTCTTAGCGTCCAAGGCATTTCTGGTAGAACCGTTGCATTTAATTAATCTGCCCTGCCACAGGCTACCATTCACTGGAATGGTCTTCCGGAACACATCGTGAATATTCGTGACCCAGCTCGTTTTATAGGGTCGAAATAAGCGCCATTTTTTTTTAAGTTACTAACGTGTCATTAAACATTTGTATAATGATGTTCCTACTTTTCAGTGACCGGTGCTAACAGTCAATAAGTTTTGTATAAACGCGTTGCTTATGCTCCAGTCATTACCTCTATGTAATCCCCTTCCTCACACAATACTCCGTTCTTGGAGCCTGTGAGGCGATATGAATAAATAAATAAATTACTAATGTCTGCCTTATGAGTCATGGCCAAATGGAATAGCGAAAAACAACTGCGCGTGCCCTATGATCAATGATGAGATTATGTGATCGGAGGTGTCCGGAGTGTGGTAGCAGCAACATACATAATAGACGCTCACTGCGTTCAACTCCTGAGCAGCACTTGTCATAGGCGTTTAATGGGCGTGATCTTATGTCTTAGACATTGGGCCCTTTGAGTTACGTCTCATCATTTGCAGTTTGCCGCAATTCACTATGCTGCCGGCGCGATGCAACCAGTACAGGATCATTTTTACGACTGCTGCTAATTGCAGAATAAGTTGTGCACACCTAAGATGAATACATAGCAGCGCTTCCTCATAGCCTATGGATGAATCAGCAAGTACATTTATTTCATCAAATGCGATAGCGTGTCTTTGCCTTTACTCTCCGGAGCCAATCTTCACGAAACATGAAGGCTTTTATCTTTGTTCTGGCTGTAAACAGAGTTCACATAGCAAGCGGGTCATTTTTTTTTCCGTGGCTGCATGTTTGAAAGACAATAATTTGGTCGCCACAAGGCTGCAATGGTGCCATTGCATTCAGCTCTTCCGCGTGATTGCTCTGATGATGGATTTTTATGGCGCAAGGGCATCTGTGGCCAAAGAGCGCCGTGGCGCAAGGTTGTTTCTTCTACTCAAGGTAGGGTCAAAGACCCGTTTCCCGAGCATTTCACCCTATAGAAGCCGAGCGCCAGGCAGCGGAAAGCTTATCATCGCTGGGTACCCGGTGGCACTGGGGATCGAACCCCGCGCCTCCCGCGTACGAGTCGGATGATCAGCCAGGCCACTGCTGCGGTAACCGTGATTGCTGTGGCAGCGGTCTGTTATGCCCCGAACTTCTATAATGTGTTAGCTATTTGGAAGGCTGCACGCAGTCTTCAGCCACAAGGAACAACATGCTCCGATGACTGCAGATGCCTCTTTACAATTAAAACCTTTGTTGCACGCACTTCGTTTGCACTGATTCATTGCAACGCCAGGTGTCTGACTGCACGCAACACGAGCCTTTTTATTCGTTTAGTTTTAAATGCATGCCTGGCATTTACTGTTTAATACGTGCAATTCCAGTAAGAATGCCCCAAAAACATTTCACTTCATTCAAAAGAAAACATCAGACAGAAGTCTGGCTGGGAAATTTAATTTAGGAGAAAGATGACTGATGTCAACCAAGTTCATTTTGCAGGAAAAACACGACATTTTGGGACCGGCTCGATCCTTCTTCATGGTGTGGCTACGGGCGAGGCGCAGCTTGGCTTTTTAAGCCCTCATGTGGAAGACCTCCGGGTCAGTGGTTACATTCATGGTTTGTGCCCACCACCATTACGTTGTGCCTCTGAAAAAAGAAAAGCGACTGCACTGAAACGAAAAATGGTCGAGCCGGGAACCGCTGTCCCTTTGGTCGAGAGTCCTGCGCGCTACACTCCTGTGCTAAATAAAGCAGCAAACAATTAAAATTAAAAATAAAATAATGAACAGTGCCCGTGTCTACGAAGTGACATGCAAATAGGACCCCATTCCGTGATCGAAACCATTAACATTATCGCGTCATAATTTTAAGGTGTAGTCTTAACTGCGTCCACCTTTTTTTGCGGTTCCCGTAGTTCAAGTTCACGCTGTGCGAAAATACAATGGACGAAGAAAAATACTTAGAAAAAAAGCTCTATCAACTGAAGACGTTATCTAAAGGAAACAATAATATTCCCACGAAGCTTTGTGATGTCGGTTGTATGTTCTTTGCTCAGAGCCGCCAGCACGCGGCCTTATCCCTGTACTTGCCATGCGAGAGGCAGCCAGGCCTATTCCCGATTACAGTAATAGACGGCAACTGTTTCTACGATGTTTGAGATATTCCTAGGTGCTGCAGGCACTTTATGTCGAAAATTAGTCGTCACCTTTAAACTGAGCACAGCCGACACACTCGTCGAACTCATCGACATTCGGGCACACTTGTTGCTATCGCCACCGCCGAGTTGTATTCTGTCGCGGGCACAAAGTTCACCCAGTAAACGTAAACAAGTTTAACTCTGCGCCAGCCTTACTGCCCGTTGTCTACTGCTGTACCTGCCTTCACAACCACGTGACATCCGGTGGAGGTGCTGGACACAAGACCTGCTATATGCCCCCGAAGATTGAGCCCACCGTTCAGCCATCGCCCCTGCTTTTTCAGCGGCGCCTAGAGCCGCCCATTCTTCACGGCCTACAGCATGAAGACACCGAAGAATTTTCCAACCTGTACGACACCCTGTGACAGTGCTGAACTCCTGGGATAACATCACAAAGCTGAGGAACGAGTATTTTGCCTTGGAAGGCCCAACCAGGGTCTGGTATGAGAATCATTAAATTTCCCTCCTGACGTGGGACACCTTCAAGGAGGGACTATACTGAGGGCATTCACAGGCATGGTCTGGAAAGAAAGCTGAGCTGCTCCTTGAGTTCAGGATGCAGCTCGTGAACAAGTCTGCCCTCGTTCACATCAAAGAAACAAAGCGTCTCTACCGCTGCACCGACCCCTACATGGCCAAGGAAAGAAAGTGAACTCCCTAACGCGCGGCGTCACTGAGGAGCAACTTTCTGCCGGAATCGTATGAAACCCGCCCAAACCCGACGCCAAATTCGCCCAAACAGCGTCTACCGTCAGGTAGACCACATAGACGCCTGGACCTGCTAATTAATACCGCCTCCCGGCACCAGTCTGTGCAATTCATCTGGACACGGCGACCACCGACAACTTGTGGGAAGTTATCTACGAAATCGTCGTAGAGGATCTGTGTCAATTGCTACCGTCTTCTGCACAGCCTCAAGCAGCGACTCTCATGGATCTCGTAATCGAGGGAGGGCAACAGACATTTGACACCCTAACATCAACGGCCGCCGCGCAAGAGCCCCTGGCCATGAGCTAAGCAGCTGCCTTACGTATATAGCTCGGACCCTAGGCAAGACAAGCCTAGCTCTCTTTGATATCAACCGTTCCAGAGCGTCGCCCGTATGCACTCACATGCCCTGCTTACGATCCACCTGCAAAACCTAGTTTGCAGGTTGCCAAACACTGCCCAAACAAGCGCATTGGCAATTAGGCGTTTCTTGTACGACGCACCACGGCCACAACGCGGCCAGCGACCGCGCGAAGTGGGAGAGTACTCCGTCACGTCGAATACACGCCGAGCTGCTCATCGCCGTCGCCGTCACCGGCACGGTTTGCATTAGCTACCCAGCGGCCGATCAAGGAATGTCACCCAGCCCCCGTAGGGAAAACTAGAAGAAAAACCCTTTGGAGGTGAGTTTCCTGCCGGCGAACTTACGAGTACCCTCTAGCGACGACGGCCACGCGCGTAAAGACGCAGGCCATGACGACACGACGACGTCGCTCACGACGGCCAAGACAACATGCCCAATGCACGAACCCAACTAGCAATGAAGCCGTCACCCGACACCAAGACCAACGTGCAATGCCCGAGAGCAAGAACCACAGAGCTTACAGTGACTATCGACGGCCGCAAAGTTACTGTACCTTGGTAGACATAGGCTTGAGCAGATTGCTCTTTTATCTATGGACTGTTCGCCGCTCAGCTCAAGACAATCAGGAACATTTGGGACAGTCCGCAAATGCACACCACTGGAGGCCACCTTATCATGCCGTCGGGATGATGCACAGCACTAATAATTACGATCAGTGGGCATGTTTATTCGCCGGTCTTCGTAGTCATGCAGCAGCGCTTCTGCGCCGTGGCCTTGGGGTGGATTTTTAAGAACAGCTCGAAAATAACAGGATGACGAAGAATGGAACACATAGAGACAGGATGGGCGCCGTCCTGTCTTCGTCGTCCTGTCATTAGAAGACTTACCAGCATGTGGGCCAGCTGGCCGAAACCAGGATTTTGAAGGGGCATATATGAACTTCTTGACTGAGCATCAACTAATCACTGAACTTCAATGCAATTTCGTCACGCTTTCGGCGGACGAAGACACATCCTCGAAGACGAACCTCGAGAAACACATGGCCTCAGTACCGTCAATGACGAAATGAGCATCACACCCTGCTCAGGTATCATCATCTCTCTAGGTGTCGACGCTGATGGACATTGAAGGTGCTGTCGAAGGGAACGCTCGGTAACAACTCAAACATCGGATGATATTGCAATAGGCGTTGCCAGCTTCTGTAACGGGCAAATCAAAGTGTTGGTTCGCCAAATTCTAGCCATAAATACACCTCAACATAGGAACGACCATTGCCTTCTCAGAATAGGTCGGCAATACATTTGCCCACTCAGACCGGTCTTCAGCGATCTCCCTGAGTGAAACCTTGCAGCCAACTCTTCGAAATTAAGTCCTACCTACTCCAGCACAGACAAGACGAAATCCGCAGTTTACTTGAATGTTACAACGACTGCTTTTCATTCGAGTGAAAGGTTCGAAAAACGACCGTCGCCAAGCGTAGAATCATCTCCGGCGATCACGCCCGACACATGCGTCAAAGCCTCCCATCGAGTACCGGCGCGAGAACGCGTAGCCATCCGGAACCAAGTGGGCGAAATGCTGCCTGACGACGTCACCCAACCGCCAAAGAGACCCTGGGCACCACCGGTTGTCCTCATCAAGAGAAATGACAGCACATACACTTCGATTCTGCGTCGGTTACCGCCAATTAAAGAGCGTAACGAAGAAATGCGTGTGCCCACCACCCCGGATCGACAACACCCTTGACCGACGTTGCGACGCCAAGTACTATCCGATGTGCCTTAAAGGGGCTCTGAAACGCTTTTCGAGGAGAGCACATTAACTCACTTAATCACTGCACTGTGTTGCCGTAGAAACCAGAGCCAAATTATACTCTTCTACACGCAGCAGACAACCCACAATCATGCGTCAAAGTTGGCGAGCCCTTCCCGCGGCGACTTTTTCATGCTCGCTCCCTCCTCCGTCCCCCGCATCTGAGTAGACAAAGTGAGAGGTGGCCATTGGTTAGATTCTTTCAGACGTCAGGCAGCTACCGTGGCCTGCAACGTTGCTTACATCGCCGCCTGTGATTGGACACTTCGACAAACAACGCCGAAACTGGGATCTACACTGACGCAGCAGCGTGGCCCAGGCGCCATTATCACGAAGAAAAAAGGCCGCGAGAGAGTCATAGCGTATACGTCATCCGCTCTTCGCTGAAGGCAGAGGCTATAACTATTCAATAACAGACAAGGAGTGACTTGCGATAGCCTGGTGCGCATAAAAATTCCGCCCGTACTTGTACAGAAGGCCTCATAAAGTTCTAAGCAATGGTTACGCATTTGGCTGGTTTGCCGATTTGTAAGACTTCTCAGCCGGGTTGCCTCGCTCGCTGGAGACTGATACTGCAGGAATTCGACGTTATCGCGGTCTTCATGTCCGGACGCAAGCACTCCTTCGCAGGTTGCAATTTTCACGAGCCCCTGCCAAGGCAGCGCAGAAAGTTGTCAAACTTCATTCATTCAAACCATCCAGATACCCATGCACACACACACACACACACAAAAAAAATTAAAATTGGTTTTGGGGAACGAAAATGACGCATTAACTGTCTCACATATCTCGGTGGATACCCGAACCCTTCCCCATAATGTCATTCATCGCACAGGAACCGATTTATTCCTCATTTTAATCTGCCCGTCGTCATTAAAATATTTCCGTGGAAAAAAAGTTGAGCATCTACCTGTCAGTCGCCGCCAGTCCCCTACGGTGGGACTGGCGGCCATTTTTCTTCAGAGGGCCACAAGAACACCAATCAGCCCCAGGAATTTCGCTCAAGAATAATACTCGGACCCTGAGATACGATGTTTAAATGACTACCTCGACGGCAAGACTTCCTAACTCCCCGCACCGTTCAAACGGGGATTATCTTCCCTTCGCCTTCAGTTATGGTATCCTTCTGAAGAAAAACTTAGCAACACCACCTGCTTTCTTGTCGTCCCTGCACATCTTCCAGAGGAAATTCCGCAGGCTTCTCACGATGAATTAATAGCTGGTTACCTCAGGTTTACTCGTGCCCTCCATCGAACTCAAGACAAATATTATTGGCCCCGTCTGCCTGTTGAAGTCGCACACTGACTCGTCGTGACTGTCACACCAGCAGGATTTCTACGGCCAATCCAACCACCAATTATTCTCAGTAGATCGGCATAGGCCTATACTTGTCCCCCCCCCCCCACACTGTTGCCATACGGTAACAGTTGGAAGGTTGTTACCTCCCTCCCCGCGGTAGCGCTGCCGAAGTTGCAAAATTGATCACCTGAAACTTCCTGCTTCGTCATGATGCCCCCGCAGTTCGCACGATGGGCATGGGAAATGCGTCTGCTGCCGACGTTACCACGCAATCCTGCACTACAGCCAGGCCTTAAAGTCAGGGGGGGGAGGGTCTTGGGGAGGTCTTAACCCCCCACCACTATTGACAAGGAATCTGAGATCCCCCGCGCTTGATCAAAGGGCCTGCACGATTACCAGCAGGCAACCATTTTTTATTCTTCTTGCCAGTGGTGGTCGCAACATAATTCTCTACCGTTTCAAAAATTTCGCTTTGATTTTTAGCAAGAATCATTAACGTGTTTTCTAAAACCCGAGAAGGAATGACTGACAGGAAAAGGGAAACCCGTGCCCGTACACCACGAGCCAGACCAGAGCTGAATACTCCGCTCCAAAGCTACATAACAGCGAGCATACCGGAAGATTTTGAGGATTGCTTGTTTCAGATCTGACATAAATTGTGCAAACAACCTTCTTTAAAAGATTTATCCCCTTTGTAAAAAACTATGTGTAAAACAGGCCGTCAGCCGCTTTCTCTCCCCTTTTTTATTCATTCTCCACCTGTGCTCGAATTAATAGACCTCCTTCACTGGAGCAGCAGCATTAATGAACTTTGTTTGGCTGCAAAATTAGGGGCCAAGGAAGTCGGCGGCATGTCCATGTCGGTCCAGTTGACACTCCAGTGCGGATGACTCCATCCAGGCACTCCAAGGTCGCTTCAGTGTAGGCGGGGGAGTGGCTATATTTTCTGCTTCCTTCTGCGGGGATCACAGCTCAGAAAAAATGTGGAACGCTTCACGATTTTGCGTGTCATCCTTGCTCAGGGGCCATGCTAATCTTCTCTGTATCGTTCTAATTTGAGTATATGCACTTTGGAAGTACAGACGGGAAGGGTTAGGATGATGGAGGAAGTGAACGACGATGGGACAGAGCGAAAAATGCGTTTCCGCTACCGAGTCGAATACGAATAGTGTACCTGAAAACCGAACCGGATACGGATCCAATATTCGCAAGTTGTGCCAATATTTGTACAAAATTAAACGAGCAACCGTGTGAAACATTGAAGCGCCAACGGCGGCGCCACGGTACGGTGTCATAATTTATAGAGTTAAGCTATAGCTCTTAAAAGACGCGCACGTGCGCAGTATTATTTTATTGCGTTAGCAGTACAGCCTTCCTTCGGCAAAAAATTCGTGGTCCGTGGAAAGCCTGCCTCTCAGCGCCCCTAGCGGATAGAAGAAAATGAGGGGGCACCTTCCGTGGTCACGAGGAGCACCTACTGGAAGGATACTCGCTTCCCTACCACAACATGACACAACATGAAAAAGAACAAGCAGACACACTCATCAGAAAGGCATTCAAGACGGCGCTGAACCTGCCAAGGAATACGTCGAATGAAAAACTGCTTAAGCTGGGAATCCGCAACACCTTCGAAGAACTGAAAGAAGCGCAACTCGGTGCACAGCTGTACAGGCTCCAGCAGTCGACCACCGGCCGAGCGCTCCTCCTAAGGTTGGGATACATCAGTAACGAAACAGAGGATAGGGAAGCGAGCATCCCCGATTACATTCGCCAAACCATCAGGGTGTGCCCCCTACCTAGGAACATGGACCCAAACTTGCACGCGGCAAGGCGAGCCGCAAGGGCAGAATTTGTAGAAAAGCACCTCGCGAATGACAAAAACGTAGTATATACGGATGCGGCCCTACATCCGTGGAACAGAAACTCTAAAGAACACAGAGTTGCGCCAGTGGTGGTGAACCACAAAGGTGACATGATCACCTGCGCAACACTGAGAGGCTGTAGGGTATCCGAGGGGGAAGAAGCCGCCGTAGCTCTAGCGGTAGCGGAAGGGTACCGTAGGAACGAGTCGCTCACAATTCTCGCGGACTCAAAAACGGCATGCAGACACTACACCGCAGGCAGAGTCAGCAAAGGGGCACTGCGCATGATCCTCCAAGCAGGGCCCCCGAGCACACAAATACAACCTAAGATTTTCTGGGTACCGGGACACGCCGGAGTGAAGGGGAACCAGAGGGCCGATGATCTAGCTCGCGAGCTTACTAGCCGAGCGGATACATCAACGGACTCGGAACCCACCACGACGGTGGAGCCAACGTTCGCGGAGATACTGAATTATCACAGAGGCAGGAGAATAACGTATCCCCCCCCACGCCCACTCTTAACACAGCACGAAGCAGTCGGCTGGCGACGACTGCAGACAGGAACCTTCCACAACTTACACACACTCCACAAAATGTATCCGAACCAATACGCGGACACATGCACGCGGTGAGGGGCAACCCCCACGTTATACCACATCAAATGGGAATGCAAGCACAACTTCTCCCTCCATAAGTTAAAAGAGCCCAGTGCGGAACAGTGGGAGGGCCTGCTCACCAGCAGCGGGCTGTCGGTCCAAAGAGGACTAGCGCAGCACGCATGCTAGGTGGCACGGCTCAGTGGGGCTCTGGAACAAGGGAACCAACCACCGGATCAACCGGGACTTCAGCCCAAGGGATGAAGACATCCGGAAGCCACTAACACCTCTGCTTAATAGAGCAATAAAAGTTTTTTTCCCTCCTCCTCCTGGCATCTACCGGCAAATGCATCTCCCGCTATTCGAGCCTACCCACCCACCTCCACCATCCAGAAGCCTTCGTCCACCAGAGCCGCATGCATCAGAGGATTGAAAAAGTGACGGTGGAATCAAATTCAAGGACGAAATGGGAAAGCGACGAATGCAAAATTGAAATGTACAAGCAGTACTGCTCACGCAGATTTGCCGCATTACAGCGTATGATCGCCTGTGCCTGTGCATCTTTAAAGAATGTTTTTCTACAACATGAGGTCCTAATTATATTTTTTTCTTATTATCGAAGAGAAGATTCCAATGATTTGCGGCATTTGTAACAGAGATCAGTGTAGCACAACAGCTTCCTTTCCAATGCCCGGAATTTGGGCCGCAAGTATAAATGCAAGCAGACGTTCAATGATGTCGTCAGCGCTTAATTATCACTGAACAAAATTTACATTTGAGCTTGTACGTGCCTGTGATAGCGACTTAATGTCCAGATTTTGTTTTTTTGCAGCGATACCTGGGTTTCGCGTCGCATAGTAGTAGTAGTAGTGGTAAGAGTAGGCGTAACGGTGGGCGCGTTGCCATGGTAACCACTCGGACGGTGGTTACCATGGAAGGATGAGGGCATGTACAAAACAGTATACGTGTTGGTCAGAATGCGTAACCGGTGTACGGAGCGGGGCTACCATGGAAAGAGTAGATAGCGGAGGATGGTTAGCGTGGAAGAGGAGGGTATGGGGCATCCGGTGGGTTGTTATCACGGGAACGGAAGTTGGTTACCGCGGAAAGAGGAGGGTGTTTGAGGCTGCGGTTAGTGGCTGCGCCGTGGTGTCGCATACCCACGCGCTCGATGGTGGCATTTCTTTTCATCGAGATAGTATCGAGCTTGCTTCACAGTCACTTGATACCTTTAGACCTTTCTTTTCATCGAGATAGTATCGAGCTTGCTTCACAGTCACTTGATACCTTTAGACCTTCGCAGTGCACGCCGTATTCTCATCTAATTGCACTCCGGAAACTGACTCGAAGACGCAAGCACAATGTCGAGAGACGTGCAGGCGTGATAATTCGCTGGTAACGATCTAGTTTTCTTGCAACGCTATGCCGCACCGTCGCTCGCAAATTTGGCGCGAATGCTTAAGCACGTGACTTGAGCTTGCAGCGCATGTATACGGTAGCATCGCGAACGGCGCTTTACATGTTCATGCTGGGATCGAGGGAAATGAGTATAGTTAATCAACGGGCCCGCGAAATCAACATCCGGGGGCCTTCAATCCCCTGGCCAAATCCAACGCCAATGGAAGACGCCACAACATACAAAGGGCAAATAGCTGAACAGCTACCAGAACACCACGGAAATTTAAATCGCACAATTTTTCCCCAACGTCATCCGTCATTCAACACAGAGCAAGCAAACGTCCTTCGCAAAGTTCAAACACTCTACAACATCGGATGGCGTGACACAGCTCACTGTCCCAACTATAGTTCACAACTGACCAGAGATCAGGGCAGACACAGAACACGCGTTCTCTGCTCATTTTGGATAGGGAGTACTCCGAACCGTAAGAGCCTGGTTTTGGATGCAACAGCATGCCACGCGGGCTCCGTCCAATGCGCCGCAAAACATTTACATTAGCTTTCCTTTTTATTTCCCTTAATCACCCTCCCCATCCTTCCTGGAGTGCTTGGCTATACTCGGGCTCGCTGGATTATCGGTGGGTCTTGGGGGAGCAAGCTCTCTTCTTCACTTGGCCTCACCTCATGCTGGCATCTGCTTTGAAGTCTTTTGACACCAGGCCTCTCTCGGAGGATTTGATCATCGGGGCTTGGCCAGGTAGTTCGAAAACTGTACAGACGACGCGAACGCTCTCACGCTTTTTAAGCGCCACGGGCCTTGCTTCGCGTTTGTGATGTAATGGTGACTTCCAAACGCAGAGTTTGAGCACTTCTGGAGCAACGTTTCCTGCTCTTTTCGGAGCAACTGTATTCCAAACGCAGATCTGAGGCACAGATCGAGTCTTCCAATCGTAGACAGGGAGCGGTTGCCGAGCCGAGATTGCTCCGTGGAGCAGTCGGGACTTCTCCGCCGAAATCGGCGGATCCGACCGGAAGTTTGCGTGACGTTCGTATTCAGCGGCGATAGCGGCTCCCTACGTGCTCTGGCCTGCATGCTCTGGCCAGAGCAAGTGTACTCCAATCGCAATTTCAAGTCGCGCGCTCTGCGCCGGATTCAGGCGCTCTGTCACAGAGCGTGCAGACCGCTCCGGGCCTGCGATTGGAATTCACCTTAAGAGTTCTTTTTTGTTTTGTTTTTTGTCTTTTTTTTTCACCTGCCTCCTCCCATCATCATCATCCCTCATATCGTGACCCTCTTTTTTCTCCTCTTTCCGTTCTCCAGTGCAGAGTAGCAGTACCCGCCGCGGTGCCTCAGTGGTTAGGGCGCTCGGCTACTGATCCGCAGTTCCTGGGTTCGAACCGGACCGCAGCGGTTGCGTTTTTATGCAGGCAAAACGCTAAGGCACCCGTGCGCTGTGCGATGTCAGTGCACGTTAAAGATCCCCAGGTGGTCGAAATTATTCCGGAGCCCTCCGCTACGGCACATCTTCCTTCCTTTCTTCTTTCATTTCCTCCTTTATCCCTTCCCTTACGGCGCAGTTCAGGTGTACAACGATATATGAGACAGATACTGCGCGAATTCCTTTCCCCAAAAAACCAATTATATATATAGGCCAGATATTTATTTTTCCGACCAACCTCTCTGCCTTTCCCGTCAATAAACCCACTCTCTCTCTCTTCACTTGGCCCTAGTGCCGGCCTCAAAGTTGTTTCCTTCTTTCTTTCGTTTGGACTATACTTTGGGCGGTTTGGAGCTGCAGCGCCATGGGAAGCAGACGACGCGCCTAACCGCATGTCCATCGCGCATGCTCAGATAGCAGTGGAGCTGAGATCAAGTGATATTTATCCTAAAAATCGTAAAAATCCATGGCGGAAAAATGTAAAAATTTCTCCACTTCTTCCATGGTATCCATCAATGTGTCGCATGTCCTGCAGACATTTGGCCAAAATAAGGTTCAAGCGCGGATATTTCGATTTTACGGAGAACTCGCGAAAAAGAACATGGTTACTACAAAATAAAAAAAATATCAGCAGTGGCATTCGGATTATATTGTGGTGTAACTGCATTTCTCCGAGTCGTTCTACGTAATAAATGCAGGCTTATTGTGCCGCTTGTGACGACTACAACCAGGTCGAAATAACGCAAACGTTATTTCAACCCATGACGTCGCATCTGGTTTGAAGAAAAGACGTGACGTCCGGCAATTTTTTTGCTTTTTGAGCCGAGCCGAGCATTGCTTTCAGTAGCACTATGGCCGGAGCAGCATGCATCCGAGTTGATCTTCCTAGGGCAGCGAGCGGAGTTCTTGGGTGTCGGATGGTCTCGCCTTCAAACTCCCCAAATCTGTTTCGTTGAATCTTTGCTGGGCCCACTCAACGTGCGAATACCTGAAATTGTTCCGGTGCGGTCCATCCCCGCAACTGTGTCTATCATCTACGATGACATTTATCCATGTAATGCAAAATTACTGCCTTTCTCATGGTTAAATGGTATGTTGCAGGGTTATTTGTCGACCTTCAGCTCACATGTTGCAATTGCGACTGATGGCTCGGTGTGTGCAGAAAAGGCAGGTGTAGGTATTTACTCACAGTCCCTTGACTGGTCTTTTTCTCTCCGTCTCCAAGATTTCACTCCTATCTATCTGGCTGAGTTTCTGGCAGTGGTTCTCGCTCTGCGCAAGGTACCAATTTCTTTATCAGCAGTAATAATAATTACGGACTCGTTATCTTTATGCACTTCCCTCTCGACGTCCACTGAATCGCAGCTCTTTCGGATACTAAAATTCCTGATCCCTCCACACATCACATCAATTCGATTTCTTTGGGTTCCTGGGCACAGGGGTCTTCTATTCAATGAATCCGCTGTTGCTTTAGCGAAGGCAGCCCTGAGTGGACCGATTGTTGACCCACTTCCAACAACTGCTTACATCACGGCGGCACGCATTCGACGGTACACTGTAATGAACGAATTGGGCGCATCAGCGCTTACTTCCTTGGACGACTTCCAGCACCTACTGTTCCCTTGGAGAAGCTCAGTCTGGCGATCTCGCAATCTTGAAGTTTCCTTCACGAGGCTTCGTTGCCGGGTGCCGCGACTAAATTTTTAGCTCTACAGGCCTGGTCTGGCGATCTCCCCATTGTGTCCGTATTGTGCGGAGCAGGAAACAATAGAGCACTTTCTTCTTTTTTGCCGTCGCTACTCATCGATTAGGAGGCGACTATTAGAAGTCCCAATACAGAATCTCAGTTTGCGCCTGTCTTCTGCGGTTGTTCTGTCTCTTGGCGCTTCTATGCTTGGCCATACTAATGGGAATGTTTGCTCTGCCGTTCAAAATTATCTCCTAGAATCAAAACGTCTACCATCATGAGCTTTCGTCCTGCCCATCCCATTATCAGCTTCTGTATTTCGGTTTTTACAACCACTTATAGTAATCCCTACCCCTTCTTTGCCTAAATTTTAGTTTGTATGCCCCCCTAACCTCCTGCAACCACCTCGGCTACGGAAACTGTGCGATCCAAATTTTGGTAGGTCATCCCATGCTTGCCACATGCAACTGGTCATTTAAATAGTCACCGCCTGGTTATGGTCAATCCCCCTTGTGGGTATGTGCCATTGTGTGAGGTCAACAGCAACAACAAAGAGCGCGCGATCGTGTTGCACGTGAGTAATTTGCTCTTGCTATCTTTTGGTATGCACATACTGAGTGATAGCCCGTCATCTGACACTCGGCATTCCGTTGTCAACTTCCTTGCGCCCGATTATTTTGTATTAGCTGATAACCGAGGACTAGCGCTGAGCCCGCTTGCCCGGAGGGAGACTCATCTGTTTTTTCGTAAGTTCTGCTCAAAAGGTCTGTGCAGTTCAACAGAAAAGAGCTTGCGCTGAGCGTGCTTTACATCTTTTGTCAACCCAGCCCAACGTAACTCATGGTCATGTAAAACGCATAATTACCAGCTTTTGCGTGCTCCCGAAAAAGGGCGGGAAACTTTTGACAACAGTCCAGTTGAACTAACCGTTTGTGTGATGAGTTTTGTACGCGGTCCGATTTTTTGCAGCCCCGCGGCTGGGAAAGTCTGTAGAGTGTTGAATTAATGCTGCACTTTACAATTGTGCAGCAATTGTACAGGACTTCAAAAACTGACTGGCAGTTTTGTGGTATGCACGGACCTTCCCGATTCCTGCTTCGAGTCCGGCGTTGGCTTCCTGGCGCAGAGGCTGAACAAGTGGGACTTTAAAATGCTGAGGCAGCAAAGGCTTTAAGGCGCCACTAGGTGAGCCCTCCACCTTCTGTGAGAATTTTAAAATGAGTGCTGAGCCACTTGCATCGAACATCGGTTTTACGTAGGGAAGGTGTTTGGACCCAGGTGGCCAACTAGCATGGAGCGCATGAGGCAACTGGAAAAGCAAGCTTCCATTTAAGGCTTCTAATCTTAAGACCTTTTTACAGCTGATGCTGTAAAGAGGCCATAAAGAGATGAGCACAATGGACAATGTGCTTGATGTGCTTTGACTGTTTAGAAGCTTGTGAGGTGCATAAAGCTGACAAGGCACTGTTGCAGTGTGTGACAGGCCATTGTGGTGATATTAGAAGAAGACATAGTTCAGCACAATGGGACAGAGAAAATGAGCACACAGGGTAAGCGCTCGTCTTGTGTGCTCCTTTTCTTTGTCCCATTGTGCTGCGCTGTCTTCTAATATGCTATACCAACAAGCCCAAGCTACCACTTTGTTAAGATTGTGGCCATGATAGGTTTCTTTGATTTGACTGCACTCTCTGCACTAGTTCTGTGACGTTCCGCGGTGGTGCCGGCAGCGTGCAGCGTCAGTTCAGACAGTTCAAATGCAGCTAGGCACTGGCCGCTTCCAAAACGAACGGTCATGTGCAGGCCCGATTGTCTGATAGCCTTGCTGTCGTCACGAAATTGCAGCCAACTACATGCCGCCGACACCAACGACCACCAAAATCCTGAACACTTGGAAGAATTTTCAAGCAGCAAATCGCAAAGAAGTCTTACCATGAACCTGCTATAGGAAATGGTCGTTTCACAGAAAGAAAAAAAATTGTTGCATGTATACACACAGGCGACTTACGAATTAGCGCTGAAATGCTGATCATGCGACTTGACTTGACCGCTTAGGTTTTCATTATGACTCCTCAAACAGTCACTCACCTCCTCTATGTGCAGGTCGAAGAAGCAGAGAAGTTATGCCACGTGTTATTTAATGAAATGGTGACAGTTATTTGTTGAAAGGTTATGGCTTATGGAGGTTTAACGTCCCAAATCGACTCTGGCTATGAGGGACGCCGTAGCGAAGGGCTCCGGAAATTTTGACCACCTGGTGTTCTTTAAGGGAGCATAGACACCTAACTTTTGGGTGCGTGGTTTCTTCTTTTTAATGTAATGACGCCACTGCGGTGGCTGAGTGATTATGGGGCTTGGCTGCTGACCCGAAAGACGTGGGTTCGTTCCCGGCCGCGGGGGTCAAATTTTGATGGAGGCGAAACTCTAGAGGCCCATGTACTGTGTGATGTCAGTGCACGTTAAAGAACCCCAGGTGGTCGAAATTTTCAGAGCCCTTCACTACAGTGTCCCTTATAGCCTGAGTCGCTTTGGGACGTTAAACCGCCATAAACCAAACCAATCTTTTTTTTGTAATGAGGTGTGAGGCATTATTATACACTGATTACCACGTGGCATGCTCCTATGGCTGCCAAATAATTTATAACTGAATTTCTTGTGCTGTTTCAGTTTCACTAGCTGAACGATGACTGTGACCTCAAAGAGAGGCTGTAGGTCATGAGAGGCATGAAAAACTGCAATATAATTGGTGCTTCTACATTTGTTGTCATTCCTGCTCTTGAGGAAGGCTGGCTTCAGCACTGCAGTAAATTAAAACGATAAAGCAGCAATTATATCGCAGTTTTTCTATGCCTCATATGACCTAAAACCTCTATTTGACGTCACAGCTCTCATTCGGCTGTTGAAACCGAAACAGCATGACAGAAATATTCGATTATAAATTATTTAGCGGTTGCAGGCGAATACCACATGGTGATTCATGCATAGTAGTGTCTTCTGCATCATTATAAAGAAGAAAATATGCCACCAAAATTAGATCTCTATGCTCCCTTAATGTGCACTGGCATCGCACAGTACACAGGCCCCTAGAATTTCGCCTCCATCGAAATTTGACCACCGCGGCCAGGATGAAACCCGTGACCCGAAAGACACGGGTTCGGTGCTGGCTGCGGCAGTCGAATTTCGATGGAGGCGAAATTCTAGAGGCCCGTGTACTGTGATGTCAGTGCATGGTAAAGAACCCCAGGTGGTCGAAATTTCCAGAGCCCTTCGCTATGGCATCCCTCATAGCCTGAGTCACTTTGGGACGGTAAACCCCCATAAATCATAAAGCTTTCAACAAAAACTGTCATCATTTCATTAAATAACTAGTGCCATACCTTTTCCGCTTCTTCGACCTACACATGGGCACCGCCGTATTGTTGCACCGCAGCTGCGCTTCCATTTCGGCAAGTGCAAGCCAGCCTAGAACTCGTGCTGCACTTCTTGAACTAGTGCAGAAAGGGCAGCCAAATGGAAGAGACCTTATGATTATGTGGCTATTTCCTTTGCATTGGGTGGGCGACAGTTTTTGTCCTAGCCATTACATAGAAAGAAGAAACGAAAAGGAAACGTGGAAGCATTCACTATTAAGACAACAGCTTTCACCTGCAGACCCCAAATGAACAAAGCCTGCCTGTATAGTGAACAAAACAACTAGGCTGTCACGGATCTAGCAAATTATAATTTTGAAAGTGGGCCTCCTGCTGTGAAACTGGCAACGTCTGTGCCCCTAGAGACAAGCTGTGGCGAGAGGCGAGAAGCCACAGACGAATGTAGGTAGGACAGGTAGCTGAACGAGGAAGTAGTTCCCATAATTGAAGAATACATGGAAAGACAAGGACGAGACATGTTTATGTTCTTCCTTCTACGTTCGTCGTTTTGTTTTCACAAGTTCGGAGATGTTTGTTGTAGTTTCGCTTTTTGAGAAAAATGGGGAGGCGGTTGTTCATCTTGAGACATGTAGCCCAAAAGAGAGCACAGGAGTGACTCACACAACATTAGTCTGCGTTTTGTTCCTACTGTTCTGTGTGCTTGCACCCCTTCTCCCCAAATGAGGCATTGACATGGTCTTACGTGGTGCTACGCTATGCTGGTAAAAGGATGTGTGCTGCATGCATATGGGTGTGTGGCATTCAGATTCAGGCACCAACACACGGCTTCTGGTGCAGTAGGAATTACGGGAGGGAAAAAGCCTCAAGGATGTAGATGAATAGTTAAGTTCTTCAGTTTGCCTTTTCTGAAAAATTCCGTGGCAGGAGCTTTTAATGCATGTAAGCCCACCCCTCATGTAATACTCCCTTTTGGGCCTTTGAGGTACAAATAAATAAAAAAAGTATTGCCCTTTCAAATAGTATAATTTGCAGCTTTGGCGCAAGATTTTCGGTGGCCACTTCAGGGAGTGTTTGCCCAGAGCTTGTAGCGATTGCTTAATGGCGCTTGGTCCCAAGAACCAGACAGTTAACCAATTGCCCTTGTGCCTCTTGGTGAGAAAATCTGAGAGGTCAAAATGACAATTTGCCATAGCTGTGAACAGTAATGAGCTGGATGTATTGCCGAAGAGAACCGAGGTCATCTGCTTGATAGTGGTAAGACTTTTGGGTTGGTTAGAGCATAGATGGTTTAACACCATCTTCCATATCTTAATAGATGTGGCATTGTTGGCATGTGTAATTAAAAATTTGTTTCGATGTGTGTGGCTGGTGAGCTGTCAGCTCGGGCATGACAAAGTTGTAAGCTCAACCAGAAGTACCTGTGCTGTTTGAGCTCAGGGAAAGAGCTTTGAGCGAGGCCACTGCAATACGTCCTTGTTGTACATTTGGCTTTCGTGGTGCTCCAACTTCCTCCTTCCCCCACCTCTGTTAGGATTGTCGCCATGGGGCCGAGCGAAAGTGGTGGGGTGTAATTACAGCAGTGGCATGGCCATAAGGTCCATCCGAACAGCACTGCGAAAGACTTGTTTGCTGGATTGGCCCCGCAGTCAGAACTGGGGTGAGTTATGAGTGGGCCGCTGTGGAAAAAGACAGTAGAGCAGCGGAAAACATGCAATGAATGGTGGAGAGCTATAGTTTGGAGGCAACCTTTGATGCCTTTGTTGCCATTGTGGTCAAAGTTATCTGTGAGACCATCAAGGGCAACACCTGTTCTGAATGCATCGCATAGCAATAGATCAGAGCTTCAATTTTATAGTTGATCATGGGCCTTACTGCAGGAGGTGTATGAATCGGTTCAGATTTCACATTGAGACGCATCAAATTCAGCAACATTAGTACTCACAGGTACAGTAAAACCTCGATCGTTAAGGCATACCTCGCGGCACTGTGGAAAAACTGTATGCAAAGCGGCAATATTGTCACGAAGACGACGAAGCTGGCAGTGGTGTGGGAATGGAAAGGTCACGTTATAGGCGAGCGGCCATTAAAATCATCTCCCTGCCATCATTCATCGCCGCTTATTATTCGGCTGGTCGCCACTTAACATTTGGTGTGAGATGCGGGGTATCATCCCCATCCTGGTCCTGGATCTTCGGAGTCCTCCACCTGCCGTTATTGTCGGCCGTGTGCACCTGGTTCGCCCCGCTGTGCCCCAGCCCGCCGAACCTGAACCGACCTCGCCGCTCACCCCAGTCCCGTCCCCCGCCCTGACCACAAGACACGTTGACATGACAACGCTGCCGCAACCCGAGGCGCCGCCCACACGTGAGGACACTGCCCCTCTGCCCATGCCATTCGGTGCATTCAAGGGCTTCGTCCGTCGGCTACTGGCGAGTTGTGTCCCGGAAGCTTCGTCGACCAGGATTCATTCACACATATCTTTCATCGTGGCGGCCAGCACTTCCCCCCATGCCATTTCTGTTGTACCATCCTCCTCTGAACCCATCTCCACTGAGCCGTCTCTCCGTCGATGTCTTCGTCTATTCACTATCGGGACGATCGCTCGGCAGCCCCAGGCAGTGTCAACTAAAACGGCAAAGCTGGCAGTGGCGCAGGAACAGAAAGGTCGCGCTATAGGCAAGCAGCCATTAGAATGATCTCACTGCCATCGTTCATCACCGCTTATTATTCGGCTGGTCGCCACGTAACATTATGCCCAAACTGAAAGCAGTCTGAGTATATCCGTTGACCTGGTAAAAGATGATACCTGAGGCATTTCAAAGAATGCTCAGGTGAAACCTTTTAATCACATAGCTACGAGTGCAGCCTCGAAGGCATGTAAGCCAGGTCCCGTGTCCCTGATGCTCTATTAGGCCGTATTTGAGTGAACAAGCGTCTAGCACGCATTCAGTTTTTCCCAACAGTACGGGTTTAGCTGTCTTCAGCTCTTCAGCTTCCATGTAGGCATTACTTTCATTGGATGGCGTTTTGCCAATGATGGAAGCAACAGTGTCAATACCAAACTGTGCTGAAGAAGTCTTGGACTGCAGTATCTAATACATCACCAATCATGCGAAAAAAAATGAGTCTCCACAATGCCTCCTGTAAACAGGAGGTATTTAGGAATACTTGCTCTATTCCGAGGCCTGGATTGGGAACAGTTGGGGATAAGAGTTAATGGAGAACACCTTAGTAATCTGCGATTCACAGGTGATATCGCTAAGTCACTCAGGAGATGAACTGCAAAGCAAGATGAATGAGCACAATGGTGGGCCTAAAGAATTAAAGGAGTCTAGACCCGAATGAGGATTATGACGCCAACGTGTGCCTACAGATCACGTGAGGCATGAAAAAACTGCAATATAATAGCTGCTTCCACATTAGTTGTCATTCCGGCTCTTGAAGAAGGCTGGCTTCAGCACTGCAGTAAATTATAACAATGAAGCAGCGATTATATGGCCGTTTTTCCATGCCTCACGTGACACAAAAGCACTCTGACGTCGCCGCCATTGTTTGGCTGTTGAAACCAAAACAGCATGACAGAAAAAATTATAATTTTTTAGCGGCCGTGGGCAAATATTACATGGTGATTCATGTGTAGCAGTATTTTCCACATCATTGTAGAGAAGAAAACATGCCACCACAATTACGTGCCTATGCTCCTTTAACATGAAAAAAACCAAATGGAAAATTCTCTTGGCCATTCCCTCCAATGCAAATGCTGTGTGGTGTATAATATTGTTACGTGGTGGCCGGCCGAAGAGTGGGGCGCGATGAACGATGGCAGAGATATGATTTGCATGGAGGGAATGGCCGAGTGCTCTGTAGAGAGTTGTTGCATCTGGGTTGCAAGCCCCAAGGGTAGCGTTGGCCTGGCGGCCTGGGGCGAAGCTGGAAACATCCGAAGGTCCCGGCAAAGGATGAGTCGACTGGCAACAGAACAACTTGTTTATTCTGGCATCTCAAAAGAGCAGCCGGTCAGGGCGACCACGTTACTCGAAGGGCGAAATCGAAGTCTCTCTCGGCGTAGTAGTAAGTGGATGAAAGGGGAAGAGGAAAGGAAAATGCACGGGCCTGTGACTGGTGTTAAAACACCACAACCACTGCCGGTGTGCAGATAGAGAGAAGGATAGGTAGGGTTTCAGAAGAAGAAGGAAGAACGCGCGCGCAGGGGCGCGCGCGCTCCTCCTACCTCTCTCGGCGTCCGGGGCAGCGGCGTTTTATACCATCGGAGTCGAGGGCAAGAGGGAACGAGTTGGGAAGAGTCATCCGATACGGCGTCGCTTCGACATGTCCAGACGTGACGGGCGCGTCCGCCAGGCCGGCGCCGGTCAGACCTCCTCGCCTCGGCGTCCGGGGCAGCGGCGTTTTATACCATCGGAGTCGAGGGCAAGAGGGAACGAGTTGGGAAGAGTCATCCGATACGGCGTCGCTTCGACATGTCCAGACGTGACGGGCGCGTCCGCCAGGCCGGCGCCGGTCAGACCTCCTCGCCTCCCAGTTGGGGAGCTCCTCTCCCCGGCTGCCGCGCTTTGACAAGCGTGGGCAAAACATGCACACACACACACACGCACGCACGACGACACGTGGCACTGAAACCTGCCTGGACACGCTTGGCGGGAGGCGTTGCGGCCGCGATGAACGAAGCCGCGGCGTCCGTTGCATCCGCGCCGGCTATACCGCGCGTTGTAGGCGAGACGTAACAGACCGCCCCGCCGGGAGAAGGAGATCCCGATGGTCAGGGGACTGCATCCGCTGTCCAGAGGGATGTCGCTCGATGATGCTCGTAATCGAAACCGATCGTCCCTCGACGTTGCTTGAGCGCAGCGCACAGAGAAGGCCTCGTTCTCGGGTTCAGGATCACATAGGACACTGCAAAGTCACTTCGGGAGAGTTGCCATTTTTGTGCTCGTTCCCAGCAAGCGTTAGAACTACGCCGAAACGCAACCGCTCAGTCAGCAAGCACGAGACAACCCTCACTAAGCTCTGCCAGGCTCTTTCCCCTTTTATACTACTGCCTAGTTCCTTACAGTAGTCAAGCAGCACTCAGAACGCGTCCACAAATTGGAAAATTGCACTAGAAAGCACATAATCACTTTGAAACACTAAACAAAAGCAATATGTTAAAAATCCTGCCTCAGGAAGAAAACATCAGTAACCAACAACTTTGAGGCGGATTCCTACGTTAGGGGCTTCGACTTAAGCCATCGGCGTTACCGTTGAGACTCCCCTTTTTGTAACGCACCTCAAAGGAATATTGTTGCAAAGCTAGGCTCCAGCGCAGGAGGCGGCCATTTTTGGGAGAGATGGTCTGCAGCCATTGGAGAGGGCAGTGATCCGTCTCAATGATAAACCTCGAGCCGGCTAGGTAGCATGACAATTTCTGAACGGCCCACACGAGACACGCACACTCTTTCTCGGTGGCGCTGTACGCCTCCTCACGACAGGTCAGCTTACGACTAGCATACAGGACGGGGTGTTCCACTTCTCCATTGTCCCTTTGGCACAGTACAACGCCCATGCCTCGCTCACTAGCATCACACTGAACAACGAACCCTTTTGTGTAGTCTGGCGATCGTAGCACAGGCTGGCTTGTTAGGGCGCTCTTTAAGGCGCTAAAAGCTCTTTCCTTCGTCTCGCTCCAGACGACTGTTTGGGGCTCTGTTTTTCTTAGAGCATCCGTCAGGGGAGCCGCGATATCGGAGTACCTGGGGATGTACCTCTGATAGTAGCCGGCGACACCTAAGAACGACCGAATATCGGTCTTCGTGCGCGGTTGCGGGAAGTCTCGCACAGCGGCCACCTTTATTTCAGAGGGCCGGCGACGACCCTGTCCAATCACGTGACCGAGGTAGGCAACCTCGGCCTGTGCTAATTGGCACTTGGGAGCCTTGATTGTCAAGCCCGCTTCGCGCAGGCGGGTTAGCACTGCCCGCAAGTGTGCCATATGCTCAGACCAGGATGCGGAGAATATCACTACGTCGTCTAAATACGGTAAAGCGAATTCTTCCTGTCCTCGCAACACTTTGTCCATGAGGCTTGAAAAGCAGTATGGCGCGTTCTTCAAACCAAAACTCAAAACTTTAGGACGGAATGTTCCCATTGGTGAAATGAACGCCGCGTACCTACTAGCCTCTTCTGTAAGTGGAACCTGCCAATAACCCCTGACAAGATCTAGGGTGGAAATAAACTGAGCGCTACTAACTTTCTCAAGGCGCTCCTCGATGTTAGGGATCGGATAAATTTGATCCTTAGTGATGGAATTAAGCCTGCGGTAGTCGACGCAAGGACGAGGTTCCTTGCCCGGTACCTCAACTAAAATCAAAGGGGAGGTATAATCACTCTCACCCGCCTCAATAACACCGAGCTGTAGCATTTTCTTTACCTCAGCCTCCATAATATCGCGCTGGCGGGGTGACACCCGGTACGCCTTGGATCGTACTGGCTCTGGGGAGGTAAGTTCTATATCATGAGTAAGGACAGAAGTCCTACCAGGCCTCTCAGAGAACTGACCTTGAAACTCTTGTAAGAGTTGGTGTAGTTCGGTTTTCTGCTCAGCCGACAGCGGTGCTTTAATGATTAAGTCACTAATGACCTGATCGGTGTCTTCCCTGTTCGTAACTGAGCCTAGTCCCGGAAGCTCGACCGGAAGCTCTTCTAACTTTCCCTTGTCGGGCATTTCCTCTCCAGTACCTGGTGCCTTCAACGCTACAGGCTCAATTTTATTCAGTTCGGACGTGCTCTGAATACCAGCTTGCTGCGCCTCCGACCCTTTCTCATTGTTCGACAACGTCGGCCCCGCAACAACCGCCTTTGCAGCGAGCTCCCGAACTCTCGGTCTGGTTAAGGCCTGAACGCTAGCCTCACCAAACAAAAGCCCCTTCTCGCGCAGGAGGTGATCGGACCTGTTCGAAAAAAGGTACGGGTACTGGGGGGGCAGCATAGATGACACTACGGCCTCCGTCTCAATTGCTCCGAAAGGTCCTTCAATAACCACTTTTGCTACGGGCAGACACACGCTATGAGCTTCCAAGGCTTGCTTGATCCATGCGCACTCGCCCGTGAACATATCGGGTTCTACGTAAGAGGTGTGAACTACATCCATTGTAGCTGCGGAATCACGAAGCACTCGGCACTCTTTCCCGTTCACGAGGAAGACTCGCATGTAAGGCTCGAGAAGCTTCATGTTCTCGTCAGTGCTACATAATGACAAACACACGACTTCTCTTTTTGTTTCTGGACACTGCGCCGAAAAGTGACCCGGCTTTTGGCACGTATAACACACGCGCGCTTGCCTCGCCTCGAACCGCTTTCTGCGTTCGGCTTCGGCTGCCGCCGTCTCCTTACGTTCGGTCGGACTGCTTTCACTCGCATCCGCACTACGCGTGTCCCCCCTTGCTCTCATGGGTGTGAACTTCGGCCTCTCAGACTTGGAGCCAAATTCACCCTTTTGACCGTCCTTAGCTCCGCGAGCCCGACGCGTCACAAACTCCTCGGCTAGCTCGGCGGCTTTAGCCACTGTACTAACGTCTGGCCTATCCAAGACCCAGTACCGCACGTTCTCAGGTAACCGACTATAAAACTGTTCCAGCCCGAAACACTGCAGAATTTTCTCGTGGTCACCAAACGCTTTCTCTTCTTTGAGCCACTCCTGCATGTTTGACATAAGCCTGTAGGCAAACTCTGTATATGACTCACTTCTGCCTTTTTCATTTTCCCGAAACTTCCGACGGAACGCCTCCGCTGACAGCCTGTACTTTTTTAGCAGACTCGATTTCACTTGGTCGAAATCCTCTGCCTCCTCTCTCTTCAAGCGAGCGACTACGTCGGCCGCCTCGCCGGGTAACAAAGTGAGCAAGCGCTGTGGCCACGTTTCCCGAGAGAACCCCTGCTTCTCGCACGTTCGCTCAAAGTTAACCAGGAACAAACCAATGTCCTCTCCAAGCTTAAACGGCCGCATCAGGTCAGTCATTTTGAACGATACCCGTTCTCCTGCACCGTGTGCCTGACTTCCATTACGAGCGCGTTCCATCTCTACCTCGAGACGCTTCATTTCCAAAGCGTGTTGACGGTCGCGCTCTTCTTTCTCTTTATCTTTTTGCTCTTTACGTTCGCGCTCCTCTTTCTCTTTTTGTTCTTTACGTTCGCGCTCGTTTTTCTCTTTTTCTTTTTGTTCCCTCTCCTCAATCGTCTCAAGGCATTCCGACAGCTCGTCATCCTCAGCCTCCAACTCAAGAATAGCCCTTAGCAGTTCTGGTTTTCTGAGTTTGTCTGAGACATCCAGACCCAACTCTCTTGCAAGCTCCAGCAATTTCGGTTTGCGCAACGACTTCAAATCCATGGCTGCTCCGAATGCTGCTTTCTCTACTGCCTACTATTGTCTTGCCGCAAACTAACCCGGCAGCAACGACAACACAATTACCAGCTCTGTTTCTGACACTAACAAAAGCCTGGCAAAACTCAGAAGAAGAAAGTCCCGCACTCACCAAACCTCGCAGCCAAGAATTCAGCGCAGTCGTTCCGCTGCAGGCAACCAGTCATCACACAGGGCTCGTTGCACTGCTCCCGGATGGTCGTTGTGCTGCTCAGCATACAGTTGAACGCATATCTTCGCTGCTGGCCTCCGTTGTCGGGATCTCACCGCTGGCAACCAGTTGTTGCATCTGGGTTGCAAGCCCCAAGGGTAGCGTTGGCCTGGCGGCCTGGGGCGAAGCTGGAAACATCCGAAGGTCCCGGCAAAGGATGAGTCGACTGGCAACAGAACAACTTGTTTATTCTGGCATCTCAAAAGAGCAGCCGGTCAGGGCGACCACGTTACTCGAAGGGCGAAATCGAAGTCTCTCTCGGCGTAGTAGTAGTAGTAAGTGGATGAAAGGGGAAGAGGAAAGGAAAATGCACGGGCCTGTGACTGGTGTTAAAACACCACAACCACTGCCGGCGTGCAGATAGAGAGAAGGATAGGTAGGGTCCGGGGCAGCGGCGTTTTATACCATCGGAGTCGAGGGCAAGAGGGAACGAGTTGGGAAGAGTCATCCGATACGGCGTCGCTTCGACATGTCCAGACGTGACGGGCGCGTCCGCCAGGCCGGCGCCGGTCAGACCTCCTCGCCTCCCAGTTGGGGAGCTCCTCTCCCCGGCTGCCGCGCTTTGACAAGCGTGGGCAAAACATGCACACACACACACACGCACGCACGACGACACGTGGCACTGAAACCTGCCTGGACACGCTTGGCGGGAGGCGTTGCGGCCGCGATGAACGAAGCCGCGGCGTCCGTTGCATCCGCGCCGGCTATACCGCGCGTTGTAGGCGAGACGTAACAGAGTGCTCTGTACCGCACCACTGCCAGCTTTGTCGTCTCCGTCACAGTATTCCTTTTCCCCATGAACATTGTCACATATAGGAAACTGGGTGGTGTATCATCGTTTGCGTAAGAACTTAAGGGCACTGACAAGTTCCCTAGGCAGCCCCTGACCACACACGATACATGGCAAAATTACTTTTTAAAAGTAATTAAATTTCATTACTAATTACTTTCTTAGAAATCTCACAGAAGTAATTAAGTTAGATTACAAATTACTGCTCTCAGAAAGTAATGGCATGACACTACAATTACCTGCCTTAAGTAATGAAAATTACTTCTTAGTTTTGATGCTAAAATGTTGCGCATTGGTCATAGTTTGTGCAAAATTTCTAGTTTTTTTTGTTTGCACTGCCACTGAGCTTGAAAATGGGCGTTGGAAATTTTGCCCCTCTTTAGTCAATTTGAACAGCCACTTTGCTGATGTAGATCGTCTTTCTCATATCACTCTTCAATCAGAAGTACATCATTCAATGTGTAATATGGTCCCACCATCCTGATTTTGAAGAATTGATCATCCGCGTAAACAGCGGGAGTACATTGACTGCTTATCCACGCATCATCCCAGAAGTGCACAGGGGCGCAGAGAAGCTGCCAATTCTGCTGATGTTCAATTGATTTGTTCTGCAGGCAAGTTGCTGGAAACAAATTACATGTCGCTGGGACGCTGTTGCCTTTGTTGCCCTTGAGTTAGAAATAGGGCCTCAAGTGAGGCCATAAAAAACCGACAACTCACGACCAACTTTCTTAGACGTGTCAGTTGAGACTTCTTGTCAGTGCGGCGATGTCAAAGTATTTGCTCAAGCACTCGCAGTGTATCTGTGCGAAAGTGCCATATGGCATGCCTTGGTCATGGAGCTCTTCTGGTGGCCATGCAGTGCCTTTGTGTGTGAAACCGTATGCAGTGCAGGAAGATGCGTAGCAGTCCTGTGACTGATATGCAAACTTTTCACAAAGGCAGTGCTGGCGCCTGCGCTCACATCACCTCTAGTCCGCGTACGCCGCTTCCCTGGGGTGCTGGCTATTACTACTTGCACACTTTTAAGGCACAAGCCTCAAGTGGCACATTAACATCGATACTCGGCTATGTTGTCGATGTCCAGGAAAATTGGTCCACAACCCCCAGTGACATCATCAGCAAAGAGAAAAATTTCTTCCGAGGGTGCAGAGAATTGAACCAAGGGCCTTCAGATTGTGAGGCGATCACACAACCCATGGGCCACAATACCGCATTGCTTCGTGGCGAGTAATGATTCATTTAATGTATGTGTTGCCCTATGACTGTATGCTAATGAGTAGGTGTGTCACTAGAAAGGAAGGAAACAATATAAATTAAAAAGTGAATGTTTTTCGCCTTCAAAGCATGGAAGTAGTCTCTAGTGCCCTCCGTAATTTATTCTTGCTTTGGGAGCCGCCGCGGTGGCTCATTGGCTATATGGTGCTCGGCTGCTGACCCGAAAGACTCTGGTTTGATCCCGGCCGCAGCAGTCTCATTTCGGTGGAGGTGTAATGCTATAGGCCCCTGTACTGTGCGATGTCAGTGCACTTTAAAGAACCCCAGGTGGTCAAAATTCCCGGAGCCCTTAACTATGGCATCCCTCATAGCCCGAGTCGATTGCTTTGGGACATTAAACCACCATATACCCTATCTTTGCTTTGTATATGCTCATCGCCACAAACGCGAGGCCAAAGCATGGCAGGTACGAGAAGCATGGACTCGGTATGCAGCAAAGGTAATATCGCTAGTAATTAATTACTTTTCCGTGAAATTACTGCTTGAAGGTAGTTCATTACATTACTAAATTGCCAGGCCACAAAAGTAATGAATTACATCAGAAATTACCTAGAAAAGTAATTTACTGTAATTTTCTTACAGTAATTTAATTGCTTGCTAGTCTACCATACACTGGTTTCAAGGTGATTGCACACTGCTTTTCAATGAATGCGAAATCCTGACATGATAGCTTCTGCAAATGGTACGAAACAGGGGCCTTTTGCATTTTTATGGCAAAGGTTTGTGCCACCTTCCCTTTTATTTTTTTGTCTCGCCCCCTTTCCCCTTTATATTTTTTGGATGTTATGAATGCAATGTTTTAGCAACAAGCTTGAATTAGCACCTATGAATAAATTTTTTGCTGGTCTGCACGTGACTGTCTCTATGTCCAGGTTTTGCGCCATTTCCTAGTCCCTGGCATTTATTGGCACTTTCACTTCATTAAAACTTTTGTGAATGTACTGGCACAAATTTTGAAAAGTTCCTTTTCTAGCGCTTGCAAGTTGTTTCCATATTTTTGTTTTCCATGGGGGTGAAGTTTCATGGCATGTCGAGTCCAACTATTTCTTACCGTTCCCAGATACTTTGTCCCGTTACACTTGTGCATTGTGGAAGAGCCGCAGCTGCTCTTAAGATGCTTTGTGTCCTTGCCTTTGTGCAGGGCAGCAGCGGCATCTTTTTTGCAGTGCTCAAGTGCATGTGAGCAAAGCATCCAAAAATGATAACTAGCTTGGCTGGCATTTTCTCTTGTTCTCTGAATGCATCATATGGTCAGAATTTGGCAAAATTATGGACACGTATACCAGGGAATCGTTTCAAAAAGTTATCCAGGATTTGTATTGTGAATAAAAATAGCACAACACGCATAATTTTTGGTTTTGTGATACTGCAGATTACACGAACCAAGAACAGAACAGCAAGGTTTTACTGTATTTCTTTGAAGGGCTGTGACGGTTTTAAAGGGTGTCTAGCAGCCTAGAATTGTCAAGAGGAATTTCGTTTACCTGGAAAAATCGGGGAGTTGTGAGGGATACCATCAAGAAAGTGTTGCTTCTAATGAGTATTAGGCATGGCAGCCTGTCTGTTTTAGCTGTCTTTTTCTTGTCTTCAATTAAGTGAGCATTGTATATACTGGTTGGTTCTGTACAGGTTGCCACACTCCTCATTAAATTTGGTCTGGTGCATATGAATAGACACAGCTACGTTCCAAAGTATTTTTTTTTTGGAATAAGCCGTAGTCATGGTAATGTGCAGAATTCATGCACTTTCAGTATACTGATGCAAGGTGCCACGCCACCCCAGTGTGGCATCAAAATCGATCTGTAAATCTTGCTCTAGGGCCTCGTCAATTTTGTAGGCTATTGCAGAAACAAACAAATAGAGGCTAGTTTCTCTGCGGTTCGAGCTGTGAAAACGAGGTCGTAAAAAGCTGTTACTTTTTGTGGAAATCGCTTGGTGCTTGTCCTGTGGCATTGCTGCTATCGAAAGGGATGCCAGAGTGTGCCTTCATTGGAAAGGCAGTAAAAGGCAGTGCTTCTCAGTGATGAGCAAACCAACCTTTGTCAGCCCTCTTGTTCAAAGGTTCCTTCTTGAAAGCCTGGAATATTCTTTTGCAGTACAATGAGCAGTGTATGGAGCCACTGAAAGCATGCAGAATGTTCCATTTAGAAATTTTCCAGAATTTTCTCAAAGTAGAGTTGTTTGTTTCTTTTGTGAAAGCACATGTAATGTCAGCACATATGGCCACCACTCTGATGAACCATTAAAGAAAGCAAAAACTTCTGAGCATAATTTTAACAAACTTCCAAATCTAAGACTCTGGATCAACCAGGCACTTTTCATCTAGTGAGAAGGGAAACAGCTGCTGAAATTCCTGCACAGATTCCTAGTTGAAATGTGCCAGCATCTGTGGGTCCGTTACGGCCAGGGATTGCAGTGTGGTGAAATCCATACGCAAGAGTTAAGCGGGCCATGTCCCGTCAAGAATGCTGCATCTGTGGCAGCATTCCACAGCTGGAGGTGCCACAAGGGAGTGTGGAAGAGGTCGTCTTGTTAATTCTCTCACTCTTGTAGCTTAAGCTGCTGTTCATCGATTTTTTGTGTCATTAATGTTTCTCAACAATGCCACATCACGTCATATGCCTTTTCAGTGTCTGAATTGCGACAAGAGCATCTCCACCGCAGCCGTGGCCTCGTGCTTGAGTGCTTGGCTCGGCTACGGGAGGTCGTGGGTACGATTCCCGCAGCCTCCGGTCCACCAGCTATAGTTAATCCAATGGGAACAGGCGGTCCCCCAACCTAGTGCTCGGCTCTTCAGGGGTGCACTGTGTGGGAAGGATAGCCTGCGCCTCAAAATTCCCGTCAAATGCGGGCACAAAAACGTCTCCACGTGGCTAAAACCCGCAGTCCAAAACTCTCGCCTTGTGCCAGTTACAAAACTTACAACTTTCACTTCTCTAGCCTCAAGAGAGATATGCCATAAGCACTCTCCGCTCACAAACCCCCTTCGAGCAAAGTGCAGCGGTATTTGCTTGCTACCGTTGTGGCTGGCTCACGCGCATCGGCAGGTGTGCATGACAGGTTAAAAATAAAAATGGGCTTCTACCGCACGAGGTGAATTTAGGTTTGCTTGACGCCGCTTCAAGCAAAGTGCAGCGGTATTTGCTTGCTACCGTTGTGGCTGGCTCACGCGCATCGGCAGGTGTGCATGACGGGTTAAAAAAAGAAGATGGGCTTCTACCGCACGAGGTGGGTTTAGGGTTGCTTGACGGCGGAACTTATCTCTGATCCGTCAAGGCAACGGTTTGGTCGAAGACCCTTCTCCCAAGCATCTCACTCTAGATGAGCCAAGCACCATGGCGGGGAAATCTTAAAACCGGTGGGTACCCGGCGGCACTGGGAATCGAACACAGCACCTCCCGAATCTGAGGCGGATGCTCTACCACAAGGCCGCGCTCCGGTGCTATGATCTTCGCCAAAAGGCCGAGAAATGAAAAGCCGAAAGATTGTCGTTCGGCAGCTTACAAAGTCAAGCTGTCATGTTTTTTCCTGAACACAGTTATGGCTCAGACTAATTGTACCATTCTGCATGATTTTCCCTCATTCATTGAGATGCTTAATAAGCTTTAGGATCGATAAATTATGAAGAGGAATGAAATGTTTCTTTTCATCACTGCATTTTCTGGGAACATGTTTGTATTGTAATTTCAAATATCTGTTTTATAATTTGAACTATTCGAAAATAAAGCATATCGCAGTACTGGCCGGCATTTCGAAAGGCCCTGATGACCAGGGTTGCTGCTCTTCCTCGGGAATGACGTCATAATGCACCCCGACACTCAGAAACCGAAATCGCTCAGTATAAATAATGCGATAATCTTTAATGTGCATATTTAAATTGCGGAGCACGTATCACGCACCAGGTGGGAGTATGCAGTGTTTGAAACTAAGAACACTCCAACCAAAAATTTGATGTCTCCGCCCCTTTAAGGTTTTGGGTTTAGCATATGGAGCTTGTGACCTCCTGTGTGCCAGCGTCAGAAGCCTTTCAGAAACCCTTTCGTTGTTTGTCTTGACTGTTTTTATTCATTCTCGGTCTCTGCCTTGTACACACTTCTTTTTGTGTGTGGTTTCTCTGGCACATCTTGAACAATGTTCCTTTTATCCTTTTTTTTTTAAGAATCTTTCTAATGTCCATACGCAAAGCCACTACAGGAGTGCGTGGGCTGCTGCTGTAGCCTGTTGGGAGATGTCCTTATCTTTTTCCCCTCATATGCATTCCATTTTTTGTGTATTTGTTTGTGGGTTTCTCTTAGTGGTTTATTGCATTTTATTGTTCTGAGCTTGCATACTTTTTTCTCTTTTCATGGCATCCAACCCTGTGTATGACTGACACTAGTGGAGGGACTGCAGCAGCCGACCTTGCATGGCGCGTCATTCTCTGGTCCAAGGCACCTATTCCCCGTTCCAGGCTACTGGCTCAAGATTGTGTCACAAGTCTGCACCTTGGCCTTTAGGCAGAGTCGCATTAGGCTCACGTCGGCCAGGACTTCCTTGCCAAATAAAGTATTCCTACCGACACGCCTTGTCAGTAATTGATGAAGCGTATGAATAAATGAGTAACAACTTCGTTGGCCGTATAGAAAAACCATGTTACAAAGCAGTTTTTTTTTAAGGCCATACCAAGCCACCACATTGTTTCCTCTGAGTAACCTACTCATCTTTGAGGTAAGTGCTTGCAGTGTGTCGCATCACAGTCTGAAGTGTTGCTGCAGAACCACATATTGCCTTCCTATTTATGCCATTGCAGCAGAAAATGCTCCACAAAGCTAATGAAAAAAAAAATTCGCCAACATGCTGCTTTGAGACAACTGCTAAATGGGTGCTGAAGACCGCTGAACATTGTAATTGAGGCCCTTTGAATTGAATGTTCTTTGTAGGTATTTTACAAAGGCAAGATAACAGTCCTAGCAGTGCTACTGGGATTGCAACTCGCTGCAAACGAGGCGGATTCTGTAGCACTGGGCTCTTGCTGGCAGTTTTTGAAATTCGCATTGCCCGAAACTGCACTGTTAAAGAGCATAAAGAAAACGATGTCTTCCTTGGTAATTCATGCCATGCAACATGACATGGAAACCATCACATGGCTAGTTTATCCATTGCCTTCAGGTTCAAGACATCTGCCAGTTTCTATATGGCAGCTTCAGACTGTTGCACTGGAAAATTAAATTTCTCTTGAAGGCACTTTTTGAGCAGGAATTGGGTTTACCCTCGTTTTCGTTACGTTTCTGGTGCACAAACTGGGTAATATCAGGCTTTAAGTGCTAACAAGAGGTCCTAAATATTTGCTAAATTTGATTTATAGTCTTCTCTTACTTTTGTAACCTATCTTTCCTCAAGCAGAACAGTGGCCTGAGCTAGGTGGCAGAGTGAATTTGCATCACCTGTTAATGTCGGGTTAATTTTTTTCTAACTTTTCTCAGCTGCTGAGGGCCATTATTGCCAGAGGGGTATGTAAGGTGTGTACTGTAGACAGACAGGGAAATCTAATTCAAACCGGCGGTATTTACAAACTGGCACTTCGCTCCCGTCAAAATCGCGTATTTCAGTGCGACAAAGCTGCCGGTAATAAAAGCATACGCAACGGCCGTACAGCTTGCCTGTCCTGACCGATGAAGCATGGCAATGCAGCGCGCTGCATGCGGCCATCGTGGAGAACCACTCGTCCACTACTACCCCTGTCACACGGTGCTTTCGAAGTGCAGTTTCTCTCCCCAGCTGCGCTCCTGTTCCTGTCACGACGTGGGACCAGTTTATTTTAGCGTATGCGGGGACTATCGAGTGGAATCTGTGAGGCGCCGCTGACAGTGCTCATGAGCGGTCGCATAAGAATGAAAAGACCTGCACCAACCCCTCTCGCCGGGCTCTCTTTATTCCGAACTCTGCGTAAAGAACTATTTTTCGGTCCCCTTACCCTTTGTTTCTAATCAGCATAGTTTGAACAAATTTTCGGTCATTTAATAGTTTGAAGTATAGAGGCGTCGAATGTCTGACCATTGGTACGTGGCCATATATATATTTCCCACCCATGGCGCGCGCACAATTTGTCCCTAAACGTAATGACCGTTGGATATATTGTCTTCATCTTCAAAAGAATTGTCGAAAACCTCAAAAGTTTATTATAGCGACAAATTTATATATAACACTGCTCAAAGGGAGCACGGCTACAAAACCACCGCCGCTCACACGCGTCCACTACCTTGCCGCTCTTAATTCAGTTCCAATAGATTGACCGAAAGTTTGAGCTATAAAAGCGAGCACGAAACAACGAGAATTCACTGTGTGAGCGTATGTTTGAGGAAGGATTGCGCATAAAAGGTTTTACCACTAAACGCACTGATCACAGTGCTTGCATGCGGCACAGCGAAACGGTGATATCAATATGAAATGGAATTCCGCATCTGGTGCTTCTAGCCCTCGCAATATGAAAAACGGAAGGATTAATTTTTCCCTTTGCAAAACAAACACCTAGTAGAACCCGCTGTTACGTTCGCGGTTGCTGCGTTTTTCCCGGTACGTTTTTTTTTTCATATGAGCCATATAGTCCAGCTGCCACAGAAGCCCCTACAACTGAAACTCGATCGCCTATATCTGTTACATAATGCAATTGTTGCATAATTCCCTTGTCGTACGTCGCGAAAGTCATCTCACGATGGTAGTTTACACCGTCCCGGAATTCGTTCAATGCGCGCGTAATGGCGACGCCGGTCAGAAAAAGCGATACTATACACATACTCTATATAGGCACTTGTTCGCCGCTGCGTTCGGCGACTTCTGGAAGCACCCAGGCCAACGCCAACACACTTACAGACCATGTGATTTTTGTGCGTCTGTTGGCACAGTTACATCGACGCTGCGACGCTAGCGCGAACGACAGCACAAAAACGAAACTATGCCGCGGCAGACGGCACAAACAACGCTGTACGAAATGCGCTTGCGTGGGTTCGCTCCGACAATTTTGTTTCTGCCATCCGCTTTATTCTTGTCGCCTGCACCTTAAAATACACAATTTCTAGATTACAATATAGCGTTGATTCTATGGGATTAATGCGGCCACCGCGATAGCAGCGAAGAAGCGCAAGCCTACCGTATCTTCGCACGCTCCAGGCATGCTCCCTCTTCATTGCTAAATGCCTTCCACAGACAGCTGCTCAGGCTAACCGAGACTCATCGCAGTGCGTTTCTGAAGGACGGTATTTGCTTATGTCAGCTTTGGCCCCCTTTCCCTTATATATCGTGTTCATTCTACTTGATCGCCATTGGATGTGCCATACTGGGCACATCCAATTTGCCCAGTATGTCCCACAAATCCTCTTGAATAACGTTGCCGTAAGCTCGCCTGATATCCAGAAATGCTAGCCATAGGGGCCTGTGTTCCTTTTCAGCAATCTCTATATAATGCGTCAATGAAAACAGATTGTCCTAGCTCCAACCTCCTCTGTTTCCGGAGCCCATTGTGTAGCTCCCCTAGCACCCCCTCGTTCTCCACCCAAACCTGCAGTCTGTCCTTTATAATCTGCATCACCACCCTATAAACCACACACTTCACTGTTATGGGACGGCATTTGCTTATGTCAGCTTTGTCCCCTTTCCCCTATATATCATGTTCATTCTACTTGATCGCCATTCATACACTATAATTTTGTTCACTAACTCTATTAATGTTTGCTTGGATTTTGGTCCTAGCTTCTTTATTAACATAATCGGAATACCATCTGGTCCTGTCGACGTGCCACTAGCAGCCTTCTCTTGTAAAGCGAGCGCATGGTTGCGCTCTCTGGAGGGCCACTGCGTCCGACACGGCCGCGCATCGAAGCTAAGTGGCAGATGACGCGAAGCGTTACGCCCAGGTCAGTGCTGTGGCATGTTGCAAGTTGCGCGTCCGCGCCGTAAGTGTCGCCACGGTCGGAACGATTGCAGCGATCCTGGTATCTGGCAGCAAACGCGGCTGGAGTCAAGCCTAATAAAAAGTAAAATTTCTCGACCATAGTAGACAACACAAACATGCTTATGAATGAAAATATAACCAGTCGTAAGCATTAAAAATAGTATATCAAAGAAATAAATTGCGAAAATGACACAACGCGTCTGCGCCGCCAGTGCCGCCGCGGGCAACGCTGCAGCGCAGTGGCAGCAGACGACAGCGACCGGCCCAGGTCCAACTTCTGCGCCACTCGACTGCGATGAGTGGACGTGTCGGAAGCAGTGGCCCTCCAGAGAGTGCAGCCACGCACTCGCGTGTTCAGGGTGGACGACCCTGTACGTATGGGACCGCTGCTCGCTTCGACCGACGGATGCCTCGGGGACTGCAGTACCACCGTGCCTGATCGTATTTCTGCCCATTGCCACACGTTGTCAAGAACTCACATTACTAACTTGCCTATACACTGCGCAAATCAGGACGAAAGCTCGGAACGGATGAGCGTACATATGGCCACTCGAACAACCCATAAATAACGCGAAATGAAAGCGTATTTTAATACGGTCAATTACGACAAGATTTTCCCGAGAAAGCTTCGAAAAGACTTTCATTTTTCTGGAGCGCCTTCGAAGGCACAGGCACTACACAAGTGCGAGCACACAAACCACACAAGCGTCCTTTCACAACGAATGTGCCACACCACACGTCCAGAGCATCCAGAGGCCGACCAAACAAGCAAGCGATGCAAAACACCCGCGCCCGCACGACCGCGATCCACAGTTCACAAATGACGCCAAGCCAATCCATGGGTGAAAATAACGCTTGGCCTTAGTTATAATACAGAAGCTAGAAGTTTTCTAGCCTCTATAGTTATAACGTTGATTACGACCAGACGATTTGGCTTGGCTTTCCGTTATTTTCACCTGGTCGAAATAACGCCGGCCGCTTGTGACTGCTTTGGCGATCGACTACCTTAAAATCTGGCTACAATGCTCTTGTTATGTTTAAAATGGCGGCGCCCGGGAGTGTGTGATAGCGTATTGTAGCGTATTTTTGCGTTGTGTTGGAGGATCTTGTGGTCTTCTAAATTTTAGCTGGCAGTGCTGCCGCCGATTGCTCGGCAGACACTTTAATATGTCAGGAGAATACGCATTTCTTGGCACTCCTTTAGAGGAACTTGACCTAGGTGTGTTTTGCATTGTATATATTGCATAGCAAAGACCATATAGCTAGTGATGTTTTCATCCCAAACCACTAATGCTGTCGTTTCGAGTTGCTAGTTGCGCCATATGCGGATTAATGTTGTGCGGGTTTTCACTCACTCACATGGGTGACATGTTTCCCGTGATGTATCATGCCAGACGAAGTCCCCCGGAAGAAGTTCCAGCCAGACCTCACGGTCAGAGATGCTCAAGGGAGGCGCCGGTTCCATGGAGCTTTCACGGGCGGATTTTCAGCTGGATTTTTTAATACTGTTGGAACAAAGGAAGGTAAGGACGAAAATTTTGTGTTGGTCAGTTCGTGTATGGTGCTAATAACACTGGCGGAAAATTTCTGTAGCTTTAAACGGAAGAGACGTTTATGGGAAGGATGTGGCTAGAGTTTCGTCCAGACAGAGCAACCGCTGCTGGAGCTCTGTCCAGGCGTAACAGAAAGGTGATATTGGCGTCAGAGTCTTCAGAGTAGCAATAAGCGCGGATCAGATTAAAATAATGTAAAATGATGAACCTGCACACTGAGCAAGCTTGTTATACCTTTAAAATATCTAATCTGTGCAACTTCAAAATTTTGAGAACATGATAGGAGAAAACAGCGGTGGTCCTCCCACTTATGACAGAACAGCAAGTTTTAGCTCATTAGAAAGATAAATATATATACCTTTCAGCTGTATGCATTCGCAGCAGCAATAATTGTTGGTACAAATGCAGTGAGGAAAAATTGTAGAACATAAAACAATACTTTTGTGCGACGTACCTGCTTGTGTGAAGATTTTTGGAGAAACTACGGCACCAAATAGAGGGCTGCTTCTGCAGTGTTAAGACAAAATGTTAATCTCAGAAAATGCCGAGCGGTTTTTGGCTCCAGGGGATAGTATTTAGGACCATCTGTAAAAAATACCAAAAATCACGGAAGTGATGCAGCCGGCACGGTGGCTCGGTGGTTATGGTGCTCGGCTGCTGACCCTAAAGATGCGAGTTCGACCCTGGTCGCGGCGCTCACATTTCAATGGAGGCAAAATGCTAGAAGCCTGTGTACTGTTTGTTGTGAGTGCACAGTAAAGTACCCCAGATGGTCGAAATTACCTGGAAGCCTCCACTATGGCATCCCACATAACCTGAGTCGCTTTGGGATGCTAAACCCCATAAAACCAAATCAAACCAAACAAAAGAGATGCATATTAGAGCCTCTAAAGCTTCCCATCTAAGTGGAAAAACACATGCATATTTGGCACATTTGTGGGGCATGCATATCTCGTTAAACATGAAAAATTTCTTTGAGCTGCACCTAGTAGTTCTTTAGTATTAGTTGTGCAAAGTTAATCATCATCGCCGAAATCCGACCCACAGCAGTGTGCTACTGTCTCACCAGACCTCCGTGGGCAGCATTTTTGCAATTACGGTTAACTTTGAACAGCGAAAACTAAAGAATTACTGAGTACAGCTCGAAGAAATTCTGCACATTTAATGAAATCTGCACATCCCAGAGATGTGCCGGTATGCATGTGTTTTAATTAGATGGGAAACTATTGAGCCTCTAATATAGTATGTGCTTAGCCGACCATTTCGTGTCACTAATGTTCTTGACACTTCTGTATGGTAACACCAAGGTTGGGCTCCCTCAACATACAAGTCCTCAAGGACTAACAAGTCAGAAAATGTTGCATCCAGGCCAGAGGACTTCATGGATGAAGAGGTAAGCGTGTTTTAATCCATATTTCAGCAGCCATCGCATCTCACAAGAAGTACTATCATATATTAAAGGGACCCAGAAAGGGGCTTTCAATAAAGTTGCAATATGTCTGGGATGTTAAAAGACGACGGTTCATTATTATCCCCCAGCAAGAATTATTTTAATGCGTTTTGTGGAAGCTGAGTTATATGCAGACAAAATTTGAACTTCCGCGTCTTTGCGCCTTTCCCTCTCCTCTCGCACGCCAAAATGGGGGCGCTTCTCTGCCAGCCCAACCTACTCGGCCCCTCCCCTACCTCCGCCGGCTACGGTGCGCGTAGAGTGGCCACAGTCACGGTAGCGCGTGACATCTGAAAGAATTTGGCGCTATGAACCAATGATAACCCCCGGCTGCTGACCTCACTTGTAAGACATGACGTCGTATGCCAGGTTTTCGCACGAAAGCCCGGCACCGTGCATTGCCGCGAGCTGCAAAAGCGGGAATTTTTAAAAATGTATTGTAAATTTCCCGCCCGCTTTTGAGGTCTTGTATGCGGCATGGATGCTTGGTGGCCTATACTCTACATAGTGCAAACAAGCATTTGAAAGCCAAGCTCAAACACCCCCTTTCTGTGGCTCTTTAAGTAACTCTGTATTCTCACCATCATTGTGCATGGAAGAGATCTGCTTCAGTGTGTCAGAGCAGCTCACTCTCAGTTTGAAGCCACGGAATTCACTTGTGACAACACAGTGTTTATGCTATAAGATCTTGTTTTCCAGCCATTTCATTCATCATTGTGTTTGAAATGCCTGATAAAAAGAAGAGAGATTTTTCATTTTAGTAGTTGGCATGGGTGCTATTTTCTGAAAACATCTGTTGATTGCATGTTTTCCAGTTTTATGTATTGTTTGGTGCAAAAGGAAGTCACCTACCAAGCCGCCACGGTGGCTGAGTGGTTATGATGTCAGCTGCTGACCCGAAAGATGCGGGTTTGTTCCCGGCTGTGACAGTCATATTTCGATGCAGACGAACTGCTTGAGGTTCGTGGTCTGTGCGATGTCAGTGCCCGTTGAAGAACCTCAGGTGGTTGAAATTATCTGGAGCCCTCCACTATGGCGTCCCTCATTGCCTGAGTCGCTTAGAGACGTAAAACCAGATAAAACCAAACCAAACCAAAGCCACCTACCAATGTGGTACCTTCCTACCAGTGCGATGAAGTCAGCATTGGAAAGCTATTGGCATTATGCCTGTTGCTTTGGAATATATGAAACAACCAGCCATAGCAGTTTTGGCTGTGCTGTGGTCCTATGTGTTGCACGTTTTCTACAAAAAGTACCTAAAGACAAAAAGGTAGTTAGAACAGCATTTGTAAAGGAAACAGCACAGTGACTGAGGATGAACGGTATAGAGAAGACTGGCACTGTTCACTATACACACGGACCTATGGTTTGTGCATGTGACGTACTGCTGTTGCACAAAGTCACCGATACGATACCTAGCTGTGGTAGATGGCACAAAAATTTTAAAATTCCTGTATACTACGATAACTAGGCTATTGAAGTCAGCCTAGAGCTCTATGCTGCAGTATCCATCATAACCCTGGTTTATCATGCAAAAGTAATTTCCTATTTACTATGCTGAAAAAAGCACTATGATGCCCAAAATAAATTAAAAACTTTTACTAGCTTAATTGTTAATTGAGAAGTAATAGCTTTCCCTGGATTATATTTTGTTTCTATCCTATGGTCTTTTCCGTTTACATGAAGACAAAAAACAAACTGCTAGTAATAAACTGAGGGCTGTAATGTGAGAAAAGCCAGAAAGAGGGTAGTTTGATGAATGGTGGCTACCCTGGTTTTCCTTAGTGCTGTACAGACCTCTTTTTTACCTAGCCATTTTTTCATACCGAAAGCGTGCATCTAACTGTTCCAGCCTTCCTCTTGGATAGCATTCATGATCTCACTATTGACAAATGGTAAGATCATATAGTGGCATCATCCTGCAGTCACAGTGTTTGTAGTAGAGGAAGGGTACCCTAAGGTGTGTGAACTGAAAGCAGAATGTTTTGTATGCTGTTTTAACCACCAATAAAAAAATTGTGTTGAAGGATCTATTGCGAGGCTATCTTTAGTCTGACTAGCGGTCTGTGTAGGATCAGCAAAGTAAACTGAAGCAAACTTAAACAACAGGTCTAGAATTGCTTGCATTGTCAAGTTTTTATTATCAGTTCTTGACAAAAGGAAGTTTGGCAGTGCCTGCTCATTGTATATATTGTAGGTTGTGGATTCAAAGGGTTGTGGACATTCACGGATTGTAGATGAATCAGGTGAACCATGTGTTATGAAACAGACTATTATGGTAAACCTAACATCAACAGCAACCTGTGCGTGTGATATACAGCAATGTAATGCATGCATGCAATGGATCGCAGTTAGTGCTGTCTGTTCTGTGCCCATCTGCAAAAAAATGTGAAATGTTTGTTGAGCACTAGTAAATGGGCCCAATTTTAAACCATTTTTATTCACTAAAGGCTTTGGCTAAAAGTAGTCTTGCTACCTGATGTTCATTCATTTCTGCAATTTAGGACTTGGGAGAATTTGGAATTGCCCCCAAGAAGGTTCAAGTGCAAGATGATTTTGTTGACTTTGCTGAACAACGGAAGCGATTAAGAGACCCACCACGCATGCATGATGGCCCCATTCCTGGCTCGCCACCACTGAAAAACCTTTTCAAGCCTGTAAGGTAGGGTTCCCTTGTTCTCTGAAGCATATCTTTGGGATGCTGAATGTTGTGATGCTAGAACAGTGGAACTGCTAACAGAATGCATTTCTTTGTTCACTGGCCATGTCACACTGGTGATTGTGAAGGCCTAGAAGCTTCCTCCTCAGGCATTTTTTTCAGAATATGAGTTCATGCTTTTGGTGCCACTTTGAGTGTTTGAGTGGAGCCACTATAAGTGCAGGAGTGGTGTCGCTCTGTTTTCTGCACAGTTTGGGTCTTACAAGCGCTGCTGTTAAATAGATATTTTTCACTGGCTGAGTTTGCTGTCTACTGAATTTTAGGCACCAAATTTTTTTTCCCTGCAACGGAAAACATACCATCTAAGGTGCTCAATTTTCCATTCGTTTTGTTAGAAACACTGTAGAAGATTTTTTACTGAGAAATTTTCGATCAATGGATGCAGCTGTTTTTATGTATCTTATGCTTGATGCATGATCAGCGAGAGTGATAGGGATTGCACGCCGCCAAAGTTGATGTACCGAAAACTAATACAGTTGAGCTTAGATATATCGAATTCGAAGGGGATCGCGAAATAGTGCAGTATATCTATAATTCATTAGCCGCTGTGTAACCTAGAAGCAAGATTACATTGCACCTATGCTTCTTCGCGTTGTTCTTGCAGCAACGTGCTGCTCCCCGCTGGCATGCGGGCAGCACACCGCTCGCTAGGCATTTCTACTCCTAGCCTGCTTCACATCAAACCTGCAGCAGAAGATGGTTTGGAACTAACCACCACCTATCATAAGATGTTTATCTTTTACTGGTAAACTATAAATACAATAATCTCGTTAAAACTACGGTATGGTTGGTTTCAGCACTTGCTTTGGCAGCGAAGCATGCCAGGCGAGAGCCATCGCAAGGGCTTAGGTTGGCTTCACCCCATGACAATGATGCAGCGTGGAAAATGACTACAAAAGATTGCAAGTCATTCTCAAATACTCCTCATGTTCACCTTGTCACATGGTTTCACAGCACCAGCACTGCCAGTAGGTGTGCAGTCGATTCGTCTCCACGTGTGAAAATGGTTTCAAGAGCGCCGTTGGAATAAATGGCACTTTAGGGGTGCAGCACTTAGTTCTATATGTCGAATGTTCCGCTGAACACAAGTTCGACTTACGCGAACAGTAGTGCTATACTTTTACATTGGATTTTCAAGGGGATGTTCTGAAAGTTCAATATAAACAGTGATTCGATATATCCGGGTTTGGTATATCCGGGTGTGATATATCTGGGCTCGACTGTATATATCTCACCCGCCAGACAATGAGGGGACAGCTTTGGTATAGAGTAGCGTCCATTTGAGTTTCCACACCCAAAGCTTCACAGCATAGTGACGTACACCTCCTTAGTGAAAGTTTCCACTTCATCCAAGATATGCAGAACACTGTGGCGTCATCTAGTGACAAAACCTAAATGCACTTCATTGGTGATGCAAAGGTATCGTTGCTTTTTATTGAAGTGTGCACTAAAGAGAGTGCAAGCTTTACTAAAACATAAAAAACTTTCCTGAAAGAAATAAATGCTGCACACTTAACAACAAATCAGTGATAATTTGACGAGATGTGGTCACATGGTAGGATACACAAGGCTTCAACGCAAGATGGTTCTTCAGTTCGTTTTATGCTATTTTCAGTGGTGAATTAAGATTATAAATCCTTGTTTCTTTGGTATTGGAGAGCTCAATTCTTATAATATGAAGCAATCTCTTTTTATTTGTACCATAATCTCGTGGCACATTTTGGTCAGTTATCGGTCCCTTTAACGGCTTTCGGCATTTTAAGTCTTTTGCTGCTGGCAAGACATCAACATAGCCAGAAAGCACTGTAGAATCAAATGTTGCTGAGAAGAAAAATTGGGTGGAGTTGTTCTCAGTGTCCCTTTAAATATTGTGGGCATGTCATGCCATCTGTGCAGGGCTGTCTTAATTCACTTAGCTTACAAATAGTAGTTTTCATTAGAGGTGGGGTTCATGCTTTCCTCGTAGGTCATGAGTCCTCCACACTCCGTCGCTCAGCCTATGTGGTGAACCGTAGCGAGTCACCACAAGAAATCCATGCTCTGTTTTACAGGCAAAAAGGTTAAATGTTTTGGTGAATTTTGACTACTATGTAAGTTATCAGAATGATTGTGTTCATCTGAGTAGCATTAAATGCACTGAACTGATGCGTGCTGGTATGGTAAGGACATAGGGTGTGAGCAGTGGGCAGAAAATGACCTGGTAGTGAAAGGGTTAGTAATAGTAACACAAAGAAATGATGGCTTTCCGAACAAGAAAGCTAGGTGGGCAGTTCAGTAATGGCAGCTACAGTGGTATGCTCACAAGGTTTTCGATAAGGACTAAATCTTGTGCCCCAGATTGCCTAAACATGATTGCATTGCCTGACTGATTTTTCTCAAAGTATCCACTTTTTGGTTTGTGCTGCTCTTGAGCGGTGTTTGTGGTAAAGGGCAAGCATAGATGGTGTGAAGATTTCCACAATAACTTAACCCTTTCAGGTCTTCAAAACAATTTTTATTCAGCCTGTACAATCTTGTACAAGCATCAAGAAGGCCAATTAGTCAGGTTCACAATACAAATAATTTTGTGAAAAATGTCACAATGGTTGGAAATTGTTGCTCCAGTATGTCATGATTTGTCAGACTCAGGAGATTGGGATCACATTTTTTTTAAGATGTACATTTTTTTTTTTTAAGGTTTCAGGACTTTAGAAATTTACAATATCACATGTAAAGAAATCTGCCTACACGAGCATGTTGTGGACATGCTACCAAGCTGACTGTTTTGAAAAATAGTATTGCTGCATTTACTAGAAAACATGAAAAAGCACGCCAGTTGTGATGTAAAGAATGCTAAATTCATCTAAAACAAAGAAATCACTGCTAGCTGTAGCATACACCCAGAAAAAGCAGCGAATTCACAAAGTACACTGTCGTGTACGTGGAGCCTATAAGGGTTAACAAAGTTAACATCGTGGAAAAATAAACAAGTAGACCATTCTCAGCAACTCATGTACTGTTCGAAAAGTAATGGTCTTGCCTATTGATTTCTAAAGGTGATTTTGCTGCTGCCCAGCAAATGAGAACTTCCAGCACCTTGAGCTGATCAGGTTAATTCTGAATTGACTTAGCACACCTTTTGCTAGTTGTACAACTGAATAGGCATTATATATGCATTTTTTTTTCTCTGGCAGGCACACACCAAGCCCCTAGTTCCTGCGATTCCACAGAAAATCACAGATTTAAGCTTTTTTTTTTCCAGAATTGTGTGTTAGCAGCCACATTATCTTTTTAGATGTTATTGTTGTTACTGACATCAGTCAGAGTGACGGTATAATGCAAAAATGACTATTTTATCTGATTTTCACAATTATAATGCTAGCGGGGAATTTTCAAACTTGGGAGAATTTGTAAGTAAATATCATTGCGATTATACATATGCAGTCTTAAGCTGTCCAGGCCATCCATAGCCGGGGCCCCCAAATAAACGCAGACAGCACCTTAAAATATGGAAGCAGTGGATATGGCGACATTATTTAAGAGGCAGTGCTTCTGATGCACGTGTCACAATTGAGCGAAGCCAAACCTCCAATACTTTAATCCATGCAGCTGTACCACCGCTGCTAAATGTTTCGAGCTGTCCAGACCTGCTCTGTTTTCCTCTCTTTGCTTTCCTTACTCCACTCAACTCTTTCAGTGCCTTCTCTTTTTCAGCAACCCACACCACCTTCTTTTTATATCAATATCCACCTAGCTTTTTTGCACTCGCCGCACACTTTGCCTCGTGATCATTAAACAGCTGGCTTCTCCTAATGTCTTTTAAGCAGTGTGGCGACGGTTGCTTTAGCTATCTTGAAAAGCTTGAAAAAATATATATTTCACACTGTAATCACACCTTGGTTTCAAATATAACATGAGTTGCATTCTGAAGCATTAATTGATGTCTCCCACTGAATTTCATGGATTCTTTGTCCTCAATACGTGAAATTTAATATTTTCCACCGCAAAAAGTTGGGGCCCGTAACCATGACCACCTAGTTCATACCAGATTGCAACCAGTTTCTCTAAGGATGACTTTTGTGAACCTTGCCTAAAAAAGTATAGGATTATCTTGTCTAACAAAGCACTCAGAACAGATAATCAGGATTGGGCAAATTTCAAGCACCAACACTGCTTGTAAAAATTCTTATGCATTATTGGCTTAATCATAAAAGTTTTTATTATGGCGTTTGATCGTGGGAAAAATTCAAGACAGAGTCGAAGAGATTCAGAAACAAATTCGATTATACCTTGAGTGATCACCGAAGAGTCATTTCTTCAGCAGCCGCCTTGGTTTGGATGACCCACTCCAGCATGTGAACTCAGTCGTGAAAAAGGTTGGGGTACGCTTATTGGCTATAGGTTGGAGCTGATATGGGAGAGCGGTAAACACTTTTTTTTTCTGTGCACACTGTTTTGCCCTCTTTCTTCACTTGAAGATTTACTTTTCATTAGATACACAGACGTTGCACCTTGTGTGTGTTTGCTTGAAGCCAACATTCTTTAAGGGTGCATCTTGAGATTGCAAAAAATCACGAGAAAGTCAATTTCTAGAAAAACATTTTTTCGTATTGAATATACTTTAACCTATATTTCCACTATATTTCCTATATTTCCTTTAACCTATATTTCCAGCTGATCCGGATGATGAGAGCGAAATAACTAGAAGGATAAGAATGGGGTGGGGTGCATATGGCAGGTTCTCTCAGATCATGAATGGCAGTTTACCAATTTCCCTCAAGAGGAAAGTGTACAACAGCTGTATCTTACCAGTATTCACCTACGGGGCAGAAACGTGGAGGCTGACGAAAAGAGTCCAGCTTAAGTTAAGGACTACGCAGCGAGCCGTGGAAAGAAAAATTTTAGATGTAACGTTAAGAGACCGGAAGCGGGCAGAGTGGGTGACGGAACAAACGCGGGTTAATGACATCCTAGTCGAAATCAAGAGGAAGAAATGGGCTTGAGCAGGGCATGTACTGCGAAGGCAAGGTAACCACTGGTTTTTAAAGGTAACGGAGTGGATTCCAAGAGAAGGTAACCGTAGCAGGTAGCGGCAGAAGGCTGGGTGGGCGGATGAGATTAAGAAGTTTGCAGGCAAAGGGTGGATGCAGCTGGCAAAGGACAGGGTTAGTTGGAGAGACGTGGGAGAGGCCTTTGCCCTGCAGTGGGTGTACTAAGGCTGATGATGCTGATATGTCTGCAAAGTATCCATGCTCAAAACGATCCCAGAATACAAAAAAAAAATTATTGTTTTGAGAGTCGTGCGGCCGAAAAACGAAGCGCGAGCTGTATCAACATTCCACTTTACATAGTCGCAGTTCTGAAACCATTCATCAACTGCTGCAATTTTGCTTTCCTTTGAAAGCTCGTGTCGCACCCTATCATTTGCCACCTTGGAAGGTGGCATCAGAGTTGCACAGTCAATGGCGGTACCTACAGCCAATTTCCCACTACACGATTTCCCGCGGCTCAGTAAGTGCACACGGAGTTGAGGTCGCTTTATCTCTATTCGCGATTTTACAAATACAGTCTCTGCCTTACGGGCTTCTTCTCTCGTTTGTCTTAGGCACTTAAATTGAGCTTGGTTATTCTAGAGGAGTAGAGATGTGTGGTGATGCTATTTTTACTGGGTTTTACATTGTATGTAAAATTTAATTATTTGCTTTGCAAAATTACCAGCCAAACCATTTTGCACATTCTACTGACAGATTTTTTTTACCAATGTATTTTCAGTGCGGAAATTCCTAAAACAGCATCAGGGCCGCTGCGGTGGCTCAGTGGTTATGGCGCTCGGCTGCTGACCCGAAAGACGTGGGTTTGATCCCGGCCGCGGCAATCGAATTTGGAATTCTAGAGTAGAGGCCCATGTACTTTGCGATATCAGTGCATGTTAAAGAACCCCAAGTGGTCCAAATTTCCGGAGCCCTTCACTATGGCGTCCCTCATAGCCTGAGTCGCTTTGGAATGTTAAACCCCCATAAACCATAAAAACAGCATCACCACGTTAAGTGCATCTTGGGCTATGCAGTTCTGTAAATATTTCTAATAGTTTATAAACCTTCTTATCTGACAGCCTGTAATGAAGAGCCCATTTAAAACCACAAAACTCCTTATAAATCATATTCTAGTTGAGCTATTCAAAACCTGTTTGCATATTTGGACTTTATAAAGAAAGCATACTTTTGTGGTGAGTATGGTAAGAATTGTGTCTTAAATAAAAAAAAAATAGTTTTAAGGTCAGCATCCCTCCTTAAATGTTTTGCTATCTTACAATCCGCTGTGGCATACCACTAGGGTCTAGTTGTACACTTGTACATTTTCAACATATCTTTTCATGTTTTCTTTTCTTAGAATGCACTGTGGCACATGACTGTGATGTAGCTGCAAATATTAGTCTGTATTGCAAATTTTATTTATTCGTGATTCTGGTTTTTACAGCCATAGCATCGGTGTCAAGCTCCTGAATATCATGGGTTGGCGACAAGGGCAAGGCATTGGAGAACGTGTCAAACGTGGCAAGCCAAAACAGGCTGAGGAACGACCGACTGTGAAAGTGTATGGCTGTGCCTTACCACCAGGCACAGAATCATCTGAAGAGGAAGATGTGTTTGCAGCAGAGCACACCTTTGCACCAGCTGATGTAGATGATGTGTTGTATGTGCCCAAAGACAACCAGCATGGCATTGGATATGTCCCACTAGATAAACACTCTGTGCTGTCAGCACCAATTGATATTGACCAGCCTACAACAACGAAGTGCAGTCTGGAAAAGGGAAAACGGAAACTTGCCATCACAGGACAGGTAGCTACATTATGTCTTTGTAAGCGCCTTCGCTTTCATAGCTGACCTGCTAGCCACTCTCATTGCTTACAGGTTTAGAAATGGTAATATTTTGCACTGCCTAGCAAACTACAAGAAACATTGACCAGAAACTTCTTATTACAGTGTTAATGCCTAATGGTTCTCATTATATACATTATGCCACGACCAGCTAGAGCCTGGCTGACAATTTTTAAAGAGACATGTTACTTTGTGGTCACCACTGACTGATCCCAAAGACTGAGTAGTACTGATTTTGTTATGGAGTGGAATTTTTGACAAAGATTTGTCTGATTTCTGATTTTTTGCCGAAATTGTAGTTAAGTTAGTAATCTTTGCCTTTCCTACAGAATATAGTTGCAGTACGCAAGGTGGAAGATGCAGCACGAGGACACAGTGCAGCAAAAAAAACGACACAAATCAAGGGCTTAATTGACAACTGAAAATTTATTCTTCTGTGCATTCTAAAATGTATTCAGGCCTTTTAAACAATAGATAAATGTTGATGGTAATACAGAGGATTAAAGTACCATCCTTTTTCCTTATGGAGGTATTTGCAGGTGTGGTTACAGGTGTGTCACCACATTTTCAAGTGGGAAGTGTCGTGCACTTCCTGTTCTCTGTGGCACTTATTATTCACATGCACTTTGAGAAAACTAGCTACTTATACAAGCTATTTCACTTTTCTTTTGCTTCTTTTTAGCAATTGTGTGTTAGCCAACCTATGTGCAAGGCTTTTTTTATGTTAACACGCATGGCATAACAATTTTCATGTTGAGGCAAATTTTCCCTCTTAAAGAAAGTTGTCTTGGAGATTGTCATGTCATTTTATTGCATGCAAGAACAACAGGTTCTTGTACTTTGAGAGTGAGATTATCTTTCTCTTGTGTCTTTTTAGGCATTTGGTGTTGGGGCATTTGAAGAGGATGATAGTGACATTTATGCACGTGAAGATATGTCTCAGTACAGTTTTGAGGTGGCTGATGAACCTGATGACAAGCCTCGCAGGACACTTCCAGCAATTGAAGGTACGAATTAAACTTAACTGGCTCCATTTTAAGCAGTGTTTAATATGCATTACTGCCGTTCATTAAGAGAAGAACCCTTTGAAGCCCCTTTGGGGCTTTCAAGATTTGATTGCTTATTAGCAGTATGCCAAAACAACAGTATGCTGGTCCTGTTCAGAGCATGAGCACAAGAGTTGGCACATGAGAGAGCACTGTTTTCACTTTGTCGAGCACTGTCAGATGCCACACACAGCTTCAGATGTCACTATACAAAATGCTGTGGTTGGGGTGCTGTGTGGGAAAAGTAGTGATGCTTGTTGCAGGAAATGTAACATATCATGATAAGCCGGCAAGGAGAGACAAGCACAAGTACTGGCTTAATAGGCCAACCTCACCTTGAGTTTTGCTACATCTCTGCTGTCGCAGAAGCTTCCAATAATTGTGGCTTTTAGGAGAGGCTGAATGTCCATTACAGTTGGAAGCACTGAATCTGTTGAGTGATAGATGCCTCAGTTTCTTCTTTTTTGCTCATTTGAACCAAAATAAACTAGTATACTGCAATATTCCACAGAACATGCATCTCCAGTGGAAGTCAGAAACACCAGTGGAGCAAAATGTGGCTTTCTTCGACACTGGGCTCAAGGTTGTTGTGGATGCCTTAGCATCTGTTGAGACAGGCAAAACTACAGTCATCATGGCCTCTGTAAAAGCCATATGCATGCATAGTGAACGTGATGAAATCAGCCTGTTCTTCACTCACTGAAATATTCAGGTGATATTATCACTGGATTGTGGCACAGTGTGCATCATTACTGCTCTAAAAGAGCATCACTATACAGGCTCACATAACTGCACTCACAACTCTGCATGCGACTGGTAAATATTCGAAAAATTAATCTGTTCTATGCCGCATGTGCACCCACCAGCAGTGTTCCCCTCGTGCTCCCCACCTATTTCTGGCACACGATGAATCTTTGAAAAATAAAAGACAGGTACAATATACAGCATTTTTTGCAGTGAGGAGGAAAGTACCCTTGAACTCTGCATGTGCAACACCACTCCTCCTCTCTGGTAGGTGTTGGCGCAGTGGGCACCAAGGCATGGTACACAAAATACCGATGTCCTACGCTCGTTTGTGTGGAAAAAATGGTCTCCAGAATCATGCGAAATGCATCGACAGCCGCAAAGTGTGTCGGGCGCAGGCTCATCCTGTTGCACCAATTCACACTGGGCGAGGACTAGGGGTGCCCTTGGACTGCAAGCACCAACCGAAAGGGTTTTATCCTATAAGCCGCATCTCATGCGTGCTCTGGACAATTTGTTGCTTGCAAACGGATTTTCAAAAACTTAATTGTGCACCAAGTTCTATTGGCAGCAAAAATTTATGGCATGTGGGTGAGCAGAAAAATAAATTATTTCAGTGCATTGATGTAAGCCGATCGCCTGAAATTTATGAAGGTATGAGAGCACATGATCATACATAGCAAACTCAGTTCATTTTTGCTGACGATAGTTCGTGTCCATGTGGCTATGTTAAAGAAAGAGTAATTTGCACGCACACAGGAATTTATCGACATCAAATGCACTTGAAAATAACCGTTTACACAGATAAAAATTGGCAGTAGATGTGAGAACTGGCTGCATGCTGACAAAAATGAAAGGAAGGGGAGTTCAGCTTTATGCACAGATCCCCTGACCTCATTTCGTTTTTTGCACGTGAAGGTATCGTGTTCTTCACCAAGTTTTGCATGAAAGATTTCGGTGCTCTTTTACCTAAGTTTAATTAAAAATTGTACCACAGTACTCAGTTCATAAAAGCACTGTACTAGACCTCAGTGCCCGGCACCATCTATCTCTGGTATGTTTTAAAGAACACAGTTGATCCCCTTCTTGTAGCCTAGGTCTAGATTTCCATTTTCTGGCGTGACAGTTTATTTGTGGAAACAAACTCATCACCATAGCTATTCGAACAGTAAACTGATTGTACGCATTTTGGACCGATTCAAAAAATGAATTGCGACTAACATCGCTTTTTAAGACAGTCAAGAAATGACTAACTTCACTAGGTTCCAACTATATTCCTAATTGGTTACCCTAGTCTATCTCTTGAACTCAGTCAGATGTCATGGAAAGTTGCTAGGTGATTGCCCCACTTCCTCGAAGGCCGCCACAACCAGCGCTATGCCTTCTCTATTTTGCACTGCGTAGGTCACACCAAACTTGTCATATTTTCTTGACCTACGTCAGTCATCAGCATGACAGTGGAAGCGCCTGCGGTGCCATAATCTGCTGATGTTCTGGCCATTTCTTGACTGAACGGCCTCGCTGCTGCCTGAAAAGCTTTTTCTATCAGTGCGAAATTTTAGAACAGAAAAAAAATTATTGCAGAGACTTCGCAATAGTGATTTGCACCACTGTGCCCTGTTTAGTGTGTGCACCATGATGCATGGTGAATGTGATCGCGCATACCAGCATGGCGTCATTTCCAGCCTAGACACTAGATGGCACCACCATTGACAGAGCTGTCTATACACTCTACTATGGGCCGCACTTTTTTTTTTTGTTCGCAATTTCAGTGGGATCGGGTTCTTGCATGAAAACGGCACTTTTCCGTTCCGTTTTCCAACTGTATTCCAGGGTAACTACTTTATTGTATCATACAGACTTGTGCTGTACCTGGAGCCTAGTTGGAGGTGCCTTTAAGGTTTTTAATTGCAATCGCTGTTGCCCATGATCAAGCCTGACTCCTCATGGCCCTCGTAATTGAAGGCATCCGTTCCATCCATAGCATTCTGAATTCCTTTAACTTTAAGATTTTAGCAACAGTGCCTGGGGACACGGCATGCCACGAATTCAAAATCTACAAACAGACTGTCGGTGTCACTTTGTGATCAACTGTTGCCATCCACTGCTAGTACAAGCATTTGAATTCTGTTTTATATGGTGCACAACTGCACAGGGGTGCATGTTTAAAAATGTTAGAGTGGTAGCAGCAGGCAGCTCTCACAGTCTGGCAGCTCCTCAGAGAGTGTGCAGCGCAATGAAATTTGTACATATGTGAAACGCAGTTGCTCTTTATGGATTTTTTTCCAATTCATCGGCTCTTAAGATGGGGGAAGTGGCCAATACGTGAGCACAGCCCTTAGTTGAGTATCTACGGCATAGAGGCCAAGGCTGTATTTTAATGAGTGCTTTCCTTCAAGCAGGATTCACATGGGAGGATGAGAGGGAGGGAGCGAGCGTTGATGACGCCACCGGTCATGGTGGAGCGGCGAGGGGGCACCACTCTGGCTCCCACCGCCACATCTGAGTTCAGTTGGCTTATCTACCCCACTGCTTTATTCACTTCTGGCACTAGTCGCTGGCTGACTCCTCATGGAAGCAGGAAGCATTTGTGCCTGCTAAGCAAAGCTCCCTCACCCCCTGGGGCATTGGCACCCACGCTGGACCCACCCAGGTGCCCAAAGGCGTGACTTTTTTTTTTGACGTGTGCACACTCCACTCTCGAGAATGTTGAGAATCCTTCCTCATATGAATACCCCATTCAGTTCAGGCTATGGTCACAAGTATGCCTTGATAGAATTTACATTGTACTGGCAACAACTGTAGTGTAGTTTTATTTTTATATATTCATTACATCATATGATTGTAACTGATATTTTCACCTGTATGATAAATCGGTCTGTTTAGTTTCTTGTTGTCTGGGTGAGCATTTGGTGTTTGGTAAGATCAGTGCAATTGTAAATGCGCGAAAATGTTTTTTTTCAGGAGGAAGGAGCAAGCCTCTGTGCGACCTCACTAAGACACTGGAGGGCTTTCACCTGGCGAAAGAGCCACAAGCAGTGTTGAAATTCTACCCACCACCGAAAATTCCTCCAGACTTTAAACCTATTCATGAGGTTCCCAGGCGAGAACGAAGACGTTTTGAGGAACCTAAAAGTGACTTGTGCAAAGAAATGAAAACAGAGCACACAGGTAAGGATACAGTGATTTCATCTGAGGCATCTCAAAAGCTTTTAAACGGTTTTATTTTATTTTATTGCTAAGAATAGCCTATTTCACCAACTGTTACTCAATGTTTTTCAGCTTACCGTTTCACAGTAAGCTTCTATTATGCTCATTGGTTATAGTTAATTGATAAATTTTGTGGCATTTCAGCTAGCCAAGGATTTCTTTATGTGTGTGCTTTTGTAGCTAATTAGGGTTCTTCAAGCTACCGATAAGCCAAACTTTTTGGTGCTTGTAAAGCCTTTTGTTTTGTCCTGCAACATCTTATACCGTAAATGCATGATTTTCTGTCTTACAGTAATCTCACTCTTTTCAGGATCTATCTTTGATCTCGTGTCACCAGCTGACCGGGAGAGACTTGAAAGCATCAAGAATGCTGGCAGTGCTGAAGCAGTGAAAGGAATTGGGAACTCCAGCCTCTCTCAGCCATCTCAGCCTGTTTCTCAGCCAACGTCGTCCTCCAAGGCACCCGTACCTGTTCCTTCCTCGGAGCCAGGAAGACCCATGAAGCCATTTGCAAGAGATGAGGCAAAGCAGAGGCGCTTTGAGCAGTATTTATCTCTTCTAAACTCAAATAGGCTTGGTAAGTGCATATAATTTTTTTTTTTTTTTTGTAGGACCTTCCCTCATTTGCAAATGATGCAGTGGTTACTGTGCACCAGGCAGATAGCATTTTGCGCTATGTTTTTATTTATTTTACTTAGCAGTGCTACTACATTCTAAGCATGGAGGCTTGACTGCAGACCTCTTACCCATGTGGATAATGCAGGCTGATCCACACAGTTTGTACCAGACATATACTCAGACTTAACTGGATTTGATTAACATATATGATAGTGTGCAAAGACTATTGTTGTGCAATAAAGCTCTGAATTTGGTTGCATATTCAGTTACAGTTATGTATAAATATTGCACTATTTCTAGTATAGTGTAATGGCTCTCAGAAAGGGTTGTATACGTTCGCTGACCTGTTGTTTTTTAATTTTTTAGATTACTGAGCTTTAAAGCAAGTGTTTTTAGAGCATCTCACCTTAACAACTCTGTGCACAAGAACAATGACTACTTTAGAAGGGGTTGGAAATTGTGAGAAAGAAGCTACAAATGCCAAAACAACCAAATACATCAATTAGTTCCCTTGCACCTTCTAAAGAAACTTCAATGTTTGGCACCAGCACTTCTTTGCGCAGTATTATGCATGTGAGCCCCGAGTTGTGTTTGTAAAACTTGGGTGTATTATTTATGGGATGTCGTTTTGCTTCCATTGTAGTGTAAACTTGCGTATACCTTGTTTGTGATTTGTTTATTTGCACCACTACTTAGGACAGCAGTGCCCTTGTGTGCTGCTTACAAAGGCTGCTGTGCAGGTAATGTCTCCTGATTGCCAATGTCGGCTCGCAGCGTTGTGAGGGGATAGAGCATGGCCATTGAATTTGCGCCTGTTTGCAATGATTTGATAAATTCTGTTGGCATGCACAGGTGTAGATTGACAGAATAGCTTTTGGCATTGGGGTATGCATAAAGCGCAGCTTTCTGATTGAATTTTTATGTATGGAAAGCATTGCTCCCAGTGGCATTCACTAATGCTTGCAGAATATTTACAAGCCATGTTTTTTATAGCTGTCAAACTGCAAAATGAGAAGCCCCTCCATAGACACATCTGCATTAATTGGTGGATAGTGACCATATAATTTTCTGTGGTTTTGGACCTCAGCCTCAGCACATTAAAAACAAAGTTGGTGTTGTCTTTTCATCTCATAGGCGTCACCAACTATGTCTCCTAAGATGTTGACACACACGCAGCAATAACATTGTATTAGGGCAAATGTGGCAGTTGTCTCGACAGAACCATTGCCAGTGATAAAATGTAATGCTGCCACAGTGAGCCTGAGCCAGAATTGCTGATGTCCTATCATATGACTTCGTCATTGCAGAGAGATCTCAAGATGCTACCCAAGGGGTAATCTTTCTGGATATCTTGAGAAGTAAAACTACAGTAGAACGTCCCTTCAATAAACTCGGTTGTAGTAAAAACTTGGGTCTAGTAAAGTGAAGCTGCGTTCCCATTTTGCCTTTCAGAGATGACTGTAGATTTTTTTTTTTTTTTCAGTTATAGTAAAGATATTTCTTAGAACAGACGGCTATAGTAAAAAGCGTCTGGCCGCGGTGATGTGCTTCTTGTGGAATGATAACATCGCGGCATGGGCGAAGTCTAGGATCGCGAGACCAACACTCGGAGCCAAATGGATACCGAATACGCTAAAACAGCGCTCGTTGAGATGGAGATTGCTTCACTGCCAAGCTCTAAAGGTGCGAGGAGAAGGCATCTTTTTTTTTTAAGGCATTAAGGTTATGAGGCAAAGTCGGTGTGCACGGAAAAAGTGAAGCTGGCTATGAGCGTAGAAAGGCGGCGGCGTGGGTCGCTGAGAAAGGAAAGCCAGTAAAAGTGCAGAAAGGTGTAGAAAAGGAAAAAAAAAAGGCGCACGTTCGTAGCACAGCAGCACGAAGCACGGGGAAGCGGCGGCAAGAAGCGGAGGCACGGTGGCACTGTGTGGGCAGTTTTGCCACGCTTGACTTTGTTGCATGTGTTTCTTAACTATTGCCACATAAATGATGTTGAAGCCACGCGAGACAATGCCGTGATCATGGAAAGTTTTCGTTTTCGCATGGAATCACTCTCTCCTTATATATTCGTAGCTGCGTTGTATTCTTGTAAATGCGGTACTTCCACAAGACGTAAATGAAGTCGGAAACGTGATAACATGTAATTACTGAAAATAAATAATTATCACATAAAGGGACAATAAGAGCAAGATGTAAGGTATTTAGTGTTTCTTTTATAAACCAACACTTCACGCTTAGTAAGCAGCCAGAGAGCATAGTCAGAGCCATGGCATCACCAACAACTGATATGGTAAAGACCCTGATATAGTAAAGATTTTTGCTGGTCCGAGCTACTTTACTATAGAGGGGCTCTACTGTATCTGCTGTGGACACCTATTGCGACCATGACATAGCACTAACATTCAAAATTTCTTCAGTCAGGCTAGAGAATAGGAAACCTCTCTCTTTCAGTAGGATAATACCAGGCCCCATAACAGTTTGAAAGCTGTGCAGTGCATTGCCAGTCTTGCCTGGACTGCCCTACTTCAGCCACAGTACAGTCTGCATTTGACAGCTTATGACTTCCAACTTTTCCGGGCAATGACTGTGACTTTGTGGGAAACATTTTCCTAGCAGTGTTGCTGCCACACATGCTGTGAAGTTTTGGATCACCTTTATTGGTATAGACTTTTATTAGCATGGCATGGAGGGTGGGGCATTTGGCTGGTGAAAGTGAATAGCCAGTGAGAGGAACTGTGCTGCATCTGTTAAAGTGTGTTGTGAAGTTTTACTTCTGATTTTTTAATTGTTTACTTCTTGAAGGAAATAAGGCATTCATTTTTGAGTGGCCATTATGTTAAGTTTAAGTGATCTGCAAGAACAATCTGCATCTAGTAGCAGTGTTGGATTATATATCCAAATAAGCTCTCTTCTAAAATAGAGTTTGATTACCAGTCACTAGTTGCAATCTCTGTTGAAACCTCTGTAAGCCTTTATGCAATACTGCACATTCTCTGTCATCCGTAATAAAAACTAACACTTAACAATATAGAAACAGCACGTCCATCTGTATAATCCAGGAATGGCTGTATGAAAAAAATTAAAAAGAAACATAAAATAATCTGGGATTGCACAAACATTATATCGCTCGATATTGCTGTCTGTGGAGTGAGAGCACATATGAATCTCATAGTTTTCTGGCATTTGTGCTTTGGCTACTAATTAACATTGCTGAAGATACCGAGCCACTGTACCTCTGTGCCACCAGTAGTAACAGAACAATGTGTTCATCGTGCCATTTGACTTCATTGTCAAGGCCTGCAATATCAGTCAGAATGAAGCATCTTGGTTCCATGTGTACAGTCGACGACCAATTTTTGGACTCTCTAGGGACCGCGAAAACGACCGAAAGATCAGGCAGTCCGGAAAATCAAATTTCCCCGAAAAAAATCACAAACTCATTACCAATATGCCGGAGGAAGGGGTCAGTTGTATTGCACACATTATAAAGTTTCTCATGACTAAATTTTGCTGCGCAACATTTGCACGAACGACGGGCGGCAACCGCTTTCATGAGCTCGGCTTGGCTGTGCCGCCCGTGGCATGTTGCCAATGAATGCACAGGTTGGGACAAAGTCTAAACGGAAAAGCGAACATGCCGCTACAGAAATTAAGCTGCGCTCGCAGTGCCATGGGCCCGGAATGAGAACGCGAAGATGGCGAAACAATAAGAACCGAGAAACAGCCAAAGCTAGCGCTCTGCCGGCGTTGGCCTTCGATATTAGGTCTAGTGACTAGAGCCAAAATTTCCTCATTTCCTCCCACGCTCGTCCTCTTCGTGCTCGACCTCTCAGGACGAAAGACTCGGCACAGATGAGTTCCGCGAACTCTGACTACTGTCAAAGTTCGTGCAACAGAAGACATTCAAGAAGAGTACGAATTCAAAACGACGCGGGCACAATGTACTGACTCGCGCAGAATTTCAGAATCTCAAGTTAAGAGGCTCCCTTTAAACTTGAATTTAGTTTTGTTTGATCAAGTTTTCGATCTCTCCTGCAGTTTGAATTAATGAGGTTCCACTGTATGCATTATAAGGGGCTTGGGTATTGGCGGCGAGTGCGAACAAGGCCCGAAAAATCGAGCAGTGAGTTCCGGTGTGTCCAAAATTTCAGGCGCTCTTATACATTGGCTCTGCGGGCCATGTCGCGGTGCCGCGGAAAAGTCCGAATAATCAAGCATGTCCGAAAAATCAGGCGCCCGAATTTTCGGTCGTCGACTGTATATGTTCTATGCAACCACTTTCGACTGTATATGTTCTATGCAAAACAAAGTGCACTCACTTTGTTTTGTATTGCTCCACATGTCCTGGTCACCTTTAAAGCTTGGTTGTTTCTTTTTCATGATGCCAATCCTAACTCAGGGCCTCTCACTTATGAGCAGGTGCAACAAATTTTAGATTTTCTATTGAAGATTTTGCCAGTGCTTTAAAACCAGTCAAATATTATCGATGAAATTCTTTCCTTTTAGCCTCATGATTGTGTTTTCTCTTCCTCCGTGTTGAATACCAAGTAAGTTACCTGCCGGTCAGTATCAAGCTTACTGAATGTAACATATCATGTGTCCCTATTTGAAAGAGGCAGTGGAGAAGATTACACCAACACCGACCTGTGAAGTAAGCAAGATTTGGTGGTTCAGCTGTCACCGGCTAGGACGACTGCGGTAAAACTTGGGAGTGAAAAGTAGACTGAGTGCCCATAGGAATGCATAGAAGCAAAAGTTTTCAAAGCAGTTTTCAGATTTCACAGTGCACCTATGATGTCGTCTCATCCATTCATCAAGAACAATCAAGTTCATCCTAGAACAGATTCTGAACATATGAAGTGTCATTTCAAAGGCAATGCATTTTTAAAATATCGTGTTATGTGTGCATGGGGGTGATTCCCGGCTGGGGGGTAGGAACGGGAGCGCGGCCCATAAGAACACATGCAAGTAAAACTTCCAGAAATATTTTCTCGTTTCACGGAGTACCCATGGAGGCAGCTGTTTGTTAACACTTGGCGAGTGCTTTGAAGAACAATGCGACAGAGTATGCTAAGTCATTTCAAAGCTATGATTTTAAAACGCCACGATAAATGTGTGTTATGTGCCCGACACACCCCCAAAAGATGCTCTCTCAATGTATATTTAAAATATACATCACCTTTGAAATGACACTTCATACTTTCAGAATCTGTTCCAGGATGAACTCGGTTGTTCTTGATGAAGGGACGACATCATAGGTGCACTGTGAAATCCGAAAACTGCTTTGAAAACCTATGGGCTCTAAGCCTACTTTTCACCACCAGTCGGGTCCGGTTGCCACAGACCCCCGCTTTATTGGTAAACACGGTGTTGAATTTGTTAGCTCTCTTCTTTTGTCAGTATACCTTGTACTTAATGCACAAATCAGGGGCACTAATAGGTACTAGAATGAGTGAGTGAGTATCTCCTCTGCTAAAAAGAAATGCAAACTTATCATCTCTATGTTTTTTTTTTTTTTTTGCAGAGGTGTTTCCAGCCATGCAGCCCCTCAACATGACCGAGTGGGAGAAAGAGAGAGAACGTAAAGAGTTTCAAAGGGCAGCTGCAATCTGCCAGCCAAACCAGGGCTTAGAATCCCGGTTTGTTTCTACAAGGACACTCAAGGATGATGACAGCATTGATGTGCCTGTTGATAAAGCGGTGCGCTTTCATTTCTTTGTCTGCACTGTAGATCTTTCCCTCTAGCAATGCTTAAAGTACCAGCTAAGCAAAGCGCATGTTATTACCGGTATTGGCAAAGCACAATCCTTGATGCAGCTTTCAGGTTGCAGCAAAGGCCTTTTGTTAACTCACTCGAACTTTACCTTCAAAGGTTTGGCTACAATATTTCATTTCTGCTGTGCTGTCTCTGTCCTCTTAAATAATATGCAGTGAGCTTCCTTTAGATTGAGCTATTTTGAACTGAAATTACAGATACTGTATGTTGGGCAGTGTGGGAACGTCTTTCTGGTCTGCTGACAACAAAGCATAGAAAAAAAATTAGTGGTGGTGGTTTAGCTCTGGTTAAACCTGGAGTGACGCGATAGCTACAGCTGGCTGAGTGGAACTTGTTCACATGACCAATCATGTGATGAACCACGTGACGAACCACGGCGCTGCGCCGCTGGCAGCTGCTCCGCACCGCGTGGCCAACCACGTGACAGCATGGCGGCGCAGCCACAGGGTGATGGCGCTGCCACGCTGAAGGCTCGAAATTCTACCGTAATGTAGCTATCACTACAAAAAGCTTCTGCATGAACTGCGTTGTTTTTGCTTTTTGTTGAACCCAATCTTCCAGTACTACTAGCAGCCATGGTGACTTCATGCAGGGAGTTGTGAAGTGACTGGAGTTGAGATAGTGTGGACACATACGTCGTTTATATAACCATAAGTGTTGGTAAGCACTTATGTCCAGGAGCTACTTTGCTCATTCGGTTCACATAGAATACGGTTTTTAAATATCCTATTCTATCGACTGACCATTTCCAATTCGCGAGATCCCTGTTCATCGTGTAAATGCACTAAGCATGCGTTGTGTTAAAATACTTGACGTATGGTTACGTGATACTGCAGACATTTCCAGAAGAAAACTAGAAACAATTGCCGTAATAGCATTTGAACTTGTACTCAGGGTAGAGCTTTCTAGAACACAGTAAGTACTTAAGGGGAGATGTGGGTCTTGAAATAGACATTTTTATTGTTAAAGATATCTAAATGAAATTAGGTGTGTATGTATATGTGTTTCTTTTTTCTGTTTTCAAAAATATAATTAGTTTCAGTATATCTCAACTAGTTCCCATATTACAGGAAAATAACTGAAGCCTAATTACAGTAAAACCTCGTTGCTTCGAAGTCATTGGGACCACGAAAAATATTCTAATTAACTGAGTTTTAGAGTTAACCAACCATAGAAAAAAATGCACCCAGACAAAATTTTCGTTACGGGAATGCGATACCTTTACTGGATGAACTTTGCAATTGCCGTATGCAGCATATTGCCGTGTAAAAATCGAATGTCCAGCTCGTAGTCCTTGCTGGCCAAAAAGAAAGTTGTCTCCAAATATAAGTCGACACACGTAGCCCTCCCTCGCCGTTCAGTGTGGTTCGTCCTGCCGCCGCATTTTGTTTTGTAGTTTCCCTTGGGATGGCATAGCGGCACTCGTGAACTCAAACCAACAAATGTGTAACAATGCAAAACAAGGACAGCACTCCGAAGCCAGTGGAGATCAAAAGTGAAAAAAAGGGCATTCCACCCTGATTCTACATTTACGTGAGGCCTGACTGACAAGTGGCATGCTGAACTGCAAATGGTCCTGCAGTTTCGGATTCCAGCACGATGCATGCCCCGGAGTTTATCGGACTCTGAAGTTTGCCCTCACGCTGCTTACCACTCATCCGAGGAAGCGACCGCAAACAGGAATGAGCCGGGTAAACGGTGTGCGATTCACATTTTCTTTAGTGGTACCGATTTGGTACGAATTAACGGCTTTTTTTTTATGCAAGGAGTCCCATGCATCCTACCGGGAACAGGCACGGGCACAGGGCACGTACTGTCTGGCATGCGTCCAAAACTACCTTAGGCCTTGCAAATAGGTTGGCCCCGAATTTTAGGAAAGTCGTTTTTTTGAAGAAAGGTTGGCCTAACCCTCTAGCCATGGTACAGGCCCTCATTGTGCACAGTCAACTCGTTGTGGGCACGTTGCAAGAATGGTCATGTTGCAGGACAAGTACTGATGCTCTTAGGGGTGGGAGGGGCCCACAGTGCACCACTAGAAACTGCCTTGACCACAGCCGGGCTGGAGGGGAGTGACGAGCACCACTGCCTCCAGTCCAGTTGTGCCTTGTAGCAACACTGAGAGTGTCCACGCCTATGTTGCAGTGAAGCACGCCTTCTCCACTGCAGACGCATGATTTGGCTGTCCACAAGCCATACCAGATTGGTTTTTATGATGGGAGTACGGTGCTCGGGCGCTTCACATATCGAGCATTGGCCATTGGCCGTCGCTTCATCGGTGTGCGGCGAAATCGGGATCGGACATCTTCGCACAGCACCTCAGATCTTCTAATTAACTGGACTGATGCACGCCGCAGCTTCTGATTATCTGCTCAAATTTACATTAGAATTTAGGGGACTGCAGAAATTCTTCGAAATATTCAGGAATTCGTATTATCTGAGTTCGAATTTTCTAGGTTTTACTTAGTTAAATTCTGACAGGTCGTTAATACACTTTCTTTCTGCATTTTTTTGGTTTCAGTTGAAATGGGGCTATAGCCAAAGACCTGCCATGTAGAGCTGTGCTAGTTAGTATATTGTTGTTGAAGTACACCATCATATAAAAATGTTTAATTTTGTTTAAGCACCTTAATTATGAAGTATGGGTGTTTATTTGTACGATACTGCAGACCTTATATGGTCCAAGCAGGATGGGCAAAGTTACATCAACAACAAATGATGTGCATAGCATCAAAAACAATAGTGCAATTCAAAATTACAGTGAATGGTCGCAGACAGCAGATTGGCAGAATATGGAGACAGAATTGCACAACGTTAGCAAGGGCATTTCCAAAATGCAAACTATGGTTCACAGAGTTTGAAATGTTTGACTCAGCTAAACAAAAACATCATAGCTCCATAGTGTAGTTCTTTCTGAATTCGACGGTATAAGATTAATTGAAGTTGCGCCATAAAAACTGAATAAAAACTTTCGTAAGGCTATTCAAACACAAATCTGAGAAATTGCATTTAAAGTGCTTGCGCCAGCCATTCAGAGGTCGTTCAAGAGGCCTCATAAAACAGCGGAATGCAGCCATTTCAAAAATATTTTACAGTAGTGAGTAAGCCAGGTAGTGGCGAAGGGGCCCAGCTTTCAAATAAAACCAAGATGGCGGTCATGGGAAGCGATGGGCATGGAGTCCTGCCGCATTTCACTTCTAAATCGCCATTTCTGGCTTCCTGGGTGCGGAATATATAGATATTTTAGTACTTTGAGGTCGAATTTAGACCTTGAAACTTTTTGGCAGGAACTTTAGAGTGCATTGATTTCGAATATGCCTTTTTTGCAAAATTGGAACTTTCGCATTTTTTATCATTTCAAGACCCGCGTCTCCCCTTAAGGGAAAAGATACTGTACTTGTCACGGCCGAACTGAACTAGTCAGATATTCCAAACTTGGCATCCTTGCCAGCATAATTTATATACCTCTCTCTCTTTTTTCCTTGTGCAGTTTGCTTGCTAAGAGGCAATGTGCACTTTAAAATAATTGAAGTGAATCGGCTTCATGCAGGCACAGAAAAGGCCGGCGTACGCCGGTGGTGCCACCGCTGCATCATGAAATAAGGGCACGTGCTTCCCCCGCTGATTGGCACACCTGCTCATCTAGACACCATACCACCTTTATGGAGTTAGCCATTAGCGCTGCCATCCAGACGATGAACAAAGATTTGCAGGCTTGCACTTCCGTAAGGTTTTATTAGAACATCGCGGACGAGAGCATTGTGCTGCATTTCTTTTTTTTTTTTTTTGTGACAGGGGAGGCAGTGATGGTGAACTTTTCATTAGATGACATAAAGCACAATTACTGAGACCCATGGGCTTCCTTCTTTCTACATTTTTCATGCCTTTGGTTCATGCAGGAAGAAACTCCAGATGCAACCAAGGCAGCACAGCTGGGCATGTTTGGAAGGTTGACACATAATGAGTTTGAATGGCATCCAGTCGACCTCCTGTGCAGACGGTTCAATGTGCCCAATCCATATCCCAAGTATGCTCTTCTCTCTTCATTTGCATGAAAAACAACTGTGGGCCTAAAAACAAGCCCTGGATATCCAAAAATTTTTGTATAGTCAAGGCCTGAACATATACACATCTGTATATAGTAGTGTTGAAGTAAATGCATGGTATTTCCACTTTTCCTTTGCTACTGTCACACACCAGCATGTGTATTGAGGCTGTTTGTGGTGGGGTCCTGTGTTAAAATTGGCATCTCTTTTATTGAGCACATGTGCTTAGATTGTTGAAATGCTGTAGTACAGGGTCAGGAGAACACTATTGCACTGTTGTGTGCGTTATTCGGCTATGCTATATTAATTCTAATAACCAAGCATAGCATCTGGCCATAGTCACTTCACATCAGCCTGAGTAAGAATTGCAAGCTGGGCTAGTTGGTTGGTTGACATGCTTGGTTGGCAAACAGCGTGAAAAACACAAGGACAAAGGCAGACAACACATGATGAGTGCTGACTCACAACTGAATCTTTATTAAGAAAGCCATCGAAGTAATGAAAAACTTTCACTACGCATACCCAGCCATCACAAAAAACGAGTGGTTGAGCATCCGCCTCGCATGCGGTAGGTGCGGGGTTCGATCGCCAGTGCCGCCGAGTATCCACCGGTGATACAATGGGTGCAAGCTTTCTCCTGGCCTTGTGCTTGGCTAGTAAGGGGTGAAATATTTGGAAAATGGGTCTTTGACCCCACCTTGAGTAATCGAAAAATACCTTGTGCCATGGTGCTCTTTGGCCATAGACGCCCTTGCGCCATAAAAATCCATACTCATCAGCACTAGAAACAACAATAAATCGAGATACATAGGATCAGTAAAATTCTTTAGTGATATGCCAGCAAAGATACGTGAATTCCTTCTCATGCAGCACAATAGAAGGCTTGCTAACGCACTGCTCTCCCAGTTTTGCGGTATGGAATGCTTCCACAACTTCACGACGTAACTGATCACAGTGCTTCAATCCCTTTCTTCTTAATAAAGATAGAGTTGCGAGTCAGCACTCCTCGTGTATACTGTCTACCATTGTCCTTGTGTTTTTTGTGCTGTTCACCAACCAAGCATGTCACATCTGCCTTATTACAGCTAAAGCTGCTATAGCTTTGGTTTATATATATAGTCCTGCATTCTACCCTGGAATTTACAGTCAGCCATAGAACGTTAATTACATAGAAAATTAGCTTAGTTAATGGAATTTAATTCAATTCAGTTCTGTTACCACCTGCCACGGTAGGCAGGTGGCAAACTGGAGAGAGAAATCCCCACCCCATGTTTAAGGGAGAGGAGGTAGATGGAAGAGAGGAGAGGGTGGGAGGTGACAGGTGGCCTTGTGGCTTGGAAGGTTATGATAACAGCACAAGAATGTGCAACTGAACGGTGGCTGCCAAGGAAAGAGTGCAGACGGTGGCTACCGCGGAAGCTGGAAGTTATGACGAGGGCGGAGGAATGTGCTACCTGAGGGTGGTTTCATAGGATTATGCAGGGCTATATGGCTAAACCAAGGCTATTAACAGCCTTCACGTATTCACACGCTAAGCCGGTAAGGCTAGCTCTGTATCTTTATTTCTCAGATACAATTTATGTATTTTAATGAACAAAGTTTACTATTAAGTACCGTTGGCGACATTTAGTAAAACTTTATGAAATGCCTTCTTTTGTTTACACTTATGATTAATGCTTTTTTACAGCTGTGGAAAAGTTGGCCTGGCTACTGTCACAGTTGATAAACATGCTGTTTTCAACTTTTTGACACCATCAAACAAAGAAGAGGAACCCAGCAAAGCACCTGATGACAGTGAAGGTATGATTTTGTATTATGCTTGTTTAAATGTCACAAGTTTTGTCATTTTATGCCACCTGCTATGTGAATTGTCTAGGCTTGGGCAGTGACCAGGTTATGAGGAGAAACATACTAAGTCGGTTGATATTGCGTGCTAGTTGTAGTGTCTGGTTATTCTGAAGTTTGATGCCTTGTGGCTTGTATTCATATCATAATAATAAAGAAGTGGGGTATTTATCTTTGTCAGCTTTTGCACACTATGCAGACTGATATGGTGTTCTCACTAGCCGTAGACAACAAAAAAATGAATTTCTCAAAGAGCACTGCTGTAATGAGGAAGAGTCATGTTGTCAACTTATTCATCGTGGATTCAGGAAATCAATTCATTTCTGAGCTTTTAAACTCTGCCCTTGCAAAACTCAGCGCACCTTGTGATTCTCTCAAGTCTGAATTCTCCAACAAAAATTTTCAGTTAAAGGCACTCGTTCAAATTTACTCATGAGGAATGAAAATGCAGTGAATTTCTAGCCGCCTTGAAATGCTCTGATCTTAAAAACATTTTTTCCTCTTCCAAAACGGAACAAATGTGTTACCATATGCCTCATCAGTGCCAGATATTGAACAATTTTTAATCTTTTATGATAGAAAATGAAGGACCCAACAAAAAAGATGCTGATAGTTTTTTATTTTATTTTATTTTATTTACACAGTACTGCTAGCCTCTAGGTGAGGCTGTAAGCAGGAGCGGGAGAAGAAAAACAAAAAACATAAGTGACATGCGCAAAACGAATCAAGGCACAACGCGCTGCCTTCAACAAATGAGATGCACTCACAAGCAAAAATAGATGAAGGAAAGTTGCGTGCAGAAACCCAAAAAAAAAATCTCGAGAACACTCCGTAATCATCAATTACTATCTGACCGCATTCTGACAGCATTCATAAATGCTTCAGTAGTAGGGCATTCTACAATGCTGGCCGGAAGTCGGAAGTTCTTGTGAAAAGTAATCTTTCAATCTAACGCAGCTTGTTGTTTTTGTTGACACTTACCTTTAGTGTTCTTATTTGTGCATTAATGTGAACAGTGGGCCTTGGGATTGGCATGAATGAATTCTCATGATGATGCAAGTGCAAGTGGAGAATTTGACAGCCTTCCGAGGTTTTGGTGTACCCTTGGTGATGGGTGCCATTCTAGTAACTGAAGTAGTTTTTCACAGCAAGAACCTTTGTATTCACTGGCATTATTTTAGATGTAGATTTGGACCTAGTTTCTTGATTTGAATAATGAGCCTGACATAGTAATCAGTTTTAGTACATGGTAATTACTACAACTTAAATTTTATTTGAGAAATACTAGTATAACAACTTGCTTGAATAGAGGAACAGTAAATCTTAAAATTTTTATTGGTGTGAAGACCAAAAGGAGGAATTCGCAGAGGTCTTGCATAATTTCTGGCTCTTTCTTGTTCTCAATTGTAGCTTCCTTGTGGAATTCCTTTTTCACTTTAGAGTTAAAGTGTGTGGATTGTAATGAACAGCATGGCTACTTGGGCGTTCCCAATTTTGCTCAGGCCTTGATCAAGTTTCTGAACCTGCTACCTCAAATCCTGGATTGTCAAGGGCTGTGGAAAGCCAGCCTGATAAAGAAGAGGTGAGTCTGTTATGGATGAAAACGTGTCTTATGACAGGCAGTACAAATGTTGCAGCATGCACAGATGCAGTGCCATTGCTTTTTGTTATGCTAAATGAGTTTGGCTGCATCATCCATTGCTGCATGGAAACAGTGCTAGCCTTGCACCTTGCTGTTTTTTACCATCTTGTGTTCAGTTGCACCTATAGGATCTGTTGGTCAGAAATAACAAAAAAAATCATGCCACTATTTTAAGTCGGTAGCAACGTTTGAACTAAGCCAGCCGTCGGTGACATGATTAGAATGCACTAGGACAGGAGATCAAGAGTTAGTTTAATGTTGCTGGCCATTCTTGCGGAAGAGTCTGCTGTTGCGGAATTAGGTAGCTTGGCATGCCAGGCTCTGCTTGCTGTTCTGAATATGCTAGCCGTTTGACTTCTTGCTAAGCCAAGAAGTCAAGGGTGCCACTTAGTTTAGCTTTTGCAGTGGTGAAATGACAAAATTTGACTGGTGGTCCAATCTCCTCGTGATGCTGTTATGTAAACAGCCTGAATTTACAAGTGGGTATGTGTTCAGCACTTATGAGAAGTTTTGTTTGAACTGCCATAGCCAAGTTTAATACACCGCCCTACCATGAAATCACGAAATAAGGATGGTAGTGATACCAGGATGTATGCATAGGAAGGACACAGCTTCATGTCTAATACCCTTGTGTGTTATGATAGATGCCCCTACAGCTTTCTGGCATGGCCATCGGTATTTACAGCTTAAGTGATTACTTAATGCTTATCTCGCTTCCAATTCTGCTAGTTCACAGCAACTGACATTGCAGGATGCAGGCCACCATTAAGGGGGGAAGAGGGTCTCAGAAATAAATTGTTATTAATGAAATCACAATTATGTCATCTTCAAGAAGCATGTATTTTTGCTTGCCGATTCCAAATATCTAATTTAATTTTGTGTTGAAGAAGTCCTTATGCACTTATGCAATATGTTATGTAAATTTTTGCCGAGAGTTTGAAAGAAATTCCGCTGCAGGGAACTTTAGATTGCATGCCATTGGTTTCTCTTGGCATTAAGCTATTCAATAAGGGTAAAATTATCATTCTGCCTGTTGTAGAAGGTGAGTTATAGGATTTTGAAGTCATCACGAATACAAGTTTTTCTTCCCGTTCGTGAAGTGGCAAATTCAAAACCCTGTAACTCAACTTCTATGATATGTAGGATAATAATTTTGCCTTATTGCATAGCTTGATGTCAAGATAAGCAAATGGCATGTGTTCTAGCAAGTTTCCTGCAGCAAAATGTATTGAAAGCTCTTGGCAAAAAGTTACACAACATTATTATATAGGTGCACAAGGACTTGTTTTCCATAAAATTGAATCACATATTTGGAATCAGCGCACAAAACTACATGTTCCTTGACAATTTCTTTATTCGGACATCATTTACAAAAATTTTTTTCCAAGACCAGCTTTCACTACCTGCCCCACCTTGAAAGGAGGCATTGTCGAGCACTAATGCAGTGTGCAAATTTAAGGCACAAAACGTGCATGCTTTTGGTGCTCAGCAAATGCTTTGAATTAAGAGTGTGCATTGTGTGTGCAGTATGCTGATACATGTGTGAGCCCTTTTGTCTACACAGCTTATTTTAAAGGGACACTGAGGAGAACTGTATTATTTTTTTTTTTGTTAGCAAAATCTGATAGTTCGGCATTTCATGGCTTTGTTGCCGCTTGTCCGGGCGCGAAGGATGCATTTATTTCAAAGAAATTTGGATTCGAAGATGAAAAAGTTTTTCCCGCCGCTCTGATTCAAACTCAGGGAACTCTTATGACGCCACGGCAACTCTTATGACGTCTCAGAACGGAGTGACGTGATATGTGACGTAAACGCAGACTCCGTGATTTCTGACAGCTAGCGGTGCCGTGCGCACCCTTCCTTTGCCAGCCTCAGAGATTCGTGGCTTCCATGAAGTAAGGAAAATTCCTCCAAGGTGGCGCCTCTTGTCCTAGGAAGTCGTCACGCTTGTACTTACGAGATTAGCCTGTGGCGGCGACACCTGTATTTTAGTTCTTACTATTTTCTACATTACAAGAGCTTTGTTTTCAGTAAGGGTGGCGTTTTTGTGATCAGGAGCTGCTATTCTATCGATACAAGCCAACTTCAATTTCTCCTCAGTGTCCCTTTAATGGATTCAGAAATTGGTAACGACAGGAAAAAAAAACTTTAGCACTGATGGCCAGGCTTTTGCGTTACGAATTCTGGCAGCAATGTAAAAGTTTTTTTTTTTTTTTTTTGTCACCTTCACCAGTGAGCTTAAGTACTCTTGACTCTTTTGTTGCTCATGGGAGCCAAGATGCTAGGAGTGTGGTTCCTTCTGTGGTCTCAGCATGGTTTTCAAAAGTAGGAACCCGTTTGTTTGTCTATTGGATTGTTTTTATTTTTTTAACTGCTGTTGTGACAGCCACAAAAGAAATGCTGTTTTCTAATTCTTAGACACCTGTGTACTTTTGTGAGTGTATGGTAAGTCCACATGACCTAGAGATGTGACTACACATTCTGAAAAAGTTGCTGATGAATTTACTAGACGTGTCGTGGGCCGTAAGCTGAATATGCTAGAGTTGTTAAAGAATGCATAATTCTCTGGACGATGCTTTTTCTTCTAACTTTGTGCTGTATGGATTAAAAACTAATTTTTGAACAGAAATCTTGCATGCCATCATGGGCCATTTTTGGCTTTCACAGAAAACACCACTCGCTAAAATAAAATGTGCTATGTACAGTAGAACTAAATTTTATGTGACTGGCGTTCATTTAAACTGTTTGATCACGCTTGGTATTATTTATTATAGTATTCTAATTTCAGGCTGTATAATAGATTCTTCACTTGTTTTATAATGAGTTTGTGATATGCCATCTTTGAAGCTTTCTTGTTTATACTAATTGATACTACAGTTGGCTGGAGAAGTTTATGGAAGATGGGAGCCATAACAAAATCTTCTCACAGCTTTGGCTCACAGCCTGGAACTTACAGGTACACTGTATTGGTCATACAGACAAAAGGAGGCCCCATTCAGCACAAAATCCGATGTCGGTGTTGTCGACGTCAGCATTGTGAGCGAAAAATCACGGGCATGGACCTAGGAGGCAGGTGGGCCTCCTAGGTCACGTCACCTTATGGTGTCGTCACAAACTGCCCACCGTGGCAGGTGGCAGTTAAATTAATGATTGGTCGCTCGGGAAGAGCAATCTGGGCAGCACACGGCCTAGCGCTGGGAGCACATGCCGTCGCAGGGCAGTGGCGCACCGCTTAACCGCTGCACCACTGTGCCAGGAGGGGTATGAGGACTCCGAGGGATCTATGAATGTAAAGTAGATAATGACCTTGTGCATATATAGGAATTAACCAATTACGCTGTCTTGTCATACCCTTGAGGCGGTGCTTAAGTGTCTCCTCCAATTTTAGAATTCTGTACAACATACCTGGGCAGCAAGAAAATCCAGTTCTGTTCCTCTTTCCATATTCCATGAAATTTTTGCAGCTGATCCTGTACACTTGGAAGCAATAAAAATGTTGAAGCTGTCTTTGCCTCATTGGATCAGATGGCATATTCATTTATTAATGTTGGAAATATATTAGAATAAGCCAGTAATGTTGGACTTTCATTTACTAGCTCGAAATAAAACACAAGCCATGTGAATCAGTGGTGCATAAATTAAAAAGGTGCGAGTTTTTAGAATTTATTTATCTCAGCCACCTCTTTGTCAAGAGCTAGTTGATGTACTTGATAGCAAACCCGCCTGTGCATTACCATATCTTTCAGGTACAGGATTCCAGCAATGAACCTGAAGAGGAACGTCCGCCCTTGGAATTCTTCAATTCAATTTTTTCAGAGTCTTCTGAAGATGAGGATGAGAAACCCAGAGATGGGCGGGCTGCATCAGGAGAAGCAGCAACACCAAAGGAAGCTGTGGCAGGGGTTGTTGAACAGCTGGGCAGCCCAGTTGAAGTGGTGAAGCGACCACAGCGACCTGCCCTGGGAGTTTTTGCCAACCTGGACTTTGAAAAGCTTAATCGTAGGCCACCTGCAGAGCCTCTGCAAGATGTCCACTCCAGTGCAGCTAGCAGCACTGTGGCCAGCTCTTCCTCAGATAAGAGGCCATCACCTTCCAAAGAGACACCTGATGATAACATCTACGGCCCCAAGTTGCCACCAGGGGATCCTTTCTCTGTGGACACCGAGGCACCAGGACCAGGTATGTAGATATTTGACAGTGGTGTACAGTAGAGCGTTGTTATGGTGAAATTATTCCACTTGAAGTGTAGCACCTCAGGTCTTTTGCTATAGTATGCTGCAATTGTAGGACGTCTGATTTTATCAAAACACTGCTTATGTTGAGGCTTCTAGTTGTATCTTTGACATTGGTGAGGCTGCACTGCATCAGCTGCTGCTCTCCACATCACACAGCATGGGCAGAAGTGAAATTCTCCTGTTTTTCAGCTTCTGTAATGTATAAATTCAAGCAATTTTATAACTGTAAAACAGCAATGTAAAACGACAAAAAGTTTTCAGATACTGTTGAAACCCAGTGTTATAAAAGTCAGTTTCACAATTTCCTTGATTTTACAAACAAAATTCAGTTCTCCTAAGTGCAAGCCCTTGAGCTTAATGTGTTTATGTAAACTTGACAGCATGTCAGGTGTTTGACCATCAAAGCCAATTTTACTAAGTGTCACCAGGAAACTAGAGAGTTGGAAGGTGTGAAAAATAACCAAAAATAATATGCAGAAAATGAATGCCACAAATCTCTAGCACAACTCAACTGTTCTAGATATCTCAGTTGGAAGCATTTTGCAGCTATTAAACTGCAGACACCAAATTTTGGTTCTACGTTCATTCTTTGTAATGGTATGGTGTGGTATAACGGGGTTTAATGTCCCAAGCTGCACATTGGCTATGAGAGACACCAGGGTGGAGGGCTCTGGATTAATTTCAACCACCTGGGGTTTTTTACAATGCACCGACACCGAACAGCACATGAGCATTTTTTGTATTTTGCCTCCATTGCAATGCAGCCACCGTGCTCGGAATTCGACCCCTCAACCTTGGGTTCAGCAGCTTAACGCCATAACCATTAAGCCATTACTGCTGGTCTTTGTAATTATGTACAAGACATCAGTGAACATAAATCACCGCACAGAATTTGCCACTGCCCAGTAAACCATTTATAATTAAATTCTTCCATCATAATGTTTCAGTTTCAACTGCCGAACAGTGGCTATAGCACTGAATCTGACTTCAGGTCACGTGAGCCATAACGCTATTATTATAGCTGCTTGTTTATTCGTTGTCATTCCAGATCCTGATGCAGGCTAGCATTAGAGTTTAAGTGAATAAAAATGGCAAAGCAACGAATAATAATGCAGTTTCTTTGTGCTTCATGTGACCTGAAGTTGCCTAAATTCGATGTCATAGCCACCGTTGGGCTGTTTAAATAATTATAAATTATTTAAAGGGTGCAGGCAAATTCTGTGTAGTGATCAATGTATACTAATGTCGTACGCACCATTCCAAGGAAGAAAACATGCAGCCAAAAATTTGGTGTCTATACTCCTTTTGGCTTTTGCCATGCTTTAGCTTCAGCAACTGTATTTGCTGCGGTGCCAGTGCATTTATGAATGCAGCAAAAATTCTTGGTAAGGTGAAGACTAATTCTAGAAAGAAATGTCAGGTGGGTGTAACAGTGCTGAAAACTCTATGTTGTAACCTAGACAGGTGACAGATGTGATAGACTTCTGAAGGTTGTTTACCCACTCCTGCAAGAGAACTAAGAAGGCACAGAATGCCGTTTAATAAATGAGAAGTGGGTAATGCTACTGTCAAGGGTATGCAGGGAAAAGTTAGACTTGGACGTTAGTAAATAAATCTTTTCCTTGGCATGCTCTCTTTTAGTACATTTTTTTTTTTCAGTTTTGAGTGATTTTTCATTTTACCTTCATTAATCATCACTCCTCCCACAGATATCAGTAATGAAAACACCGATGCTATCATGGATGACTTGGAGTGAGAGTTGAGGATCACATCAGACAAAATGTTTTTCCTCCTCCACATCCCCTTTTCTCTCATGTGTGTATATGTGTGTGTGTGCATTTGTGTCTAGGGATAACATTAAAAATCTGAAAAATTTCATGAATGCTACAACTCATATAAATACCCCTGCTAATGAGTAAGGTACAAGAAGGCAATAACACCTATGTGCATTAATGTGGTAGCCAGTGAAGGGCTAATTTAGTGCTGCTGCATTATAATCAAAAGGACAGGGCAGACTTAGTCTGCTGACACACATGATGGAAGCTAACAGTCACTGGAACCAAGGAGGATTGGGGATGCTTTTTAGAGTCTTAAGCTTTAGTTCTCAATTTCAGGTCTCAGCGTTTGCGTTATAATGCAAATCATAACCCAGTGGCTGCCATGGTAACCGAGGTGGTTACATAACGGAATAAAATAATAGCAGGTGGCAGCGTGATGCCTGAGCACCACAACTCGAAGCTATATTAGGTCGATCCGGTATAAATCCTGTCTGGCAGGCGTCAAAGTCAGGCCACTTAGTCCTGATATTCATGTAAAATTTGTGGACCAACTGTTTGCTGAAGAATGTTCTGGATGGTATCATGCGGTTCAGCGTTTTGTGCAGCAGAAACTTACTGGTTAACTTACGAGTCGAGCTCGTGGCAGGGATTTGAAACCGGCGACCTACGTTAGGTGTGTTAACGCTTGATATTCGATCGCTGCCTCATCATCGGCTCATTTTTCTTTTTTTTTAATTTGTGGTATTCATCAGTGGAAGATTAATAGGGTAATTATTGAAAGATTTGATGAGAAAGCAGAAGATAAAACTACCACATGCCGCCGGTGGGATCTGAACCGACGATGTCCAAATTTCATCTCCAGTGCTGTACCAGCTCAGCTACTGTGACGGCTGTCCAATCTTCTGCTTTTGAGGGTTATTTATGCAGTGTGACCGAACCTTGAGAGTGTTTACCAGCACCACCCTCAATGGGCATGTATTATCTGGTGTAGTAAACAAAAGGACAGCAAATACTATGCTTCGTAATCTTTGCAGTGCTGTTGACGTGCAAGCAGTTTTTCTTGCACAGCTTGTATCCATCTTGCTAAATCACATCATTCATCTGTACTGAGTTTTGAACGGGCTGGAGTGCTTTGTTTTTTTTCCACCATTGATATATTGAAAGTTTTTCATTATTGAGGCATTATTGCTTGTTGCTTCTTTTTCTTTTTCAGCCATTCGTCATGGAACATCCAGCCTACATCACTCCCACAGACATAAGAAGAAAGATCACAAATCAAAGAGTGGCAAAAAACACAAAAATAAACTCAAAGTAGGTTCCGGCCAAATGTGGCATTACCCATGTGGTCATTTTCTCTTTTGTTTGTGTCTGTGGTAATAATCAGATAGAAATGGTAATAGTGGTCTCGTACGTTTTTTTTTTCTTTCATTAAACTTGAATGGGAGAGGGGAAGACTGTGTGCACAGTTTGAAATAATTTTTTTTTTACAAAAAAAATTGTGTTGCCAGAAGATGGCAAACTGCATTTTTTTTTATTTATACATTTAGCATCATCAATGACTTGTGTGAGAGAAACTGTTTTCATCTCTAAATCTTTTTCTGTATAATTTATGTGAACTTATCTGTCACCCCTTGCAGTTTTTATATTGGTCAAAAGACCGTTTCTCTAAGCATTTCACTCCAAAGAAAGCCAAGCACCAGGCCGGAAAAAAGTTTGTGCCCATTGAAAAACTAGTGGTTACCTCGTAGCATTGAGCAAACCCAGCACCTCCTCTATATAAGGTGAATGCTTTGTTAAAAGTAGGTAGTTAAAAGGGAAACAGTCATAAACTTTGCTTAAGAAACAGGCTTGTTGAAATTGGACATAGTTCAGCTCATTAAAGAGGCCTGTCGAGTTTTACATTTAGCCTGATATTTCCTTTTTTTTTTTAGATGCTATTCACAATCATTTACTGCTTTGGCTTGAATATAGATGCAAAAACGGTGTGTACATTGTGCAATAAATGTTTTAAGTTGCTAAAGATATAGAAAAAAGTAGAAACTACTCAAACTTTAAGCGCAGATAAAAAAAGAACGTTCATTAACTTGCTTCGTAATTTAACACGACTCTCAGGCACTGGCAAATCTATAAGTGGAAAATTATGTTGCATTATATTGTTCTTTGTGGGAAAAAGAAAAGGAGTTCATTAAAATCATCATACATGTATTTCGAAGATTATTATTGCTAGAAAAAAATCGTTAATCATGCGCAAAAATGTCCTTTTGTGACATGCACTCTGTCTGTGACATTAGTCGACAATATCTAATAAAGTTAGAGTTGATTTCTTAAGCAGGAACATTTGATCATTTTGCAGAAAAGTTTCTCAGAAAACAAAAATTAGCCATGAAACCAGCATTACTAATCTGATCTGGAAATGATTGTTTTTTTTTAAATGTTTTTGATCTTATGGCTGTATTCATTCTTTTTCTAATTAGTCCAAACTTAAGAAGAAGAAGCACAAGAAACATTCAAAGCAAGAAACAACGAAAAAAGATTCTGGACACAAGAGCAGTGAAACTGGCGAAAGCAGTGACAGTTCAGGGGAAGAATCGACAAAGTATCAGAAAGAACCCTCTTACAAGGACATTATGGCAAGGTATGCACTTTCGATTTGTAAAAATGAAACAGGCTTTCCTCCTTCTTAGTCATTGCTTCCTCTATGTTAGTGCATGGAGGTACTGTGCCACCTAATATGAAAAAGAACAGCTCACTAGTATTGAACCAAACATTAACCTTCCAGCATCCGTACTTCTTAGTGGCTATCAATTAGTTTTCGTATTGAATAAGTAATAAGCCTTGTAATGCACATGGTGCTCAATTCAAACTATGGCAAATACCTATATTGTGCCTTGAACTGAGGCAGTGTGTTCCCTTTCATGTAGGACCAGAGCGTAGGATATACTATCAGTTATCGCTTTTAATCATAAGAAATTAAGACTGAAAGCATCCAATTAAAGGTCACAGATTTTAACTTTAAAGCGGCTCTGAAACACCTTCCGAGGAGACCACATCAACTCGCTCAATCACTGCAATGTGTTGTCATGAAAACCTGAGCCAAATAATAAACTTCTACACGAAATCCTAGGTCAAATAATAAACTTCTACACGTAGCTGAGAACCCACAAAATCAGGCACGAAAGTTGGCGAGCCCTTCCCGGTGACTTTTTCATGCTTGCACACTCCTCCTCCATCGCTAGCACCTGCGTATACAAGTTGAGAGATAGCTAATGGTTAGATTCTTTCTGATGACAGGCAGCTACCATGGCCACACGCTAATAAGCCGCGTAGCTCCAGCGGGTATAGAAGCTCCGCCCTCGGAGGTGGGGCCGGCGGAGGAGCGCCGACCTTCCAGCTTGCAAAAAGTGATGAGAGGAGAGGGAAAGGCGCGAAGACGCTGAAATTCAAATTTTGAACACAAATTACTTAGCTTCAACAAAGAGCATTAAAAAAATTCTTGCTGGTCAATATTCGTGAAGCGCCATGCTTTAACATGCTAGGCATACCGTAACTTTATTAGAGTCCCTTTCAGAGTCGCTTTAAGAAAACGTGGTGGGGGATTTTTGTACTTCATATTTTTTATTGGCATACTCAGCAGTGAGCATGTCAGTTCCAGCTTTTATTTAGCATAGCTGTGCATTTGTAGTATGCACATAAAGCAGTGCATCATTGTGCTTGTTTGTTTGCTGGTTTAGTGTTTTTTTTTTTGTTGGCAACAAAAATTTATGAACTGAATATTTTCATGAACTTAAGCATTTTTGCCATTTCCTGAAAAAAAAAAAAAGAAAACACAAGTTACTCTCAAGCTTCCCTTTGTATGTCCGTAAAATTTGGGATGCAACAGGCTGTCAAAGCAGACTTCAGCATTTTTCATTTTAGGCTGTAAAATTTGCTATGACAGCATGTACGCACTTTGTTTTGCCCTTTCTTTAACGTGCAAGGACTTGAGGTCAATATTTGTTGCAGTGATATTTTGAGACTGACTTGTTGTTTGGATACTATATATAGAAAGTCATCAAGTTGAGTGCTTGACATTTAAGAGGAGAAACACACCTGCGTGTTTTGCGTCTCTTCCTTGGTTGGAAACAAGCTTTTTATTTTCTGACTTGCTGTGTGAAGTAAAATGGCTTGGACTCTGGATATCAAGAGAGCCTGTGTCTAGTTCTCTGACTCTTCTGGGGGGACTTTTTACTCTTTTGGCCTTTTAACATCATGTCTTTCTGTTGTCATGACAGCTGGAGAGTGTAACCCATCAGTTTAGTTCCTTTCCTCTCTCTCTGTTTATTTTATTTTGTTTGATACATTGCAGAAAAATTTATAACAGATTTCTATTCATTTCATTTCTCTGTATGCTGCAGATTGATTACCGAATGCCAAGTGGCAGCTGCTTTGTGTTGTAGTAGGCAGGCAGGAACGTGAAAGACATGCCGGTCTGAAAAAAATGTTGCATAATGGCAGCTTGCCATTAACTTGCTTTTATTTTTCCAAAGAACACTGGAGCAGTTTATGGGTATTTAGGCGGGGTACTGTTCTTTGGCATGGTGCTTTTTTTTGCACATTACTGGCGCTTCACCATATATGTTCACCTACTGCTAGGCCCATTACAGGGAAGGACATTGGGGATACTAAATTGAAATTAGTTTATATAAACTGGTTACCACATTCCAATTGTAAAAAATTTACTTTCACTAAAAATTGATTTTTTTATAAGCTAGAAAAAGCCATAAAATGAAGTAGATATATCATTGCCGTAGGCTGTCTTCATATGCACGTTGGTGCGGTGACGTAAAGTAATATTTTGTTTGCTGATCTCTGAGGCTAGAGCACAGCACCATTCATTTCCACCAGCGATCACAGAGTCCCTAATGCTTTTAACGTCATCATTAATGTCACAAGTGAATTGAGCGGCAAGAAAAACAAACATTTGATTTTAAACTTCAAATTTTTCTACAATAAATGGATCTTTTGTTGCCAAAAGAATGGCAAGAGAGCAATAAAAAGCCAAGCAATTGAATTTTAGTAAGAATAAAACAATGTAGTGTTCCTCAGTGTCCTTTTTAAGGTGTCAAGAAGGCCTGATGTGATGCAACGTGTGCAAAGTACTCCTATTGAACAAAAAGATTACAAGCCTCTGCATAAAAAAAACTAGCTTTTTTTTTTTTCAGAGCTTGAGCTATTACAAGCTTATCTAACTAACAGAATCCAGTTCGTGAAATTAGATGGCGCGAAATCAGACGTCCTGGGGCTACCCTCGGGAGTCCCTCAGGAGTCTGTGCTGGGTCCCTTGTTACTTTTATGCTAAGTCAATGATACTGCAGTTTCTACTCCATCCCATGTTAAACTCCGGCTTTTTGCAGATGATTGTTTAATTTACTCTGTCATTTGAAACCAAGAAAACCAGTTAATACTAAATTCGACATTGAGTGCTATTAATAAATGGTGCACAGTATCCAAAATGGAAATCAATTATGCAAAAACTTCATTTGTTACAATTTCAATAAAATCAAAATATATTTTCTTTTAATTATGAAATAGATGGGCACTATATAACGCGAGTCGACCATTTCAAATATATAGGAGTTATTATAACTTCAAATCTATACTGGCATACACTTATCAATAACATGTGCTCAAAGGCCGAAACGAAACTGTGGTTGATTAGAAGAAAACTGAACTATGCTTCCACAAAAGCAGAACTACCAGCTTATCTCGCGCTGGTACAACCAACACTGGTATATGCGAGCGTCATATGGGGTCTGTATCAGACAAACCAAATTGAGCTGCAGGATCTAAAAAATTAAGAGAAAGGCGGCTAGGTTCATTTTGTCAAAATTCAGATTGACAGATTCTGTGACTGACATGCTCCATGAACTCAACTTTCAAAACCAAGGAAGGTTTCCAGGCTAAAATTGTTTTATCTGTTATACAAGAACCACTTTAACTTAAACACAAGCCTCTACTTGAAACAGCATTCCTCTGGAGCTGTGAGATCTTCTCACAAAGATCAGGTTGCACCCATGACGGCCTGAATTGATTCCTTTAAATACTCCTTCCCCAGAACCATAGCTGAATGGATTTCCTTGCCTCAGGTCCTTTTACAAGCAGGCAATCTATACTGATTTGAAACCTGTCTGTCTCGTTACTTAAGCCTATAGAAGCCCTTTACCATTGCTGTCATTCATTTTGTTCTTTACCTGCAGTTCCGAACCTCGGTGGTCTGAAACTGAGAATATTATTAAGAACACTCGTACTATCTGACGCACTTTGGCTGTATCTGCGTGGCAAGATGACTGTGTCGTGATGATTGCTGATTTCATCTAAGTTTGTACATAAATTTTATACTTCTGGCTGTGTGTACTTGTTGTCTGCATCCACCCTGAAACGGCCTAACGGTTGACAGTATCAATAAATAAAAAATAAATTAAATAAAATTACTATGCTGTAATTTTTTATTATGCTTACACCTTTGCTTCTAAACCATCATGCTAGCTCATTGGCAGTGGCTTATTTTCTTTGGTATTCAGCTGGTGATCACTACGTCATGGGTTAGATCCCAGCCACGGTGGTATTTCGATGAAGGTGAAATACAAAAATGGCTGTTTGCTGTATGATGTCAGCGGAAGTTAAAGAACCCCAGGTGGTCGAAATTAATCTGGAGCCCCTCACTACGGCTTCCCTTATAGCCCATGCGTCGCCTTGGGATGTTAAACCCTGCCGTTTACAATTTACCTTTACTTCTGATGTTTATTTGAAGGGCTCTTAGTTCCTCACCAAAACAAACATGCACAAAGAGTATCACACAATTGCTGACTTTTGTGTATGGATGTGCTATGTCAGGGCAATGTCGACCAAACAGATTGCATAACTCGTGCTACAGAGCAGCACTATGGATGCATGTATGGTGATGACAAATTGGTGGCAGTAAAGTCTGATGTATGTTCTAAGACCAGCAAGTGCCCATACCTTTTTCTTCTATAATTATTTTCAGAATTTAATTAAAATTGTTTGTATTGTTACTACTGCAGTGTTACCCAGGACGTAGTCCGAGTAGTGTGCCTTGGCTGACTCCTGCCTGGAACTTGCATAGTCTCCTACGACTGGCAAAAAACAAAAGAGAAATTTGTTGTGATCACATGATGTAGAGTAAGCCTTATGAGGCACTATTAGAACTTTCTTCCATGCTTCAAAACTTTAATTTGTTCATGAAACACAGAAATGGAGAATATCCCTTACAATTCTATGGGCCCTTCCATAAAGTGTTGTGTCTGACAATAATAATATGCAGCTTTGATCATGTTGGCCTTAAGTTAGCCAGCGTCCCGTGCCATTAACTGAGGCAGTGCGACCAAGTTGAGCATAGCAGATTGCATTTACGTTATAAAATAGCACTTGAGACTTTTGTACTGGGTTTTCTGGTGACGCTGCTATGATGCCTGCAGTGAGCATAGTACGTAAAAACAGCTTCACTGAAAGGAAAAGCTTTTTAAGCGCATTTAAATATTTGGCCAAAAACGTGGGGGCCTTCTTAACCACATTCTTAAAGAAAATGCGATACCATTTAGGTTGCCCGCTGTGATGTCTGCAGTGAGTGTCTGTGTTCTTGCGATTCTCCTGCAAGAACTCTGGTTGGAACCAGTTTTATTGCCTTTATATGGCAGCATGAGTCATCACGTTCTAGAATGTTCCAGTACCTTCCATTGATTATACTAATCCAACCCACTAAACCTAATTTTCTGGGGTGGGTTTAGTTCCAAAATTGGTGGTCCTCACATTTTCAAATTTGGCAGTGCCATGTGATTGGTCCACTGGAGGTCACGCGGTGTGGATGATTTCACAACCCTCTCAATCGCAGTCATAGATTGTGGGGAGTCCTCATACCCCTACTGGTGCAGTGGTGCAGCAGTTAAGTGATGTGCCACTACCCTGGCAGGGGGCTGGCTGTTTCAAACACAGCCATTGGTGGCGCTTGTGGGACCCAGGTTGCTTTTCCTGAGCTCCCATAAGACTCATGTGCCACACCACGGTGGGCAGGTGGCAACTGAATTGGTTTTGGCAACAGTGGGCAGTCTGATGGGCATGATGCCACCTTCTACGGTGGGCACGTTGTGATATCACAAGGTCACGACTTCTCTCGACTAACCAGGAAATTTCGTTGCAGGGAAGCCAGTAATTTTTTTTTAGATGAAAACCATAATGCTATTGCATTAATGATTGGGGATCCTTCAGAATTGCAGATTTGGCACTGCTCTCCAACTGGTTCCTTTGGGGTCACATGACCCTGATGACATCTCCCAAATGACCAATCAAGGAATTTCAAATTTAGTGGTTCTCTCCGATTGGTCATGTGACCCCAGTTAACTAATCAGGAAATTTTGTTATGGAGAAGCCATAAGCTACATGATGACAGCTTAATTGCTATATATTGCACTAAAATGCCTTGCTAGTGGCCCACACACTTAAACTCAAAACTCCAGCCTCTAGAACCTAATGGACAATGTGTAAGATTGCTGTTCATGTTAACGTCCTTATTATAGATAAATCTGGAAGTGTTATGTTAGCTGTCCATGGTTTTCATCGTGCTGGTTGATGTGCTGTAGTTTATCTAATGTATAAATGCACTGTTTGACGTTGTGAAATCTGTGTTACTGGTCACTGCCACGATGTGTCCCACATTACTCATCTGTTTCCTTTCTTTTCAGGCTTGAGAAACTAAAGAAATTGATGTGACAAAAGGAACCACCTGCAGAGACTCATGCCGATATGTAAATAAATCCTGACAATGAACTACATCGCTCTTGAAGATTTTCGTTGTATGTGTGATTGTTGAACTGCAGATGGTGGCATAGAGCTTGTACTACGTCCTAAAGAGTCGCAATTGTGGTAGTGCTGATCCCAAGGTCTATCCTTGTGGATGAGAGACTGGCTGTAATGGCTGATGCATTAAAACAGATCAGAAGGTGGCAGGAGTCATATGAAGTGATGAGTTGCCTTGTGTGGACTCAACATATATACCTGGACTTCAGGTGCGAATTATGATCCAGTGGAGGGGAAAATGTTCATACTTTCAGATTTCTGTAAGGGACATGCCAAAATTTCAAGGAAGAAATTCCAACCTTGATGATTAATTATCCAATTTCTGTTGGGTCCTCATACATCCACAATGTGACTCGGTACTTTTTTCACAGTCTCAATGATAACTCTTTTGACTCATTCCTGTCGTAATATGTATCATGTAAATAAATCAACACATTTCGTGCACTTTAAAATGTTTGCTTTCGAAACAAGCAAACAAAAATTGACACTGTGGAGTCATCTGGAGCGACCCTGCGACTGGCAGTGGCAAAATGCCAAAAAGGACGAATTGTCCCCAGCATGCTCTGGATAGAACTCTCGGAACCTTGGCCAGGGCCGGACGCTGCTGCCGCTGTTCTGCTGCTGTCTCCTCTCCGGCAGCCCTCCAATAAATGTGGCCGCAGTCGCATTCCTGGGCAACCTCCACATTGAGGTGACCCGTCGAGCCACACGTTTTCCCTCAGCTGCGTTCCTGGATGGCGGGCTGGCAGGACCCAGCCTTCGACCCGCCTCTTCCGGCCTCAAGGCGCCGACAGGTGGTTCGCTCAGTTCGAGGTTGTGCTGTACCTGAACGGCATCACCATCTAGCCATTCAAACACGCAGCCCTCTGTGATATCCTCCCACCCGACCTGCTGCGCTGACTCGCCTGCCCTGTCTTGGGCTGCCGGCCATATGATGAGCTGAGCGCAGCCGCCTTGGTGGACTGTGGCGTCTGCTACGTCCCAGTGCCGCTCTACGATGCTGCAGATCTGCTTTTGCCATCGCCAGCAGCTGGCCCAGCACCACAGCCTTGCTCTCGCCCACGCCGCCTTCGTCACAGCACTGCCCACCTCGGCAGCCCGTGGCCGCCTCCCTGCCACTCTAGCCCAGCGTTTCCAGCCCAGCCGTCCCCTCCACGACACACCAGGTAGGCTCAACACGAGCTTGGCTGCATGTCCTGCTCCCAGAAGTGTCCTCTGCGCTTCTTTGGACCTGCCTCCTTGCTCTCCTTCGTGTCAGCCCACGACGACGTCCACCCAGTCCTCTCCACACCACCCTACACAGACGTTGTCGCCACCCCCTCCTGTTGACAAGGTGCGCTATGCAGCAGCATGCATGTCACGGTTTTTGGCAACACCTCATCAGGCCTCTGCAGCGATGTCGAAGCTGTGGCCAGCAGATGCCAAAGAGGTCTCGGTCAAACCCACACCTGCTAGCCACACTTTCAGCTCCTGCAAAGGTCCGCACTGCACTAACAGTCGCAAGAAACAGGATGAGAAGGCCAAACTGCTGACAGAAAAACCAAGCATGGCAATTGTCACCCACTCTACTTTGCCTGACAAGGACCCTGAACCAGTGCCAGCGCCTGTCCTCAAGTCAAACCAGGCCACTGATATGGGCCCTTGCTCCCCACTGGTGTTCGCATCTTCAAAGCCCGAGACCAGTGGCTCGGCGGTGGCCAAACGCAGGTTCAACGGGAGCCCACTGCAGATGCAGGTTCCAACCATGCTGCAGCTTCATCAGCTTCATGAGCCGCCCATGCTGACCACGCAAGCGGACGTGCCCCCGGATGCTGCCGCCACTGCTCTGCTGCTGTCTCCTCTCTGGCAACCCTCCAATAAATGTGACCACAGTCGCCTTCCTGGGTGACCTCCCCACATCTATTTAAAAAAAAAAAAAAGAATGCTGTGTTCATTTTGCATGCCTGGCCCTATATCTTTCTGCACAAAGTTTTCCAGACTTCAGAATATTGCATTCACATTTTTGGAATGCACCTTGCATAAGCAGGATTTGATAGTGTTCAGGTAATGTCCGTACATGTGGGCACAGCGCCTGAAGGGGATATAACTTGGTATTAATAGTTTCATGATGCAGCATCTGATGTTACAGGCAGCCCAAGCACTGTTACAATGGCAACCCAAAAGAGGAAAAGTTGCTTGTAACCTCAGAAGCCCTCTTACTCGGCAATGAATGCAACATTGCATGCATCAAAAAGTCTGTCATAAAACACACCACAGAAAATTGTTCATAATACTATGATGTGGCCATCCTACTCGCCCCAACTGCAGTCATTTGAGAAGTACTGTCCATTCACTTCTGCTGTGCTTCGTGCTTTCGCAGCAATTGTGTTCACAAGCACTTTTATTGCATGTAGGTTATGGAATGCCACATGCAAAAAGTTTTATCAATTGTTTTACTCGTGTAGCTGTGTACGACCATTTTGAACTTCGGATAGTTTGACAATAAATATTCTATTCAATTTGCACCGCGATTTTGCTGTTCAAACTATTTGAACCTCCTAAACATTCATAAATTCGAATTTGTTTGTCTAAACTCTCGGCAAAACACGAGATTTCTGAACGACAGTATCTTGCACTTGTAACATGAGGTAACTTGCCCTCTCTATAACTGACTGTCAGCACGTGGCACAAGCCCGCAAATGATAATGCTAGGCCTTGCATAAATTTAATGCGCTGCTGGCCCTGGAGGGCTGCCGCAAAGGGAGTGCTCAGGATGCAGTCGACAACTGGCTGTGAACCTTACTGGTAGTGATCTTGTTTTAGATCATTATGATAAGAGACGCAATGCGCATGGAAGTGGCCGGCTTGTGGAAAATGGAATGGGCAAAGTTGTGGTTTGAGCATGCTGCTGCGGTCGTTTCGCAGCATTCGCTTTGATCGTTTTTCATTTTTGTCAGTTGGAGTCTGGAAACTGTGTCTTAAGGCCTAGAGGGCCAGAGAAAAACGCATGACAGAAACACTGACCTCGAAGCCAACCCTTGGGTTTGGTTAAGCATTTGGGTTCACCACGGGGCTTGAAGTCCTGCGATACCGATACATGCAGGCAAAGCGGGCTATGTGTCATCGTAAACGCTGCATTTTGGAAGATATTCCACAACCAGCACTTAGTCTTCAGGCGTCAGGGGGGAGCTTGTAAGGGATGGTCCCACTCTCGTTGCAGCTGAGGTTTCCGCTCTTGTGTCAGTTTCGCGAGCCATCTTGCGTTTTGCGAGCAGTGCCCTATGCCTTGCCTCGCTACTAATCGACCTTTGACGTCACTCCTTCAGTAAAGAGAAAGCTGCAGGTACCTCATGGCTGCCCTATATTTATTATTTTATTTTATTTATACAAAATACCCCTAAGGGCCCTCATTACATGGGGGGGATACAGGCATGTAATCAAAAGTAAACAAATAAACCACAATTTCAAGAAACTACAACAAAACAGATAAAAGCATACGAGTTTGCAAGAAAAATCCAAAACACAAAATGAAACATTGAAAAGTAGAGGGGAAAAACAAAAACATGAACAGAGCAGCACACAGTATATATAACGTTCATGATGCAACTGCTTATAGAGACTGATTTCAGCATACAGCTAATCATTATTAATTGAATTCTGGCATTTCTCAAGTGGCTGTATGGCTATGTGCTTGTTGAACAAGAGGAGAAAGAAGCCATTTAACATGGGGTTCCCTGGTGCCTTTTGTAAGCTGTTAGTATGTGTCAGTAATAAGTACATTCAAAACCCCTGGTCATAACAATGCTCAGACTAACATGGCACACAACAGTTCCAGGAAGCAACCTTACATTTCATAAAAGAAGTAATGCAGCAAAAGCAAGTACAATATATGCACAACCAGAGCAGAATAAACTAGCATAGCAGCCACATCACTTACTGTGGTGAACTGTGTGTGTGTGTGAAAGACAGCACAAGGGTGATGTGGCTCAGAAGAAGAGCCACAACCCCCCTTGCATAACAAATACAAAACACTTATGAACATGACAAATAAATACTTCAACAAAGAGAGAACACATAAGCAGTAGGCAGCAATCAAGAACTAAATATTTTAATTAATAAATTCTTCAACAAAGAGAGAACACATAAGCAGTAGGCAGCAATCAAGAACTAAATATTTTAATCATTTAGTAACACGCGTCATGACTCATGAATATAAACAGTATATTTACGCTTCTTTCTGGCGGGAGCATCTGCTTCAACTTTGTATCTGTGCTTCTGTTGACAAATGAGGTGTACCCATGTAGCCTTGTGTGGCACATTAACTTAAGAGACTTCAGCCTACTGAACAGAACATACATTGCCGGTTTGGCCTCCTTTCAACCAGATTCTTACACACATTCGATATGTGGGCACTGGGCACACTATGTGATTTCTTGTCCGAAGGCAGAATCTAATTCCTTTAATAATATACACATTCTTCGGAGGTTGCGGCAGCAAATATGAAAACGCTTTTTCGGTTCTGGAATAGAGCAGAGCCTCACCTGAAAAAAAGTCTAGTAGCAAATGTGGATCATGCTTTTTTAAAGCCTCATGATGTGTTATTCGCCTTTTCTGATGCCTTTTTCTAATCCGGCCCAGTACTTTCTTGTATCTGTCACTTTCAGAATGCAGTTTCTCAATCCACTTGAGGATGTGAGCAGTGTATGCACATGTGCGTCTCCTCTGCCTTCTTTTTGGCGCTTCCGGTGCAGATGTCACCATTACCTGTCCAACACTGGCCTGTCTGGCACCACTAAAGCCACTGGGCCAGCTTCACCTGAAAAAAAAAAAGGAAAAAAAACAGAGTCTTTTTGTAAACCTCACAGAGCAGCCTAGATCCCATACAAATTACTGTTAGGGTGCAACCAGAGGGAAACTAATTGCCTATCGTGCAATGCTATGTCGTGTTTTGTTTGAAGTAATGAATATAATCACGCAGAAATGAGGATTCATAGGTGAAGTTTATCATGTAGTGGTCGGAAGATTTTTCCATCTAAGGACCACATATTCATAACCACAGAAATTAAATGTGGCAAGAAAGCAGTTCATTAGAGAACTGGCAAAATTTTATGAAACATTGATAGAAAGCAACAACCCTTGCAAAGTAAAGGTTTTTGTATTAGTTCATACTCGGCTACATAAGCGAAGTTTACAAAAATGTGACTGCGGCACATTGTATTTCCTCATGTATCTCGATCGGCTGCTGGGTCATCGTTTACATGCACCACATCAAGATTCGTGGTGCCATGCCCAGTGTAGGCTGTGGAACGGCAAGCTGAAGCTGGCATCAAGTGCAGGTGGCAGGGAACGGGTGCGCATTTTCCACATCTGATATGCTAGAAAGTCGAGACTGGTCACATTCATGTAAACATGGTTGCGAGACAACTGGTATCTCGAGTGCTCTATATATGTTGCATTATCAGCAATTTAAATACTTTGTGAACAAAGTTTGGTTTGGTTTATGGGGGTTTAACGTCCCAAAGCGACTCAGGTTATGAGAGACGCCGTAGTGAAGGGCTCCGGGAATTTCGACCACCTGGGGTTCTTTAACGTGCACTGACATCGCACAGTACACTGGCCTCTAGAATTTCGCCTCCATCGAAATTCGACCGCCGCAGCCGGGATCGAACCCGTGTCTTTCGGGCCAGCAGCAGAGTGCCATAACCACTCAGTCACCGCGGCGGCGTCTTGTGAACAAAGTGACTGAACGTATGCCTATAACTATGTGTTTTGTTCTGAAAACAATAAACAGCTTAAGTATTTACGCAGCTGTATCTGAACAATGTGAACATTTTCATGACATGTATGAGTTATGCAAATGGGAGAATCAAGAAATTTTTTTGCATTAAAGTAAAATTGATGCACTATTACAGACCTCTCGATATGCATCACGAAAATATCAAGACTATCGGTCCACAGTTTTTAATGCAAATGCAAAAATGAGCATTTTGCAAAAAATTCTCAGGTTTTCTTTGTGCACTTACCATCATAGGTTAAGTTCCATGGTGCTGTTGTGGGCACTCTGATGGGTGTCCTTGGGCCAGAACCTGTTGGAAAAGGACAAATGCACTGTAGGAGGCTTGAGACCAGGTGTTTTAAGACTGAGGTGCAATTTTTCTTAAACTAGCTTTGCATTGCGTATGTGAAAAAAAGGGAGGAGAGAACGAAGATGGGTACAGAAAAAGTAAAAAAAAAAAAGCGGCCCGCGCAAAAGGCGCTGCCTCGCTTACAAAGACCCTAAAGCGCCCTCGTCCTCCCATTCCCCCAACCGGGCGGAAGCGACGTGAAACCGTCAAAAAAGCCATACCGAACTGGGCGAAACTGTTTCTGGGATCTTCACGAAAGCGGACACGACAGAAATGAACGAGATAATTAAGAGATGCGTCACGAGATAGGAAAACTGGGGAGTTAGGTGCCCTCCATTATATGGTCGATCGTGCGCGCTTAGAGTGAGAAACGTCAGGGACAGCCGGGGAGGAGGGCTGAGGGAAATTTACAATGCTTAGAGCAGGCGGCAGGTTGTACTACGTAAAAGCGGTGTCTGGAGCGGCAGCACTTCGGTGCACAGTAATTTCGAGCAACACTTCCGCGAGGCACAGTGGGGAGTTCAGCACGAATATCGCGAACCAAAGCTGCCTGTGCATCTAAAAAAACCAACTCCGACGGCTTTTCTGTATGCAGCTCACTGCGAGCTTTCGATTTTCAGCGCGCTGCCCCAACCTACTGGTGTTAGCGAAGCCTGCGCGATAATGCCGCTCACATATCGCGGCTGCAGAAAACACGCACAAACAACAAGCACATAATATATATGCAAGCGCTAAATTCCATAAAAAATAAACCAAACTATAACATCGACGCACTTCAGATTAAGCCAGACAGTGAGGCACACACACACACAAACGTAAGCAAGCAAACCAAAGTAGCGAACGGTAGAGAACAGCAGCACAGTCCCTTATTTTTTGCTGTAATGAGTCTAAACGTACTTTTTAAACGCATCTCGCAAAAGCAAAGCCGCTGCAGTAAACGGCACCATGGGCAATTCCAAATCGCAACGGTCAACGGTGACCAAAACAAAAGGCACGAAGGACGCAACGGTTTTGTGAACTTGTTACGCCAAGAGGCCTGGATAAAATGTACAGTGAATTCATAAATACCTGAGGTGGGTATAACACTGAAGAAGCGTTGACCACTCTTATCGGATGTGCTGTACCACTCTGCGCTGCTCACGTGCATACGTCGCGTCGGCATCGTCGGACACATGGAGGAGGTGGTCGGACAGGAAAGTCATTCCTCCTACTTTCGCCCACGCGGGGGACCTCGGCGCGGAGGGACGGGGAGACGAGGCGCGCTACGTCACCGGCCGGCCAAACCCCTCCCCCGCTCCCAAATTTAGTATTCACACGGGCAGCGGGGAGCCGCCGCGGGGATCTAGACGCGCGAAGCGGCCGGGCGGCGTGGGAGGGGTTAAAAAAAGGGCCGGACGGCCGGTTTTGCTGTTCTTTGAAGACAGCGAAGGCTAAAAAAAAATAATAAAGATTGAAGGGAGATAAGAGGGAAAAGAAACCGAATAAGGGAAGCAAACAGACAGTTCCCAGCACCGGAGCTGAATACACGTCGAACTTTCTGGCGCTAGAGGATCCAGAGCAGGAAATGGACGTCGCAAAAAGGCGCAAGTACGTGTTGTTGGCGGCTCTACTTGAAACCGAGGATGACGACGATCTTTTCAAGAAAAAGCGGCGGTGCTGGGTGAAGCCATGGATGCAAGAAAAGTCCCTTGGTGTGCAGCACAGTCTGTATAACACGCTCCGTGAAGATGACCCGGACGAATACCAGAAACTGCTTCGTGTGCCGCATGAAGTTTTCTTGTGGATGCTGGAACGCATCAGACACCGGATTATTATTATTTTTTACAACAAAAGCCGCCATCTGGGTTTACCATGCTCAAGGAGCGGGGCTGTGCTGATCTGAGGAGGGAAAATGCCGACAGTCGAGGGGGGAAAAATTAGACGAAAAAAAAGAGATGCGTGAAAGATAGAAGAGAAGAAACTCTGAGAAGATGCAGACAAACACAAAGACGACGTATGCCACAAAACGCATCTTGCTCTAACCAGTTCATAAATATTGGACTTCAAAAATGTTTTTATTAGTGCACGCATTCCTCTTCGTCCAACGTGCGCAAAATCCACGGCAAGAAGTAATACAGCTCCGTCGACAGCGGAGCGCCACTCACAGCGACCCCAACGCGCGCCCTGCCAAGTGCCGCCTAATCTCCCGGGGACGCGGGGACTGAACGTAGCCGACGTAGCGGCCGAGCGAACGGTCCCGTCCCCCGTCGGCGGCGGCCGCCGGACCAAAACCGGAAACTGCGTCGCCGCGAGCACTCTCGAAGGCGTGACGTGTACGCAGCCGCCGTCAGTTCGGGAGGGATTCCATCCCCCGTGTGAATACCCCTTAAAGCCCCTAGAAGCTCATGAAGGGACTTTAGGATGGATGGATGGATGGATGGATACGGCTGAACCCTTTACATCGGGCGGTGGCTCAAGCCACCTAGCCATGTCTTGTGAAATTTTACTCCTGTCTTGCTTTTAGCCACCAATCAGATAACCTTCGCTTGGTTACTTCTAACCTCTTAAAATCCACTTTCCCCTCACTATCCCTAAACCCCAATGCCTTGGGTAAGTCAGCCCCGCTGCCTTCCACTGTAGGGTGAAGCCCTTTACAGAAAAGTATCAAGTGTTCAGCCGTTTCCTCCTCCTCTCCGCACGCAATGCACAAAGTGTCTATCTCCTGGTACCTGACTCTATACGTCTTAGTCCGCAAAACTCCAGTCCTGGCCTCAAACAGCAAAGAACTTCCCCTACAATTATCATAGATATTTTCTTTGACAATTTCCTGTTTAAAGGTCCGGTATGTTTCCAGTGCCGATTTCGTCAGCATCCCTGTTTTCCACAACGCTCTCTCTGTTCCTTTAACCTTTTTCTTAACCGATAAATGCTGATTTGCCCCCTTACTGCTGTCCAGATATTTGCTTGTCAACTTTCTAGTTCGCTTTCTCCATTTCGTGTCAACATTCTTTATATACAGGTATCTGAAAACTTTCCTAGCCCACCGCTTTTCCTCCATCCCTCTCAATCGTTCCTCAAATGCTATCTTACTGCTAGCCTCTCTGCTCTCGAAAGACGCCCATCCCATATCCCCCTGTACCCCCTGATTTGGTGTATTGCCATGTGCTCCCAAAGCTAACCTCCCTACTCCCCGTTGCCTAATTTCCAGCCTTGCTTGAACATCTGGCCTCATACACAGGACCGCATTCCCGAAGGTCAGGCTAGGGACCATCACCCCTTTCCAGATCCCTCTTACCACCTCATACCTATTGTAATTCCACAGTGCCCTATTTTTCATGACAGCTGCATTCCTACTAGCTTTATTCATTACATATTTTTCATGCTCTGTCAGATACTCAACACTGTTATTTATCCACACCCCAAGATACTTGTACTCATTCACTACTTTTAGCACGAACTCCTGTATTCTATGCTCGCCGCCCTCTTCATTAAATATCATGACTGCAGATTTTTCCTTACTATACTTGAAGCCTAATCTATCTCCCTCTGTACTGCATATGTCTAACAACTTCTGCAGGTCTTCCTTGTTGTCAGCCATTATCACTATATCGTCCGCGTATATTAGTCCCGGTAATGTCTGTTTAATCAATTCCCCTTGCTTGAAAAAAGATAGGTTGAAGCCTAGTCCACTCCCCTCTAGCTTGGCTTCCAAACCTTGCAGGTACAACATGAACAACAAAGGGGACAGAGGACATCCTTGTCTAAGCCCCCGCTGTATCTCTACAGGCCCTGATACATTTTTTTCCCATTTTATGAGCACTCTGTTACCTCTATATATATCTTTTAAAAGATTAATTACTCCATTTTCCACATCCAATGTGCCCAATATGTCCCACAAATGCTCCTGAGTAACGTTGTCATAGGCTCCCCTAATATCCAGAAATGCTAGCAATAAGGGCCTATGTTCCTTTTCCGCAATTTCTATACACTGTGTCAATGAAAATAGATTGTCCTCCAACCTCCTTTGTTTCCGGAACCCATTCTGTAGTTCCCCTAACACCCCCTCGTTCTCCACCCAAGCCTGCAGTCTATCCTTTATAATTTGCATCACCACCCTGTAAACCACAGATGTCACTGTTATGGGGCGATAGTTACTTACGTCTGCTTTGTCCCCCTTTCCCTTATATATCATGTTCATTCTACTTAATCGCCATTCATCGGGGACTTTCTCATCCACTATCATTTTGTTCACTACCTGTATTAATGTTTGCTTGGATTTTGGTCCTAACTTCTTTATCAACATAATCGGGATCCCATCTGGTCCTGTTGATGTGCCACTAGGAACCTTCTTCTCTGCCCTTTCCCACTCTCCTTGCTCAAGTGAAGCTATTGCTGTAACCGGTCTATCCTCCTTCGATAAACTATGTACCACGTGCTTTGCTGAAAATTTTTCCGTCATCCTTGTTCCTATGTGTTTTATTGCTTCATCCCCTTCTAGTCGAATACCCTCATCTGTAACAATAAACCTTTGTTCTAGCCTAGTTTTATTACTCATTGCATTTAGATGTTTCCAGAATTTTTGGGCTGCTTTTCTATCCTTTTTATTTACTTTTGACATCCATTGGGCACCCTTTCTTCTAATTTTCTCATTAATCAAATAGGATGCGTCCCTTCTACACTTTATGAAGGTATCCCATTTCCTGTCTACTTCGGGTTTTGGTTCCCCCCTCTTCTTGGAATATCTGTGTTCTCTGGATGCTTCCTTGCGCTTTTCTATTGCCCTCTTGACCTCCTCATCCCACCAACTCTTGGGTTTGCGTCTTTTCCCTTTTAACTTTACTCGCACCTTAGCTAGCTCTAGCTCCAGTAATCGAGTTAATTTGGTATAAGTCCATTCTGTTTCACTATCCTCAAAAATTACTTTCTCGATTCTTTTGGCTGCTACTTCCAATTGCTTTTCTGAGTAAAAATTTCCCCCTGATTGTTCATCTTGCTTCAGTCCTACATTGCTTTTTCCTCTGAAGCTCAACTTGATACGCTTGTGGTCACTACCTAGACTTCTGGAACCATCTTCATCTATGCTCATTACCCCTAATCTGTTATACATCCTCTGTGACATTAGTGCATAATCTATCGTCGAGTGCAGACTCCCCGCCTCCCATGTTATGAGCCCTTCACACTTCTCGGTGCTGTTGCATACAACTAAATCATGCCTGTCACACATGTCCTGCAGCATGCTTCCTGTCGAATCCGTGTACCCATCCAGGTCTTCTATGTGTGCATTCATGTCACCTAATATAATTATCTCGCCCTGTCCTCCTAGCTCATCAATGTCGCTTGCAATACATTCTAACATTTTCCTGTTTTCCTCTCTGGCATTGACCCCTGTCCACAGGTATACAAAGCCAAGGCGTGTTAGCTTGCCTGCCACTGTTCCTAGCGCTGCACCGGCTGCGCTGCTCGCAGCGGCGCTTACGGCGCGGACGCGATGCGTCGTCTTCACAAGTCATTTCTTTGATATTTTATTTTTAATACTTATGACTAATTATAATGTAGTTCACCAGCATGTTTTTCTTATCTATTGTTGTCCAGAAATATCACTTTTATTAGGCTTAACTTCAGCCGCGTTTACCGCCGATACCAAGATCGCTGCAATCGTTTCGACCATGGCGGCACCAACGGCTAGGATGCTCAACTTGCAACATCTAGCCAAGACCTACGGAACTAGAGACAAATTATACATATTTTTAGCGCAACTACGACAGGGACACAGAGAACAGAGATAAACACGAGCGCTGTCTCTGTTCTCTGTGTCCCTGTCGTGGTTGCGCTAAAAATATGTATAATTTGTCACAAATCCAACTAGCCCAACATCGAACTCTTTTAAAGGAACTAGAGACCTGTACATTTGGCGGGGTCCTATGGGACTACGTGCGCCAACTTTCGTTAACTTTTTGGCCGTTGAGAACGCTCGGTTGACCTGTTCGTCTGTCATGATCATCATCGTCGTCTGCTTCCGACAAATGATTTTTCTTCTCTCACTGCCTCCCTGTGCATTTGTCCCGTCTTATTATTTTGAGACCTAGTAATGAATGATGCAAATATGACATTTCTTCAAATCCTAATGGTGAATATTTTGTTTGCGCGCATGCCAGGCGTGCGACTTTCAGGCATCTTTGCGAGGCAATGGATGAATGATGAATACTCACAACGTAGACAAATGATCAAACTATTAAATCCTTGAAGTAAACTAACTGACGCCATCTTGCTCAACAGGCTAGTTGTAGCGCCAAGCCGCCCGTAGCTGCCATTTCATAGCGGCAAAAGGCATGAACTAGAAGGTGCGCGCTGGAGCAGTGCCAAATGGGCAGATCTAGCCACCTTACCACAGCCTTGGCAGCGTCGTGCGCGCGCGTTTAGCGGTGCCTGTTTTAGTTTTAGTGTTAAAATTCTGTTTTGACTGTTGGTGTAGGTTGCGGTCAGCACTATTTAGCTATGCCGAAACGCCTAGCACCACCACCAGCAGCAGCAGCAGTAGGACGCAAGAAGAAGACCTGCGTCCGGTAAGCATGTGCTGTTACATTGCGTTGTGTGGTTATAGCACTCGGCTGCTGCCCCGAAAGACGCGGGTTCGATCCCGGCCGCGGCGGTTGAATTTCGATTGAGGCGATATTGCAGAGGCCCGTGTGCTGTGCGATGTCAGTGCACGTTAAAGAATACCAGGTGGTCGAAATTAACGGAGCCCTCCACTATGGCGTCCCTCATAGCCCGGGCGGGACGCTTTGGGATGTTAAACCCCCCATAAACCATAACAGCTTTGCTTTTGTGTGTTGTACAATCTCCTTTGGAGACGTGGTAGTCATTAGTTTCATCAGCATTACGCTGCTTACATGTTTAGCCCGTACGAATGATTTCTGGTCGAACCACAAGGCAGCGTTTGTTCGGCGTCTTGTCCGTGCGTCTCGATTACCGGCGTTGTCACACGGCACGGCCGCAGGAGAGGCAGACGAAACACATGAGGGCATACGAACTGGCGTCTCTGCAGACGGGGGTTTGGAAAGATCGTGAATGAATGAGCTGTTTATTCAGAAAGGGAGGCTCAAGGCCGTTTGTTGGGAAATTGGGTTGGTATACGGAAGGGAAAACTCCCCAGCAAACAACGTACCTCTCCAGGTGCGCCCAGAAAGGATGGAATGTCCCAGTCCCAGTAAAACATTTATCGAACATTTCCAGGACGTAGAGGCAGGACACAGAAACACAAGCAAAAAGGAATTGCGCCCACTAATAGCCTAGAAACGTTTTTTCGAGGGTGTTAAGCAGAAACAAAAACAAATAGCATTTTGGTCCCAGATAGGTAACTGGGAGCACGTTTTTGCGACCATTGCTTTTCAACAAAAAATACAAATTGACTTCTCGCTCCCTTTTCTCTCTCCCTCGCGAGTCTGTATCCCTCGCACTCTGCATCCCTCAGCGCCTCCGACGACTGTGGCGTGTTGTTGGTGGCAGCGTAGCCGTCCACTGCGGTCATAGGGGGGAGAGATCTTCGGAATTAAGCCCACCAGACTGTTGCTGCGAGTGCCCATGGATTAACCTGCTCTACCTACATTGCCGTCCTGTCGCAGCGGTATAGTTTGTGTTGTGTTCGCGTCGCTGACTTTCAACCCACCCCCACCGGATTACTTGTGCCTTGATCCCCTTGATCTCGCCTCTCACTCGTATTGTGCCGCACGCGCAGTCTGCTATACCATGGGTGCGGCGCGCCAGGGCTCCTACCTCAAGACGTCCCCCCTTTCCATCCGGCTCCAAGCAGACTTATCTCCACACTTAATAGTCACAAGAAAATAAAACGGGGGTGTAACGAGGGTGTAAGGCGTATGTTTGAGCGTTCGCTGTGCCGTGAGAAGGCGCAGGACAGAACGCTGCGTTGAATTCATGTATATAGTTGCAGCATTTTATTTCATCCCCGGGTTTCCGTTGCCAACGTCGTCAAGGTATGTTGGTGTATGCTCGTTTTTTATTTTCGCCTCGTAGAATTAATTTTTTTTTTTCTGTTTTGATAACACGCTCAAGCTTACTCCGAGGCTCGTGAGAGAGGCAAAGCCAGAGGGAGGTTTCACCCTGCAGAATATCCGTGACCTGAAAGCGCGTATCTGTATCGTACGCCCATATCGTCTTTTCTTTTGACACCCAGGTTGCTATTTACATGCGTTTGCTTTTGCGTGTGCATATATGCTTTTTGTACCCTTTAGAATGTTTGCTTGAGGTGCATCAACTTTCATCCTCTATTATGTTTTTATTGCTTTATTTTTTCAATTTCTCAGAGCTAGAGAAAAATTTGGCCATTATTATATGCTGGTGCCACAGTGCTCCGTACATTGTGTGTTAAATGGTGCATACATATGCGTCTCCTGTTTGTATTCATTTAAATGCAAAGAGCACATCTAATAAACCGAAATTACATCTGTATTGCGCTGCTATTTCCTGTTATATGGACGGGATTGGGTGACTTTTTGAATTCATATTTCCGCTGTGTGTAAAATTTTGGCACGTTTCATGTTCTTGTGGCGGGAGCAGCGCAGCACGAAACAAAGAATAGAGAGGCGGGAATCAACGCTGTCTAACAACCAGATTTTTAATCCACGTTCGATCGAATATATACATCTTGCTCGTGCAGTAAGGAAAGAACAGAAGCATGATAAACGCATATGATGTACACGTGGTAAAAGATTAGGACAACGCACGCAGATAATCAATTTCGCTGTCACGAAACGCTATCAAAAGTATGCTGACGCATATACGTCGCTCTTTTGTCGATTGATGAAGGCTTCAATCTCCCTGGTCCGTTGATCAAAATATGACGTGATGGCCATTGTGTTGCTAAGCTGCAGGTCACATTCATGCTCTCTGCAATGTTTTGCAAATTCACTGCTGAAGGGGCCCTTTAGGGATCTTTTGTGCTCTCGAAGCCATTCATTCAAACAGCGCCCTGTTCGACTAATGTAGGTGCGTCCGCATGACAGAGGTATTTTACAAACACTCTTTTCACACATTTCACATGTTTTTTCCGGTGCTTTTTCTTTCGTTCATTTTTCTTTGCTCGCTGTTGACTTTGGCGCACATGTCTTCTTAATTGGTTGGGTGCTGACATGAGCACTTTTACACCAGCTCTTGCGCCTACCTTTTTGAGACTGAGGGAAATGTCATAAATGTAAGGAATGACCGCGTACAGCTTCCTTTCTTCTGATTTGGTTGTGACATATTTTCTGCCTCTAAGTGCTTGCAGAATCCCTTCTGCGACACTGGATAGCAGTCTCATCGGGTAACCTGCTGCTTTCAGCCGACTGTTCTGGGCGTCAAAACTGCCTTGAACTTCATGATGAGAGGATCTCGTCAATGCGGCTCTCATTGCTACTTTTGCTAAGGACTAGAAGAACTAGGACTAAAAATAAACAAGTGAACTCCCAGAAAACAACGTTATGCGATTTCATGACTTGACGTTAGCCTTTCTAGGTGCTCACATATGCTGGCGGTATGGACCACGAAGCTAGAAGGGACTGCTCCCCTACACACCTGCGCAGTCCAAGATCATCAAGCGGGGGTAGAAAAAAACAGCAATGAGAGCGGGCAGACCACACTTTCTTAGTAACATGGGTCGCATCTGAAGATCTGCCCAGAAAGGTCGGGTCAGGCATATGTGCAACTACAACGTCGCTCTGAAATCGTCGTCGGTATCCACCAGAAGGTTCAGTCACCACCACAGTTCTTTTGCTTTCTCGCTCGCTCGGTCCAAACGACGGCGGGCTCGCGCTTGAGCGCTGTCTCCGGAAAGAACAGCATGCATGACCGGCTTAATTAATATCATCAGTGCGTGATGATGTAGCTTTCGGACGGATGGAAATGTTGACGCGTTTTTAGAACCAACGGTTTGGTGCGCGGTCTCATATTCTGCGACCCTAAGCCTGTGTATGATGCGTGCGGTGAACCTTTCTGTGTAGCAATGTCCGCGGACACCTTCGAGATATGTGCAGGCTCAGTTTTGAGGCGAGTTTAATTCTTTCACGGCTCGTTTCTTCACCGTCTGTTGGTTTCGAGCACTCGGTACAAACATCGAGCTTGAATTCCCTCTTGCTCATCGCCAGGTATTGCGCGCAGTGATGTGAACGCTCAGCGCATGAATTACTTCGGACGATATGCATGCGGCCGGGTGCATCACTCAGGCTGCTTGCAGTGTTCCGCATGCGGTATTATTAGCGACAGGGTGCTACGTACACGCTGCTTTGTATATACAGTGCTTTTTTTGTTTTGTAAATTAGGCCGATAGCAATCGCTCGCGAAGTTTGTTCTCGGACAGCGCCAGAGACTCGCGCATGCGGCATAGATTTGTTTACTTTTTGTGTACACAGCTCTCACTTGACAATTTTTTCTACCGCTTCTCCACGCTGGCCTGTTTACTCTGCACGCCGTAGTGCTCTCTGCAGCGCTGTTTCGTTTTGCACTCGTATGATTTCCAGGAAAAACGATAAAACATAATCTTTAACTGCTTCCCGGTGGCATTTTTGCAGCTATTATGGCACCCATCGAGGCAACAGTAAATCGACTTGCTTGTTTCAAAGGTCGTTTTCTCTTGGTTCTTGTGGGAATCCAGATCGAACGCCTAGCAAGCGAGAAAGCACTGTTGCTATGAGCTTTGCTACCAGTGGCGTGCCTTCTATGGCAGGATAAACTGCCCAGAAGAAAACGCTGAGAACAGCAGGAAACGGTGATAGAAATGGTCAGCAGGTCATAGGAAAGCGTTTCTGCAGGCCGGACAGACGTCGCGTTCGCTCATTAACGTGGGTCATGTCTGAAAACTTGCCCCGAGGCGTAAAGTCGGGCATGTGTGCAAAACAGTCTGACTCTAAAAGCTCCATCTGGATTTACAGCTCAGTGGTTCTTTTTGCTTGCCCTGCGCTCGATTCGTGCGATAGGTCGTGTTGTGACTGCGCGGTCTGGGAAGAAAAATAACAAATGCGCAGCGCAAATAAAGAGCAGTGTACCCGAATTCAGGTGTGGGATGGCCATAAAAACAACAGTAAACGAGGTGGGTGTTTTATGAGGCATTTCCAGCTTGTTCTTGCGAAGAGTCACGACGACGTCAGAGGAGCACAGCGTCGGCTGCAGCGGTGGCGTCTGATCGGAACAGCCGGGAGATGTTGTAGGCAGTAGCCACATGCAGTGGCTAAGCTGGTTAGCTTTGCTGCGCACTCGTGTGAGGTTCGCGGCGGCTGGCACATGTCTCGTGCTCGTGCTGGTATTCGCCTGGCTGGAATAAACTTGTCCAATTGGCATGACATTACCTGTAGCTAATCGTCCTGTTCAGTTGCAACGGGAACCTTCTGCGGGGGCAAGGGGGACAGGACGCTGATGCTGTCGCAGCGGCGTGGATTAATCCGAATGTCGCGGCAAATACGCGGCCAGTCATTGTTCCCCACCTACGAGGTATTTCCGGCGCTGGCGCCGAGATTTGGCCTCGCCATCCCAGCATCGCTTTGCTCCAAGCGCCAGAATTTCGCCTCCGGCGACGCCAGTAGCCGAGACGCTGATGTGACACCGAAGAAACCCTGCCGTGTGGCTAGGAATTTACAGCTGTCGCAGTAATACAATCTCAAAGAAATTAGGTACAACCCTCTCTGAGCATGAGTTACAATGACAGCCTTTAAAAATCATTCGTAATGGCTAGATAATTGAGCAGTGTGAGAGAAGTTTACATCTTTGAGAGCAGCGATGAAGCTTCTGATTGCAGGAGTGAGAGCGGCAACGACTAATAGAATCAAATAACAGTACTGACAACATTGTGGCGGCCGTTTTGAAATAAGTGTTTTGAAAACGAAAGAATCGCTATTAGCGCAGTTATATTTTTGTCAGGTAAGTGTGCGGGTCATACATGCTACAGCACTGGAGATCAGTTGGCAAAGATGGCACTCATCAGATAACGCTGCTTTAATTTCAGCTGACATGCTTGGCGCACCGTCAGATTGTTCAAGAATGTCCACGCAGACAGAAAAGTCGGCGGCGCATACTATTCTTCTGCAGTGTAGTGAGCAGCGTGAGAGAAGTTATTGATGAGGAAGCGGTGCGTTAAAAAAAAATTGCTTATGATGAAAGGAAAGGCGTAGTGGATATACCAGTCGTGCCGTGAGGGAAGGGATGAAGAGAGTGAAATAGAAAAGAAGCCGTAGGGAAAGGCTCCGATTTTATTTCAACCACCTGGAGTTCTTTAAATTGCAGTGACGTTGCACAGCACACGGTCTTCTTTTGCACTTCGCCGCCATCGAAATATTGCCCCTGAGAAGTTACAGGTCTGTTTGATCTGCCTACACTACCTGAACTAGTTCCCTTCAAGCTGCACTTCGCCATTTTAGTTGCCTGTGTGCCATTAAACACTACACACACACACACGCACGCACACACACACACACACACACTTTGCCATTGTTTCAGGAGTGTAGCCTAGCATCTTCTGCATGACGCCATTCTTTTCAAGCAAGTGCAGACCTAGGTCAGCGAAACTCTACACTTTCTCGACTGCCAGTGCCGCTTTCTTGCAACAGCAGACTGCACCATGGCAGTAGACAGCAGCAGACGACGCACTTCCTGAATACAAGTATACACGAGTGACACCATAGAGTTTCTATTACCTAGAGGGAAAGCTGGTGCCCCTGTCTATGGGAGTTTGCATGGAGCTTCCTCAAGACCACTTCAGCCACCATGGCTGCTGTTAGCATCATGGGCGGGTGCATAACCACAACTTTTGGCCAAAAAATAATGCAAAAATAAACATTGTTAGATAATCAAGAATGCCCTAACATTCAGTGCCCTGTCTATAAATTGCAACAAACGAGCAGGAAAAACATGTAAATGCAAAGTTTGCCCAAAATAAGAGATGGCTTGCTCTCTTATTTGGCCAACTTTTGCACACCACAGAAACTAATATTTCATGCTTACTAGGCGCAGTTTTAAAAAGAAAGGTGTTAAAAAACCGCTGTTGTTTAAACACTAAGAGGATTTAAATGGCATTTTGGAAAACAAACCTTTTATTGCCGTTATGTGCTGTTGCGTTTTGGTTATTATGGCTTTTGCACGCTATGTTCGCGCCAAAGTTGTCTGCGCACCCCTTGATGGCCCTTACCATGTCTGGGCGTTGCGCATATGGACTTTGCAAAGAGAATCATAAAGTACGAAGCGGAAACCCATCCTACCAAAAGTAAGTGCCGTGTGTGTATGTTGACAGTTGTGCAGCATGTGGGTATTTCCGTGAATTCATGAGGTCTTGTCTGCGTGCAATTGGCGGCCATTGCCTGGCTTCGGAATCAGAGATACTGTGTACTATAACGGAGACCTATGATAAAAAATATGCATGTTTCTTCATGCACCATCAATGACGACCATGTCCACTGATGCATGCAACCTTTTCTGATCCAGGCTAAAATGAAGCATGCGAATAACAGTGCATAAATCAACCGTGGAGTTGCGCTTACCATCTGCCTTTCCCTCTCAACCACATTTAAGATATTGTAGCGATAGCTACACTACGCTAGCACTTCAAGCCTTCAGCGTGGCGCTCCTTAAGCTGCGTGGCCGCCCTTGAGCTCCGTGGCAGTGCCGTGGCTGGTCACGTGGTGCGGAGCAGCTGCCGGCGGCACGGCGCGCCGCGAAACCGAGTGGGGGGTGAGTGGAGAGGGAGAGAGTGAATCCCCGTCTAGGTATTAAGATGAAGAAGAAACGCCCAGTGAAACGGAGCGGTGAAAGTCTTTGCAATTCGACTGAGTGAGTTCCACTCGGTGAGATGTAGCTATCGCATCACTCCAGGTTTAACTAGAGCTAAACCTAAACCACACCCATTTTTTTTCCAACACGATCCTGAAGAGCAGCTGATATATTCGCTCTTCTCTGAAGCTGCACGTATGCGCGCATACACGAAGAACAGCATTTTCAGATTGGGACATCTCAGTAACGCCACTCTGTGTTCCCGAAAAAATCCGACTGTCCCGCACCAGGTATACAGCTCACCGGCCTGTGATGCTTTGAGCGTCCATGGTGGCTGAAGTGCAGCGCCGCCAGCTTCCCCTCTAGGTAGTGGTAAGAAACTCTATGGGTGACACAGACACATCGAAGAGGCCAGCCAGCAAATCATGCTGCACTGGGTTCCAAGGTAGCAGATAACAAGGCATGTCTTCTCTGCACTCACCTCCTGAACAGTCACCCATGGCATATGGGAAAAGATGCTTGAAATCAAAATTCCTCTATGGTCATTGGCAGTAAGTTGCAGGTCATATTCTTTCATTTTTCTACACAGTAGCAAAGAAAACCGTGTGCAATACCATAAACAATACCATAAACACGACGACAGTGCACCAGAGGCAGAAGGTTTGCACAACTTCTGCACTTTGTGCTTGTTTCTGTTCGGCACAAGTGTAGCACTGTGCCTCCACTATTGAACTGGCATTGCATGAGTGCAAACTTTTTTGCATCACCATGAACTAGTCCACATCGTGCAGAGTGAATCAACCGGACCTTACGTTGACTCTTTGACCTCCGCGGCTTGTTGGAGAGTGCAACTTCCAATGCTTTTAATGGGCCATGTGGGGCTTGCGCGTTCTTCAAGACGGTGCCGTGGAAGGACGTTTGTAGTGTCGACTAATTTTAGCGAAGCTCTTCAGTTATCGTAAGGCTCTTGTTTGTGCTAGGCAGTAATAAATTATGAATAGCTCTGGAGGATGTATTCTAGCAGTGTGACTGTGTATAGGAGGTATGTGCATGAAATCGCTGCCTTTACTTGAGCGCCTAATGCCATTGACACAGAAAACCACTGGAAAATTAGCAATGATCATGCCTTTCCTTTTTTCAAGAATGCAGAGAATCTGTGGTCATTTGATGCTACTCATTCAAGAGCATTTAGGGGGATTTTCAAGAAGTTGGCTTCTGTTTCTTAGTCTGACTACAAGTATATTATGAACAGTAGTACAGTACACAAAGTAATTCTCCTTTTGTTGATGAGGCCCGGCACTGTTGATCAAGCCCACTTGACTCTATGACACCAAAATGACAGGTGGCATGACATTATGCAGCAGAGCATGCAGTGCCTTGGCTGTTGCTGCTGTTCTTTTGCAGGATGCAGCAAGGAGCTGGGAATTTTTATCTTTACATTGTTGGGTGTCGGCATGGCCTATTTACTGATCTGTTACGTAGTACTAAAATGTCTGTTTCTCTTCCTTTCTCTTCCCTCCCTCTTCTTCCTTTTTTTGTCTCTATGAAGGAAGAAAGAAGTGGAGGAAGTTATAGTAATTGATTCATCTTCTGAAGATGATGATGGCAATGCATCGGTGGTGTGTATAGAGTCCGATTGCACCAGTGATGACAGCGAGGAATTTACTTCATTCGAATCCATTGCTTGTTCCTCACTGACTGGAGAAAAGCCAAGTGAGTTTCACAATGACGCATATGAAAGAAAGATGAAATGCATGCAAATGTATTTGGAATAGGATGGTAACCTAAAGCAACACAACACAGGTGCCAGCATTTGCAATTTTCACTAAGTAACAAAATCGTTCTCAATGATACTATTTCTACTACGCTCATTATTTTAGCTCACATGAGCTTGAGCTATGCAGCTTCTGAGCTAGAAAAGCTCGTTGAGACATTGTTCTTTTCTTGCATGTTTGCTGCATTCCTTGTTCTTCTCTACTTCTTATAGCAATATAAACATATCCTGCATTTAAGTCAAGTTTTTGGAACCTAGTGATGCGATGTGAGTGCCGGACCAAACTTATCCAACACACTATGCCAAGCTCCTTAGTGTCTTGTTTCAAGCCAGGCTATGATGCTCATCTTTGTCAACCAAAAGAAAACTGTCGTGCCTACTTTTTCAGATTCTATCTCACACCCAGTACAGTCTGTTTTTGAGAGCGAAAAAAATAGCACTGGTAATAAAAGCAATAGGTTCTCAATTTGCGACTGGCCCCAATTGCCCTCATTTGGAAGCAAGAGGAGACTTGCTTGCAGTGCATTATAGCGTAACATTACCTGAGCTAGCTGGCTTATTTGACGCTCCTAATTATGTTGATGGTACTGAATAATCAAAGATAAAATTGTTTCAAATCTCAGATAGTTTCAAATCTTTGTTGCTAGGTGGTTTCAGCGAGGGGCTGTGCAGCTATACCTATGTTTGCCATGCTATCAGCTTAATGCCTGATGGAAGTTGTAATTGATTTGGGTTCTGATCACCTCACTGATGATGGCAATAGACCTGTGATATGCATCGAGCCTGATTCTACCAGTGATGACGATGACACTCCTATGTTCGTTGTGGATTCTGATCATCCCAGTCATCGGAGCGATGATGCTGTTGCCCAACAGAATTCTCATGATATCGCCGACAGGATGAATCAGTTATGTACACCTAATTTATTGACTGGAAAAAAGAGAAGTTTCACAATGATGCATGTGAAAGAAAGATGAAGTGCTTGAAAATGTACTTGGTATAGGATGGTAGCACACAAATGCTCTCAATCACAACGTTCTGTCGTCATGAACACCTGAGCCAAATAATATAATTCTACATGCAGCAGAGAACTCGCAATCATGCACGAAAGTTGGAGAGTCCTTTCCGTTGACATTTTCATGCTTGCACACTCTTTCGACTCACACTCCTGAGTATTTCCGTTAGAGATGGCTGCTTGTTGGATTACTAATTGATAGGCACGCTGGAGGAGCACTGACCTCTGAGTGTGCAATAAGTGACGAGAGGAGAACAAAAGATGCGAAAACACTGAAATTCAAATTTTGGCTACAGATAACTCAGCTTCTACAAAATGCATAAAAAAATTCCTGCTGGAGGATATTTGTGAAGCGGCGTCTTTAATTTTCCAGGAATATCGCATTTTTTTTGGGAGCCCCTTTTCAGAGCCCCTTTAAAGTCCTCAGTCATATGCTGCAATTCGGCCCTTGCATTAATTGCCTAGGCAATATCATCAACAAAGTACCCCCACTCATCCCGACTAAATTCTCTGAGTATACCCCCTATAAACGCAGCGAAGAATTGGTGTCTTCTTGTCTGACCCTTCCCGATTGCCATTTTATCATTTTTCCTGGTGTGTAATAGGGTCATTGTGCAGTACCTGTAAGTATTTTCTAGAACCTTTACTTATGCCTCCTTCATATTCTGGTTATGCAATGGCTGCTGACGTTATACACCTGTCACAAGGGCACTGCAAAAGCCTTTGAGAATCAGGTCCTTATATCAAAAGGCGTAAGGAGTGCAGCTACACGGCACAAATATTGCGTCTTTGCCGCTAAGGGCCTTAGAGGCGAAGGCACCCGTCAGGGACCTGTGGAGCCCAAAGGTGCGGCCTTCGAGAACCTGCAATTGCAGTGCTGTGTAATGTCAAAATGTAAAAGCAATGAAAAAAAGATAGATGCAGCCAACTATGTTTGAAGACATATTTTAAAAAATACGAAAGGTGTGTCTGGCCTTGCATTTTGCACGGGTATTTATATTTTATGCCCAGCTTTCAAGACAGTAAAAGTGTTGCGTGCCCCTGGTGGCCAAGGCAATACACAAAACCTGCCGGTGCTGATGAGAGTAGCTGTTGTAGTTCTTTTAAGGAAGCAATTAGAATAAAAAAATTGTTTGAGCTCAACGAATGAACAGAATTCCCCACTTTAATATTAAGAGACTCGCTTTAATATTAAAAGACTGTTTCACCTTTGGGCTGCGTCGTGTAGCTGCATCGCTGCTCCTTTGAGCTTTCGGTCCTTTGGTGAAAAAAGGTGCCTTTGCTGGGAAGGCCTTTTAGGAATGGCGTGTAACAGGGGTATTAGCCTTTGGTTGAATGATTGGCTGGAATGGCTGATTGTATTCTGGTTACCTATGTGGAGGCAGATTATATTTTTTGCATTTCTCTATAACCTGGTTGATGGTGCGAATATGGTCCATTGTCAAGTAGCCTTTTCTGGAAACCCCTTGTAGCATGATCCTTTGGTTGACTGAAGTCTAAGGTTGAGCTAATTCCATTAGAGATTACATTTGTGAATGCCTTGTATACAACAGAAAACAAGCTAGTCAGCCTAACTTCCTCTACATCCCCTTTCTTATAGATTGAAATAATGTTTCCATTCTTCCATGCTTCCTGCAAACTTGAGGTCATGAGGCATGGCATATACACGGCGGCAAGTTTTTGTAACCTGATGTCTCTTCCATTCTTCAACAAATCTGCAGTTACTTGATCCTTTCCTGTTGCTTTTTCCCTCTTCATTGCTTCTAAGGCTTTCCCCACCTCCTCCTTTGTTACCCATGGGATATCTGTTTCCTTGGCCCCATTGCCTTTTTCATTAACGTCATAATTATTTCAATTTCGGTACAAATCTGTGTAGAATCGCTTGGCTACTTTTAACTATCCTATTCATATTGCAAATGTACATCTGATTTTTTCCCTTGCCCAGTTTTCTTTATGTCGCTGTTAGGCTTCCTTATTTCTTGAGAGCTTGCTCAATCCTCTCCATGTTGTGCTTCTTTATGTTGCTTACCTTGCTCTAATTGATTAGCTTTGATAGTCCTGCTAGCTCCATTCTATCTATAGGGATCATGGCTTTCATGCTCTGGCATTTCTTAATTAGATTATTTGTCTCCTGGGAGAGTTTGCCAGTATCCTTTCTAGCTTCCTTACCCTGTAATTCTGTTGCCTACTATACAATTATATGGGCACAGAGGTAGTGCATCCATCTTGTGTGCAAAAGGCTTGTGGTTAAGATGCTTATGCCATCGCAATTCTCCACTGGTTAAAACAAGAAAAAATTGAAGTGGTAATGAAATTCTTCTACCACAGTTAGGGTGCTTGCTGCCTGATCCCGGCGACAATTAACAGAGCCAAGGACCAGGGATGTTATGCTAGCCAAGGTTCATCCACGTTAGTAAAGCCGTGTTTATACTCAGACTTCCTCGGCGTGCAGGTGAGCGCCGGCGGTGGTCAGTCAAGTCAGGCTAACGACACCACGCCAGGCACGAATTCGGCCCTCCTACAGTCCAACTACTTTGACGCAGCGCAGCGGCTGCTCCAGGAGTAGCGCATGCGCAGAACGTTAGACGCGCCATCTCTCGTATACTTGCGAAGCAGCGCCGCCCCGAGGAGAGGCGGAACCGGTCTGGCCGGGCCGGGGGCGGCTGGCGCACTCGACGCGAAATAAAGACATGCTCCAAGTCTCAGCCAGTGCGGTCAGAGTGCGCCGAAGCCACCGAATGCGTCTGAAGGTCAAGCGCAGTTGGAGTATAGAAGGTCTCACTTTGGCCGACGTGACGTTGCCGTGCCGCGCGCGCGCATTTTGTAAGGCTGGCTGAGAGAACAACCTGCCCTCACATGAGGATAGTATTTGGACATCCTGGTGTATGCAGTACTTGGCCACTCTGGTGTAGTGCTGCATCAGCACCTTTATAGGGGCTCTGAAACGCCTTCCGAGGAGAGTACATCAACTCGCTTAATCACTGCACTGCGTTGCCATGAAACCCAGAGCCAAATAATACTCTTCTACACGCAGCAGACGACCCACAATCGCGCGTCAAAGTTGGCAAGCCCTTTCCGGCGACTTTTTCATGCTCGCACCCTCCTCCGTCCCCCGCATCTGCATAGACGAGGTGATACGTGGCCGTTGGTTAGATTTTTTCAAGCCGCTTATCTCCGACGGGCCGGGAAACTCCGCTCCCAGAGGGGAGTCGGCGAAGGAGCGCCTACCTTCCAGAGTGCAAAAAGTGACAAGAGGAGAGGGAAAGGCGTGAAGACGCTGAAATTCAAATTTTAGCTACAGATAACTCAGCTTCTACAAAGCGCATTTAAAAACTCCTTGCTGAACACACTATTCGTGAAGCGGCGTGCTTCAATATCCCAGGCACGCCGCAACTTTATTGGAGCCCCCTTCACAGCCCCTTTAATTTCAATACAGCAATTAACCTCCAGTCCTCATTTCCCCAGTGGCTGCAGTGCAACTGACCAAGGAAGTGGCCAGGCCTGTTATGCTGCAGAAGGTGTTAAGCATCTCTGGGTCCAGACAGGGCAACGCTAGAAGCTGAACCTGGAAACGTTTAATGCAAGAACATTATCCATGGAGGCTAGCCTAGCAGCACTACGCAAGGAGCTATCAAGCATTAAATGAGATATCATAGTTGTTAGTTAGGTTAGGAGGACAAATGAGACATATAACAATGGTAAAGAGTGGGCGCACATTCTGCTTACAGCGGTTTAGTAGCGAGGCAAGAACTGCAGATGTATGATTTTTGAGAATGAGGATATATCTGGTAACATCAACAAATTGTTCAACATTAACAGAAGGGTGGCAGCTTATGTAATTAAGCGTAATAAGAGCTAAGCTTAATAATAATTAATTTAATAAGTTAATATTATTATTAAGTTAATAATTACGCTTAATAAGTTGAAGGTGGTTCGGTCTTACACACCTATATTCAGTCATGATGACGAGACGGTCTAAAGGTTCTATGAAAATGTAGAAACGGCTGTGAGTAAAGTAAGAATGCAGTACACTGTACTGATGGGCGACTTCAATTCCCAGGAAGGCAAGAAGCAGGCAGGCGACGAGGTAGTAGAAGGGGCACATGTTCTAGAAATAGCAGCTGGGATCTATTAGTAGAATTTTCAAACTGAAATGGTTTGTGAACAGGAAATGAGCATGAAAGGGCCTGAATGGAGATACCAAAATTGAAATAGACCTCGTGGTATGCATCCATGCTGGCATGATGCAGGATGTGTAGGTGCTAGGCAAGGTGAGATATAGCAACCTTAAGGTAGTAAGGGCTAGAATTAGTCTAGATTTGAACAGTGAGCGCAAATAACTACTGAGAAAGAAGCAGATAAACTAGTTCACGGTAAGTGGGAAAGTGCAGGAATACAGGATCTCACTTGAGAACAAATATTTTGCTTTAATCAAGGCAGGTGACCTTGACCTTCCTGTAAAAGCAGTGAAAGCCCGTTATACTTAAAGGGGCTCTGAAGCACCTTTTGAGGAGAGCATATCAACTCTCTCAGTCACTGCATTGTGTTGTCATGAACACCTGAGCCAAATAATACACTTATGCATACAGCAGAGATCCCACTATTGCGCGCGAAAGTTCTCAAGCCCTTTCCGGCGATTTTTTCATGTTCGCACCCTCCTCCGTTGCACATGTACTACAAGGCTATTGGTTAGATTCTTTGAGACATCGGGCAGCTACCATGGGTCGGCAACTTTGCTCTGGGAGGTCGGGAAGCACCGCCTTCCGGGGAATTTTGGCATGTCTTGGTGGTGGGGCCAGCGAAAGGGTGCCGACCTTTCAGCGTGCAAAAAGTGACGAGGGGAGAGGGAAAGCCAACAGACACTAAAATTCAAATTGTGACTACAGATAACTCAGTCCATTAAAAAAAAGTTTTGGCTGGAGAATATTCGTCAAGTGGTGTCCTTTAACATTAAAGGCACACCACAACTTTATTGAGAGCCCCTTTCAGAGCCCGTTTAAAAGGCATGGGCTGGGACGCTTTATTTTTAATTTTTTGTTTAGTAAAGTACCACTATCTTCAATGAATGAATATACAGGCAATGGATGACAACCTTACCAATATAATCAGTGTGAACATTAATTTCTCTGTAAAAATTAATGCACATTTATGGTAAATGTGCGCCCAACTCGGCGCTATTTTTGTATGGGGTCGGCACACTGTCTATTACTGTTATATGTTCAGATAGATCCTGTTGCATAACCATTTGCAGTTACAATTGAACTAGTTAAATTATGTCTGCCCTGCTCTGAGACAAATTCTAAAGAGCCTGCACTCTATCAGGTTCGAGTCATTGACCCAGTGGCGTTTTATCAGCCCAGCCATCAGCAGTATTTGCTCAAAATGTTTATTTCCAAAACTTTAAATTCCTTTAGCAAGGCAAAAAGTGGAGCTGGTTAGTGAATTATCTACAAGTGAAATGGCTTACACAGGATGGACCAGAAGATTCGTAGCACCTTGTTGTCTCTCTTCTTTTGCTTGTGCTCTCTTCTGTACCAGTGCTGTAGTCACCTGTAGGTGTTATGTTGCTTCATGGTGCCACTGCCCTGATTTATTTTATGTTCATCAGCTAATTTTTTCTCCTGTTTTTGTTTTGTTGCCTTTATTTCTAACCAGCAGAGAAAGAGCCCCAGGAGAGACCTGCTGTTGAGGATGTAAAAAAACCCCCACTAGAAGTGGTCCCGCGTGTTGACCCCTTGTGCACTTGCAAAGGACCACTCTTTGTCTATTCAAACAGCTATGGATTCTACAATGTCATGCTCACTCAAACATGCTTGGAAAAAAATGTGAACAAATTCTATACAATGCAGCTTCTTGTAAAGCCACATGATTGCAGCTATTACCTTTGGTGCCGCTGGGGTCGTGTCGGAGAAAAGGGAGTTTTCTCACTGATCTCCTATGGTGATGACCTCTTCAAGGCACAAGTACTGTTTGAGAAAAGGTTAGTCACTTTTTTATTAGTCTTACTGAGAAATTTTAATGATGAAGTTGTTTTACGTTTTAACTGCTGTGTCTTCTTTCTTGTGTTATAGATTTCTTCAAAAAACAAAGAATGAGTGGTCCAAACGATGCAGCTTTACCAAGTACAGTGGAAAATATTATATGCTCAAGATGGACTACACGGAAGAAGTGAGTACATGCACGTAATTACTAGAAAGTCTGGAATACTTGTGCTAATGCTCATCTTGGTCTTCAAGGGTACTGAGAGTGAGAATATAGAAAAGAGGGTTGTTGATCTTGCCAACGATACTGTCAAAAGCAGACTTGAGCCAAGCGTGAAGGTAAGTACTAGTGTTAAAGAAGTTCCTCTTTCAAGAAGCTTGAGTCGGTCTCTGCATTATCGATTTTCCAGGCTCTCATGACATTTATATCTGATGTCAAAGAACTGCAAAAAATTGTCATTGATATGAAATTTGATGTGGTCAAAATGCCATTGGGTAAGTTTTGTTCAACTTAATTCAGACAGAATGAAGGCATACTATTAGTTGGACATCTTGTACTGTAGTGACTTGTGTGTGATTATTTGCAGGCAAGCTTACAAAGGAGCAGATTCGTGAAGGCTACAAGGCACTCTGCAAGGTTGAAGCTTGCATCAACAAGAATAGTAGCCAAAAGGAGTTGATGGATGCATGCAGCGAATTCTATACCTGCATTCCTCATTCATTTCCGTAAGAGAGAGTACTTGCTGGAACTGCATGTGGGTGATTTCAGTTTGTTCTGCAATGGCCAGCTGATTGATATCTTTAATTTACTTATTTTATTACAAAGTTAGCAGAAAATTTTGTGTGCCAAGTTTTAGAAAAAGAAATAAACTTCACAAGAACAACTAGGTGCACTCACAAGCATTTGTAAATTCGCTCCAAAATTTGAGACACCTCACAAAATAATTTGTTTATTCACAACCAAAGTATGCAGAACCAGCAATATGCACGAGTGTAGAAGTCTGCCTTTTTACAATAGTTCCTTTGCATTTTTTTGTTTCTGTGCAAAACTAGTGTATACATTTGTGCAAGGGGCCGCTCCCCCCCCCCAACTTGGCAACCAATATTTGAGCAAAATAGTCTGCAAAGAGTAATTGCGTTTCACATGTGTATAATTTTTATTGTACAGCACGTTCTCTGGGGAGCTACAAGGACACTGACTCCTGCCTGTGAAACCCAGTATGATCGTGCCATTGACGTGTCATTCCGTTCACACTCTGCTGAAAACATATATCACACAATGGCTTCATCATAATGCAGCAATGCCTTCCCGCAGGCCGTCGTATCATCTAGTCTTGCAATGCTGTACTTTTATGAAACATTCGCCAGACTCGGGCTAATTGGTCATGCAATATGTGCTGTCGTACAAATGGAGAATGCATAATCTCGAAAAATAAGTCGCGCCCTTTACATGAGTGTATACAGAATTGCAGATCTTTTTTTTTGTTTGAGATGTTTGTCATTAGGCATAATGAGAAAGGGAGAAGAGAAAGTTAGAGGAAAGAGTGTAAATAAGCCTCTCCTAAAAAGTGGCAAAAGTTCTCGATAAAGCGATCATCAAGAGAAAAAGGAATTAACTCCTCAAGAACAACTAGGTACAGATCTGTTAGCCCCAGTCATTGTGCACCCTCATATAAAGATGTTAAGTAATGATGTTGACTTGCCACCCTATGCATGTTTTTATCTGAAATAACCTATGTGCTGTGCTTTACCAACTCATGTAGCGTTAGAGCATTTATATTTTCAGACGATTACAGAGACCTGAGCTGATCCAGACAAATGAAGAGGTTCGGATGATGATGAGACTGCTGGAGGTGGGCTCACAAGATAGAATAATGTACAGCTTCAGTAAAAAGTTTGTGGGGCACAATATTAGTGAAAAACATAATTTCACTGCCATCTTTGCTCACAGGCTGGAATTCTTGCGTGCAGCCTAATTTCAATCTTGTCAGTTACACAGTGCAATGTTAAAGGTGCACTAAAGAGGAATTTGAACTCGTCTTTTTACTGTGGGAACTCTATCTACACGTTCCGGGAATTCTTAGAAAATTCAAATTATTGTCCTGTGCGGCCAATTGCCCTAATTAAATCGGATTAAACATCCCGGCTCGCACCTTTTTTTTATCTAAATGCAGTCGGTAGGCGGAGTCAGCCAATGCGTGGAGTGCTTTTCAGCCAGTCCAGTGGCGACTTCGCTTTCGCTTTTATTTATTTTTTTAGGTTTCTGTGAATAAACAGTCTGTCACAGACAATATAGCTGCAAAGTAGGCCCACGAAAATAAAAATACTCGTGGGCTCTGATTTACGTATCACTCCTCCGATGGCAGAGTGGCAAGCCGCCACAGGACTGGCTGGCACGTTGGTTGACTCCTCCTACCTACCGCGTTGTTTAAAAAAAAGGCGGGAGCCGGGACGTTTAATTCGATTTAATTAGGGCAACTGGCCTCACAAGACAATAATTTGAAGTTTCTAAGAATGCCCGGAATGTGTAGATAGTTACGCAGTAAGAAAACGAGCTCAGATTCCTCTTTGTGTACCTTTAAATTGTAGAATAATGTGCACTGGACGTAAACAAATTAAATTTCCTTGCAAATTTTACCTTAAATATGAGGTGGTGGGTGTACAGTCTTGGCCATAATACTATGGAGCACGCTTTAGCGATCAAATTGCTCTCATGCTTTACTTGGCAAGAATTCGGAGCAACTTAATACATATTCTACCAAATGCTACTGGTGTGCTCATGAATATATCCAAAAAAACATATTTTTCTGTAGAGCACGTGAAAAAAGTTTAAATAATGAATAATGCTTTGTATTATTTTGGCTGCTCTTGTACGAGGTGTAGCTACATGGTACCATGGCATGCTTTCACAAATTAGTAAATCGGTGCAGCAGTTTCAGACTATTTGTTTATTATTCAAAAGCAACATTTTAGGTTATTGCCATTCAAAAGTGTAAGTCAGTGCAAAAATGAAATCTGCTACACAAATTACATTTGTCATGTAGAGAGAGTTTCAAGCCATATCAGAAATTTTCTCTTTAGAAAGAACTTTCTTTTTCTTTTTTATTTACTGACACAGTTATCGGTAATGAAAGTTGTTCTTATTAATAGTTCATAAAAAAGGCATTACAAATAAAGTATTTGTGAATTATTTTACTATAATAACACAGTCCACTGCACAGTGGGCGAAGCTACACCAAAGCTTACAACCTAGGTCAAGAATGGCTATTGGCCTCTCAGTATTATCACATTAGCAGCAGTGCCTGCATGCCAGGTTGGCTATCCTAGCAGTGTGTGTCACTAACAAACTAGGCTTATATAGCACAGAAGAGCCACCTTGAAATGCAGTTTGCAGTTTTATTTTCTGGGCGACATTAAGTGGCTAAAAGCAGCGCGACCTCGCACTTTTTGCACATCATCGTCACACAAAGCTGTTGGTATAAAAGTAGAGTTGTGCCAGTCAAAAGCAGCGCACTCTACCCACTGTTAAGGTGGCTAGAATGGAGAGGTGTGAAAACCGGCCAGGGAAGCATAGCCCCACAGCGCACCGATGCCGTGTGGCGGCGCTGACGGCAGAGGCCCGGTAAGGTGCGCAGCCGAAATGAGCTCGTCGCATAGGCTAAATTTTTACCACTGAGGCGAAAATGAGCTTGTTTCGCTTATCGCGTGTTTTCTGTGAGTGTCAAAGAATGAATCTTTAATATAAAAATAATGTTTCGTCAACTCACATTATTATTCCCGTGAAATATACTGCTTCACAAGCACAGTTTGCATTGCATAGCTGGAGTGAAGTGCATTTTGTGCGTGCACATTTCGAGACGCTGCCTAGGATGTGAGGTACACCCGTAGTGGAAAATTTCGGAATAATTTCAACCATCTGAATTTCTAAAACGTGCACTGACTTCTACATTGCGCCACCATCGAAAAGCAGACATTACGGCGAGAAGAGCAGGCTGTAAGGGCTGTAATGCGTGCCACAGGACCTCGAAACTACACTCGCATTGGCTGAAGGTGCCCCAACGCACAATCCAACCAGTTTCTGTCGGCGCTTGCGAACCTGTAGCATGGTAGCATGTATGCCATCTTGACGCTCATATAAGCAGATCCCGGAACAGGGGGCGGGGGTCCCTTAACATCAGAAATTTTTTCCAGTGGGGCAGCGCCCCCCGTCTCCAATTGCTGACACTTGGATCAGATATTGCTGACAATTAATTGGAACACTTCAGTTCTACGACTCCTTTAATGCAAAGCACAGTGGGGCTGAGCTACTTGGTACTTGGCTTCGTAGCCAGTTGGAAAGCAATTTGTATGAGTAACCTAAACCAGTCATGTCCCAACAGAAGTCGACAGTCTGACCCATGTACATGATCACGATTAGCAGAATTTAAACAAACTGTGGACAAACTTTTTTATTGCAATTGATCACTACTCGTGCATATTAAAGCTTAAGTTCCCATTTCAATTCGGTTTATATTGCCGTGAATCTTTGCATTGTTTGTTCGTTCGAACTCAAAATTGCTGGCACGTGGCTTTATCATTTTGTTTTGTAATGCGAGATGCGACCAGACTTATTTCCATCGATCGTGGCCACGTGCAAATGTTTCCACATTTTTCCAGATTGTTGTAGTCGCTTTTGGTTTCTTATCTCGAAGGTTCCTTGTCAGCTTTAAATTGAGCACGGCCAAGTACTGCAGGCATTCAGTCCGATGACCGCCGAGCACGCTTGTGGCTTTCCCCACCGCTGAGTCGTTCAGTTAGGGGGCGCGAGTCAGCCCCTTAAACAGTTTCTTTTGGGAGTTTTTTCGTTGTCTTCCTGACTGCTGGAGCGTCGTCACCACATGTGACAGTTTGCATCAACCTTTGAACTTTAAAAAATAAGAAATATTAGAAATATAAAAATTATTGTATAAATGAGCATTAAATAAATAACAAAATAAGCTCGAAGTCTTGCCCCCTCAAAAAAAAGTTCCGGTGTCCCTGCATGTAAGCAATCTTCGACGATTACAGACAGTGAAGCAACACATCTGGCCATGAAATCGTTTATTTACAAGTTAGAGGGAAAACTTTTACAGAATTCGATCTACAACACACAAGGTTTCAGTGTTTTCCTTTTCATATCACTATCCTCCTGATTTATACCCTGAAGCAAAAAGCGAACCCTTGTGAGGCAATAAAAACGTACAAAATGATGCTGTCAGCACAACAGAATGTTCAGAACAACCAATTTTTGGCACATCACCAATTGAATGAAGAATCTCTGCCGCAGCTCCGGCATGCAAGAGCGTTCGGCTGAACGCATGCGTAAGTTTGTTTTCAAGGACGTTGACAAGATTGTAAAATGATACTGACGGATATAAAAGGCCCCAAGGCCCCACTCATTAGTTGCCTCAGCTGGAAGTTCTTTGGGAATGTTGCCTTTATCGCAGAGACATGCTCGTCTGCAAGTTTCGCAATTAGTTGTCAAAACACACTTCCTGGCCACATAGCCTGCAATGTAATAAATCAGCTGCGCATCGCTGTGTCGCACAGCATAGCTGTGATGGTCTACAGCCACTTCAACGTTTTCCACAGCCACTTTTCCGTTGAAGGCATCTCGCCCTCTCATGATAAAACGCTGCTACAGACATTCCAATACAGGCGACGAAACGAACTGAACTGCTACGGCGTGTGCAAGGCTGACGCGGCTGGCTGAGATTACCATGGATGGATGGATGGATACGACTGAACCCTTTACATCGGGCGGTGGCTCAAGCCACCTAGCCATGTCTTGTGAAATTTTACTCCTGTCTTGCTTTTAGCCACCAATCAGATAACCTTCGCTTGGTTACTTCTAACCTCTTAAAATCCACTTTCCCTTCACTATCCCTAAACCCCAATGCCTTGGGTAAGTCAGCCCCGCTGCCTTCCACTGTAGGGTGAAGCCCTTTACAGAAAAGTATCAAGTGTTCAGCCGTTTCCTCCTCCTCTCTGCACGCAATGCACAAAGTGTCTATCTCCTGGTACCTGACTATACGTCTTAGTCCGCAAAACTCCAGTCCTGGCCTCAAACAACAAAGAACTTCCCCTACAATTATCATAGATATTTTCTTTGACAATTTCCTGTTTAAAGGTCCGGTATGTTTCCAGTGCCGATTTCGTCAGCATCCCTGTTTTCTACAAAGCTCTCTCTGTTCCTTTAACCTTTTTCTTAACCGATAATTGCTGATTTGCCCCCTTACTGTTGTCCAGATATTTGCTTGTCAATTTTCTAGTTCGCTTTCTCCATTTCGTGTCAACATTCTTTATATACAGGTATCTGAAAACTTTCCTAGCCCACCGCTTTTCCTCCATCTTTCTCAATCGTTCCTCAAATGCTATCTTACTGCTAGCCTCTCTGCTCTCGAAAGACGCCCATCCCATATCACCCTGTACCCCCTGATTTGGTGTATTGCCATGTGCTCCCAAAGCTAACCTCCCTACTCCCTGTTGCCTAATTTCCAGCCTTGCTTGAACATCTGGCCTCATACACAGGACCGCATTACCGAAGGTCAGGCTAGGGACCATCACCCCTTTCCAGATCCCTCTTACCACCTCATACCTATACAGTGCCCTATTTTTCATGACAGCTGCATTGCTACTAGCTTTATTCATTACATATTTTTCATGCTCTGTCAGATACTCAACACTGTTATTTATCCACGCCTCTAGTAGCAGCGCCACATTTCCCCTAGCGGCATCGGTGCGCAGAGGGGTCACGCGCGGCTGAGAGAAAGCGCCGCGGTCTTAACACCTCCCCATTCTAGCCACTCTACCACTGTATTTGCTGCATAGAGTGTCGAGCAGTGCCGAACCACAAACTCCGCCGATGCTCCCTTTTGGTCATTCTGGGCGGAGTGATGAGCGCCAAGTCCCTCCGCTCGCTGAGGAAAGCTCCGACTTCAGACTTTAACTTCAAAAACACTCCCTCTACAGGGTTAAAAAATGGGCTGTAAAAGGCGGCCCCTTGATCGAGTGCACCGGATTGGTCAGGCTTGCTTGTTCCGCATGGCTGTGAGCGGGAGCATTGTCAAAAATAAAAAGAGCTTCTGAACCAGGTTCTTCACTTTTTACAGAGGCTGATATGTCGTTTAAACATTCGTTGAACATGACCCAGTGAGCCTTGTCTACAGTCATCCAATGTATGACACCATTTGCTGACATGCAGGCCGTAATGTTAAAGGACTGTAGACACCAAATTTTTGCTTGCATGCTTTCTTCTTTCAAACGATGCGTTATACATTGGTATACAATGAGCACCCCATGGTATTCATCTGTGACGGCTAAATAATTTATAATTGAATTTCTTGACGCTGTTTCGGTTTCAGTTTCAACTGTTGAACGATGGCTGTGACGTGTAGTTGATGTTTAGGTCATGTGAGGAATGAAAAATTGTTGATAGGTCATTTTTTGTCATTCCAGGTCGTGAAAGAGGCTGCCTGAAGTGTTGTAATGAATTAAAACTACATATCAGTGATTATATTAGCATTTTTCTAGTGAATCAATTGACCTAAACTCCAACTACACGTCACAGCCATCATTAGGTTGGTAAAACCGAAACCAAAACAGCACGAGAGCAGAAATTCAATTATAAATTATTTAGCGGTCATGGGCGAATCGCATGCAGTAACCCATGCATTTTAATGTCTAATGCATCATTTGAGAGAAGAAAAAATGCAATAAAATTAGGTGCCTATAGTTCTGCAAGGTTTGCTCCTTTGGTGCCAGCTCTGCACAGCAGGCTGTCCCTTAACCATGCAGCCAGAGGTCCTCGAACACCATACATTACAGTTAGTCCCATTTACATAAAACCTGCACAAGTGGGGTCCTTCACACTGCAGCTGCTGTGGCGTATGCTTTGTGGCTGCGTTTCATGTCTTCTCTGTTCCGGTTGGCTGGACTCTGAGTCTTATCTAAATTCATGGAGTGGCCGTGCGCATCCAGTTGGCAATGAGTGCTGCTTGTGCTGATGGCAGTGATGAGCAATTCCTCTTCCATTGTTAATTTAGCGTGTAAGCAGTGGTGTTGTCTACAATATTTTTTATAGCCACTGCAACCTCATTTTTGAATTTCTTCGAAGCTTCACCTTTCTTCAACTCCTCTCGGTCACTACAATGGGTATTGCTGTCTTTAAATTGATACCGAGCGTGTCTGCTATTTTTTTCGCATCTCCTCCACGCCCGGATGCGTTGAGAATTCTGGCCATGTCATGTTTGAAGACTTTGCTGTTTTTTCTTCACGGTGCATCTGGAGGCTTCAGATTAGGACATCAGAGCACGGCTCATCGGCTTCCATGGAAGAAACTACGTGCGCGTTAATGTACCTGCGAGATGAATGAAAAGGCGCAAACTACCGCCTGTTTATAGGCACCGTGTGCATCTAACTCCGGAATGACACACATGCCACTAGCGGTAGCGCGCATGTCCAGAGCGAGAAGGCGGCGTGAACTCACTGGAGCGGCAGTGAGCGAAGCAGAATTTTGTGGCACGCCGGTGAGGTTATTTCAGGTCCTAATGAACTTTGTAAAGAGTACAAGAAATTATGTTGGCTGCAACAGGTCTTGCCAGAATTCACCTGGGGCCATGTTTTATGCACAGTTCCCGACCGAAAAGGGACATGGAACATCCTTTTCATTCTAGACTCTCAAGTTGAGCTTTTACTTCCATTGCGATTCCATATCGCACAGCTGGCCCTGTGAAATATCTTGCGACAAGAGATTTTGCTCTGTGTTCTAAATTTGTGGTCAGCAGGAAAGTACTTTGTGTGCCTAAAAAAAATACACACTCTACGGCACTCGGTAATGAATCATATTGGAGCCCTTCTACCGATCACAATATCTGCGCCTTTCTGTGCGGCTGCTGAAAAACGAATACTTTCTCATTTTGGCTTTTTTTTTCAAGCAATGCATGCTGTCGTGAATGTACATTACATTTACGGCTTTCAGATAAAAGCGAAAGGGGGAGCAGGAAGTTTGTAGTTGTCACGCGTCATGCTACTGCATTACGTCACGTACGTCATACCACAGTAATCTCTAATTCTTAGTTTAGGACAGCCCACCTTTGTTCCAGTTGTGCGTGGAATCCTTTCTTCTTTCCAATGAACTTTATTCTTCTAGGTACTTATGGAGGTTCTCTGGAGGCCAGGTTCTCTACAGCTACTGTGACATGTTTTTGATATATTTCTGCTTTTGTATCTGAGAGACCGAGACATATTCAGCAGATATATTTTCATGCATATCAGCGTTCAAATCCAACTTTCTCCAATAAACTAAATGTACACAAACCTTGCGAGAAAATCCAGTTTTTTCAGTATCAGTTGTGCAATTTGGCACTGTTTCATAGCTGAGGCATTTGGGTCATGATCGCTTGTCCCATTCAAAAAGTTATATTGTGCCTTCTTGATTTTTTTCACTAGTAGAGAGCTCTTCACACACTCCAAATTCTTCAGCTCGCAAGAGGTCATTCAGGCCGTATTTAATGCTTTGCTTTGCAGTCTTCGTAGGCTTTGCAGTCCCCAAAAAGAACAAACAAAACAGCGCCCACAAAATTATCTTGGAACCATCACTCTTTACATTTTGTCTTAGCATGGAATGTAGAATAACATGAGACAAATTAACCTCCTACACATGAAATGAAAAACTTGTCACTGTTCGCCAGAATTAGAGGACTTCATAGGGGTTTTGAAAAAAATACCTTCTAGTTTGTCTGATTTGCCTCCTGAAAATTTTTTGCCTACACTTTCCTGTGGCTCGGTATTCCCCGTGCTTGAGGACGGCTAGCGACAGTGTGTCGCTTCGTTCCAGAAAGCTGCCACAGCAGCGGCACGTTTGCATTTTCCTGCAACGCCTGCCTTGCATCTGCAGGTTACTTCGACCAGGTGCCTGGTCGGTGGCAGCTGTGCAAGAAAGAAAAACCGTTAAAACTTGCCTAAGCAAACAAACGAATATTCCTTCAAGCTGATTGGTTTCGAGGGCCAGAGACGCATGTCTGCGCGATGCACTGGGCCGACAGTCCACGCTCATCTTTTGTCAAAATTTCTTCCACATCGTGAACATGGCAGGATTAAAAAACCTTGATGCATTTAGCCAAGTCCCCTCTTAGAAAAAAGTTTGCCAGCCTACAGGGAGGCTGGAACGCGGCGTCTATAAGCAGCGGCGCGCAAGTGCCTTTTGTCATGGAAAATCGTCTGCTACGGCGCGAAGCGATCTCACTCTGGACGTCAAACTGGCCATTGGTGGCACTGAATGCAGCGCCGCCAGTGCAGGCGCCTGGTGGGTGCACGGTGCTTATAGTCTGTGTACGTACCACCACTGTCCGGCTCTATTCTTTTGTGGAAATGCAGACAATGCGGCACACTCAACAGAAGCGCAAAACTTACCGTCTGCTTTAGAACTGTCATTGGCTGTGCATCTTTTTTTCTGAATAAATTGCATAGTGTTGGTGGTGGTGAAAAACGTTTATTTCGCTATATTTACATATGGATTTAGCAGTTATTCAGATGGCTTCTTCCATCTTGATATCCAGGGTTGGTGCCCCTAGTCCGGGGCCCCACTGAGGGCAGCTGCCATGCGAGCGCGCCTTACTAGCCCTTGCTGGACTTTAAGGGTGTCGCTGGAAAGCATCACCTCCCACTGTTCCGCACTTGGGTTTTCTATTATGGTTATTTCTTTTGCTTTTTGGCTTGTCCCCGCACCAGGGGCATGTGTTCTCATATTGGGTAGGGCAAATTTTGTTTAGTATGTATAAGTTCGGGTATGTCCCCGTTTGTAGGTGCTGCCAGATTACGGCTTCTTCTCTGTTGAGTTGTTTGTCGGGTGCCGAATATCTCATTCTGGCGCCCCTGAAGTAGTTTAGCGTGTCCGCGTATGTTTGGCCTACCGGTTCTGGGTCCTGCCCCGCCGCGGTGGCTCAGTGGTTAGGGCGCTCGACTACTGATCCGGAGTTCCCGGGTTCGAACCCGACCGCGGCGGCTGCGTTTTTATAGAGGAAAAACGCTAAGGCGCCCGTGTGCTGTGCGATGTCAGTGCACGTTAAAGATCCCCAAGTGGTCGAAATTATTCCGGAGCCCTCCACTACGGCACCTCTCCCTTTCTTCTTTCACTCCCTCCTTTACCCTTCCCTTACGGCGCGGTTCAGGTGTCCAACGATATATGAGACAGATACTGCGCCATTTCCTTTCCCCCCAAAACCAATTATTATTATTATTATTCTGGGTCCTCTATGGCGGCAGTGTTTTTGGACGCCCGGTTTGTTGCGTACCCTCGAGCTATCCTATCTCCCTCCAGATTTCCCTCGACACTCATGTGTCCCGGTATTCAAACTATCACGTGTTTGCTTTGTTTGTCTGTGGGTCAACCGTTAGAGCGGAGAATGTTGAGCGCTTTGCACCTGATCCTGCCATTCATGCAATTCCGGCATGCAGTTTGCGAGTCTGTTGCGGCGTCAACATACACCGTTTCGTTCCGAGTGACCAGTGTCCTTTGCACGTACTTTGCCCTCGCCTCCCTGCGTGCCTTGTGCAGGTTCTGGTCCATATCTCTGGATATTGGTGCTACCCTGATGGTGCTGCGGTACTCGTCCGGGATCATGTTATCTTGTACTTCTCGTAGGGTTGATTCGCCGCTGTACCTGACTATAAGTCTTCTACCGGTTTCAGTTTGCTGTAGTCTTCAGAATTGTGCGATCCTTTGGGCTTTTTGCAGTTCCTCAAAGCTGTTGTGCAGCCCTAGGGCTAGCAGCTTCTCGGTTGACGCTGTTTGGGGTGTTTGAAGCGGCGTCTTGAGTGCTTTTTTTAGGATGGTGTCGATTTGCTGGATTTCACTTTTGATGCAGTTGTAGTACGGTAGGCTGTACACCACTCTGCTGACTACTAGGCTTTCTATCAGCTTGAGTGTGTCTGCCTCCTTCATGCCATATCTTCTTTTCGACACCCGGTTTGTCATTCTGGCCACTTGGTTGACTGTAGTCTTGGTTAGGGCCAGGGCGTGTGTGCAACGCTGGTTTGGTTGCACCCACATCCCCAGTATTCTGCATTGCGTCACTTCCGGGATCTGTTGTCCCTCCAGGTAGATTTCCAGGGGCTCGTCCTCGTTGCTTGCCTTGCATCTCCAGCGTACTACTCTCAGGAGCTCAGATATCTCCATTGAGCATGCGAGTCCTCTTGCCCTGACATATGTTTCTACGCATGCTCCGGCCTCTTGCAGCTCAAGTTCTTGGTATCCTAACAGAGCTTTTTCTGCCCAGATGGTGATATCATCGGCGTACATTGCATGACGTATACCCTCAATTTCCTCTAATTGTTCGGCCAGTCCTATCATTGCCACGTTGAAAAGGATGGGCGAAATAACTGACCTTTGCGGTGTGCCTTTGTTTGCAGTGCAGAACTTGTCTGATCTTAGCTGTCCTAGCCCGATGTTGCTGCTCTGCCCGACAGGAAGGCTTTGACGTAGCCGTGTGTCTTTCTGCCACAGTTCAGGTTGTCTAGGCCCGTTAGTATGGCTTTGCGACTGACATTGTCAAAGGCCCCTTTGATGTTGAAAGCCATGATGATATTTTCTCTGTAGCGTGGGATTTCGCTGAGTATTTCTTATTTTATCTGCAGCAGCACGTCCTGCATCGACAGCTTGGCTCTGAAGCCGAACATGCTGTACGGGTATAATTCGTTATCATCCATGTAGTCTCGAAGTCTCTTCGTAACCACTCTCTCGTATATCTTGCCCAAGCATGATGTGAGAGAGATTGGTCTGAGATTCTCTACTTGGAGTTTCTTTCCTGGCTTTGGAATCATGATGATTTCCGCGTGTTTCCATTCTTCTGGAACTGTTTCTGCTTCCCAGTGTTTGTTGAGGTAGTCGGTTAGTTTTATAAACTTCTTCCTTAGTTATGGGCCTGTCCGATGCTTCGTTTTCTTCCCCTTTATAGCTTTCTGTGTAAGCGGCCGGGTTGCTGTCGCCAAAGCATTTGTTGCGTACTTTTTCTAGCAGTTCGTCATCCGTCCCTTCATACTGCTGAACCAGTCGATGGATGGATTTGTTGTTCTCTGATTTGGTTTTGGTCGGGTCTAGTAGGGCTTTGAGTATGCTCACGTCTTTGCTGCTTTCAGGTTCCCGTTCAGCGAATTGCTGAACTGTTCCCAGTTTTGTCCCGCAAGCTGCTCCGCATACTTCTCCGCTTTCCTTGTGATCTCCGCTACTTTTATTTTGAGCTTTCTATTGAATTTCTGTCTCTTCTACCTTTTCTTGAGTCCCTTTCTTGCTTCTCAGAGTCTGAGTAGCCTAGGGTCCACGTCCGATGTTTGCTGCGTGCGTTCTACTTCTTTCGTGAATTTCCTTACTTGTTCTTTGAGTTTTCTCTCCAGTCGAATACCGATTGTCGTGTCACTGTCTGTCTCCCTGAAGGCTCTCCAATCCGTGATTCTGGCTTTGCCTATTTGCCATCTGATTTTATCCGATGTTGCGATTTGTGTTCTTATTATTGCATAGGACTAAGTTAGGTACAGTTTTTAACATTTTTTTTTACTTTTCTGAGAAAACAATTGTATCTTTTACCGAAGACAGTTTAATTTAATGTTCTGTAATAAACAGTGCACACATTAGTGAAATCGACTTGCATTAAGGCAGTGTTGGTTATAATATTGACATCAGCTGTGCAATATGTTGATGCTTCGCTTAGGTGTCCCATGGTCTAAAAAATTATCTCAACTTCTCTTTATTCCTGGCATTCATGTTCTGTGCTTCAGAGTCGTTTGCTGCATTCAATTTCCACATGTGGATTAAACTGGTCGGCACCCAGATTAAAACTACTGGCGCTTGTATTATTTGCATTAGCACTGACATTTTTCAAGTAGGAGTTTGGATTAAATATAAATATGCTGGCGCTTGGATTGAGTGCTTCGCACCCCGATTAAATTACATTATGTGCAGATTTTATCACTCGGCGCTCAGATTATTTCCGCTGCCATGAGGATTACATTCAGTGGGAAAACCCTAGTAGCATGAAGATGCGAATAGAGGACATTAAGCATTAAACTTAGTAGCATGTATTTTATCACTTCAGTGAATTTTGATATTGTTAAGCACTATTTTCAGAGGGTTTTCTGCAGAGCTGTAGCTCTAAAACACTAGGTATTTGAGTACGAAATGCTGGGGAATTCAGACAGCTTCTTTAAGTGGAGCTGTAAATGAAAGCAAGGCATGTTTATAATAGCAACAGTCGTTTTAGAGGGAAGTTTTTCTTTGTCAGATATGTAGGTGCTAATTAAAATTGTTTGACCATTGGTATCAAAAGCTTGAACAGTTGTTGGTGCACTTATTTAGTTTGAAAAACACTGCTTGTGTGCCTGTGAAAGCTGCTTGGTAGAACTTTGAAATTGATCTTAGTTAAATGTGAATTTCAGGCTTTTGAAGACATTGAGACAGCCCTGAGCCTGCTGAAGGAGGACATTCAAAACCGCTACACGCATCCTCTTGACAACTTTTACAGCTCACTTGGTTGTGACATCAGTGAACTGGATGGCAGCGACAGCGATTTGCCAGTAAGTGAATTGTTGAAACATGGCTAGGATGTGCTTTGATGCAAAGCATGACGGCAATGATGCTCTGACTCCAGAAGTGTAGAACTATGTCTTGGCATAGATAGCCACTACAACACCAGTCAAAACAGAGTTTAACTGGTTGTTGCACTCAATGTCTACGACTTTACAGTCCGTTAAGGACTTTACAAAGGAGTCTTTAATGGACTGTAATGAAGGATTCTGGATCTGTTCTGGCCGTGGGGCTTCTTTAAATGTGCCAAAATCTCAGTAAAAAAGGTTTTACATTTTGCCTCTCAAAATGTAGCTGCTACAGCTGGGATTTACAGCAGAACACCGTAGCCACTGAGCCACCATGGCGGCTGTTCATTCATGCTGTACACTTAGTGCTTTGTGCACAGGGCTGCCTAGCATGAGCTCTGTATCATCTTGCTGCTTATTTTTATTTGTGCTATTTATTGCTGGCAATAAACTTAATGCATATTTATTGACAAATTCCTTGCAACCTGTGTCAAAGTTCATGTATCAAATCTCACTTTAATCACAATATTTATTGTTACTTCATATCTAAATCTGGTCAGTCTTGCTGCGGATTTGCAGTAAATATACTTGGATTAGGTATATACAACTAATAATCCAACCTAAACTGTTGCTTGTTTAATCTTTGTCAGCAGTTCGACTTCTCTTTAAAACCCTAGCTAAGAAAACTTCTGCACAGCTGAGCAGCATTCCTCAAATTAGAGATTGCTTTTTTGTCTGGAGTATAAGCCTGATGGAACAAAGGAAAGCATTGAAGAATGATGTGTATTCTTTTTCAGAAGTGTATAGGTCACTGTGTACATAGCTTAGCAATCACCACGCATTGTAGCACTCTTGCCTTTTAAGAGTTCAGAAGAGTCCTATTCGATGTCAGACATTTGCTGCCAGGAGTACTAGTGGACCTCTGCCACAAAGGGCACAATGGCAGCTCTGGCCATGCAAACAGCAGCATATTTACTTTTGTTGAAAACTGCACATTCTTCATTATCTCATTACTCTACACTATCTTTTGAGTGTTGTGCATGTATGTAGTTTGAGATTCATACCTTAGAGATGGCAAAAATGACCAGCATGACCAACGACCCCGTATCGCAGTAGTGTAAACAGTGAACTTAGTGGGAACTGGCAGAGTGTGGTGGGTTTATAACCTATAACTTATATAACCTATAAACTGAAGAACTTATTGGACCTGATCATGCTAGCAATGGCGACATATGCAATGTGTGTGCACCAGCGAAGATGTGTTTTCATTCGGTGCCTGCGCATAGAATCTATCAGCGAGACAAGTTATACGGGCAGAAAATGCCGCACGATGGTGCAGCTCGTTGCTCGCCGCCGTCGGCTGGGCTTGTGCGGCCAAGCGAAAGCGTCATACCTGATGAATAGATGGCCCGAAAAACAGCGCTTGTGTACCTTATCTGCATCAAAAATAGTAAAACGAGCGGCTGCATTTCATATCTTCACACTTTGTTACTAATCAGCGGGGAACTCTTGCCAGATTCTTGAATTTCGGTCGACGGTGGACCACCGGCCACTTTCGTGACGAGGCCTAGCGAGTACGCAGGATTAATGTGTGCGATTTCGGCAATTGCGGAGAGCGAATTCGCAAGTTTTAGCACCTGAAAATAGCTGTCGAGCGTAGTTTTGGCTACAGTGCCCTCAAAGCGACGACTGCCTACATCGCAGGGCGCATGTACAATACGGGGGAAGTGTCAATATTTGACCCGGTCTTCACAGCATGTGCTGAAGGCAGCCGGCAACAGTCGTTGGCGTCGACTGTGGACAACAAATCTGGTTGTTTTTATTAATTCAAGTAATGTGCGAACGTATTTTTAGCTGAACTGATGTAAAATGAAACTTTGTTGACATAAGAGAAAGCAGATACAATTACACGGGAAGCGCCGGTCCTACGCGAAGCGTTTCCCAGCAGGCAATATAGCATCAGCGGTGCTTAATTATTGCAGTGTTATCATAGTGTGTAAATCAATAAAACTACAATTTCTGAGCAATACTACTTAATATTTAAGATATGGAGAGCTCACCCTGAGTTTTATGCCACGCAAACGAGCAGTACTGTTTGCTCACAGCTATGTAAACAACCCTAGCGCGAGGCTGCAGTTGTCGTAATCGTCGCATTCCTGGGCCACAATGCGCACGCACAGTAAACGCTAAATTATGCACTATTATTTTCAAGCACACATTTACATGGCAGCGACTATTCATCGGTGTGGGCAGTCAAAGCATTCGAGTCGCCTAGAGTTTTGCAAGTGGTTTGGTTCCTGCAAAAAGGTTCTACGAGCCAAAGGGAATGTATGTTCGACTTACAAATGCACACATGCAGCGGGGAAGTCGTCTCATTCGGTGCTTTCCCTCCTCCCCTCGTGCTTCAAAGTTACTCTAGTGCCACCTTGTGATAATTTGAATTTAATTATCGAGTCGATGAATAGCGGACAAGAAACTGGTAGCCAGCTACAAAACGCCGCGGCTTTCACGGCACACATCGGCGAAGGCATGCACGGCACGTGCCGCTTTTCACATACGGGAGCACTTGAATGCTCAAAAGAGACCACACTCATAACATAAAAATAACATGTTTCTAAGCGTAAATAATAAAACAGGGGCCTATCGATTTCTGTTTCCTCAACAATCACAAAACGGGCGCCACGAGCAAGCCTGCTTTCCCAAGGTTCACTCAGATCGCGTACTAAGCTGAAGGCTTCCGGAAAGAAAACACGGAAAATGCACTTTATTTCGATACGCTAAAAAAGGAAAACGTTTCGAGCGACCGCCTTCTACGGTGTGCATGCAAGCACCTCAACAGCGCGCAGTGCACTCTTTATACCCTTGCCATATGCGCACAAGTAATGGTAGTAAATGCTTAAGTTTGTTAGTGACATTATTTTCGGAGTTGGTGCTACACGCCCAGATTTGATGTCGTTATACGAAAGTCAGACTATAAAGACTGATGATGATGATTATGGGTTTTTATGGCGCAAGGGCATCTACGGCCAAAGAGCGCCATGGCACAAGGCATTCATTTCTCAAGGTGGGGTCAAAGGCCCATTTCCCAAGCATTTCACCTTGAAGGAGCCGAGCACCAGACCAGAGGAAAGCTTGTACCCATTGTATCACCGGTGGATACCCGGCAGCACTGGGGATAGAACCCCACACCTCCCGCATGCGAGGCGGATGCTCAACCACTTGGCCACCACTGTGGTGGCCAAGATAGAGACTGCAAGACAGTCAAAAATTTTACCTGAATATAAACAGCCGTAATAACCACAATATCTCGGGAATGTTGTTTAAAGCAATGTGCATATTATTTTGCGGAAAACGACACTGTTGTTGCTTGACAAGTCTAAAAGTCGCCAAAAATGTCGCATGACAGCACATAAGCCGTGAGCATCTGTCAGAAGTGCCTCAAATGACTGAAAGTTACGAACAAACAATTTTCTACTGGATAGAAAGTTGGCACTAATAAAGTTCCATGCTTTTCTACATATAGAATGGGGACAAGAGTACGTGTTGCTCAGGCAAATTCATTGTGGTGAACTAAGTAGGTTGGGAATGGCAGTAAGGCCAATTGGCATCAAATACGAGCGTGTGGCACCGCGCGAATGGCATTAAAACTTAAGGCAGTAGGCACTTAGTGGCATTAAATTTGTCCGTGTGGCACATGTATTAGTTTTTTCATGTAGTGGTGTGGTGTATTTGAAAAATACATGATATTGAAAATGCCTGTCATACCGTTCAACCTTTTGTGTGCACCAGATGTATTTTAAATATCCGCTTCGAAATTATTCGAAGTGAATTACTATTTGCTTCAAATTTGCTTTGAACCAAAAATTCACTATTCGTGCATGCCTATCCAAGTAGGAGGCCATTTTCAATTGCTCTTGTTGCTTTTTATTTTTCTTATAGAACTAAGCTATGTAGATTCTTTGAAGTCGTGTTGCCCCATATCAGTAAGCAATAATAAAGTTGTGAATAGATTAAAGAATTGCAAAGAAGTCTTTTGATGCCAGTTGGTAACAAGCGACAGTACTTAGTTAAAATACCTACAGCTTTCTGTACACTTGTGCAAAGCATCTTGACGTGTTAATTCCAAATCTTGTCATCTTATCACAAGATATACCAAATGGCCCTAATTTAAGTGTTTGCCACCTCGAAGTAAGTCTCTCTATCTCTGAAAAGCACACGTAATTGTTTTTGCTTAATTGACTATCAGAATGTGTTTTGTGACCATACTTGGAGTACATGGCAAACAGAACTTGCTTCTCAAAGCGTACTTAGTGAATCTTGGCCTGCACTATACACAGTACAATTATCGGCATATAGTGTTAAAAATTTAGAACTTTGAATTGTTTACATAATAACATTTATGTAGTAGAAAAGCAGTATGGGACCAAGGATACTGCCTTGTGGAACTCCAGTTTTAATCAATTGAGGCTTGGATTTATGTTTAATTGCTACGAATTGAGCTTGTCAGCCAAGGTACGATTTGAGGAGCCGAAGGCCATTCCATGCAAACTGAGCCAGGCTTTGTGCTTGACCATCTTCGATTTCGTTTAAAAAAATCATGACTTATTGCATTACTATCACAAACTTTATCCCAGGTTATTTTTGGCAAATAAATTTTTTCTTGTCATGGCTGCCATCATAAGTTTGCAAGCGATAGCAAAAACCTAGTCTTCCAAAAAAAATTGCTGTAAAACATTTTTTGCATAAATAAAAGACATTTCGCTTTCATATACAATAAATTGAGCTGAATTTCTTTAATTTCTTTTATACCGCGTGTTCAGGTAATGGTAATTGATGTCCCATGACCATTTTTTGTTCTCAGTTAAATTTTTATATGTGATGGGCAGATGTGTCGACAACAAGGGAATCATGCTTAGTTTTGGAAGGAACACTAGTTTCCCTGGAAAAAATCCTAAATCATGCTAGATGGAAAACACAGATTTTGTGACTTCGCAAAATCGCTACTTTGGATCCCTGCAGAAAGTAAAGTAAAATTTTGTGGAACCTCAATATTTTCCCAGTAATTGCATGCACGCTTCCTTGTTGTAAGCAGTGCAAAAATATTTTTTGGCTCCTATAATTTTTCAGCAAAAAAATCGCAAACATTGCTGGAAAAGTGAGGCATTCCAATAAGGGCAGTTTTCAGGACAATAATGGGATAAGAAGGAATTCGTTCTTTTTTACTCTCCCTAGACAAAACATGTACTTCGAGAACGGGCAGATTATTTTTAATTAGGCACTGAAACCATTTAGAATTCGAAAAAACGCAAACTTTGACGGAGGTATTAAAAAAACATCCTCTCTGATCTTCATTAATATTTCCCTGGAACACGTTAAGTACATGCTAATTCTAGATCCGGAAAAAAAGTGTTGCATTATATTGTTTTGAACTATAAAATTAACGGCCTAACACAGACCATATTTCATTATCATTATTGGGTATTGTGTGCTAATAAAGCAGTGGTCATGAATTCAACTTCGAACTGAGCAGATGTGGTTTAGTTTTAGTTACCACAATGGCAGAGTCTGGGAAAATACCTTGGAAGCAAGTTTTTTCTTTTAATATGCTTGATGCTTCCCGTGGCTCCTTATACGTCTAGCTAATGGGATTTAGTATTTTGCCCTATTACAAAAGTATTTTATGGCAATTTGGCTTGGAATCAGATTTATGAAATAATTACCTCGAACTTTCATAGTGTTTAGATCAATGATGGTTCGTTTAATTAAAGTACACATGTGCAAAATGGTATAGTTGTGCTTTGTGCTTCTGGTACTGCAAAGGAGCCAGGAAAGCCCTTTTATCCCACAGACAAGACGTTTCTGTGTTTATGTTGGCAAGCTGGTGCCGCTTGCACCTTCAGTAAGGACAAGTGTTGCCGAAATGAGGCAGCTTTCGCCACAAAAAAAAAAAATGAATTTCTTAGTGAGCACGAAAACCAAACAGCAACTTCGGAGTCGAATTAGATGATGAAATAGCTGAGACTTCTTTTATGGAATGAAATAGCTTTTAGGAAGACCACTGAATTACTCCCCACCAGCACACAAGATCTATTACAAGAGTATTTACGAATGAAGGAAGGCAGAGCTATAAGTAGGAAATCAAGTTTAGCATTTTTGCTTTGTTTAATGGCATTTGTTGACAAGAACATTTTTTGTTTTAAGCAAGGAAAAAATTTTGCAAGTTGAGTCCCTGTGTGGCAGTGCTCAGTGCTTGCTCTTCACTCCAGCACACACTAGAGCTGATGTCAAGGAGACACATAAGCAGTGCTGCACAGTGCTTCAGGTGGCTACTTCTGATATTTCAGTGCTGAAAGGTTTGTTGGCATGTTCAGTCACATTTCGTGAATGAACAATCCAACTCTTGGGTCGCCGAGTATGACGTAAGTGCAGCATGCACAGTTGAGAGAATGGCTTGATGCAGCGAAACCCGCATATTCCTTTCAGTGGTAGCACTCTTGCAAACCGCCACATGAATTTGGCTTCATTTTTGTGAATAATTTCTTGCTGCACCCAGAGTGCTGCAACCGTAAAACAGCTCATAGGGGGTTAGTATTTGACGTTTGTATGGCCTCTGAACACTTGCTTTTGCTGCCAATCGCTTCACAGTTCCACCAATACTGTCGCAAGCACTCTTGCCATGCAAGGTGGTGAAAAAATCTGTTCTATTCTGCAGCACGGCGCATTCTCACAGAGTGCTTTTAACCGATTGCTCTGACCGCAAAATAAATTTTCGGCCAAAGGGCAGCTCTGTACTGTTTACGATGAGAGGCAATAACCATTCTGCTCGAGCTCAGACCAAAAATGGCACCTGCATTTCAAAGATAACACTCTTTGCAGCTGCGGGATGAGGAGTGTGACTACAGCAGTCATGGTTCGCATCTCCAGTTACCGTGGGGGGTGTCCTGACCATCCAGCCATACGGCCGCTTCATTTTGATTTTTTGTAACTGTGCCCTTAAGCAAATTGCTGTATTGGCGAAGCTGGCAGCGCCCAAGCCTAGCGCATCATTTTATTCGAGCATGGGAGTGCTGTTTCTGTGTATAGTATTTGCAATCAGCGGCAAAAAGTGCTGCAGTGAAGAGCAAGCAGGGTTCAACGCTGAGGTTGAGTTGAGGGACTCAACTTGTAAAATTATCTTCTTGCCCGAATAAAAAAAATGTTGCAATTAAACCTCCAGAAATAGATGCCATTAAAAGGTACTAGGCAACTTCCTATCTTTTACATTTTTACTAGGACCACCTCACTATGCAATTGACGGCTGAATATGCCTCAAAAGGCAAATTTCTTCAACTTGAGAATTTTTCAGCTCACATGCCTTACGTTTCTTGGTCTCTAAAACATTTTTATTGCGTCTTTACCTTCTGGATAAGTTAGAAAAATAGTTGGAATGACTACAAAAATTTGATACGAAATTTCAGAATTTCATATTTTTGTACCTCCTTTCATATTTTGTATTTTAAAAATAAAACAAGTTCAGTTTAATTACTGCATATGAAAGCACAATGTGTTTTATTTATGTGAAAAACCTTTCGTAGTCATGCATAAAAACTTTTTTACATTTTTTTTTGGAGGACTAGGTTCTGCTGCTACTTCCAAACTTAAGGTGGTGACACAGAAAAAGTTTTGTAGCGATAGCTACATTACGGTAGAATTCGGAGCCTTCGGCGTGGCGGCGCCGTGGCGGTGGCAGCGCTGCCACGCTGTGACGGCGCTGCCACGCTGTCACGTGGTTGGTCACGTGATGCGGAGCAGATGCTGGCGGCGCGGCTCCGTGGCTGATCACGTGGCTCGTCACGTGGTTGGTCACGTGACCAAGTTCCACTCGGCCAGCTGTAGCTATCGCGTCACTGCAGGTTTAACCAGAGCTAAACCACCGCCAATTTTTTTTTCACCAAAGACAAGCTGGGATAATGTTTGTCATAGTAACGCAATAAGCCACAATTTTTTTTTCAAAAGAAATCAAAGAGGGTCAAGCGCAAAGTCTGGATCAGTTGGCATGGACCGACCATGAAGTGAAAGTCATCAGATGTCACATCATTCTAGTGTTCTTAACTCTATCAAGAGCTTTGATGTAATCTAGGTAAATTGCATCATTATTTTTGTTTTTAATTATCTATAATCCTGTCTTTGTACTACTAAAGTAACTTTTGTGGAAAGGTTTTGCCTATAGCCATGCTGACATTGTTATTAAATTATATTTGTAAGAGAAACTGTCAACTCCGGCATTTCTTACATTTTCGAGCCCTTTGGAAAAAACTGGAAGTATAGAGACCGGGCAATAATTGTGTTGTTCATATTTCCTGCCTTTTTTGTACTAACTTTTACCTTCATTTTCTGAGTGAAAACGCCTGTATACAGTGCAAAGTTGAAGATATAAATCAATGCAGGTGCAGTGAAATTCAGTGCATGTGTAACTGGTCTGATTCTGATGCCATTGGCACCTCTACTGTGGATGTTCTTAAAGGGCAACTCTTGAAAATTATTGACCGTAGTCAGTTAACGGCTGATTTATATTGCTGAGGGCTTTCTCATCAGAGTATATAAATTCATTTCAGATATTCAAAAGATAATTTTGAATTGCCTAAACACTTTGAACCAAAACTGAAACTCCAGTGCACAGCCTAGACGGTTGCTTTGTGTTACGTCAGTGATGTCACTGCTCTTGACAAGCAAGCAGCATGTGTGCGCTGCGCCAAAAGCGAGCTGGCAGCAGAACAGCAGGTACGAAGACAGAGCTGAAATCCACAGCCGACGGTGCAAGTGGCTGCTCCTTCAAGTAGACACCTTCAGTATAAAAGACATGCCATTTACGGATGGCCTGCCACTATGAGAAAGGCCTTACCAGGGTGTTGCTGGACAGGTGCAGCGTGTTACGCCTTTTTTTACTGAAATGTGAAGGCCGAACCTTCCTGGTTTAAGCTGCTGCAGTGGTTCACTGGTTATGGTGCTTGGCTGCCGGCCTGAAACACTTGCGTTTGATGCCAGCCATGGCGGTCATTTCAATGCAGGCAAAATGCTAAAGGCCTGTGTACTGTACAATGTGAGTGCACATAAAAGAAACCCAAGTGGTCGAAATTATACGGAGCCCTCCACTACGGCGTCCCTCATAGCTCGAGTCACCGGGGGACGTTAAATTCCATAAAACTATACCCAGTGCTTCGGGACGTTTAACCACACAATTTACAATTTTACTATAGCTGCATTTTATAAATTAATATGAAACTAGATTTGAGCTAGAAAAAATTTCTTCTATTAACTGTTCTATGATGAATGCAGCAGTGCAGATTAAATTGTCTTTTTTTTTCATTTTTCAGCTTATTCTTCAAGCTGTGGCTAACACACAAGGGGAAACACACACTAGTTATCGGCTAGTGGTACAGAATGTGTTCAAAGTGCACAAGAAATCCCAGAAGTTTTCCTCTGTAGGAAATCATCGAATGCTGTGGCATGGCTCACAAGCTTCAAACTTCGCAGGTATTCTCAGTCAAGGACTCCGCATTGCTCCTCCCAAGGTTCCAAGCAATGGCCACATGTTTGGAAAAGGCATATACTTTGCTGACTGCGTCAGCAAGAGTGCCAACTACTGCACCTCTGGACGCCGGTCCAAAGAGGGGCTGCTGCTTCTTTGTGAGGTAATTATGCTTTTAGTTGACTGATTCTTCTTTTCCACTGAGCACTGCACAACTTATTTCATTTCCTCCACAAAAGGTGCACAGTATTGCATTAGAGAATTATCTTGCACTATATCATTTAACACAGTTTCTTTTTACTCTCTAGTGGAAGAGGCTATGAGTGGAGCACCTTGGAAACCTTTTGAACAGTTTTGTTGAATTCTTGTCTCTTGCCTCATTGGAAAGCCCGAAAAATTATTTTGAAATTTGTCATACTTTGCAGTCTGCCTCTTATATGAAATAACAGGTCACAGGTTGCAGGTACACTTTCAGGTCCTTCTCACTGTTATTTTTCAATCCTTTTAGGGAAGCCCCAAACTAAAGAATGTCAGATTCAGGGTCACTGCACATGATATGAAGATTTGTGTTGCAGCCTGTCTTTATTTACAGGGTCATGGGAGCGCAGCTTATTCATGGGTATGACTGAACTATATTTGTTGTGTTGTGAGTTGTGACACATGGCCAGTGTGTGCATTGTGTGTTAACTTTTTAAAGCCCAGTGTCGCAAATTCGTGACAGACTACTTCCACGCAGTGTGCTCATAACTGCATGGAGCTTGCATACAAAGTTTGATGTAAAGCCAGCACTTTCCAGTCAACGTTTGCTGTCGCTGAGAGTAAGCTGTGTGAGCAAAAAGGAGGCGCAAATGTGCACCTTCCAGCCAGCGTTGAACAATTCCTCGTCTCATTTTCTGAGAGCTGTTGTGGGAAAAACAAAGTTATTTGTTGGATAAACAGTTGTTCACTATCTCTTGGCCTTCAGGTTGGTTTAAGGCCCTCGACTTGTTCTTTAGCCCTTTCAGACACGCATTATGTACCACTATTTACAAAAATCTGAAAATGTGTCTGTATATACTATGGACACCCTACTTTACAAAATCAACTTAAATGGCTGAAAAACTTGAGAAATTCATTCACTCCACACATTTTTAATCAGAGGATTTCAGCCCTGTTCTTCAAAAGAGCACATTTGTACTCAGTTAATTATTTTCATTATCAACTGCAGCTGTTTCCAAAACAAAAAACTATCTACAGTGTCCTTTAGTAAAGGATTCCACCGTGTGAGAGCAAAAAGTTGCAGCGCCAGACAGCACTTCCTAGGCGCACTGTAGAACTTTGCGACATCCATCTTAATTACTTGTTTGAAAAATTGATCCTGCTTTCTAGGCATAAAAAAGCCTTGTCATTCTGTCCTGCAGGGATTTCAAATGCAATCGGCAGCACTGACATTATGAGAACGTCTTCTGTCGCTTGAAAACAAATATATTTCTCGGCCAACACTGCCTCAGTGTTAGGCTTAAGAGCATTAGCTATGGGAGCTTCAAGTGTTTACATCGGTGTGCTCAGCAAACATGGAGAAGACCAAATCCAAACATCCGCGGATGTTTCCTTTCATCCCTTCTAAGACACAAGCAGTGCCATCTACCTCCTTGATTTTGCACTTCTATTGTGATTTACAGCCACCTTCGCTATGTCCGGTATATTTCCTTGTCATATCAGTTAATAAGTTTTATAAACGTGTGCATAACATTACGGCGAATCGTTTGACACCATCCAGAACCCCCTGTGACAAACGGTTCAGCCGTAATGGCCATCTGAAGGTCCTCGGAAAGCTTGTCCTTGGAATCCCACGTTTTGGGCTTTATCTCAGTTAGTAATTTTACCCTCAGGACATACCAAGTCATTTGACACCACGTCGAAAATTCAGCGTCAAACGGGTGGCCCCCAAATTTTATGCAAATGGTGGTCCGGGGGGGGGGGGGGGGGGGGGGGGGGAGGGCGCTACACTGGCATGGCCGCTACACTGGCATATATATATACACAATGGTTCGAAATTCGAAAGTATCGGTATCAATAGAAGCGTTACACGCCCACTGTTGCCATGTATGTGACAGTGTGGTCACGTGGTAACTGTTTTGGTCAGTCGCTTCGACAGGTAGGTTTTTCCATTTCATGTCAGGACATTGAAAACTTTTGAAACCGTAACAAGCAACCATCAATGCGAAACCATGCATAAACAGCACAAACATGTCGTGTTCTAGTTTACACAACAGTTAAGCCATGGCAGTTTCATTGCTGCTTCAGCATGCAGAGCATAGGGTGCACGGGGCTCTCATTTAGCGCCGAGTGCAACCATTATGTGACAATTAATTTTGAGAACTAAACATCCACTTATGTTTTGGCTCACGGCCCAATCATTTAACTTAGGCATTATTACTTTTTGTTACGGCTGTACGACATTCTTCTGCTCACGGCCCAATCATTTAACTTAGGCATTATTACTTTTTGTTACGGCTGTACGACGTTCTTCTGCAAGACAACTCTTAAGACAGCCACTTATGCGGTACATACTGCTACATGAGTGGCTGGTATAGAAAAAAAAAAGGTTAATGTAAACTGCATGTCACTTTGACCGCACAGGAACATCATGTATTTCACTGATGGCATCGCAGTGAGTGAAGCAGCCGATTCGAGAGAGTTCTGCCGAACTGCGAGGCAACCAATATCCCTGCTCAGAGCTGGGGTGGGTTTAGCAGTTCCCAGATGGCGCAGCCTCTCGAATTGGCTGCTCTGCTCGCTGCGACGAAAATTCAGCCGCAGACGACTGCAGTTTTATGCCAGTTCCAGACAAGTTCAGATTTTAAATTATTTAATCGAAAAACTCGGACTATCATAAGCTACCTTGCGGTTGATGGTTGAGCACAAATAGGCCAGTAGTTTGCGCAGAATTTTTCGCAACCTGGACAGATAAATACAGAACACACGGTATGTAGCAGTGATCAAAAATATATGTGGAGAAATGTGCTTTGTGAAGCCCTTCACCCAGTCTTTAGTTGAAAGCTAGATTCAAAAATAAATTGTGCGCTTATTTTGTGACATTTAAGCATCAGCACTGTACACGCACAGGTAATAACGTGCCATCTTACTCAAGTTCTTATAATGAAATGTGCAGGTATCTCTGGGAAGCGTGGTGACGCGGATGAATTCTCAACGGAATGCAGATTCACAGCTGCCATGTGACCGGCACAGTGTTCAGGGGTTGGGGAAATACTCTCCAGACCCCGAGGGAAATGTTGTCACGTAAGTTATTTCTCTGTTTTGCATAATTTGAGGAGGGCACTGGTCTCGGAGCCAAAAAAATGGCCCAGAAACCGATTTCTAAAACTGACATTATTAGATTCGACAGCTATTATTCTCCAACTCCGCAATTTTTGTTGTTCTGGAAATAAGTATTTTGATCGTAATATCAATTTAGATCATCGTGTGGGCTGAATTTGCGCTGGAGCGGACGATTTAACGGCGTGAAGGTTTTGGACACCTGGCTGTCTTAGTATGTCAATATCTTGGCATCTAGGACAGATAGAGATGTTAAAGCATGATTGCGAACCTAAGTGAAATTACGTTAGCATGCCGCAAGCAAGCAAGCTCCACAGAGAGTTTTAGTATAGTGTCCTGAAAACGTTAACCGCCATCTCCTTCACATGAAGGCTAAAGGTCCTTTTAAAATGGTCGGTACTGCTGCTAACTTACAAAAGTAGTATATTTAAGTCTTTTACAGCCACTTAATGCAGTAACATTATTTCTGCCAGAAAAATTTCTCGAGCACTTGGCGATATGTAGTATAGGCAATTTTAAATACAAATCATTCAAGCAAGAATACTTTCCATGATGTGATCAGATGTTTAATGCTGAAAAAAAAAAATTGTATATATATAAATTGCCATGAGAAATTGTTTAAATACATAAAACACTATGACAAAGCTTGAAACCAATTTTTGTTATGTTCCTGGCGGTTGTTTCTTCTGAGCAGTTGCAGACATTTTCAGCACAGATTGAGGCCACGGTAGGCCCAGGAGCGCCAGAATGGAGAGTGTATCTAAAAACTAGTCTGAATTACAGCTCGCACTTTGCCATCAAAGCAAGGTAATGCCCCTGTCAAGTGCACAAATTAAGTGCACTTATGGGGAGTGCACTTTAGCATCCCGAGTGACACTTTAGGTTACGCGATGCTAAACAGGAAGGCAAAGTGCACTCTTAGAAAAAAAAGCTTTAAACTTGACTGTTTGACTAGTCTAGAATTTAGTACACTATAGTTTGACATGATAGTGCAAATAAAAGGAGCTTAAACAGTTTCCAACAATGAAAAAAAAAATATAAATAGAAGAAAAGCCAAGACTATCCAGAATTTTGTTAACAAACAAGATGGCGGCATTGTGGCATGCAGCCATGGATGAAAAAAAAAACTGAGGAGGGAGCATCCGGCGAGAGCCTTGAAGCCTAGTCCTAAAAAGTAAAAACACATTAAAAAGAAGACTCTGCCCGTGATCACTCCACGTGATAGCGTGCGGTGATATCTAGCTCCGCTGTGCGCGCGCATGCACAGACTAGCGTAGCAGACTGACTGTAGATCAACCTTCTTGCTGTAGACGCCCGCACCACAGGCTGCACAGACACGCGCACTAAAACATACCAACACCAAAACAATAAGACTGACAGGGAGAGCCAAAAAACAGGCGAGGGAGCGGCTTCACAAGCGCTTGGCTTGCGAAGGCTGGTCCCTTGGCGTCGCGGTCTCTCCTCAGTTTTTTTTCCTCCACGCATGCTGCAGAGTTGTGTTGCATCTGATCGTGTTCCTTTGCTGTGTTGCTTCGCTTATAGCTACAGCAAAAAATTGAGCGGTTTGTATTTAGTATTTTCCTAACTACATGGTGGCAGTGCTTGCAGTTCTTATTTAGCAGACTTTGAATCGCCAAGGCATGTTCCTGGGCATTTTGCTGGGGGAAATAAGCGTAGCTGTGTAATTAGACTGTAAAAGGCTCCCAAATGTAATATTTTGGTGAATCACCGGCTGTGGCAACCATTTTAAAACCGTCTTCCGCCTTTATGTAATGTAGATTGCACCCAACATTTTTGGTATGCTATACTAAAATTTTCAGTAGTGATAAGATGCTTACGGCACGCTCACGTAATTTCCCTCAGGTCAGCTATCATGCTAACGTTGTGCTAAACTCTCTATTATTGCACTCTTTACTCCTTAGACTATGAGACTACGCAGCCATGCATAAAAATTTATTGTTATTGAGCCGTTTTTTGCACCAAGGTATTAATCAATGACTAATTAAAATAAATTATCATAGGAACTAACTAATCTGTGAAGAAAGCAATTTAAGATTTTGAATCAGCTTGAAAAAACTGAGAAAGGTGGTATAGTTTCATGAGGTATGGACTAAAAATAAAGAAAAAAGCAGGCACGTGCAAATAGTGAATTTTCAGTTCAAAGCGAATAGTTTTGCTCGAATAGTTCCGAAGCAAAGTGAATATCTTTGAATCAAAATGAATAGCAGAGAGTTTCTTACTGTACACTAGAGGGAATGCTGGCGGCTGTTCACTTCATCCGCCATGGGGGGTGCCAGAGGCATACGGGGAGATGGCACACCAGATTGACATCTAGAGGCTTGTTGACTGTGCTACGGAATGGATTTTTTTATTGTTCAGTTTTGCTTTTACGACTACGACTAGTTTTTGCTGATATTTTGTGTGCTTTGCGGTTGTGTAGTGCAGCTACGCACGCAGTTCATTTGTGATCCAAAGCATCCGAACGTGCTTGACTCGAAGTGAGCTGAGCACTGTGTCTGGTGCCTGCTAGGCCTAAATTCTGTTTGCCCCTCATAGGTGGTGCCCAATCTGAACGGGCCGCAATGCATGCTGGGTACTCTGACTTCCTGGTCGTTCGGCAAGATGCGTGTGTACAATGCTGTACGTGCATTATTATGTCCGCGCTCGACGTTCCGTATTTGAATTAAGGGCGAAAAAGTGTTGCATGTGCGAACGTTTCACCATGCGTTGTCTGTTCGCGCAGAAGTTTATGACGCTTCATTCACTCGCTAAAAAGTTCTCTTGTTGTTACTAATATCATGCAGCTGCTACATTGATATCTAATATATGTTAGGGCACATATTTCTGAGAGGTTTCACGCTACCAGGCGCTGAATATATGGAATACCAGAACCGTAGTCTAGCATTATTTAAGAGTGCACTAATGCGCACATTATAGCAGACTGGCTGCGACGGCGAAGAACTTGCATCATGCAAATCCTCGGAGTACTTGTGGCGCTTTTTCTACACCAGCTGCGGTGGCCTAGTGGTTAGGGCAGTTGGCTACCGAATCGGAGGACCCGGTTTAAATCCGGGATGCGGCGGCCACGTTCTGAAGGCGGCAAAGCGCGAAAAGCATCCGTGTGCTGTGCGATAGAACCCGTCTAAACTAATCTGGAGCCTTTCACTACGGCGTCCCTCATTGCCCATGTATCGCTTCTAGACGAAACACCATACAATTTACAATATTTTGTGATTTTATAGCCTTTACAAAGCTTTCATGTGCACTGCATCGGAGGGTTTCTTGCCACGCGGTAGCACCGGAGCTGTCATTGCCTGCAAGCAACATAGACCGCGTTTTATTTGCTGCGCTAAAATTGGCTCATGCGGCGCGTTGAGCTCCTCCCAAAAGTCTGTGCTTAACAATGGTTCATAACCTTAGCAAAGATGCACAATCTGTTTTGCTGTCGATTAATGTTCTGGTCAGCTCAACTGCTTTTGTCGAATGCTTGCTATGGCTTATGAAATATTTACTTCACAAGCTAACATGCATAACAACTGTCTCAAGCAAGTGAATTTCAGTTCGTCTGTAATGCAAACATGCAACTGCATGACAATGTGCTGCATTTTCAGCCCTACTGTATTCTTTCTGCCAGTATGAATTGCACCGAGCATGCACCGAGACTTTGTGGCTGAAAACCTCTACTAATGTGCGCCAAGGGCATGGATAGGCAAGTGTCATAGCAGCCACTCCAGCGCTGAGAGTGTTGCACCCATTTACTGAGGCTTTGGTACGTGCACAAGAACCTCACTCACACACAAAAATTAACCACGCATAGTTATGCACTGCAATGCATTTCACAGCCTGCATGGTGGTGTGGGACATTACATGCCATTTACATATAACTTGCAGCTCTGAATGTTGAGCATTCCTGTGCTTGATTTCCCAATGCTGGTTGCTGCATTATGTAGATGAAAAAGAAATATACTAAAACAATTTTTTTGCAAGAATGTATGGTCTAAAAAGTGTGTCTGTTAAATGCAAAAAATATTTCCCAAGGTTCGCTATATTTGGCGGTATGAAGAGAAAGCCCTCTCTCACCATGGGCAAATTCGGCGGTCATTTATGCCTGTCTGCTTTTCTGCTAATTTACTGGGATGTACAGTTACCATGTTTTATTACAGGACATACTGATTAAAAAAAACCCTTCCTTGAAACATATAATTTGCTAAAATTTGTATTCCTGTAGTCAGCCATGTTTTAGGGCCAAGCCAAGTATGCCATGCTGTCTTCCCGGCATTCCCATGGTGGATGAAGTGCCCTTTAAAGGACTCTAGGCACCTAATTTTATTGCACGTTTTCTTCTGTCAAACGATGCATTTGACATTAGAATACATGACCGGGTGATATTTGCCTACAACCACTAAATAATTTATAATCGAATTTCTTCTCTCATGCTATTCGGTTTTATCAACCGAACAACGACTGTGACGTCAAGTTGATGTTTTGGCCACGTGATCCACTAGAAAAACTAATATAATCACTGATATGTCGTTTTAATTCACAACAATATTTAATCCAGCCTCTTCCAAGACCTGGAATGACAAAAAATGACCTGTCACCAAATATACAGCCGATTTTTTTATGCCTCATGTGACCTAAACTCCAACTACATGTCACAGTCATCGTTCGACTGATGACACCGAAACCAAAACAGCGTCAAGGAGAAATTCAATTATAAATTATTTAGCAGTCGTACGCGAATACCACAGGATGCTCCATGTATACGAATGCATCGTTTGAAAGAAAAAAAAGCATGCAGGCAAAAATTTGGTGTCTATAGTCCTTTAAGATTAAACTCACATAAGACAGTGGCGTGAGCTTTCCCTCTAGGTAATATTTAGAAACTCAATGGCGAATGGCTTGAGACTCGAAGTGTAGTAGTAGTAAAAAAAAAAGTCAGTTCATTAGAGCTCATTTCCTTACACCAAAAGACATGGTTCGCAGAATCCATCAAGGCAAATTAATGAAATAAAAAAATGAGACAAAATAAAAATAAGTGCTTTCAACATGCGTTAGGTAATTTCAAACAGCAGCAGCACAAAGTGCACTAAGCATCACAATCTTAAGCCCTTACCATGCGATTCATTGCATGCTGCTGATTTTAAACAGGAAAGTTGTTGACAGATTTTTTGGACCCTGAAATTTTGGACGCACCGCATTTGCTGCTGCCATTTCTCCGACCTTATTCACTATACTCCGTTTCATACATAGCTGTCTACACAGCCAAAGGTACGGAAGTAGTCCGTCAAAAAAAAACTAACAAAATGTGTCACTCCGCCTCGCGTCGTGGCTGAGTGGTACGAAGCGCGGGCATGTTTGTTCATTTTGTGAGGGGGCCCAGGTTCGATCCTCAGTGTAGGTTTGTTCTTTTTTTTTATCTTTTTTCGGCGAATCTCTAGATAGAAAGTCTAAATGCGAGCCATATATAAGTGGCCTTTTTTGTTATCAAAATGAAATGACTTCTTTAATAAGAAGCGTGCTGTTAACTTTTTCCGCAGGGAAACGAAAGTGAAGTGAGAGTTGGCAACGGACGTGCTGAGAGGCGCTGTTTTTCGGTGTTCACGGATTTTTTCGCATGCTGCACACAATGAATCATTAATTGTGGGGTGATAGAATTCAGTGTGGCTTCAATTATTTTACTCCGCCAGAAAGACCTTCTTTCTTAAACCTCACAACTGTCCGAGGGCTCACTCCGGTCATCTCGCCCACAATTGCGAGAACGTCACGCACAGTCTTCTCGGGGTGGAGCTTCCTTATGCTTGCGTAGACATTAACTATCACCGCCTTGCAGTCTTTAGAAAACTTTGGAGACTTCACCTTGGAAAAGAGGCGAACAGGAGATGTTTTCGAAGTCGAAGCGGGGGAAGAAAACAAGCGAGCAGGTGACAGCGACGCCATTTTCACAAACAGACCTGCCGGCTCAGCTGCGAAAACCTGATACAGCCGGCGCCTGAGAAAACGAAAAATCTGCGTCACTCGGTTCTGGAAAACATAAAAGAAAAATCAATCTATTTGCAAAATAAAACACTTCCATCGGTCTACTATAATATCAACTACTGTTCACTTTGCTTGTCAATTCATTTCTATTTTTATTTTTGACGCACTATATTATGATGCGGACGAGGATCGCAAACAGGCACCGTAGCCTTGGCTGCGTAGACAGCTAAGTATGAAACGGAGTATAGGCATACGGTCACGCAACTGCACTGCACACACGTGATCGCATGTTCGTACCGGAGGAGGCAATGGCCCGAGTCCATTACGCAAGAGTTGAAAGATGCCGGCGAAGGCAGTGCGTCACGTGGCACGCTGTCGCATATGCCAATCAGAGGACGCGGTACCTGAGACTTTTGTGATGGGTCCTTGCGTAAACCAACAACGTAACATTGCGCGTTGCGTTACTCCGGACGGAGGTGCAAGGAGATGTGAGCACGTCCTCTTGCACTGCCATATGTGCCACTGTGTAAAGGAGCGGGGTGCACTTTTATTGCAGGTTTAAATGTAAATCTTTCTAAGGCTAGTACTTTCGCCACGTGATACGGCAGCACGGAAGTGCAAGGGAGGCATACCTACGCCAAGATCGTGCGTGCAAGAGAATGACTGTGCTCTTCGAAGTGGACTGATCAAAACGCTTCGCGGTGCCTTAAATAAGCGGCGCTTGACCTCTCCTTCAGTTTCGACTGTCGGAGGGTGCATAAGGTATTGCCGGCTTCGAAGTTGGTTTCCAGCGGCACCCCAACTATGCAGGCCAGCTCTAACAGAGTTCTCACCTCAGGCATGCTGGTAGTTCTGCATTCTAGTTCCCTCCATGGTGCGTTCGCTTTCGCATCAAAGCTGCCTGGGGTTTGTCCCATCACATGCGCTCATAGGCGACATGCCACACCGTGCAGCCGTCGAAGGCAGAGTTTGTGGACGCGGCCGCCACGCCATGCAAACGGCGCATGTCGGCGTCCAGAGCACTCCGATCTCGCGGAAGTGTCAGAGCGTGCATAAGACTGTAGAGTGCTGTATCCAGCAGCGCATCTCACTGAATTCTCGAACTTCGAAATAGTTAGAAAATATTCGTGGTTTTCAAGTATTGCTATTCACTCGAAAGCGCTAATCAAATACTGCATTATTAGCTTCGATATTGGAGGCATTCGAATATTCGCACAACCGTAGAAAATAGGTCCAAGACCAGTGTCCCCCCTTAAAACATTGCTATATAAGTGCACATTATTCTGCTGTATACTTGTAGTGGTAAAACAAAAACTGCAGTGCCATTTGCTGCTGTTGTGCTGTAAAAGAACATTGCTTGGCCATGAAGTGACCATTACAGCTGTAATGGCTTTACAACTGCTCATGCATAATTTAATTGAACTTAGTTGTAGCAAAGTGGAGAGCTGCACAAGTGCTCATCTTTTAGTCTGGTGTTTCATTCTCTTCACACACAGACTTGAGGCATATTCGACAGCTGTTCTTGATAAATCTTTAATCATTAAGGTAAACTACATGGCAAGGTCTTATTTACACAATGGTAGCCACATTTCGATAGAGGCGAAATGCAAAAGCACCTGTGTGCTCTGTGATGTTGGTGCGTCATAAAATCCCAGGGGGTCAAAACTAATCCAGAGCACTTCATTATAGCATTTCTGCCTGTACATCCTTTACTTCCTGATGGACATTTTTTTTTTTAAATGATACCAAAATGGTCATTCAGTACCCAAGTTGCCATCGATCGGCAAAAAAAAAAAAACTTTTGGACGAGCCCTACTCGCCTTAAACTGGACACATATTACCAATAAACACACGGCAAGTTGGACTCATCATGAGCCAGAAATGACGGTTGGCTTGCAATGAGCCTGGCTCGTCCAAGTCCGCTAGGGGATTAATGCACCTTTTCTGTCCTTTCTTTTTCTGTTTCGCAAAGTATCGTGTTGTACTAGCATACAGCTTTCTATGGCACTACAGCAGAACCTGCGTATGCTAATATCAGCTTACAGACTTGTGTGGTTTATTTGTAAAAGCACAAGAGCAGCCTGCTTGTAGAAGCTGTCACTTCATGCCAATAGCTGCTTCTGCAGTGCCACAGAAAGGGAGAGCCTTGTCATCGTGCTCATTCACACAAGGCTAGTAAGAGGAGCCTGGAATTTTAGTGCTATATTAATTTTATAGAAGCAGTTGCACTAATTGATTTTTTTAACACATTTGGGTTTGTCAAGTGAGTAACGTAGAGGTCCTTGACTGTCCATGGATGTGGCTATATCTTTGCCGCATGATTAGGTTCACTAGTCACAATAACTGCGTGAACAGACCCACTGAGGTTGCTTTAAAATTGATGGTATGAATTAATGGCAAAATATGATCTGCGGTATGAAATGTAAATGAAACAAAAGGAAGCAAGGTCATTCCATGTCAAACGCACTACAGTTTGTGCCTGACCCTCCCAGATTTCTTCAAGAAAATTAATGGCACTTTATTGTACAGTGAAAAGTCATTTCTCATATTTTTGCCAACAAAAATACTTTCGGGATATGTGGCCGCCCTTTGAATTTACCAGAAAAGTAAAAAACTAATTAAAAATTTAGAAACCAAAATTTTTTCTCCTCTGGTACTTCATGTTTTGTCTAAACTATCTTTAGGCATTTCCTTCATATAAGGCAGCAAGAAAACAGCAATATATAATTGTTTCTTCGTTATGCACCTTTTTGGAATTCTGAAAACATTTAGGGGTCTCTTCTGCTGATTACAAAAATTTTTACAGGCTGACTGAGACCTGTACTGGTCATTAAAGATCTCCAACCTAAAATATAAGAAGATATAACGCAAGCTTCAGAGAAAAAAAAAATCTTGAATTTGTGAAAAAGTGCATTTTGCTGCATACTAATTGGCTGCAAATTTCACACTGATGGGGTCCAAGTAAAAGATGAAATATTGCTCATTGGTAGCTTACTTTATTGGAGTATCGCTGCGTTTTTTATAAGTGTAATTGTCATTTTGCCATAGAAAAAATATTCTGAAGTTGAGCAAACCTACTGCCTCTTATTGTACCGTACTGTACTGCCACTTTACTGCATGGGAGGCTCATGCAGGTTCCAAAGGGGCATATGCTGGCTGTTTTGTGCTGTAAGGAGGTTTTGCTTTTCACATGGATGCCAAGCAGTTCAAAAACTCAAAGTTGCTTCCTTCCCAAGAAACTGAAGACTAGAATTTTGGTCCTCCTGAGTTGGGTAATATGATAAAATGCAGGTGCCACATTTGTACTTTGTACTGCAAACCCAAATGGGTGCTTCTGGTGTGTATGAGTCGCAGCTAACAGAAGTTCATCTTCTGAGGCGCTGCCTCGCATGTGAAGCAGGCTGCAGGTAAAAACTGAACAAATGCTGTGTAAAGGCTGTGTCAACTACAAGGGCTCGGCCTGTGAAAGGGACATTGCCATTACACAACTTTAGGACTCGTCACTCACTACTGTTCACGTTGGAGCAATATCCTACTCAGCGACAGAGTGGCTTCGAGTATCAAAAGTAGCTGTTCACCTGTCTTAGCAGGTGAATTGGCTTTGCAGTCCACAGTGCAGCAGAAATGGCTCATTACAGAGCCTGTATTCAAAGTTGTCTGGCACACCTATGGTCGAAACGCCGGAAGCCGATGTTAGTTTGGGTGTGATCGTGAGTGGTGGCAGAATGTCACTTTGTTGCAGTTTCCGCAGCGAAACGTCCAGCAGCGCTATTCCTCTTTGTTGATAAATGGAACGTGACAAAAGAAAAATTCAGCCACATTTGTAGTTGCGCATCAAATGCCACAGTAAAGAGGTAATCAAAAGCTGCTTCATTCACCCAGTGAGCTTAATAAATGTGGACAATATTTCAGATACTCTTTTCTGTATCGTAAAGAGCAGTGGCCTACTTAAAAAAGAAAATCAAATCTACACAGCCACACACGGCCTTGCAGTGACAGATGGCGGCCGTTGCAGCTGCTGACCACCAATGGTAAATAAAAGACAGCTGGCTTGTTCACACAACACAGCGTCTTACATCTATCTCGACAGGAAAAAGGAGGAAAAGAAAATTTGGCGCATGCACTCACTGTCCTGTTGAACCAGCAAGACGCTGTGATGACTTGCAGTCTGCAACATTGCTAAACAAGCTGCTGCTGTGATCGGACCATTGTGCAGACGGTAATTTAAGTTTTTCATTCCTTTTATGCACACACACCGCAAGAAACTCTAAATGTTGCTTTCGGGCTTTTCATTTTTCGGCAGTAAATAAATAAAAGAGATGAGCTAAAAAAAACAACTTATTGCAGTTTTTCTCTTCATTTATGCTTTGGGGGACTTTGCAGACGGAAGTTTTTCAGAGGTTCGCCTTGGTGCCAAGTGCTTGCAGACCCTCCACCTCTTGAGAACTTGGGAGCTAACTCACGCGTCAACAAAGAGCCATAGCAACGCAGCTGTTGAGAACTGCAAGTGATGCCAAAAAGCTACTTTTGGCATGTCAGATGCGTGTAGTGATACGTTGCTAGCAACTGACCATTCACGAGTGGGTTCATACTGCTAGACAGAGCACACAACCGTGATGCAGGATGCTCAGACAGCCAAGAGAGAATTCTAGAATAAAGAATGCACATTTGCTAGCAGTAAAAACAAGCATTTTTTGAGACATTACGCTTTGTCACAGCGTTCAATGCATGCAAATGCAGATGCTGCAATAACTTCGGTGATAGTGACGCCAGCCATCTGGTTTTCATAAAGTGAACAGTTTCTGCAACAAACCGGTGGTCTTTAGACCTAGGAGCTACCAAATCGTCCAACGAAACAAAAAACAGGCCAGAATGATTGTCCACCCAATTTGTTATAGGCAAGATAAGACGAAGTGAAAGCCCTGTATACAAACTATAGCCGGCCGACACGTAACACTGACAAGTTCACTCCAAAGTGAAAAGCTCCACTTTGGAGCATGCAGCCTTGTTGGCCATTTATCTCAGTGGGGTCCTTGAGCACCTGTTATAGGAGTGTGTGCTATGTGTGTGACATCACTGCCTGGTTTCTTCAATAGTTTTTGCTGCATCCAAGCCACCACATCGCTGCAGTGTTTCAACCTATTGAGTGTGGCCTAAACTCTGGATACGGCCCCAGGTCAAAAAACCTGCTGGTGCACAGCAACTGCTGTAGTGAAGACCACACCATTTTATGAATACACGGGCTTTACTTCCTACCAGAAGTGTTGCATTGGCTTGTTTTTGTATTTTTTTAAATAGCACTGGGCATCAAGTAATCAAGAGCTTCAGTACTTGGCTGTGTTTGAAATGAAGAATTACTGCCGAGACCACTTGAACAAACCCAGTGATGAGGTTCACCCAGATGACCTCTGTCGCTCAGTGACTTTCCGTGTAGTGTTATTTTAATCAATTGAGCTCTGAAGTCTAAAAAAATTTAATCTTAATTGCAGGACACACACACACACTGCTTTTGAACTTGAATTCTTGCGAAGACCTCTGTAGACTTAATACTCTAAAATTAGGCTGTCAAAATCGTTCCAGGATCCTCCTTACAATGATGCTTTGGAGTTTGAGAACACTCCCTCAGCAGTTGCCTATTTGATGATTTTTGTGAGTGTGTACAAAGAAATTTATTCATGCGGAAGCATTAGATGGCTATATCACATCAGCAAAACCTCCGCACGATTGTGTCGTCCCATAAAGATAAATGTGAAGAAGTTTGATTGTGGTACATAGTGCGTGAGATCTTCCTGTGGGAAAAATTTGGTGTATGAATTGTAATTAGTTAAATAATTAAACGCAAAACTTACACTTTGGCTATGTCACGTCAGCAAAACCTTCTCCACACGATTGTGTCATCCCATAAAGATAAATGTGAAAAACTTTGATCGTGTTAATAGTGCGTGATGATATCTTGCCATGGGAAAAAGTTGGTTGATGAATTTCAATTAGGTAACTTATCGTGAAAATTGCACTTTGACATCACAATATCCCCGTGTTTCGTGTCAGCAAAATTTGATCTGCACAATTACGTCGTTCTGTGAAGATAAATGTGCAAAACTTCGATTATGTTAGATATCACATGATGAGATCTTGCAGTGGGGAAAATTTGAATTGTAATTACTGAAGTAATTAAACGCAAAAATTGCACTTGGACACCACAGTAGCCATGGACGTCGACATAGTACCTGGACGTCAAAGCTAAGATTAAAAATAAATAAAATAAAGAATGAAAAGTAATCAGGGCACTTAAGTCTGCTCTGCTTACATGGAGGAATGCGAAAGCATGGAGCTTAGTAGAACGCGGGTTTTCTCCAGGACGCCAGTACGCGATCTATTTTTTTATGTTAATTTATTTTCATTTTTCTTGTTTTTATTGTCTTTTACTTTATTTTAGTCTTCACGCCCAGGTGCTATGTCGACGTCCGTGGCCGTTTTGACATCCAGGTGCTAAAGTTGACGTCTGTGGCTATTGTGTCGCCGAAGTGTAATTAAAGAAGCAATTTATTCATCAACCAAATGTTTCCCACAGCAAGATCTCATCACACACAATCTAACACAAACTTTTGCACATCTTCACAGGACGTAATCATGTGGAGAAAGTTCTGCTGACACGAAACTCAGTACATAGCCATCTAACACTTTCACATGATAAAATAATAAATAGAACACATACTGGCGTCATGGAAAAAACCCACGTTCTAGAAAGTTCCATGCTTTCGCATTCCTCTACGTAAGCAGACTTAAGTGCCCACAGAATTTTCTGAAGCCAGCCAGTGGCTATATTCCTTTTTCATTAAAGATGCGGCAAATCCAAGAAAAAATAAAGGTTTCTTTTCATCAATCCGCCCGTCCAACTATAATGCAATTGTAAATGCGAATATATTTGATGCATGACAGGGTATGCGACTAATATATACACCCAGTGTCAATACTTTATGGACCTTTGGTTGTGAGAAACTGAATTTTCTTGTGACCACATTATGCAGTCCAAGGTGGAAGACGTACTACCCATGTTCTTAGTGGAAACACTGCACTGTTTTCAGGCTGCATGCTCAGGCCATAAGAAAATGTTTTTCATGGCTGTAACCTTGATGCTGGCTGTGCAAAGCTTTGCTTGATACTTCAGTGGTTGTCGCACGGTAGAGGGAGATGCACAGTAGTTAGGTACATGAACAAGAGAAGGTCTTGCGTTCCACAAGATTTCTGCCTACTTAGACTAGCGTTGCACTCATATGCTCTCAAGCGGCATTTTCCTGTGTTTGTTTTAGGTATGAATAGTGTACCTCTGTCTTGCTCTTTCAGGAAGAGTGGCGCTGTATTAGCATGTGGACGGCTGCTCCTGGATCAAGATATGAAATCGGCGCTCCAGTACAACGAGTACATTGTGTACTCGAGCAGCCAGGCCAAGATCGCCTATCTTGTCAGGGTGAAATTTGACTATGAATTGTACAGCTTACGGTAAACTCGCACACAATGCACAGGATGCACCACACACAACAGAAGCACTTGAGCATGTGGTTTTGTGGTTCTCACAGTGCCAGCATGCAACATGTCCACAGGTAGTGTTGCAAGCGCCATCGAACCACATGCTTAAGTGGTCTTGCCAAGTGTGGTTCAGCCTATACATGCAGTAATTGCATAAGCAGTGGCACATGCTCAGAGTTGCAGTCTACGTGTGGCCGGACCATTTTACGAATGTAATAGCCATGAGAGAAAAGGTAACTGCCATGACATTAGGTTCAGCTCCCAAGCTTTTGCATGGAAGCAAAAGGAAATGCACATTTATCCCCTTGCTTCCAAGCTTTTGCATGGAAGGAAAAGGAGAAATTTGAATTCGAGATGAAGTGGAAAATGCACATGCAATAATGCCATGGACAGTACAAGCATCATGTAAATATTACATGATAAGAGTTTAGATTCTATTTATGTTCAAAGATTATACAGGTTATCATTCTTTTAATGAACACTGACTCACTGCAGCCACCGTGTAAACTTTACATGGTTTTTGTTCCATTTGTGTTACAAGTTATCATTCATCAAATGTATGTTAAGACTAAGTTCACATTGCTAGCATTGCATGAACTTTCTGTGGTAAGTTTTAATTGCATTTGTGTTAAAATGTGATACAATTTATTACTGCTTGCTCCAAGATGCAAGTTCTCATTGTTTGAATTCATGTTGATTCTACGTATAGTGCAAGCATAATGTAAAACGTGGTAGAAGTCTCTACTTCATTTGTGTTAAATGTCTGCACAAAATACCATTGTTTGAATTTATGTTCACAGATGCCATACATATATTGACTCAGTCAGCCTACATGTTCAGTCATTCTTATTGTTTGTGCAGCAGTATACCAAGGTGCAGTATACTCTGTGGTTAAGTGATCATACAAGGTACCAGTGTTTGAATTTATGTTCACAGATGCCACACATATATTGACTCAGTCAGCCTACATGTTCAGTCATTCTTATTGTTTGTGCAGCAGTATACCAAGGTGCAGTATACTCTGTGGTTAAGTGATCATACAAGGTACCATTGTTTGAATTTATGTTCACAGATGCCATACACATATTAACTCAGTCATCTTACATGTTCAGTCGTTTTATTGATCCTGTTTGTGCAGCAGTGTGCCAAGGTGCAGTATACTCTATGGTAAATAAAGTCCTACAAAACAGAAAAAGAGCATTTTATTTTTGTCACATTCAAACATACTTTCTGCACAGTAATTGCTGGTGAGGAATGCACCTCTGAAATCGCATTCAAAGAAAATAATGCATGAAGCAGTTCTGTACCGCATTCATTGCTCATGTAGAAAGGAGCACAGGCAAGAAATTTTTGCTCATGTGCTTTCTTCTTTGAAATAATGCGTTGGGCATTAGTGCATATGGATTACAAGTGGTACATTCACCTTTGACCGCTAAGTAATGTATAATTGAATTTCTTCTTGATGCTGTTTGTTTCATCAGCCGAACGACGGCTGTGATGTGTAGCTGGCGTTTAGGTCATGCAAGGCAGGAAAGAAACGGTAATATAATTCCCGATACATTGTTTGTTGTCATTCCAGCTTTAGATGCAGGCTAACTTAAGTGTTGTAAGAATTGAAGCTACGTATCAGCGATTATATTGCAGCATTTTTGTGCCTCACATGACAAAGTGCACGTCACAGCCATCCTGAAATAGAGCATGAGAGAAGAAATCTAATAACGCATCATTTGAAAGAAGAAAACACATAACTAAAGTTGGGTGTCTGTAGTCCTTTCATGGCACATTACTACCAAGAGTTCTCCCCTTTGTACTTAAGCAGTATAATTACAATGAGCTTCCTGGTGAAGTCACTGAGCTATGTGGTCCATCAATATGCTCCTCTCAGTTTTTTCTGCTTGTTGCATCACATTCACATGAGCCTGGCATAAAGCCTATAGACACCAATGTATTCACGCAATAGTGTTATGGGAAACTGCCGTAACTGGCATTCACGCAATAGTGTTATGGGAAACTGCCGTAACTGGCATGTCGAGAAAATTAGGATTGGTCGAGAGGGCCGCGACGCCGGAACCACATGACCTCGCACAGGTAATTCAAACGCCTCAAAAATCGCACACAATTCCTCAAGAGTCTGCAGGGTCTTGACCATCAATCCACCACCATTAGTACGTAGTGCCTCTGAAGAAAGAAAAGCAATTGCGTTGAAAAGAAATATGGTTGAGCCGGGACTCTAATCGCTGGTCCATGGATTGTGAGCCAGGTGTGCTACCCCTCAACCCCTGAAGAACATTCATTCGACTTAGTTAGTCAGACTTGGTCTTGTGGTAAATGAAAAAACAAATAAAATAACTGTCAGTGTGAAATAACATGCAAAGAGGACCCCCCTGCCGCAGAAGGGACCCACTAACACTATCATATCATACCCTTAAGGCGGAGCTCAAGTGCACCTCAAATTTTTTTATGCATCTTATATCCATTTGATGCATCACCATTCCAAGGCATTCTGCACCTTCCATTAAATTCTGGACTAGGCAGTGATGTGAATTTTGTGGTGCAGGGGAAATATGCAGCCTGTTGTATCTAATTATGAACAGGGCTCATCAGAATGCATGCAGGCCTTTCTCAGTTATGGCAAGGCGGCTTGGGCAAGGTGGTAGGTTACTGCATAAATATATAACACAAACACAAGCTGTCTCCTTGATTTGGCTGCACTTTCTGCACTAGTTCACAAAAGTGCCGTGCCAGTGCATCACCAGTTCTTGCGGCGAGAGAGTGCATAAGTGCAGGAACGTTTGTCTGTTGCGGCCGTCTGTTCGTGTTTGTCGTGTGGTTGGACATATGCACGGGGTTGTGCTAGCTGTATTTAACGCTGTGCATTTGTTCGAAGTGGTGCATCTTGTGGAGCGGCTATGAAATTTGTTAATTACAAAAGTGGTGAAGAATTTGACACCGTACTTTCTGTTGCGCTACGCAAAGTGGCGCAGGCCGGTCAACCATCACCATTTCAACGGATACTTTGAATAACCTCTTGAATTCAATGCTTGCTGCCTCTTCAGGTTTCCGCTCGAGACGGCTTTTTACAGTTCATACGCGCGATTCAGGCTGTTGCCATTTTATCGAAAAGTGACTGCGGTTGTCTGCCAATTACAGAAGGAAAGAGTTGCTTAACTTCCGACTACATTTGAACCCAACAACTTGAGTTCACTTTCGGCAGACGGTGACGGTGGAGTGACTTTCAGACTAACTGGCAGGCAAAAATGTGGGCTGACGGTGACTTCAAGGCCAGTAGCTGCAGTAAGAAGACGTACTGATGTCGCAGCGAGCCATCACGAATGTTGCGATAACCCACGTATTAAAAAACATCTCACCATCTGCCTCTTATGGAAACGCTCCATCGTGCTGCGTGTAATAATAGTACTTGCACACAAAAAAGAAATGGTGTAAAGCAACATGCGAAGCTGGACAGAAAGATGAGAACCCATACACAGTGCACCATGCACACATGCACGCACACACACACATATGTACGCGCACTATCATTTCAGCTTTTTGGCGATGACACAGCGCAGATGCCACGTCTATCACGGGTACGCGGCTGTCTCGACCATGGTCTCAACACCGCTCACTAAATGGCCGCGGAGCTATCTGCTATGTAGCGCGCCAAGCACCTTGCACTACTTGCACGAGAAGAGAACTCGCCAGGAGGCTAGTGCAGAAGAACTCGTGTAGCACGGAGTCAGATCGAGTGCGAGAATGCTGAACCTCTTGAACTTGCACAGAAAGTGCAGCCAAATCGAGACCTCTCAAATACCAATGGCAACTTTTTTGCGTGGCAGCTAAATTTGAGGCTCTGAGCACCACAACTGTTCCATCTTTCATAATGAGCATGTTAATGATGGCCACAAAACACAAGGTAACTTTCAAAATTATGCTTTGCAGACGCTATTGCAGCTGTGGACATTCTGTGATCTCATGTGGCCCATCAAGTGATGGACAGCAACAACATGCTTCAAGTGCTGAGAATGCATGGTACTGACAGACTGAATCAAACAGCAAGCACATATCCAAGATTTTCCCAAAGCAGCCCTGACCTTGACAAGTTATCACATCCAGACTGCACAGTCGTAAACATCTCAGTTGCATTACAATGTCCCAAACAGTGTGTAGTGCTCGCAAAACCACTGCTGCAGCCAGCAATGCCACTTACTATTATAGCAGGACATGGCGTCTGAAGAGTTGGTTCCAAAGGCTATTCACAAGCCATTATTTTTCAGTGTGGAATCGAGTTTAAACTGCCTTTAACCTTTAAGAAAAATGTACCAATTTTCCACTTCTACTGTAAACCGTGTCGTGAATTGCCTCTCATTGAAACTGCTATTTATCTCCAAGGTCCTCTCTCATTTGGGCATTGCCAGCGCTCTAGAAGCTATGGTGTCATGCTGCTTGCGTGCATGATGCCACAAAGTTTTTCTGTTAAGTGCCACAAGTTGGGCCACTAAGCTTACAAGTCAGTCTTCACATAGTACATGAGAATTATGCATACATCAGCTGGAGACATAGTAGCAGTTTCTTGAATGATGGTGCATGATGCATTCTGTGGCTACATGTGATGGTGCTTTTAGCCGCATACATCTTGCAAGTGCAAAGCAGGTTTCTGCCAGCGTTTACTCGAATGAAAGAACAGACTGCTTTCAGGCTAGTTTTTTTGACAACGCTTAACAAAGCCACCCAATGGTGACTTCTTATTTTTATGATGTTACAAGCAGCATGCTAATGCCATGAAGAATAGTGGAAGGGTTAGGGTTGAAATAAATGCAGGAAGGGGCTGAAAACAGCTTAGTACCCCCGAAAAGTGGCCCTTGTACACAATTGACATATTTCTGTGCTCCTTTCAATCTCTTATCACTGAAAATAACATTTCAGCACAGGTTTGTTTTCTTCTTCAGAAATGAGAGCAAGCTAGCGTGTACCATAAAAAAAAAGCAATGCAGCACAGAGATGCATGATTCGTCACGGAATGCTCACACTGCATGTGCTAGACAAGGCCTGCCCATGTAGCTTCTACCACGCTAGCAATGCCGCTACTGGCCAAGGACCACGCAGATGATGTGCCAAGCCTTGTACCTTGGCTCCCAACACACTAATGATTTCAAATTGAGAATGAAAGCAAGGAAACATCGCTCTTTGTGTAAAGCATTTTAGAACTCCTTCAAAGCAATTTTGCTGAACTGTGAACGTAAACAATTGCACCTCCCAACTGCAGCTGTGCTCTGTAATTATAAGTGAGTGTTGCAAATACACCAATACGAGCAAAATCTTTGTACTGCATTGAAAAATTCACTGCACACAATATAGGTTTTCAGCAGACTATTCCTGTTATTGCCACCACTCCTGTATAGTTTCTCCAGAGTCATCTGTGTGGGAACTGCACACGAATGTGCAAGGAGTTTCTGGAAAGTGCAGTTGCCATAAGCTAAGACAACCATTAAAAGAGTTGCAAAGCGTTCTAAATAAATGAGGATGAACACACTGCAGCCTGAATTCACTAAGTGTTTTACATGGAAAGATAAGGCTCCTTTTACATCAAGCATAAATAAGTAAAAGCAACTAGCTCTAAACATCAATCCAGCACTTCCGCCACAGTTTACCGCAATTTCTATACAGATGTAAGCAATTATGTGCTCAGGTTGCTGCATCAAAGACAGTACATTGAGGCAGCTTACTTTTTCACTTTCCTGATCAAAATTAACTTTGCCTGAATGACAATTCTGCGCAGACTTCAGCAGCATGACAAACACCTGAGCTGTTGTGAATAATGAAACTAATTAGGTGCTATCCGTTTTTTTTTTTTCAGCACAAGCTTTCATTTTTGAGTACACCTTGTATCAAAAATGTATGGAAAGCAACTCTGGCACAGAAAATTAGTATGCAGGGCACACTGCTCAGTATTTAATACTGCACTGTGCAATACACACACTCAGAATTAGGCTGCATATATCTATCTACCCATTCCAGGTTGTGTGCAAAGATGGCAATGAAATTAAATATTTTGCTAATATTGCATTCCATAAACTTAAAATTGATGGGGCATACATAGGCTCATCTCATAATTGCAGGCTAATGTCACTGACTCAAACAGCCTCATTCAAAAATGCATGATTAGCAGCGAGGTCTGTGTAGACAGCCATGAAAGCAAGAATGAAACATTATAATCGAAGCACACTGTGGTAGGACACACTTGGGTGACAATGCTGAAAAAAAAAAAAAAAACGTCCATCATACCTGGCCTGTTGTTCTAGTGTTATCAAAAATGACATCAATAAATTGCCTATTTGCACGCTCTCAAATGCTTCCTTTCATTATGAATGAAGTGAATTATTAGGTCTTTTTTTTACAATGTCAGCCAACTTCAGAATCAGAGCAACACAAAAAAGAAGATGGTAATTTAAATGGATAGCATTTACAAGTGAATAAACCTTTCCAAAAAAGCGCTCCCTGGGGAGTGTCGGCATATTACTCGCTGTGTACTGCTACGTGCGGGTGGGTAATGACCAGGGAGTGCTTCTTGGAAAGGTCAAAAGGAAGCGAATGAAATGATTATGGATTCGAAAATCACCAGAAGCAGCAATAAAAGCACAATTGACTGATATTTGGCACGAGGAATAAACTATAAAATTACGGGCTACAGCATATCCTTCATCAAAAATAAGACTATACCAAACTGCATGAATGCCAAAAAAAAAAAAAACACGTAGAACAGACACAAATGACTCGAGCAGTGACTGCGAGCAAGCAGGAGTGATATAAATTAGTTGTCTGGTAACGAGGGTGGCACCATCGGTGGGATGAAATGAGCCCGGAGCTCGGCATTCAGCCGCGCGATTTCAGGGTGCTCCCTTTCCATTTGCTTGATGATTTGGGCGAACTGCAAGACACCTAATAAAGAGAAGCAACATGTAATGTCCCATAAGTAGCGCATCCGTCCTTCGGCGTTCCCTAACTGTGTCTACTGAGTTAATTGCCTAAACATGCGCGCATTAAGACGCATAATCATTAATGGCGCAGGCTGGTGACCAGCGCGATTAATTATATGTACATTTTCTACTACTAACGTCACTCGACAGCATAGAATATACGATGCTTCGGGTGCCTAAACTGCCGCGGCGCAGACGTCTGCATTCATTCTACAAACGAGTTGGATAACACTGCACTGTTGTACGTATACGCACCTTCTCCATCGCGAGTGAAGCCGTAGCTTTCGATGACACCCATTTCTATCTGTGTTAGCAGTGGGAAGACAACCTGCATGTGCTTGAGCATGTCATTTCCAGCCAAGTCTTTGGCGTCCTGAAGTCTAGCGAAGTTCTCAGGTTGGTCAAACGCAGCAAGTATGTCTTCCAGAGCGCCTGAGGTGCGTACATTGAAATGGCCAAGCAGTGAAGAACGGCTTTAGTCGACGCCAGAAACTCCAAAACATTATAATGTAAAACACTCTTCAGCCATGTTACCTTTTGCCTTTTCAGAATCGAAGTTTTCTTTAAAGGCGAGGTTCGCCGACATTGTGATCAATACAGTCGCACAGTTTGTGGAGTCAGCTGACGGATGAGCAGAGCCACGGCACCACGGCCCCTTGCCAAAGCCTCCTCTATACTATCTGCCTTGGCGAACGCTCTCCTCAGACCGTCGCGCGCCGGCTCCGCCGCCGCATGGCGGTGCTGTGTGAGTAGAATATGTCTCACTTGAGAAGCTGGGCTGGAGCTGATCGGCCGCGCGCAGTACGATTCTTGCTTCCGCGTTTGCATGCGTGTTTAATTGCATTCATGCTTTCCTGAGGCTTTTTCATATTCGTATTCCGTATGTAATCTGTCCCTATGTATTTATAAGTGCTTAAAAGAAAAAAGATGTGGGCATACCCGTGAATTTCTCACAGATGAAACTTATTATCAGGCGATTCTGATCACTAGCTACCTATTCCACAGTGTCGTGTGTCAAATGTCTGCGATACAAATGAATCCATGTTTGGCAGTTTGCGAATGTCATCCGGGTGTAACGACGTTGGGCGTTCGGGCTGCACTGTCAGGTCTCGGAAACCCACTGAAGACCATGATCGCTGCGTCTAATTCAGCGTCCAATATTGCCCACAAAGAATGTGCTTCGATGTCAAGGCTCATACCCGCTGATCTCCTCTCTTCTGCGCAACCAACTTCTACTTCAGCTCCAAAGCCTCCCCTGATGTCGACTGTGCAAGCAGCGCCGAGGCTGTTGAGAGAAAGATTGGTGCTTCAGAGGCTCACTGCCACAATTTTGCCACAGCGCCTGCCATCGCTTCAGAACTCGGCTAGCCGCTTATGTGGGCGGTTACATTGCACGAGTTGTCGGCGAGCATATGGATTGCGAGAAGTGCCTTACTTTGTGTACGAAGCCGGTTGGCATCCAGCCACTCCTTTAGTTCACGTAACCGCAGCCAAGACCGAAATGGGCTGCTCTATCAGTCAGATCAACTTCTCTTCGATCGTTCTCGACACAATAAGAGCTTTTGCTGACCGGGCCCTGCAGGAAGATCAGACCCTGGAAAAGCCTCTCACAACATTAGTAGAGCACGCTGTCCCAGCTCTTTGTGCTTCAAAGTTGCCGAAGTGCAAGAGCGATGGCAGCAACGAGCACAGGCTTAAGCTCATGACCGGTTCGTTTCCTGAGGCCGCTCCTCTGCAACTACGCATATTCAATGTTACTGACAAGCATGTTGTAGTTTGCAAAAACATTTTGCAAAAAAGCATGAACTTATATATATATATATATATATATATATATATATATATATATATATATATATATATATATATATATATATATATATATATATATATATATATATATATATATATATATATATATATATATATATATAATTCGAAAAGTGTGCCATGAGGCATAAGTTGAAAAAAGGGGAAGGAAAGCGGGAGAAAGAAAGTTATGCGCTGACATAGTCCGCGCAATGCTAGCTATCTTCAGGCAGATGGTGCAGCGCCTCACGTTACATAACTGATGGCACTGACAGAAGGGCGCGTTTTTCGCGCGTACCGCGCAAGTTGAGCGTCAAGACTGTGACTCGAGAAACAGTACTGCAGGAAGTGCGCGGCCGATCAAATGATGAAACCACATGGCACAGCTCCACATATTCTAGCGCCAGCTGGCTTCGGTGGCGACAATGGTACTTCTGAAAAACTATACGAAGGAAACGCGGCATCAGGTATCGCTTTGGAACAATAAAACTTGTTGCTGGGCTAGTTGGTGACACATGCTTTGGAAGCAGTCTAACGGCTTTACGTGCTATTAGCGCATGCGCTTCCGGCTTGCGTCGTCTGTTACATGAGTAAACAGCACGCAACAGAGCTTTTTCAGCTCCCAAGCTTTCAGTATTAGCTGCTGCCAAACACTGCTTTCAGATAACGACCCTCAAACAAGCGAACTTAAAGGTGACAGAACAATTTTTCGCTAATTGGATTCAAGCAGGCGCGCGCTGTCATATCAGCGCAGCAGACGACGCGCGAGCGTATTGCACAGCAATAGCCGCAAACGACACGACTGAAATGGGCCGGTTACCCTTAGCGACAAGTGCTCCCGAGCTCCTTTTTAAAAATGTTTTGATTGTACTTGAAACAACATGAACGCAGTCGAAAAGTCAACGACAGAACAGCTACGAACGGTCTGCGTTTCTTTGAGCGACGGTGATGCGACGGGCGTCCTATTCCGGTGGCGGCGCGTGGCGGCGAAAGGCCGTACTAGCCCTGACGGCCGGCTCGCGGGGGCGCGCGCATCGAGGCACCCTAGGTTGAAGGCTGCTGAAGCGCCGTCTGACTCCGCCGTGTTTCTCGTTGTGGATGGATGGGCGTGCACGTAGTTTGCGGTACAGTGTTCTATTAGGAATGGTAGTGGGAAAAGCGAAGCGGGTTTCGATGGGAGGCGCTGAAGCAAAAAAAAAAAAAAGCGGTTGGCCGCGCGTGGCGCTGCCGTCGAATACTGGAAGGGAAAAGCCGGCCGTCTGCGTTGCTGCGTCGTTGCATTCAGCGAGTTTGAGCGTTGTCGTTGGAAAAGGGTGGCGCTTTAAGCTCGTTGGGATAATAAAAGCGGGTAAGCGCGTCCCTCGGAGACATAAACATATGCAGAAAGTCTACAAAACGCGGGTACTACTACACACCCAGCCGACCGCGAACATTTCACCTGACTGGGACACCCTGAGGACGCATTGCCACCCAAAGGCACATACAGCAAAAAAAAAAAAAACATCTGGGGCAGGGAAAGTGCACTGCAGAGCAAGTAGGCGACCAGCGAACGCGGGCAAAGTTGACGAACAGTTACAAGCGATGAGCAGTGAATTGCGAGGAGGAGGTGAAAGAAGATTGGCTAAATGAAATGGAGGGGAAACCACTCGGCAATAGCACGAAACGACGGTAAAGCAAGAATGAAAGGGTGTGGACGAAGAGTAAAATGAACGAACGGAGGTGTTGGAGAATATAAAGTGAAACGTTTGGATCGGTTTTGTGGGGTTCAACCTGGGGTTTAACCTTATAACCTGAGTCGCTATTGCGACAAATGACTCGGTTACGAAGGACGCCGTAGCCACTCTGGATAATTTCGAACACATGGGGTACGTTCTGTAATGTGCACGGACATCGCAGAGTACACGCGTGCCTTTATAGCACTTCGCCTTCATCTAAATATGCGACCGCTGTGGCGTGGATGATCCAACCCGAATCTTTCGGGCCAGCAGCCGAGCGCGCACTATATACAACCATAGATCAGCCATCACGGCGGCGAAAGAAAGGGGGCGAGCAAAAAAATACAATAAAGCAAGTGATCATTAAACAGGAAAAGAAGGCAATGAATAAAACTGTGCGAAGAGACAAACAGATTAGAGACCTAGCTACGTCCGCCGGCGTGGACAGAAACGACATTTCCCTTTCTGTGCAATGAGAGAGGGCTCGCTGATGCGGCAGAAGTAATTTGAACGGTTTAAATTATTTCCTTGGTAAGACGCCCACTATTCGTAATCACTGAGCAGCTCTCAAAGACTGGCAGGCAGCCGCAGTCCCTGCAGTGACACCATTAAGGCGTCCGCCACGGTACCTTTGAATCACTCTTTCCATCTCTTGAGCACCAATACAAAACGGGCAGTTTTCTGCATATATGTAACATGCGAACATAACAGCTCTTATTTTATTAGTGCATATGTCCCATCTGAGAATGTACGTACAAGCCCAGAATGAATGCTCTAGTGAAAGCGGAAGTTCGTTGTGTTGTTAACTGCATCAAAATTAGCATTTTATAATTCTAAAAATGCATTTATTTGGTCTGTGGTTACCTTAACGTTAAACTTAAATTTGGAAAACAGTCATTTCTAAGATTAGACAGGAGCGACATGGAACGCAATTATAAGGTCTGCATTAATTAATTAGTAGTGAAAAGCAAAGCTTTGAGAAGCGAGTATTAGAACAACCAGTAACAGTATGGGTTGACAATTATTATTAATGGCGCGAGCTGTTTAAGTGAACTTGAAGAAAGAATAAGCACTGACACCATGGGTAGACAATCGCGCACTATAAGGGGATTTGCGTGAATGGCCTTCATTAAATAGTGGGCGTCGTACTCCCATGCAGCTGATGCTTCATCCGCCCGTTCCGTCAGCCATGAAATGTCCAACAAAGGAAGGGTAGCTGCAAAATCTCCTAGTAGCGTTATAAGAACTCCTCGAGCGCATGATATTTTAATACCATTATAAAATTTTCACGAATAAAGCTACAGTCAGAGCGGTGGTGAATTATTGCATAGAAAAAAAATCAAGGATCTGGTGTCCTGTGTTGTGAACCTCAACGAGTGAGCGAAACAGTAAAAGGCACTTGCGGACTCATCTTTCAAGCGCTATCCTATTTCGTCTGGAATATATTCCACCTGACCTTCTTGAAAAAAAAAAGATCAATGAAACAAAACCCCGGAAAAACCAAGATTGGCAGTTGCCTTTTTTCAAATAGAACAAACTTGCAACCAAAAGTTGTAGGTTATGGTTTTACCATTCCAAGGGCTGCCCAGGATATCCTACGGGGGTGGCGGACGTCGAAGGGGGAGTTAATTTTTGGGCATTGTTCCTCTTCAAGACAAAATAAAAAGAACAAACTGCGGTATTGAGACAGCGTTGTATTGGTTTCACATAACGCAACTCAAAGATTAAGCCGCTTAGGTGCTTGTGAGCGAAGAAAATCAATTCCTCCAGTGACAGAAAGGAGCGCCGGGGAAATTTTCGAGGTAGCGGCCGCCATCCCTCGCCTCCCGTTGGCGCCGTCACTGAAACACAGCCACTGATTTCCCATTGAAAGGTTAAAAATAATTATCCATTCATTTTGTGCATCTTCAGAGGCAGCCAAGCGGTGATGCATTAAAAAAAAATGGGATACCTATGTGATGACGCCATAAAAAACAGCGCGACTGTCCTGTCGGCCCCTCGTAGCCGAGCAGCGTGCATACCGACGACGCGCTGTTTCTGCTCCAGGAGACGCCAGCGCCGCGTCGCAGCAACCGCTTCTGAAGCCTCACGGGGAGAGCGCCGCTTTTGCCACTACAAAAGCTGCTACAAAACTGTAGTTGCGGCCGGCTGCAGGGGCTTCGGCGGCCGCGGAATAAACGTGGGCTTTGCCAAAGCCGCCTTTATAAAACTATGCCTGTCAGTTCCCGAGCCACACAATAGGGCCGCCGCGGACTCCGCGGTTCACGTGCCGCTCGCAACGCGGCGCTGCTAGCTGCCAAATATATATACATATATATATATATATATATATATATATATATATATATATATATATATATATATATATATATATATATATATATATATATATATATATATATATATATATATATATATATAGAGGTAACAGAGTGCTCATAAAATGGGAAAAAAATGTATCAGGGCCTGTAGAGATACAGCGGGGGCTTAGACAAGGATGTCCTCTGTCCCCTTTGTTGTTCATGTTGTACCTGCAAGGGTTGGAGACCAAGCTAGAGGGGAGCGGACTAGGCTTCAACCTATCTTTTTTCAAGCAAGGGGAATTGATTAAACAGACATTACCGGCACTAATATACGCGGACGATATAGTGATAATGGCTGACAACAAGGAAGACCTGCAGAAGTTGTTAGACATATGCAGTATAGAGGGAGATAGATTAGGCTTCAAGTATAGTAAGGAAAAATCTGCAGTCATGATATTTAATGAAGAGGGCGGCGAGCATGGAATACAGGAGTTCGTGCTAAAAGTAGTGAATGAGTACAAGTATCTTGGGGTGTGGATAAATAACAGTGCTGAGTATCTGACAGAGCATGAAAAATATGTAATGAATAAAGCTAGTAGGAATGCAGCTGTCATGCAAAATAGGGCACTGTGGAATTACAATAGGTATGAAGTGGTAAGAGGGATCTGGAAAGGGGTGATGGTCCCTAGCCTGATCTTCGGTAATGCGGTCCTGTGTATGAGGCCAGATGTTCAAGCAAGGCTGGAAATTAAGCAACGGGGAGTAGGGAGGTTAGCTTTGGGAGCACATGGCAATACACCAAATCAGGGGGCACAGGGTGATATGGGATTGGCGTCTTTCGAGAGCAGAGAGGCTAGCAGTAAGATAGCATTTGAAGAACGATTGAGAAAGATGGAGGAAAAGCGGTGGGCTAGGAAAGTTTTCAGATACCTGTATATAAAGAATGTTGACACGAAATGGAGAAAGCGAACTAGAAAATTGACAAGCAAATATCTGGACAGCAGTAGGGGGGGCTGAAAATCAGCAATTATCGGTTAAGAAAAAGGTTAAAAAAACAGAGAGAGCTCTATGGAAAAGAGGGATGCTGACAAAGTCAGCACTGGGAACATACAGGATTTTAAAGCAGGAAATAGCCAACGAAAATATCTATGATAATTGCAGGGGAAGCTCTTTGTTGTTTGAGGCCAGGACGGGAGTTTTGCGGAGTAAGACATATAGAGTCGGGTACCACGGGATTGACACGTTGTTCGTTGCTTGCGGAGAGGAGGAGGAAATGGCTGAACACTTGATACTTTTCTGTGAAGGGCTTCACCCTACAGTGGAAAACAGCGGAGCTGATTTATCCAAGGCATTGGGGTTTAAGGACAGAGAAGGGAAAGTAGATTTTAAGCGGGTAGAAGTAACCCAGCGAAGGTTATCTGATTGGTGGCTAAAATCAAGACAAGAGTAAAATTTCATAATTCATGGCTAGGTGGCTTGAGGCACCGCCTGATTTAAAGGGTTCAGCCGCATCGATCCATCCATCCATACGCCGTGGTTCACAACGCTGCTGGAACATGCGCGCCGCCCCCGACTTGCGCTGCTCATGTTGGTTGTAGAGTTGTATATCGTACTACATTTAATTTAGTTCGTCGAGTATGCTAACGAAGCGCTGTTCAAGTGCTTTTATTGCGAATATTCAAAAGTAATACAAGCGATATGACTGCGTGGCATAGCCGCCGCGTCAGTCGCGAGCAGTTCCGTTTGTTCGTTCAGGTGTTGTTTTGATGTCGACTAACCCACTAGCCAAACACTTCAGCTGTCGCTCGCGGGGCTGGGCCGAAACGCAAAGCGTAATAATAGCCAAAAACTGTGCTTTTCATCTATTTTGTGATTTGCCCTGCTTTTTAACAAGCTTTTGGTTCGTTCCCACAGCCCAAATTTTCTTACACTCAACCGCATGATACATTTAACAATCGAACGTTTATTTCAGTACTTATCTCAACTTGTAGGGCTGCAACTGGCCACATGACATGCTACAATTTTGGAAGCTTCCGTGACAGTGGTTTCTTAATTTGCACACATCTTGGCGACTGAATTCTTGTCTGTGATATTAAAATCATATGGTTAGTCAGCAGCGGTTCTTCCTGTGGCTTGGCTCTTCGTTCTTGCGTACCAAAATGTGTATGTCCACAAACACGTCAACAGCATGTTCCACACTTATTTCTAGCGGTTTGGAAATGGATTTCCTGTGAAACAGCATTATGTCGACAAACCGCTTGAGGTCTAGTACCTATCAAAACAAACACTATAACTCTTTGGTTGGATACTTTAATTAGTCCATCATGCACGGCCTTGGTGTGCAATCAGCCCACCAACAGGGGCACTGCCCTTTGGTTTTTCCGCAAGTTGAATGCAGGTCTCGCAGCTGAGCCTTTGTGGCAAGACCCTGGCCAGATATCCACCAATAAGGTATACACTAGCCACTTCGGGGTTGGGGAGCCATGGTGTTGTGCAAAGATCTCGCAATTTGCTCTTTGCTGCTGATGGGAAAAAGCTCTTGCTTGTACAGCTGCGTTAATTTCTGAGTGTCTCCACTGGAAACCGCTGCATCAGTACAGAATGAGGGTGAGCTGTTGACATTGCTTCGAACCGATGCAGACACAATACCGGTCTTCAACACCTTATCAAGTCCGCAGAGTACAGTCTTCACATCCATAGCATCATTGCAACCTGCTGTTCTTCGAAGGAACCCGAACAGTGCCTCAATCGGATATCACTCGAAAACTTTCGAGTCAAAACAAATATCAACTCCTTTTCCTTCAGAAGATAACGAATGCATGCTACATTTGATGTTGTTGTCAGGACCAGTGCTGTATATGTCTCATTGGTAAAGAAATTTTCTCAGGGTGGCTGTGCTTTCTCAGTCTTTCGATGTATTCAAGTAAATCAGCCATTGCAACCTTTAGCCATCGCTGGCGCAACTCGAGGTCGGCAGGAATCTTGTGGAATGATACCCCTGCGTCTTTTTTTGCACTTGATGTGCACATATATAGGCACACAGCAGTACCTCATGCGCGCTTTCAGTACACAAACGGAAGGAAACCAAACGTCACGGCATATTCCTGCGCATGTGGACACCAGCGAATAAAACTTTGCTTTGTTGATCTGGCTCGAAACAACGCACGAACGCGCCCGGAAAGCCTGCGCATGGTCGGGCCAGACGGGACTAGTGTCAGTCGGCAGCGCCACGAGCGGCAAGCGCTGACAAATGGGAAAGAGTGACAGGAAAGAGTGTGATTCAGCAAGAGGGGCTCTTTTGACAGGCATAGTTTTATTAAGGAGGCGCTGGCTTTTCTTACTTCGCAAAGGACCAACTCGTCCTAAGCCATTACCAATTCATGGCTACAACAAAGAGGAACGCTCTTTTATATCATCTGGGAAATAAACGCCAGTTCATTGTGAGTCAGCAGCGCCGAGCGCCTCGACACCAAATTTTTAAAGCGAAAGCTTTATTGGCCGCAAACTCGCGATTTCGCCGTGGCGGTACTCCATGCTGGCACGTGACGTCACAACGCGCGCCTCGCCGCGGAAGGTTACTGCGCTTCGCGTTCTTGCCGCGCCATCTGGCATGACGTCACACCGCGCCGCTCGCCGCCGCCGCCGTTTGGTAGGACGTGACACCGCGTTCTCGTCGCTGCGCTCGCCTCCGCTCGGTTCGACAGCTGCGTCGCATGCTTGATAAGATGTCACAGGATTGAAAAAGAGAGCTGGCGTGCGCCGCAACTATACAGTTGAGGCGACAGTATGGACGGCGACTGTTCTGATAAGCTGGAGGTGGCCTGGAATCGACAGCGGAACGAGATGAGGAAACGAATCGCCCAGGAAACAGACGAACAGCGCGCCGAACGACTGGCTAACACCGCCGTGAATATGCCGCCGCGAGGCAGGCACGTTTAACGTCCGGTGTCTCGAATGCTAGCAGCAGCGACAGCAGCCGGAGGAGAGACCTGAGTCCTGCTTCACTGAAGACGGCCCGTGATGAACGATGGAATGCGACCAAGAGACTTCAGCGGCGGGCTCAAGAAACCGAAGAACAATGTGCCGTTAGCCTAGAGAATAGGCGTAAGAGTGACGCGATCCCTTCAATCCTTGGATAGCCTCGGTGCTTAAATCAAATATGGACCTAATTACAGGTCATACTGGACGTTTATGCCTGTTCTTCATACATTGTGGAATATGTGAACAAGGCCAACAGGGGAGTTTCACATTTGCTTTCGCTGCATATATCCTGGCATAGCCGAGCTAAGCCACTGCCATTTTTTATTCAGTGAGTGTGCGGGGGGTTCAAGTGACTCCCATAGATGCCGCGACCAAATACGTTGGTTAGCGGTTAAGCGCAGGCTCTATTAAGGCGCGCTTATACACCGGCATAACGCGCGCGCGCGCGTTGCCCGGCGACGTAATGTCGGCCAAAGCGACGCCCTCTGTACGCAATTGCGCTTGAGCGCCGAAGCATTCGGCGGCTTTGGCGCACTTTGACCCCACTGGCGGAGACATGGAGCATGTCTATTTCGCGCCAAGTGTGCCATCCGCCGCCGGTCAGGCCAGACCGGTTCGGCTCCGCGCCGATGCATGCGTTGTGACGTCATGTGCCTCCTCGGAGCACCGCCACGGCGAAATCGCAAGTTCGCGGCCAGTAAAGCTTTCGGGTTAAAAATTAGCAACGCAATACACTACAGCCTCCATAGATGGCAGCACATGTCCAGGTCGCTTGGTTGTCTGTTGAACGCATGTTGAACGCAAAGCGGTCTGGTGACGTTTAGTATTACGTGCCGCGATGCGCATTTATCTTAAAGAAACTTCACGTTCAGTGCATCTTTAAAGAGAATTTTATTTTTGCGAAAATATCTACAGTGCTAAGGAATCTTTACACAAGTGGTCTGGTTTTCAAGTACATCACAATGAGTCATCATTGTACAGGTAACACATATATGCAAATGACATTTCAGTGGACAATTCGTGGTTTCTACACGAGCTGGCTTAAAGCAGCTTCATTATGAACTTAAGTGGAATACAGGAAGTAAAAGATGAGCAACACTCGCCAAACTTCCTAATACGGTAGGATGGCCGTGGACACACCTCTATCGGAGGAGGAAGGCCTCCTCACCCAACCCGACGAATTCTTCATTCAACTGTTTCAGCATCAAAGTTCTAAGGCCGTACAGTAAAGGGAATATTGCTTTCTGCGGGCGTCGCCCGCAAGAGAGCAAGTCCCCTCCTTTTCCAGAGTACATAAGCACCCACACACACCATTAATTCAATAAATAAAAAAATCGCGACTAAGACTCTGCCACAGCATGCGCACCTGGAACATGCGCGCTACCAAGCGCAAGAAAGTGCGCGCGACAGGACACTCAAGAACGGCACGGTTCAGAGTTTCAGTTTGACCGCATTGCGGACATGAGGCGGAGGGCGCCACGCCCCACGCTGCAAGGCGGTTAGCTGTGGGTAACGCTTCCCATTCGCGAAGCCAGGTAAAATTGAATACATCAGCGGGGAGAGAAGCAAATATTCTTTGTTTCCGCCTTTTGCGCACTTTCCTGCGCTGGTCTACATTAAGGGTGCGAAACGCAACATATTCGCAAGTTTCACTCGCAGACAATTCTTTCAAATCACAATCAGGAAGTGTACCTTCAAGAAAATGTAAGGATCTCACGGCATATGCATAGAAAGCTGGCGACTTTTAAGCCGCAGGGCCTTTCCAATTTGCTAACTCAAAGAAGCGACGCGATGTTCCCATCAAATATGCGGTGAGTGCTCTTCCTCGGTACGCTGTGTCTGAGATAAGGTCCCACATGGTCCTTAAGGCCAATACCAAGACACATAACTTCAAGATCCGGGATGCTGAAGCCACCCATGTCGGTGGGCAGGCGGACAAAAATTCTTGCAACGCTCTCTGCGTGTCCACCCCAGGAGAAAGATCCACATGCTGTGGCCAGCCTCTGGAGGACGCGGCGAGGAGGGCGCGCTATTTTTGCGACGTAGAATACGGAAGCTATTATGCTTGTTCTGATAAGGTAAGATCATTCGGAGAAAGGTCGAAGGATTTTGCGACTTCGATGTGCTGATCAGCTTTGCATTTTATTTCATTCCAGGTGGCTCGGGCTACATCACCGAAGGCGAGGAACGTGACACCAAGGACTTTTACGCCACCTATCCATTGGACACCATCGGGAAATTGATCATTAAAAAGATCCAAAGCGTAACGCCTGGCTAAATTTTAGCTGGATTGAGACGTGCACCTGACAGGCAGCTGTAAGTGCGAAAGAGACTCAGAAATGGTTTATAGCTGTCAATGTTTCTTATAAACAGAGAAATATCATCGCCATAAGCTCCTACTTTAACCTCGCCCAAGCGTGGGAGAGGAAAACCCGTATCAACTTGCAACTTTGAATTTGTTGCAGTACCTGTAGTTGGCGACTATCGGCCGATAATGAAGTACCGAAGCATCCAACCCTTGCTAAGACATCTTGTTCGTCAAAACACGAATAGGTGCACTGAAGAGGCAACAAACCGTATCTAATTTAATGAGGTTTAAAAAAATCCTGCATTTACGTATGTCAATTATCAAATTCCATTCCTCTTACGGCGCAGATCTTTTATTTCTGTTCATTACTATGGCCATTCAAAAACGGCACCTAAACAAGTGGTAATGGGCTGGTTTAGTTTCGCTTTTTGGGGAAAGGAAATGGCTCAGTATCTGTCTCATATACCGTTGGACACCTGAACCGCGCCTCGCTGTAGGGGAAGGAATAAAGGATAAAGTGAAAGAAGAAAGGAAGAAAGAGGTGCCGTAATGGAGGGCTCCGGAATAATTTCGACCACCTGGGGATCTTTAACGTGCACTGACATCGCACAGCACACGGGCGCCTCAGCGTTGTGCCTCCTTAAAAAGCAGCCGCCGCGGTCTGGTTCGAACCCGGTAACTCCGGATCAGTAGCCGAGCGCCCTAACCACTGAGCCACTGCGGCGGGTGGGCGGTAGTGGGCGAGGTCAATGTTTTCGCTCGGCGGCTCTGCCTTCCTTCTTTCACACCCTATCTAACCCCGTCCCACATAGCGTGAGTGGGGTGTCCACCGGGAAGTGGTACAGTTACTGCGCCGTTTCCTTTCCTCAAAATCTGCTCCATAGAGGCCAAGTGGCCTGACGCGTTTCCTGCCATCAAAACGCTGCGGTTGAAGATGATTACGGTTGACGGTTAAGCTCATAAATTTGTAAGCCCCCGCGGTGGCTCAGTGGTTACGGCGCTCGGCTGCTGACCCGAAAGACGCGGGTTCGCTCCAGGCAGCGGCGGTCGAATTTCGACGGAGACAAAATTGTTGAGGCCCGTGTAGTGTGCGACGTTAAAGAACCCCAGGTGGCCGAATTTCCGGAGCCCTTCACTATAGGGCGTCCCTCACAACCTAAGTCGCTTGGGGATGTTAAACCCCCATGAACCAAACATAAATTTGCTTGCAACGACGCGAAGTTTTGCGTATTGCGGAATAATTTAAAAATAGACCTTCAGGCCAGTCTAACCTAGTGCACGCAACCGTGTCTAAGTGACCTCATTTCTCGATATATCCCCAGCGCGCTTTTCATCCGGCGTACATCCATGGCTGGGGAAAAGAGAGAGAGACACTTTAATGAAACAGGAGAGGTGTGCCTGGTTGTTGGCCTAGCATGCTACTCATGGGCAAGGCAAGATCCATTCCCTAAAATGTGAGGCATATATAGGTGCACCATTTCTAGTTGATATACAGGACGTTTCACGTAACTTCAACCAAGCATAAAAAAAAGCGGCGCACCGGAGCTATACGATCATATATTGTTTCCCGGCGTGAGGCGCTACTCAGATTATTTTTGAATTCCGCTTAGTTAATTAGCTAATGATGTTCATGACAAAATTTTTAATATTCACTTTGGGGTCACGTACGTTTCGTTAAGACGTAGGGGGTTACGTAACAAAATTGGTTTTCTGAAATTGGTTTTTGAGGAAAGGAAATGGCGCAATATGTAGTAGTAGTAAGTGGTTTTTAAAAAAATAATTTCGCACATCTCGGTGGATACTTGAACCGCGCCATAAGGGAAGGGATAAAGGAGGGAGTTAGAGAAGAAAGGAAGGAAGAGGTGCCGTAGTGGAGGGCTCCAGAATAATTCCGAAAAAAACGATCAGTTGTTTTACATCAACGTAACCTCCTACGTGGTCCTTTTTTTCCAGGATTTAAAGAACGCCCGCGAATTGTGGAAAAAAGAAACACGCCATGCGCTCTTGCGATACCGGTGCGGTGCGAATTGTGAAAAAAAAAAAAACACGCCATGCGCTCTTGCGATACCGGTGCGGTGCCCCCCCCCCCCCCCCTCTTCGTGTTTCAAGCGGCCAATAACCACTTCCTCTATCCTAATGGCTGGCTTTGTTGTGGGGTTTGTTCTGTGAAACATGACTTCGTGCAAGTAACATTTTTTATTTCTTTTCTATTTCTTTTGTAAGACCTCCACATAATGAACGTGGCCCACGACTCATTATTCAGCTAAACATCAAATCAAAAGCGCATATTTGCATATTTCAGAAACAACAAGCAGAACAGCAAGCGCGTGCCGTTTTATTTCAAAGAGGACTTTTTTTCAAGAGAGCACTTGTAAGTTGTGACGAAATGAACAAAGCAAGCGGTTTTGGAGAGGTGAATATGATGACCAAGTGCAGATGATGATGACCGAATGAAGACCAAGTGCTGGACCAAAATGAGATTGTCACTTGAAGGCAAGTTTTACACACAAAGTACACACCATATGTGACATGCTTGCAACTATCATGATAATGATTTGTTCATCACGCGCACTGTTCACCCATTTTCATGAGTACAAATAGATAATTCCGTACATATTTATTATGAAATCGCACATAAGCCATATTGAACATGCCAAGAAATTTTAAGACTAATAACACACTACAATTAATTTTTAAGTGGCGCAGTCTACGTAGGTGTGTCGGTAAACGTGCGTACTTGTCAGCCAAACGAACGTCTCTATAAGATTTTTAATTTCATTTTCTGACACTTTGCACATAACAGTGTGGTTGAGGATTACAACGAAACAGATCAGCGCAAATATAATACCTGTGCTCCCAGATAGCTCTTCCGTGGCCATTTCCTCGCAGAGATTAATACCATCGCTGCAACGCTCAGCAAGGCACTGCACAAAACATCAAATACGCCAGCATTACCGCCACTGTCAATGAACATAACTGCAAACAACCGGATGTAATACAAACCGGACGCTTTGGCGCAGTTGCTCCGCTTACAGGCGGCGGTACACGTTGTGCAGCAGCAGGATACACCGTCGGCATGGCACCGGGCAAGAGGCAACGCTTCTTCGGGATCCCGAAGCTGGCCGCATACTTGTACTCGTATGAGTCCGAGTAGAAGTGCAGCCAGCAAAGCATGCTCTTCTTCCCCGGCGTCCAATAGTGCCGCCCAGTAGCACGAACAAAGTCAATCCATGCGTTTCTTTGAGCATCGTTCCGGGGGAACTTATGGAAACTCACAGGGTCTCCGTATTTGCTGGGGCAGATGTCTACCACACAATAGTACAAAGGCATGACGCAAGCAAACATCCGGATGTCTTCTACACTGCACGATCACACGCTAATATTGCCGTCGCAGAGTCGCGTGACGATGCAGAGCGTTTTGCAAAATGCCAACAAGCCTGGCTAGTTCGGCAATACCTTCGCAAAAACTATCCGAGCGAGCGACGGTTCACAGCAAATGCAGCTCGCTGATGCGTCAAATGCGTGCCGTTTGCTGAGGAGTCTGGCCTTAATGGCAGTGCGCCTGTCCCGCTCGCCCGCTCATCGTACGTCACTGTATTATCGTATGACGTCACTTTAGTTATTCTACCAGGCTAGTGACGTCACAAAAAAAAAAACACAAGATAGCGATGGCTCTAGATCTCTAGAGGGATCATTTAGGCGATCTTTACAACCGAATTAAAATATTTTTTAAACGTTGGTTGTGTCCAATACCTGGCTGTGAGTGCCCTTGCGTACACAGGAATCCCATAGTAGGCTTTTTATAGCCTCAAAATTTGGTGTCTCCACACCTTTAAGCGTCCTCAAAATTTTGTAGTCGTTATGGAGAGCAGGAAAGAGACGCAACAACGACAGAACGAAGCGAGGAAGAGAAAACGCGCTCAAGAGACGCCATAAGAACACGCCGCACCACTCGAGAAGCGTCGTAACGAAGATGCGGCTAGAAGAAGTCGTGCCCTCTCGCGGAGTGACTCCAACTGCGGAAGAGACCGGTTTGAGTTCTCGAGAGCGTCGGAAAGAGACGCTGCGTAGACGACGTGCCGAGTAAACGAAGCTTTCGCAATTCAACTAAGGTTAACTAGAGCTAAACCACACCCATTTTTTTTAAAGATGAAACTTTATTGGGCCCAAACTCGCGATTTCGCCGTGCGGTACTCCATCGAGGCACCTGACGTCACAACGCGTGCTCGCCGCGCCATCTGGCATGACGCCGCACCGCGCCGCTCGCGGCCGCCGCCGTTTGGTAGGACGTGACACCGCGTTCCTCGTCGTTGCGCTCGCCTCCGCTCGGTTCGACAGCTGCGTCGCATGCGTGATAAGATGTCACAGGATTGAAAAGGAGAGCTGGCGTGCGCCGCAACCACAGTTGAGGCGACAGTATGGACGGCGACAATTCTGATAAGCTGGAGGTGGCCTGGAATCGACAGCGGAACGAGATGAAGAGGAAACGAATCGCCCAGGAAACAGACGAACAGCGCGCCGAACGACTGGCTAAACGCCGCCGTGAATATGCCGCCGCGAGACAGGCACGTTTAACGTCCGGTGTCTCGAATGCTAGCAGCAGCGACAGCAGCCGGAGGAGAGACCTGAGTCCTGCTTCATTGAAGACGGCCCGTGATGAACGATGGAATGCGACCAAGAGGCTTCAGCGACGGGCTCAAGAAACCGAAGAACAGCGTCCCGTTAGCCTAGAGAATAGGCGTAAGAGTGACGCGACCCCTTCAATCCTTGGATAGCCTCTGTGCTGAAATCAAATATGGACCTACATACAGGTCATACTGGACGTTTTTGCCTGTGCTGCATACATTGTGGAATATGTGAACAAGGCCAACCGGGGAGATTCGCACTTGCTTTTTTCGGTACATATATCCTGGCATAGCCGAGCTAAGCCGCTGCCATTTTTTTCTTGTGTGTTTTTTTCTTTCAAATTTTTGCAGTACTTCTCTCGAAGTCAACCTTGTTCATATGCCTCGCAGTGTTCTGCCCTGTTAATTAACAGGGAGAGGAGCGCGATGGCAGAACACCCCCTGGCTAGGACATGCATTGTGCTCACTGCCGAGAAATAAACGCATCACAGTCAACGTCACTACAAAAAATACGTCACTCTGCCTTATGCCTAAGTGCCAGCGAAACCATCGCCCGAATCTGAGAAAAGGGTGGTCTCTAGGTTGCCCCCAAGTCTACAAGCACTGCTGCGCTTGCTTACCAGGTGTTCCCAAAATCGGCCACGGAGAAAAAGAGCCCAAGGCAGTATCTACAAAATTCCTTGCGCCGACTGCGACGCAAGCTACATCGACGAAACCAAAAAATATATAAAATAAAGAATTTGGAAACACAAAAACGACGTCCGCAACCCTGTAACTGAACATTCCTAGGACACACAATCAACTTCGACGAAACCAGCATACTCGGTGCCGGAACAAGTTAGCAAAACGCGCTTCCTCAAATCCTGGCACATTCAAACGACCTCGAGCAACATCAACAGCACAAAGGGAAACCTCCCCAAGACAGACAATCAACTTCGGCGAAACCAGCATGCTCGGAGTCGGAACAATTATGCACACAAACCAGCTGCAGTCACCCAGCGCGCGGACGACTTTCCACCGGAGGCGAAAAGTCTCACCGAAGACCTTCTCAGGACACAGAAAACGTAGCTGCCAGCACCAGACCCTGCAGCAGTTGCGATGTTAGGAGGTTATTTGGCTCGCGTTGTTCAAGAAAAAAAAATTGATTGCAGCAGCTGCACTGCTCTTCTTACTCGACCAGCCTCATCTGTGCCCAGTGACAGTTTGATCCGTCATCAGGTCAGAGGAGGCCTCCTTTATCCTTCAACGCAGTTTGTGTACGTTCTGTACGCCCTGAAGAACTACGTCGAGGTTTTGCTCAACAAAAGAAGATTTTTAGCAAAACCCCTGCAAGCTGCAGTCAACAGTGCAGTTGATGCTCTTGCAGAGCATGAAGCACTGAAATGTGAGCTTGCTTGAAATGATCCCCACGGCCAGCTTCTGAAACTCATCTACACGAAATTTTTCCGGCCTGTTTTTGTGAACTATATACGTTATCAGTGACAGACAGGAACAACGTAGTGAAGCCGCTCACATCAAAGCTTCTATCTAGAAAGCTGTTAAAGTTGTGAAAACTTTTTTTGTGCATGTATGTTTTATTCTAACTACGACACTAAACTTTTTTCCATTCACTCATCGCTCACAAAAATGCTTCTTTAATGTTTCTGCTTATATATTGGGTCAGATACGACTTGTTCAGAGAATGCGTGTTTTGTACAACTAAGCGCACTAATAATTACCGTCGATAAAGGTGAAAACTGCGGAATTCATCTCGGTACTGCATCAACGTTCGATCTGTATGCCCGGCCACCGCTTTCATAATTTCCTTGATGAGCAGCTTTTATTAAAGTACATGCACATGGCTTAACAAAAACAACTTAGCACTTTAACGCCCGTGCCCGCATATCACTCTTACTAAAGGAAGAGGAGTATACACAGTAGCAGAATTGCGCGCCGCGTTTTACGCTGCGTGCAACTTCTGCCGCGTCGTCTGCTCCGGATAGATGGATGGATGGATGGATGGATGGATGGATGGATGGATGGATGGATGGATGGATGGATGGATGGATGGATGGATGGATGCGGCTGAACCCTTTAAATCGGGCGGTGGCTCAAGCCACCTAGCCATGTCTTGTGAAATTTTACTCCTGTCTTGCTTTTAGCCACCAATCAGATAACCTTCGCTTGGTTACTTCTAACCTCTTAAAATCCACTTTCCCTTCACTATCCCTAAACCCCAATGCCTTGGGTAAGTCAGCCCCGCTGCTTTCCACTGTAGGGTGAAGCCCTTTACAGAAAAGTATCAAGTGTTCAGCCGTTTGCTCTTCCTCTCCGCACGCAATGCACAAAGTGTCTATCTCCTGGTACCTGACTCTATACGTCTTAGTCCGCAAAACTCCAGTCCTGGCCTCAAACAACAAAGAGCTTCCCCTACAATTATCATAGATATTTTCTTTGACAATTTCTTGTTTAAAGGTCCGGTATGTTCCCAGTGCCGATTTCGTCAGCATCCCTGTTGTCCACAAAGGTCTCTCTGTTTCTTTAACCTTTTTCTTAACCGATAATTGCTGATTTGCCCCCTTACTGCTGTCCAGATATTTGCTTGTCAATTTTCTAGTTCGCTTTCTCCATTTCGTGTCAACATTCTTTATATACAGGTATTTGAAACCTTTCCTAGCCCACTGCTTCTCCTCCATCTTTCTCAATCGTTCCTCAAATGCTATCTTACTGCTAGCCTCTCTGCTCTCGAAAGACGCCCATCCTATATCACCCTGTACCCCCTGATTTGGTGTATTGCCATGTGCTCCCAAAGCTAACCTCCCTACTCCCCGTTGTTTAATTTCCAGCCTTGCTTGAACATCTGGCCTCATCCTGCCGTCTCCGCGCGCCTCCCTACGGAGGGGCAAGAGAGGGTTGTCCGCTCCGCAGCGGCGGCGCTGCGCACAGTCGGAGCTTCTAGAGGAGCCTTATCGAAGTTTAGGGCGCGCGCATTGAAGCGCCCTATCGGAGCTGGCCGGCTGGGGCGTTGCCGCCGCCAGGCCGCTGCTTCGCCGCGTTTATCCGGCGCTCTGTGGTGTGTGTGTGGTGCCTCGATCGCTTATCGCAACGGCGGCGCATTAAACCATGTCAGCAGAGTTTCCAATATGCGTTAAGCACACTCCGTCAACTAACGTTTCGCAGCCGCCCGAGAATTAATTTTGCTTGTTCAGGCACAAAAAACAGCTACTGCTGACTGTCTGCAAAAATTAGAAACAAGAACCTGGTGCTTAGGACGACACGTCTCGACACTTGAAACAGAGCCTGTAAACTGCAATGCACACTGCAGGTTACTGTCATGTTTGGCTAGAAGTAGCTAGCTAATTAAGGATGCGCAGAGCACGGAGGTGGAACTGAATCGGAATGTCGGTGAAAAGTTGAAATCATGGTTGTTTTGGGACCGTACTGCATTATACTAGTAAAAGCATTAACTCACTCACAGAACGAAGATACTGCTGCGTGAGAAGAATGAGGAAAAATGTGGTCCTCCTGTTAATGTTACATCTAATAATAAACTCCCTTGAAAACATAAATTCGGTATAACTTTTTACCCCTGCGTGCACCTATGGCTGCAACGGCTCTCTTTTCCTTGCTACATTTGATATGATATTTTGCCGTTTTTATTTATTTCAGTGGTGTTTCCATTGCCAACCCTTTTCTTATCTTCCTTTGTTTACCTCGGCCTCTTCTCTACCTATACATGTTACTGGCTTAACCTGCTTTTTATATATTATTAGTTATCACAACTGCTCTTTTGTAGCGCGTATTTCAGAGCGTACTGCGACTTTTCCCGGTGAGTTCTCCCCTTTCCCTCCTCCCCAATTTCCTACCTGTATGAGGACAGGTTTCTTGCCGCGTTCTCTGCCCATTTGCACAACATACCTGTGCTCGTCGCACAGGTTCCTTTTCTTTGTGTCTATTTCAAGCTGCGTCGCTCGCCGCTTGTGCTGCGATTTCAATTTTCTGAAGTACTTCGCTATGGTCGCTTAAATTTCTTCGGTTTGTAGGTACGCTTTTGGGTACACCTTTCGTGCAGATCATGAGTTGCAGTCGACGTTGTTCGTACTCGAGCCTTCGATCTGATGGGCTGACTGTGAATGTGGGCTGTATATACCTACTGAAGCAGTACGAGCCTTAATATTAACCTTTTTGTGTTATGCCTTGAGTACAATTACTCGCTTCCCTCCTACTGAATATGTCGCTGTGCACAAATTACACCCCTGCAGCTACGCCGATCGTTTGCACCACGCCACAGGTCAAATATTTTTCCGGAAGCCAGTCAAACAAGAGCGCAGCCATGTGCACGTCCTGGTTATGACTCCAGTGCACGATCCGAATCCTTCTCTCCCGATGACTTTGGAGATGTGCAAACCAGCGGACAGAAAATTCGAGCAGAATCTCGAAATACTGAGGAGAGAGGTACAACCTCGTAGCAAGTAGAAGTGGTGGTGGCGGTTTTAAAAAGTAATAAAAAGCAAGAATAATATAGCAGCTGGCCCTGGCCATGGTATACCTCTCACAGTTTCCTCAGACACTTGGTGTGCAGCCAGCCGTGTGCTGAAGGAGCTCAGAGATAAGGGAAAAAGCCGTTGCCACCAACGGCTTTTCCTCTTATCCCTGGGCGCCGTCAATGCAACGGTTTGGCCTGAGACCATTTTCCCAAGCAGTTCACCCCAGAAAAGCCGATCACCAGGCTGGGTGAAATATCGTACCCATTATAAACCGGTCGGTACCCGATGGCACTGGGGATCGAACCCAGTACCTCCCAAATGCGAGGCGGATGCTCTACCACAAGGCATAGTTGAGAGAAAAGCGCACCTAAAGTTTGCCCCCGCTGCACCAGCGCCGCCTATCCCCTGGCGGTCATCTCCGAACTTCTGTCCGGGCACGTACGTCGCGGGAGGAGAGCACTGAGTCAGTAACGTCTCGACTGTTACGCGTGCTGCTCGCACCTCTGGCACTCTCTTTCATTGTGAGCACGTGCTTTCCTGCTCGCAAGTGCACAGAAGAGGGGTTGCCGCTCATTGTGAGCCGTGGAGAAACTTATTGTTGCTTGGGGGAATTCCACACTAGTTCTCAGAACACCAAGGGCCAACAGCTGCCCGTGGAATTCTACAGATTTCCAGGACATTACATTCTTCTAAAAAAATTAATATTGGTAAATTATAAGGTACTGTAACGGAAATATTGAAGGTAATGGTCCATCCTTTCAATGTGTATCAAGGTCTTTTAAATGTTTTCCGTTGCTCGCATCGAGCAGCTGCCAATGCCAAAAACGTTAATAGCAAAAAAAAAAGCAAGCCTGTAGATGGGAGATTGTTCAAATCTTCCAATATATGAAAAATGCGTTCATACACTCTTTCCCATTCAAAGAATGCTTTTGTCCGGAATTCTTGAGTATGAAATTGTTGAGAACGAGACACAGCAAGTCTGGATAACTGCATGCGCAGGGTGAAGTAAGCTTTTATCTCTTGCTAAGAATGTTTAGTATGTTGCACGTGTAATATTATTTCTGGCCAGTTTTCGTTGTAATTCACTAAGCATGCAGTGTTTAGTAGTAGAGCTCGCGCTAACGAAACTCCTTTTTATTTTTTGCCAGTTAAGCCCTCCGCCGGTCAGGTAATGCAAAAAATTATTTTGGAGACTGACATCAACAGCTGCGTTATGCAGACGCGTGTGAGGCAAGGTCAGTGATCGCCTCATTGTTCCGACGTGTGACGCCCGGCTCAATTTCTGAAGTTTCTCCACTCATGTAAAAAATTTCTAAAAAATAAAAGTAGTCAAAACGTTTTCTTGGACATGAATGAGCATTTGCATATCAGCGATGGCTCTGCACATACATTGTTTTGGGGATGCGTGTGCGCTGTTATCGGGATAAAATAAATGTACCAACCGTTTATCTCAATGGGGATTAACCAAACTAGAGCATTTTTTCCGTTAGCCATAAGCGAGCAGCTGGTTGTTGTTGTTACCCTCATGCACACATACACATGTGTGTATGAGGATACACATGCCTACATAGGGGGATTCGCCAAGAATTGGGGGGGGGGGGGCACAGAGAGTTTTTCAGATAGATATTTCCTGGACGAAAATAAAATGAATGCTGAGGAAGAAAGAAGTAAACAAAAAGGAATAGCGAAATGGAAGGGGAAATGCATAACGCACGCAGGAGATCGTGACTGATGTTTACAGCTGAGTGGTTAAATGATAATGATCATAGTAAGAACAAAAATAATATTGAAAAAAATAAAATTACCAAGACAGACGATTTGAAAATTTTGAACAGCGGTAAAAACAGACTTGTGGCTGTACGCAGGTATGGTGGCTCCAAACGACAACATGACAGGGTTGCTCAAACAAAGGACAAGCTGTTGTGGTTTCTCTAAAAACCGTCTTCTCGTCATGGTGTACCGGCGACAAAAGAACAAAAAATGGTCTATGATAGGCGCATTTCGAGCGCGTTTTCATTTTTCTCTTCACATCACGTGTCGCCTGAAATAAAAAATTATTTTCATTGTTATGCAGCGAAGAAGAATGTAACGAAGTCCCAACTATTTGGCCAACAGAGTTGCGTGCACCGAACTGCTCAGCCACCCAACATAATTATTTTGCGATAATGACCGTGCCAAAAAAAAGATATTTACCTCGAATTCCACATCTTAACTGATGTTGCCATTTACTTGCGACACACATTTCGCCGTTACGGTAACGGCGTTTTCTTCCCCAAACTGCTCCACAGAGTGGGCGTGATCCACTGGCAGTTCCCCTTTTTTAAAGTTTGCGCTTCAAAATTTTTTTTTCACTGTCCTTTGTTTCGTTGAACCTACTTCTCAGAGTATACTGTCGCGATAGGAAGAAAATCGAACAGCTCGACGCCTACGCCCCCCGCTGTCGGAATTTATTTCCGCCACGCTTATGCTTGGCTTGCAACACAAATGTTCTAGAGGCATCTATGATACAATAATATACCACTGTAGCATCTTTTTGTTACCACCAAGGTACAAGCGCACTGAAGATAGATTCCAGCTGTGCGGCGCGTGGGCGCCGCGCTTGCTGCATTGCCTGAGTGGTTCGCTGTTACAATCAGTTGTTATTGTCGGAGTTTTGCTACCGAAATATATCTGAGGCGTTCTCTTACGTGGATGGTTGCCACTAATGATATTCGGTCGTTCCAGCGACGGTGGCGGCGCCACGCGGCCTCTTCCGGAAGCTGCGACCCGGTGATCGCTCCGCGCGGCGCATGCGATCGGAGTGGTTTGGAACGCGAAGATGCGTGCGAAAAGTGAAAATATTTTGATATTCTACGATGTTCGAACATTCTAAGAAGCAACCATGCCAACGTGTAAGGAGTGCAAAACGCAGAGATTAAGTGCGTTCGGCAGGTTGCCAAGGCGCTTCAGCCCCCTCGTGTTCCTCAGCGACGTACTTTGTTGACGTAACACGGTGGTTTGGGCTAGTTGGTTGCAGTTCATAAGGGAGACAAGTTTCGCAGCAAGAATAAAACGCACACAGAAGACAAGGAACAAACAAGACAGGACTGTGCTGCACTTCCAACTGATTTTATTTGAAAAAGCTCGACGTTTAAATACATTCAGTTATCAAGAGGTGAAACCTAATCACAATCATCCAAAAAAGCCATTTCATTCTCCAACAATGACAGTGAAGGCGTGCTGACGCAATTGTCACCGGCTTTCCTAATAAAAAAGGCTTCGATAATTTCACGCTGAAGCTTGTCCTTGGCGTGACCCAGAAACTGCGCCTTCTTATACATAGGTTTGCATTTGCACGACCGGCATTGTACGGCAAGATGGCCGCTGATACCATCTTTTACAAGATTGAAGTGTTCTAGCGCTCTTCCATTAAAACAACGCCCTGTTTGGCCAATGTACACTTGTTGACGCCACGACAGCGCGTCGTCAACGCTTTCCAGTTCAGAGTTTTGTCTGTATGGCTTTCGTGTGTGTATTTCGGCTACATGAAAGCAGCGCAGTGGTTAAAAACTGAGCTAATGCGAAGTATATTGGCAATATTTTGAGGCGGAAGTTTGCAGCAAAAGAAAGCAAAATGAGATTTTTCATCGAGCTTCAGTACATTCAGGTTTATATCAAACACGGCTTTCTTGCCACAGCTTGATTGCGAAATGGTGATATGAACTGGCAAGAAAATGACAATTTCATCTTCGTTTCTCGAACATAATACTCAAAAGAGACTGAATAACCACAGACGTTTCTTGTCAAATGTCGTCTGCTCACTCGATCACACCGCTTTTCCGCCGCCAGTCGAAAACACATTTTGAGCGCTGATTACGACTGTATTGTTACGCTCGAGTAACCCTCTGGCAGCCGCTCCAAGCAACAGTGTACATAGCCTCTTATTTCCGCATATATTACCAACGTACCCTGCTGATAACTATATATAGAGTCGGATAAAACTCACTCTGCAGTGAAGCTCCGCCCACATCCTCCGTGACAAAATGTAGACCGCTGGGAAAGCTTTTCTTTTTACCTAAACAAGCAGCTAATTACGAGACGAAATTGTAGGCTCAAGGAGCTTGATATGTTTCTTGCTTGTTTGATACATCTAACCATTAAAAAGCTGATTTTGTTCATTGTTAAATTGAGTAGCACCGCAATAAATACATACATGATATTTATGCGGCTAAGGACCGGACTTGTGTAGGAACAAAATATAGCGTCAGACTGTCTGGGTGATTAAAGTGTCTCTTCAGACGCTAGCTTAAAAACTGGACTAGAATTTCCCTTTCGGGTAAGCGCTGGAAGCGATAACATCCCGAGAAAAAGTGACGCCCTTGCCCGCACATAGACGGTAATTACCGCACAGAAACGCGCCAAGAGAAAAGAAAGTGAAATCGATGAAAAATTACTGCTCAAAGTGTTTGTCGCAGTTTACTTTGCTGGGTTTGGTGCACGTTTCAGTGCCGAGGAGTTTTTTCGGCGCTTGCGAAGTAGCCATTCCATGCTCACACCCATAAAAGGTTATTTCGAGCCTGCAATGCTGCCAAACTCAAGCATACCCTGTCATTATACTGAAAATGACTTACTGCTGCTTGTCCAGGCGCTAAATCGCAAAAGAAAAATGCCACAGCGTCGAAAAGCCGCTTTGCTTCTGTGTATGCACGCTATGGCTGCGGCGCCCATTCCCTCTATGGCGGCGCCATATATCACCGCCTCGTCCGCCATGTCGCACTGCTGTCGTGCCACCTATAGGAGCTAGAACGACCGAGATGTACGTTTTCCTAAACCTCTGGAGCTCGTCAGCCTTCAGACACGAGGGAAAAAACACGCGACTGCGCAAACACGTTTGTAGGCAGACCAACGCGCGCAAAGCATGTGCAGAACTGGCCTTTTTCCTAGAGAAGGCGCGCTACTCGCGCAGCTACTCAATGTGAGGGATGACTGGCCTGCCCGGTCAATTATGAGGAGTCGGCCGGAGAGGGCGCTTTTCACTTGCGCCTTCATGAATATGTAATGAATGAATGAATAATGATAGTAGGAATGCAGCTGTCATGAAAAATAGGGCACTGTGGAATTACAATAAGTATGAAGTGCTAAGAGAGATCTGGAAAATGTGATGGTTCCTAGCCTGACTTTCGGTGATGCGGTCCTGTGCATGAGACCAGATGTTCAAGCAAGGTTAGAAATGAAACAACGCGGCGTAGGGAGGCTAGCTTTGGGAGCACATGGCAATACACCAAATCAGGGGGTACAGGGGGATATGGGATGGGCGTCGTTCGAGAGCAGAGAGGCTAGCAGTAAGATAGCATTTGAGGAGCGATTGAGACCAATGGGGGAAAAGCAGGGGGCTGGGAAAGTTTTCAGATACCTGTATAAAAGGAATGTTGACACGAAATGGAGAAAGCGAACTAGAAAATTGACAGGCAAATATCTGGACAGCAGAAAGGGGGAAAATCAGCAATTATCGGCTAAGAAAAAGGTTAAAGAAACAGAGAGAGCTCTTTGGAAAACAGGGATGCTGACGAAATCGGCAGTGGGAACATACCGGACCTTTAAACAGGAAATTGTCAAAGAAAATATCTATGATAATTGTAGGGGAATCTGTTGTTTGAGGCCAGGACGGGAGTTTTGCGGAGTAAGACACATAGAGTCAGGTACCACGGGATAGACACGTTGTTCGTTGCGTGCGGAGAGGAGGAGGAAACGGCTGAACACTTGATACTTTTCTGTAAAGGGCTTCACCCTACAGTGGAAAGCAGCGGGGCTGATTTATCCAAGGCATTGGGGTTTAAGGACAGAGAAGGGAAAGTAGATTTTAAGCGGTTAGAAGTAACCAAAAGAAGGTTATCTGATTGGTGGCTAAAAGCAAGACAAGAGTAAAATTTCATAAGTCATGGCTAGGTGGCTTGAGCCACCGCCCGATGTAAAGGGTTCAGCCGTATCCATCCATCCATCCATCCATCCATCCATCCATCCATCCATCCATCCATCCATCCATCCATCCATCCATCCATCCATCCATCCATCCATCCATCCATCCATCCATCCATACATACATACATACATACATACATACACACACACCCACCCACCCACTCATCCATCCATCCATCCATCCATCCATCCATCCATCCATCCATCCATCCATCCATCCATCCATCCATCCATCCATCCGTCCGTCCGCCCGTCCGTCCATCCGTCCGTCCGTCCGTCCGTCCGTCCGTCCGTCCGTCCGTCCGTCCATCCATCCATCCATCCATCCATCCATCCATCCATCCATCCATCCATCCATCCATCCATCCATCCATCCATCCAAGTGCTCCTGTATATGCACTATCACTATAGTGTACATACACTATATCGCCTGCAGCGCCTGTAGCGCCCCCTGCGAAGCTGCGGTCTCCTTATTTTTGCCCAACGTTTCGGGACCAACTCGATCCCTTCTTCAGGGGTGACTAAAGTGTGTGCCAGCAGCTGCAGGGGCTTCCTTCGCTCTCCCTTTCGGTGCGTTCCAATTTTCTAGACGCCCGACAAGACGTCTAGTGAGACGCCTAGGAAGCCGTCTACTTGTCAATATATTGGAACTTTTCTATTGCTCACGCCGCCTCGCGGCATAAAAATGTAACTAAAGCTTATGGACAGTTATGCATAATTTTTCGCAATAACGATAATTAAAAACGTGTTTTCAGCAGTTTGCACATTTTTGCTGCAATAATTTAGCGCGTATATTGGACTGGTGGCAGCGACTGTCCGTCAGTCTAATACCCCTGCCACACGGGCACTTTCGATCCTCATTGAGTCAATGCTCATCGAACTCCATGCAGATCGAAGGTTGTCACACGGCCACTTTCAAGCGCAATCGAGCTCGATCCTGCTTGTCTCGATGCCGATTCCTCAATTGTGCTTGAGGTTCCAAGCACAATCGAGAACACTCTCGCTCTCATGAAGCTATAAAAATAAGCACAAGTTAACGAAACCAAACCACAATTGTTGTGTTGTAATTGATTAAAACGTAATACAGAACATTTTTCAGGTACTATGCCTGCTTATATGCAAATATTTGAAAATAATCTCTACACCACGCTCCAAGCTTCGCCGTCAGTGTAAACAAAGATGGAGTCCTCCTGCTCGTCGGCGCGGAAACTGCGGGGCGAGCGCGAGACAGCCGCTCTCATCGACTGCTGGCAGGACCGCCTAAATAATTTGCGGCGCCAGAAGAGAAACGCCGCAGTCTATGCAGAAATCGCGGAGGCGTTGCGGGCCCTCGGGTTGCATCGCACAGCAGCAGAGGTGCGCAGATACGCAATGTACCGATTTGGCTACGGATTTGGCTGCCGCTGCCCCCGACTGCACAGTGTCGCCGGACATCGCCATGTTATGGCTGTCGGCGGAACATTTGGCGCCACCTAACACACATGAGTGGAACCTCTCAATGAGCATTGAAAATGCCCGTGTAGCACCGGATGTTTCGAGCGTGCTCGAAAATCTCGATGCAGATCGAGCTCAATGAGGATCGAAAGTGACCGTGTGACAGGGGTATTATTGTAGCAGACTGGGCCGCTCTCCGAAGACGACGCTAAAGACATATGCCATTATTCTTTCATTATTGATGCTAAATTGTACATGATCCTCGAACGTGCTCGTTCAGATGGCCCTGTGTACGTAAAAAGAAGACTGTAAACACATACTTAATATGCGCGAAAGGCGATACGACTACTATAGACCGTTTACAGAGAGCAGTTCGCCTATGGACCTCCTGCATGTTTGTAAACAAACGAGGTGGCGCTGCAGTCGCTAGCGAGCTCGTGGTAGGCAAAAGGTCGGGGAGTGGCGTCGCGGATAGGTGTTGAGTGCGGGTTTCCAAGGCTTATAGGCGCATTTCCAGTTTCTGCGAATCATAGCAATGGTCGATGCTTCCAACTTAGTAATTTGTCGAAGTACACGAGCTCGCGTTGCCCACGTGCGGCCTATAAAGAGAAATAGTTTGCCACTGTGTATTGTATATATGGTTAGTAGTAAACATGTAGAAAGCGTTCCTGCCGTTTATTTATGCGCTAGGCATTGAATAAAACAAGTTTTGACACTCTGCACTAGCCGGGATGATTTTACTTCGGGACAGTAGTGAGGGGAAGTGCTGGCGTTGTTTCGTCGGAGCAGACATGCGCTCATCGTCTGCTGACATACGTACGTGTCGCGCTGCGCGAAAAGTGGGGACAGCGTCGTGTCCCCGATCTCCTGTCTCGCTTAGCGCTGTTTTTAGCCGCATGACCACGCACCAGCCAGGCCGACTTGTCCTCTTGTTAAGCTGGTCGATTTGGTGAAATTTTTTGATTTCTAGACTTATTTTCTTTCCTAGCCCTGAAGTCCAGTTTCGTGACGAAAAATTATAGCAAAATATTGAGTACAAATTTATAAATTACGCTTTTTAAAAGTGTGGTCGTCAAAAATTATGAGGTAATTTCTTTGATTTCAGTGCCGCATTTCTTTGACCAAAGCGAAAGCGAAGATGCCATAAACGAGGGAATAAACTTTAAAGTTCGTTTTCTGACCTCTCACATTTTCTGCGACTGGATCACTCACCTTCATAATTCGCATGAAAATCAAATGATTCCATTTGTCGCAAACTATTCCTGAGACGTTGAGGAGCGTAATAAATCTCTCGATTTTTTTCCCTACACGCGCAGTATTGTGTTAGTTATTTTTTGTAAGAAACGTTTTCATGTAACTATGCATGCATAAGTACTGATCATATAGAAAAAGAACTAATCGCGTCATCATACAGAACAGGGCTTTATGTACATGCTGGCATAAAAAAACTGCGGACTATCTACTCAATTATTTGAGACCTTGGGGGACTTGACGACGGTGTTAATTATAATTGCCCAGAACTGCACCAGGTATAGCTATAATTAAAAGGAATGACTGAAACTAGCGTAGGAATTTCATATTTGCACCAAGTTTAGTTACATATCGCATGCATGAATAACGAAAACACTTTTCATGCCGCGTCCCCTCTCAATCTCGCCACGTGTCTGTTAGTAGCACGCCTGCGGCTGCTTCTTTCCAAACAAGCTTCGCGATCATGTATTACCCCATGAAACATGACACATGCATGATACAATGAAAAAGCATATGGCGTTTAGCACACTTAAGGTACGCTATTCTAAGCATACCAACGCGACCGCGCAAGATTGACACAACTTACCAGACTTCTTTCTACTCGAATGAAATAATTACGTCGTCATATCAAGAAACAGTTTCAAGTAAATATTAAATGTCACAAAACGCGCCATTAAAACATGGTGTGCTATTAACAAAAAAACGCATTCCTTGGGGGCGAGTGAACCTGTCGGCGCCCCGTGCACCCCGGCTCAAGGTGATAAGTATGTGTGCAGCTACATATGTCTTTTTTTCCTTGAGCAATTATCAGCCTACTATCCTCAAGTTCAGGTGAATGAACGCAGTAACTTGTATGCTATTAAGTGCATTGAGTGGCAGTGCCTATCGACTCCCAGACTTCGCGCTTTACTACCGTGGCCCAATGCCTGTTAGCCAGTTTCCGAATGCGGCATTTATGCGCGAGAAACCTATCGAGGCTAATTTAATATTTTTTATGCTCCTACGCGGATCCAGCAGTGACGCAGCTGGTCAATATATGCTGCTTCTGGAGTGCACAGGCTTGAAGCAGCCGCCGCTAACTGCGGCAGCTGCGGTAGGCACGGGCAAGCGGAACCTGTTTTGCCTACCATGCGAAAGTCGCTGCTAACATCAGCGCCACCGCATCTTCGTGACGTCGCGGGGTGAAGGAGGTCCATAGTCGACACTCGCGGCGCCACCGCCGTCGCGACATCAGTGGCCTTCTGGATAGCAGGCGACTGCAGGTGGTGCCTACGGGCTGCTGACTTCGCTGCTGTATCCGCTATGCTCTGCGGCCAAAATGTGGAAAAGCAGAGGCAAAACGTGTTCCGTGTTCGATTGTAAGAACTGCGACGCAGATTTGAAGGTTTTGGAATGTATCTGTTTGCGAAACGCACGGGCCTCAATTTCACGAAGATGGTCCGTGCACTAGGCCTTTTGCAATGCATAGATTTCCGCAAGGAGAGAAGAACAAGTTGGTACGACAGCACTGGATTGCGAATCTACAGAGGAAAGACTTCAACCCCGGCTCATCGGCTAGGGTGAGTACACATGATAAAAGTGAAAACACCGGTTGCTCTGGTTGTTTGCTGGCAGTCACCTGCGCGCTCGAGCCGCTGTTCAAATGAATTTCTGTGCATGGTCTGACGGGAGGTTTTGGTTTGCCAGTATCGTTTCAGTCACCTTGCATTCAGTGTTCATCTGAGAGTAGGGTAGTACGGCTTAGAGCCTGCTGTTTTAATTGTAAAAATGATCTAACCTAGGACCGAGCTAAACGGGCTGATGTATAAGACCGTTTACAGCGCGCAGTTCTTCCGTTTGAGACCAGATGGCGCCACAGACGCGCTCGGAACACGGCGCCATTACGGACCTCGTAAGTCGCCGGAGTGTACGCCTCGATGCAGTAATGGAAATATCGCGGGTGGCTGCCGAAGTGTTCTTTCTGCGAAGATGGGGAAAGGCAGAGGAAATACGTGCTTTATTGTGGATTGCAAGAATTGCGACAGAGAGTTAAAGGTGCAGGATGCGATCGTTTGCGAGCCTCACGGAACCGAACTGAACAAGGAAGTACTGCCCCTGTTCGCGCCCGTTTGCCATGCATCATTTCCGAACGGGCGAACGCGACAAACACGTCCGCCAGTGCTAGATGGCCAATATAGAAAGAAAGGTTACGATCTTGGAAAATCTGCGAGGGTAAGTGCGCAACATTGCTTCATGATCAAAGTGTTCCGCCACCGAAACCGTCACTTCGTGCTTTCAGTTGCTGTGCAGTTGCGCCTACGTGTGTAGTGAGGCCCCATTGCTCGTAAGTTAAGGTGTTCGGCAATTGTAGTAACAGCAGCGCCGGAGGCCAGATCAGGTACGGAAAAGAAGGACGACTTATGCTCCTACATGCCGCTACTGTAGATCGTGCGCTGCACAGCCGTACGAACGGACAACGCTTACCGTCCGTGTATTGTATGCCGTCTTGGTGCTACTCTTGAACTTCGCTCCAAGTAGAGCGCTTTTCGTGGACCAGATTCGGAATACAGCATTTGCGTTACGGCTGCTGGGCTGGATGATTGCCACTTCCTCGCGGTCCATGCGAGACAGCCACTAAAAGTTACCCCGCAGGCCAGCGCTCAGAGAGAAGCTGATTACTTACCACCAACGAGACCTCGAGCATTTTCATGTCCGCATATCGAGAGTGGAGCGTACCGCAATTTCATATGTGAGACTGACATAATTATGAACTTCGTGTAGTGTGAATGCGTTGCTGTGCGCGTTATAACAATTATATCGCGGAATCCTTCGAAACGATTGCGCGCCAGATTGTGAAGGCTGCTTGATGAATGGTACTGCTATACATGGTAGTTAACATTTGTGTGTCTATTTATTTTTGTCACCCTTGTGTGCTTAACAAACCAATAGAAAATATTTTCGGTTTCCTAAGCACCGTTAACAGGTTGCAAACAAATGCGTACGATGTGCATGCGAGCGTTTTAGAGCGGTGTCTGCGTGCATGTACAGAATACTACAACGACCTGCGCTGCCGCAGAAGCATTAAACCTTGCCGTTTAAGATAATAACAATAAAAAAAATTCAGCAAAGCCTTCTGCGGACGCAAAGACAAGTATCAGGAAATCCATCCATTGGCTGGCTATGAAACCGGACACCGTTTTCAAGGCCACAAGAGATCAAATTAGAGTTCTCACGTGTCCTTCGAATCTTTGGCCAAACCATACTGTCTCCTTCCCACTATTTTACAACCGTATCAGCCGAAACACAGCCTGTTGGAACCGAACCATCAGACGCGGCAGCCGTCGCGACAAGGCGCGCTCGGAGCAGTCAGGAGGCGTGCAATGGCGGCGTGCTCACGTGACCAAAGATGGCAGCCCCCATGATACGGCGCTGTAAAGCGTCTATACATGATGTACGTACATACATGTCCGCGTTTAGTCGGTGCCTTTCGAGTCGGCTGTGCATTCGCGCTTGAAGCGTAGATCCTTTGCATTGTAAGTACCTTATCTCTACCATCTCGTTTCGAAATACTTACGCGAACGTGCGGTGCTGGCTGCATTTCATTTTCGCCACAACGGGGAGGTACTACGTACGTGTGTTTGCGCACGTGAGATAGGCGATTTCATAATACGGCCAGAAGCTTTCCAGGCATTGTGCTGGACTTTTTTCGTTTATGAATATTGGCATCGCACATCCGAGGAATGCTGTTGGGCTATCTTTGAGTGAGTGCAAACGCCGGTTGAAAAAATTTTTCTTGGTTGTGTGCCCCGGTGTATGGAAAACAAAACTTCTCAAATATGCATTGTGAAAATATTATGGTGCAATATTTTTGAAGAGCACAAAAAAGAAGTGCAATGCCTGGACAGTTGCATGAAATGACCATATTACATGTTTAGTTACAATGACCATATCACATATTTCCTTGTATTTGTGGTGTTTGACGTAGTCCGCTTGCACTGGTTGTCAGAACTTAAGTGGCCTTCATACACATTTATTGCAGGTATGCTCAGTTCATTTCATTGATGGGCGTCCCTCTAAAGACAACCCGTACCCAACACTGCACCTTGGAACACCGGTATGGCTTTCGGAGGTTTGTTCTGAACTGCAGTTTATTTATTCTTTTGTATTTTCATACTCTGCAATATTTTAGACTGCTCACCACAAGGGAAGAAGGAAGCTGGTGCGGCACGATGTCAAACCTTTGGAGCCTGAGCCCTGTTCAACAGCTGAACCTTTGTCACACCATTTATCAGAGGAGCAAGATGAAGAGTGCTGCAGCTGATGATCACCTGCCTATCAACATTGCAACAGAGGATATATCACATAGGTACGGTAAAGTGGTGTGAATTATCCTTCATGGGTTCTCATTTACATGCTTTTATGCAAGTCTGTCTTGGGTGCACAATATGCACGTTTGCTTTCACTAGTTATATGAAGAGTTTAAACCTGTGGTACGCTATGGATATTACCTTTAGCTGAGAGTGTGCTGCACTTAGCAGTGCTTTCTTCGTTCCAAGTGTATTTTGCATCCTTCACGTCGCAAATAAGATGTTTTTATGTCATACAGTGACTGAAGTAAACAATATTCAGCAATTTCGTCAGCGGGGTAGCATGCCATCTACCATTTTTGTGCAAATATAGTTTGCGACCATTAGTGACATAATTTTTTTTTGGATTTCAAGCGTAATGTGCACCTCCGAAATAGAAATTAGTCCCACAATCGTTCATAAGTCGCATAATTTTTATTGTTGCTATTTCCATAATGGCACCTCTACTAGTATTTTGCCCTTGAGAACTAACAAACTGTCTTTGTCAATGCTTGAAGATGCCTTTTTGGTGGGAGTGCTCCTTTTGAGTAGAAAAAAAGAAATGGCGTGTGAAAGGGTTAAGAACAGCAGAGTCTGTTCACAAATAAAGTTGCTGATATCATGAAATGGTGATTGTAAGCTTGCTTACTAGTTTTGCCATCTTTAGCATTGTCATGTTCAGTTAACAGTAAAATTTCTTGCAACCACTCATATAGGCTAGCCCAGTTACAGCTTATTGCCTGGACCCGGATTGTGCATCTCTTGCTGCCATGTGCGCAGGAGTTATGCCTATCTCTGCAGGCATACACAGTCTGCATTTCAATGAAGCAATTACTATCTTTTCATTCTTTTTCCCATGAGATGGTGGTTGCCACACGCTGCTATGTATGTTTGGAACTAGACTTTTTCACGTTGCTTGGTGTTTACTGCTGTGCAATTCTGAACAAAAGGCAATCAATGCACATGAGAGCAGACTTGATTTCAGTCAGTGCATGTACATACATTGCTCAGCCATTCCACTGCACAGGTTCGTCGTCTGCTGTAAGCTTGACAGTTTGCTGCATTAGCACTGTTTCACGGGCTACTGAGGAAAACTCTGAATATTGTCAGCCAATGATGGGAATCCCTGTATTTAGTTTTTTTCCCATTCATAAAAGCTCAGTGTTCGCTTAGCATTTGTGATTAGAACACAGTACCTTATCTATAGAGGCCAGTTTCAATTTTCTTTCAGTGTCCCTTTAAAGCTTTCAATACCTCTGCAAGTTGTTACAGGAGTACGAGGCAGACCACAATTATACAACCAGAACACTCTATTTATTTCCCTGTAGTATAACCGTTGCACGGCATGGTAATTTTATTCTGTGTGCTTGTTAGCTCATACTACTATGCTAAATATTGTGTCTCACTTTCCTCCACATCCTTCGTTGTACAGGAGAGAAGGAGCTGAGAGTCTCGTTGATGGCTGCTTGGCCTGTAGCTGCAGATGCAAGATTACCGAAACATCAGAAAAAGGAACTCAAGTGGAGCCAGCGGCTGCTCATGACCATTTGTATGCAACCACTCGCAGGCAGGCCCCGGTCACTGCAGACAGTGCTTGCCAGACTATATTCAGTGCATACTCAACTCTTGCACCAAGTCACTTCCGCTTCTTTACAGGTCTGTCAAAAGTAGTATTTGACGAACTGGTTCGGACTCTTTCCACTATTGTGAAGAGCCCTTTCACTATGCCCTTTGAGGACCAAATCCTACTTACACTGATGCGGCTGCGTCTTGGCCTATTGCTTAATGACCTTAGCTTACGTTTTGGTGCATCCACTGCAGCCATTAGCAGGATTTTCTGCTCCATTGTAACAAAACTTGCCAAGTTTGCCAGAGAGTTCTTAGTGTTCTGGCTACCAAGAACAGCAATCAGGAGGACATTGCCTTATGTTTTTGAGGAGAATTACTCCGTAACTTGCATTGTGGACTGTTTCGAAATTTTCATTGACAGACCTGGGCAACTGCACCGAAGAAATACAACTTACAGTTCCTACAAATCGCAAAATACGGCCAAAATTCTTCAAGCCATTGCACCAAGTGGGTTTATTATGTTTTTGTCAAAACTGTATGGTGGCCGTGCAAGCGATCGTTTCATCACTTTGGACAGTGGTTTTTTAGACCACCTGACGCAAGGCGACGAAATCCTCGCTGACCGTGGCTTTAACATAGATGACCTGCTCCCACCATCTGTTAAAGTTTCACTCCCAAGCTTTTCCAAAGGCCGGCCGCAGATTTGTCGTTCAGATGTAGTAAGTTCGCGTCGCCTGGCAAGGCTTCGGATTAATGTTGAGCGATCAATAAGGCGTCTCAAATGCTTCAGGATTTTGAAGCAATTCCCTGCTAGTATATTCACAAAGAAACCCCTCGCAAATGATGTACTTGTTGCCATCGCTGGGCTCTGCAACCTGCAACCGAATTTGATTAGAGATCATGGTGATGCGTCAGAACCTGGTGCTCAGTCACCATCGCATCCAGGCAAGCAGGTGGAAGTGGTAGACAACACACCTGAATGAGGCATGGAGATTTATGTGGAGTAGCCACATCATCTAGTCGTCTCTTGTTTTTATGCACCTGCCATGTTCTCTGTTCACTGATTAACGTAACCATGTTCACTGCAAGAGAAAGGCTCCTCAAAATTGCATTCAGTTAAATTGTTAAATCTCCTGGGCTAGCTGTAGCCACCTTACCCCAGCAAGCTTGCCAATTTTAACTGCCCATCTGACTCTGCCACCCTCGATGCCATTGGTTATCAGCTCTCCATATTACATGCTTTGCTGATGGCAATTTCTGTTTCAGCTAGGATATCATTAACTTGCATTTATTCCCTGACCCAACACACTTGTTTGCTGTCTCTATCCATAGCTTTCTCTCAATTTAATTTTAAGCATTTTCATTAGCTTCAGAGTTTCTGCCCCATAGGTGAATACTTCCAAGATACAACTCTTATGTAATTAACTCAAGCATGCTGGTGTACTGGTAGGCTGCTGTTGACGACCCTAAAAATATCTGTCAGAGATATGCTATTCAGGTATTTTGCTAGCTATTTCACTGATGGCTCTGAGCTATCTTAGCTGCTACAAACAACTCGCGTTGGAGCCTTTTTTTCATGCCGTCTGATTACCAAAGTGTTTGCCAGCAATTTCAGGTCCGCTACCTTTGGTCCAGGAAGAGCAAATTCTAAAGCACTCTTCCTCCTTGAGGAACTGAAGTTGGAATCACTTGCAAAGCACGTTCGAGCTGCCAAGGTTGATGTTCTGAGCCTATTTCATTGTCTTGCTGGTGCACTTAGGGGCACTTGCTTAGCGGCTGTGTGTACAGTGTAGGTGCGACGTTTATGTGGATTGTGGATTTTTAAAATGCAATGGAAAGTTATGTTGGGGAGTTTCTGCATTGGCTTGCCCGATGGAAACCTTTGTTGATACCATATTGGAGATATCATTCTTTGAAGATTTACTGCTTGTACTCCCTGTGTTCACTTTGGGATGATGAGAAATGTTCAGTACCAGGTGAAGGTACGAGCCTGTTGGTTTTTGTTCTATGCCTGCTTTTGTTTTGTTGTATGTTCAGAGATGTATTTGATAATTCTGATCTTGCATGCACAAATAAACCGGGTCAAATTGTCTTAATGACAAGACAATTAGTCAAATCTTAAAAATTTATTCCAATAGAAATGTGTTCATTGCTTGCTGTCAACAACTGCTGGCAGCAGGTGTGAAAAATAGAAGTCCTCAATATGTGCCACTTGCTTACTTATGAACTCCTTGTCATAGGGCACCTCGATAATATATGCCTCGTTCGGTGCCCAAATCACGAAGTCGCACCGACTTCTCTCGCAGCAGAACAGCTGCAACTGTACTTGCAGGTAATATCTGTTCTTCCCGGCCTTGCTGAGTGCGAGTTTGTTCTCCTTCTTAATCACGTCATATTTTCCGCTCTTAAACAGGGCATCAAGGCTACCATGCTTTTGCACAGTCAGTGGTGTCGGGCACTTTATTTCCAGCACTGTGTCCGAGTCTGGAATTATGCCATCAGGGCTGGCTCCAAGCCATGAAGTGGCAGGCCGGATGATAAGGCCACATTCCACAACGTCCGTGGTCTTTGTTTTCTTGTACCAGGCACGGGCTTTTGCTTCTGACTCTCTTCCATACCTTCATGTAAAAATCACATTCATGTTGTAATGAATTAGTGTCCCTCATCTTAAAGTAACTTCAACAGTGACTAGTATATTGCAATACACAAACCAAGCATTCACAACGTAACAAATATCAACCTCCAATTTCATGCTTTCAGGCTTGTAACTTGCATGCGATTTGCGATGAACAAGCAGTCAGGCTGTGCTTTGCTGTTGGAAGCAATGAATAGAAATTTACATCACAAATTACAACCACACTGGTACTTCCATTCTTTGCAGGCAAATTCGGCCTGCAAATTGCCACTTTGCATAATGCAGTAATAGAGAGTTCATACTGCAAATACGCAAAAGTGCTGCTGTACAAAATCAAAGCATAGTGTTGCAACCGCTCTATTGTCAGCATCACATGCAAAATTTCGATGGAGGCGAAATTCTAGAGGCCCGTGTACTGTGCGATGTCAGTGCACGTTAAAGAACCCCAGGTGGTCGAAATTTCCGGAGCCCTTCACTGCGGCGTCCCTCATAGCCTGAGTCGTTTTGGGACGTTAAACCTCAATAAACCAAACCAAACATGCAAAACAGTATTTAGCAATAGTTCTTGTACTATAAAACTTGCCATAGCATTTTCGAATCCAAGGTGTAAACTTCAGCATGCCATGCAGAACAACTGAGGCACAACACCAAAGGCTGTAGTCAGTGAGATATTTGGCTCCTTACCGTGTGCTGGCATTACCATAGAAGCTTGGGTGTATGTGCTTTGATACCCACTTCTCAGGGGCAGCTTTGATGGGAATGCTACGGGCCTCACTGGCAGTTATCCTCAAGAAACGCCTGCTCAGGAGACAGCAGCACATTGGTGACGAAGAAATCTTGGCATAACTGGCACAGCCGCTTGCAGTCATGCTGGCCATGCTCTTGCTGGAGAACTGTGGAGTACAAGAAGGGTCTGCTTAATTTAACGACTTCTTGTGCATACTCGAAACAGGCTTATGGTGGCTAAAACCTGAAAATCACTCATTCAGTATGCAATGTAGAGCCATGTGTAGGTGTAATTTACAATCAAAAGCCGTTGCAAAAAAATCAAGACTGCTGCAGCATCAGCAGTAGCTGTTTCTCGGTGCACCTAGAACTTAGGAACTCTGCACAGGTGCTAAGAGTGACCTTGTGAGATCATCGCACAAAAAACTGTCACAACTTGATAGGAGGTCCTGTAGTTCATGCACTATCATATTCAGCAGTGCATGGTGAACAGCTGAGATTGCATAAATGAGTATGAAAGAGGTCTTGTTGATGCTATACCACGTTCCAATGTCGAGATGCACGCTCTGCTGTAATGCTAATTACTAGTTAAGCATTACTGCCAGTATATTGGGATGGTTCAACCACAAGCACATGTCACTTGCATTTCTGCAGTTTTGAACATTGCAAGAGCAAATCTTTATGCATAATGTCTTTATATAAACTGACTACATTTAAATGAACAAAATGTACACTTATGCAACAACAAAACCCAGATGGCAATCTTACTTGCACGTAATGATAGCCTCTATGCCTGCTCGACTCACTTAGTTGAGTCAGCCATGTGCAACATCAGGAAATAATGTTCTTACATGCACGGCTATCTTCATCACCACCTGCGGGTAGTTTCCTGCGTGGCTTCAGAACAGTGTGTAGCATGGTGTTCTGAAGCTTGCTGACGTCGAGAGGGCATTTATCGAAGTGAAGGAGCATCTCCTTTTCAGATAAAAACTGCTGCGTCTTCGATTGTGTTTTCTTATGGCAATAAACTACCTCCATTGTTGCTGGGGTGACATTCTTCGCTGTTGCCGCATTCCATGCACACGCTTTGTCAGTTGATGACTGTCCGGTGAGCCCCTTGGATGTTGCTTCGACAACCTTCATGAGCAGTGCACAAATATGGCTGCACCGCTCACTTAGCCCCGCTTTGCATGTGCAACTTGCTGAGAAAGGTTGTCCAAAATTTATTTGTGTTTGGTACGTCCTGCTCGTTGTTTGCGACGACCTGATGTTTGCCTTGATGCACTTCACGCCATTTTTCTGCTGGTACAGTGCCACGCCAACATGGCCACTGTCAAGCAGGTTGCTGCCTTCAGCAAATCCTCTGTAGTTGAGGGATGGTTTGCCATCTGTGTCAGGCATTTCAACCATGTAGTTGTAGACAACTTAAATAAAGAATGATATCAGTACAGTATGTTATCATGTGTGCTATTTATGTAGCTAGTTTTGTGGTAATAAAACTTTGTCTCCATGCTGAAAGTTGGATGCCAAGAAATCTAGTAAGGTTCTGCATAATACACTTATGCTTTCAGTTGCTGACAAATAATGAAAACTAATTATTTGTGCCTGATCGGCCGCGTCAGTCATGCTGCGACCCGCCGCATATGTTTACGATGGTTGAACGGCTGGTATTAGCTCCTGATGTTCGACTTTGCAAAACCAAAATAAAAGGACTGCTTATTAAATGTCTCCACAGTTCCAACCTTTTTTGATCTAACATGACTGGCGCAGAAGCATGCAGTGAGGAATATTGTCACTTGTGCTGATAGTTTTACGTCGCATTTTACTAGCGGCTGCCAGTTTTGGCTTACTGTCCACGCTGGAAACTTCGCTTATCGTACGCAAGGCTACCGCAGTAGATCGCGCGATGCCATGCAGCAGCTGTAGGTTAAACGCAAATGAGCTTTTCTCAAGTGCTAACTTGTTTGCAAACGAGCGCACGTTGAATCTCGCGCTCCTTGCGGCAGGCTACAAAAAGCATAAATTCGGAAACCCTTTCCGCAAGCGAGTAAAAGTTCGATTTCATGCAAAGTCGAACATCAGGAGCTAATACCAGCCGTTCAGCCATCGTAAACATATGCGGCGGGTCGCAGCATGACTGACGCGGCCGATCAGACACAAATAATTAGTTTTCATTATTTGTCAGCAACTGGTACGCAGGTGTTGGGGATTTTTTGCAGAATGAGGCCGTTACGAGCCAGCTGCACAAAAAGTACAACTTTGCGCAACTAACTTGTGCTGCAATCAAATCTGGGAAGTTCTCGCTTTAAACTCACGCACGAAAACAGTCATAAGCACACCAGGACAGAAATCCAAGCAGTGTTTTTGGCTTTAGAAAAGCGGGAAAAGACAGACAGCGAGCATACCATCGTCACCAAGCAAAGCGATGTGGCGTGAAGGCTCACACAAAAACAAGAGCAAAGAGTCCTAAAATACAAAAAAAAAACAGCGCACTTACACGGCCGCTGAAGCTTCGGCCAAAGCTTGGTGTCATCCACCCATCCTGCATCCATTTTGCGAGCAAAAATAAGTACTATCGCAGTAAAACGCGCTTGCAGATGAGGCTTCCGCACAGGCAGGCAGCGGAGTCAGAAGGCCAGCAATGGAAGAGTGGTCACGTGACCAAATATGGCGGCGCCCATGCTTCCGCGCTGTAAAGCGTCTATAGACCTCCTGCATGTTTGCAAACAAACGAGGTGGCGCTGCAGTCGCTAGCGGGCTCGCGGTAGGCAAGAGGCCAGGGAGTGGCGTCGCGGAGAGGTGTTGAGCGCGGGTCTTCAATGCTTGTTGGCGCGTTTTCAGTTTCTGCGAATCACAGCAACCCGCCGCGGTGGCTCAGTGGTTAGGGCGCTCGACTACTGATCCGGAGTTCCCGGGTTAGAACCCGACCGCGGCGGCTGCGGTTTTATGGAGGAAAAACGCTAAGGCGCCAGTGTTCTGTGCGATGTCAGTGCACGTTAAAGATCCCCAGGTGGTCGAAATTATTCCGGAGCCCTCCACTACGGCACCTCTTCCTTCCTTTCTTATTTCACTCCCTCCTTTATCCCTTTCCTTCCGGCGCGGTTCAGGTGTCCAACGATATGAGACAGATACTGCGTCATTTTCTTTCCCCCAAAAAACCAATTATTTAATCACAGCAGTGGTTGATCCTTCCAACTTAGTAAATTCTCGAAGTACACGACCTCGCGTTGGCCACATGCGGCGTATTCAGAGAAATAGTTCGCCATTGTGTATTGTATATATGGTTAGTAGTAAACAGAAACCGTTTCTGCCGTTGATTTTTACGCTAGGCATTGAATAAAATAAGTTTTGGACACTGCACTTGCCGGAATGATTTTACTTCGGGATAGTAGTGAGGGGAAGCGCTGGCGTTGTTTCGGCGGAGCAGACGTGCGCTCACCGTCTGCTGACATACGTACGTGTCGCGCTGTGCGAAAAGTGGAGACAGCGTCGTGTCCCGATCTCCCCTGTCTTGCGTAAGCGCTGTTTTTAGCTGCAAGATCACGCACCAGCCAGGCCGACTTCTCTCTCCCCTTGTTAAACTGGTCAACTTGGTGAATTTTTTTTATTTCCTGAATTACTTTCTTTCTTAGCCCTGGGGTCTCCTGTTTTGTGACGAAAAACTATAGCAAAATATTTAATAGAAATTTATAAATTACGCTTTCTAGATTTGCGGTCGTCGAAAATTGTGAGGCAATTTCTTTGATTTCTTTGAGGCTGTCTTTGAGTTCAGTGCCACATTTCTTTGACCAAAGCGCAAGCGAAGAGGCCAAAAACGCCGGAATAAACGTTAGGATTCGTTTTCTGACCTTTCACATTTTCTGCGATTGGCATCACTCACACCTTCGTAATTTCGTAACGCATGAAAATAGAATGATCCTATTTGTCTCAAACGATACCTGAGACATTGAGGAGTGTAATAAATCCCTCTATTTTTTTTCTTACACGTGCAGTACTATGTTAGTTACTTTTGCAAGAAACGTTTTCATGTAATTGTGCATGCATAAGTACATGATCATCTAAAAAAAGAACTGATAGCGTCGTCATACAGAACAGGGCTTTGTGAACATGCTGGCATAAAAAGAAATTTGCGCACTTTCTACTCAATTATTTAAGACCTTGTAGTGACTTGACGAGCTTGTTAATTATAATTTCCTAAGAACTGCACCAGGTACACCTAAAAATAAGGCGCATTACTGAAACTACCATAGCAATTTCATATTTGCACCAAATTCAGTTACATATCGCATGCATAAACACTTTTCATTGCCGCGTCCCCTCTCAATCTCGCCACGTGTCTGTTAGTAGCACGCCTGCGGCTGCTTCTTTCCAAACAAGCTTCACGATCATGGACTACATCATGAAACATGGCACATGTATGATGCAATGAAAAAAGCATGTGGCTTTTAGGAAGTTAAGGTACGCTATTGTAAGCACGCCAACGTTACCGCGCAAGAACTTACCAGACTTTTTTCTACTCGAATCAAATATTTACGTCGGTCATAATAAAAATACTTTCAAGTAAATATTAAATACCATAAAACGCACCATTAAAGCATTCTGTGCCATTAACAAAAGAACGCATTCCTTAAGGGCGAGTGAACCTACCGGCGCCCCGTGCACACCGGCTCAAGGTGATAAATACGTGTGCAGCTACATATGTGCTTTTTTTTCCTTGCGCAGTTATAAGCGCACTGTGCTGATGTTCAGGTGAATGGACGCAGTAACTTGCATGCTATTAAGTACATTGAGTGGCAGTGACGATCGACTCCCAGACTTCACAGTTTACTACCGCAGCCCATTCCCTGTTAGCCAGCTTCCTAATGCGGTATTCATCTGCGAAAAACCTATCGAGGCCAATTTATATTTCCTTTTATGCTACTACGCGGATCCAACAGTGACGCAGCGGGTAAATGCATGCTGCTTCTGCAGTGCACAGGCATGATGCAGCCGCCGGTAGTTGCGGCAGCAGTGGTAGGCACGGGCAGGCGGAATCTGTTTTGCCTACCATGCCAAAGTCGCTACTGACATCAGCGCCACCGCATCTTCGTGACGCCGCGGGGTGAAGGAGGTCTACACACTGCAACACAAAAACACATGCATGCTATTAAAGGGCCATGACATGGTTGTTCTTCATATTGCAGTTTTGCGCTTTAGAAACTAATACAAGAGCTTATGATTCAGTTTAAGAAATTTGGCTGCCCTGGACGCGCTCTATATTCCAAAAATGCGATCGAAATTGAGAACGGGAAACTCCTCCCATCGCCATGTTGAACGCTCTGATGACGTCACTAGGTCATACATGGAGCAACGTCGTCTGCTCTCGTTGCTGCAATGTGCGCAGCGAGGTTTCTTGTCCCCTGTACTTCCGCGGGCGATCGAAGTAGCAGCCGTCCCCCATATATGAGTGACTGGTGCCGCAAAAGCGTAAATAATAGTAACGCAGTTATTCTTCGATTAGGTATAGGGTCCGGTTACACTAGGCCGATGGGACGGCAATCGGCGGTCAGTTGGCTGGTCGGTATGCAAATGCCATCGCTGACGCACTGGTCTGTCAAGCTAGACCGACGACGACGCCAGCACGACCAAGGACCCCGTATCGCAGTAGTGTAAACAGTGAACTTAGTGGGAACTGGCAGAGTGTGGTGGGTATATAACCTATAAACTGAATAACTTATTGGACCTGATCATGCTAGCAACGGCGACATACGCAATGTGTGTGCACCAGCAAAGATGTCCTTTCATTCGGTGCCTGCGCATAGAATCTATCGGCGAGACAAGTGACACGGGCAGAAAATGCCGCACGATGGTGCAGCTCGTCGCTCGCCGCCGTCGCCTGGGCTTGTGCGGCCAAGCGAAAGCGTCATACCTGGTGAATAGATGGCCCGAAAAACAGCGCTTGTGTACCTTATCTGTATCGAAAAAAGTAAAACGAGCGGCTGCATTTCATATCTTCACACTTTGTTACTAATCAGCGGGGAACTCTTGCCAGATTCTTGAATTTCGGTCGACGGTGGACCACCGGCTACTTTCGTGACGAGGCCTAGCGAGTACGCAGGATTCATGTGTGCGATTTCGGCAATTGTGGAGAGCGAATTCGCAAGTTTTAGCGCCTGAAAATAGCTGTCGAGCGTAGTTTTGGCTACAGTGCCCTCAAAGCGACGACTGCCTACATCGCAGGGCGTGTGTACAATACGGGGGAAGTGTCAATATTTGACCCGGTCTTCACAGCATGTGCTGAAGGCAGCCGGCAGCAGTCGTCGGCGTCGACTGTGGACAACAAATCTGGTTGTTTTCATTAATTCAAGTAATGTCCGAACGTATTTTTAGCTAGAGCACTTTAAAATCTAATAGTGATGACATAAGAGGAAGCAGATACAATTAGCGAGAAGCGCCGGTTTTACGCGAAGCGTTTCTCAAGCAGGCGATATAGCATCAGCGGCGCTTATTGCAGTTTTATCATAGTGTGTAAATGAGTAAAACTACAATTTGTGAGCAAGAGTACGTAATATGTAAGATAAGAAGAGCCCACCTTGCGTTTTATGCGAAGGAAACGAGCAGTACTGTTTGCGCACAGCTATGTAAACAACCCCATGCAGCGCGGGGCTGCAGTTGTGATCGTCGCGCATTCCTAGGCCACAATGCGCACGCACAGTAAACGCTAAATGATGTGCTATTATTTTCAAGCACTCATTTAGACGGCGGCGACTATTCATCAGTGCGGGCAGTGAAAGTATTCGAGTCGCACAGGGTTTTGCAAGCGGTTTGGTTCCTTCAAAAGGGATCTACGAGCCGAAGGGAATCTATGTTCGACTTACAATTAATGCACACAAGCAGCGGGGAAGTCGTCTCATTCAGCACTTTTCTCTGCTCCTTTCGCGCCTCAAGGTTACTCTAGTGCTACCTTGTGATAATTTGAGTTTCATTATCGAGCCGATGAATAGAGGACAAGAAATTGGTAGCCAGCTACAAAACGCCGCGGCTTTCACGGCGCACATCGGCGAAGGCCTGCACGGCACGTGCCGCTTTTCACACACGGGAGCACTTGACTGCTCAAAAGAAACCACACTCATAACATAAAAATAACATGTTTATGAGCGTAAATAATAAACCAGGGATCCATCGATTTCTGTTTCCTCAAAATCAGAAAAGGGGTGCCACGAGCAAGTCCGCTTTTTTAAGGATCACTCAGCTCGCGTACTAAGCTGACGGCAATTCCGAAAGGAAAACACTGAAAATGCATTTTATTTCGATAAGATAAAAAAAGAAAACTTTCCGAGCGACCGCCGTCTACGGTGTGCACGCAAGCACCTCAACAGCGCGCAGCAGACGCTGCGGGGCGGGTGTGCCCCTCTGACGTCAGCGATCAGAGGTTATCAGACAAGCAATCAGTTCGCAGAAGCGGAAAAAATCATTTTAAAAATATTTACCGCATAGAATCAACTGAAAATTGTTGGAATTTTAATTTAACAAGTTGAGAATTAAATGCGATAAGCAGGGTATGCGTGAAAATAGGCTGTCATTTCCCCTTTAAGCCTGCTGTCTGCCGTACGTGGTACTCGGCGACGGCTTGAAACCCGAAGACAGCAGCGAGCTTTAATCCTGCGCAGACTGGATAAGGTTCGCTGGATAAGGTTCTAGCGTTAAGTTTGCCAGTTTCAAATTGCAATAGCGGCCTGTCCGGAGAGGTTCTTAGCACCCTCCGCTGCGTCACGGGTCTGACCGCCGCCTTGGTCAGTTGCTTCGCAGCCGCTGCGGACTGAGGGCCGATGATTAATTGGTTTATTCATAGAAGGTTGTGGCCAAGTACTACACCAGGGTGTAGTACGTGGCCACCAGGGACCTGGTGTATAGTACCAAAACCAAGGGTGACCAAATCCTGTTCTTGTGAGGGAGTGCGTTGTCGGTTCTGGTCACCGAGATGAGGCCGCGTTATAAGAACTCCTCGAGCGCATATTTTAATACCATTATAAAATTTTCACGAATAAAGCTACAGTCAGAGCGGTGGTGAATTATTGCATAGAAAAAAAAAATCAAGGATCTGGTGTCCTGTGTTGTGAACCTCAACGAGTGAGCGAAACAGTAAAAGGCACTTGCGGACTCATCTTTCAAGCGCTATCCTATTTCGTCTGGAATATATTCCACCTGACCTTCTTGAAAAAAAAAAGATCAATGAAACAAAACCCCGGAAAAACCAAGATTGGCAGTTGCCTTTTTTCAAATAGAACAAACTTGCAACCAAAAGTTGTAGGTTATGGTTTTACCATTCCAAGGGATGCCCAGGATATCCTACGGGGGTGGCGTACGTCGAAGGGGGAGTTAATTTTTGGGCATTGTTCCTCTTCAAGACAAAATAAAAAGAACAAACTGCGGCATTGAGACAGCGATGTATTGGTTTCACATAACGCAACTCAAAGATTAAGCCGCTTATGTGCTTGTGAGCGAAGAAAATCAATTCCTTCAGTGACAGAACGGAGCGCCGGGGAAATTTTCGAGGTAGCGGCCGCCATCCCTTGCCTCCCGTTGGCGCCGTCACTGAAACACAGCTACTGGTTTCCCTTTGAAAGGTTAAAAATAATTATCCATTCATTTTGTGCATCTTCAGTGGCAGCCAAGCGGTGATGCATTAAAAAAAATGGGATACCTATGTGATAACGCCATAAAAAACAGCGCGACTGTCCTGTCGGCCCCTCGTAGCCGAGCAGCGTGTATACCGATGACGCGCTGTTTCTGCTCCAGGAGTCTACGCCAGCGCCGCGTCGCAGCAACCGCTTCTGAAGCCTCACGGGGAGAGCGCCGCTTTTGCCACTACAAAAGCTGCTACAACACTGTAGTTGCGGCCGGCTGCAGGGGCTTCGGCGGCCGCGGAATAAACGTGGGCTTTGCCAAAGCCTGCTTTATAAAACTATGCCTGTCAGTTCCGGAGCCACACAATAGGGCCGCCGCGGACTCCGCGGTTCACGTGCCGCTCGCAACGCGGCGCTGCTAGCTGCCAAATACACACACACACACACACACACACACACACACACACACACACACACACACACACACACACACACACACACACACACACACACACACACACACACACACACACACACACACACACACACACACACACACACACACACACACACACACACACACACACACACACACACACACACACACACACACACACACACACACACACACACACACACACACACACACACACACACACACACACACACACACACACACACACACACACACACACACACACACACACACACACACACACACACACACACACACACACACACACACACACACACACACACACACATATATATATAGAGGTAACAGAGTGCTCATAAAATGGGAAAAAAATGTATCAGGGCCTGTAGAGATACAGCGGGGGCTTAGACAAGGATGTCCTCTGTCCCCTTTGTTGTTCATGTTGTACCTGCAAGGGTTGGAGACCAAGCTAGAGGGGAGCGGACTAGGCTTCAACATACCTTTTTTCAAGCAAGGGGAATTCATTAAACAGACATTACCGGGACTAATATACGCGGACGATATAGTGATAATGGCTGACAACAAGGAAGACCTGCAGAAGTTGTTAGACATATGCAGTACAGAGGGAGTTAGATTAGGCTTCAAGTATAGTAAGGAAAAATCTGCAGTCATGATATTTAATGAAGAGGGCGGCGAGCATGGAATACAGGAGCTCGTGCTAAAAGTAGTGAATGAGTACAAGTATCTTGGGGTGTGGATAAATAACAGTGTTGAGTATCTGACAGAGCATGAAAAATATGTAATGAATAAAGCTAGTAGGAATGCAGCTGTCATGCAAAATAGGGCACTGTGGAATTACAATAGGTATGAGGTGGTAAGAGGGATCTGGAAAGGGGTGGTGGTCCCTAGCCTGACCTTCGGTAATGCGGTCCTGTGTATGAGGCCAGATGTTCAAGCAAGGCTGGAAATTAAGCAACGGGGAGTAGGGAGGTTAGCTTTGGGAGCACATGGCAATACACCAAATCAGGGGGTACAGGGTGATATGGGATGGGCGTCTTTCGAGAGCAGAGAGGCTAGCAGTAAGATAGCATTTGAGGAACGATTGAGAAAGATGGAGGAAAAGCGGTGGGCTAGGAAAGTTTTCAGGTACCTGTATATAAAGAATATTGATATGAAATGGAGAAAGCGAACTAGAAAATTGACAAGCAAATATCTGGACAGCAGTGGGGGGGGGGGGGGTGAAAATCAGCAATTATCGGTTAAGAAAAAGGTTAAAAAAACAGAGAGAGCTCTATGGAAAACAGGGATGCTGACAAAGTCAGCACTGGGAACATACAGGATTTTAAAGCAGGAAATAGCCAAAGAAAATATCTATGATAATTGTAGGGGAAGCTCTTTGTTGTTTGAGGCCAGGACGGGAGTTTTGCGGAGTAAGACATATAGAGTCGGGTACCACAAGATAGACACGTTGTTCGTTGCGTGCGGAGAGGAGGAGGAAACGGCTGAACACTTGATACTTTTCTGTGAAGGGCTTCACCCTACAGTGGAAAACAACGGAGCTGATTTATCCAAGGCATTGGGGTTTAATGACAGAGAAGGGAAAGTAGATTTTAAGCGGGTAGAATTAACCCAGCGAAGGTTATCTGATTGGTGGCTAAAATCAAGACAAGAGTAAAATTTCATAATTCATGGCTAGGTGGCTTGAGGCACCGCTTGATTTAAAGGGTTCAGCCGCATCCATCCATCCATCCATACGCCGTGGTTCACAACGCTGCTGGAACATGCGCGCCGCCCCCGACTTGCGCTGCTCATGTTGGTTGTAGAGTTGTATATCGTACTACATTTAATTTAGTTCGTCGAGTATGCTAACGAAGCGCTGTTCAAGTGCTTTTATCGCGAATATTCAAAAGTAATACAAGCGATATGACTGCGTGGCATAGCCGCCGCGTCAGTCGCGAGCAGTTCCGTTTGTTCGTTCAGGTGTTGTTTTGGTGTCGACTAACCCACTAGCCAAACACTTCAGCTGTCGCTCGCGGGTCTGGGCCGAAACGCAAAGCGTAATAATAGCCAAAAACTGTGCTTTTCATCTATTTTGTGATTTGCCCTGCTTTTTAACAAGCTTTTGGTTCGTTCCCACAGCCCAAATTTTCTTACACTCAACCGCATGATACATTTAACAATCGAACGTTTATTTCAGTACTTATCTCAACTTGTAGGGCTGCAACTGGCCACATGACATGCTACAATTTTAGAAGCTTCCGTGACAGTGGTTTCTTAATTTGCACACATCTTGGCGACTGAATTCTTGTCTGTGATATTAAAATCATATGGTTAGTCAGCAGCGGTTCTTCCTGTGGCTTGGCTCTTCGTTCTTGCGTACCAAAATGTGTATGTCCACAAACACGTCAACAGCATGTTCCACACTTATTTCTAGCGGTTTGGAAATGGATTTCCTGTGAGACAGCATTATGTCGACAAACCGCTTGAGGTCTAGTACCTATCAAAACAAACACTATAACTCTTTGGTTGGATACTTTAATTAGTCCATCATGCACGGCCTTGGTGTGCAATCAGCCCACCAACAGGGGCACTGCCCTTTGGTTTTTCCACAATTTGAATGCAGGTCTCGCAGCTGAGCCTTTGTGGCAAGACCCTGGCCAGATATCCACCAATAAGGGTATACACTAGCCACTTCGGGGTTGGGGAGCCATGGTGTTGTGCAAAGATCTCGCAATTTGCTCTTTGCTGCTGATGGGAAAAAGCTCTTGCTTGTACAGCTGCGTTAATTTCTGAGTGTCTCCACTGGAAACCGCTGCATCAGTACAGAATGAGGGTGAGCTGTTGACATTGCTTCGAACCGATACAGACACAATACCGGTCTTCAACACCTTATCAAGTCCGCAGAGTACAGTCTTCACATCCATAGCATCATTGCAACCTGCTGTTCTTCGAAGGAACCCGAACAGTGCCTCAATCGGATATCACTCGAAAACTTTCGAGTCAAAACAAATATCAACTCCTTTTCCTTCAGAAGGTAACGAATGCATGCTACATTTGATGTTGTTGTCAGGACCAGTGCTGTATATGTCTGATTGGTAAAGAAATTTTGTCAGGGTGGCTGTGCTTTCTCAGTCTTTGGATGTATTCAAGGATATCAGCCATTGCAACCTTTAGCCATCGCTGGCGCAACTCGAGGTCGGCAGGAATCTTGTGGAATGATACCCCTGCGTCTTTTTTGCACTTGATGTGCACATATATAGGCACACAGCAGTACCTCATTATGCAGGCTTTCAGTACACAAACGGAAGGAAACCAAACGTAACGGCATATTCCTGCGCATGTTGACACCAGCGAATAAAACTTTGCTTTGTTGATCTGGCTCGAAACAACGCACGAACGCGCCCGGAATGCCTGCGCATGGTCGGGCCAGACGGGACTAGTGTCAGTCGGCAGCGCCACGAGCGGCAAACGCTGGCAAATGGGAAAGAGTGACAGGAAAGAGTGTGATTCAGCAAGAGGGGCTCTTTTGACAGGCATAGTTTTATTAAGGAGGCGCTGGCTTTGCTTACTTCGCAAAGGACCAACCCGTCCTAAGCCATTACCAATTCATGGCTACAACAAAGAGGAACGCTCTTTTATATCATCTGGGAAATAAACGCCAGTTCATTGTGAGTCAGCAGCGCCGAGCGCCTCAACACCAAATTTTTAAAGCGAAAGCTTTATTGGCCGCAAACTCGCGATTTCGCCGTGGCGGTACTCCATGGTGGCACGTGATGTCACAACGCGCGCCTCGCCGCGGAAGGTTACTGCGCTTCGCGTTCTTGCCGCGCCATCTGGCATGACGTCACACCGCGCCGCTCGCCGCCGCCGCCGTTTGGTAGGACGTGACACCGCGTTCTCATCGCTGCGCTCGGCTCCGCTCGCTTCGACAGCTGCGTCGCATGCGTGGTAAGATGTCACAGGATTGAAAAGGAGAGCTGGCGTGCGCCGCAACCACAGTTGAGGCGACAGTATGGACGGCGACTGTTGTGATAAGCTGGAGGTGGCCTGGAATCGACAGCGGAACAAGATGAAGAGGAAACGAATCGCCCAGGAAACAGACGAACAGCGCGCCGAACGACTGGCTAACACCGCCGTGAATATGCCGCCGCGAGGCAGGCACGTTTAACGTCCGGTGTCTCGACCGCTAGCAGCAGCGGCAGCCGACGGAGAGGCCTGAGTCCTGCTTCACTGAAGACGGCCCGTGATGAACGATGGAATGCGACCAAGAGACTTCAGCGGCGGGCTCAAGAAACCGAAGAACAATGTGCCGTTAGCCTAGAGAATAGGCGTAAGAGTGACACGACCTCTTCAATCCTTGGATACCCTCGGTGCTTAAATCAAATATGGACCTAATTACAGGTCATACTGGACGTGTATGCCTGTTCTTCATACATTGTGGAATATGTGAACAAGGCCAACAGGGGAGTTTCACATTTGCTTTCGCTGCATATATCCTGGCATAGCCGAGCTAAGCCACTGCCATTTTTTATTCAGTGAGTGTGCGGGGGGTTCAAGTGACTCCCATAGATGCCGCGACCAAATACGTTGGTTAGCGGTTAAGCGCAGGCTCTATTAAGGCGCGCTTATACACCGGCATAACGCGCGCGCACGCGTTGCCCGGCGACGTAATGTCGGCGAAAGCGACGCCCTCTGTACGCAATTGCGCTTGAGCGCCGAAGCATTCGGCGGCTTTGGCGCACTTTGACCCCACTGGCGGAGACATGGAGCATGTCTATTTCGCGCCAAGTGTGCCATCCGCCGCCGGTCAGGCCAGACCGGTTCGGCTCCGCGCCGATGCATGCGTTGTGACGTCATGTGCCTCCTCGGAGCACCGCCACGGCGAAATCGCAAGTTCGCGGCCAGTAAAGCTTTCGGGTTAAAAATTAGCAACGCAATACACTACAGCCTCCATAGATGGCAGCACATGTCCAGGTCGCTTGGTTGTCTGTTGAACGCATGTTGAACGCAAAGCGGTCTGGTGACGTTTAGTATTACGTGCCGCGATGCGCATTTATCTTAAAGAAACTTCACGTTCAGTGCATCTTTTAAGAGAATTTTATTTTTGCGAAAATATCTACAGTGCTAAGGAATCTTTACACAAGTGGTCTGGTTTTCAAGTACATCACAATGAGTCATCATTGTACAGGTAACACATATATGCAAATGACATTTCAGTGGACAATTCGTGGTTTCTACACGAGCTGGCTTAAAGCAGCTTCATTATGAACTTAAGTGGAATACAAGGAAGTAAAAGATGAGCAACACTCGCCAAACTTCCTAATACGGTAGGATGGCCGTGGACACACCTCTATCGGAGGAGGAAGGCCTCCTCACCCAACCCGACGAATTCTTCATTCAACTGTTTCAGCATCAAAGTTCTAAGGCCGTACAGTAAAGGGAATATTGCTTTCTGCGGGCGTCGCCCGCAAGAGAGCAAGTCCCCTCCTTTTCCAGAGTACATAAGCACCCACACACACCATTAATTCAATAAATAAAAAAATCGCGACTAAGACTCTGCCACAGCATGCGCACCTGGAACATGCGCGCTACCAAGCGCAAGAAAGTGCGCGCGACAGGACACTCAAGAACGGCACGGTTCAGAGTTTCAGTTTGACCGCATTGCGGACATGAGGCGGAGGGCGCCACGCCCCACGCTGCAAGGCGGTTAGCTGTGGGTAACGCTTCCCATTCGCGAAGCCAGGTAAAATTGAATACATCAGCGGGGAGAGAAGCAAATATTCTTTGTTTCCGCCTTTTGCGCACTTTCCTGCGCTGGTCTACATTCAGGGTGCGAAACGCAACATATTCGCAAGTTTCACTCGCGGATAATTCTTTCAAATCACAATCAGGAAGTGTACCTTCAAGAAAATGTAAGGATCTCACGGCATATGCATAGAAAGCTGGCGACTTTTAAGCCGCAGGGCCTTTCCAATTTGCTAACTCAAAGAAGCGACGCGATGTTCCCATCAAATATGCGGTGAGTGCTCTTCCTCGGTACGCTGTGTCTGAGATAAGGTCCCACATGGTCCTTAAGGCCAATACACGACACATAACTTCAAGATCCGGGATGCTGAAGCCACCCATGTCGGTGGGCAGGCGGACAAAAATTCTTGCAACGCTCTCTGCGTGTCCACCCCAGGAGAAAGATCCACACGCTGTGGCCAGCCTCTGGAGGACGCGGCGAGGAGGGCGCGCAATTTTTGCGACGTAGAATACGGAAGCTATTATGCTTGTTCTGATAAGGTAAGATCATTCGGAGAAAGGTCGAAGGATTTTGCGACTTCGATGTGCTGATCAGCTTTGCATTTTAATTCATTCCAGGTGGCTCGGGCTACATCACCGAAGGCGAGGAACGTGACACCAAGGACTTTTACGCCACCTATCCATTGGACACCATCGGGAAATTGATCATTAAAAAGATCCAAAGCGTAACGCCTGGCTAAATTTTAGCTGGATTGAGACGTGCACCTGACAGGCAGCTGTAAGTGCGAAAGAGACTCAGAAATGGTTTATAGCTGTCAATGTTTCTTATAAACAGAGAAATATCATCGCCATAAGCTCCTACTTTAACCTCGCCCAAGCGTGGGAGAGGAAAACCCGTATCAACTTGCAACTTTGAATTTGTTGCAGTACCTGTAGTTGGCGACTATCCACCGATAATGAAGTACCGAAGCATCCAACCCTTGCTAAGACATCTTGTTCGTCAAAACACGAATAGGTGCACTGAAGAGGCAACAAACCGTATCTAATTTAATGAGGTTTAAAAAAATCCTGCATTTACGTATGTCAATTATCAAATTCCATTCCTCTTACGGCGCAGATCTTTTATTTCTGTTCATTACTATGGCCATTCAAAAACGGCACCTAAACAAGTGGTAATGGGCTGGTTTAGTTTCGCTTTTTGGGGAAAGGAAATGGCTCAGTATCTGTCTCATATACCGTTGGACACCTGAACCGCGCCTCGCTGTAGGGGAAGGAATAAAGGATAAAGTGAAAGAAGAAAGGAAGAAAGAGGTGCCGTAATGGAGGGCTCCGGAATAATTTCGACCACCTGGGGATCTTTAACGTGCACTGACATCGCACAGCACACGGGCGCCTCAGCGTTGTGCCTCCTTAAAAAGCAGCCGCCGCGGTCTGGTTCGAACCCGGTAACTCCGGATCAGTAGCCGAGCGCCCTAACCACTGAGCCACTGCGGCGGGTGGTCGGTAGTGGGCGAGGTCAATGTTTTCGCTCGGCGGCTCTGCCTTCTTTCTTCCCCACCCTATCTAACCCCGTCCCACATAGCGTGAGTGGGGTGTCCACCGGGAAGTGGTACAGTTACTGCGCCGTTTCCTTTCCTCAAAATCTGCTCCATAGAGGCCAAGTGGCCTGACGCGTTTCCTGCCATCAAAACGCTGCGGTTGAAGATGATTACGGTTGACGGTTAAGCTCATAAATTTGTAAGCCCCCGCGGTGGCTCAGTGGTTACGGCGCTCGGCTGCTGACCCGAAAGACGCGGGTTCGCTCCAGGCAGCGGCGGTCGAATTTCGACGGAGACAAAATTGTTGAGGCCCGTGTAGTGTGCGACGTTAAAGAACCCCAGGTGGCCGAATTTCCGGAGCCCTTCACTATAGGGCGTCCCTCACAACCTAAGTCGCTTGGGGATGTTAAACCCCCATGAACCAAACATAAATTTGCTTGCAACGACGCGAAGTTTTGCGTATTGCGGAATAATTTAAAAATAGACCTTCAGGCCAGTCTAACCTAGTGCACGCAACCGTGTCTAAGTGACCTCATTTCTCGATATATCCCCAGCGCGCTTTTCATCCGGCGTACATCCATGGCTGGGGAAAAGAGAGAGAGACACTTTAATGAAACAGGAGAGGTGTGCCTGGTTGTTGGCCTAGCATGCTACTCATGGGCAAGGCAAGATCCATTCCCTAAAATGTGAGGCATATATAGGTGCACCATTTCTAGTTGATATACAGGACGTTTCACGTAACTTCAACCAAGCATAAAAAAAAGCGGCGCACCGGAGCTATACGATCATATATTGTTCGTGAGGCGCTACTCAGATTATTTTTGAATTCCGCTTAGTTAATTAGCTAATGATGTTCATGACAAAAATTTTAATATTCACTTTGGGGTCACGTACGTTTCGTTAAGACGTAGGGGGTTACGTAACAAAATTGGTTTTTTGAAATTGGTTTTTGAGGAAAGGAAATGGCGCAGTATGTAGTAGTAGTAAGTGGTTTTAAAAAAAAATAATTTCGCACATCTCGGTGGATACTTGAACCGCGCCATAAGGGAAGGGATAAAGGAGGGAGTTAGAGAAGAAAGGAAGGAAGAGGTGCCGTAGTGGAGGGCTCCAGAATAATTCCGAAAAAAACGATCAGTTGTTTTACATCAACGTAACCTCCTACGTGGTCCTTTTTTTCCAGGATTTAAAGAACGCCCGCGAATTGTGGAAAAAAGAAACACGCCATGCGCTCTTGCGATACCGGTGCGGTGCGAATTGTGAAAAAAAAAACACGCCATGCGCTCTTGCGATACCGGTGCGGTGCCCCCCCACCCCCCCCCCCCCTCTTCGTGTTTCAAGCGGCCAATAACCACTTCCTCTATCCTAATGGCTGGCTTTGTTGTGGGGTTTGTTCTGTGAAACATGACTTCGTGCAAGTAACATTTTTTATTTCTTTTCTATTTCTTTTGTAAGACCTCCACATAATGAACGTGGCCCACGACTCATTATTCAGCTAAACATCAAATCAAAAGCGCATATTTGCATATTTCAGAAACAACAAGCAGAACAGCAAGCGCGTGCCGTTTTATTTCAAAGAGGACTTTTTTTCAAGAGAGCACTTGTAAGTTGTGACGAAATGAACAAAGCAAGCGGTTTTGGAGAGGTGAATATGATGACCAAGTGCAGATGATGATGACCGAATGAAGACCAAGTGCTGGACCAAAATGAGATTGTCACTTGAAGGCAAGTTTTACACACAAAGTACACACCATATATGACATGCTTGCAACTATCATGATAATGATTTGTTCATCACGCGCACTGTTCACCCATTTTCATGAGTACAAATAGATAATTCCGTACATATTTATTATGAAATCGCACATAAGCCATATTGAACATGCCAAGAAATTTTAAGACTAATAACACACTACAATTAATTTTTAAGTGGCGCAGTCTACGTAGGTGTGTCGGTAAACGTGCGTACTTGTCAGCCAAACGAACGTCTCTATAAGATTTTTAATTTCATTTTCTGACACTTTGCACATAACAGTGTGGTTGAGGATTACAACGAAACAGATCAGCGCAAATATAATACCTGTGCTCCCAGATAGCTCTTCCGTGGCCATTTCCTCGCAGAGATTAATACCATCGCTGCAAAGCTCAGCAAGGCACTGCACAAAACATCAAATACGCCAGCATTACCGCCACTGTCAATGAACATAACTGCAAACAACCGGATGTAATACAAACCGGACGCTTTGGCGCAGTTGCTCCGCTTACAGGCGGCGGGACACGTTGTGCAGCAGCAGGATACACCGTCGGCATGGCACCGGGCAAGAGGCAACGCTTCTTCGGGATCCCGAAGCTGGCCGCATACTTGTACTCGTATGAGTCCGAGTAGAAGTGCAGCCTGCAAAGCATGCTCTTCTTCCCCGGCGTCCAATAGTGCCGCCCAGTAGCACGAACAAAGTCAATCCATGCGTTTCTTTGAGCATCGTTCCGGGGGAACTTATGGAAACTCACAGGGTCTCCGTATTTGCTGGGGCAGATGTCTACCACACAATAGTACAAAGGCATGACGCAAGCAAACATCCGGATGTCTTCTACACTGCACGATCACACGCTAATATTGCCGTCGCAGAGTCGCGTGACGATGCAGAGCGTTTTGCAAAATGCCAACAAGCCTGGCTAGTTCGGCAATACCTTCGCAAAAACTATCCGAGCGAGCGACGGTTCACAGCAAATGCAGCTCGCTGATGCTTTGCTGAGGAGTCTGGCCTTAATGGCAGTGCGCCTGTCCCGCTCGCCCGCTCATCGTACGTCACTGTATTATCGTATGATGTCACTTTAGTTATTCTACCAGGCTAGTGACGTCACAAAAAAAAACACAAGATAGCGATGGCTCTAGATCTCTAGAGGGATCATTTAGGCGATCTTTACAACCGAATTACAATATTTTTTAAACGTTGGTTGTGTCCAATACCTGGCTGTGAGTGCCCTTGCGTACACAGGAATCCCATAGTAGGCTTTTTATAGCCTCAAAATTTGGTGTCTCCACACCTTTAAGCGTCCTCAAAATTTTGTAGTCGTTATGGAGAGCAGGAAAGAGACGCAACAACGACAGAACGAAGCGAGGAAGAGAAAACGCGCTCAAGAGACGCCATAAGAACACGCCGCACCACTCGAGAAGCGTCGTAACGAAGATGCGGCTAGAAGAAGTCGTGCCCTCTCGCGGAGTGACTCCAACTGCGGAAGAGACCGGTTTGAGTTCTCGAGAGCGTCGGAAAGAGACGCTGCGTAGACGACGTGCCGAGTAAACGAAGCTTTCGCAATTCAACTAAGGTTAACTAGAGCTAAACCACAACCATTTTTTTTAAAGATGAAACTTTATTGGGCCCAAACTCGCGATTTCGCCGTGCGGTACTCCATCGAGGCACCTGACGTGACAACGCGTGCTCGCCGCGCCATCTGGCATGACGCCGCACCGCGCCGCTCGCGGCCGCCGCCGCTTGGTAGGACGTGACACCGCGTTCCTCGTCGTTGCGCTCGCCTCCGCTCGGTTCGACAGCTGCGTCGCATGCGTGATAAGATGTCACAGGATTGAAAAGGAGAGCTGGCGTGCGCCGCAACCACAGTTGAGGCGACAGTATGGGCGGCGACAATTCTGATAAGCTGGAGGTGGCCTGGAATCGACAGCGGAACGAGATGAAGAGGAAACGAATCGCCCAGGAAACAGACGAACAGCGCGCCGAACGACTGGCTAAACGCCGCCGTGAATATGCCGCCGCGAGACAGGCACGTTTAACGTCCGGTGTCTCGAATGCTAGCAGCAGCGACAGCAGCCGGAGGAGAGACCTGAGTCCTGCTTCATTGAAGACGGCCCGTGATGAACGATGGAATGCGACCAAGAGGCTTCAGCGACGGGCTCAAGAAACCGAAGAACAGCGTCCCGTTAGCCTAGAGAATAGGCGTAAGAGTGACGCGACCCCTTCAATCCTTGGATAGCCTCTGTGCTGAAATCAAATATGGACCTACATACAGGTCATACTGGACGTTTTTGCCTGTGCTGCATACATTGTGGAATATGTGAACAAGGCCAACCGGGGAGATTCGCACTTGCTTTTTTCGGTACATATATCCTGGCATAGCCGAGCTAAGCCGCTGCCATTTTTTTCTTGTGTGTTTTTTTCTTTCAAATTTTTGCAGTACTTCTCTCGAAGTCAACCTTGTTCATATGCCTCGCAGTGTTCTGCCCTGTTAATTAACAGGGAGAGGAGCGCGATGGCAGAACACCCCCTGGCTAGAACATGCATTGTGCTCACTGCCGAGAAATAAACGCATCACAGTCAACGTCACTACAAAAAATACGTCACTCTGCCTTATGCCTAAGTGCCAGCGAAACCATCGCCCGAATCTGAGAAAAGGGTGGTCTCTAGGTTGCCCCCAAGTCTACAAGCACTGCTGCGCTTGCTTACCAGGTGTTCCCAAAATCGGCCACGGAGAAAAAGAGCCCAAGGCAGTATCTACAAAATTCCTTGCGCCGACTGCGACGCAAGCTACATCGACGAAACCAAAAATATATAAAATAAAGAATTTGGAAACACAAAAACGACGTCCGCAACCCTGTAACTGAACATTCCTAGGACACACAATCAACTTCGACGAAACCAGCATACTCGGTGCCGGAACAAGTCAGCAAAACGCGCTTCCTCAAATCCTGGCACATTCAAACGACCTCGAGCAACATCAACAGCACAAAGGGAAACCTTCCCAAGACAGACAATCAACTTCGGCGAAACCAGCATGCTCGGAGTCGGAACAATTATGCACACAAACCAGCTGCAGTCACCCAGCGCGCGGACGACTTTCCACCGGAGGCGAAAAGTCTCACCGAAGACCTTCTCAGGACACAGAAAACGTAGCTGCCAGCACCAGACCCTGCAGCAGTTGCGATGTTAGGAGGTTATTTGGCTCGCGTTGTTCAAGAAAAAAAAAAATTGATTGCAGCAGCTGCACTGCTCTTCTTACTCGACCAGCCTCATCTGTGCCCAGTGACAGTTTGATCCGTCATCAGGTCAGAGGAGGCCTCCTTTATCCTTCAACGCAGTTTGTGTACGTTCTGTACGCCCTGAAGAACTACGTCGAGGTGCTGCTCAACAAAAGAAGATTTTTAGCAAAACCCCTGCAAGCTGCAGTCAACAGTGCAGTTGATGCTCTTGCAGAGCATGGAGCACTGAAATGTGAGCTTGCTTGAAATGATCCCCACGGCCAGCTTCTGAAACTCATCTACACGAAATTTTTCCGGCCTGTTTTTGTGAACTATATACGTTATCAGTGACAGACAGGAACAACGTAGTGAAGCCGCTCACATCAAAGCCTCTATCTAGAAAGCTGTTAAAGTTGTGAAAACTTTTTTTGTGCATGTATGTTTTATTCTAACTACGACACTAAACTTTTTTCCATTCACTCATCGCTCACAAAAATGCTTCTTTAATGTTTCTGCTTATATATTGGGTCAGATACGACTTGTTCAGAGAATGCGTGTTTTGTACAACAAAGCGCACTAATAATTACCGTCGATAAAGGTGAAAACTGCGGAATTCATCTCGGTACTGCATCAACGTTCGATCTGTATGCCCGGCCACCGCTTTCATAATTTCCTTGACGAGCAGCTTTTATTAAAGTACATGCACATGGCTTAACAAAAACAACTTAGCACTTTAACGACCGTGCCCGCATATCACTCTTACTAAAGGAAGAGGAGTATACACAGTAGCAGAATTGCGCGCCGCGTTTTACGCTGCGTGCAACTTCTGCCGCGTCGTCTGCTCCGGATGGATGGATGGATGGATGGATGGATGGATGGATGGATGGATGGATGGATGGATGGATGGATGGATGGATGGATGGATGGATGGATGGATGGATGGATGGATGGATGGATGGATGGATGGATGGATGGATGGATGGATGGATGGATGGATGGATGGATACGGCTGAACCCTTTACATCGGGCGGTGGCTCAAGCCACCTAGCCATGTCTTGTGAAATTTTACTCCTGTCTTGCTTTTAGCCACCAATTAGATAACCTTCGCTTGGTTACTTCTAACCTCTTAAAATCCACTTTCCCTTCACTATCCCTAAACCCCAATGCCTTGGGTAAGTCAGCCCCGCTGCTTTCCACTGTAGGGTGAAGCCCTTTACAGAAAAGTATCAAGTGTTCAGCCGTTTGCTCTTCCTCTCCGCACGCAATGCACAAAGTGTCTATCTCAAGGTACCTGACTCTATACGTCTTAGTCCGCAAAAGTCCAGTCCTGGCCTCAAACAACAAAGAGCTTCCCCTACAATTATCATAGATATTTTCTTTGACAATTTCCTGTTTAAAGGTCCGGTATGTTCCCAGTGCCGATTTCGTCAGCATCCCTGTTTTCCACAAAGCTCTCTCTGTTTCTTTAACCTTTTTCTTAACCGATATATGCTGATTTGCCCCCTTACTGCTGTCCAGATATTTGCTTGTCAATTTTCTACTTCGCTTTCTCCATTTCGTGTCAACATTCTTTATATACAGGTATCTGAAAACTTTCCTAGCCCACCGCTTTTCCTCCATCTTTCTCAATCGTTCCTCAAATGCTATCTTACTGCTATCCTCTCTGCTCTCGAAAGACGCCCATCCTATATCACCCTGTACCCCCTGATTTGGTGTATTGCCATGTGCTCCCGAAGCTAACCTCCCTACTCCCCGTTGTTTAATTTCCAGCCTTGCTTGAACATCTGGCCTCATCCTGCCGTCTCCGCGCGCCTCCCTACGGAGGGGCAAGAGAGGGTTGTCCGCTCCGCAGCGGCGGCGCTGCGCACAGTCGGAGCTTCTAGAGGAGCCTTATCGAAGTTTAGGGCGCGCGCATTGAAGCGCCCTATCGGAGCTGGCCGGCTGGGGCGTTGCCGCCGCCAGGCCGCTGCTTCGCCGCGTTTCTCCGGCGCTCTGTGGTGTGTGTGTGGTGCCTCGATCGCTTATCGCAACGGCGGCGCATTAAACCATGTCAGCAGAGTTTCCAATATGCGTTAAGCACACTCCGTCAACTAACGTTTCGCAGCCGCCCGAGAATTAATTTTGCTTGTTCAGGCACAAAAAACAGCTACTGCTGACTGTCTGCAAAAATTAGAAACAAGAACCTGGTGCTTAGGACGACACGTCTCGACACTTGAAACAGAGCCTGTAAACTGCAATGCACACTGCAGGTTACTGTCATGTTTGGCTAGAAGTAGCTAGCTAATTAAGGATGCGCAGAGCACGGAGGTGGAACTGAATCGGAATGTCGGTGAAAAGTTGAAATCATGGTTGTTTTGGGACCGTACTGCATTGTACTAGTAAAAGCATTAACTCACTCACAGAACGAAGAGACTGCTGCGTGAGAAGAATGAGGAAAAACGTGGTCCTCCTGTTAATGTTACATCTAATAATAAACTCCCTTGAAAACATTAATTCGCTATAACTTTTTACCCTTGCGTGCACCTATGGCTGCAACGGCTCTCTTTTCCTGCCTACATTTGATATGAAATTTACCGTTTTTATTTATTTCAGTGGTGTTTCCATTGCCAACCCTTTTCTTATCTTCCTTTGTTTACCTCGGCCTCTTCTCTACCTATACATGTTACTGGCTTAACCTGCTTTTTATATATTATTAGTTATCACAACTGCTCTTTTGTAGCGCATATTTCAGAGCGTACTGCGACTTTTCCCGGTGAGTTTTCCCCTTTCCCTCCCCCCCAATTTCCTACCTGTATGAGGACAGGTTTCTTGCCGCGTTCTCTGCCCATTTGCACAACATACCTATGCTCGTCGCACAGGTTCCTTTTCTTTGTGTCTATTTCAAGCTGCGTCGCCCGCCGCTTGAGCTGCGATTTCAATTTTCCGAAGCACTTCGCTATGGTCGCTTAAATTTCTTCGGTTTGTAGGTACGCTTTTGGGTACACCTTGCGGGCAGATCATGAGTTGCAGTCGACGTTGTTCGTACTCGAGCCTTCGATCTGATGGGCTGACTGTGAATGTGGGCTGTATATACCTACTGAAGCAGTACGAGCCTTAATATTAATCTTTTTGTGTTATGCCTTGAGTACAATTACTCGCTTCCCTCCTACTGAATATGTCGCTGTGCACAAATTAACCCCTGCAGCTGCGCCGATCGTTTGCACCACGCCACAGGTCAAATATTTTTCCGGAAGCCAGTCAAACAAGAGCGCAGACGTGTGCACGTCCTGGTTATGACTCCAGTGCACGATCCGAATCCTTCTCTCCCGATGACTTTGGAGATGTGCAAACCAGCGGACAGAAAATTCGAGCAGAATCTCGAAATACTGAGGAGAGAGGTACAACCTCGTAGCAAGTAGAAGTGGTGGTGGCGGTTTTAAAAACTAATAAAAAGCAAGAATAATATAGCAGCTGGCCCTGGCCATGGTATACCTCTCACAGTTTCCTCAGACACTTGGTGTGCAGCCAGCCGTGTGCTGAAGGAGCTCAGAGATAAGGGAAAAAGCCGTTGCCACCAACGGCTTTTCCTCTTATCCCTGGGCGCCGCCAATGCAACGGTTTGGCCTGAGACCATTTTCCCAAGCAGTTCACCCCAGAAAAGCCGATCACCAGGCTGGATGAAATATCGTACCCATTATAAACCGGTCGGTACCCGATGGCACTGGGGATCGAACCCAGTACCTCCCAAATGCGAGGCGGATGCTCTACCACAAGGCATAGTTGAGAGAAAAGCGCACCTAAAGTTTGCCCCCGCTGCACCAGCGCCGCCTATCCCCTGGCGGTCATCTCCGAACTTCTGTCCTGGCACGTACGTCGCCGGAGGAGAGCACTGAGTCAGTAACGTCTCGACTGTTACGCGTGCTGCTCGCACCTCTGGCACTCTCTTTCATTGTGAGCACGTGCTTTCCTGCTCGCAAGTGCACAGAAGAGGGGTTGCCGCTCATTGTGAGCCGTGGAGAAACTTATTGTTGCTTGGGGGTCTGCCACACTAGTTCTCTGAACACCAAGGGCCAACAGCTGCCCGTGGAATTCTACAGATTTCCAGGACATTACATTCTTCTAAAAAAATTAATATTGGTAAATTGTAAGGTACTGTAACGGAAATATTGAAGGTAATGGTCCATCCTTTCAATGTGTAGCAAGGTCTTTTAAAAGTTTTCCGTTGCTCGCATCGAGCAGCTGCCAATGCCAAAAACGTTAATAGCAAAAAAAGCAAGCCTGTAGATGGGAGATTGTTCAAATCTTCCAATATATGAAAAATGCGTTCATACACTCTTTCCCATTCAAAGAATGCTTTTGTCCGAAATTCTTGAGTATGAAATTGTTGAGAACGAGAGACGGCAAGTCTGGATAACTGCATGCGCAGGGTGAAGTAAGCTTTTTTCTCTTGCTAAAAATGTTTGGTATGTTGCACGTGTAATATTATTTCTGGCCAGTTTTCGTTGTAATTCACTAAGCATGCAGTGTTTAGTAGTAGAGCTCGCGCTAACGAAACTCTTTTTTATTTTTTTCCAGTAAGGCCCTCTGCCGGTCAGGTAATGCAAAAAATTATTTTGGAGACTGACATCAACAGCTGCGTTATGCAGACGCGTGTGAGGCAAGGTCAGTGATCGCCTCATTGTTCCGACGTGTGACGCCCGGCTCAATTTCTGAAGTTTCTCCACTCATGTAAAAAATTTCTGAAAAATAAAAGTAGTCAAAACGTTTGCTTGGACATGAATGAGTATTTGCACATGAGCGATGGCTCTGCACATACATTGTTTTGGGGATGCGCGTGCGCTGTTATCGGGATAAAATAAATGTACCAACCGTTTATCTCAATGGTGATTAACCAAACTAGAGCATTTTTTCCGTTAGCCATAAGCGAGCAGCTGGTTGTTGTTGTTACCCTCATGCACACATACACATGTGTGTATGAGGATACACATGCCTACATAGGGGGATTCGCCAAGAATTGGGGGGGGGGGCACAGAGAGTTTTTCAGATAAATATTTCCTGGACGAAAATAAAATGAATGCTGAGGAAGGAAGAAGTAAACAAAAAGGAATAGCGAAATGGAAGGGGAAATGCATAACGCACGCAGGAGATCGTGACTGATGTTTACAGCTGAGTGGTTAAATGATAATGATAATAGTAAGAACAAAAATAATATTGAAAAAAAAAAATAAAACTACCAAGACAGACGATTTGATTCCATTAAAAATTTTGAACAGCGGTAAAAACAGACTTGTGGCTGTACCCAAGTATGGTGGCTCCAAACGACAACATGACTGGGCTGCTCAAACAAAGGACAAGCTGTTGTGGTTTCTCTAAAAACCGCCTTCTCGTCATGGTGTACCGGCGACAAAAGAACAAAAAATGGTCTATGATAGGCGCATTTCGTGCGCGTTTTCAATTTTCTCTTCACATCGCGTGTCGCCTGCATCAAAAATTATTTTCATTGTTATGAAGCGAAGAAGAATGTAACGAAGTCCCAACTATTTGGCCAACAGAGTTGCGTGCACCGAACTGCTCAGCCACCCAACATAATTATTTTGCGATAATGACCATGCCAAAAAAAAAAAGATATTTATCTCGAATTCCACATCTTAACTGATGTTGCCATTTACTTGCGACACACATTTCGCCGTTACGGTAACGGTGTTTTCTTCCCCAAACTGCTCCACAGAGTGGACGTGATCCACTGGCAGTTCCCCTTTTTTAAAGTTTGCGCTTCAAAAAGATATTTATCTCGAATTCCACATCTTAACTGATGTTGCCATTTACTTGCGACACACATTTCGCCGTTACGGTAACGGTGTTTTCTTCCCCAAACTGCTCCACAGAGTGGACGTGATCCACTGGCAGTTCCCCTTTTTTAAAGTTTGCGCTTCAAAAAAATATTTTTTCACTGTCCTTTGTTTCGTTGTACCTACATCTCAGAGTATACTGTCGCGATATGAAGAAAATCGAACAGCGCGACACCTACGCCCCCCGCTGTTGGAATTTATTTCCGCCACGCTTATACTTGGCTTGCAACACAAATGTTCAAGAGGCATCCATGATACAATAATATACCACCGTAGCATCTTTTTGTTACCACCAAGGTACAAGCGCACTGAAGATAAATTCCAGCTGTGCGGCGCGTGGGCGCCGCGCTTGCTGCATTGCCTGAGTGGTTCGCTGTTACAATCAGTTGTTATTGTCGGAGTTTTGCTGCCGAAATATATCTCAGGCGTTCTCTTGCGTGGATGGTTGTCACTAAAGATATTCGGTCGTTCCAGCGACGGTGGCGGCGCCACGCGGCCTCTTCCGGAAGCTGCGACCCGGTGATCGCTCCGCGCGGCGCATGCGATCGGAGTGGTTTGGAACGCGAAGATGCGTGCGAAAAATGAAAATATTTTGATATTCTACGATGTTCGAACATTCTAAAAAGCAACCATGCCAACGTGTAAGGAGTGCAAAACGCAGAGATTAAGTGCGTTCGGCAGGTTGCCAAGGCGCTTCAGCCCCGTCGTGTTCCTCAGCGACGTACTTTGTTGACGTAACACGGTGGTTTGGGCTAGTTGGTTGCAGTTCATAAGGGAGACAAGTTTCGCAGCATGAGTAAAACGCACACAGAAGACAAGGAACAAACAAGACAGGACTGTGCTGCACTTCCAACTGATTTTATTTGAAAAAGCTCGACGTTTAAATACATTCAGTTATCATGAGGTGAAACCTAATCACAGTCATGCAAAAAAGCCATTTCATTCTCCAGCAATGACAGTGAAGGCGTGCTGACGCAATTGTCACCGGCTTTCCTAATAAAAAAGGCTTCGATAATTTCACGCTGAAGCTTCTCCTTGGCGTGACGCAGAAACTGCGCCTTCTTAAACATAGGTTTGCATTTGCACGACCGGCAGTGTACGGCAAGATGGCCGCTGATACCATCTTTTACAAGATTGAAGTGTTCTAGCGCTCTTCCATTAAAACAACGCCCTGTTTGGCCAATGTACACTTGTTGACGCCACGACAGCGCGTCGTCAACGCTTTCCAGTTCAGAGTTTTGTCTGTATGGCTTTCGTGTGTGTATTTCGGCTACATGAAAGCAGCAAAGTGCTTAAAAACTGAGCTAATGCGAAGTATATTGGTAATATTTTGAGGTGGACGTTTGCAGCAAAAGAAAGCAAAATGAGATTTTTCATCGAGCTTCAGTACATTCAGGTTTATATCAAACACAGCTTTATTGCCACAGCTTGATTGCGAAATGGTGATATGAACTGGCAAGAAAATGACAATTTCTTCTTCGTTTCTCGGACATAATACTCAAAAGAGGCTGAATAACCACAGACGTTTCTTGTCAAATGTCGTCTGCTCACTCGATCACACCGCTTTTCCGCCGCTAGCCGAAAACACACTTTGAGCGCTGATTGCGACTGTATTGTTACGCTCGAGTAACCCTCTGGCAGCCGCTTCAAGCAACAGTGTGCATAGCCTCTTTTATTACCGCATATATTACCAACGTACCCTGCAGATAACTATATATTGAGTCGGATACAACTCAATCTGCAGTGAAGCCCCCCCCCCCCCCCCCCCCCACATCCTCCGTGACAAAATGTAGACCGCTGGGAAAGCTTTTCTTTTTACCTAAACAAGCAGCTAATCACGAGACGAAATTGTAGGCTCAAGGAGCTTGATATGTTTTTTGCTTGTTTGATACATCTAAGCATTAAAAAGCTGATTTTGTTCATTGTTAAATTGAGTAGCACCGCAATAAATACATACGCCATATTTATGCGGCTAAGGGCCGGACTTGTGTAGGAACAAAATATAGCGTCAGACTGCCTGGGTGATTAAAGTGTCTCTTCAGACGCTAGCTTAAAAACTGGACTAGAATTTCCCTTTCGGGTAAGCGCTGGAAGCGATAACATCCCGAGAAAAAGTGACGCCCATGCCCGCACATAGACGGTAATTACAGCACAGAAACGCGCCAAGAGAAAAGAAAGTGAAAGCGCAGAAAAATTACTGCTCAAAGTGTTTGTCGCAGTTTACTTTGCTGGGTTTGGTGCACGTTTCAGTGCCGAGGAGTTTTTTCGGCGCTTGCGAAGTAGCCATTCCATGCTCACACCCATAAAAGGTTATTTCGAGCCTGCAATGCTGCCAAACTCAAGCATACCCTATCATTATACTGAAAATGACTTACTGCTGCTTGTCCAGGCGCTAAATCGCACAAGAAAAATGCCACAGCGTCGAAAAGCCGCTTTGCTTCTGTATACGCACGCTATGGCTGCGGCGCCAATTCCCTCCATGGCGGCGCCATATATCACCGCTTCGTCCGCCATGTCGCACTGCTGTCGTGCCACCTATAGGAGCTAGAACGACCGAGATGTACGTTTTCCTAAACCTCTGGAGCTCGTCAGCGTTCAGACACGAGGGAAAAATACGCGACTGCGCAAACACGTTTGTAGGCAGACCAACGCGTGCAAAGCAACTGGCCTTTTTCCTAGAGAAGGCGCGCTACTCGCGCAGCTACTCAATGCGAGGGATGACTGGCCTGCCCGGTCAATTGTGAGGAGTCGGCCGGAGAGGGCGCTTTTCACTGGCGCCTTCATGGATATGTAATGAATGAATGAATAATGCTAGTAGGAATGCAGCTGTCATGAAAAATAGGGCACTGTGGAATTACAATAGGTATGAAGTGCTAAGAGAGATCTGGAAAATGTGATGGTTCCTAGCCTGACTTTCGGTAATGCGGTCCTGTGCATGAGACCAGATGTTCAAGCAAGGTTAGAAATGAAACAACGCGGCGTAGGGAGGCTAGCTTTGGGAGCACATGGCAATACACCAAATCAGGGGGTACAGGGGGATATGGGATGGGCGTCGTTCGAGAGCAGAGAAGCTAGCAGTAAGATAGCATTTGAGGAGCGATTGAGAAAAATGGGGGGAAAGCAGCGGGCTAGGAAAGTTTTCAGATACCTGTACATAAGAAATGTTGACACGAAATGGAGAAAGCGAACTAGAAAATTGACAGGCAAATATCTGGACAGCAGTAAGGGGGCAAATCAGCAATTATCGGTTAAGAAAAAGGTTAAAGAAACAGAGAGAGCTCTGTGGAAAACAGGGATGCTGACGAAATCGGCAGTGGGAACATACAGGATCTTTAAGCAGGGGACTGCCAAAGAAAATATCTATGATAATTGTAGGGGAAGCTCTTTGTTGTTTGAGGCCAGGACGGGAGTTTTGCGGAGTAAGACACATAGAGTCAGGTACCACGGGATAGACACGTTGTTCGTTGTGTGCTGAGAGGAGGAGGAAACGGCTGAACACTTGATACTTTTCTGTAAAGGGCTTCACCCTACAGTGGAAAGCAGCGGGGCTGATTTATCCAAGGCATTGAGGTTTAAGGACAGAGAAGGGAAAGTAGTTTTTAAGCGGGTAGAAGTAACCAAGCGAAGGTTATCTGATCGGTGGCTAAAATCAAGACAAGAGTAAAATTTCATAAGTCATGGCTAGGTGGCTTGAGCCACCGCCCGATTTAAAGGGTTCAGCCGCATCCATCCATCCATCCATCCATCCATCCATCCATCCATCCATCCATCCATCCATCCATCCATCCATCCATCCATCCATCCATCCATCCATCCATCCATCCATCCATCCATCCATCCATCCATCCATCCATCCATCCATCCATCCATCCATCCATCCATCCATCCATCCATCCATCCATCCATCCATCCATCCATCCATCCATCCATCCATCCATCCATCCATCCATCCATCCATCCATCCATCCATCCATCCATCCATCCATCCATCCATCCATCCATCCATCCATCCATCCATCCATCCATCCATCCATCCATCCATCCATCCATCCATCCATCCATCCATCCATCCATCCATCCATCCATCCATCCATCCATCCATCCATCCATCCATCCATCCATCCATCCATCCATCCATCCATCCATCCATCCATCCATCCATCCATCCATCCATCCATCCATCCATCCATCCATCCATCCATCCATCCATCCATCCATCCATCCATCCATCCATCCATCCATCCATCCATCCATCCATCCATCCATCCAGTGTTCCTGTATATGCACTATTACTATAGTGTACATACACTATATCGCCTGCAGCGCCTGTAGCGCCCCCCTGCGAATCTGCGGTCCCCTAATTTTTGCCCAACGTTTCGGGACCAACTCGATCCCTTCAGGGGTGACTAAAGTGTGTGCCAGCAGCAGCAGGGGTTTCCTTCGCTCTCCCTTTCGGTGCTTTCCAATTTTCTAGACGCCCGACAAGACGTCTAGTGAGACGCCTAGGAAGCCGTCTACTTGTCAATATATTGGAACTTTTCTATTGCTCACGCCGCCTCGTGGCATAAAAATGTAACTAAAGCTTATGGACTTAAATGCATAATTTTTCGCAATAACGATAATTAAAAACGTGTTTTCAGCAGTTTGCACATTTTTGCTGCAATAATTTAGCGCGTATCTCGGACTGGTGGCAGCGACTGTCCGTCAGTCTATTTGTAGCAGACTGGGCCGCTCTCGAAGACGACGCTAAAGACATATGAAATTATTCTTTCATTATTGATTCTAAATTGTACATGATCCTCGAACGTGCTCGTTCAGATGGCCCTGTGTACGTAAAAAGAAGACTGTAAGCACATAATTAATATGCGCGAAAGGCGATACAACTACTATAGACCTCCTGCATGTTTGCAAACAAACGAGGCGGCGCTGCAGTCGCTAGCAGGCTTGCGGTAGGCAAGAGGCCAGGGAGTGGCGTCGCGGAGAGGTGTTGAGCGCGGGTCTTCAATGCTTGTGTGCGCGTTTTCAGTTTCTGCGAATCACAGCAACCCGCCGCGGTGGCTCAGTGGTTAGGGCGCTCGACTACTGATCCGGAGTTCCCGGGTTCGAACCCGACCGCGGCGGCTGCGGTTTTATGGAGAAAAAACGCTAAGGCGCCAGTGTGCTGTGCGATGTCAGTGCACGTTAAAGATCCCCAGGTGGTCGAAATTATTCCGGAGCCCTCCACTACGGCACCTCTTCCTTCCTTTCTTCTTTCACTCCCTCCTTTATCCCTTCCCTTACGGTGCGGTTCAGGTGTCCAACGATATGAGACAGATACTGCGTCATTTTCTTTCCCCCCAAAAAACCAATTATTTAATCACAGCAGTAGTTGATCCTTCCAACTTAGTAATTTCTCGAAGTACACGACCTCGCGTTGGCCACATGCGGCGTATTCAGATAAATAGTTCGCCATTGTGTTTTGTATATATGGTTAGTAGTAAACAGAAACCGTTTCTGCCGTTGATTTTTACGCTAGGCATTGAATAAAATAAGTTTTTGACACTCTGCACTTGCCGGAATGATTTTACTTCGGGATAGTAGTGAGGGGAAGCGCTGGCGTTGTTTCGGCGGAGCAGACGTGCGCTCACCGTCTGCTGACATACGTACGTGTCGCGCTGTGAGAAAAGTGGAGACAGCGTCGTGTCCCGATCTCCCCTGTCTTGCGTAAGCGCTGTTTTTAGCTGCAAGATCACGCACCAGCCAGGCCGACTTCTCTCTTCCCTTGTTAAACTGGTCAACTTGGTGAATTTTTTTTTTATTTCCTGAATTACTTTCTTTCTTAGCCCTGGGGTCTTCTGTTTTGTGACGAAAAACTATAGCAAAATATTAAATAGAAATTTATAAATTACGCTTTCTAGATTTGCGGTCGTCGAAAATTGTGAGGCAATTTCTTTGATTTCTTTGAGGCTGTCTTTGAGTTCAGTGCCACATTTCTTTGACCAAAGCGCAAGCGAAGAGGCCAAAAACGCCGGAATAAACGTTAGTTTTCGTTTTCTGACCTTTCACATTTTCTGCGATTGGCATCACTCACACCTTCGTAATTTCGTAACGCATGAAAATAGAATGATCCTATTTGTCTCAAACGATTCCTGAGAATTTGAGGAGTGTAATAAATCCCTCTATTTTTTTCTTACACGTGCAGTACTATGTTAGTTACTTTTGCAAGAAACGTTTTCATGTAACTGCGCATGCATAAGTACATGATCATCTAAAAAAAGAACTGATAGCGTCGTCATACAGAACAGGGCTTTGTGAACATGCTGGCATAAAAAGAAATTTGCGCACTTTCTACTCAATTATTTAAGACCTTGTGGTGACTTGACGAGCTTGTTAATTATAATTTCCTAAGAACTGCACCAGGTACACCTAAAAATAAGGCGGATTACTGAAACTACCGTAGCAATTTCATATTTGCACCAAATTCAGTTACATATTGCATGCATAAACACTTTTCATTGCCGCGTCCCCTCTCAATCTCGCCACGTGTCTGTTAGTAGCACGCCTGCGGCTGCTTCTTTCCAAACAAGCTTCACGATGATGGACTACATCATGAAACATGACACATGTATGATGCAATGAAAAAAGCATGTGGCTTTTAGGAAGTTAAGGTACGCTATTGTAAGCACGCCAACGTTACCGCGCAAGAACTTACCAGACTTTTTTCTACTCGAATCAAATATTTACGTCGGTCATAATAAAAACACTTTCAAGTAAATATTAAATACCATAAAACGCACCAATAAAGCATGCTGCGCCATTAACAAAAGAACGCATTCCTTAAGGGCGAGTGAACCTACCGGCGCCCCGTGCACACCGGCTCAAGGTGATAAATAGGTGTGCAGCTACATATGTGCTTTTTTTTTCCTTGCGCAGTTATAAGCACACTATGCTGATGTTCAGGTGAATGGACGCAGTAACTTGCATGCTATTAAGTGCATTGAGTGGCAGTGCCTATCGACTCCCAGACTTCGCGCTTTACTATCGCAGCCCATTCCCTGTTAGCCAGCTTCCTAATGCGGTATTTATCTGCGAAAAACCTATCGAGGCCAATTTATATTTCCTTTTATGCTACTACGCGGATCCAACAGTGACACAGCGGGTAAATGCATGCTGCTTCTGCAGTGCGCAGACATGATGCAGCCGCCGGTAGTTGCGGCAGCTGTGGTAGGCACGGGCAGGCGGAATCTGTTTTGCCTACCATGCCAAAGTCGCTACTGACATCAGCGCCACCGCATCTTCGTGACGTCGCGGGGTGAAGGAGGTCTACACACTGCAACACAAAAACACATGCATGCTATTAAAGGGCCATGACATGGTCGTTCTTCATATTGCAGTTTTGCGCTTTAGAAACTAATACAAGAGCTTATGATTCAGTTTCAGAAATTTGGCTGCCCTGGACGCGCTCTATATTCCAAAAATGCGATCGAAATTGAGAACGGGAAACTCCTCCCAACGCCATGTTGAATGCTCTGATGACGTCACTAGGTCATACATGGAGCAACGTCGTCTGCTCTCGTTGCTGCAATGTGCGCAGCGAGGTCTCTTGTCCCCTGTACTTCTGCGGGCGATCGAAGTAGCAGTCGTCCCCCATATATGAGTGTCTGGTGCCGCAAAAGCGTTAATAATAGTAACGCAGTTATTCTTCGATTAGGTATAGGGTCCGGTTACACTAGGCCGATGGGACGGCAATCGGCGGTTAGTTGGCTGGTCTGTATGCAAATGCCATCGCTGACGCACTGGTCTGTCAAGCTAGACCGACGACGACGCCAGCACGACCAAGGACCCCGTATCGCAGTAGTGTAAACAGTGAACTTAGTGGGAACTGGCAGAGTGTGGTGGGTATATAGCCTATAACTTATATAACCTATAAACTGAAGAACTTATTGGACCTGATGATGCTAGCAACGGCGACATACGCAATGTGTGTGCACCAGCGAAGATGTCCTTTCATTCGGTGCTTGCGCATAGAATCTATCGGCGAGACAAGTAACACGGGCAGAAAATGCCGCACGATGGTGCAGCTCGTCGCTCGCCGCCGTCGCCTGGGCTTGTGCGGCCAAGCGAAAGCGTCATACCTGGTGAATAGATGGCCCGAAAAACAGCGCTTGTGTACCTTATCTGTATCGAAAAAAGTAAAACGAGCGGCTGCATTTCATATCTTCACACTTTGTTACTAATCAGCGGGGAACTCTTGCCAGATTCTTGAATTTCGGTCGATGGTGGACCACCGGCTACTTTCGTGACGAGGCCTAGCGAGTACGCAGGATTGATGTGTGCGATTTCGGCAATTGTGGAGAGCGAATTCGCAAGTTTTAGCGTCTGAAAATAGCTGTCGAGCGTAGTTTTGGCTACAGTGCCCTCAAAGCGACGACTGCCTACATCGCAGGGCGTCTGTACAATACGGGGGAAGTGTCAATATTTGACCCGGTCTTCACAGCATGTGCTGAAGGCAGCCGGCAGCAGTCGTCGGCGTCGACTGTGGACAACAAATCTGGTTGTTTTCATTAATTCAAGTAATGTCCGAACGTATTTTTAGCTAGAGCACTTTAACATCTAATACTGATGACATAAGAGGAAGCAGATACAATTAGCGAGAAGCGCCGGTCTTACGCGAAGCGTTTCTCAGGCAGGCGATATAGCATCAGCGGCGCTTATTGCAGTTTTATCATAGTGTGTAAATGAGTAAAACTACAATTTGTGAGCAAGAGTACGTAATATGTAAGATAAGAAGAGCCCACCTTGCGTTTTATGCGAAGGAAACGAGCAGTACTGTTTGCGCACAGCTATGTAAACAACCCCATTCAGCGCGGGGCTGCAGTTGTGATCGTCGCGCATTCCTAGGCCACAATGCGCACGCACAGTAAACGCTAAATGATGTGCTATTATTTTCAAGCACTCATTTAGACGGCGGCGACTATTCATCAGTGCGGGCAGTGAAAGTATTCGAGTCGCACAGGGTTTTGCAAGCGGTTTGGTTCCTTCAAAGGGGATCTACGAGCCGAAGGGAATCTATGTTCGACTTACAATTAATGCACACAAGCAGCGGGGAAGTCGTCTCATTCAGCACTTTTCTCTGCTCCTTTCGCGCCTCAAGGTTACTCTAGTGCTACCTTGTGATAATTTGAGTTTCATTATCGAGCCGATGAATAGAGGAAAAGAAATTGGTAGCCAGCTACAAAACGCCGCGGCTTTCACGGCGCACATCGGCGAAGGCCTGCACGGCACGTGCCGCTTTTCACACACGGGAGCACTTGACTGCTCAAAAGAAACCACACTCATAACATAAAAATAACATGTTTATGAGCGTAAATAATAAACCAGGGATCCATCGATTTCTGTTTCCTCAAAATCAGAAAAGGGGTGCCACGAGCAAGTCCGCTTTTTTAAGGATCACTCAGCTCGCGTACTAAGCTGACGGCAATTCCGAAAGGAAAACACTGAAAATGCATTTTATTTCGATAAGATAAAAAAAGAAAACTTTCCGAGCGACCGCCGTCTACGGTGTGCACGCAAGCACCTCAACAGCGCGCAGCAGACGCTGCGGGGCGGGTGTGCCCCTCTGACGTCAGCGATCAGAGGTTATCAGACAAGCAATCAGTTCGCAGAAGCGGAAAAAATCATTTTAAAAATATTTACCGCATAGAATCAACTGAAAATTGTTGGAATTTTAATTTAACAAGTTGAGAATTAAATGCGATAAGCAGGGTATGCGTGAAAATAGGCTGTCATTTCCCCTTTAAGCCTGCTGTCTGCCGTACGTGGTACTCGGCGACGGCTTGAAACCCGAAGACAGCAGCGAGCTTTAATCCTGCGCAGACTGGATAAGGTTCGCTGGATAAGGTTCTAGCGTTAAGTTTGCCAGTTTCAAATTGCAATAGTGGCCTGTCCGGAGAGGTTCTTAGCACCCTCCGCTGCGTCACGGGTCTGACCGCCGCCTTGGTCAGTTGCTTCGCAGCCGCTGCGGACTGAGGGCCGATGATTAATTGGTTTATTCATAGAAGGTTGTGGCCAAGTACTACACCAGGGTGTAGTACGTGGCCACCAGGGACCTGGTGTATAGTACCAAAACCAAGGGTGACCAAATCCTGTTCTTGTGAGGGAGTGCGTTGTCGGTTCTGGTCACCGAGATGAGGCCGCGTTATAAGAACTCCTCGAGCGCATATTTTAATACCATTATAAAATTTTCACGAATAAAGCTACAGTCAGAGCGGTGGTGAATTATTGCATAGAAAAAAAAATCAAGGATCTGGTGTCCTGTGTTGTGAACCTCAACGAGTGAGCGAAACAGTAAAAGGCACTTGCGGACTCATCTTTCAAGCGCTATCCTATTTCGTCTGGAATATATTCCACCTGACCTTCTTGAAAAAAAAAGATCAATGAAACAAAACCCCGGAAAAACCAAGATTGGCAGTTGCCTTTTTTCAAATAGAACAAACTTGCAACCAAAAGTTGTAGGTTATGGTTTTACCATTCCAAGGGATGCCCAGGATATCCTACGGGGGTGGCGTACGTCGAAGGGGGAGTTAATTTTTGGGCATTGTTCCTCTTCAAGACAAAATAAAAAGAACAAACTGCGGCATTGAGACAGCGATGTATTGGTTTCACATAACGCAACTCAAAGATTAAGCCGCTTATGTGCTTGTGAGCGAAGAAAATCAATTCCTTCAGTGACAGAACGGAGCGCCGGGGAAATTTTCGAGGTAGCGGCCGCCATCCCTTGCCTCCCGTTGGCGCCGTCACTGAAACACAGCTACTGGTTTCCCTTTGAAAGGTTAAAAATAATTATCCATTCATTTTGTGCATCTTCAGTGGCAGCCAAGCGGTGATGCATTAAAAAAAATGGGATACCTATGTGATAACGCCATAAAAAACAGCGCGACTGTCCTGTCGGCCCCTCGTAGCCGAGCAGCGTGTATACCGATGACGCGCTGTTTCTGCTCCAGGAGTCTACGCCAGCGCCGCGTCGCAGCAACCGCTTCTGAAGCCTCACGGGGAGAGCGCCGCTTTTGCCACTACAAAAGCTGCTACAACACTGTAGTTGCGGCCGGCTGCAGGGGCTTCGGCGGCCGCGGAATAAACGTGGGCTTTGCCAAAGCCGCCTTTATAAAACTATGCCTGTCAGTTCCGGAGCCACACAATAGGGCCGCCGCGGACTCCGCGGTTCACGTGCCGCTCGCAACGCGGCGCTGCTAGCTGCCAAATACACACACACACACACACACACACACACACACACACACACACACACACACACACACACACACACACACACACACACACACACACACACACACACACACACACACACACACACACACACACACACACACACACACACACACACACACACACACACACACACACACACACACACACACACACACACACACACACACACACACACACACACACACACACACACACACACACACACACACACACACACACACACACACACACACACACACACACACACACACACACACACACACACACACACACACACACACACACACACACACACACACACACACACACACACACACACACACACACACACACACACACACACACACACACACACACACACACACACACACACACACACACACACACACACACACACACACACACACACACACACACACACACACACACACACACACACACACACACACACACACACACACACACACACACACACACACACACACACACACACACACACACACACACACACACACACACACACACACACACACACACACACACACACACACACACACACACACACACACACACACACACACACACACACACACACACACACACACACACACACACACACACACACACACACACACACACACACACACACACACACACACACACACACACACACACACACACACACACACACACACACACACACACACACACACACACAGAGGACAAGGATGTCCTCTGTCCCCTTTGTTGTTCATGTTGTACCTGCAAGGGTTGGAGACCAAGCTAGAGGGGAGCGGACTAGGCTTCAACCTATCTTTTTTCAAGCAAGGGGAACTGATTAAACAGACATTACCGGGACTAATATACGCGGACGATATAGTGATAATGGCTGACAACAAGGAAGACCTGCAGAAGTTGTTAGACATATGCAGTACAGAGGGAGTTAGATTAGGCTTCAAGTATAGTAAGGAAAAATCTGCAGTCATGATATTTAATGAAGAGGGCGGCGAGCATGGAATACAGGAGTTCGTGCTAAAAGTAGTGAATGAGTACAAGTATCTTGGGGTGTGGATAAATAACAGTGCTGAGTATCTGACAGAGCATGAAAAATATGTAATGAATAAAGCTAGTAGGAATGCAGCTGTCATGCAAAATAGGGCACTGTGGAATTACAATAGGTATGAGGTGGTAAGAGGGATCTGGAAAGGGATGATGGTCCCTAGCCTGACCTTCGGTAATGCGGTCCTGTGTATGAGGCCAGATGTTCAAGCAAGGCTGGAAATTAAGCAACGGGGAGTAGGGAGGTTAGCTTTGGGAGCACATGGCAATACACCAAATCAGGGGGTACAGGGTGATATGGGATGGGCGTCTTTCGAGAGCAGAGAGGCTAGCAGTAAGATAGCATTTGAGGAACGATTGAGAAAGATGGAGGAAAAGCGGTGGGCTAGGAAAGTTTTCAGGTACCTGTATATAAAGAATATTGATATGAAATGGAGAAAGCGAACTAGAAAATTGACAAGCAAATATCTGGACAGCAGTGGGGGGGGGGGGGTGAAAATCAGCAATTATCGGTTAAGAAAAAGGTTAAAAAAACAGAGAGAGCTCTATGGAAAACAGGGATGCTGACAAAGTCAGCACTGGGAACATACAGGATTTTAAAGCAGGAAATAGCCAAAGAAAATATCTATGATAATTGTAGGGGAAGCTCTTTGTTGTTTGAGGCCAGGACGGGAGTTTTGCGGAGTAAGACATATAGAGTCGGGTACCACAAGATAGACACGTTGTTCGTTGCGTGCGGAGAGGAGGAGGAAACGGCTGAACACTTGATACTTTTCTGTGAAGGGCTTCACCCTACAGTGGAAAACAACGGAGCTGATTTATCCAAGGCATTGGGGTTTAATGACAGAGAAGGGAAAGTAGATTTTAAGCGGGTAGAATTAACCCAGCGAAGGTTATCTGATTGGTGGCTAAAATCAAGACAAGAGTAAAATTTCATAATTCATGGCTAGGTGGCTTGAGGCACCGCTTGATTTAAAGGGTTCAGCCGCATCCATCCATCCATCCATACGCCGTGGTTCACAACGCTGCTGGAACATGCGCGCCGCCCCCGACTTGCGCTGCTCATGTTGGTTGTAGAGTTGTATATCGTACTACATTTAATTTAGTTCGTCGAGTATGCTAACGAAGCGCTGTTCAAGTGCTTTTATCGCGAATATTCAAAAGTAATACAAGCGATATGACTGCGTGGCATAGCCGCCGCGTCAGTCGCGAGCAGTTCCGTTTGTTCGTTCAGGTGTTGTTTTGGTGTCGACTAACCCACTAGCCAAACACTTCAGCTGTCGCTCGCGGGTCTGGGCCGAAACGCAAAGCGTAATAATAGCCAAAAACTGTGCTTTTCATCTATTTTGTGATTTGCCCTGCTTTTTAACAAGCTTTTGGTTCGTTCCCACAGCCCAAATTTTCTTACACTCAACCGCATGATACATTTAACAATCGAACGTTTATTTCAGTACTTATCTCAACTTGTAGGGCTGCAACTGGCCACATGACATGCTACAATTTTAGAAGCTTCCGTGACAGTGGTTTCTTAATTTGCACACATCTTGGCGACTGAATTCTTGTCTGTGATATTAAAATCATATGGTTAGTCAGCAGCGGTTCTTCCTGTGGCTTGGCTCTTCGTTCTTGCGTACCAAAATGTGTATGTCCACAAACACGTCAACAGCATGTTCCACACTTATTTCTAGCGGTTTGGAAATGGATTTCCTGTGAAACAGCATTATGTCGACAAACCGCTTGAGGTCTAGTACCTATCAAAACAAACACTATAACTCTTTGGTTGGATACTTTAATTAGTCCATCATGCACGGCCTTGGTGTGCAATCAGCCCACCAACAGGGGCACTGCCCTTTGGTTTTTCCACAATTTGAATGCAGGTCTCGCAGCTGAGCCTTTGTGGCAAGACCCTGGCCAGATATCCACCAATAAGGGTATACACTAGCCACTTCGGGGTTGGGGAGCCATGGTGTTGTGCAAAGATCTCGCAATTTGCTCTTTGCTGCTGATGGGAAAAAGCTCTTGCTTGTACAGCTGCGTTAATTTCTGAGTGTCTCCACTGGAAACCGCTGCATCAGTACAGAATGAGGGTGAGCTGTTGACATTGCTTCGAACCGATACAGACACAATACCGGTCTTCAACACCTTATCAAGTCCGCAGAGTACAGTCTTCACATCCATAGCATTATTGCAACCTGCTGTTCTTCGAAGGAACCCGAACAGTGCCTCAATCGGATATCACTCGAAAACTTTCGAGTCAAAACAAATATCAACTCCTTTTCCTTCAGAAGATAACGAATGCATGCTACATTTGATGTTGTTGTCAGGACCAGTGCTGTATATGTCTGATTGGTAAAGAAATTTTGTCAGGGTGGCTGTGCTTTCTCAGTCTTTGGATGTATTCAAGGATATCAGCCATTGCAACCTTTAGCCATCGCTGGCGCAACTCGAGGTCGGCAGGAATCTTGTGGAATGATACCCCTGCGTCTTTTTTGCACTTGATGTGCACATATATAGGCACACAGCAGTACCTCATTATGCAGGCTTTCAGTACACAAACGGAAGGAAACCAAACGTAACGGCATATTCCTGCGCATGTTGACACCAGCGAATAAAACTTTGCTTTGTTGATCTGGCTCGAAACAACGCACGAACGCGCCCGGAATGCCTGCGCACGGTCGGGCCAGACGGGACTAGTGTCAGTCGGCAGCGCCACGAGCGGCAAACGCTGGCAAATGGGAAAGAGTGACAGGAAAGAGTGTGATTCAGCAAGAGGGGCTCTTTTGACAGGCATAGTTTTATTAAGGAGGCGCTGGCTTTGCTTACTTCGCAAAGGACCAACCCGTCCTAAGCCATTACCAATTCATGGCTACAACAAAGAGGAACGCTCTTTTATATCATCTGGGAAATAAACGCCAGTTCATTGTGAGTCAGCAGCGCCGAGCGCCTCAACACCAAATTTTTAAAGCGAAAGCTTTATTGGCCGCAAACTCGCGATTTCGCCGTGGCGGTACTCCATGGTGGCACGTGATGTCACAACGCGCGCCTCGCCGCGGAAGGTTACTGCGCTTCGCGTTCTTGCCGCGCCATCTGGCATGACGTCACACCGCGCCGCTCGCCGCCGCCGCCGTTTGGTAGGACGTGACACCGCGTTCTCATCGCTGCGCTCGGCTCCGCTCGCTTCGACAGCTGCGTCGCATGCGTGGTAAGATGTCACAGGATTGAAAAGGAGAGCTGGCGTGCGCCGCAACCACAGTTGAGGTGACAGTATGGACGGCGACTGTTGTGATAAGCTGGAGGTGGCCTGGAATCGACAGCGGAACGAGATGAAGAGGAAACGAATCGCCCAGGAAACAGACGAACAGCGCGCCGAACGACTGGCTAAACGCCGCCGTGAATATGCCGCCGCGAGGCAGGCACGTTTAACGTCCGGTGTCTCGACCGCTAGCAGCAGCGACAGCAGCCGGAGGAGAGACCTGAGTCCTGCTTCACTGAAGACGGCCCGTGATGAACGATGGAATGCGACCAAGAGACTTCAGCGGCGGGCTCAAGAAACCGAAGAACAATGTGCCGTTAGCCTAGAGAATAGGCGTAAGAGTGACACGACCCCTTCAATCCTTGGATAGCCTCGGTGCTTAAATCAAATATGCACCTAATTACAGGTCATACTGGACGTTTATGCCTGTTCTTCATACATTGTGGAATATGTGAACAAGGCCAACAGGGGAGTTTCACATTTGCTTTCGCTGCATATATCCTGGCATAGCCGAGCTAAGCCACTGCCATTTTTTATTCCGTGAGTGTGCGGGGGGTTCAAGTGACTCCCATAGATGCCGCGACCAAATACGTTGGTTAGCGGTTAAGCGCAGGCTCTATTAAGGCGCGCTTATACACCGGCATAACGCGCGCGCACGCGTTGCCCGGCGACGTAATGTCGGCGAAAGCGACGCCCTCTGTACGCAATTGCGCTTGAGCGCCGAAGCATTCGGCGGCTTTGGCGCACTTTGACCCCACTGGCGGAGACATGGAGCATGTCTATTTCGCGCCAAGTGTGCCATCCGCCGCCGGTCAGGCCAGACCGGTTCGGCTCCGCGCCGATGCATGCGTTGTGACGTCATGTGCCTCCTCGGAGCACCGCCACGGCGAAATCGCAAGTTCGCGGCCAGTAAAGCTTTCGGGTTAAAAATTAGCAACGCAATACACTACAGCCTCCATAGATGGCAGCACATGTCCAGGTCGCTTGGTTGTCTGTTGAACGCATGTTGAACGCAAAGCGGTCTGGTGACGTTTAGTATTACGTGCCGCGATGCGCATTTATCTTAAAGAAACTTCACGTTCAGTGCATCTTTTAAGAGAATTTTATTTTTGCGAAAATATCTACAGTGCTAAGGAATCTTTACACAAGTGGTCTGGTTTTCAAGTACATCACAATGAGTCATCATTGTACAGGTAACACATATATGCAAATGACATTTCAGTGGACAATTCGTGGTTTCTACACGAGCTGGCTTAAAGCAGCTTCATTATGAACTTAAGTGGAATACAAGGAAGTAAAAGATGAGCAACACTCGCCAAACTTCCTAATACGGTAGGATGGCCGTGGACACACCTCTATCGGAGGAGGAAGGCCTCCTCACCCAACCCGACGAATTCTTCATTCAACTGTTTCAGCATCAAAGTTCTAAGGCCGTACAGTAAAGGGAATATTGCTTTCTGCGGGCGTCGCCCGCAAGAGAGCAAGTCCCCTCCTTTTCCAGAGTACATAAGCACCCACACACACCATTAATTCAATAAATAAAAAAAGCGCGACTAAGACTCTGCCACAGCATGCGCACCTGGAACATGCGCGCTACCAAGCGCAAGAAAGTGCGCGCGACAGGACACTCAAGAACGGCACGGTTCAGAGTTTCAGTTTGACCGCATTGCGGACATGAGGCGGAGGGCGCCACGCCCCACGCTGCAAGGCGGTTAGCTGTGGGTAACGCTTCCCATTCGCGAAGCCAGGTAAAATTGAATACATCAGCGGGGAGAGAAGCAAATATTCTTTGTTTCTGCCTTTTGCGCACTTTCCTGCGCTGGTCTACATTCAGGGTGCGAAACGCAACATATTCGCAAGTTTCACTCGCAGACAATTCTTTCAAATCACAATCAGGAAGTGTACCTTCAAGAAAATGTAAGGATCTCACGGCATATGCATAGAAAGCTGGCGACTTTTAAGCCGCAGGGCCTTTCCAATTTGCTAACTCAACGAAGCGACGCGATGTTCCCATCAAATATGCGGTGAGTGCTCTTCCTCGGTACGCTGTGTCTGAGATAAGGTCCCACATGGTCCTTAAGGCCAATACACGACACATAACTTCAAGATCCGGGATGCTGAAGCCACCCATGTCGGTGGGCAGGCGGACAAAAATTCTTGCAACGCTCTCTGCGTGTCCACCCCAGGAGAAAGATCCACACGCTGTGGCCAGCCTCTGGAGGACGCGGCGAGGAGGGCGCGCTAGTTTTGCGACGTAGAATACGGAAGCTATTATGCTTGTTCTGATAAGGTAAGATCATTCGGAGAAAGGTCCAAAGGATTTTGCGACTTCGATGTGCTGATCAGCTTTGCATTTTATTTCATTCCAGGTGGCTCGGGCTACATCACCGAAGGCGAGGAACGTGACACCAAGGACTTTTACGCCACCTATCCATTGGACACCATCGGGAAATTGATCATTAAAAAGATCCAAAGCGTAACGCCTGGCTAAATTTTAGCTGGATTGAGACGTGCACCTGACAGGCAGCTGTAAGTGCGAAAGAGACTCAGAAATGGTTTATAGCTGTCAATGTTTCTTATAAACAGAGAAATATCCTCGCCCAAGCGTGGGAGAAAAAAACCCGTATCAACTTGCAACTTTGAATTTGTTGCAGTACCTGTAGTTGGCGACTATCGACCGATAATGAAGTACCGAAGCATCCAACCCTTGCTAAGACATCTTGTTCGTCAAAACACGAATAGGTGCACTGAAGAGGCAACAAACCGTATCTAATTTAATGAGGTTTAAAAAAATCCTGCATTTACGTATGTCAATTATCAAATTCCATTCCTCTTACGGCGCAGATCTTTTATTTCTGTTCATTACTATGGCCATTCAAAAACGGCACCTAAACAAGTGGTAATGGGCTGGTTTAGTTTCGCTTTTTGGGGAAAGGAAATGGCTCAGTATCTGTCTCATATACCGTTGGACACCTGAACCGCGCCTCGCTGTAGGGGAAGGAATAAAGGATAAAGTGAAAGAAGAAAGGAAGAAAGAGGTGCCGTAATGGAGGGCTCCGGAATAATTTCGACCACCTGGGGATCTTTAACGTGCACTGACATCGCACAGCACACGGGCGCCTCAGCGTTGTGCCTCCTTAAAAAGCAGCCGCCGCGGTCTGGTTCGAACCCGGTAACTCCAGATCAGTAGCCGAGCGCCCTAACCACTGAGCCACTGCGGCGGGTGGGCGGTAGTGGGCGAGGTCAATGTTTTCGCTCGGCGGCTCTGCCTTCTTTCTTCCACACCCTATCTAACCCCGTCCCACATAGCGTGAGTGGGGTGTCCACCGGGAAGTGGTACAGTTACTGCGCCGTTTCCTTTCCTCAAAATCTGCTCCATAGAGGCCAAGTGGCCTGACGCGTTTCCTGCCATCAAAACGCTGCGGTTGAAGATGATTACGGTTGACGGTTAAGCTCATAAATTTGTAAGCCCCCGCGGTGGCTCAGTGGTTACGGCGCTCGGCTGCTGACCCGAAAGACGCGGGTTCGCTCCAGGCAGCGGCGGTCGAATTTCGACGGAGACAAAATTGTTGAGGCCCGTGTAGTGTGCGACGTTAAAGAACCCCAGGTGGCCGAATTTCCGGAGCCCTTCACTATAGGGCGTCCCTCACAACCTAAGTCGCTTGGGGATGTTAAACCCCCATGAACCAAACATAAATTTGCTTGCAACGACGCGAAGTTTTGCGTATTGCGGAATAATTTAAAAATAGACCTTCAGGCCAGTCTAACCTAGTGCACGCAACCGTGTCTAAGTGACCTCATTTCTCGATATATCCCCAGCGCGCTTTTCATCCGGCGTACATCCATGGCTGGGGAAAAGAGAGAGAGACACTTTAATGAAACAGGAGAGGTGTGCCTGGTTGTTGGCCTAGCATGCTACTCATGGGCAAGGCAAGATCCATTCCCTAAAATGTGAGGCATATATAGGTGCACCATTTCTAGTTGATATACAGGACGTTTCACGTAACTTCAACCAAGCATAAAAAAAAGCGGCGCACCGGAGCTATACGATCATATATTGTTTCCCGGCGTGAGGCGCTACTCAGATTATTTTTGAATTCCGCTAGTTAATTAGCTAATGATGTTCATGACAAAAATTTTAATATTCACTTTGGGGTCACGTACGTTTCGTTAAGACGTAGGGGGTTACGTAACAAAATTGGTTTTCTGAAATTGGATTTTGAGGAAAGGAAATGGCGCAGTATGTAGTAGTAGTAAGTGGTTTTTAAAAAAAATAATTTCGCACATCTCGGTGGATACTTGAACCGCGCCATAAGGGAAGGGATAAAGGAGGGAGTTAGAGAAGAAAGGAAGGAAGAGGTGCCGTAGTGGAGGGCTCCAGAATAATTCCGAAAAAAACGATCAGTTGTTTTACATCAACGTAACCTCCTACGTGGTCCTTTTTTTCCAGGATTTAAAGAACGCCCGCGAATTGTGGAAAAAAGAAACACGCCATGCGCTCTTCGATACCGGTGCGGTGCGAATTGTGAAAAAAAAAACACGCCATGCGCTCTTGCGATACCGGTGCGGTGCCCCCCCCCCCCCCTCTTCGTGTTTCAAGCGGCCAATAACCACTTCCTCTATCCTAATGGCTGGCTTTGTTGTGGGGTTTGTTCTGTGAAACATGACTTCGTGCAAGTAACATTTTTTATTTCTTTTCTATTTCTTTTGTAAGACCTCCACATAATGAACGTGGCCCACGACTCATTATTCAGCTAAACATCAAATCAAAAGCGCATATTTGCATATTTCAGAAACAACAAGCAGAACAGCAAGCGCGTGCCGTTTTATTTCAAAGAGGACTTTTTTTCAAGAGAGCACTTGTAAGTTGTGACGAAATGAACAAAGCAAGCGGTTTTGGAGAGGTGAATATGATGACCAAGTGCAGATGATGATGACCGAATGAAGACCAAGTGCTGGACCAAAATGAGATTGTCACTTGAAGGCAAGTTTTACACACAAAGTACACACCATATGTTACATGCTTGCAACTATCATGATAATGATTTGTTCATCACGCGCACTGTTCACCCATTTTCATGAGTACAAATAGATAATTCCGTACATATTTATTATGAAATCGCACATAAGCCATATTGAACATGCCAAGAAATTTTAAGACTAATAACACACTACAATTAATTTTTAAGTGGCGCAGTCTACGTAGGTGTGTCGGTAAACGTGCGTACTTGTCAGCCAAACGAACGTCTCTATAAGATTTTTAATTTCATTTTCTGACACTTTGCACATAACAGTGTGGTTGAGGATTACAACGAAACAGATCAGCGCAAATATAATACCTGTGCTCCCAGATAGCTCTTCCGTGGCCATTTCCTCGCAGAGATTAATACCATCGCTGCAAAGCTCAGCAAGGCACTGCACAAAACATCAAATACGCCAGCATTACCGCCACTGTCAATGAACATAACTGCAAACAACCGGATGTAATACAAACCGGACGCTTTGGCGCAGTTGCTCCGCTTACAGGCGGCGGGACACGTTGTGCAGCAGCAGGATACACCGTCGGCATGGCACCGGGCAAGAGGCAACGCTTCTTCGGGATCCCGAAGCTGGCCGCATACTTGTACTCGTATGAGTCCGAGTAGAAGTGCAGCCAGCAAAGCATGCTCTTCTTCCCCGGCGTCCAATAGTGCCGCCCAGTAGCACGAACAAAGTCAATCCATGCGTTTTTTTGAGCATCGTTCCGGGGGAACTTATGGAAACTCACAGGGTCTCCGTATTTGCTGGGGCAGATGTCTACCACACAATAGTACAAAGGCATGACGCAAGCAAACATCCGGATGTCTTCTACGCTGCACGATCACACGCTAATATTGCCGTCGCAGAGTCGCGTGACGATGCAGAGCGTTTTGCAAAATGCCAACAAGCCTGGCTAGTTCGGCAATACCTTCGCAAAAACTATCCGATCGAGCGACGGTTCACAGCAAATGCAGCTCGCTGATGCGTCAAATGCGTGCCGTTTGCTGAGGAGTCTGGCCTTAATGGCAGTGCGCCTGTCCCGCTCGCCCGCTCATCGTACGTCACTGTATTATCGTATGACGTCACTTTAGTTATTCTACCAGGCTAGTGACGTCACAAAAAAAACACAAGATAGCGATGGCTCTAGATCTCTAGAGGGATCATTTAGGCGATCTTTACAACCGAATTACAATATTTTTTAAACGTTGGTTGTGTCCAATACCTGGCTGTGAGTGCCCTTGCGTACACAGGAATCCCATAGTAGGCTTTTTATAGCCTCAAAATTTGGTGTCTCCACACCTTTAAGCGTCCTCAAAATTTTGTAGTCGTTATGGAGAGCAGGAAAGAGACGCAACAACGACAGAACGAAGCGAGGAAGAGAAAACGCGCTCAAGAGACGCCATAAGAACACGCCGCACCACTCGAGAAGCGTCGTAACGAAGATGCGGCTAGAAGAAGTCGTGCCCTCTCGCGGAGTGACTCCAACTGCGGAAGAGACCGGTTTGAGTTCTCGAGAGCGTCGGAAAGAGACGCTGCGTAGACGACGTGCCGAGTAAACGAAGCTTTCGCAATTCAACTAAGGTTAACTAGAGCTAAACCACACCCATTTTTTTTAAAGATGAAACTTTATTGGGCCCAAACTCGCGATTTTGCCGTGCGGTACTCCATCGAGGCACCTGACGTCACAACGCGTGCTCGCCGCGCCATCTGACATGACGCCGCACCGCGCCGCTCGCGGCCGCCGCCGCTTGGTAGGACGTGACACCGCGTTCCTCGTCGTTGCGCTCGCCTCCGCTCGGTTCGACAGCTGCGTCGCATGCGTGATAAGATGTCACAGGATTGAAAAGGAGAGCTGGCGTGCGCCTCAACCACAGTTGAGGCGACAGTATGGACGGTGACAATTCTGATAAGCTGGAGGTGGCCTGGAATCGACAGCGGAACGAGATGAAGAGGAAACGAATCGCCCAGGAAACAGACGAACAGCGCGCCGAACGACTGGCTAAACGCCGCCGTGAATATGCCGCCGCGAGACAGGCACGTTTAACGTCCGGTGTCTCGAATGCTAGCAGCAGCGACAGCAGCCGGAGGAGAGACCTGAGTCCTGCTTCATTGAAGACGGCCCGTGATGAACGATGGAATGCGACCAAGAGGCTTCAGCGACGGGCTCAAGAAACCGAAGAACAGCGTCCCGTTAGCCTAGAGAATAGGCGTAAGAGTGACGCGACCCCTTCAATCCTTGGATAGCCTCTGTGCTGAAATCAAATATGGACCTACATACAGGTCATACTGGACGTTTTTGCCTGTGCTGCATACATTGTGGAATATGTGAACAAGGCCAACCGGGGAGATTCGCACTTGCTTTTTTCGGTACATATATCCTGGCATAGCCGAGCTAAGCCGCTGCCATTTTTTTCTTGTGTGTTTTTTTCTTTCAAATTTTTGCAGTACTTCTCTCGAAGTCAACCTTGTTCATATGCCTCGCAGTGTTCTGCCCTGTTAATTAACAGGGAGAGGAGCGCGATGGCAGAACACCCCCTGGCTAGAACATGCATTGTGCTCACTGCCGAGAAATAAACGCATCACAGTCAACGTCACTACAAAAAATACGTCACTCTGCCTTATGCCTAAGTGCCAGCGAAACCATCGCCCGAATCTGAGAAAAGGGTGGTCTCTAGGTTGCCCCCAAGTCTACAAGCACTGCTGCGCTTGCTTACCAGGTGTTCCCAAAATCGGCCACGGAGAAAAAGAGCCCAAGGCAGTATCTACAAAATTCCTTGCGCCGACTGCGACGCAAGCTACATCGACGAAACCAAAAATTATATAAAATAAAGAATTTGGAAACACAAAAACGACGTCCGCAACCCTGTAACTGAACATTCCTAGGACACACAATCAACTTCGACGAAACCAGCATACTCGGTGCCGGAACAAGTTAGCAAAACGCGCTTCCTCAAATCCTGGCACATTCAAACGACCTCGAGCAACATCAACAGCACAAAGGGAAACCTCCCCAAGACAGACAATCAACTTCGGCGAAACCAGCATGCTCGGAGTCGGAACAATTATGCACACAAACCAGCTGCAGTCACCCAGCGCGCGGACGACTTTCCACCGGAGGCGAAAAGTCTCACCGAAGACCTTCTCAGGACACAGAAAACGTAGCTGCCAGCACCAGACCCTGCAGCAGTTGCGATGTTAGGAGGTTATTTGGCTCGCGTTGTTCAAGAAAAAAAAATTGATTGCAGCAGCTGCACTGCTCTTCTTACTCGACCAGCCTCATCTGTGCCCAGTGACAGTTTGATCCGTCATCAGGTCAGAGGAGGCCTCCTTTATCCTTCAACGCAGTTTGTGTACGTTCTGTACGCCCTGAAGAACTACGTCGAGGTGCTGCTCAACAAAAGAAGATTTTTAGCAAAACCCCTGCAAGCTGCAGTCAACAGTGCAGTTGATGCTCTTGCAGAGCATGGAGCACTGAAATGTGAGCTTGCTTGAAATGATCCCCACGGCCAGCTTCTGAAACTCATCTACACAAAATTTTTCCCGCCTGTTTTTGTGAACTATATACGTTATCAGTGACAGACAGGAACGACGTAGTGAAGCCGCTCACATCAAAGCCTCTATCTAGAAAGCTGTTAAAGTTGCGAAAACTTTTTTTTGCGCATGTATGTTTTATTCTAACTACGACACTAAAATTTTTTCCATTCACTCATCGCTCACAAAAATGCTTCCTTAATGTTTCTGCTTATATATTGGGTCAGATACGACTTGTTCAGAGAATGCGTGTTTTGTACAACTAAGCGCACTAATAATTACAGTCGATAAAGGTGAAAACTGAGGAATTCATCTCGGTACTGCAGCAACGTTCGATCTGTATGCCCGGCCACCGCTTTCATAATTTGCTTGATGAGCAGCTTTTATTAAAGTACATGCATATGGCTTAACAAAAACATCTTAGCGCTTTAACGACCGTGCCCGCATATCACTCTTACTAAAGGAAGAGGGGTGTTGCCGCCGCCAGGCCGCTGCTTCGCCGCGTTTCTCCGGCGCTCTGTGGTGTGTGTGGTGCCTCAATCGCTTATCTCAACGGCGGCGCATTAAACCATGTCACCAGAGTTTCCAATATGCGTTAAGCTCACTCCGTCAACTAACGTTTCGCAGCCGCCCGAGGATTAATTTTGCTTGTTCAGGCACAAAAAACAACTACTGCTGACTGCAAAAATTAGAAACAAGAACCTGGTGCTTAGGACGACACGTCTAGACACTTGAAACAGAGCCTGTAAACTGCAATGCACACTGCAGGTTACTGTCATGTTTGGCTAGAAGTAGCTAGCTAATTAAGGATGCGCAGAGCACGGAGGTGGAACTGAATCGGAATGTCGGTGAAAAGTTGAAATCACGGTTGTTTTGGGACCGTACTGCATTATACTAGTAAAAGCATTAACTCACTCACAGGACGAAGAGACTGCTGCGTGAGAAGAATGAGGAAAAACGTGGTCCTCCTGTTAATGTTACATCTAATAATAAACTCTTTGAAAACATAAATAATAATAACATCTAATAATAAATAATAATAATAAATAATAATAACATCTAATAATAAACACCCTTGAAAACATAAATTCGGTATAACTTTTTACCCTTGCGTGCACCTATGGCTGCAACGGCTCTCTTTTCCTTGCTACATTTGATATGATATTTTGCCGTTTTTATTTATTTCAGTGGTGTTTCCATTGCCAACCCTTTTCTTATCTTCCTTTGTTTACCTCGGCCTCTTCTCTACTTATACATGTTACTGGCTTAACCTGCTTTTTATATATTATTAGTTATCGCAACTGCTCTTTAGTAGCGCGTATTTCAGAGCGTACTGCGACTTTTCCCGGTGAGTTCTCCCCTTTCCCTCCTCCCCAATTTCCTACCAGCATGAGGACAGGTTTCTTGCCGCGTTCTCTGCCAATTTGCACAACATACCTGTGCTCGTCGCACAGGTTCCTTTTCTTTGTGTCTATTTCAAGCTGCGTCGCTCGCCGCTTGTGCCGCGATTTCAATTTTCCGAAGGACTTCGCTATGGTCGCTTAAATTTCTTCGGTTTGTAGGTACGCTTTTGGGTACACCTTTCGTGCAGATCATGAGTTGCAGTCGACGTTGTTCGTACTCGAGCCTTCGATCTGATGGGCTGACTGTGAATGTGGGCTGTATATACCTACTGAAGCAGTACGAGCCTTAATATTAATCTTTTTTGTGTTATGCCTTGAGTACAATTACTCGCTTCCCTCCTACTGAACATGTCGCTGTGCACAAATTACACCCCTGCAGCTACGCCGATCGTTTGCACCAAGCCACAGGTCAAATATTTTTCCGGAAGCCAATCAAACAAGAGCGCAGCCGTGTGCATGTCCTGGTTATGACTCCAGTGCACGATCCGAATCCTTCTCTCCCGATGACTTCGGAGATATGCGAGCCAGCGGACAGAAAATTCGAGCAGAATCTCGAAATACTTAGGAGAGAGGTACAACCTCGTAGCAAGTAGAAGTGGTGGTGGCGGTTTTAAAAACTAATAAAAAGGAAGAATAATATAGCAGCTGGCCCTGGCCATGGTAACTCTCACAGTTTCCTCAGACACTTGATGTGCAGCCAGCCGTGTGCTGAAGGAGCTCAGGGATAAGGGAAAAAGCCGTTGCCACCAACGGCTTTTTCTCTTATCTCTGGGCGCCGTGAATGCAACGGTTTGGCCTAAGACCATTTTCCCAAGCAGTTCACCCCAGAAAAGCCGGGCACCAGGCCGGGTGAAATATCGTAAGGACTGATGCTTGGGCGAGTTGGTATGCCATGTTCAAGAAGAACAGCCCGAAAAGACAAGGACCACAGGATGATACACTTTGTGTATCATCCTGTGGTCCTTGTCTTTTCGCGCTGTTCTTCTTGAACATGAAATATCGTACCCATTATAAAACCGGTCGGTACCCGATGGCTCTAGGGATCGAACCCAGTACCTCCCAAATGCGAGGCGGATGCTCTACCACAAGGCATAGTTGAGAGAAAAGCGCACCTAAAGTTTGCCCCCGCTGCACTAGCGCCGCCTATCCCCTGGCGGTCATCTCCGAACTTCTGTCCGGGCACGTACGTCGCCGGAGGAGAGCACTGAGTCAGTAACGTCTCGACTGTTACGCATGCTGCTCGCACCTCTGGCACTCTCTTTCATTGTGAGCACGTGCTTTCCTGCTCGCAAGTGCACAGAAGAGGGGTTGCCGCTCATTGTGAGCCGTGGAGAAACTTATTGTTGCTTGGGGGAATGCCACACTAGTTCTCTGAACACCAAGGGCCAACAGCTGCCCGTGGAATTCTACAGATTTCCAGGACATTACATTCTTCTAAAAAAATTAATATTGGTAAATTGTAAGGTACTGTAAGGAAAATATTGAAGGTAATGGTCCATCCTTTCAATGTGTAGCAAGGTCTTTTAAAAGTTTTCCGTTGCTCGCATCGAGCAGCTGCCAATAGCAATAAACGTTAATAGCAAAAAAAAGCAAGTCTGTAGATGGGAGATTGTTCAAATCTTCCAATATATGAAAAATGCGTTTATACACTCTTTCCCATTCAAAGAATGCTTTTGTCCGGAATTCTTGAGTATGAAATTATTGAGAACGAGAGACGGCAAGTCTGGATAATTGCATGCGCAGGGTGAAGTAAGCTTTTTTCTCTTGCTAAAAATGTTTGGTATGTTGCACGTGTAATATTATTTCTGGCCAGTTTTCGGTGTAATTCACTAAGCATGCAGTGTTTAGTAGTAGAGCTCGCGCTAACGAAACTCCTTTTTATTTTTTTTCCAGTTAAGCCCTCTGCCGGTCAGGTAATGCAAAAAATTATTTTGGAGACTGACATCAACAGCTGCGTTATGCAGACGCGTGTGAGGCAAGGTCAGTGATCGCCTCATTGTTCCGACGTGTGACGCCCGGCTCAATTTCTGAAGTTTCTACACTCATGTAAAAAATTTCTGAAAAATAAAAGTAGTCAAAACGTTTGCTTGGACATGAATGAGCATTTGCATATGAGCGATGGCTCTGCACATACATTGTTTTGGGGATGCGCGTGCGCTGTTATCGGGATAAAATAAATGTACCAACCGTTTATCTCAATGGTGATTAACCAAACTAGAGCATTTTTTCCGTTAGCCATAAGCGAGCAGCTGGTTGTTGTTGTTACCCTCATGCACACATACACATGTGTGTATGAGGATACACATGCCTACATAGGGGGATTCGCCAAGAATTGGGGGGGGGCACAGAGGGTTTTTCCGATAAATATTTCCTGGACGAAAATAAAATGAATGCTGAAGAAGGAAGAAGTAAACAAAAAGAAATAGCGAAATGGAAGGGGAAATGCATAACGCACGCAGGAGATCATGACTGATGTTTACAGCTGAGTGGTTAAATGATAATGATAATAGTAAGAACAAAAATAATATTAAAAAAAAAATAAAATTACCAAGACAGACGATTTGATTCCATTAAAAATTTTGAACAGCGGTAAAAACAGACTTGTGGCTGTACCCAAGTATGGTGGCTCCAAACGACAACATGACTGGGCTGCTCAAACAAAGGACAAGCTGTTGTGGTTTCTCTAAAAACCGTCTTCTCGTCATGGTGTACCGGCGACAAAAGAACAAAAAATGGTCTATGATAGGCGCATTTCGAGCGCGTTTTCATTTTTCTCTTCACATCGCGTGTCGCCTGAAATAAAAATTATTTTCATTGTTATGCAGCGAAGAAGAATGTAACGAAGTCCCAACTATTTGGCCAACAGAGTTGCGTGCACCGAACTGCTCAGCCACCCAACATAATTGTTTTGCGATAATGACCGTGCCAAAAAAAAGATATTTACCTCGAATTCCACATCTTAACTGATGTTGCCATTTAGTTGCGACACACATTTCGCCGTTACGGTAACGGCGTTTTCTTCCCCAAACTGCTCCACAGAGTGGGCGTGATCCACTGGCAGTTCCCCTTTTTTAAAGTTTGCGCTTCAAAAATTTTTTTTTCACTGTCCTTTGTTTCGTTGAACCTACATCTCAGAGTATACTGTCGCGATAGGAAGAAAATCGAACAGCGCGACGCCTACGCCCCCCGCTGTTGGAATTTATTTCCGCCACGCCTATGCTTGATTTGCAACACAAATGTTCTAGAGGCATCTATGATACAATAATATACCACTGTAGCATCTTTTTGTTACCACCCAGGTACAAGGGCACTGAAGATAGATTCCAGCTGTGCGACGCGTGGGCGCCGCGCTTGCTGCATTGCCTGAGTGGTTCGCTGTTACAATCAGTTGTTATTGTGGGAGTTTTGCTACCGAAATATATCTGAGGCGTTCTCTTACGTGGATGGTTGCCACTAATGATATTCGGTCGTTCCAGCGACGGTGGCGGTGCCACGCGGCCTCTTCCGGAAGCTGCGACCCGGTGATCGCTCCGCGCGGCGCATGCAATCGGAGTGGTTTGGAACGCGAAGATGCGTGCCAAAAATGAAAATATTTTGATATTCTACGATGTTCGAACATTCTAAGAAGCAACCATGCCAACGTGTAAGGAGTGCAAAACGCAGAGATTAAGTGCGTTCGGCAGGTTGCCAAGGCGCTTCAGCCCCCTCGTGTTCCTCAGCGACGTACTTTGTTGACGTAACGCGGTGGTTTGGGCTAGTTGGTTGCAGTTCATAATGGAGACAAGTTTCGCAGCATGAATAAAACGCACACAGAAGACAAGGAACAAACAAGACAGGACTGTGCTGCACTTCCAACTGATTTTATTTGAAAAAGCTCGACGTTTAAATACATTCAGTTATCATGAGGTGAAACCTAATCACAATCATGCAAAAAAGCCATTTCATTCTCCAGCAATGACAGTGAAGGCGTGCTGACGCAATTGTCACCGGCTTTCCTAATAAAAAAGGCTTCGATAATTTCACGCTGAAGCTTGTCCTTGGCGTGACCCAGAAACTGCGCCTTCTTATACATAGGTTTGCATTTGCACGACCGGCAGTGTACGGCAAGATGGCCGCTGATACCATCTTTTACAAGATTGAAGTGTTCTAGCGCTCTTCCATTAAAACAACGCCCTGTTTGGCCAATGTACACTTGTTGACGCCACGACAGCGCGTCGTCAACGCTTTCCAGTTCAGAGTTTTGCCTGTATGGCTTTCGTGTGTGTATTTCGGCTACATGAAAGCAGCAAAGTGCTTAAAAACTGAGCTAATGCGAAGTATATTGGTAATATTTTGAGGCGGACGTTTGCAGCAAAAGAAAGCAAAAGGAGATTTTTCATCGAGCTTCAGTACATTCAGGTTTATATCAAACACAGCTTTATTGCCACAGCTTGATTGCGAAATGGTGATATGAACTGGCAATAAAATGAGAATTTCATCTTCGTTTCTCGGACATAATACTCAAAAGAGGCTGAATAACCACAGACGTTTCTTGTCAAATGTCGTCTGCTCACTCGATCACACCGCTTTTCCGCCGCTAGCCGAAAACACACTTTGAGCGCTGATTGCGACTGTATTGTTACGCTCGAGTAACCCTCTGGCAGCCGCTTCAAGCAACAGTGTGCATAGCCTCTTTTATTACCGCATATATTACCAACGTACCCTGCTGATAACTATATATAAAGTAGGATAAAACTCACTCTGCAGTGAAGCTCCGCCCACATCCTCCGTGACAAAATGTAGACCGCTGGGAAAGCTTTTATTTTTACCTAAACAAGCAGCTAATTACGAGACGAAATTGTAGGCTCAAGGAGCTTGATATGTTTTTTGCTTGTTTGATACATCTAAGCATTAAAAAGCTGATTTTGTTCATTGTTAAATTGAGTAGCACCGCAATAAATACATACGCCATATTTATGCGGCTAAGGGCCGGACTTGTGTAGGAACAAAATATAGCGTCAGACTGTCTGGGTGATTAAAGTGTCTCTTCAGACGCTAGCTTAAAAACTGGACTAGAATTTCCCTTTCAAGTAAGCGCTGGAAGCGATAACATCCCGAGAAAAAGTGACGCCCTTGCCCGCACATAGACGGTAATTACAGCACAGAAACGCGCCAAGTGAAAAGAAAGTGAAAGCGCAGAAAAATTACTGCTCAAAGTGTTTGTCGCAGTTTACTTTGCTGGGTTTGCTGCACGTTTCAGTACCGAGGAGTTTTTGCGGCGCTTGCGAAGTAGCCATTCCATGCTCACACCCATAAAAGGTTATTTCGAGCCTGCAATGCTGCCAAACTCAAGCATACCCTGTCATTATACTGAAAATTACTTACTGCTGCTTGTCCAGGCGCTAAATCGCACAAGAAAAATGCCACAGCGTCGAAAAGCCGCTTTGCTTCTGTATACGCACGCTATGGCTGCGGCGCCAATTCCCTCCATGGCGGCGCCATATATCACCGCCTCGTCCGCCATGTCGCACTGCTGTCGTGCCACCTATAGGAGCTAGAACGACCGAGATGTACATTTTCCTAAACCTCTGGAGCTCGTCAGCCTTCAGACACGAGGGAAAAAACACGCGACTGCGCAAACACGTTTGTAGGCAGTCCAACGCGTGCAAAGCATGTGCAGAACTGGCCTTTTTCCTAGAGAAGGCGCGCTACTCGCGCAGCTACTCAATGTGAGGGATGACTGGCCTGCCCGGTCAATTATGAGGAGTCGGCCGGAGAGGGCGCTTTTCACTGGCGCCTTCATGAATATGTAATGAATGAATGAATAATGCTAGTAGGAATGCAGCTGTCATGAAAAATAGGGCACTGTGGAATTACAATAGGTATGAGGTGGTAAGAGGGATCTGGAAAGGGGTGATGGTCCCTAGCCTGACCTTCGGGAATGCGGTCCTGTGTATGAGGCCAGATGTTCAAGCAAGGCTGGAAATTAGGCAACGGGGAGTAGGGAGGTTAGCTTTGGGAGCACATGGCAATACACCAAATCAGGGGGTACAGGGGGATATGGGATGGGCGTCGTTCGAGAGCAGAGAAGCTAGCAGTAGGATATCATTTGAGGAGCTATTAAGAAAAATGGGGGAAAAGCAGTGGGCTAGGAAAGTTTTCAGATACCTGTACATAAGGAATGTTGACACGAAATGGAGACAGCGAACTATAAAACTGACAAGCAAATATCTGGACAGCAGTAGGGGGCAAATCAGCAATTATCGGTTAAGAAAAATGTTAAAGAAACAGAGCGCGAGAGCTCTGTGGAAAACAGGGATGCTGACGAAATCGGCAGTGGGAACATACATGATTTTTAAGCAGGAAATAGCCAAAGAAAATATCTATGATAATTGTAGGGGAATCTCTTTGTTGTTTGAGGCCAGGACGGGAGTTTTGCGGAGTAAGACATATAGAGTCGGGTACCACGGGATAGACACGTTGTTCGTTGTGTGCGGAGAGGAGGAGGAAACGGCTGAACACTTGATACTTTTCTGTAAAGGGCTTCACCCTACAGTGGAAAGCAGCGGGGTGATTTACCCAAGGCATTGGGGTTTAAGGACAGAGAAGGGAAAGTAGATTTTAAGCGGTTAGAAGTAACCAAGCGAAGGTTATCTGATCGGTGGCTAAAATCAAGACAAGAGTAAAATTTCATAAGTCATGGCTAGGTGGCTTGAGCCACCGCCCGATTTAAAGGGTTCAGCCGCATCCATCCATCCATCCATCCATCCATCCATCCATCCATCCATCCATCCATCCATCCATCCATCCATCCATCCATCCATCCATCCATCCATCCATCCATCCATCCATCCATCCATCCATCCATCCATCCATCCATCCATCCATCCATCCATTTGTCCGTCCGTCCGTCCGTCCGTCCGTCCATCCATCCGTCCGTCCGTCCGTCCGTCCGTCCGTCCGTCCGTCCGTCCGTCCGTCCGTCCGTCCGTCCGTCCGTCCGTCCGTCCATCCATCCATCCATCCATCCATCCATCCATCCATCCATCCATCCATCCATCCATCCATCCATCCATCCATCCATCCATCCATCCAGTGTTCCTGTATATGCACTGTTACTATAGTGTACATACACTATATCGCCTGCAGCGCCTGTAGCGCCCCCCTGCGAAGCTGCGGTCCCCTTATTTTTGCCCAACGTTTCGGGACCAACTCGATCCCTTCAGGGGTGACTAAAGTGTGTGCCAGCAGCAGCAGGGGTTTCCTTCGCTCTCTCCCTTTCGGTGCTTTCCAATTTTCTAGACGCCCGACAAGACGTCTAGTGAGACGCCTAGGAAGCCGTCTACTTGTCAATATATTGGAACTTTTCTATTGCTCACGCCGCCTCGCGGCATAAAAATGTAACTGAAGCTTATGGACGGTTATGCATAATTTTTCGCAATAACGATCATTAAAAACGTGTTTTCAGCAGTTTGCACATTTTTGCTGCAATAATTTAGCGCGTATCTCGGACTGGTGGCAGCGACTGTCCGTCAGTCTATTTGTAGCAGACTGGGCCGCTCTCCGAAGACGACGCTAAAGACATATGAAATTATTCTTTCATTATTGATGCTAAATTGTACATGATCCTCGAACGTGCTCGTTCAGATGGCCCTGTGTACGTAAAAAGAAGACTGTAAACACATAATTAATATGCGCGAAAGGCGATACAACTACTATAGACCTCCTGCATGTTTGCAAACAAACGAGGTGGCACTGCAGTCGCTAGCATGCTTGCGGTAGGCAAGAGGCCAGGGAGTGGCGTCGCGGAGAGGTGTTGAGCGCGGGTCTTCAATGCTTGTTGGCGCGTTTTCAGTTTCTGCGAATCACAGCAACCCGCCGCGGTGGCTCAGTGGTTAGGGCGCTCGACTACTGATCCGGAGTTCCCGGGTTCGAACCCGACCGCGGCGGCTGCGGTTTTATGGAGAAAAAACTCTAAGGCGCCAGTGTGCTGTGCGATGTCAGTGCACGTTAAAGATCCCCAGGTGGTCGAAATTATTCCGGAGCCCTCCACTACGGCACCTCTTTCTTCCTTTCTTCTTTCACTCCCTCCTTTATCCCTTCCCTTACGGTGCGGTTCAGGTGTCCAACGATATGAGACAGATACTGCGTCATTTTCTTTCCCCCCAAAAAACCAATTATTTAATCACAGCAGTGGTTGATCCTTCCAACTTAGTAATTTCTCGAAGTACACGACCTCGCGTTGGCCACATGCGGCGTATTCAGATAAATAGTTCGCCATTGTGTATTGTATATATGGTTAGTAGTAAACAGAAACCGTTTCTGCCGTTGATTTTTACGCTAGGCATTGAATAAAATAAGTTTTTGACACTCTGCACTTGCCGGAATGATTTTACTTCGGGATAGTAGTGAGGAAAAGCGCTGGCGTTGTTTCGGCGGAGCAGACGTGCGCTCACCGTCTGCTGACATACGTACGTGTCGCGCTGTGAGAAAAGTGGAGACAGCGTCGTGTCCCGATCTCCCCTGTCTTGCGTAAGCGCTGCTTTTAGCTGCAAGATCACGCACCAGCCAGGCCGACTTCTCTCTCCCCTTGTTAAACTGGTCAACTTGGTGAATTTTTTTTTATTTCCTGAATTACTTTCTTTCTTAGCCCTGGGGTCTTCTGTTTTGTGACGAAAAACTATAGCAAAATATTAAATAGAAATTTATAAATTACGCTTTCTAGATTTGCGGTCGTCGAAAATTGTGAGGCAATTTCTTTGATTTCTTTGAGGCTGTCTTTGAGTTCAGTGCCACATTTCTTTGACCAAAGCGCAAGCGAAGAGGCCAAAAACGCCGGAATAAACGTTAGGGTTCGTTTTCTGACCTTTCACATTTTCTGCGATTGGCATCACTCACACCTTCGTAATTTCGTAACGCATGAAAATAGAATGATCCTATTTGTCTCAAACGATTCCTGAGACATTGAGGAGTGTAATAAATCCCTCTATTTTTTTTCTTACACGTGCCGTACTATGTTAGTTACTTTTGCAAGAAACGTTTTCGTGTAACTGCGCATGCATAAGTACATGATCATCTAAAAAAAGAACTGATAGCGTCGTCATACAGAACAGGGCTTTGTGAACATGCTGGCATAAAAAGAAATTTGCGCACTTTCTACTCAATTATTTAAGACCTTGTGGTGACTTGACGAGCTTGTTAATTATAATTTCCTAAGAACTGCACCAGGTACACCTAAAATAAGGCGCATTACTGAAACTACCGTAGCAATTTCATATTTGCACCAAATTCAGTTACATATCGCATGCATAAACACTTTTCATTGCCGCGTCCCCTCTCAATCTCGCCACGTGTCTGTTAGTCGCACGCCTGCGGCTGCTTCTTTCCAAACAAGCTTCACGATCATGGACTACATCATGAAACATGACACATGTATGATGCAATGAAAAAAGCATGTGGCTTTTAGGAAGTTAAGGTACGCTATTGTAAGCACGCCAACGTTACCGCGCAAGAACTTACCAGACTTTTTTCTACTCGAATCAAATATTTACGTCGGTCATAATAAAAACACTTTCAAGTAAATATTAAATACCATAAAACGCACCATTAAAGCATGCTGCGCCATTAACAAAAGAACGCATTCCTTAAGGGCGAGTGAACCTACCGGCGCCCCGTGCACACCGGCTCAAGGTGATAAATACGTGTGCAGCTACATATGTGCTTTTTTTTTCCTTGCGCAGTTATACGCGCACTATGCTGATGTTCAGGTGAATGGACGCAGTAACTTGCATGCTATTAAGTGCATTGAGTGGCAGTGCCTATCGACTCCCAGACTTCGCGCTTTACTATCGCAGCCCATTCCCTGTTAGCCAGCTTCCTAATGCGGTATTTATCTGCGAAAAACCTATCGAGGCCAATTTATATTTCCTTTTATGCTACTACGCGGATCCAACAGTGACACAGCGGGTAAATGCATGCTGCTTCTGCAGTGCGCAGGCATGATGCAGCCGCCGGTAGTTGCGGCAGCTGTGGTAGGCACGGGCAGGCGGAATCTGTTTTGCCTACCATGCCAAAGTCGCTACTGACATCAGCGCCACCGCATCTTCGTGACGTCGCGGGGTGAAGGAGGTCTACACACTGCAACACAAAAACACATGCATGCTATTAAAGGGCCATGACATGGTCGTTCTTCATATTGCAGTTTTGCGCTTTAGAAACTAATACAAGAGCTTATCATTCAGTTTCAGAAATTTGGCTGCCCTGGACGCGCTCTATATTCCAAAAATGCGATCGAAATTGAGAACGGGAAACTCCTCCCACCGCCATGTTGAATGCTCTGATGACGTCACTAGGTCATACATGGAGCAACGCCGTCTGCTCTCGTTGCTGCAATGTGCGCAGCGAGGTCTCTTGTCCCCTGTACTTCCGCGGGCGATCGAAGTAGCAGTCGTCCCCCATATATGAGTGTCTGGTGCCGCAAAAGCGTTAATAATAGTAACGCAGTTATTCTTCGATTAGGTATAGGGTCCGGTTACACTAGGCCGATGGGACAGCAATCGGCACAAAGTTGGCTGGTCGGTATGCAAATGCCATCGCTGACGCACTGGTCTGTCAAGCTAGACCGACGACGACGCCAGCACGACCAAGGACCCCGTATCGCAGTAGTGTAAACAGTGAACTTAGTGGGAACTGGCAGAGTGTGGTGGGTATATAGCCTATAACTTATATAACCTATAAACTGAAGAACTTATTGGACCTGATGATGCTAGCAACGGCGACATACGCAATGTGTGTGCACCAGCGAAGATGTCCTTTCATTCGGTGCCTGCGCATAGAATCTATCGGCGAGACAAGTGACACGGGCAGAAAATGCCGCACGATGGTGCAGCTCGTCGCTCGCCGCCGTCGCCTGGGCTTGTGCGGCCAAGCGAAAGCGTCATACCTGGTGAATAGATGGCCCGAAAAACAGCGCTTGTGTACCTTATCTGTATCGAAAAAAGTAAAACAAGCGGCTGCATTTCATATCTTCACACTTTGTTACTAATCAGCGGGGAACTCTTGCCAGATTCTTGAATTTCGGTCGACGGTGGACCACCGGCTACTTTCGTGACGAGGCCTAGCGAGTACGCAGGATTGATGTGTGCGATTTCGGCAATTGTGGAGAGCGATTTCGCAATTTTTAGCGTCTGAAAATAGCTGTCGAGCGTAGTTTTGGCTACAGTGCCCTCAAAGCGACGACTGCTTACATCGCAGGGCGTGTGTACAATACGGGGGAAGTGTCAATATTTGACCCGGTCTTCACAGCATGTGCTGAAGGCAGCCGGCAGCAGTCGTCGGCGTCGACTGTGGACAACAAATCTGGTTGTTTTCATTAATTCAAGTAATGTCCGAACGTATTTTTAGCTAGAGCACTCTAAAATCTAATACTGATGACATAAGAGGAAGCAGATACAATTAGCGAGAAGCGCCGGTCTTACGCGAAGCGTTTCTCAAGCAGGCGATATAGCATCAGCGGCGCTTATTGCATAGTGTGTAAATGAGTAAAACTACAATTTGTGAGCAAGAGTACGTAATATGTAAGATAAGAAGAGCCCACCTTGCGTTTTATGCGAAGGAAACGAGCAGTACTGTTTGCGCACAGCTATGTAAACAACCCCATTCAGCGCGGGGCTGCAGTTGTGATCGTCGCGCATTCCTAGGCCACAATGCGCACGCACAGTAAACGCTAAATGATGTGCTATTATTTTCAAGCACTCATTTAGACGGCGGCGACTATTCATCAGTGCGGGCAGTGAAAGTATTCGAGTCGCACAGGGTTTTGCAAGCGGTTTGGTTCCTTCAAAGGGGATCTACGAGCCGAAGGGAATCTAGGTTCGACTTACAATTAATGCACACAAGCAGCGGGGAAGTCGTCTCATTCAGCACTTTTCTCTGCTCCTTTCGCACCTCAAGGTTACTCTAGTGCTACCTTGTGATAATTTGAGTTTCATTATCGAGCCGATGAATAGAGGACAAGAAATTGGTAGCCAGCTACAAAACGCCGCGGCTTTCACGGCGCACATCGGCGAAGGCCTGCACGGCACGTGCCGCTTTTCACACACGGGAGCACTTGACTGCTCAAAAGAAACCACACTCATAACATAAAAATAACATGTTTATGAGCGTAAATAATAAACCAGGGATCCATCGATTTCTGTTTCCTCAAAATCAGAAAAGGGGTGCCACGAGCAAGTCCGCTTTTTTAAGGATCACTCAGCTCGCGTACTAAGCTGACGGCAATTCCGAAAGGAAAACACTGAAAATGCATTTTATTTCGATAAGATAAAAAAAGAAAACTTTTCGAGCGACCGCCGTCTGCGGTGTGCATGCAACCACCTCAACAGCGCGCAGCAGACGCTGCGGGGCGGGTGTGCTCCTCTGACGTCAGCGATCAGAGGTTACCAGACAAGCAATCAGTTCGCAGAAGCGGAAAAAATCGTTTTAAAAATATTTACCGCATAGAATCAACTGAAACTTGGGGGAAATTTAATTTAACAAGTTGAGAATTAAATGCGATAAGCAGGGCATGCGTGAAAATAGGCTGTCATGGCCCCTTTAAGGCTACTGTCTGCCGTACGTGGTACTCGGCGACGGCTTGAAACCCGAAGACAGCAGCGAGCTTTAATCCTGCGCAGACTGGATAAGGCTCACTGGATAAGGTTGTAGCGTTAAAGTTTGCCAGGTTCAAATTGCAATGGCGGCCTGTCCGGAGCCAGAGGTTCTTAGCACCCTCCGCTGCGTCACGGGTCTGACCGCCGCCTTGGTCAGTTGCTCCGCAGCCGCTGCGGACTGAGGGCCGATGATTAATTGGTTTATTCATAGAAGGTTGCGGCCAAGTACTACACCAGGGACTTGGTGTATAGTACCAAAACCAAGGGTGACCAAATCCTGTTCTTGTGAGGGAGTGCGTTGTCGGTTCTGGTCACCAAGATCAGGCCGCACCCAAGGCCTGGTTAAGAAATTCCATTGACACGCGGAGCTTTTTTTTTTTCAAACCCGGTGGAGAATTGCGCGGCACCGGGGTTCAATCTCGCCCCGCTTGCTCGCGAGGCGGATGCTCTACCTCTGCACCATCACTGCTTCTGTAAACTGTGTCAAACACTGGTCATTTTATTCAATGTCTAGGGTAAAAATAAACTACGGCAACGCTGTCTTTTTACCAGCAATACACAGTGCCTAGTGCCGAGCTATTTTCCAGAACACACGGTACGTGGAAAGTACGAAATCAAGCGAAATTACTCGGTTCAGTGAAGGAACCACTCTTGGGAGTCGAATTAACTAAAAACACGCCTAAAAACCTTGAAACCGTGCACATGCTCCAGGCCTCCCGTGAAGCCAGCTCCCTGGCCGCTTGCCTACCGCGAGCCCGCTAGCGGTTGCAGCGCCACCTCATCTGTTTACAAACATGCAGGAGGTCTTTAAGTTTGAAAATGCAAGCATCCAACTTGGATTTAGTCCCGACATTGGGATTGTACGTATAATAGGAGAGCGTCGAGAGTCAGGTGTGCGCATGAGGTTGAAAGTATGCGGGGATATGGTGGCTGCAGATGGCGCAGGACGAGATTAATTGGAGATCAGTGGGAGAGGTATTTGTCCTGCACTAGACATATTTGGGCTAATGATTATGATGATGATGATGATGATGATGATAAAGCAGTATTGCGATGGCTTTAGAACGTCCAGGAATGCTGGAATACCGTTTTACGGCGAGAGCCGCAACACCCCACCCCGAGTGGTGCAACTGAAGCCTGTCGTAGTAGTAAACATTCCGCAAGCCAAGGCCAAGAAGGAAGAAACGAAGAAAACAGAAGCCAAGCCAAGAAGAGAAGGGCGAGATGAGAGAAAGGACAGGCGAGAGAGAAGGAGAGGAAAATGGAGGGCATCACTGCTCTCGCCGAATGTTTTACTTAAGCCGTAGCCTAGCTTAACCAGTACTGCTTTCTCGGGCGGTCATTGCGTGAATGTGACCTTTTATGTACCTTTATTTACCACGCACGCAAAGTACATTTTACGGCCTTGAAAGCCAACAGGGGCTTGAGCGGCAGTGCCCGGCAGCTGAAAGGATCGAGATACAAAGAACAAAAATGCAAAATACAAAGAAAAGCAGAATACACATTTCAGTAACGTGACCTGAACTTTTGCAATGAAGTGCCCAAATGAGACATTTCTTTGATTTGTTTGCGAGAATTGCTGACACTAGGCGTATTCAAGCATACGGAAGCGTCTGCTAGGGAGACTCTTCCAGTTATAGCCTCACGTTGCCATTTTCAATTTAGCCAAGCGGTGGACGAGTAGTTTGGCCATCCGCCTCGTACGAGACAGGTGCAATGTTCGAACCCCATTGCCGACGTCCGCGCACCAGTTTTCCAGTTGGCTTTCCCTTGGCCTGGTGGCTTTGTCTAGACCGATATGCTCGGAAACAAGGCTGTGTGATCCTGCCTTGTGCCGGACAGTATTCGCTAGCCATGGCGTGCGCGTGTGGGCGCGTATTTGCCCGGTGTAAGACAAGAACTCTGTGGAGATTGGTAACGCGAGGCCCGCCAGGGCCTCAAAGTAGGCGCCTGAGAAGAGAATTAAAGATGTGAGGTGAGAGACACCGAGATGCAGGCTTGGGAAGGGGACCCAATAAAATCAGTTAAGCATTTCGCACAACCAGCGCCCTGATATTCGCCGCAGCAGGAGATGAGCGTTGGATTTTCTTCTTTTTCTTAGCTGGACAGCGTGCTTGGCTTTTTTCTGCGCTTTTGGTGCTTTACGCGCCGGCGCGTTCTTCCGCCTGTCCTGCTCGCTCCCTCGCGGCTTTCAATATTTGAAAGCACTGATGGCTATCACTGGGGTTATCACTGATGTTGACCCGGAGATAGATGACATGGACCTCCGGACGCTGATTAAATCTACGGCCCGGATAGTTGACATTCATCGTTTCGGCGGCCGCTCCAAGTGCGTCAAGCTAGTTTTTGAAACTGATTCTCTCCCATCCCTCGTCAAGGTGGGCTGTGTGAGGCATCCTGTCCGCTTGTATGTCCCAAGGCCTGTTAAGGGCCACAAGTGCAACAAGAGAGGTCGTGTGAGTGCTGTTTGCAGAAATGAGGTATCCTACCGTCGATGCGGCGGGATGCACCAGCATGACACCTGCACGACGGAGACTATAAAGTGCGCCAACTGCTCGGGTGCTCATGAAGCCACAGCTAAGGACTGCCCTAAGATGAAGAACGAAAGACTCATCCTGAAAATGATATGGTGAAGGACAATTCGACCCACCAAGAAGCGGCTGCGCGTATTCGTCGCCGGAAACATCGTTCCCGGCGGCGGCGTCCGGATCTACACAATACTATATATAGTCCAGCTGCACCAAAGTCGCACGAAGTATCAGCTCAGCCGGCACAGCAGCGTGAGCCTAAAAAGGATAACAAGACGCCTGCGACAGTGTCACATGTTTTTGCAGTGGCTTAGTCTGATGCGTTTGTGTTAACTTCCTCTGATGCTGAATGGCTCTGTCACCCAAGCACATCGCCCGGCAAGGCCAAGACTGGTTGCCTCTCCAGCTGACACTGCTTGCAAGCCCGAAGATCAAGATGTGAGCATTATGTTTAAAAGGCTTCTATGTTCAATGCGCGTGCTGCTTTCAGGCATTAACACGCATGCAGCAAAGGTTGTTGTGCAGTTTTTGGATGCACTTGAGCCGCTCTTGGCGGCATTGCAGTAATTCATTATGGCTCAACGAAAACCCACCTCCTCTGTGAAAATGCACGTGCGCCGCAGTGTAGTAGTGCAATGGAATGCCGAGGCCTACACGGTCGTGTGAGTGACTTCCGGCAACGTGTCCACAAGTACCGCTTCCCTGTGCTTGTTATATGTGAGCCCAACATGGTGTCTCCTTTCGGCCTTTCTAGGTACGTGCTGCTGTGGTCTCGCGAAGAAGACGAAACAAGCAAAGTGTTAGTTTGCATACGCCAAGACATTGCGCACGTCCACCAAGTCCTACAGCCACTCAACACAAACCATTACATCAATTTGACAGTCATGCTAAAAGGACGGATCTTTTCGAAGAAGCGTAGCTTGTTGGGCCAGTTGGTGCATGGTATGAGGAAAACCAGCGAAAAGGACGCATTCACAAGGAGGAGAAGTACACAGGACATCGGATAATCGGTGCTTGCATTCCACCTAGAGATGCGTTTGATACTTCGTACCTATATTCCGCTATCCAAAGTTGCACAGCTCCTCATATAATAGTGGGCGATTTTAATGCTCATCATCCTCAGTGGGGCGGTGCTGTTATGAATAACCGAGGCAGGAATCTGTTTGTCTTTTTGCACTCCCAGAATTTCGTCAATATCAACGATGGTTCACCTACGTTTCTGCGTGGCACGTCGTACAGCAGCTGCTTGGATCTGGCGTTTGTTTCAGCAAGTCTCCGGTCTTACGTCAGCTGATGCAGTGACGTGGAAACACATGGGAGTGACCACATTACGACGTATGTATGCGCACCTACTACTTCGTCTCGCGTGCGATATACAGACTGGCCTGCCTTTAGGACGTCCGTGGAGAATTCCTGTGTGGACCTCACAACACCGTCTAAAATAGAAGACCTGATTACATCCTCTCTAGGTGAGACCACGCGGTATATATGTGCACCTACGCCAGGATCTACTGTTGACGTGGAATTCGAAAGACTACGCGCAGTCCGTCGGCACGCCGAAAGGAAATACAGAACTAAATCCACGTATGATCTCGCTCTTTGTCGTCAAGCTCAACGACAAGTAAAACGCCACCTCGCGAGATTAGGGAGACAACGCTGGAGGCAGTTCTGTTCATCGCTGGACCCTCGCAAACCGCTGTCGCGTATTAGGCATGTAGCCAGGAGCTTGCGTTCACCCCCACAAGAACGGCATCCTTTCCATGCCCTGTCCATTTACCAACGCCGTAATAATGTAGAGGTAGCAGAGGAATTCTGGAAAATGGTTGTGGGAGCAACTCCGGTAGCATCAAACAGTTTGAAGGCTTTTGTGCCACCTTCACCAGATGACCACTACGACATGCTATTCACGATGCCTGAACTACAAGCTGCTCTTTTCTCGTGTAGGCGTGCATCTACATCTGGTCCTGACGGGATTTCGTACGCGTCTCTCTCTCACCTTGGCATGGAAGGCCGAACTGTGCTGCTCAGTTACTGCAGTGATACATGGGCTTCCGGAATCGTTCCAGAACACTAAAAGTTCAGCCGCCTGGTTGCTCTTTTGAAGCCTGGAAAGCCTCCTTATGAGCTTACCTCATACCGGCCAGCTGCACTAGCAAGCTGCGTCGGTAAGGTTATGGAGAGAATGGTGCTGGCGCGGCTAGAATGGTTTTTAGAGCAGAATTCTCTCTATCTGAACATGATGACCCGGTTCCGGCGTGGACGTTCTTCGATTGACAGCGTAATCGACCTCATATCGACAGTGGAACATGAAAAACGTAGTCACCGACTCGTCGCTGCTCTCTTCTTGGACATCAAAGGGGCCTACGATAATGTACTTCATGACGCCATCCCTGATGCCCTTGACGACATAGGTGTTGACGGTCGGATGTACTCGTGGATTGTGAGCTAGCTCAACGGCCGGTCCGTTTACATGTCTACGCCTGATGGAGAGACTACCCGTCATCAGGTTTGCCGTGGAGTTCCTCAGGGAGGAGTTCTCCGCCCAACCCTATTTAAAGTGGCATTGATTGGATTGGTGAGCGAACTTCCCACTCACATTCACATCAGTGCATATATGCTGATGGTATGTGCATCTGGGCTTCGGGTTCGACACGTCCGCAAATGCGCGCGAGATTACAACGTGCCGTGTCATCTACTTCAAGGTACCTACGACGTCAGGGTTTGCACTTAGCAGCTGAAAAATGTGCTGTGGTCGCATTCACGCACAAGTCTGTCAGCCGCTACCCGGTAACACTTCAAGGGGTTGCAATACCATACGTCTTCCACCACAGATTTTTGGGCATTATCACTGACCGCGACCTGTCATGGTCGAGGCATATAAATATGCTAAAGAAAAGACTCACTCTTTTTTGCCATGTGCTTCGCTATGTGGCAGGCATTAAATGGGGCCCAACGGAGCGCTTCTTGCTAAGACTTTACGATACTCTCTTTATAGGCTACATTCGTTACAGCCTTCCTGTACTCTCTACCATGAGTATTTCCTGCTTGCGGACATTAGAGAGTGTCCAAGCACAGGCGCTCAAGTTATGCCGCGGATTGCCACGTTGTGCCTCGAACAAAGGCACGATTGAGGAATCTCGTGCGTGCCCAATATCGATCTACCTGTCACACCAAAGACTTCGTGTATATTTACGCGCGCTTACACGGCACCGCTGTCACCCGCTGACGAAGATTTTTGATGAGCGACCGGACAGCAGTTTTGCACGTGCACTGCGCTTCCATCGATACGAATTGTCATCAGACTATGCCCTGCCGTATCATCCCTTGCAGCCACCATGGGTGATGGCTCAGCATTCAGTATGCCTGCGTGTCCCTGGCATAATCCAGAAATCTGTGATGCAGGTGAGCGGAGTGAACCGGCATACTCGTGCCTACGTCTGGTCAGAATATCAAAACTGTGTGCACGTCTACACGGATGGATCTGCGTCACCAAAGGCATCAACAGTCGCTTTCGTAATCCCCGCTCAGCATACGATTCGCAGATTCATTTTAAGACACAAATCTACTTCAACCACTGCATAGCTTGCGGGCTTTCGGGAAGCGATTCGCCACATCGGCGGAGATTCGCCTCAGGAGTGGTGCATTTTCACTGACTGTAAACCTGCGCTACAAATTTTGGGGTGCTACCTACGCCCCACCGCCTACCGAGCTCTGGCTCTTGATATCATTAGTCTCCTGCCATTTGCTCAGGAACAAGGCCACCGTATAGTGTTCCAGTGGGTCCCTGGACACTGCGGACTCGATGGAAATGAGACCGCCGACGCTGAAGCAAGGAGCGCCTTCAGCAGTGGCCTGCGTACAGCTGTGCCGTTCTCTAGACCGGACACCACTTGTCTCCTTTCGGAATCAATTAGGAGGGCGACGACTAGGTACTGGGCCCTGCCAGACACAACGGCTAGATCCGGCGATGACCTTTTCTGTTCCTCGCGGAATACCACGCCATATTGCATGCATAATACAGAGGTTACGTTTAAACGTCGCCTTCACGCGCAAATATTTACACTTAATCGGACAAGCGGATTCCCCGGACTGTACCACATGTGGCGTGCTAGAGACTGTAGAACATGTTTTAGTGTCGTGTCCAGCATATGCGCGTGAAAGACTCATGCTCGCATCTAGCTGCTTTGAAGTCTATGGACACAAGGCCCCTCTCGGTGGATTTGATCCTCGGCGCCTGGCCAGATTGTTTGAAAACTGTACAGACAACGCGAGTGCTCTCACGCTTTTTAAGCGACACGGACCTTGACTCGCGTTTGTGATGCTACAGAAACTGTGCCCTGTTTTTTATGTATTTTTTTTTCATCATCCTCCTCCCATCATCACCATCCGGCCCATCATGACCCTCTTTTTTCTCCTCTTACGTGTTCCCGGTACAGAGTAGCAGGCCAGATATTTAATTTTCAGGCCAACCTCTCTGCCTTTCCCGTCAATAAACCCTCCCCCCCCTCTCTCAATATTTGACCAGCCCGCTCTTCACCGGCCTCAGCGCCGCGTCCGACAGTCTTGGGCGCCTTCTCGTCTTCGTGTGTGGTTACTTGTAGCTGGCGTTGGCGACATAGGCGAGCCTTTTTTCTCTCTTGACTCATCCGGCCCCATTCCCCGCACGGCCAAGGTTCTTTTTGCTGGACACCATTTGGACGGAAAATTTTGGAATGTTTCAGAGAGGTTCGCCTTCGCGTTCATCACGGTTTACGGACGATGTTCGCCTCAGTGTGCCGAGAAAGGGAGCTAAAAATATGTAATGTTTAAAAGCTTTACCGTACCCTATCACCGAGTGTGATTCAAACCAACGCCGATCCAAACAGAGCAGTTTCAATTCCTGATACTTAAACCACTCGACCATCGCCGTATCCTGTTGCCTACGTGTTCTAATTAGCAACCTGTCGCGCTCCGTGTTCTAAAACCATAGTCTGCGTCATCTTTCACCCGTTATTTCTGCTACAGCGAACTAAAATGGGCAATGCAGTGGGTGAGGGACTCCTCACGACCATAGCGTCGTCTCCTGTAACGGCTGCGTTCCTAGTGCCTCTTTCGCGGGTGGACAATTTTTTTTACCCTAAATCCCCGTCGGCTCATTGGTTGCGTAAGCAAAAATACATATTTTGTCTCTTTTTTTGTGCCGGGCACACGGCGCAACGGCAGTTAGCATTTGTTTGCAGAAGAAGTCAGAAACTGCTCGGCAGCGGGTTCTGGTTCAAGACTGAGTGACTGCGACCAATGGCGAGAGCAACCACTCAAATGTGCCGCCTCTCCCGCGCAGCTCTTCTAGCACATCCGCGCTTCCAAATGCTCGTCGGCTGTAGTGATGAGCACATTTAATAGCGGCTAAATCGTCATCCTTCATCCATTCAGCGTGTGCTTTCAAACGCTCCATGGGCGCCAGTAGCGTTGCTGCCATGACCGTACAGTGCAGCCGCAGCTGTCCTGCCGACGGCAGCCTCATGGAGCCTCACGCGAAGTTGAGAAGCTGGCCTGCCGACGCGTCGCTAAGGCCGATGAAGATTGGATGAGCGCTACGGCGTGTCAAACAGCAAAAACAGCGGGAGACGCTGAGAGCATAACGTGCTGCTCAAGGAGAGACAGCAGTGGCTGAATGCGACGGCACATAAAAGAATCAAAAGCGGTGAGGGAAGCTGAGCGCGCTTGTCCTGCTAAGAAAAGCGGAAGATGGGGAGTAGCTCCTCAAGTCGCGAAGGCAGCCAGAGGACCACACGTGCTGCATTGATCGATGATCAGAAGAGGAAGAAGACAGGGGCGCTGCTGCTGAATACTTTATTGGGCTTCCAACGGTTCCAGCGCCTCCCACTACTTGAGCCATAATCCTCTCCTTGCTGTAGCAGATTTTCAACACCTGGCATTTCCTTCGAGTGTGCGGGTGTGCAGTTCAAGGAAATGTGAGTTGTCCATGACCCTCGTGCGCTGCAGAATACCACGACTAAATCTCTATGTCGCTCAGGGTTATCTCTGACCAACCTCTGTGACTCTTGTGGCGAAATTGAGTCAATAGATCACTTTTTCCTCTTTTGCCGGCGGTTCGCTTCTCTCCGTAGAACATACTTGGAGATCCCCCTCGCTCGACTCGGGCTACCTCTTTTATTCCGATCCTCCTCTCCTTTGGGGCAAGCACCAAGGGATATGCCTTGAAACCAGTGTGCGATTTTATTCACGGATATATAAGTGCATCAGGTAGATTCTTATGCTAGAATGTGAATTCACTGCTTTTTAATTTCTGTTTTTTTTTATCAGCATTTTTAATCAAATTCGAGTCTTCGTCACAAAATTATCCAATTACACCACTCCTTACCCATGTGTACGTTTGTATCAGCAATGCACCCTGGCCAATCCCTCGCCGTGGGTATGTGCCATTCAGGCTGAGGTCATCATCATCATCATCATCATCATGACTTGATTGATCGAAGGAGGCGTTACATCCTATGCATATACACTCCTCCTGGGGGAGTGGCCCTCAGTCTAGGGTTCCAGCGGACTGGGCTGCACGGCCCACTGGAGCGATCAGCCATTGCAGGCCCTCGCGACTAGTGCGTGTCGAGTGCTTACTCAGAAGGCTTCTGTTGGGGTGTAAGGTCCGACGAATGACTGGAGGTGCTGGTTGCTTTGGCAACTAGGCATCGGTGGAATGGTAGAGCGTGGGTTGTTACTGACAGACCTAGGGCAGAGTATCTGGTGGGATAGAATAGGTGACGTTGCAGGAGTTGGGGGAAGGCCTACCACAGAGTGCGACTTTCTTCCGAGAGGACGCTGTCACCTGGCGCCTTCTACAAACCCCAGCAGCCTAGACCCGGCCATGACCAAGGGCGGCCACTGCTATCTGTGAGCCGTCCTAGAATGCGCTATTGTCACTCTCGAGACAGATCCTGGCGGTATTACAGGCTTCTACGACGAGATACAAGATAGACAAGCTACGACAAGATAGATCAGTATTTTTCTGTTTTCAAATTTATTTCTTTAGCACTCTAAAAAGCGACTTGTGGAAGCAGTGGGAGGGAGCTCTAAGAAATATGATAGGATAGTGAACTCCAAATGTTAAAAAAACCTCTACACTTTGCTTCTAAGTTTCAGGTGGGGCCACGCCTTCCTTGCAAATAAAATATTGTAGCCAGTCGGTATAAATCAGCTCACAGCTGAGCTAATCACCGTTTTTTGTTACACAGGTGCCAGTAATCGTGGGCCGATATCAACGGCACCAATGGCATCAGCGAGTGAGAGCTCCACCACTAGAGCCGCTGGCCAAAGCAGGTACGGCTGGGATCACGTCGACTACTCGCGCCACTTCAGTGCATTGTTTTGTTTTCCTTGCTGATGAACGCTGTCTTACGTCATTTGCTAATATATTTTTCTTTATTGGCAATGTAATCAGCGGGAAGTACATGCACTCTGAAAACGAATAAGCCTATATGGGAGTAGAAGGGAATAAAAAGGGAGTAAGCTGTACTCTAGCACTCGCGATTTTAGGGGAGGGGTATGCTGCCCGTGTCCGAAGTATATTTCGGTCACTAAATATACGGAATGCTTACTCTTGGCAGCGAAGGCATATTTCCACTGCAAAGCATAGTAAATTGATGCATTTAGCAATGGGAGGAGGCCTTAAATGGGACACAAGAGGGCTTGAAGTTAGCAAACTGAGTAGGTTGAAACCTCAGTTATAACGTTTATAAGTTTTATAGCATCGCCTATTTTGAAGAGGGAATTTGTTTCCGTTGCCAACCGTAGGTATTCCGTATTTTTAGCGATAGAGATCTACTCCGGGGCTTGGGAATCTTGCCCTGTCCCTAAAAGGGAGTGCGTCAGAGGAGAGCTTACTTCCTTTTCACTCCTCTATAGGCTAATTCGTGTTTAGAGTGTTTTCTGGTGATCTTAATCCTCCTTTTCAACTGTATTGTGCTCGCTTAGAGTGCAACGACCTTCATTGGAGAAACAAAATTAAAATACCAGCACTTCGTCTCGACGCACTGAATGTCTGTTATAGACTTCCCCTTTCATCGTCAGTGTTCCGAATACGAACTGAAGGCAGTCGGCTTTGAATCTCCCAAGCCGTAACCGTAAGTCGCGCAAGTCTGGGGAGTTTTCAGCCCGCAGATGTTTTGTGCGTTCAGACACGGACGGATTCGAGCGAACTTCGTCCTTAGAGCGTGCGTGGTTAAGCTGTGCATTCTTAGAACGTGCGTGGTTAAGCTGTGCAGTCGAGCCCGGTTATATCGAACCATAATATATCGAATTATTGTTTGCATCAAACATTCAGGATATCCCCTTCAAAATTCCATGTAAAATTATAGCACTTTTTTTCGCGTTTTCCAACTTTCGTTAAGCGGAACATTCACTCTATCGAATGATGTGCCGTGCCTCTGCAAGCGCTTATGCGGACGGCAATTTTCGATCACTTATCGCGTGCGGAGACGGGTCAGTGCTATAGCTGTGAAACCGCGTGACGATTGAGGTGAACGTGGGGCACGCTTGAGCGTGGCCTTCGGTCTCTTGAACTCATTCTCCACGCCACGTCGCTGTCATGCGGTGAGGCCACCCTAGCTAATGTCCAGCGGCGACCCTCACCTGGTGTGCTTCGTTGCCGAAGGCGTTGTGGAAATCAACTGTGTCTTAATTTTAATGAGATTATTCTCTCTCTCTCTCTTTATATATATATATATATATATATATATATATATATATATATATATATATATATATATATATATATATATATATATATATATATATATATATATATATATATATATATCGTAACAGGATTAGATTAGGTAACAGGACAGGATTACCTGTCATATGATATGCAGTGGCTAGCTCCAAAGCACTGTCCGCAGCGGCTTCGATGCTGTAAACAGTGTCAATAAACGTTATTTGTTCCCCTAGACTGGCTCAGGGGTTATTCATCGTCTCTACACGATGGCGATGAAGCTTCTGATGACGCTCGCTCGCTTCAGATGGCAGAGCCATTGCGACGCCCATTGCAACTTCCAAGAGCGTTGCACTCCCGACAACAGTACCTCCCGGGTGGTCATGAGGTACGAGTGCTTCTTCGCAACTGGTTAGCCGGGGTCTGGAGATGTGAAAGTTGAACTGATGGTTCCTGTTCAGGAGGCGATGCGTTCTCGATCTCATGATCTACAGGAGCATGGTCTTGACCGCAGTTATCGGCACCCCTGACTTCTTAACTAGACGGTGTCGTCTCCGGCAACCGCTGCACGCCGCAGGTGCTCTTTGGTGTGCTTCTTGGGCTTCCCATCCTCAGCTGCGATTATGTACGACTTCGAGGAGTCCGCTGGACCTGTAACCACAGCGAGTCTCCACGTTCTCAGACGTGGGTCGTAGAAAACCACCTGGAAGCCTGTTGGCAGGTCAGGCAGTTTCCGTTATGATCGGTTGTATGCTGCCTGCTTGTTCCGCACTTGCTTGCGGCGACTCGTTACAACCTCGTTTGACACAGTCTTCGGTTTCATGTGACAATTTGGGATTGGAAGTAAAGTCTTTGTTTGTCGGCCCATCAGTCATTGAACCGGTGACTTCACTTAATGGTCTCTGGGTGTGTTGCGCCACTCTAGCAGTGCTTGACAGAAGCTAACCTTACTACGGCAGCACTGAACCAGTAGCTTCTTCGCTTACTGGACGGCGTGTTCCATCACTCTATTTGATCGCGGGTGATACGGGCTTGAAAATAATTAAACGTGCAGGCTGGCCATGAAGTCTCTGAACTCTCTGTTGCTGAATGATTTTTTTTTATGGTGGTTTAACGCCCCAAAGCGGCTCAGTCTATGAGAGACGCCATAGGGAAGGGCTCCGGAAATTTCGACCACCTGTGGTTCTTTAACGTGCACTGACATCGTACAGTACACGGGCCTCTAGAATTTCGCCTCCATCGAAATTCGACCACCGTGGCCGGGATCGAACCTGCGTCTTTCGGGTCAGCAGCCGAGTGCCGTAACCACTGAGCCACCGCGGCGGCTTAGCTGTTGAATGGGGGCCGTTGTCACTGCAGAGTCTCTGCGGTGGTCCATGCGTAGCAAATAAGTCAGTGCATGCCGAGATGATTGTTTACGCAGCGGTCGTACGCTACTCTTCCATTTCGAAAGAAAAATTAGTAGTAGTCCACCACGATAACGAATTCTTGGCCTTCATGATGAAAATCATCTACTCCCAACAGTTGTCATGGTAATGTAGGGACATCATGGCTTAGCAAAATCATTTTTGCATTTCTTTCCTTGTGCTTCTGGCACACCAAACATGAACGGGCCAGCGTCGCAATTTCACCCGTTATATTGGGCCAAAACATGACTTCTCGTGCTCTGTTCATATTTTTTTTCGCCTGTGTGTGCCGCATTAAGCAGGTTGAAAACTTGCGTTCATTTTTCATTCGGTACAACGAGCTTGTTACTACGCAAGACCAACCCTTGCTCAACGTGGATTTCCTCCCGGTACTTCCATAACACCTTCAGTTCATCAAGTACTTCATCTTTCGAGGCTGGAAGTGCTGGCATAGTTGCACCATTACTAGGTCATGGTCAGTTGCTTCGAGCATGGACTTTAGCTAGTCGTTCGAGATGGGGAGGTACGCGAGGGCATTTACAAAAACTGCTCTTCTACCTTGAGTGTCAGCCGGCTATGAAAACGCGACAGCGTATTTGCCATCACTAGCGTCCTGCATGCTCAGCTTGAATTGCACTGTAATTGGATACCTTTGTAGGGCTAAGCGCATGCGTTTAAGGCGAAGTGGGCATTCCGAGGAGGTGTTTTTTTTTAAATGACCTCGAGTGGTATGTAGTTCGACTCCACTGTGACGTCAGGCTGTCCGATGATATAACCATGAAATTTCTTGCAGCCATGAACGATGGGCCAATGTCTCTTTCTCAATTTGCGTATACTATTGTTGCGCGTCAGTGAGGGATCGGGACGAGTACGTAACTGGGTGTTTGTCTTGCAGTAAGACTGCGCCTAACCCGTGCTGACTGGCATCCACGGAAAATGTCACTGCCTTGCTTTGTTTGAAGTAGGCTTGAACTGGGGCTTCCGTCAGTGTTTGTCACTGTGCTTCAAAGCTCTTCTGTTGGCGCGCAGTCCACTCCAATGAGACTTCATTGCGTAACAGATCCCTCCGTGGAGCTGTAATAGAGTACATGCTCGGAATGAAACCTTGATACGAAGTTTACCATTCCCAGGAACATCTGCAATGACTTGCAGTTCGTCGGAACAGGGACAGCCAGAATATTTTGCAAGCATTGGGGGTCGATCTGGAGGCCTTCGGCTGTCAGAATGTGTCCCAGGTACCATACTTCTTGCTGCAGGAAGCAGCATTTCTTCATGTGCAGCTTCATGTGTCTGAAGCGTTCCAGCAAGTTGGGGAGGTTTGCGTCGTGCTCCTCTTGCGTGGTGCCACATACCGGAATGTCATCCATGACCACAAACACACCGTTCAGTTCCTCGAAAAGTCTGCATGGCGTGCTGGAACACTTCCGGAGCCGTCGAAATACTGAAGGGCATTCGTAGGAATTTGCGCCGACCATATGGTATGCTCACTATACACAAGTACGAGCTCTTGCGGTCCAGACTTATTTGACAAAATCCAGACGAAGCGTCAAGAGTCAAGAATTTTGCGTTGCTCAAGCCTGGAGTGTTTAGTACATTCATCAACACAGTCATGGGATACCGTTCGCGAAGCAGTCTTATTCAAATCTGTCGGGTCAAGGCCAATTCTGAGTTTTTTAGGCTTCATAACTACGACCATGTTGCTGCACCAATGTTCTCAGTGCAGTCCAGTTAAGCTTTGACTCGATCTCTTGAAACGACAGGTATTCGCCTCGGAAGCCACACTACTGGTTGCGCTCCTGGCTTCAGCTTCATATCATATTGGAGCCCATTCAGGTTTCTTAGGCCATGAAACATCAGCAAACTGTATACAGCCGCTTCGGAGAATTCACCACAACAAATAGTAGTGATCCTCGTGAAAGACCCGAGTTTTTCAAACATGGATACACTCAGTAATCGGGACGTCCATGTCACTCGCGACGAAACGAGCTGTGCACGCACGGCCACGACATTCCAGTTTCAGCGCTAGCTATATACTACGTCGTGCATGGCCAAAAACATAACGATGCATTTCTCTCAGTCAGCTGCAGCGTCAGTTTTGCAGTTGGCAGGTTTGCCCAGCGCTCGATTGGGGGTGGGGGGTGGCAAGGAGGCTGCAGCCTAGGGCTTCACCCCGGACAGTAGGAGAAGGGGGCCCATTTATTCTAACCTGCTTAGTATATGGAACCATGGGCAACGAAACTTCGAACGACATGTATGAATGCTAGAAAACCAGAACGAGCAGACGGGGCCCCCCGCCTAATGTAACAGCATGCGTTTACCCTGATCATTTGGGGAGAGCTTGTCGAGCTGCAAAAACAGGAATCCCCCGCCACCCCGGCGGGCCCTCTTTCTTACGAAGCGAGGTGCGTTTGCTTGGAAGAGTTTTCGTGGTTTCCTGTCAGTCCGTCTATCCAGTGCTGTCTGGAGAGGAGGGGCAAAGAGGAAACACCTAAAACATGTAATGTGGGATAAGGACCTAAATCTCTCTTGCCCCTCGTCACCACCACGCCACCCTCCACCTCTCAAATATTTCCGCCGCTGTCCTTCTCATAGGAAGGATGTGCTGCAGTACCCAACACTGCCTCCCGTTCGACTTTTCTTTACCGTGATGGTAATTTCGACGGGGGAGGATGAGTCTGATAGCAGATGATGATCAGTCTGATGGCAGAGTCTAGGCAGGAAAAAAAAGAAGACGTCACACGTGCTTTTGTCCGGGTGCCGTGGGGCATGGAATGTTCACTGTTCGGGCTAGGGTTGTGGAAGAGTGAAGGGGGAAGTTGGAGAGCTGGACACAAAGGCCTGTCTCTGCAGGGCCCATTCCTGCCTAGTGGCTGCGCACCCTCGCGCGCACTCGACGGAAAAAGTTGGTCAGACTGGTTGCCGATCGTTCCAGAAAGAAGTAGAAAAAGATGGCTCAGAGGCGACGGAGGGCGCGTAACTTCGCTCGCGCTAGGAGACGCCCTCTCCCCTTCGTTCTCGCACTCGGCGTCGACGGGGCGAAAGAGAAATCGAGGACCTCCCAGAACAGACGATTCCTCCTAGCCAATAGGAAGACGAGACCGGAACGGGAGAAGGAGTGAGTTTGTACGGAAAAGGAGGGAATTTGTACAAGGAACTCTATGCATATGTGAACACCTGCTTTGGCGCTATTAACAGACAGACGCGGCGCGCGTCTGTGAAAGGAAGTTGATCGCGGGCTGCGATTTAGCCCCGAGCCGCCGGTTAAGCTTGCATAAGCCCGCCCGCTGAGGAGCTCCCGGGGGACGCACCACTCTCGGCCAGCCACGGACCATCCAGGCAGCGTGCGCCAGTCATCGGGACGGCCGCCGTTGGACACCTGCGGTCGCGTCGGAGTGACGAAAGTGCCCGGTGCGATGAACAATTAGCATCAGTTCATGCGAAAATGCTCGGTCGGAAGCATAAAAGTGGTGCGTCTAAACGAAAGACGAAGTTAGAAAGAGAAGGGCGTGAAAAGAAGCTACCAAAGATGGTGACAAAGTACCTACTTAATGCATCTTCCGCGCAGCAGTATGATCGCTCTAACCAGAGTCCGTGTCAAACTCCCAATAGCACCGATTGTGCTTCTGTGGAGGACTTGCCAACTCCATCACCACGGTTTCCTGGCAAGAAGCAAGGTTTGACTCATCTTGGTTGTCTGGATCCTGTGAAAACGGTTCCAACCTCGGTCGTCCATATTTCTGAGCAACCGACGCTAACCGAGCCCTGTCCTGTTCCTGAGTCAGGAACGTCTATGCTACTCGGCCGGGCCCCTGCCACAGAGCTCCGGTGTTCGCTTCGGCACGCTCGATTTCTACTACTGCTGATCAACAGGTGCCAAACCTCCCCGATGAGCCTCCTTCTGACGAGCGCCAGGAAACAACACTAAGAACCGACTCACTTGTTTCCTGTTTGGCTTCAAATAATCATGTTCCCACCCACAAAGTGTGCCTCGAGAGGAGGAATGAGACGGCTTCTCGTTGCGGCAACAGAGAAGTACAGACACCCCCGCAGCAAGAGGTACGTTGCGAGATTCTCCGAAGCGACCCTGCTAAGTGGCCGGACGTTATTACTGACATCTTTCGGAGTGTATGCCTTGAGAAAGGGCCATTGTATTTTCAAAATCGGGCAGAAAATTTTCCGTTTTCCGAAAGGCAATAGAAAACTCAGAAACGCTATATGTCACCTCATCGTTTCGTGCGAAAGGCTGTAAATGGGGAGGCGCATACGAGCGACACAGGTTAATGCACTCGGAGTCCAAAGGTTCCGTTTACTGCTTCATGTGCAAACTATTTTCGATTTAAAGCAACCCCAGTGCTTTCACCACGCACGGCTTTTCTGATTGGAAAAGAGCAGAAGAAAAGGTTTTCGCACATGAAAATAGCGTCTAGCTACGGAACTGCGCGGCAGCATGGCTCGCCCGCTCTAACTCGAACAGCACAATTAACAAGGAACTGGTTAAGCATCTTGTCACTGAGACCGCTTACTGGACAGAGGCGTTGAAGCCCGTAGTCGTTGTAGTTAAGCTTCCAGCTGAGCGCAATCTAGCGTTCAGGGGCAGTGAGGAGATTTTTGATTCACCGAGAAATGGCAATTATATGGGAGTACTTGAGGCCATTGGCAAGTTTGATCCCTTTCTAGAGGAGCACATCAAACGCTACGGTAACAAAGGAAAAGGTCACCCATCGTATCTGTAAAAAACCATTTGTGATGAATTTATCGAGCATATGGCAAAGGCTGTCAAGGAACGTCTCGTTGACGAAGTGAAACGCGCACAATACTTCTCTTTAATTGTTGATTCGACTCCACACCTTACTCATGTTTATCAGCTGTCAGCTGTTTTACGAGACTTTAAATGGGAAAATCTACGAATGCTTTCTTGGATTTGTTCCCATCGAATCGCATACCGACTTGTATCTTTTCGATACCGTGATGTCCCTCTCGACAACCAGTGGCATCTCAACTGATGATTGTAGGGGCCAAGCTTATGATAATGCGAGTAATATGTCAGGAAAATGCAAAGGACCGCAAGCTCAAATCGAACACCTAAACGAATAGGCAGTCTACGTCCCGTGTGCTGGTCATTCACTGAACTTAGTTGACGCGTGTAGCGTTCACAGTTGCCTTGAGGCAGTCAACCTTTTCACTGTAATTCAGAGACTGTATGTGTTCTTTGCTGCCTCACCTAAGCGATGGAGGTATCCTTTGGACAGCATGGGCGGAACAGGCCAGCAGCTTGTTCTGAAAAGTCTCTCTGAGACCAGGTGGTCAAGACACGCTGAATCATGTAAGGCCATTCTGAAAAATTTCAATGTAGTCTTGTGTTGCCTTGAAGCTATATCAAAGAACGAGGAAGAAAACGGTGACACTAGGAACGAAGCGCACTCTCTCTTCAAGAAAATGACAAAACTAGAGACTGCATTCATGGCGATTTTCTGGAGTGAAATCTTGGAGCGATTTGACAAAACGAGCGTAGGTAGCACTTCAGAAACCAGGCCTAGACATTTCAACTGCTGTAGACCTGCTGAGCTCTCTAGAAGGCTTTGTTAATTATTTGCGACCTCTTTTTGATACTTTCGAAGAGAAAGCACGCACGCTAAATACCAATCAATGTTATCACGATGAAGGCAAACGCGTCGTTTTGAGCAAGCACCCGGACGGACAAAGCGATAGTGGGCTACAAGGTAGAAAAAGTTTATCGTAGAGACCTACAATGTTGTACTTGAAAGTCTAGGCTCTGCTTTGGGAGTGCGAAAGGCTGCCTACACTGAACTCTGCGAAAGGTTCGGATTCTTAAAATTGCTTACAGAAGTTGGGATCGAGGCCTCTCTGGCACAGCAGGCTGAGAAGTTGGTGAGAACCTACAAAAATAATTTGGAGCCAGCATTTTCCGCTGAAATAGTTCACTTTGTGAACTTTCTGCCCAACTGTGTGTGCCAAGACACGAGTCTCCCTGGGAATAATGATGTTGCTGCACGAAAGAAAGCTTATTGATGTGTTTCCGAACCTTTCTATTGCTTTGCGAATGTACTTAAGCATACCCGTGGCAAACTGTGAGATCGAACGATCGTTTTCCAAGTTGTCGCTGATAAAAAATCGCCTTCGTTCGAGCCTTCTTGACGACAAGGTGAACTCGCTTGCTATCATGTCCATTGAAAGTGACCTCCTCCGTGATCTATCCTTCGAACAGACTACATCTGATTTCGCCAAAACGAAGGCGCGAAAAATGCCATTTTAAAAGAGGACTGTTTGCGCTATACATGGATAATTCCAATAAGTTCGTTTTGCCGCCTCCCAGCCTCCACGTTGCCAATGAAATGCTGAGGAGTCTAATTCAAGATATGCAAATCTTCGTTGTTCGTCTCTTGTTTGTTCTTCTTGTGATATTTAGCGTGCTTATAAAGAACTGTATTTTTGTTGTTTTCGATAGTGCCACGTTTATATGGTGCCGTCCTTGCTTGTCTTACCTGCAACGAAAATATTTTCAAATAATGTTTTGTAATTATAGTTGGTAAGTTTCATCTGTATTCTAGTGCATTTTTATGGTGTTTGTATTGCCTTAAGTATTGTATATATCTATTGCTTATTTATAGAGTAACGTGTATAACGATTACTGCAGTCTGATGCTTGAATTTTAATAAAGAATGTTTTGGATACAACCATGCGTCTCCTCAGGGGATTAAACTTAGTGATGCAAACAAACCTAGCTTCAGAAGGATCGACATCTGAGCTGTGTTGTCTTTTCTACGTTATTGTTCGTCTTGAGTGCACTAAACTTTTCCTTGAAGCCTAGCTTTTGCTGAAAACAGAATGCAGATAAATCACAAAGTGAACATTTGTGTTCGTGTTTACAACAGCGCGCGTTTCAAGCAAGTTTTGTTGTTTTCCTTATAATAATAGCAATAATAATAATCCCGTTGATTGCACTTCGTTCTTTTTAATTTGGTGGAATTAAAATGAAACATGGCATATTTCCAGTATCGTAGAAGGCGACGGGGGGGGGGGGGATCAGTATAGGGAAAGGGGGCCTGCATGCGCATTAGCCCAGGGCCCCAATTTTTCTTTATCCGGCCCTGGGTTTGCCACCAGTCAGAACTTGCGCGGACCATGCATTTTTGCTCGACAGCGACGCAATTTGGACTATTTGTAGAAAGTATTCTTCACTCTCGGCGTGAAATTCCTTTTCGAGTTTTTGTTCTGGCGGTCGCTTCCATTGCTTAGCCTCTTTCATGCATGCTTTGGCGAAGTGGTTGTAACCGCCGAAATTCTTAAAGCGCTTGCGTACAGCAAGTGATACATGGTTATCTGTAGCAAATCCACCCTTGGCGCAAATTGAAGTCGCGCCAATGCGGTTAACGACCGGTGGATGACTCGAATCCTTCACTCGTTGCATCTTTTCACAATGAAATTGCATGGCCTTGTTCTCAAGCGCGGCACGTTTCAAAGGCTTTAGCGTATGACGGGTTGCCTGAGCTCAACTTCTGCTGTAGCAACTTTTTTTTGATGCCCGAGATGATTCCACCTCGAGGCATGCGGTTCTCCAGCGCGCCAAACTCGCAACGACCTGGCAACAGCCTCAGCTCGGTGAGCCATTAAGTTTCGCCTTCTCTCTGGTCGCGCGTCCCGAAGCAGAATTCGTCCGCGTCAGGTTTTTCATGGGCTGGTAGTAGCTCTCAAAATTTTCAGTCAGGACATCAACGTCGTTGCGTTCCTCATCAGGACCGAACTGAAACGTTGCAGAGGCTTTTTCCGCTTCTTTTACAATCGTCACCAGAAGCGTGGTTGCATGTACCGCTTTCCACTGCTGCGTGAGCACGGCAGCAGCAGCGAAAAGTTTAAAGTCACGCTTCCACGCTCGCCAGTGATGCCGCACATCCCCCGTGGTGTCCAATGGCTTTGGCGAAGGAAGGAGCGACGACGGGCCTTAAGGCACTGTGGGAGCTACCAGCCCACGCTTCCATTGGCGGGTTCCGCAACACTTCTGACACATGTAAACAGACTAACGTCCAGGGGAACAAATAACGTTTATTGACAGACTCTGGGTAGGGTGCCATGTGTGTTCATAGACTGTACGCGATGGCGATACGGCTTGTGATGACGCTCGGTCGCTACAGATGGCAGCGCCGTTGCGACGCTGATTAGAGATGCGAAGCAGGTTAGGGCTAGCAACGCCTAGCGAGCGTAGCGCTGCCAGCACGCCAGCAGGCGGCACGTCGCTGCGAGAAGCGTGCTACCAATGTAAGAGTTCAACGCATTCTTACTAGCCATTTTTTATGTCGAATAATGGCTATATCAAAATATTTCGCGGTCCCCTTCGAATTCGATATATCCGTGCTCGGCTGTATCCCTTGTACGATTTCCCTTTATTGGAAACCGTGTAGCTGTATTACTTCATGGCAAATCAGCCCTACACCTTATGTCTCTTATCCACTCATTTTCGCCCACATGTAAGCTATATGCAATGAGAAATCCTATGGCATCACCCGGAACGCTGTACGACAACGGCCGCTTGATGACGTCACGTTAATTGTCTTGCCATCCCTGGGGTTTTCTGTACCATCTGCGAGTACGCGCACACTAACACACGCCGCAGGCACGTATTCAAGGGGGGGGGGTGAAATCGCGCTCATCCCCCCATCCCTGCCAGCAGTTCTATTAAGGCATGGGCCCTTCCCCCCCCCAGGCTTCGGCGTATACATCTGCCTCGGGCCCTTCCCGAAAAAACATTTTGGCTACGTGCCTCACACGCCGCTTTCTTCCCTCGTAATGGGGCTAGTAGTGATTTCGCATTAAAATCCCTACCGAATACTGAGCAGTACTACGCCATTATAAACTCCGCCCCTGTGCTGCTTACACTAAGAACAACTGTTATGGCAGGCAGCGCGCAATCTGAAATTGCGCGAGAATTAAACGGCATGCCGCACACTATGACAACTGCGCTTTTTGCAACAGCAGTGAAATATGGCGAGGTTTTTCAAACCAACTGGCTTTGCTTTCGACCCCTTCTCATTTTGTTTTTTCGACGGACACCACCCGGGCTAGCCTGCACGCTGCTCTGCACTACTCTATACGGGTGAAAAAGCACGTGACTTGCTGCGTCGCCGAGTGACGCGTGCTCGTCGGTGTGGCTGCGCGCGCTTCACTGCCGCGCGATTACGGCTTGACGCGCTACGATGAACGTAATTAGCTGCGCTGCATCGACGAGCAAACTAGTGTTTTTTATATTCTATAAACTGATAGGTCTATTACTAAAGGCGGGCAACTACTATTTAATTAGTACCACGTGTATAAGTCTACAAGTTGAAGGTATACGCTTTCTAAGGAACGGGGTTCGCGAGCCATGGTCTCGCCCAACGAGCGCCATCCACTGTCAGCATAAAAGATACCGGTTTATTCAGAACCAAACGAACGCTTTAGACGCGACACAGCAGGGAACGTAGCGGCGGAGCAGAACATGCCATCTAGGCTCTCAACAGCGCAATGCTCGGACTGCAACAAAACGGGAGTTAAGACCAGAGCGCGGCAAAACAAACACACTGAGGCGCGAGTAGGACGAAGCGGCACAGAAATAGGGGTGCGGCCTCGAAGTGGCTTAAGAAACCAGGCTGCTCGCGCAGCAGCGACTCTCACCAAACAGCTGGTCCGTCTTCGGAGGTGCCGCTTCCATTTTCTGTCTTCATCCTGGTAAGGTGCCTCTTCGTCGTTCGTGCACATCGCGACGGCTCGTGCTGGCCGACCGCCGGAAGAGTGACCGCTACTGACCGCTAAAGTCACTGGAACGGGACCAGTGACTTTAGTGACCGCGTCCCAGCAGCGCCCTCTCCGGAAACCCCCCTGGCGCGCTGCTTTCGCCGCCCTTATCGCGCAGCGATCACATGCCACATCTCGGGAGCAGCAGTCCTGCCATGCGCAGTTGCGAAGACAGCGCGCGCAGTTTAAATGGATAAAAATGGGCCGTAGAGCCCCACAAAGTAAGAAAGCTTACAGTTCGAGTTTATGGGATTATGGGGGTTTAATGTCCCAAAGCGACTCATGCTATGAGGGACGCCGCAGTGAAGGGCTCCGGAAATTTCGACCACCTGGGGGTACTTTAACGTGCGCTGATGTCGCACAGTACACGGTCTTTTAGAATTTCGCCTCCGTCGAAATGCGACCACCGCGGCCGGGGTGGAAACCCGCGTCTTTCGGGTCTGCAGCCGAGCGCCATAACCACTGAGCCACCGCGGCGACGTAGGTAGAATTGTTGTCAGAGAACTAGCGTGAGTTAACGACATCCAAGCTGAAACCGTAGACTTCGACACGAATGGTTTGTTGGAGGACCAGAGTGGATTTCAGGTGAAGGAAATGTCAGACGGAGAGAAACGAGCGATTAAGTCGGCTGGGATAAGGCAGCCGTGGTTGGCGGGATGATTGGAATGCAATGGGAGAGGCCTTCGCACTTCAGTGAGTGGAATTCGGCTTTTGCTGTTGACGAGAATTAAAGTTTATGTTACGGCCTGTTATTTATCACGTTAACACGACTCGTGTAGAACCGTATGGTTCGGTTACAGTCGAACTATATGAAGGAAACCAACAGCGCAACGGCACACGGCCCAAGAAGAGAGCAGAGAGAAGAGCAGAAATGGACACAACATAGCGCTGCACTGACAACTGGCATTCATTTGGCGGGGTGCGCATATAAATACACTTGAAGCAACCAAAGATAATGAATTAAAACCACCGCAATGAGCGCACTCATGCACCAGGAACCCCACGAGGCAACAACGGCTAAGTCATACAGTTCAAGAAACGAAATTCTTTTCCCGATAACGATATCGATGGGGCACTTAAACAGCTATCACCTACTTCTTGATCTCCATGTCTTCAATTATTTCTCGACGCAGCTGATCATTGTTTCATGCAACAATTCGGCAATTTTCGGACTGCGGGATGCACTTGCAATCACGACAATGGATACTAAGGTTACGGGAATATACATTTTCAACACTCTTGCGGTGCAGCCTGAGCCTATCATTTAGGCACTGCCCCGCCAGGCCAATATAATAACTGTTACATGGGAGAGATACACAAGGTTTTTTTTGGACGCTCACATTCTGTTCATATTTTTCGGTTTGGCTTAGGTTTGGTTTCTGGGGTTTAACGTCCCAGAGCGACTCCGGCTATGAGGGACGCCGTAGTGGAGGGCTCTGGAAATTTCGACCACCTGGGGTTCTTTAACGTGCACTGACATCGCACAGTACACATGCCTTTAGAATTTCGCCTCCATCGAAATGCGACTACCACGGCCGGGATCGAACCCGCGTCTTTCGGGTCAGCAGCCGAGCGCCACAACCACTGAGCCACCGCGGCGGCTTGTTCACGCTTTTTCGTGCACTCGGGGATTGTTTTTCCAGGGTTGTTGACGCGCATACACAAACTTGCTAGCTAGCACAGCTTCAAGTTAACGACCCTTTTCAGGTTAAGAATTCTGACGCCGTAATTAGCTCCCTAAACGACTATCATGACAAGGCGCGCTGAGCGCTTTTTCTATTGACGTGAAGGACTCGAAACCCCATGACAAACTCCTTGTGTGCGTTGGTGACGTCATTGAAAAACATTCAGCCGTTCGTTTTCAAAAACACAGCCGGGATGTCACTCGGTAATTTTTTAGAATTATTATTCTACCTTGAATCTGCGTATACAGAGTGGGAAGGCCAATTTTTTATCCAAAAGTAGGGAATATGGATAGGTTGTTCTATTGCTCCAGTTTTGAGTGATTTCTTTTTATCAGTGCATGACTGATTACTACAAGGCCGCCTTGAGGACACATCTGCAGAGAAAGTTGGCTGTTATGTGGATGCCTCTCTTTTTTTGCGTACCTGTCACCGTGAAGGGCTCCGCACGGAAGTGTCTGAAGCTCCATCCGCCTGTCAAATTGCAAGGCTATTGCACAATACAGACCCATCCCCAATCCCGAGTGGCATCCCTCGTCGCCAAATCCATCACTGCGATCTCCCACACCCTGAAACAAGACGGCCTCGACCACACCCTAATCGAGATTGTTCCCCAAAAGAGCAGAAAACAGAACACTCATTCTCAATGTTTATAGCCTCCCTGAGCAGAAGCATGCCTCATTTGGTGCTCCCTTCTTAGAGTGTCACCGTTCGGCACAGCGCAATCGCCTGGTGGTCCTGGGAGACTTCAACGCCTCCCACACTGCATGGGCCTACAGCACCGATACGGCTAAAGGGGCCTTGCTACAGGACACAATAGATGCACTAGGACTAAATCTCCTCACTGATTCCACCTCACCAACCGCCTGGAAAACCGCATATCCCGTGATACCTCCCGCGATCTCACTTTCACCCGGAACTTTCAACGAGCTACCTGGACCAACCTAGGGGAGGCCCTAGGAAGCGACCATTTCATCCCGTCGGTCAGTATCACGTCCCCTCAACACCGAAAACCAATGGGCGCCATCCGAATTACGGACCAGAATCAATTCCGGGTGACCATCATCTATAAAATCATCATCCATAAAATGGACCCAACCCCTTACGAGCATCACTCCAAACATACCCGCAGCCTCCAACTCACTCAAGAATACCGCTCAGCTGACAACAACCCCTACGCCACTGGGAGGCATGGCATGGCCTCCTCGATCGTAGATGGCGACGACAAAAGCACAATCGCACACTCAAGCGCCGCATAGCACGCTTCACGGAGCAAGCCCAAGAATACGCCTCCCAGTTGTCCACCCAAAATTGGCTCCGGTTTTGTGGTTTTCTCAAGGGTACACTAAGCACATCCAAAAGATGGTCCATCCACAGGGGCCTCCTCAACCCGGACACCACCAGAAACACCACCCATCGCACCGTGCAGACCATAGCCCATACCTATAAGGGTTCCTACCAAGCTCTGCTCGACGAGCTTCACAGACAATACTTTGGTACCTACCACCCGCCCTCAGCCATTGTTCCATACGTCGTCCTCCCCAACCCATAATTGGATGCCTCCATCAGCTATTAGGATGTCTATGCCGCAGTGCGGTCGGCCACCAGGTCTAGCGCCCCCGGAGCGGACAAAATTACTAATGCCAGCATGCGTAACCTCTCCAGCGAAAACATTCAAACCTTCAAGACATACCTGAATGAGCAACTATGAATTCCTGGCAACCTCCTTCCAGAGTGTAAACACGCGGAGATCATGCTCATCCCCAAACCCAACAAGCCTCCCTCTATTAAGGCACACCGCCCCATCTCCTTCACGTCTTGCCGCAACAAGATCTATGAACGGGTCATTCATAACCGTCTCCAAAACCATATTGAGGCTAAGAACCTCTTTCCCTCGTACATGCTTGGTTTCCGCCCCGGACTTTCCGCCCAAGACGCCTTTCTCGTGCTCCAAAAAGATGTACTCATGGGCATCCCATCTGGAGGCGAACGCCTTCTCCTCACCCTGGATATCAAGGGGGCATTTGACAACATCGCCGACACAGCCATCCTGAACTGTCTCAATCATACCAACTGCTGCACGCTCATCAGTACATCACCGCCTTCCTCTCCAACCGCACCGCCACAATCGACACGGGCACCACACGATTACAACCCTTCGACACTCCTAATAAGGGAACCCTGCAAGGAGTGGTCCTCTACCCCCTCCTTTTTAATATGGCTATGAACCCCTTGGCCCACCAACAAACTGCTCAAAAGGACATCGGCTACACCATGTATGCAGATGATATTACATTATGGTCTACTCGGGGCTCCCTCGCGGCCAAGGAAGAGGTTCTTCAAAAAACTCACAGCACGGTTACGACTATGTAACGCGAGATGCAGCGATAGCTGTTTAGGCGTTTAGTCACGTGACCACTGGTGTAGTGGTCACATGATGCACCCCTGTACTGGCAGGCGGCTGTTGCAAACAGAGCCACCTGTAGGCTTATGCGACCCAGGTTGACCGGCGCAACGACGCCGACGGCGACGAGAAAGTCAGGGACGGGCGCCTAACAACTATCGCTGTAAAGGCCATCCCAACCATCGAGTATTTCGTCACCAACAGCGGCATGCAATGTGCCCCGGAAAAAAATGAAGTCATTCGAATACACTAACCCCGCTGCAAGTCCCCTGGCCCTATCCGCCACCGAATCCATGACCGTCTCATTGAGGAACACCTGCTTATCCGAGTCCTCGGCGTCTGTGTTCAACGCGACGGCAAACCCACCCATGCCCTGCAGACCCTCCACACCTTGGTTCTCAACATCACCCGCATGATCCGCCGCACAGCGGGGCACAGAAAAGGCATACGCGAAGAGGACATTCTCCGACTCGTCAAGTCCCTTGCCATCAGCCGCATTCAGTACAGCCTTCCCTACCTCCACCTCACCAAGACCAACGAATACAAGGATGAGGTCCTAATCTGCACACTTTTCAAACCGCTCTCCGACTCCCCATGTGCTCGTCAACATCTCGACGGATGACTAGGCATCCACATCTTCGATGAAATCCTAGATGCGGTCCTCTCCTGCCAACGCACGCGCTTACTCACTGCCTCCGCGGAGCGGGCCATCCTCCAACACATCGGGGATCCCCAAGCAACCCAAACACTCGCCCTCGCAAGAATACTGCCCCCCACCATCCGCACCCACCTTTGCCCAAGCCCTATTCCAAGACACATGCACCATGAACTCCAAAATGCTAGGAGACAAGCCCGACTCCGGCGTCTGCGAAGGCAGTACGGGCACGATTCTACCGCTGTCTTCGTTGACATCGCCTCCTATGCCCACCCACAGACGTTCGCCTGTTTTGCCGTAGGCAGCACCAACACTCCACTTCTGGCAGCCTCTGTCCGAGCCCCAGACCCAACCGGCGCTGAAGCGATCGCCATCGCCCTAAAAATGAATGACACCAACTACAACAGTGCTCACGTATTCACAGACTCTCAAGCCGTGTGTCAAGCGTATACAAGAGGTCGTGTCTCAAGACAGGCGCTACGCTTCCTGGAACACACTCTCCATCAAAACCAAGTCATCACCTGAGTCCCCGGCCACGAGCTCCTTGATGGCAATGTCAGGGAGGACACCTCACCTCGAGAATATACTCACCGAGCGGGACCATCCCCTCCTGCCCTATACGCCGTATCCTCCCACTTCATCACCCGTCTCGAAGTCCAACGCCTTAATAGACGCCTCTACCCTCTCCCTCATCCCTCTCCTCTGAAGACTCCTGCCTCCTATGGCGTCTTCAAACACCTATCCCGACCTACACCACTTACATGTCCTACACCCAACACAAAGAAGACAAATGTTCATGGGGAAGGAATGAGAGGGCACAACCAATTTTAATGGCTGCCATACTGAATTCGAGAAACCGAAACTATGCCGCCATTTCGTCCCCTGACGTCATACTCACATAGTTCCACCTCTATCCACCATATTGGACCATGACGTCATCACCGACACTCGGCAGGTGGTTGTTCCTACAATGCTATTGTAGACGGCGCTACAAGTCTCAGTGCGAGATGTGATGTTTTCTAGTTGCTGCCGCAGATGGCGCTGAGATCTCAAGGTGGTAGCAGACCCCACGAAATCTCGGAACGTGATGAGTAGTTGCTGCCGCAGATGGCGCTGTGATCTCAGTATGGCTAGGTGGTTTGAGCCACCGCCCGATTTAAAGGGTTCAGCCTTATCCATCAACCTTATCCATCAGCCTTATTATCAGCCTTATCGGCAGCAGACCCCACGAAATCTCGAAACGTGATGAGTTAGAACTAATGTTCTTAAAAAGTTTTGCAAGTACCCGGATTACGCGGGCCTACCCCAGACCGAGCTTGACGCCCTTATTACAGAATCAGAATTTAGCGCCGCCCTATTGAAATTGGTATACCGCTCCCGGAGACGATCAAATTACCAATGCAGCTATCCGAAATCTTTACGATGCTTCCATGTCTGACTTAGTCAACTACTTTAACGAATGTTGGGAGGCAGGTACTCTTCCTGCCTCGTGGAAGCATAGAAAAATCATCTTTATTCCAAAACCCCACAAGCCTATCACCCTAGAAAACATCCGCCCCATTTCTCTTACATCCTGTCTAGGTAAGGTCTTCGAGCACATAATTCTTGCTCGGCTAACAACGTACATGGAAGACAACCACCTTTTCCCCCACAGTATGCTCGGCTTTCGTGCGCATCTATCTGCGCAGGACGCCCTACTTCGAATTACGGATGACGTGCTTGATGATACCGTCCCTCACCACACTAAAGCTATCCTGGCAGTTGACCTCACCAAGGCATTTGACAAAATTCGACACGATGCCATCTTACAGAAACTACAGGTTCTACAGGTAGGCCATAAAACCTACAACTACGCTCGCGCCTTTCTCTCGGGCCGCACTGCCTCCCTGCACATAGATCAGATTACCACATTCCCTTATACACTCGGAGAGCTCGGAACCCCTCAAGGGGCTGTCCTTTCTCCCCTTTTCTTTAACATTTCTCTCATCCCTTTAGCTCACAATCTGGCTCTAATCCCACACCTAAAGAATACCCTGTACGCTAATGATATTACCACATGAACCACTCATGGCTCTGACGGGGAAATTGAGGAAACTCTTAAGTTAGCAGCAGACACCATCTCCTCTCACGCGTCATCCATCGGGCTCGAATGTTTCCCCTCTAAGTCTGCGCTCTTCCTAATTAGACCAAAATCTGGCGCTAACTCGCCCATCCAAATCGCTTTAAAAGGATCCCCTGTCCCCATCACACCCGCCCTCCGCATCCTTGGCCTGCACAGGATTCTGGACGAAATGAACATACCGTTAAAAGGCTCAAGGCCTCCACGTAATCCGTGTTGCACCTTCTACGCCGAGTATCCTCCCTTAACAAGGGTTTAGATGAAGCGGACGACATGAAAGTAGAGCATGCATTTACGCTTAGCTGTATTCTATACGAAACCCTTATTTCAAATTGAACAGCACGGAAACCGAACGCGTGAACGCCATAATCCGCCTTGCGACTAAGGCAGCCCTAAACCTACCTCGTAGCACTAGCACAGCCAAACTCCTGGCACTAGGCACGCATAATACCATTCAGGAACTAGTTGACGCGCACCTTCAGACACAGTACCTTAGACTTGCCGCGAGCGCCACTGGCCGTCATATACTCTCCTCCCTTCGCATCAACATACCCGCTAACCAGTCAATCCTTATAGCCATCCCTCGACACATCCGTACACCTCTCGTTGTGAAACCCCTTCCTTGAAACGTCCATCCCCAATATCATATCCCTCGCCGCGTAGCTCGCGCTAATGCCGTCCATAAGTATTATGGACAAGCCCACGATGCCGTTTGGGTAGACGCCGCATGTACAGCGCATGAAGCCGTAGCAGTTGCCTACAATCAAACCCTACTCTGCCCCCTAACACACCGTCTTCCCTCGGGCACTACGCCCGAGGAGGTAGAGGAGACCACCATCGCCCTAGCCCTTGCACATTCGGACGCCAAATACATCTCAGCGACTCCAAAACGGCTCTGTTCAACTTTGCCAGGGGCAGGATTCACACCCCTGCCTGGCAATTGTTGAACACCTCTACCCAAAATTTTCCGCGCGGGGTAGAGCTCCAGTGGGTGCCGGCTCACTCTGGGAAGCCTGGATACGAGGCTGCCGATAAATTGGCCCGAGGTTTGATTTGCCGGAGTCAGGACAGTCTCGATCCAGGGTTCTCGAGGGAGCGGGCGCACACCTTTGCAGAGCTCAAACAAATATCCCGTTTGGACCGTCGGACGTACCCTTTCCCCACCCCTCTCTTACGCACTCCCAACAGATCCTCTTCAGACGCCTCCAGGCTCGCTCTCTGTCATGCCCTAAGCTGTTATCCCACTACTGTGGCACGTCCCCTGCATGCTCCCTATGCGGTGACCCCCACGCTACACTCTTCCACATCTTTTTCGGCTGCCCTACTGACCCTCCCCCGCAGGGGCAGCACGCCATCTCGAGCTTGGAGGACTGGGAGGTCCTGCTCACGTCTGCAGACAGGACATCGCAGCTTGCTGCGGTGACTCGGGCTGCCGACGCCATGTCCCGACATGACCTACATGAGGCAGTTCGGGATCGCGCAGTGGCCCAGGGACCCAGCAGGGTCTAAAACTCACTTGCAGAAATAATTTTTTTCTGTCTGTCTGTTTTAAAAAGTTAGAAAATAGTCAGAGTGAACTTTGTTTTTTCGGCTTCGGAAAAGCTACAAGTTTGCGTATGCGCGCTAGTAACCCTGGGAAAACAAACCCCGAGTGCAAGAAAAAGCACGATCAGAAATTTGTGAAGTGTCAAAAAAATCACGAGTGTTCAATCCCTCTCCCATGTAACTTATTATATTGGCCAGGCGGGGCAATGCCTAAATGATAGGCTCAGGCTGCACCGCAACAGTGTTGAAAATGTATATTCTCGTAACCTTAGTATCCATTGTCGTGATTGCAATTGCATCCCGCAGTCCGAAAATTGCCGAATTGTTGCATGAAACAAAGATCAGCTGCGTCGAGAAATAATTGAAGACATGGAGATCAAGAAGTAGGGTGATAGCTGTGTAAGTGCCCCGTCGATATCTTTATGGGGAAAAGAATTTCGTTTCTTGAACTGTAGGACTTAGCCGTTGTTGTCTTGCGGGGTTCCTGGTGCATGAGTGCGCTCATTGCAGTGGTTTTCATTAATTTTTTGTTGTTGCCATACGTGTATTTATATGAACAGAACCAAATGAATGCCAGTTGTTAATGCAGCGCTGCTGTGTCCGTTTCTACTCTTCCCTCTGCGGTCTTAGGCTGAGTGCCGTTGAGCTGTTTCATGCCCATCATAAGGAAATTGTGTGTGCGTTTTTTTTAATTTGTGGTGTTGAGCAATAGTAAATTATGAATGTAAACATTTTTTCTTGAAATATATTTGATTAGAAAGTAGCAGAAAAAAAAGTACCGCATGCCACGACCTTCGCATGTCCACTCCTCCGTACCTCTTTATTGGCTTTCTTCATACGTATGTCACAACGAGCCCCTCGTTCTGTTACCCCTGTTTTCCTGCTAACCAGCTATTTTAGATTTTAAAAAGTCACCTTTTAAACTGCTATATATAGTAAGATACAACTCAAGATCGAAGCGACAAACGCCCCTCAAGCAGTCCCTCCAGCCAATAGCAGCAGACGATTTTCATGACGTCGTGGTTTATCCCTTTTTACCTACTAGCATGACATGGAAGGGGGTGGCAGATGAAAGGGGCTTGGCAAGGCTTAGTCAGATTAACCACGGCGTCAATAAAATATGGTCGACGGCATTGGCTGGAGGGCTTCCTTTGAGGAGCAGCTGCGTTGTTGAGTTGTATATGACTGTTGTGATAAGTGAGACGTTTCAGTTAGAAGGTTGCAAATCGCGAAAAGAAGTAAAAGGTAGTGCAGTTTGAATGGAAATATATAGCTCTATAATAAACTTTCCCCAGGCTCTAAAGTACAGGCACGAAGTTCTTGAGGACAACCAGATTGAACCGCTCGTGCGTGCTGAGCAGACTGCGGCTGCGCGAACATGGGAGCGGCATATCGACGCTTATAGCAGAAAAGCACTGCCATGGTTCCTATAACTAGGGACCATAGAGCTGCCATGCGTCGGATGCTCAAAAGTCGAGCTCCTCGTGCAGACTTGTTTGATTTTGCACTCTTCGCTCCCATCACGGATGAACTGAAATTTTCTTCCCGAATTTCTGCTTTCAAATTTCTATTTAGAACAAGTTCTCCGCATCTGTGAGGGCTTAAAGCTTGTTCAATCAAACTGAGAGAATTGTATTAGCGCGTCATTTGGACCTACTACGAGCACTGATGTGGTTCTACCACATCAGTGCTCCTGGCCATCGACCTAAGGCACGGCATGTTTTCTGCCCGAGGTCGCGCCCTCGCGCGCAGCTTTCTGCAGCCTCCGATGATGAGCCGAATGGGTGTCCCACCCGCTGCGATTCGAAAGCTGCTTCTCGGCTGCAGTGGACCGTGACTAGCCGACAACAAGGAAGCAGACCAGCTCGTCGATGCTGTTCCTTCCGGGGACGATTTCTGCAGAAAATGCTTGCCTGCTCATTGCGCGGCGCCCCTGGTCACATTTTTTTCTCAATTCGTTTCTCCTCCGGCACCCTAGTGTGAAGAAGAGACTGTTCTCCTCCAGTAAGCGCGCGTGCTACGTGGCGCGTAGGCAACGTGTTCTGCTCGTTCTTCTGGTACGACTCGCGTGGACAAACTTCAAGACAAATTAAACGCATCGCCAGCCGGAAAATGGGAATGAAAGAGGCAAACTTACTAAGGCTAGTGCAGGCTTTCGTGATCAGCGGAATAGCATACGCCACCCCATTCCTGAATCTCACTACATGCGGAAAATAGAAAATGGGCATCATATAAGGAAAAGTATACCAAGGCGGCTCTCGGACTCTCCCACTGCGCACCCACAGAAAGGCTCATGGAACTCGGCGGGTCAAACACACTTGAAGAAACTTAATGAAGCCACGCGGATCTCACAAAATGAAAGACTCACAAGAACACATACGGGGAGACACATACTAAACGGCCCCAATATCTCCTGTGAGGGTCAGGAAAAGGCTCAAAATCTCCCAAATACGAAATAAAACGTGCGTCCGGAATATTATGCGGACAGACGAACCAAAAGAGCTCAGGCTCCACAGAGGCGCTAGGGAGGTCTATAGGATGTAGTGTACGTTGACGCAGCTGAGTATGAAGACTGCTCAGCTTTGGTGACAGTACTAGCAAATGACAGCCAAGAGATCAAGGCTAGCTTCTCTGTCCGCACAAACTCTGCAGAAACGGCGGACGAAACGGCCATAGCTCTTGCAATAACAGGAACAAAGGCAAAAGTAATAATAAGCGACCCTAAGTCCGCAGCCAATAACTATATGAAAGGGAGAATCTCAAAGGAAGCAAACATACTAAATCTAAGTGCTACGGACAGAGAGATTCAAATTATATAGTCACCAGCCCAATCCCGACTACAGGGAACTGCAGGTACTCACGAGCTCGCTCGTGAGTGGGCCTGTGTGGACCTTCCGGGTGGGCCTGAGCCACTCACGTGATAGCTGCCGGGGCCGACTACTTAGATGCAAAGATATCACACAACACTACAGACTAAGTCGAGTGGTATACGCGCCGGCTGATAGATCACTAAACAAAAAGCAATATAGCAACCCGCCGCGGTGGCTCATTGGTTATGGCGCTCGGCTGCTGACCCCAAAGACGCGGGTTCGATCCCGGCCGTGGCGGCTGAATTTCGATGGAGGCGAAATTCTAGAGGCCCGTGTACTGTGCGATGTCAGTGCACGTTAAAGAACCCCAGGTGGTCGAAATTTCCGGAGCCCTCCACTACGGCGTCCCTCATAGCCTGAGTCGCTTTGGGACGTTAAGCTCCTATAACCCATAACCCAAAAATCAATATAGCATCTGGAGACTCCTACAAACAAGAAGATACCCAAACCCCCTGCTCATGAGTGGATGGTGCCCAGCTGGACAACACGAAAACACATGTAAAAGGTTCAAAAACACAGTAGACAGGGTTCACATGATCTGTACATGCCCAAGCCTAAAGCAAAAACATAACGAAGAAAGAACGGAGTCCTCCTGGGAGACTGATGCTCAGCTCGGACTCAACTACTCAACTTGCTGTCATCCAACTCGCTGAAGACGCCACCCGAACCCAAGAGCTTTCTTTGTTGGATAGTAAGGTTATTTCAATCAATCAATCAATCGATCAATCAATCAATCAATCAAACAATAAATAAATCGCGTGGACGGCAGCACGGCTACCCAAATTCCTACTGTGGGAAATGCTGGCGACACTCGTCCGTCGCTTTTTATGCGCGGATTATTTGCCCCTCATATATAACAGTTACGCGCGTACAATATGGGCGTGGAGAGGAGTCTAATCATACTCTCTGCCAGGCGGGAAGTTTTACATACAAAATGCATGCTGAGCCCCACTTTTTTTATTTCGGCGAGAAAAGGCGAAGAAATGCCCAACCGAATCGACATCATAAGTAACGAAACATGCGGACACTTTATCAGCTTCGAACGTTTGCTGATTAAGTCCACACCATGCTTAAGCTGTTCAGCCAAGGTACACACAGGCTCGCTGATCCCGCGTGGCCTGAATGTATGAGAATATTAATATGCTCAACCCACTGCAGTCACAGGACTCTGTCGCCACGTAACACTAGCTGGGCGCAACAACACTGAGTACGCTACAGCTTCGGCTAAAATCATTTGGGATGAAGTACTAGTCTGGAACAAGATGCCATTCATAACAAAGCACAGCATATGCTGTATTAGCACAACAAATTTAGGTTTTCCAGATAGATTAGTTGTGAATATCATTCAGATGAATCAGGACTGCCAGCTTCGTAGTAAAGGAACGTGTGTTTGAAAACGGTGATTATCTGCGCCATGACAATTGACAATGCGCTACACTGGCTATTTATTGCATAACCTCTCGGCAATGGCATTGCCCGAAATTTTTTTTCTTTGGATTGGACTGACAGCGCTGGATTAAGGGGGGGGGGGGCTAAGGGGGCTGCAGTCCAGGGCCTCAACTCGGACAGTAGGAGAAGAGGGCCCATTTATTCTAACCTGCTTAGTATATGAAACCATGGGCAACGGAACTTCGAGCGACATGTATGAAGCGAGAAACCAGAACGAGCAGATGGGGTCCACCGCCTAATGTAACAGCATGCGTTAGCCTGATCATTTGGGGAGAGCTTGTCGAGCTGCAAAAACAGGAATCCCCCGCCACCCCAGCGGGGCACTCTTTCTTACGAAGCGAGGTGCGCTTGCTTGGAAGAGTTTTCGTGGTTTCCTGTCAATCCGTCTGTCTAGTGCTGTCTGGAGAGGAGGGGCAAGGGGGAAACACCTAAAACATGTAACGTGGGATGAGGACCTAAATCTCTCTTGCTCCTCGTCACCACCACGCCATCCTCCACCTCTCAAATAGTTCCGCCGCCGTCCTTCTCATAGAAGGGATGTGCTGCAGTACCCAACAGTGCCTCCCATTCGACTTTTCTTTACCGTGATGGTAATTTGGGAGGGGGAGGATGAGTCCGATAGCAGATGATTATGGGTCTGATGGCAGAGTCTAGGCAGGAAAGGAAAGAAGACGTCACACGTGCTTTTGTCCGGGTGCCGTTGGGCATGGAATGTTCACTATTTGGGCTAGGGTTGTGGAAGAGTGAAGGGGGAAGTTGGAGAGCTGGACACAAAGGCCTGTCTCTGCAGGGCCCATTCCTGCCTAGTGGCTGCGCACCCTCGCGCGCACTCGACGGAAAAAGTAGGTCAGACTGGTTGCCGAACTTTCCGGAAAGAAGTAGAAAAAGATGGCTCAGAGGCGACGGAGGGCGCGTAACTTCGCCCACGCTAGGAGTCGCCCTCTGCCCTTCGTTCTCGCGCTCGGCGTCGACGGGGCGAAAGAGAAATCGAGGACCTCCCAGAACAGACGATTACTCCTTGTCAATAGGAAGACTAGACCGTAACGGGAGAAGGAGTGAGTTTGTACGGAGAAGGAGGGAATTTGTACAAGGAACTCTATGCATATGTGAACGCCTGCTTTGGCGCTATTAACAGAGACGCGGCGCGCGTCTATGAAAGGAAGTTGATCGCGGGCTGCGATTCAGCCCCGAGCCGCGGGTTAAGCTTGCATAAGCCCGCCCGCTGAGGAGCTCCCGGGAGACGCACCACTCTCGGCCAGCCACGGACCATCCAGGCAGCGTGCGCCAATCATCGGGACGGCCACCGCTGGACCGCAGCGACCGTACGTACGGTCGCGTCGAACTGACGACGTGCCCGATGCGGTGATCAATTAGCATCCATTCATGCGAAAATGCTCGGTCGGAAGCATCAAAGTGGTGCGTCTAAACGAAAGGCGAAGTTAGAAAGAGAAGAGAGTGAAAAGAAGCTATCAAAGATGACAAAGTACCTACTCAATGCAGCGTCCGCGGAGCAGTATGATCGCTCTACCCAGAGTCCGTGTGAAACTCCCAATAGTCCCAATAGTACCGACTGTGCTTCTGTGGAGGACTCGCCAACTCCATCACCACGGTTTCCTGGCAAGAAGCTAGGTTTGACTCATATTGGTTCTCTGAATCCTGTGAAAACGGTGCCAACCTCGGTCGTCCATATTTCTGAGCAACCGACGCTAACCGAGCCCTGTCCTATTCCTGAGTCAGCACCGTTTATGCTACTCGGCCGGGCCCCTGCCACAGAGTTCCAGGTGTCTGGTCCGCCATGCCCGATTTCTGTTACTGCTGATCAACAGGTGCCAAACCTCCCCGATGAGCCTCCTTCTGTTGACGAGCGCCAGGAGACAACACTCTAAGAACCGACTCACTTGTTTCCTGTTAGTTTGGCTTCAAATAATCATGTTCCCATTCATAAAGTGTTCCTCGAGAGAACGAATGAGACGGCTTCTCGTTGCGGCAACAGAGAAGTACAGACACCCCCGCAGCAAGAGGTACGTTGCGAGATTCTCCGAAGCGACCCTGCTAAGTGGCCGGACGTTATTACTGACAGCTTTCGGAGTGCATGCCTTGAGAAAGGGCCATTGTATTTTCAAAATCGGGCTGAAAATTTTCCGTCTTCCGAAAGGCAATAGAAAACTCAGAAACGCTATATGTCACCTCATCGTTTTGTGCGAAAGGCTGTAAATGAGGAGGCGTACGAGCGACACTGGTTAATGTACTCGGAGTCCAAAGGTTCCGTTTAATGTTTCATGTACGAACTATTTTCGATTTAAAGCAACCCCAGTGCTTTCACCACGCACGGCTTTTCTGATTGGAAAAGAGCAGAAGAAAAGGTTTGCGCAGAAGAAAAGTTTTGCGCAGATGAAAATAGCGTCGAGCACCGGAACTGCTTGGCAGCATGGCTCGCCCGCTCTAACTCGAGCAGCACAAGTGATAAGGAGCTGGTTAAGCGTCTTGTCACTGAGACCGCTTACTGGACAGAGGTGTTGAAGCGCGTAGTCGTTGTAGTTACGCTTCTAGCTTAGCGCAACCTAGCGTTTAGGGGCAGTGAGGAGATTTTTGGTTCGGCGAGAAATGACCATCGCCAAGTTTGATCCCTTTCTAGAGGAGCACATCAAACGCTACGGGAACAAAGGAAAAGGTCACCCATCGTATTTTTCAAAAACCATTTGTGATGAATTTATCGAGCATATGGCAATGGCTGTCAAGGAACGTCTCGTTGACGAAGTGAAACGCGCAAAATACTTCTCTTTAATTGTTGATTCCACTCCAGACCTTACTCACGTTGATCAGCTGTCAGTTGTTTTACGATACTATTTAAATAGGAAAGTATGCGAACGCTTTCTTGGATTTGTTCCAATCAAATCGCATACCGGCTTGTATCTTTTCGATACCGTGATGTCCCTCTTGACGACCAATGGCATCTCAATTGATTATTGTAGGGGCCAAGCTTATTATAATGCGAGTAATATGTCAGAAAAATGCAAAGGACCGCAAGCTCAAATCGAACACCTAAACGAATAGGCAGTCTACGTCCCGTGTGCTGGTCATTCACTGAACTTAGTTGACGCGTGTAGCGTTCACAGTTGCCTTGAGGCAGTCAACCTTTTCACTGTAATTCAGAGACTGTATGTGTTCTTTGCTGCCTCACCTAAGCGATGGAGGTATCTTTTGGACGAGCATGGGCGGAACTAACCAGCAGCTTGTTTTGAAAAGTCTCTCTCAGACCAGGTGGTCAAGACACGCTGAATCATGCAAGGCCATTCTGAAAAATTTCAATGCAGTCTTGTGTTGCCTTGAAGCTATATCAAAGAACGAGGAAGAAAACCGTGACACTAGGAACGAAGGGCACTCTCTCTTCAAGAAAATGACAAAACTAGAGACTGCATTCATGGTGATTTTCTGGAGTGAAATCTTGGAGCGCTTTGACAAAACGAGCGTAGCACTTCAGAAACCAGGCCCGTAGACATTTCAACTGCTGTAGACCTGCTGAGCTCTCTAAAAAGCTTTGTTAATTCTTTGCGACTTGTCTTTGATACCTTCGAAGAGAGAGCACGCACGCTAAGTACCAATCAATGTTATCAGGATGAGGGCAAACGTCGTTTTGAGTAAGCACCCGGACGGACAAAGCGATAGTGCGCTACAAGGTAGAAAAAAGTTTATCGTAGAGACCTACAATGTTGTACTTGACAGTCTAGGCTCTGCTTTGCGAGTGCGAAAGGCTGCCTACACTGAACTCTGCGAAAGGTTCGGATTCTTAAAATTGGTGACAGAAGTTGGGACCGAGGCCTCTCTGGCACAGCAGGCTGAGAAGTTGGTGAAAACCTACAAAAATCGGATTTGGAACCAGCATTTTCCGCTGAAATCGTTCAGTTTGAGAACTTTATGCACAATCTGTGTGCCAGGATACGAGTCCCCTGGGAATAATGAAGTTGCTGCGCGAAAGAAAGCTTATTGATGTGTCCCCAGCCTCCAAGTTGCCAATGAACGCTGAGGAGTCCAATTCAAGATTGCAAATCTTCGTTGTTCGTCTCTTGTTTGTTCTTTTTGGAATATTTAGCGTGCTTATAAAGAACTGTATTTTTGTTAGTGCCACGTTTATTTGGTGTCGTCCTTGCTTGTCTTACCTTCAACGAAAATATTTTCAAATAATGTTTTGTAATTACGGTTTGTAAGTTTCATCTGTATTCTAGTGCATTTTATGGTGTTTGTATTGCCTTAAGTATTGTATATATCTGTTGCTTATTTACAGAGTAACGTGTATAACGATTACCGCAGTCTGATGCTTGAATTTTAATAAAGAATGTTTTGGATACAACCATGCGTCTCCTCACGGGATTAAACTTAGTGATGCAAACAAACCTAGCTTCAGAAGGATCGACATCTGAGCTTTGTGGTCTTTTCTACGTTATTGTTCGTCTTGAGTGCACTAACCGTTTCCTGAAATCCTAGCTTTTGCTGAAAACAGAATGCAGGTTAATCACAAAGTGAACGTATGTGTTGGTGTTTACAGCAGCACGCGTTTCAGCCAAGTGTTGTTTTTCCTATAATAATAATAATAATAATAATAATAATAATAATAATAATAATAATAATAATAATAATAATAATAATAATAATAATAATAATAATAATAATAATAATAATAATAATAATAATAATAATTCCGTTGATCGCACTTCCTTCTTTTTAATTTGGTGGAATTAAAGTGAAACATGGCATATTTCCAGTAGCGCAGCAGGCGACGGGGGGGGGGGGGGGGGTTCAGTATAGGGAAAGGGGGCCTGCATGCGCATTAGCCCAGGGCCCCCGTTTTTCTTAATCCGGTCCTGTGGGCTGACATATTTCCACTTCTTGTGTGAAGGGTGACGATGACGAAGCGTAGGGCTTCAGAACTGTCAGACGCTTTCCCTCAGGGCTACTCTGAAAGAGGCGCGAAACTCGCTACATAAGCTAAGCTTGAAAATGTGCGCGTTTCGCGCTGCTCGCAACTTCGCACCTGCGGGGTTCCGCATAGGGTCATGTGCACGTGCCGCACGATCGTTCAGTTCGTGGGTTTATTAAAAAAACGCGTGTCTGGCAGCAGTGAAGACATGAGATATTGGCAGTTTAGTAGGCCCTGATAGCTCATTGTAATGAAAAATACGAAGCCCACAAGACAGAACACGCGCTGCACATGTAACCGCAAGGGATAAGAAATGACAGAGAACAGTTATAACTGCGGAAAAGCAAATAAGCAAGTTTCATGGAACTGTGCCACGGGATATCCGCGAAAGCTTCGCGCGTACAAGACCGCCGGCACGCTGTGCGCGAACACGGCGGAAGAGCAGCAGGTATTATATAAGCATGATACGTAGTTATATTCCTTAAGTACGAACAGGTGTTATCCCATTGTTTTACCTTAACTATAAAGTCTTCAGCTACGAAGTTTCTGCGAAAGCTGTCCAGCATTTCTTCCGTACGGCCACGCTTGGGTGGGTGGTAATTAGTAATTACTCCCTTATTTTAATGTGCACCGGTTATAAAGCACTAAATGCGACGTGAATGCGCCTGTTAATATAGAGAAAATTATATAAATAAGTACCAACTAATGCAAGGTTTTCAAAGATGAGTGTTCGAAGCAATAAAAAATTCGCAGGGACGCCTAATTACAGCATGCGTTAGCAACGCGATAGCATTAGAAACCATTGATACCCGTACCGGAAATGTCGTCACTTCCGGTCTGGTGACGTCAGTTACCTCCAGTTAATTGGGCAATTTTATGAAAGACGCACATCTTTTTCCCGATGAGGCTTTTAATGCTCAAAAGGAATTTGTTTTTCTCTCCGTAATAAATTGAGACTGTATCGGTTTGTAAGAGGAAAGCGTAGGCAAAGAAAGCGCGCCACATTCTGCTTGTGTGAAATTAGAGATCGGCGATATACAGGGTAGGTGTCAGTTGTCATGGTAGAAGGTATTTTTCGTGTTATGATTCGCGTTTGCATGGCGCGGAGGGCAGGCTTTTTCCGGGACGAATTTGCTGACATTGCACGCGCATTTCAGAACGGTGGCTGCCCCAATCGCACACGTGCACTGCTTCGGCATCAGCACGTGCTTCGCAGGAGCGCCCATCGTCTCGCTCGTCTAGGTGCCAGCGCCCTGGGCGGCGAAATGGTCGGAAGCCCCCGCAGCGCGCAGCGGCAGCAGCCCCTCGCCAGCGTCACGTGGGCGGCGGAGGGGGGCCCGACGTCACCGCACGGCGACGAGCGGCGGCGTCGGTCCGCACGCCGGCACTCGTGGCCTGCTGGCGAGCGCTGGCGGAGGAGGCTGTAGCTGCCGCCGCAACGTGATCGGCCACGGCGCAAGTTTATCACGCGCGTCCATATCGCTCGGCGGCGCGCGCGGCTTCCCTGTAGGCCGGACTGAGCGCCGCTGGCGTTGGGCGCTCGACGCACCACACGGCAGCCGCGGCTCCTTCGGGCGAGCACTGAGCGCGGGGCTGCTGTGTTGACATCCGGCGCCGCGGCTCCGTCACCGGGGATTACCGCCCTACGGGAAGGACAGGTCCCCTGCCAGGTGAGGCGGCTTTCTAGCCCCGGGGCTGTCACCACCACTGCCTGTCACCGTGGCTCGTGGCATCCCGTAAGACATCGCCGCGAGCCACGGTTCTTGCAGCGTCCCGCGATGGACCCTCCCCGCGAGAAAGTGGTTCCCACTCGCCTTGGCGAAGCACTGTAGCTCTTAAGACTGCGCGCGCACTACCTTGTGAGGCTGAAAAAAAAAAAAGCTTTTTCTGCTTCTTTCAGCGAGGAGGGATGGTATCTCGGATATCATACGTATATAACTTAAGTAGCTGATCACTGGTTCTCCAGCGACCATAGCTGTTCTTCTCAGATATTCTAAATATGTGAAACAACGCTGCGTGGTCGAAAGCTGTCTGTATTGAGCGACAAGATCGATCAGATGTCTCAGAACTACTGCCAGCGGGCACTCTTGTGTCACTGCAGGCAGCACCATTCATGTTCCGAGTCCAGGACAGCCTCATCCCAGGAGCAGATGTTTTAGCATCATGAGGAGCAATCGTGCTTTAGCATCGTGCTTACGGAGGGCCGTCAGAATCTCGAACACATTTTCTTTTGCTTGATGCCCGCAGCGTTTTGCAAAACAGAAGTGTTCCGCGCTTCGATCAACTTAGTACCTTTAGACGAGTTGCGTAACTGGCGGCATGCCTCTGCGCGTTCAGTTTCTTCTCACAACACGACAGTTTTGCGTATTCATAGATCAGTCGGTTGTGTTTAAGACGAAATGAAAATTTCCACTACGGTGCACTTCGCGCTAGGTTCAATATAACGATCAGAGTGCATCAAAAACAAAATGGGCAAGGAACTGATCTGCCCGCGCCTATGCACGGGGAGATTTTTTTTTTTTCGGCAGCAGCAGCGTTAACACCGACCGTCACTGAAGGAGCCGAGAGTCTTTGACCAACGCTTAATCGACAGTGGAAACAGACCTTCTTTCTTTCGTCGTCGTCTTTCAGTGAAAGCGAGCGTTCTTGCCAGGTTTCAGCATCGGGACACCTGAGCGTATCGATGCCAACAGTTCTTTATTTTTTTTTTTAAATCGTGGTCCTCAAAGCATCATTACAGCCTCGAAAGTGTTACAAAAGGCCGCAGTTTGCCCCTGTGTGTAGCAGGTGGTAATAATAATAATAAAAAAATACGTCTAGTCTTTCAGAGATCGGGAGCTACAGGTAGCGAATGCAATCTTGGCGGACACGTATTAGTATTCCTCTGACGTTTTTCCGTACTCTGGATTTCTGCGTGCAACCTGTGCTCTAGCTGGCAATCTTCGACGCTGGGAGCTCGAAGAGTGGATGGATGGATGGATGGATACGGCTGAACCCTTTACATCGGGCGGTGACTCAAGCCACCTAGCCATGTCTTGTGAAATTTTACTCCTGTCTTGCTTTTAGCCACCAATCAGATAACCTTCGCTTGGTTACTTCTAACCTCTTAAAATCCACTTTCCCTTCACTATCCCTAAACCCCAATGCCTTGGGTAAGTCAGCCCCGCTGCCTTACAAATTGCTATCGCGCTGTTCGCGGTCAAACGGCGCTACCGTTCTAATGGAGAAACCGATAGAAGCGCAGCGTGCATTGTACAATGCAAGACCTGCTTCATGCGCTGTTCTCCTCTTCCGTTTCATTTATTTACCTTGGCCACCTGCTCCGGAGCTTCACATTACTGCCTATTCGTCTGGCTTGTATAAATCACTGGCGAAAAAAAGAAAAAAAAAGAGCTCTTTTCGATATCCAACTGCACCGCTGCCGGCGTGTGCCATCCCTGCAGCTGCTGCACAAATAGGACCCGCACTCACTGTTCCAGATGGTGCTGTGCCATCGCTGACAGCATGTCTGTTACCACTGGTGCGCGCGTGATTGCTTTTTAGCAGTTCGAAAACTTCGATTGCTCGAAACTTCTGTTTACATGCAATAAATAAAGACTACTGACGCGGCTGGAATCAGTGTGCCCAATGTAACACGCGTCGTGCACGTCTGGGAAGATGTACCTCCTTGTCGTGTCTAATAGGGAAACCATTGATTTGTACGGATCAGTACTCTCCGTGCGGCCACATGCCGGGCTCCCTAGCCTGAGAACTTTTTTCAGCGTGTGGCACCTCTCTGTGTGGGTTGTTTTTTAGTTTAATGTTCAAATGTATCTTCTCATTTGTCTTCGAGTTTATTGTTGATAACCTTGCTGTCCAGTCCTGCCAAATATGTGGCAGCCACACCGTCAGGCTGCCCACGGAAGCCGCTTTTTTGCGGCTGCTCCGTTCCTTTTCTTGTTGGCAATGAAAAATACACATTATTATTATTATTATTATTAATATTATTATTATTATTATTATTAATATTATTATTATTATTATTTTTGCGCGTGTTCTGCATATATCCGCGTTCCACAAAATAGAATTCGACTATGTCCAGCCTTTTATTAACTAAACTTGATTTCCCTCTCAAGAAAAGGAGATGCTATAGTTTCTGCTTTGTTTGCCATATTAAGCGAAATTCGCGAGGGTGGTTTTTTTTTGTTGACTGAAGCTCTTATAAAGAAAACGTAAAGGCCGTGATGGCGCATTTTATCTTTCCATTCACGTGCATGTTAGTATCGTAATGCCGCTGTCACAGGCAACAACTGTCCAACTGCAGAGCAGATACGTCACATCTATCTCGTGAATCACAAGAACGTTCCAGCGCTGCTTTTTGTTTTTATTCTTTAGGGTGCTAGCTACAATGTAGAGTTAAACTGATCCGGAGTTCCCGGGTTCGAACCCGACCGCGGCGGCTGCGTTTTTTTGGAGGAAAAACGCTAAGGCGCCCGTGTGCTGTGCGATGTCAGTGCGCGTTAAAGATCCCCAGGTGGTCGAAATTATTCCGGAGCCCTCCACTACGGCACCTCTTCTTCCTTTCTTCTTTCACTCCCTCCTTTATCCCTTCCCTTACGGCGCGGTTCAGGTGTCCAACGATATATGAGACAGATACTGCGCCATTTCCTTTCCCCCCAAAAAAACCAGACCAACCAATTAAGCGCCTTCGTCCAACTGCCAGCAAACCTTGAAACACGATGTGCAAACAGATAAAAACATTTTTCGTGGATTTCTTATTCTGACTTCCCGTTACTCTCAGGGCGGGAGGAGTAAAGATAAATAATATTTTTTCGGCCTTAAGTCGCACCTATCGCCGCTCCCTTTCGTGGATTCCTCTTTCCAGCAAAGCTTTGGATATAAGTCTGGTGTGCACGTTTAAACTGCTTGGCAAGATCTGTAGGCATTGCAGCTAAAAGCTATTTTCGGGAGCTCGCCCAGGCGTCACAGCACGAGCGTGGGTGCTTCGTCGCCTTTGCGGCTCCTTGGCCGTGGCAGACGCGGGATCGGCCGCAGCCAGCAGCTGAGATCTGGCCTGCTCGTGAGCGTGAGAGGAACCATCGACCACTGCAAAACCCAGCCGTCCGTGAGGCCGACTGGGTTCGCAGTTAAACGGAACATCATCGACAGATCAACTCAGCATATATGTTCGGGAGTATGGCAAGCGCAACAGGGAAGCTGCCCCCGTGGCTGTAGCCGGACCGTCGATGGATCCGCTAAACGGGTGCTAGGATCAACAGCGTGCTGCTCGCAAAGTCAGAGAGCAGCTTGAACAACGCAGGGACAGCATTTCGCTTCAATTTTTCGTGTTAGGCTGTACCTTGGCCGTCTCGGTCTTTTTTTTTCTCTCTCTCGCCGAATATGCCTTAGCAAAAGTCGGTTTCTTGTTTTCCTTTTTCGTCAGCGTGGTGCGTGCACCTACTGCGCACGCGCGCAACTCAGAGCAACGAGTCCCGTCCTGTGGTCAATTCGCACGAAGATGGATTACAGGGTTCTAAAGAAGTTACGGCGCACTACGATGTAGAATTCTCGCTCTTCCGTGCGTACTTTGCCGCTCTTTCGGCACTCTCGATTTCCGGTCGCGGCGGCCTCATTTTGACAGTAAAAAAATGTAAAATCGAAATACCTTCGCACCTGGGCATTCGATGCATCTCGAAGGTGCATCGATATCGGAGTACAATCTGAGCCAAATGAGGGCGAAATCATCGTTCCAGTCATCATTGTGTTGTTCCGATTTCGCAGCCAACCGAACAGTAGCACCTGCCCAAATTTGGTTTCGTTAAGGGCATGCTAAAAGCTGATGCTACCAGCCTTCTGTAAAGTGTAGTGAAGGCGTCACGCAAACCCCGCTGAAAAATTTCAGCGTAAACTGCGCGGCCATCTCGCGCAGACGGTGATGATAAAAAATACAAATCTGCGCGTAGGTTTCAACGCTGTGCACCAAAAAAAAATTGAGCTACAAAAATGATATTTGCACACCTGGAAGTGTGGTGCATTAGACCTTAGGACGCACGATATATATAGAGTACGTGACTGTGCGCTCATTCAAGAGCGCTTTGGGTGACCTTCAGTAAGATCGCCGCCGCTTTCATCGTTCGCTTCTTTGTGAGAGGAGGGCTGGAATCGCATGCGATAGCACAGTATACTCAAAATATGCGGAAACCACACGCCCATACACGGCGCTCTCTTCAGAAACACCAGGCCCTGCACTGTGGGGAGCGACGCTGGCACAAGAAAATGGCGGTTGCTGTCGCATACAGGTGATTGACCCCTGCGGTCTTGGAAGCACTGCGCATGCGCAGAACAGAAGCTCTGCACGTCGCTACACAGACCTTTCTAATCACCGCTTCCTGGGCGTTGCCATATTGCTCGCCGGACTGTTGTGTGCGCCTGGCGCAAGCTTGGTGAGCTCTCTGCATCAGTTAGCATCAGTCCAAAGGGCATGCAGGCTGTTTTGACACGTTCATGTACCCGATGAAAAGGTCTATAGGGAATGCTGCACTGTCCTACGCGTGTGCCGGCAAGCATGAAGCGGGTGCAGTGGTAAAAGCGTTTACCACGTCTTCGTAACGGCCCACTGAGCGCGCGCTTTGGCTTTATGGACACAATACAAAGGTGCATCAGTGATACATTGTTCGCTGATACAGCAGCGATGCTTGAGAAATGGTGCTGCTTGGACAGCCACGCGTCGACGCTTAAAAAAGAAAGAGCTTGGTGTCTGTGAAGTGCCACTTGGCTGAGGCAGCCCTTCGAAGCTCCGCCGTTTCTGGCTTTGAAGAACAAGCGTTTACCCACAATTGTCAAGTTTGCTCTTGCGTAAAACTGCAGCGCGCATATTTCTTGCGCCATATGCGTGGCAAAACTACGTCGGTTCGCCTTAGTTACTGAATCGCAGTGGGACGGGACACACGCGTATCTGTTCTCTCGATGGAGGTGGCCAAGGGGGTGCGGATGGCATTAACATTTTAGGCTCTGCTGCTTGTCTTGTAAATTGGGGAGTGTGTGTGTGGGTGGGGGGGGGGGGGGAGCTTGAATTCTTTCGCCGAAAAATCATCTAGATTGTTTGAAATGGGGCACGTTTAAAATTGTTTTCATGCTGGATGAAAAAAAAAAACATCGGTGGCGATGGCCGCCGTTTATTCTGCGACTGTGCACTTGACCAGAATGTCCATCTTTCAGCGTCTGCGCGGGTGGTCGCACACGAGACGTTTCGTTTCTGTATAAAGAACCGCGGTAAAACACACGCACAGCGCGGTTGCTGCTTGTGCCCAAAAACGCCGTATGGGGCGTGGCAGTCAGGAGGCTGGTTAACGCCGCCTGCCGGTCGACGACCGGCTGCCCCTGCAGCTCCCTGGGGTAGAAACGTCGATTTCAGTCCGCGGTTCGCATTCGATTCTCATTAGCGCCGCAGCCTCTGCTCCTCAGAGGAGCTGCAGAAATCCAGTCTCGTTGCTGATTGTGTGGCAGACGGCGGTTTCCTCTTCTGCTCCCGTCGAAGCTGTCTCCTGTTGGGGCTTCTTTGCGCGTCAGCGAGCTGAGCACGTGGGCTGCTCGGTCTCTGGCTTATTGAAGGCTGATAATGCAGCCTCAGATTAACCCTAGCGAATGGCAAAGTTGATGCACGTCCAGCTGATCGCCCTGTACTAGGGCGGGCCAATCAGGCTGGCTGGGACTACGGCTACAATATAGTGCCGTGTGCTGCGAGCGGAAACACGCAGTATGTTTTGCCTACAGGCGTGAGCAAGAAAGATTAGCTCAAGTGACACCACCGCACGGATAAGTCACACCGCGCGGCTCCGCGGTTTGCGAACACGCCTGGCACACTCTTGTTACCGGTGTGTTCATGACCGTAGTGCCAAGCGTTGTCGTCTGCCGCTCCGGTGGAACGTCACTTGCGCTAATCATTTTAGAGCCAAATCACTGCTTCACGAGGTCATACCGGCGCACCGGTTTGTGTGAAGCTTGAGGGCGACCTTGGGCAAACCGTAAGTAAATACATAACTAGCAAGTAAGTACATAACAGATTAGCTTCACTGGCCACTGCGTAAGAGCACTAGTCTATATTGCCACAGCCGAACACGTCTCGTGTTAAACTGCAACGCACTCTCGCGCTGTGCATTGCACATCGTCTTTATTTTTTTTATTTTTTTTATTTCCACAATACTGCAGACCCTCATTTGAGTCCAGGCAGGGAGGGTAGAAAAATACATTCACTCAACACAAAAACAGTTACATCGTAAAAAACAGAACAATAAAATTGTGCAATGTAGTACATATATTTAAAATAGCTCACAGAGTGCCTTGTCAAAATCAACAGCCGATATCACCTGTAGAGGCAGGGCGTTCCATTCGTCAATCGTTTGTGAAAAAAAAAGAAAATTTAAAAGTGTTAGTATGCGCGAAGTATGGTGCTAAGGTGTGATCATGATGACGACGAGTTCTACGCGTTTCTGAAAACTGCACACAGGGGACTGGTGAAATGCCTAGTTTTCCATGGATTAGCTGGCGAAAGAAGGATAGGCGGGCTATCTTGCGTCTGACGTGGAGTGGTTTAATATAATTTGCTGCCATTAACGAAGATGGGGAATCAGTTCTCTTGTATCTATTAAATATGAAACGTACTGCGCGTCTCTGTATTTTTTCTAATTCTGCTATGTCTTTTTTTGCATGGGGGTCCCAAACGATGGCGGCATATTCCAGTTTTGGTCTTATAAGCGTATTATAGGCTAATAGCTTGCAGCTGCTAGGTGCGCCCCTAAGTTTATGGCGAAGAAAACCAAGTTTACGTAAAGCTGAGGTTTTAATGTGGTCTATATGGTCATTCCATTTTAGTTGCGAGTTGATTACAATACCAAGATACTTATACCTTGGCACTTCTTTAACCGGAACGCCATTAATGCAATAGTTGACTAATACTACCATCGACTAATCGACTAATACTACCATCAAACTAGTAGTCGCGCTTTGAGCTATGTGGCAATAGTGATAGAGAGAGATGTGCGCTGCATGCGTTGGCGTGGACAACACTGTTCCAGAAACACGGCACTAGAGCCTATAGGCCGCCGGCGTGCATTGGCTAAATTGGCACGCTGACGTTGAAAAATTTGGCGACGCGCATAACTGGCTCGATGGGTCAGTGGACACCTCAATTGCGCTTTCAGTTGGTACGTGGCGATGGTCTCTACCTGCAAAAAACTGCGGTTTCGTACAATATTTCGTGCTTACCAATGCTAAACCACCAGCCATTTTTTTTTCTCACGGCTGTGCATTAAGCAGTGATTATGGTAGCGTGATTTGAGCTGTGAACGGAGAACTTCTTGTGCTGGCTCTCTTGTACCAGCATCAAGGATCAAACTGCTTTATTGCGGTGTGCCAAGGGTCAAGGTCGGAGCGACTTGGAGGCAATGGACGGAAATTTCAATATGGTCAAATGTTGCGCAATAAAGTGTGTAAGACATGTGTAGAGTTTTGAGCCGCGATCCGGATATTTGAGTTATTTATGAAGGCGGAGTTTGCGAATCATTGGGCCCTCACGTGAACATCACTATTTTCATTTCTGCGCAGGAAATATAAGTTACCTCACTGAGGGCGCTTTTGTAGTGAAAGAAATGCGCCTAAGAGCAGTTTACACTCTAAACAAAACCGCTCCAGGAAGGGAGTAACGTTAACGTTAGTCCTCAAAATCCACCGTTAGTCCTTTGAAATTGCCCTTCAACGGGTTTTTTCCAGCATTTCGGGCTCGACATCGCGTCACATTTTTTGAAGTCCTCTTTCTCCGGCAGAACAAATCATATTTTTGAACCCCAAGTAGAACAGTTTTAAAGCGGGAAAAACAGCTAACCGAGAGAGCGAAACTGGATTGTGGCCAGGGTTGACGCAACGATGACGTGCAGGCATTGGGAAAATACTCATACGCATGTTTAATGGCTCATATAGCAACTGGAAATGACGACTCAGTTCATAAAATGCCTCCAAATCGCGCTTAGGCTATTTGAAATAAACAAATAAATGAATAAAGTGAGGCCACGGAAAATGCAAACTTCAAAATCTATTTGCGCAGCAATGAACCGTTGCACTGCTACCAAACTTGGCGGAAAGGATCAGGACTGGAACTAAAACTTACAATAAAAATTTCATTACAATACGGTGAACTTGAAAAACTTGTGGCGTTGCTCATAACATTTGCGCGCAGTGCGCCTCTTGCCACATATGCGTGCCGCGTGCTAATCCAGCGAACCAACTGCTCAAAAACACTAACTTGAGGTCGAACCGCAGTATAGCAGCGCGCAAAAATAGTTCAAAAACGGCCTCAATATGACTTTTTTTTTCAAGTCCAGAGTGTTGTCTAGAGCCAATGAGAGCACCGCCACTGTCCGTACCGATGCGAATAGCCTTATCTGCGTAATAAAAAAAAAAGTCTTAGTGGAATTGGAGGGATCAGCAGCTGCGGAGCGCGCATAAGAGCCACTTTCCCGTAACCCCTGCTAGCCAGTAAAGAGAAACGAATCGAAACATGGGCGGCGACCTTTGTCTGCAACAGGTCGTCATGGGCAGCTGTCAGTTACTGCTAACAGGATAGACTTATATGCGAGAAAAAATGAACAAAGAACGTTGATTGGTTGCTTCGATCGAAGCACCGAGCGATGACTACACACGGCTCGACGCTCATTTTGTGTTTTAAAAACGGCATTCCAACCGTTGTGCTTATGTATATGTTTTAAGGCTTCCTGCAGCTTACTGCAAAAGCACAGGACAGAAACATCACAATGCTGTGTTCTTAACAGCCATATTTTGATTTTAAAAAAATGCAGGCGCTATACTCTAGCATCCTGTGCGCTTCTTACAAAAGGATTTTATTTGCTAGGTCGGAGTGTCTTAATACAATGTTAGAAGAAAAAAATGCAGTGTTGGCTTAGTGAGATGCGTGCTCGGTTCCCAATTCAGAGGTCGTGAGTTCCAATCGTGGCATATTCATGTTTGTTTATTTTCTCTGCTTTATATGTATGCTCAGTGGTGTAAGAAGCTTTAAAGACTGATAATACGGCGCAAGTCACGCTTCAGGCGCATTTTTTTTCTTTCAACGGCTATTTCTGAGAACTAAATGAAGCACCCCTTTGCTATGGGACGAACAATCGGACCCTTTTCATTCAGTCCCAGAAAAAGGTGAATGGTTGCGACAAATCAGTTCTACCTCAATAGTACTATCCTGTCATCCTCTGTTAGTATTTTTTTCCTTAGTGTACAAACTTTGAATTCCAGCTCCCGAAAGCATGGGATCGATGTATAAAACCTTTACTTCAATTTTAAATGGCGCTGTTGTTCGGATAGTCCAAAATACTTGAGGAAAACGCAGTTTTATTCTATGACACTCGTGGCAGTGCGATAAGGTGTCAAGCGTGCATTATCGGTTGGTTTCCTGTTGTGCCCCCATCCACCCTGCAGCACTTACAATGTGCATGACGGAATTTTAGAACCGTAACAGGCTTTTCCTAAGAGAATAATTTCGCATTGTCATCCACCCAAGCGCAGCCATACGGCTACAAAGGAAAGGTGTACAGCTGCCACAGAAACTTCATGGTTGAACAAAAATTCGGCCTGGCCCGGGGTTCGAACCCAGGACTACCAGCTTACCGGAGCAGTCGCTCTATTAACTAAGCTAACCAGGATGGCTAGCATATGCTATAGGGCGAAAGCGAATTGATCACCCAGTCGAAGTGGGAATGATGTTGGTCGAAATATTTAAGGAGGCAGACTGTGTTGGGAAATGCGCATGCTAATAAACGTAGCCGCTGAAAATTTTCATCACAACACCCGGAAAACTTCATTCATTTCGATGTGTAGAAAATGGACGGTTGACACTGTGTACATCATTATTAAATTGTGCGTTAGTAAACGGGGAAAAGCAATGGTGTCGCTTGAAATTGCTCGTGAATAGTAGCCTTTGCTCTTCTACAGCTTACCCGATGCCAATCAGATACTACGCACAATAAGCACGACAAGGCCGTATTTAGTGATTCATGTAAAATCAAAAGGGAGGATTGTTGGCCCCGTTGTTTCATGATTAATGTCGAAAACAGCGCGAAACACGGGACAGAGAAAAGAAGCAACACACACAGCACTGAACTGAGTGTACTTCATGCGATGTCGCAATAAATACACAAAAGACGCATAAACAAAATACCAGTGCAAAACTGATATCAGTAGTCCAAATCTAGAACACCTATTTCCTTCTTCGATAAGCTAAGAGATGGTATACGCTCACACATCTGTCACCTCTTTTGTAAATCGCGAACGCTTCATAAAGTTCACGTTTTTGTTGCTTTCCGTACGTGCGCAGCACTTTGCATTTTCCGAACTGAGGAATGCATTCGCATGCTATCACTTGCTTGGCAAGCGTGATATATCTGCCCTTCCTAATATCATTTGCGTGCTCTCTTAAGCGGTCGTTTAAGCAACGATCAGTTTGACCGACGTAAGTAGCACCGCATGACAGAGGAATCTCATAGATTACTTTGCTTTTGCATTCCACATATTGAGTCACGTGCTTCGTTTTGCGCTCCTCTTGTTTTTTTTTTTCTTTGCTCGTTTACTTTTTTGCACAACCTGCGCAATTTGTTGGGTGTAGAAAACAGAAGACGGACAGCGCCACTTTACGCGACGCTTTTTAGCCGATGACTAACGCTATGAACGTACGGGATTGACGCTCTCTTGATTGGACGCTCATCAGGACCGTTTGGAGGCGGTTTGGTCGACGCAGTTTACTCAAAAGACGATGGGCTATGCTGTTGACGATGTCCTTTGGATAACCTGCTGCAAGTAGCTTTTCAGCTTTATTTCTGACAGTTTCGAAGACGCAGTGGTGGGAAGACCTGTTGAGGGCATTCCTTAGAGCGCTCACAGCTATTGCACGCTTTGCCACTTTCGAGTGCGCAGATGTATAGGGCAGGAATTCCTTCTGTGATCGCGGGGGCATACTGCCAATAAAGGTGCCCGTGTTCCAAAAAAGAGCCTTGTGTCCAGGAATTGGAGTCGGTTCTCCTGAGGTACTTCCTTTGTGACTTAAAAATCAGCCAAGAAACTTGAAAGCAGGGCACGTAATTTTTCAGCATCCTTTTAGAAGCCGCCGATTGAATTTGGAAGGTGAGCAAGGTGTTGCCACCACCGCATCTTCGAAAGTGTCAGAGCTCGAGCTGAAAGGCTACTTGCAGCAGATTATCCAAAGGATATCATCAACAGTATAGCCCGTCATCTTTTGAATTAACATTTTGAATGAACAAATTGCGCAGGTTGTGCAAAAAAGTAAAGGAGCCAAAGAATAAAAAAAAACAAGAGAAGTGCAGAACGAAGCACGTGACTCAATATGTGGAACGCAAAAGCAAGGTTATCTATGAGATTCCTCTGTCATGCGGTGCTACTTATGTCGGTAAAACTGGTCGTTGCTTAAATAGCCGCTTAAGAGAGCACGCGAATGATATTAGGAAGGGCAGATATATCACGCTTGCCAAGCATGTGACAGCATGAGAATGCATTCCTCAGTTCAGAAAATGCAAAGTGCTGCGCAGGTACGGAAGCCAACAAAAACGAGAACTTAATGAAGCGTTAGTGATTTATAAAAGAGGGTGACAGATTTTAGAGCGCATACCATCTGTTTGGTTATCGAAGAAGGAGAATAGACTTTTTAGATTTGGACCACTAATATCAGTTTTGCACTGGTATTTTTTGTTGTTTTTTATGGGTCTTTCTGTTTTTGTGACGTGGCATGAAGTACACTCAGTTGTAAGTTTAGCGCTGTGTGCGTTGTTTCTTTTCTCTGTCCCCTGTTTTCGCGCTGCTTTCGACATTAATCATGCAACATGTTTGTATGCGAAACCCTTGCTGCTTCCAGTCATCTTCCATGAATTGTTCTGATGTTTTACTGTGTTGTTGCTTTAAGGAAAAGCGGGGACTCAGCGCGAGTATACGACTTATTTCCATCACTCCGTGTTTTTTGTATTTTACGAATAATAAATATTTAGAAGACTAAGTAGCAGGGCATGATATGCACATCACACTGTACGCCAAAACTGGGAAAAAAATGTTGGTTCAAAACTTTTTCTTTTTTTTTCCAGCATTCTATGCGTGGTGAGTTTAGAATTAGGTTTGGTGGTCATTGATATGAAGGCGTCTGTAGTGTAATCCATCTATCAAAAATTGCAGTGCTTTGTAATTGGCCGAAACAACGTTTATATTAGCTATACGAGAGCTGTGTTCGAATAAACTATGACCCAAAAGGAATGTAAAGATTGTAAAAAGGGTAACCAACTTTTGTCGAATAATCGCGTCTCATCTTAAACTAGTAATATCGTGAATGGAAACTTGGTTGGGCATCGCTGGCTCGTTTTCTCAGAGACCGCTTGACTCGTTGTGCACGAATTCTCCAATATCTCTCCTTGATCTTTCGCTCACTTCCTACCCCTCCTTTTGTGCATAGCCAGTGAAACTTGTCAGGATGACCCACCTTCCTCGACCCGCCGCGGTGGCTCAGTTACTTTGGAGCTCGGCTGCTGATCCCCAAGGTCGCGGGTTCGATCCCGGCATCGGCGACCGCATTTCGATCGAGACGAAATACAAAAACGCCCACGTGCTGTGTGGTGTTAGCGCACGTTAACGAACCCACATGTGGTCTAAATTAATCTAGTGCCCTCCACTGTGTCGTCCCTGATAGGCCATGTGTCGCTTCAGGACGTTAGACCGCGAAATTTACAACTCACCTACCTTCGCAGCTTTCCGTTCAACAACTATTCCAACAGAACGCTTTAGCTTGCGTTTTCAGCGCCTTACAGGACCAACAGCGCATGATCTCGGTGCACGTGCGCACGCATGGGCCCCTGCAAGTTTCGCAGTGTACAAAGGCGGCAACTGCTGAGGACTGCTGACTGCAAGTGCTATGTCGCGTCGGAAGTGAGTTGGAATTGCTTGAGATCTTGGTAGTACGCAGACGTGTGGAATGAGCAACAGTCATGTGGCATATGTTACATTGTTTTCGAGTTATTATTATTCTTTCCGGCTTCTACAACATTGTGACGGAAGACATGCATTGTTCCTGTTATCAGCGGTTGACTCACATCGACTGCGTGCGCGGGAAAACGCAATCGACTAGTCCATATGACAGCTGCCTGTTGCCTGCGGCTTTCATATATCCGGGGAATCCTCATCCTCGAAGCATTCTATAGCTGCGCCCTCACTGCGCAAAGAGCCGTTTTGGGCCATGTTCTTATTTGTAAAGGTTCGATGCCACTGGTATCGGGGTTTCTCATTCAGAACAGATTCGGTTGAGTCATGGTTTTCGCCCCGCCCTCATATTTGGAACAAATTACCTTGCCTGCTCGTAGGCAGCTCAGAGCAGTCAGGCCGGTGGCTCAGTGGTTATGGTGCTCAGCTGCTGACCCGCAAGACGCTGGTTCGATCCGGGCCGTGGCGGTAGCATTTCGATGAAGAACTAAATTCTAGGAGCCCGTCTTCTGTGCGATGTCAGTGTACGTTGACGAACCGCAGAGGATACAAATTATCCAGAGCCCGCCGCTACACCGTCCATTATAACCCGAGTCGCTTTGGTACGTTAAACCCCATAAACCAAACCAAACCGGTTATACCAGTGTTTAGTTCGGTGCGGACATATGCCTGCCAGAGTTTTCATCATTTCAGCATAGCGGAGCCAGCGAAAAGACCACGAGCACCGGTGAAAGGAGGACACTCGACAACGCTGCCGTTTGTCCTTTCAGCGGTGCTCGTGGTCTATTCGCAGTTTCTGCTGTGTCCAAGTCGCACCGAGTAACCCACATTGCCACTCCGTTGGTCAGTAACCGCCTCAAAGGGCACTTGAGCCTTGACTTCGGTGGGAAATTATATCTAGACAGCACTTGGTAGCGGTAGTGCTAGGCAAAACAGGGCCGTACAATGCCGCACCAGTCGGTTGTCTTCAGACACTTTTTGCTGCTGGTCGCCCATGACAAAATATTCTGCGTGCTCCTCGGCTGAACACTGCTGGCAGAGAACTGGCAGTTCTGGGCAGCATCACTGTAGAAATTGTGAACATTGTGCGGCTTTGAGTGGTAGTCTGGCGTACCCACCATTACTGGCAGCGCGAAGACGCGCTATGATTGCACGGCGTTTACTGCAATTTTCTGCTATAGCTTAACGAACTTAACAGGTCTTTAAAGACTGTTTGGAGCCGTTGTTAACTGCCTGGGCCAAATTCTATAAAGCTCATTGCTTGACGTGTTCAGTGCGCGTTCTTGTGCGGCTATAATTACATGTCGAGTAATTGCTTTTTTCTCGTGGTGAAATTCAGGCCGATGCTTCCGTGCATGCTGCCCAAGTGTAGGGTGCGATCCTTGCAGGAAGACCCGGCAAATGATCCCATAAATATCTGCGATATTCACTGACTCCTGTAATCTTGTCATGGCCGTGGGAGCATTTTTTTTTTCAAATGCAAACGGCAACGTTAGTGAGCTGTACACTGACCTTTAGTACGTGTGGCTAATTGTAGATAGTGTGGCTAGTTATCAGTACGAACCAGAAAAGCAGTGACCGCTCTTCGAAAGCTACTTAACGAACGTTTGGGTTTCTTCTGCGACAACCATTCTGTTTTGTTTGTAAGTTCGTGTTCAGTTATCCTGTCCACCTTTCAATCTAACTTAGAGCAAGGTTTGTATGTAGCTGCGGCCTTTTTCAGATACTGCCATTTCTCATAATCTCGAAACTCGTGACAGTGACTCATCTGTGGCAGTAGCGGAACGTGGCTGTTTCTTCTGTGAGCGTGATAACGCTAAAGAGAGTCTGCAACCATTCCACGCACGTTGCATGGCAGTTGCTGAAAGTTGAGTAGGTCGTATCACTTCCCATATTTTCCAGTGCAAGAAGGGACAGAGAGAGAGAGAGAAAAACTTTATTGTCCAGAGGAAATCGGGGCATGCCCCTGGGTCCCCGCACGACCCCACTTCACTCAAGTGTTTATGTCCCTAAGGTCCATAACACTGGCAGCCCGGCCTGTGGCGATGGTCTGCACGGCCGGGTCCTCTGAGTGCAGCAGGGTCCCCAGTCCTCCCAGGTCTTGAGGTCCTCTAGGCCGCGTGGGGGAGGGTCCCGCCGGGCAGAGGGAGAGGATCGATTGCGCTGGTAACGTGAAACAAACGTTGGCTGTATGTAGTTCCTTGTAGCAAGCAAGCAGCTAGCCAGTAAGACTTGTTTCACCACGGTGCTGGTCGGCGTTGTAAGCCAGAAGTAGCCACGTATTTTTGGGAGTGTCCTTTGCTTAGCTGCGATACTGGTGCAAATGTATCGGCTACACGCGTCATTGGTGCGGATCTCTTGTGTGACTGCGACGGACATCATTGTGAGACTTGGGATGGCGCCTGCATCTCGACAGCGCAGCGTGTGTCTTCCTTAATATGGAAACGACTGAACTATGCATAGCCGATTTTATCACAAAACGGTGGCTCCTGGAAGCGTCTTAGGATTCGCCAGGCATGCAACGAGATATATATTCGATGACGCGATGCACTGATTCCGCCTTGTGCTTGAGCGCGGTTTTCTGTTGTTCTGGTGCTAACTGCTTAAAATTTGCAAGTCTTTTGTGGTGTGTGTGCGTGTAAGAGAGAGAGTATGAGGCCGCGCGCCTTCTGGGCTTGCGTCTCGTTTTTTTTTCTAAAACATGAACAAACTGACCGAGCAATTAACGCTTATAAACGCTCCAAAATTGTGTCGCACTTATCCTGCCTTTGCTCAGACAACACTTTTTTTCTGTGGGCGGGACATGCTGTTGTAAGGTCGGCACTGTCGATTCAGTGGCGACGTTCTTGCCAGAAGCGTCTGAATTGCGCTTTCATTAGCGCTGCCCAATTTCTGTAAGGTATACCGGCGATACTTCAAGGGCGGTTCGTGTGTCTGCTTGAAGTATTATCTTCGTCGGTTGGCTCTGGCAAAGGGTGTGTGTGTGTGTGTGTGTGTGTGTGTGTGTGTGTGTGTGTGTGTGTGTGTGTGTGTGTGTTTGTTTGTTTGTTTGTTTGTGTGTGTGTGTGTGTGTGTGTGTGTGTGTGTGTGTGTGTGTGTGTGTGTGTGTGTGTGTGTGTGTGTGTGTGTGTGTGTGTGTGTGTGTGTGTGTGCGCGTGCGTGCGTGCGTGCGTGCGTGTTTATTTTTCGGAGAATACTTCATAGCTCACACATGTATATGCGCGGCTGACTCAAGACATCGCACAGATCTAGAACTTCAGTGTTTTAATGTTTACATGAAAGCATGGTGCGGCTGCTTGTTGAAACCTCGTGAATGAAACTGCTGAGTTTCGTGCGTCATACGTCACTTTTAGTGAACCTTCAGCCGGTTGTCTCAGGGACATGAAGGCGACAGCCGCTGCATTCTGACGTAAAAGAAGAAAATAAATTCAGCTCTTGATAGAAAGCATAGGCAGTATGACTCAGCCCTGCTTCATCACGATGGGAAGT